>NC_062563.1:14593607-15926107 GCF_022837055.1 Prionailurus viverrinus
TCTCTCTCTTTCTTCTCTTTCTCTCTCTCTCTTTCTCTCTCTCTCTCTGCCTCTACCTTTCTTGCCCTCTGTTTCTTCCTCTCAAATTAAACATAAGAAAAAAAAGGCAAAAAAAAAATTGAGAAATACAGAAGTTGAAAGATTTCCAGCAGAACTATACTACAAGCAAATGTAAAAGATTTAAATTTTTAAAATTTTAAGGCAAAAGAAAAAGGCTACCAGGTGGAAATTTGGCTCTATACAAAGGAACAAAGAATATCAAAAATTGTAACTACATGGTAAATATGTAAGGTTTTAAAAATTACCTAAGGACTCTTTAAAGAGTATTGGGGCACTGGGTGTCTCAGTCAGTTAAGCATCCAGGCCTTCGGCTCAGGCATGATCTCCTGGTTTGTGAGTTCAAGCCCTGGGTTGGGTCTGTGCCGACAGCTTGGAGCCTGGGGTCTGCTTTGAATTCTGTGTGTGTGTCTCTCTCTGCCCCTCCCCTGCTTGCTCTCTCTCTTTCTCTCTCTCTCTCTCTAAAATAAACAAACATAAAAAAAAAAGTATTGGCTGATTCAACACAAACAACAACAGTGTGTTGTGGGGCTTGTAACAGGTGGAAAAGTAAATGTGTGGCAACAGCATAAAGGCCAGGTGGAGAGAAATGAAGAACTGGTGTATGAAAGGTGGGTACTACAAACCCAAACCTTAGCGCAATCACGAACATCAAGAGTTACAGCTAATAAGCCAACAAAGAAGATAAAGTAGAATTCTAAAAAGATAGTCAACTCAAAAGAGGGCCATAAAGGAGACAAAGGGGAATAAAGAACAGATGTGACAAATCAATACCAAGATGTGTTCAAACCTAACCATATCAATAATCATATTAAATGTAAATGTAATAAACTAGGTTTCTCAGTCGGGGCATTATTTGACAATTTGTACCAGATAATTCTTTGTTGTACAGACTGCCTTGTGCACATAGGATATTTAATAGCATTTCTGGCCTCTGCCCCCTAAATGCCAGCAGCACACTCCCATCCCCAGCTGTGACCACCAAAAAGGTCCCCAGACACTGGCAGATATCCTAAGGGGACAAAATCCCCTACACACACACACAGCACACACACACACACACACACACACACACACACTGAGAACTACTGGTATAAATATTCCAATTAAGAAGGTAGAGATTATCAAGATTGAATAAACAAAGCCAAATTATGTATTCTGTAAAGAAACTCACTAGTATTTAAAGACACAATTAGGTTAAAAGGAAAAGGATGGAAAATATGTCCACCATGTTACCAGTCAAAAGAAAGCTTGAGTGGCTAGTTATACTAATAGTAGACAAACAAATCTCTGAGCAATAAGTATTTCCAGGAATGAAAACATTCCATAGTAATAAAGTGGATCAGTAGCATAGCAACCTTGAAGTCCATGCACCACAGAGCTTCAAAATACATGACAGAGAAATAGACAAACTCACAATTATAGTTAGAGATCTCAATACCCTTTCTCAATAATTGATTAAAGAGGTAAGCAGAATGTCAGCAAATATATGATAGGTTTGAACAGCACTATCAAGCAACTAGATCTAATTGCTGTTTATGGAACATCAGCCACAGAATACACTTCTCAAGCGCACAAGGAAACATTTCCCAAATTGGACCACATTCTGGCCATAAAACAAGTCTTAACTCAAGAGGATTCAAGTAATGCAAGGTAGGCTCTCTCTCTCTAACAGAATTTAAAATTTAGCAGAAAAATCCCTGCAAAATCCCTCAATATTTTCAAACTAATATACTTCTAATTATGTAAACAAGAAATGAAAAGAGAAAAAGCATTTTAACTGAAGGAAAATGAAGACACAATATATAAGAATTTGTGAGATGCTACTAAAGCAGTATTTGGGTAAAATTCATAGCACTAAGTGTCTATATTAGGAAGAAGAAAGGTCTCAAATCAAGGACTTCAGCTTCCACTTTAAAATTTTTTTATAAGAGCAAATTAAACCAAAGTAAGCAGGAAAAAAAGGAAATAAAAAAGAAGAAATCAGTGACCTAGAAAATAAGAAACCAATACAGACAAAAACAGTAGAACAAAAAGATGATCCAGAAAAGCGGTAAACCTAGCCAGACCTATCAGGGAAAAAAGGAAGACACAAACTACCAACATCAGGAATGAAAGTGGTGACCTAACTACAGATTCTACAGCCATAGGAAGGGGAGTAAGGGAAGGGGTACCTGGGTGACTTGATACCCATAAGGTAATAACACCAGGCGCACCTGGGTGGCTCAGTTGATTAAGTGACTTCGGCTCAGGTCACGATCTCATGGCTCGTTAGTTCAAGCCCCGCATCAGACTCTGTGCTGACAGCTCAGAGCCTGGAGCCTGTTTGGGATTCTCTGTCTCCCTGTCTCTGTCCCTCCTCCCGCTCATGCTGTGTCTCTCAAAAGTAAATAAACATTAAAAAAAATTTTTTTAAACAGTATATTGCACTACAAAATAAGGCATATATGTAGGTATATAGAGGTACACACACTACATGCACACACATACGACATGTAAAGGTCTCAGAAATAGAAATGGAAAGATAAGAGAGGACACTTTTCACAACACGTCATGTAAATTAAAATGCACTCATATATGAAACAGTATTTTATATCTGATACGTGCATAGGTAACATAGGAAATACATCAGGCTGGCTGTGGGTAGAGAGAACCAGACTGGACTACAGAGGAAGGGATTATAAAATCATGGGGGATTCTCGAATAGAGCGACAGTGATCATTAGCTATCAACTGAAGAATCTGACTGAATTCTCCTTACATGATTGCCAGTCTGCCCACCACCTCATTGCCAGCCATACTGTCTAAACTGTAATACTCAAATTGGTGTGTGTGTAAGTGGTGAAAGCAAACAGGTTTGTTTTCTAAAACCACAAGTCTGAAGAGAGGAGGAAAAAATACTGTAGGAAATCTAAAAGTGACTACAACTTGATAGAAAAGTATGCAGCAGCACACAAAGAATGAGAAGGTAAGGAAGAAAGGCAAAACACTAATGGAATAATGAGAAAGTCCAGAGAGGACCCCTCTGAATAGATGAACGAGCTTGGCGTGAGAAAGGCGTTTGGGCCAGGTCAGGAAGTTTTTAAAGAATAAGAAGGGGGCACCTGGGTGGCTCAGTCGGTTGAGCGTCCGACTTCAGCTCGGGTCATGATCTCATGGTTCGTGAGTTCGAGCCCCGCATCGGGCTCTGTGCTGACGGCTCGGGGCCTGGAGCCTGCTTCCAATTCTGTGTCTCCCTCCCTCTCTGTCCCTCTCCCCCTCACACTGTGTCTCTTTCTCTCAAAAAATAAATAAACGTTAAAAAAATTAAAAAAAAGATTAAGAAGGCCCAGTGTTACTTGGAATTCTTGTGAACAGTCTTACAAAAGCTTTGAATTTCTTCCTGGGTTCCACACCCTCTTCCCAAAATGCCTATTACAGCTTATATGCATTTTGGGATTTTATTCCACTCTTTGGATCCAAGCCAGATCATCTTCTGTTCCAGCTTTTAACTTTCTATCCCCGGACTTTCAGGAGTCTGGCTTCTGTATTGTGCCCTGAAACTTAAACACATTTCTCTTAAATCCCCAGTGAACTTGCATTCCGGCAGTTTCTACTTTCTGTTGGTGATGGGGGTGTCCTTGCTCTCCATTAGATGGCGAATTGGATTGTTTTTCTGGGGATGGTTCATCTGATTAACCTATTAGCTTAATCTAGAGATAAAAAAAAAATCCCTCTCCAGAACGCTTTCTTGGGGGGAAAAAAAGGCTTTTCAGGACACTTTTCTGAGCTAAGGCATTCATTCATTCTAATTACTGATCAGTTATTTGACCAGTTCAGCTCTTCGTACTTCTAGCTCTTCACATGGTAATTTTAGCCTCAGGATTTTACCAGCATGCCATTTAATGTCCTGAGACTAGGGGTATAATAAAAGGAGTCCAGGGAGAGTAAGAAACATGCAGGGGAAAAATAAGAGTTCTTTGGAAGCCTGTGGGGAGCTCTTCTGTCACTTCAAGGGTCCAGGTTACTCTGACCAACTAGTTGGGATATAAGCTAGAACAGTTTCCACCTGCTTGGTGCTTGTCAGTTACCTGGGCACGGAGCACCGGTCACTTCTCTCTCTACCATCAAGAGGTCTTTCCCTTGCTTCAAAGAGGATATGACTTCCGCCTTGTAAGTCCAGTGTCCTAAGAGAAACCAATGACCTTGATCATGCTGTGGTCATTACAGAATTTAGACCCACACTTTTCAGTAATAATGTATCTCCTTACCACCCTAAAAATCTCCCAGCAACCTCCAAAGTATTATTGTTTTTCTTTTTTAAAAAAGTACCACTCAGGGGCACCTGAGTGGCTCAGTCAGTTATGCGTCCAACTTCAGCTCAACTCATGATCTTGAGGGTCGAGAGTTTGAGTCCTGCTTTGGGGTGTCTGCTGTCGGCACAGGGCCTGCTTCAGATCTCCTGTCCTGCCCCGCCTCTCTCAAAAATAAACATTAAAAAAAAAAGGACCCTCTACGTTTATAACAGTTCCCCAGCTGTTTGAGGCACACAGTAGCCCGAGAAGCATGGTTCTTAAGGCAAGTGTGATGGTTTGGAAGATGGTGGAGAATGTGAAGCTTGGGTCATCACAAGATGAAAATGTCCTTTCCTAGCATCACAGGGCTCCAGTCCTTTAGGTCAAGTTGAAATTCAGTCAAGCATTCTCAGGGGCTTTGAGATATTCACACAGAAGGAAAGATTCCACCACAGGCAGTTTTAAACCAGCAGGGAAAGATCTCCTTACCCAAAGACACAAGGTAATCACAGTTATCCAGCATCACATCCTTATACAACTGTCTCTCTTCAGGGCTCAGATAAGCCCACTGGTCCGGAGAAAAGATCACAGCCACGTCTCTAAATTTCACAGACTCCTGAAATAACAGTTTATGCCTTTATATGTATGCAAGCTTCCGTGTGCCTCTTGGTAGTTTTCAAGTTGGGCACAAGAGGGTAACAGCATATAAGGATAGATAAGGGGACACCTGGGTGGCTCAGTCAGTGAGGCATCCAATGCTTGATTTTGGCTCAGGTCATGATCCCAGGGTTTGTGAGATGGAGCCCCGCATCGGGCTCTGTGCTGACAGCACAAAGCCTGCTTGGGATTCTCTCTACTCCCTCTCTCTGACCCTCCCCCACTCATCCTCCCTCTCTCTCTCAAAATAAACATTAAGAAAGAAAAAAAGGATAGGTAAGAATGTATGGCCGAAAGCGGTAATGGAAAGCAGAAACTGTAAGAAATATACTTTGCCCTTGTAGAGTTTGGGGAGGCAAGAATCACCCATCCTCATGAAAAAGGAACAGCTAAAGAAATATCTTTGGTGTATGTGCTGAAGTCTCAAGCCTGCCAGATTTCTGACTGGCACTTACACCGTCGACTTTCCTGGTTCCCAGGCTTTCTTGCTGGGGCTGGAACTACACCATCAGCCCTCCTGGGTCTCCAGCTCGCCAACTACAGATCTAGGGACTTCTCAGACTTTATAATCACATGAGTCCTTATAAGAAGTCCTTTATATCTCCTGTTGGAGAATCCTGATGAATACAATCACTTGTTAAACGCCATGCAGTGTCGATTGATAAAGATTGACAATTACAGGAGCTGAGATATCGTGGGGCACCTGCAGAAATGAAGTCAATTTGTCCTTTGAGTGAAAGGACCCCTTTGGTTCTGCCATGATGGAGTAGCTGCTGGGAGTTGCCCCCTTGCCGTGAAAGAACTAAAAAGCTAGATAAATAAGCAAGTCACTATTCTTACACTCTAGAAAGTGACATATCCAAGGCTGTGACCTTTGACAGAAGAAAAGCGCATGATCCTGGCATTCTCTTGGATGGCACTGCTAGGGTCACAGTGCAGGAACATAGAACCCAAGCTGGGATCTTGCTGGATGGTGGGAGAGGATATCAGAGTTTGGAGCTTCCTTCCAACACAGCTGGGGTGTGGAGGGCAGGATGCTGGAGGGGGAGCCCTAAACACCTATATAAGAATTTCCCTCAGGCCCTTAGTGGACATTGAAAATGTGCCTGTACAGGACCAGACTTGTGAGAACAGCTCTTGGGATACAGAGTCCGACAGAACTCTTGGAGGTCACTAACTAATCCTACTTTCTTGGGTTAGAAGGTAGGATTCCAGACTATTCCAGTGCTCAGGGAGAACAGCGTGACTGAGCATTTAGTGGAGGCCATGCACCTAGAGTTTTTTTTTTTTTTTAAGTTTATTTGTTTATTTGGAGAGTGAGAGAAAGAGCTCAAGTGAGGGAGGGACAGAGAGAGGGGGAGACAAAGAATCCCAAGTAGGCTCTGCGCTCTCAGCCCTGAGCTCGACATGGGGCACGAACTCATGAAACCATGAGATCATAACTTGAGCCAAAACCAAGAGTCAGACACTTAACCGACTGAGCCACCCAGACACCCCCTAGATTTATATACCCAGTAAAGAGGTCCTTCGAAAATGAAGGCAGATACAAATTTATCAGTTTGAATTTGAAAAGCTGAATGACCAGTAACCACAAGACAAAAAGAAACTTCTCTCCCAGAAGAAATAAGTTTTGATAAGTTTTTGTGTCTGCCTATTACGGATTCCTAACAGGTCCCCCCAAAAAGTTACATTAAAGTCCTAATCCCTGGTACCTCAGCATGTGACCTGACTTGAAAATAGGGCTTTCACAGAAGTAATCAAGTTAAAATGAGATTAGGGTGGGCCTTACTCCAATGGGACTTATAAAGGGGAGATTTGGACCCAGAGACAGACATGCACAGAGGGACACTGCATGATGAGACGTGGGGAGAATGTGATGTAAAGAGAAAAACGGAGATTCGGGAGAGGAGTCTACAAGCCAAGGAGCGCCCAAGATTGCCACAAATCCAGCAGAAGGTAGGGTCGAGGCCTGGAACAGATTCTCCCTTACAGCCCAAGCAGCAAAATGTTTTCAGGCCCTATAAATTCGTATTTTAGGAAGGAAATCAGAAGAAAGCGATTCACCTGTGATATCACCTTGAGAAATGAAAGAGCCATTTTTCTTTCCTCCTCCTCCTCCTCTTAGGAGAAAGCAGACTCCTGGGAAGCCACACCTTCAAATCAAGGGCAGAAGCATGTGAAGCCAGGCACCCCAACCTCCATCCCCACCCCAAATCACTACCAACTCAACCACACAGAGGAAACCAGGAATACACAACAGCCTCCCAACCTTGACCTGCAGGCTCCCCTACAAGGGCCCGACAAGGAGCCCACACGTGATGCTGCAGCAGCTGCGATTTGGGGGCACATGGGGCCTCCCCCCATGTTCCAAAATGTGTAGCTCTGCTTTCCAGATCTACCCTGAACAAAGCTCCCTCTACGTCCCAGTGGAACAGAGCATGAACTCACCCCCCTCGGAGAGGTCAGCTCCAACACGGTCAGCAAGCCCGGCACGCACCTGAGCCTGCTTATGTAGAGCCCGGGTCATCGCACCCAGAAACTTCTCATTTGCCAATCAAGGCCAGTAACTGCCCTCAGGGCTCTCAGCCATAATGGCCCCAACTATAGTATGAATAAGAAGGAGCAGGGAACACAGGAGTGTCTGGTCAAGGTCTAGGCTGAAAATTCCCAAGTGCTCTTTGTTCGTGCCTACTGTGTACCCCAATCATGATGTCATACAACACACACCACAGAAGGGCTGTGACACACTTCCCACTTAGAGCCTTGAGATGGGGGGATCTCACCTGATGCCCTCTATGTGAAGCAGCTGCACGGAGAAGAAGCAGTGAGGTGCCTTCAGTGGGGTGATGGTGTAAAAAAGCACCTCCTCTTTCCCTTGGCCCATCGGTGACTTGGGGGGAATGCGGTAGGTGCTGTTTGCCCCAGCAGGGGTTGTGAATGATGGGAGGGTATAGTAGGCAGAATAATGACCCCACCACCAGCACCCCGAGAGGACCACATCCTAATTCCCAAAACCTGTGACTATGTTACCTTACATAGCAAAAGGGACTTCACAGGTGGGATTAAGTTAAGGTTCCTGAGATGGGGAGAGTATCCTAGAATGTCCAGGTGGGCCTGATGTAATGAAAAGGGTCCTTATAATAAGGAGGCAGGGGGCATCAGCTGATGAGGGGGGGGGGTCAAGAGTTAAGGAGGGGCAAGCAACCTCTAGATGCTAGAAGAGACGGGGAAATGGGTCCTCCCTAGAGCCTCCAGAAGGAACGCAATCTTGCCAGTAGCTCGATTTTAGCCCCGTGAGACCCATTTTGGACGTCTGGCCTCCAGAACTGTAAGGTAATCAATTTGTGTTGTGTCAAGCTGTACTCTGTGTTTGTGACGCTTTGTTAGAGCAGCAGTGGAAACTGATGTAGGGGCCAGAGGCAGAGGGCCAGGGTTGGGACGAGATGGGCACAGAGTGCAGATGTCTGGAGCAGAGGCCATGAAAGAGCATGCCAGTTGGAGATGCTCGCTTCCACCCAAAGGCCAGGGTGACCACACACAGCGGCAGGACAGAAGCCCAAGCAGGGTAAGATGCCCCACACGGAAGCCAGCTGGGCCCAGAGGACGGCACCAGACCTGAGACCCAGTCCCCTCCCTGTTCCTTTGCCTCCCATTTAACCTCCACGCAGGAGAACGCTTACCTCTGAGTCCAAACATGAGGACGGGGAGCAAGAGCATACGTGAAATTTGGAATCAGAGAACTTAATTTCTTGATTGATCATTTCGGAAGACCCTGTGTTGAACACCAAGATGTGAGATTACCTTAGAGTGGTATGAATATAGAAGATGTGTTCTATCATCTTTTGTGGCTGAGCAAGTAGCTGAATTATCCTCAAGGTGGTGGCATTTTTGCACACACGTGGGCGTTGTCACGGGCTGCTGGGAGATCCTGAGAACTTGTCAGGTGCTAAGCATTGCCATGCTCATGATCTCATTTACCGACGTAGACGTCCTCAACGGAGATTATTCTATTAGTATTTTGGAGATGAGGAAAGGGATGATTTTGAGAAAGAGGCAATTTGCCCCAGGCCTCCTAGCAGTGAGGGGCCCCCCTGGGCTTCAGCCCCTCAGCTGTCTGACGCTGAAGGGCTAGGCTCTTTGGCACAACCCTCCAGGGGGGCACAGTTCAGATGCCTGACTTTGCACCTGGCCACAGTTGACTTAGCAGGCTTGTGAACCAATCCCCTCCACCCACCTATATCTCCCACTTTGTGCTTCTGAGGTTTTTGTTTTTTTTTTTTTTAATATACTCTCTTGTCCTAGGCTTTGCTCATAGACCAGGTGCTGTAACTTTTATGTCTTTCAATCAAAGCCTTCAGCTCCGGGGTCTAGCACTTCATATCAGTGAAGAGACATTCTTTCAAGAATCTCCCACCACCTCACGGTCTGTGAGTTCGAGCCCCACGTCGTGCTCTGTGCTGACAGCTCAGAGCCTGGAGCCTGCTTTGGATTCTGTGTCTCCCTCTGTCCTCTGCCCCTTCCCTGCTCATGCTCTGTCTCTCTCTTTCTGTCAAAAATAAACAAACATTAAAAAAATTTTTAAAAAATCTCCCACCACCAGCCCTCTGTACTAGCATGAATTATTTTATTTCAGTATCTTGAAATCCCATTGGTGTAGGTACGATTGTTCTCATATTAATTATTATAAAAATGCAAACATTAGTTTTCTAAGATCACGTGGCCAGATAGTTGTGGTCCGGAAGGGATATATCCCAAAGCTGTTTGGATCCAGGGCTGGAGGGCTTAACATTTGCCACAAAATGCTCCGTTATAAATCTAGAAAGGCAGAACTTGTGATGAGCTGCTTGATAGTAACAAGTTTTAGGGGCTTGAGTAGGTACTTAATCTTGATATGCCTCTGTTTTCTCATCTTTTAAACTGAAGGCATTGGACTCTTTCACAAATTTTTTTATCGTAAGGATGATGCAAACTTATCTGTGACTACAGATGTAACCTGAGACTGCAGGGAAAAACTTTCTTTTGGGTCTGACTTTTTTTTTTTTTTTTGACATTTTTGAGACCATTGTAGATTCACATACCATTGTAAGAAATAATAAAGAGGTTCCATATGCCATTTGCCTGGTTTTCCCCAATAGCAACATCTTGTAAAATGATAGTATAGTATCAAAGCCAGGATATTCACGTTGACAAAATTCTCCATTCTTTTTCAGATTCCCCCAGTGTGCTTGTGCGTGTCCTATACAAGGTCATTACATGTGCAGGGTCGTGTATCCGCCACTACAGTCATGTTCTAGACCTTTCCACCACCACCAGGATTTCTGGGGTCGCCCTTTTATAACCACGCCCACTTCCGTCCCACCCCCTTCCCAAACCTGGGAACCATTAATCTTCATTGCCAAAATTTTATAATTTCGAAAGTGCTATATAAATGGAATCCTGGAGTATATGACGCTTGGGATTGGCTCTTATCACTCAGCATAATTCCCTGGAGACTCGTCCAACATGTTATATGTATTGGCATTTGCTTCTTCTCATTGCTGGGTAGCATTCCATGGCATGGATGGACCACATGGTTTAGGGAATCACCGACTGAAAGACATCTGAGTTTGGGCTATTACAAATAAAGCTACCGTGAAAATTAGTATATAGGTTCTTAGGTGAATATAAGTTTTTATTTTTCTAAGATAAATGCCCAGGAGTGAAATTTCTGGGTTGTATGATAATTGATCATAAGAGACTTCCAGGGGTGCCTGGGTGGCTCAGTAGTTTGAGCATCCAACTCTTGATTTTGGCTCAGGTCATGATCCCAGGGTTACAGGATCAAGCCCCGAGTTGGGCTCTGCACTGGGCGTAGAGCCTGCTTAAGATTCTCTTTCTCCCTCTCCCCCTCCCCCTGCTCGTGCTCTCTCGCACATGCGCCTTCTCAGGAAGGAAGGAAGGAAGAAAAACTGCCAAAAACTGCCAAAAGTGGTTATACCATTTTACATTCCCACAAGCAGTGTGGGATTCAGTCTCCCCACATCCTTGCCAGCATTTGGGGGTGGAACTATTTTTTATCTTGGCCATTCTGATAGGTATGCAGTGACAGCTCATTGTGGTTTTATATGCATTTCCTTAATGGCTAGTGATGGTGAACATCTTTTCATGTGTGTGTTTTCCATCTGTTTATCCTTTTCAGCACAAAAACTGTTCACGTCTTTTGCCTACTTTCTAACTGGATATATATATATTTTTTTACTATTGAGTTTCGAGAGGCTTTTATATACTTCAAATATCAACTCTTTGCGATCTAACTGGTTTGCAAATATTTTAGTCTGTAGCTTGTCTTTTCATCCTCTTCACATGGTCTTCTGCAGAGCAAAAGTTTTTAACTCTGATGTCCAGTTTATAAATTTTTCCTTTATGGACCATGCTTTGGTGTCCCGTCTAAGAAGTCTCTGCCTAGAACTCCTGCAGTGTTTTTTTCCCCCTGAAACTTCTAGTTTTACATTTAAATCCGTTGATTTGGAGTTAATTTTTGTATATGTATGAGGCTTAGGTGAAGATTTACTTTTTGCCTGTGGATGTCGAATTGCTTCAGTCGTCTTTTGTTAAAAAGGTGAGGTTTTATTTTAAAATGTATGATGGGGGGCGCCTGGGTGGCGCAGTCGGTTAAGCGTCCGACTTCAGCCAGGTCACGATCTCGCGGTCCGGGAGTTTGAGCCCCGCGTCAGGCTCTGGGCTGATGGCTCAGAGCCTGGAGCCTGTTTCCGATTCTGTGTCTCCCTCTCTCTCTGCCCCTCCCCCGTTCATGCTCTGTCTCTCTCTGTCCCAAAAATAAATAAACGTTGAAAAAAAAATTAAAAAAAAAAATAAAAAATGTATGATGGTTTTGTAGCTTACCCCATATTTACATTTTCATAGAATAATGCATACATTATATGACCTCAAATAAAGTTGATCATCCAAGAAAATGTATCCAGTAAATCCTGTGGTTTCCTTTCCTTGTAGGCATAGGTCCACAAATTCCTTCAGGTATGTAAATCTCAGCGTGAGAATTCCTACTGGATGATCTTGGAGGTGCCTGGCTTTGATAATCTATTTATGTCTCTGTATCTCTGTTCTCTGCTGCTCATTAACTTTTCTCTTCAAATGACCATTTAAAGCTTTGATCTAGATATGCTTTAGCCCCAATATGTAAATAAAAAATTTTGAGCAAAAAGAGTTCAAGCATCTTGTAAAGGTGGTAGGTCTCCATACAATATTTTGAACTCCTACAGCTGTGGACCTAAACTAGCATGATCAGGGCACCTGGGCGGCTCAGTCAGTTGGGCATCTGACTCTTGATTTCAGCTCAGGTCATGATTCCAGGGTCATGGGATTAATCCCTGCATCAGCTCCGCACTGAGTGCGGAGCCTGCTTGGGATTCTCTCTCTATCCCTCTGCCCCTCCCTGGCGTGTGCATGCACATGAACTCTCAAAAATAAATAAACCAGTGTGATCTAATTATCCAGGCTGACTCCTTCCCATCCATCTACATGGTGGCCATAAATTCTGGATACAGGTAAATATATACATATATATACAATGGTTGCTTGATGTTACAATACATGATACATCCAAAGGCTTATGTGATATATTCAAACTCTTAATTCCTCATTAGCAACGTATAATTCCATGTACTTCACAAAACTGCACTGGACACGGACCATTGGCCTAGAAGTTTCAGCAGCCTCTCCACTTGTATATGGAGTGCATACTTCAGATTTTTGTCTCTGACTTTCACAAGATAACCTGTGCCTTGAGCATCCCTCAGAAGAAGTAATCAGAGTTTCTGATCTGGAGAATGTGCACCCAATTTCACGTGGCAATCTCCTCCAACCCAGCTTTGGAAATTAATCCAACCAGTTTCTCTCCATCCTGGCATAAAGGGGTAGCCCATCATCCTGTTAGGCTCACATTGGGTGATCTCCCTCTTCCTTGTCAAGTGTAGGCATTAGTTGATTTTATAACATGGTCACAAATCAAATATTTATCCACATTTCCCCAACTTTATGGCTATTCTGTAGATTTGTAATTGGTTTGTCTTCCTCATGAGAATGTACACTCCATTGGGAGTAAGATGTATCTGTTTTGTCCATTGATGGATATATCCTCAGCAGCTAGGAACAAGTATGCCTGATAGAAATAGGCTCTCAATTTTTAAATGCATGGTTAAAATATGGGAAGGAAGGAAGGAAGGGGATGAAAAAGAAATGACCAGATGCTAGAGTTGGAGAACATTGAAAAATTGAGGTTGATTCTCTGAATTCTACCCACCAACCAGGAAGGATATTTTTCTATAGTTCTTCCAAATCTCATACTTATGATCTTGGTTCTGTGGCTTAGACACTAGGTGACATGGTGTAGGTCCCCAATTCTTTGTAAAGGAACTAGAATCTAGGGGCTCCTGGATGGCTCAGTCAGTTAAGTGTCCAACTTCGACTCAGGTCATGATCTCGCAGTTTGTGGGTTCAAGTTCCACGTCAGGCTTTGTGCTGCCAGTCCGGAGCCTGCTTGAGATTCTCTCTCTCTCTCTCTCTCTCTCTCTCTCTCTCTCTGTCCCTCCCCCACTCATGCTTTCTCTCTCTCTCAAAAATAAACTTAAAAAAAAAAGGAACTAGAATCAGACTCCACTCTTTCTAAAACTGAGGTGAACTCTTCCCACTAGAATAATTTTATTGGACAATACTTTTAATAGCTCCTCAAAATGTCAGTATAAAGGATTTTATGTTAGGTCTTGACTGTCTGAAAGACTTAATGACAAAAAATTCAAACTGGACATGTGGATAACATCAATATTTAGATGTTCCAGGGTAGATATAAAGACCACTCCCAACTATCATTTGGTTGTATTGAAAACCCTGTGTTATCTAATATAGTAAGTTATTTATAAACAGATCTATTAAAAATGGGGAAAACGTAAAATGATTTTGCCTGTAGTTCTTTGATCAAGATGTCTTCGAATGACCAACATTTCATAATAGATGCTTTTTTTCTTCTTCTTCTTAGGCAGTCGGTTCAGACCGTTATTTCAGAAGCCGAGACTGACCTGCCATTAGTGAATGCCCCAAGCAAGTGTGGCAAACATGTAGGGACAGGAGAATATTAGTCTGGGCTTTTTTAAGCGAGGGGTCTCTTACTCTAACAAATCTATTGATGGCCTGTTTGGAAGGCCAGCTTTTCAGAGCAAGTCCCTTTGGTTTTCTATTCAGTTTCTTTTTCTTTCTTATCGTTTGGATTTCAGTACTGGAGTTGTGGACTGGTAGGAGTTATTTGGGCCAAATATATGCCATAGATGCCATTCAATTTGCTTTAGCCCTGGACTTTAAGAACAAAATAAGGTGGGAGAAGAGGTTTGATGCATTGTCTCAGGAACTTAGGAATTTATGAGCCACCTCAGGCCTGTAATGTCACTATTTTCATGACTGTGTTTCTCATCTCATTTCCATTTTCTCAGCCATTTCTCAAACATATTTTAGTTCACTTCTCAGCCAAGTGCTGTTATATTTTCAGCTCCTCTACCTTGAATCCAGTCCAAGTGGAGTGAGCCCTGTATAGGTACAAGAACTTAACATCTGTATCCACTTTAACTAGGAGAAAGATATTAGCGAATGTGCTTGCAAGGCTCATCTGGAAATCCAAAACGAACTTTTCTTTAGAGAAGCCTTAGTAATATCTGAGAGAGAAGCATTATGGGCAAGAAAGAGAAATTGAGGGTCCTATTCAAAAAATTGTCGGCGCATTGGGATCAGGTTCAAGAGACTTGTTAAACTAGACCCTCTGCATTAGGCTGGGCAGGGGAACTTCATCACTAATGGTTGAAGGAATTCACCTTCAACCAGTGTATGATAGGTCCTAAGTTTGTAAGGTCAGAAATCCACTAGGTAGCGGATACTAGAAAGGTTTATTGCTTATTAAGTCATTAGCAAATGTAGTTACTTTCAAGCAAAACACTACTCCAAGTAGGTTCTCCAGGGGCACCTGGGTGCCTCCGTCAGTTAAGTGTCTGACTTCCACTCAGGTCATGATCTTGCAGTTCGTGAGTTTGAGCCCCGCGTCGGGCTGACAGCTCAGAGCCTGGAACCTGCTTCCGATTCTGTGTCTCCCTCTCTCTCTGTCCCTCCCCTCCCCATGCTCACTCACTTGCTCGCTCTCTCTCTTTCTCTCAAAAGTAAATAAATATTAAAAGAAAATATTTTAAGTACGTTCTCCAGTTTCTGAATGCAAGCCAACAGCCCTCTGTTGCAATAAGTCCTCATTTTTCAAATTGTATAAATCTTTTGCCTTTTAAATAGATCGAAGACTAATGATAATTCCATGAGGCCAGAGGACACAGATTCCAATGTTTGTCAGCCCCAACATTTTTATTTATTACAAATGTCGATACCCATCAGTAATCATTCTTTACGTTCTGGTTTCAAAACTAGAGAAAAATCAATTGAAGGGTTTTTTTTTTTTTTTTTTTTTTGGTTGGTTGGTTGGTTTTTTTGTTGGTTGGTTGGTTTCTGCAGCTAGAAATTTTTTTCATTAGTTTTTATCTCAGAAACAGAGTTCATATCACTTCTTTTTGTCTACTTGGATTGGGTGTAAAGTGTTCCACATGAAATCTTTTTATCATTTACCATATTGCCTCTGTACCAAAAGTATTTATGATCTAATTCATTGTCTTCACTGAATAACCTAAAGAAAAAATTTTTCCTGATTACATTACTCTTCATAGCTTCCTACTTTCAATACAGGGAATATGATAAAGACAATGCCTTGATTTATTCCAAATCCTAGGCTGAATCCTCTCATTTTTGTGGTGGATATTTCAAAGAGCCATGGTCAAAGGAAGGTAGAAAATGCATCTGTAATCATACAATGCTCTTTCCTTGCTGAGTTTGTTCTTAAGTTTCATACATGAGTTTTATATTCTAAAATTTTCCAATAAGTATGAATTCTGAGGAACAAGGGTTGAATATTCGGTACAGAAAGCTGTTTAGCTATAGATCAGGTCTCTCTGGATGAATTGTATGGTGTTTAGTAAAGATGCGGCACCTAGAGATCTTTTCAGCCCTTTTAGAAATGGTTTCCCATGTGTTTTATGATGTTGAACAAGGTATGACCTTCTTTGAAAAGCTTTTTTATGCTGAATGCAAATAAAGGGTTTCCCTTCTGAATGAGTTCTTTTATGATAGCTGAGATTAGATGTAGTTCTGAAGGTCTTACCACACTGGCTACATCCATGTGGCTTTTCTCCAGTATGAGTTCTTTCATGCTGGGTAAGATCATAGTTAGTGCTAACATCATGTCCACACAACTTGACAATAAAAAAAGTTTCTCTCCAGTGTGATTTTTTTTTTAATGCCATTTCATGGCTCCTTGACTAAAGATCTTTCCACATAGATTATGCTTGAAGGGTTTCTCTCCAGTATGAGTTCTCTGAGGTCTATTAGACTGTGAGTAAACCTTAAGGCATTTTTCACATTAATCACATTTGTATATTGTTGGTTCAATAAGAGTTGTCCAGTGTTCAGTAAGCTTTGAAACTTTGCCAAAGTTACCTCCATATCCATTACATTCAAAGAGTTGCTCTGGGGTGTGAATTATTTTATGTCACTTCAAGGTTGCCTGTTGGCTCAAGTCCTTCATACATTCATCACACTGGAGGGGTTTTTTTCCAATGTGAAGTCTCTGATGTTCAATAACGAGGGGACACAGTGTAAGGACCTTGTTTGTTACAAGCGTCACACTTGTGTAGTTTTGGTCCTGTCTGCTTTTTTCTGGTACTGTATAAACTTTGAAGCTCTGATAAAAAGGATTTCTACAATCATTACATTCAAAGAGTTGCTCGAATGCATGGGTATTTTGGTGAGTAGAAAATGATGAATGATAGATACCTTCAAAGGCCTCTTAGCGTGCGCGTTGTATTTGTGTGGTTTCTCTACTGTATGAATTTTCTTATGTCGAGTAAAGGGACAGACATGACTGAATGTTCTTCCAAAGCCCTCACACTCCTGCCTCTGCATTACAGTGTAAAGTCTTTGTTGTGCATTCAGGGGTGAGCTCTGTCTGAAGGCACTCATGGCTGCATTAGGGATGGAGAAAAATCCAAAGTTGGTTGGCATGCTGATGGGGGGGCAATAAGAGAAGAAAATAAGACTAGACTCTCACATCACAATATAAGTCACAATGAGTTATTGTGTGTGTGGGGGGGGGTAGAGTGTGTGGAGGCTACAAGGATACTGTGACTGCAGGTTAGGAAGGGGCAGTGTGTGAGGGTGAAGAATGAGGGGTGTAGCCATACAATTTGAAGGTCTCATTTAAAAGCAGCACCAGGGGTGTCTGGGTGGCTCGGTTGGGCGTCCAACTCTTGATTTTGGCTCAGGTCATGATTCCAGAGTCACGGGATCAAGTCCCACATAAGGCTCTGCACCGAGCATGGAGCCTGCTTGAGACTCTCTCTCAACCCCTTTGCCCTTCTCCGTCACTTGTGTGTTCGTTCTCTCTCTCTCTCTCAAATTAAAAAAAAAAAGCAACACCAATATTTTTTAAGCAATAAAGAGGCACAGACATTATTCTTTAAACTGAAAGTCTTTTTCTGTAAGAATTACCTATTAAAAATTTTACACTCAAAAATTTTACACTTAATAGAGTGTTAATTGGATTTTACTCTCAAGTTTTTCTTTTAGCTGCAGATTTTAATGAGTTAATATGTGACTAAATATAAATACAGTACATTGATTTTAATGCTACTTCAACACTAACAATCAGAGTGCCACACTAGACTTCCCATTGATTTATTACATAGAATTTACATTGTGTCCATTTGTTAATACAAAGAGTGGTCCACTAAATCGTAGATAGGCCTTTATGGATTTAATCACCAGTATATTATATTTAAAGTTCTAGAATTAGACTTTTTCAAAGAGGAATCTCCATTGTATACTTTAAATCACAAAAGTGAAATTCTGGTCAGTTGGCACTTAAAGTCTAATGTGTGTGTATATCATTGTTATCACAGTTTCTACAAACTCAGGTTCTACCACTGTTTTATATTTTTGCCAATCAGATATGAAGTTTTATCACTGATCTTTTTATTTGGATTTATTCAGTTGCTAGACAATGGTTGGTTTTTGCTTCATGAGATAAAACAAAATAAATTACAAAAATATGAAGGGGTAAATATAAGACTCTCCACCACTGACAAAAAGTGTAATTAAGCAGAACATCCTATTACTTGCCGGCATCCGAACTGTGGGTAGTGCTACTCTGGTCTCAAAATGATGGCTAAGTTATCATTAATGTGAAGCAGGATCAGAAAGTAATTTTAAAAACAAAGTAGAACTATTGGGAATGAATACAATAGATGGTATAAATAGAAGAATAATACAGGCAAAGACAAAATAGTAAAATGGGAAGTTTATGGAGAATTCAGAAAAAATCCAGATTGGATTTAAAAGAATATTAAAATTAAGACAAATATAAAATAAAGAACTGTTACTAACTAGAAGCCTCAGAATAAAAGAAAAATTAAATTTGGAGGAGAAAAATAATCCAGAATATCTGAATACTCCCCCAGAAATGATAGGAGTCTTGGTGGACAGGTTTGGTCTCTTGCCTTCCGCACCGTGAAAGTTTCTTCTCCCTGCCTCTACCCTACCACCATTTTTGAAAAGCCAGCTGCGAATTATACTGTTGTTTTCCTGTACATGATGGGTCAGTTTTCTCTTGCCGGTTTCAAGATTTTCTCTTTGTCTTTGGCTTGTAACAGTTTGATCATGATGGAGGGAGTTGTGGAATTCTCTGTTTTCCCTGTGTGGAGTTTGTTGACCTTCTGCGCTAGGCAGATTACTGTTTTTCACCAAATTTGAGATCTTTCTGGTCAATATTCAAATATTTTTTCTTTCTCTCGCTCTCTTCTTCTGAGACTTCTACTATGCATATATTGGGCTTGAGGGCATTCCACTGGTCTTTGATGCTCTGTTCATTTTTATTTATTCTTGTTCTTTCTGTTCTTCGGATTAGGTAATATCTATTAATATATCTTCAAATATATATTCATATTTTATAGTCGTATTTTCATTTTCATATTCATATTTCATATAATGTATCTTCATATTTCTGCCAGCTCAAATCTACCTTTGAGCCCTCCAGTGAAATACTCATTTCAGTTACGGTACTTTTAAACCCCGAATCTCCAGTTTTCATAAATTCTGTCTCTCTAGTGATATTTATTTGAATCATGGTCATACCTGCAGTGGTTTCCTTTAGTTCTTCGAACATATTTACAATAATGGTTTTTGAAGTCTAAGTCCAGAAGGGGCGCCTGGGTGGCGCAGTCGGTTGAGCGTCCGACTTCAGCCAGGTCACGATCTCACGGTCCGTGGGTTCGAGCCCCGCGTCGGGCTCTGGGCTGATGGCTCAGAGCCTGGAGCCTGTTTCCGATTCTGTGTCTCCCTCTCTCTCTCTCTGCCCCTCCCCTGTTCATGCTCTGTCTCTCTCTGTCCCAAAAATAAATAAACGTTGAAAAAAAAATTTTAAAAAAATAAATAAATAAAAAAATTGAAGTCTAAGTCCAGCATCTGCCCCCCAAACCCCCCCCCCAAAATTTCAAAATTTCAAAATTTCAAAATTTCAAAATTTCTGTTGGCTGCTTTTTTCTGTGTGGGTCACAGTTTCCAGTTTCTTTACATGGCTTGTAATTTTTAGGACATTGTAGATAATATTGTAGTGACTCTGGATTCTGATTTCTACCACAGGAGGGCATTGTTGCAGTTTTTGTTTGGTGACTTGTCTGAACTAATCCTTTGGAGTCTGTCTCCCCTGTGGTATACAACTACTGTGGTCTCTGCCCCATATTTTAAATGTTTTATTTATTTTTGAGAGAGAGCGCATACATGGAGGAGGGCAGAGAGGGGGACAGAGGATCCAAAGCATGCTCTGCGCTAACAGCAGCAAGCCCAATGTGGGGCTTGATCCCACAGACTGTGAGATCATAACCTGAACCGAAATCAAGAGTCGGACGTTTAACCAAATAAACCACCCAGGCATCCTTAAAAATTCTTGATTTCCTTCATAAGCCTGATTTTAATCCTGTTTAGCATAGGTTCATAGGTAGCCACTGATTGGGTGAAGATTGTGCTCCAACATCTTGAGCCAATAAGGCTTCTACCCTTTGCCAACAAACCTATGTGAATGTTGGGTATTGAATTCAAAGTTGAATCTGTTTACGAGTCTGCTCCAGGTTTTATTTTCCATGGTACGCTCTCGTGTCTCTCCTGTGCCTGAGCATGGCCTCCCATTTAGCTAGGAAAGGGTAGATAGTTAGGGTCCTCTCTCCCATCCTAAGCCTGTGCCCACCCTTTCTCAGAATTCTGGATCACCAGGGATATGGGGAACTCATCAGGGCTAACTATACCTATCTCATTTCTTGGATTTCTGATAAAAAGTTCTGGCTAGTTTGCCACTTTGTTGCTGGCCCCGGTGAGGATCACAACCTCAGGCTAACCACAACCTTGACCTTTGTCGTTCATTTGCACCAAGCTCACTACCGTTTCCAAAACTACCCAAACGTGGGATTTTTCCTAGCTTCTAGGTTTCCAAATTAAGTCAGTCTTCTCTTAAAGCAAAGCGTCTAGTTTTCTAGCTTGCCGTGAGGCTACTGGCCTGACAAAGCTGGGGTAAAACACCAAGAATCTCATTGTTCGTACCTCTAGTTCAGTAGTTTCCTTGGAGAAATACTTCTCAATTTGTTGTATGCTCTTCATCCACTACCAGAGTCCTGTTCAGTTTTATCAGTGCTTTTGGAGAGAGGATGTGCTAAGCTTCTCATTCTACTGTTCTACATGTCCTAGGAGGTAGCTTAAGTACCATGTACTGGAAGCTAGCATTGAAATGTATATATAACCAGGGTGCCTGGGTGGTTCAATGGGTTAAGTGTCTGACCCCCAGCTCAGATCATGATCTCACGGTTTGTGAATTCGAGCCTCGCGTTGGGCTCTCTGCTGTCATTGCAGAGCCCGCTTTGGATCCTCTGTCACCCTCTCTCTCTGCCCCTCCCCCCTCTCAAAAATAAATTAACATTAAAAAAAAAGTACTAGAAGCTAGCTAAATGAACTGAGGGCATTGGTGTGTGACTACCATAAACTAACATGGGAGTGATCTGATAATGGTTAGATCTTAGTAAATGTTCAGTTGATAATTTTAAGATTAGAAATAAATGTTAATTCAGTTCTCACATAGTGGTAGATGGGGGTCATTTCTTATGTTTCCTGAAACTTTGTAGATTGGCATTTGATTATATATCAGTTTATATTTTTGAAAATGTAATTTAAGGAAAGAACATTTTCTTACATTTAACATGAGTGATCATAACTCAGGTTATGCTATCCTGCAGTCAAGTTCATACTTTGACTATTCTAAATGGAAGCGTATTAAGGTCACCTCAAAGGAGCAATTTTTAACTCAGGAAGCTCAATACCGAGATATCACTTGTGATTCCTAGGACTGAGTCTCAGAAATATATATTTTAAACTTACTTCTGGGCTTCCAGTGCACATTGAAAACTGATTACAGCTTATCTACATTTGATCTATTCCCTATTCTTTGAGTTTAATTATGACCCAAAGCAGAAATAATAATCCCCTAAATTTTTAGACATCAGCTAATGGGCAGTGACTTCTTTCAAAATGCTATTATAAAACTTCAGGAGAAAATTGTATTTTACTATGTCTGAACTCTGTATTGAACTTATGTTCTATGTGATTTGAAATCCTGGTGGTTTCTATATTGATATTTAAGGTCACAGCATCTCTCCCCAGGTAGATATAAACTTCTTGATTATTTGAGGTTTGTTTTCTTTCCTGGTTTGATTTTTGCTTTACCATAAACATTTTTTTTTAAATTTTCTTTTTTAAGTTTCTTTATTTTGAGAGAGCATGCACACGAGCAAAGGAAGGACAGAGAGAGAGGAGGGAGAGAATCTCTAGTAGGCTGGGCACTGTTAGCACAGAGCCCCACGCAAGGCTCAAACCCATGAACCTTGAGATCATGACCTGAGCCAAAATCAAGAGTCTGACACTTGACCGGCCAAGTCACCCAGGCACCCCACCACAAAGACAGGCAAGAGTATCTACCTCTTTGGGGCACCTGGGTGGCTCAGTGGTTAAGCGTCCAACTTTGGCTCAGGTTATAATCTCATGGTTCATGAGTTCGAGTCCCACGTCAGGCTCTGTGCTGACAGCTCAGAACCTGGAGCCTGCTTCGGATTCTGTGTCTCTTCCTCTCTCTATGCCCCTCCCCTGATCATGTTCTGTCTCTCTCAAGAAAAAAAAATTGAAAAAAATTTTTTTAAAAAGAGTATTTACATCTTTAAGAAGAGGGATGTGGCAAGAGGGACTCTAGAAGAATAATGATGGGTAAAAAGATCCATTTTCGTATTCTTTTCTCCACTGTAGGGAAGCCCAATGCAAAGAGCTCATGTCTCCTCACCTCAGGGACCCAGGTTACTCTGACCAGTTAAGGTGTGAGTTGTGATGGCTTTCACCTCTGCTCCCTGTGTCAACTACGTGAGCATGGCTTATTTGCCCCTCTCTCACCATCATCCAGGGGTCACCATCTTGCTTCAAAGAGACCTCACCTCTGCTTTAAAAGCCTATTGCCCTGCACAGAGGAAAATACAATGCTCTTTTTTCAATGCTTTGAGTATCAGAGAATTTAGCGTTTGCACCACTGTCTTTGAGAAAGGCATTAAGATTGGAGCAGTCTGTGATACATGAAGCTTGGGTGTTCGTAGCATGAATGTGCCCATCCCTTCCTTCAAAAGCCCCCACAGATTATTTAGAGATAGCTGAAATTTAGGTAAGCATTTCAAGAGTTCTGTAGACAGGGCGCCTGGGTGGCGCAGTCGGTTGAGCGTCCGACTTCAGCCAGGTCACGATCTCGCGGTCTGTGAGTTCGAGCCCCGCGTCGGGCTCTGGGCTGATGGCTCGGAGCCTGTAGCCTATTTCCGATTCTGTGTCTCCCTCTCTCTCTGCCCCTCCCCCGTTCATGCTCTGTCTCTCTCTGTCCCAAAAATAAATAAACGTTGGAAAAAAAAATTAAAAAAAAAAAAAAGAGTTCTGTAGACATTTGTACAATAGAAAGAAAAATCTCAAAGTAGGCAGCTTATCAACAAATGGGAAAGATACTCTTACCCAAAGTCATCAGATGTTTGTGATTTTCCAACATCACCTTCTTGTGTAGCATCTGGATATTCCCACTGCTTCCAAACTAAGTCAATGAGCACATCTCCAAATTTTGACTTCTGAAACAACAAATACTTCATGATTCTCCAACTGCCCATATAGTCAAATAGTCCTAGAAGGATGGGTCATAAAAAGTGGGAGTCTGAGTCTAAGCATAAACTTGGATAGCAAGGTGGACTAAGAAGAAAGAGAAGACACAAATTAACAATATCAGGAATGAAATAGTAGCTAGCCATCGCTGCAAACCCTCCAGACATCAAAAAGATAATAAGGGAATATTATGAACAACTCTGTACACACACTTTGGCAACGTAAAGGGCTCCTCAAAAAGCATAAACTATTATAACCCACCCAATATGAAATAAATATCCCCCAAACTAATAAGGAAACTGAATTCATGATTTTTAAAAATTATAGAAATGGAGAGCAGATTAGTGGTTGCCCAAAGTTAGGGATGAAGCAGGGAGGGGCTGGGTGTGCCAGTAAAGGGGTAGATGAAGTTTTTACACTGATGGAGTAGTTCTGAGTCCTGAATGTCATGGTGGTTCTACTAATCTATACCTATGACATAGGATGATTTACACACATTATACCAATGTCAGTTTTGTGATTTTTATATTGTACTCTGGTCATATGAGTTATAACCAATGGTAGAAACTGGGTGAAGGGTACAGAGAGCCCTTCTATATTGTCGTTCTAACTCCCATAAATCTGTAATTCAGAATAAAGGCCTAACGAACATACAGTGGGAGGAATCTTGAGTCCTCCACATTGGATTATTGGGGAGCACATACGCCCCTTGCTTGTCAAATTGTGACACAGACTGAATACTGTGGAGCATTTTGCCCTCATAGAATTTAAGGTTTGGGGAAGGTGAATTACTTATATTCATTAAAAAATTATTACATTGTTAAAATGTCAGTACTACCCAAAGCAATCTACATATTCAATGCAATACCTTTCAAAATAACACCAGCATTCTTCACAGAGCTGGAACAAACAATCCTAAACTCTGTATGGAACCAGAAAAGAACCCGAATAGCCAAAGCAATCTTGAAAGAGAAAACCAAAGCAAGAGGCATCATAATCCCAGACTTCAAGCTGTATTACAAAGCTGGAATCATCAAGACAGTATGGTACTGGCACAAGAACAGACCCTCAGATCAATGGAACAGAATAGAGAACCCAGAAATGGACCCACAAATGTATGGCCAACTAATCTTTGACAAAGCAGGAAAGAATATCCAATGGAATAAAGACAGTCTCTTCAGCAAGTGGTGCTGGGAAAACTGGACAGAGACATGCAGAAAAGTGAATCTGGACCACTTTCTTACACCATACACAAAAATAAACTCGAAATGGATGAAAGACCTCAATGTAAGACAGGAAGCCATCAAAACTGTAGAGGAGAAAGCAGGCAAAAACCTCTTTGATCTTGGCCACAGCAACTGCTTCCTCAACATGTCTCTGGAGGCAAGGGAAACAAAAGCAAAAATGAACTGTTGGGACCTCATCAAAATAAAAAGCTTCTGCACAACGAAGGAAACAATCAGCAAAACTAAAAAGCAACTGACAGAATGGGAGAAGATATTTGCAAATGACATATCAGGTAAAGGGTGAGTATCCAAAATCTATAAAGAACTTATCAAAGTCAACACCCAAAAAACAAATAATCCAATGAAGAAATGGGCAAAAGACATGAATAGACATTTCTCCAAAGGCATCCAGATGGCCAACAGATATGAAAAAATGCTCAACATCACTCATCAGGGAAATACATCAGGGAGATACCACCTCACACCTGTCAGAATGGCTCACATTAACAACTCAGGCAACAACAGATGTTGGCGAGGATGTGGGGAGAGAGAGGCTCTCTTTTGCACTGCTGGTGGGAATGCAAACTAGTGCAGACACTCTGGGAAACAGTATGGAGGTTCCTCAAAAAATTAAAAATAGAACTACCCTACGACCCAGCAATTGCACTACTAGGCATTTATCCAAGGGATACAGGTGTGCTGTTTCAAAGGGGGCACATGCACCCCAATGTTTATAGCAGTACTATTGACAATAGCCAAAGTATGGAAAGAGCCCAAAAGTCCATCGATGGATGAATGGATAAAGAAGATGTGGTATATATATATATATATACAATGGGTTATTACTCGGCAATCAAAAAGAATGAAATCTTGCCATTTGCAACTACATGGTTGGAACTGGAGGGTATTATGATGAGTGAAATTAGTCAGAGAAAGACAAATGTCATATGACTTCACTCATATGAGGACTTTAAGAGACAAAACAGCTGAACATAAGGGAAGGGAAACAAAAATAATATAAAAACAGGAATGGGGACAAAACATAAGAGACTCTTAAACATGGAGAATAAACAGAGGGTTACTGGAGGGGTTGTGGGAGTGGGGATGGGCTAAATGGGTCGGGGCACTAAGGGATCTACTCCGTAAATCACTGTTACACTATATGCTAACTAACCTGGATGTAAATTAAAAAAATAAAATTATTACAACAGGTAGTGCTAAATGTGTTACATTGGCCAAGGGATATCAAAAAGTGAGATCACTATTTGTATAGAAATGTTGCCTTCAAAAAGAAGGTAAATTTGGATTATGTCATAAATGAAAAAGCAGGGTTAAACAGAGGAACTCCCAGAAATGCATCCTAAGAGAAATATACAAGAGTTAACTAGAAATAAGTCCATAGTACTGTTTTATCATAGTGAAAAAAGAAAAAATTGTTTACATTGAGGGATTAGTCAGATTATGCCTATTTATGGGATATACCACAAAGAAGCTATTAAATATTAAAGTCAAGTTTAAATTATAATCTGCCATTGATAATATCTAATGACTTGTAGAATTTACGTTAAACTGATATATTATAAATTTTTTATACTGTGCCTTTGAAAGAAATATACAGTTCCTAGGAAGGATGACTAATAGTGGAAGTCTGAGATGTGGCCATATAGATGTATTTTCTTTGTAACCCATACTTTCAACTTTTCCACTGAATGGGTATGTTTTTCTTTTTCTTTAAAGTATTATTAGAATAGCAGGAAGGTTGTCCAGGACTCTTGAGCCTGGAGTAACTGACAGAATTGTGTTATGGAAAGAAGGTTATCCTGGAAATACATCTTTGTGAACACTCCTTTTGGGGCAGATGAAGTATCCAGGACTCAGAATACTCGGAATACTCACGTTTAAAATCGCCAGACCTTGGGGCGCCTGGGTGGCTCAGTCGGTTGAGCGTCCGACTTCGGCTCAGGTCATGATCTCACGGTCTGTGAGTTTGAGCCCCGCGTCTCAGGCTCTGTGCTGACAGCTCAGAGCCTGGAGCCTGTTTCAGATTCTGTGTTTCCCTCTCTGCCCCTCCCCTGTTCATGCTCTGTCTCTCTCTGTCTCAAAAATAAAAATAAACGTTAAAAAAAATTAATTAATACATTAATTAATTAAATAAATAAAATCGCCAGACCAGAAAAATCACTAAAAGGTTAGATGGCCCATGCAGAGTAAATAAAATAATGTAAATAAGTCACAGTGTATATAGTAGGAACTCCTTATGCTCAAGGACCGACTTTTCTCTATTACATTTAATTTGGAAACAATAGATGTGTTTGTGCCAGAATATTCCTTTGGCACCCATTAAATCCTACACTCTCAGAGTCCCCGCCACCTTTCAATGCCTATGTAGTGATAGGAAGAGAACAGAAAGGTTTTTTTTAAGTTTTTTAATGTTTATTTATTTTTGAGAGAGAGGCAGAGTGTGAGTAGGGGAGGGGCAGAGAGAGAGGGAGACAGAATCTGAAGTAGGCTCCAGGCTCTGAGCTGTCAGCACAGAGCCCGATGCAGGGCTCGAACCCACAAACTGTGAGATCATGACCTGAGCCGAAGTCGGATGCTTAACCGACTGAGCCACCCAGGCGCCCGACCACATAAACTTAATGTCCAAATGTTCTGTATCAAAGAGACAAAGAAGAATTGTACATTGATAAATATTAGCCTTCAGATTCTGTATTAGTCTTTATGCACCAAAGCGGTATGCTTTAAATCAAGTAAAACTTAATAGAAACAAAAAGAATTTTTTGTTTTATGTCTCAGAAAACTGTTTACATGGGCAAATTGAGTACAGAAGAAGAGTGTCACAATTAAACTTGACCTAAATGTTCCAAAGTTACTGTATACCCAACATTTATTTGATAGCCAGCCCTTTGAGTTTTGCAATGTGTTAGGAACAAAGAAAATCTCCACAGATTCTAAAAGCAGAAATTCTATGTCTGGGGCACCTGGGTGGCTCAGTCGGTTAAGCGTCTGACTTCGGCTCAGGTCATGATCTCGTGGTTTGTGGGTTCGAGCCCCATGTCCGGCTCTGTGCTGACAGCTCAGAGCCTGAAGCCTTCTTCGGATTCTGTGTCTCCCTCTCTGCCCCTTCCCCCTGCTCATTCTCTCTCTCTCTCTCTCAAATATTAAAAATCTTTTTAATTAAAAAAAATTGTATGTCTGATTTTCTGCCCAAACTGTGATCGTATTTATTAAAAAGCCAAACAGAACAAAATAATAAAATATTGTCTGAAAAAATTTTTTCCTCCAAATTTTTGTTTAAATTCAAGTTAGTTAACATATAGTATAATATTAGTTTTAGGAGTAGAATTTAGTGATTCATCACTTACATATAACAGTGCTCAACACAACAATCACCCATTTAGCCCATCCCGCACCAGCCTCCCTCCATCAACCCCCAGATTGTTCTCTATCATTAAGATCCTTACAGTTTGCCTCCCTCTCTGTTTTTATCTTATTTTATTTTTCCTTCCCTTCCCCTATATTCATCTGTTTTGTTTCTTTAATTCTACATATGAGTAAAATTATATGGTATTTGTCTTTCTCTGATTTATTTTACCTAGCATAATACGGTCTAGATCCATCCATGCCATTGCAAATGGCAAGATTTCATTCTTTTTGATGGTTGAGTAATATTCCATTTTACACACACACACACACACACACACACACACACACACACACATCTTCTTTATCCATTCATCAGTCAGTGGACATTTGGACTCTTTCCATACTCTGGCTATTGTTGATAGTGCTGCTATAAACATTGGGGTGCATGTGCCCCTTTGAATCTGTATTTTTGTATCCTTCTGGCAAGTACCTAGTAGTGCAATTGCTGGATCATAGAGTAGTTCTATTTTTAAGTTTTTGAGGAACCTCCATACTGTTTTCCAGAGTGACTGCACCAGTTTGCGTCCCACCAACAGGGTAAGAGGGTTCCCCTGAAAAAAAAATTTTTTAATTTTGTAGCGCAAGCAGCGGAGAAGGGCAGAGGGAGAGAGAATCTTAAGCAGGCTCCATGCATAGCATGGAGCCTGACACGAGGTTCAGTCTCACGACCTCAAGATCATGACCTGAGCTGAGATCAAGAGTCGAATGCTTTACTCACTGAGCCACCCTGGTGCCCCTACCCTAAAGATTTTTTAATTATGAAACACTACAGCAAAAGAGTTATTAATTCAGATTTTGAGCTATTTAGAAAATACAGCTATTTGGAAATTGAGGCTAAATGTGAGCTATAGCCTTACCTGTACTTATTCTTAAATAAGTACAACTCAGCGAAAGGTGCTAGTGGGAACGGGACATGAAGCCAAAACCAGCGATTGCCAGACCAGCCCCTTTCTACCATAAAGAAAAGTGACATGTCTGTAAAAAACCTATGATTCTTTAAACAAAATCATTTCTTAAAAAGGGACATGGCCTTGACCATTTTATGCAGAAAGCCAATCAAAACTTCAAAGGAGCCCGGGTGGCTCAGTCAGTTAAGTGTCCAACTCTTGGTTTTGGCTCAGGCCACGATCTTGTGGTTTGTGGGTTTGAGCCTTGCATCGGGCTCTGCGCTAACAGTGCAGACTGCTTGGGGTTCTCTCTCTCTGCCTCTCCTTTCTCTCTCTCAAATAAACTTAAAAAAAAACTTCAAAGGGTAGGAACACCTAGCTGGCTCAATCAGTAGAGTGTGTGACTCTTGATCTCGGGGTCGTGAGTTTGAGCCCCACGTTGGGGGTAGAGTTAACTTAAAATTTTTTTAAATAAAAAAATCAATAAATCAAACTTCAAAGAACACATTTCCTTATACAAAGCAGAAGAAAGAAAATAGATATGGGAAACTTAACCACCTTATTCTAGGAGACAAAGACACCCCCCAAATAAACAGTGCAAGCATCGTACATACGTGTAGTCACAAAAGAATAAATAATTTCTATTTTAAACAGATACAAATTCTAAATATAAAATAGCAAAATTATTCTGCTATATAGTTAATAAATTTTGTTTCTGGGATGAACATAAATGTTGATTATTGATTACAAAGATCCTGTTGTTTAAATTTGTTACATTAAGAGAGGAAAGAAAAGCTTCCAATGGGAACCAAATTATGAATTTGATAATATTCAGCCAATTAAAAAATAATACTGTATGCAAATAAGTCACAGATGAAAAATACAGCATAGAGAATGTAGTCAATAAGGTAATGTATGGTGACAACACTTATCATTGTGAGAACTGAGTAATAGAATTATTGTCAAATCACTATGTTGTACACCTAAAACTCCTATGACATTGTATGTCAACTATACTTCAATGATAGCTTTTTTAATGCAAAAACTGAAAAAAAAATACTCTTTGAAACCAAGGAAGAAAAGAAAATCACTTAGATAACAAGCATTGCTACTCAAAACCCATTGCACATAAACATCTGAAATAATGAAACAGTGGGAACATTTTCATTATAACAAAAATGTCTAGGATGCTCCTAGTGTCGTTTAGCTTTCTTTGAAAAAAAATTGACAAGGGCAATAAAACACATATATGCGTGTCAAACTATATATAAATATATAGACAAATAATCAACAAAAATGAAAAACAAAATGTGAACAAGTTTATAAGTCAGGAGATTTCCCATCCAGGAAAATGAAACATAAGAAAAAAAGCATTGCATTCTCAATGGCAAAGCACCCCTAATTAAACAGCTGGTAATTCAAAAAGAACCGTGTAAAACCTATGGAGAGAGCAAAAGTAAAGTCTGAAGGGAATGCTGGAAGCTCCGAATATATTAACCATCAAAAATTCTTGGAAGGAAATATTAATACCAGAAACATTAGTTCTCAAAAGTTGATCCATAAATTTAATGAAGTACCAATAAAAATAGCAATGTTTTTTTTTAAGTTTATTTATTTTTGAGAGAGAGAAAGTGGGAGTGGGAAAGGGGCAGAGAGAGGGACAGAGAGAATCCCAAGCAGGCTCTACACTGTCAGCATGGAGCCCAATGCAGGGCTTGAACCCATGAACCATGAGATCATGACCTGAGACAAAGATGGACGCTCAACCGACTGAGCCACCCAGGCTCCCCTCAGCAGGTTTTTTTTTTTTTTAATGGAACTTCGTAAATAGATGCTAACATTCAAATGGAGGGGAGTGTGGGAGATGAATCCATTTTTTTAAGAGAATAAGGAAGGGGTTCCCACATCCACAGAATATAAAGCTGTAGTAGTTATAGAATAATAATTGGCATAGGAACAGGTGAGCAGATCAATGGAATCGAGTAACAAGCCCAGAAATCCACATATCAATTGTAAAATGATTGAATGAACAACAAGTAGATAAATGAACATCCTCTGGGGGAGGAAGAAGAGAAGAAGAAAGTCTGTATCTGGAGTTGTCCACAGAAGTAAATTCCAGATGAGACAGACACTAACATGAAAAGGGCATACCAATGTTACAATAAATTACAATAGTTGGGAGTCAGTGGGGAGAGGAGGTCTTAAGCAAAACTTAAGGTTCAAGAAACAAAATGGAAATGACTAATACAGTCAATGACCCTATATTAAAGATAGAAAATCTACCGGAAGCAAAGTGATAGGCAACATATCTGGAGACATTTGCCTAGGGCATAGCCAAAATTAATATTCAGAATCTATATGCAGCTTAATAACTAAGAAAAGGAGAAGCTCTTGGTAGTGAATAAGACTCTGTGAAAATTCATTGTTCAAATGAAGACAAAGGGCCAATAAAGGTGAAAGATGGTCAGATCCAGTAGGAATCAGGGAAATGCAATTAAATTACTCATGAGCTCTAATTTCTTGGCAAGAAAGTCCCAATACCCAAACACAGATAATATCTACTGTGGTCGAGCTCTGGGAACAAAGAACTCCCCAGCAGTGGAGATGGGTTTAAAAATTGGTCCGTGTCTTTTCAAAGTACAACTTGGTTATACTTCTGAAAACAAGAATAGCTCATATCTTTTAATGAACTACGTTTTAGTAGAAAAATATTTGCACATCCACGGTACATTTACAGCAGATTATTGCAACAGTAAAATACACAGGGACTGTATGGATATATAATTAGAGGAGTAGTTTATGGGATAATCAGACTGGAATTGCATGCAGAAGTTGTAAGAATTAGAGTGCTCTCTATGGATAGCCATAGACATATCTCTAGAGGGCGCACCTGGGCGGCTTGGTTGAGGGTCTGATTCTTACTTCGGCTCAGGTCATGATCCCAGGGTCGTGGGATTGAGCCCTGCGTCGGGCTCCACGCTGAGTGTGGAGCCTGCTTGGGATTCTCTCTCCCTCTTTCCATCTCGTGTGCTCTCTCTCAAACACACACATACACATAGAATACTGTGAAGTTTTAAAAAAGTGTTTACAGGGGCGCCTGGGTGGCGCAGTCGGTTAAGCGTCCGACTTCAGCCAGGTCACGATCTCGCGGTCCCGGAGTTCGAGCCCCGCGTCAGGCTCTGGGCTGATGGCTCAGAGCCTGGAGCCTGTTTCCGATTCTGTGTCTCCCTCTCTCTCTCTGCCCCTCCCCCGTTCATGCTCTGTCTCTCGCTGTCCCAAAAATAAATAAACGTTGAAAAAAAAAAATTTTTTTAATAAAAAAGTGTTTACAGGATATTACATAGGTTTTCCCATTTTTATACAAAAATCTAAAAATGTTAATTATATGTATAATTATGTATATGCACACATATAAATGCCTAAAGAGTCACAGTCTATAAAAACTGGAGGAAATGAGATAGGGTTGGGGATCAATGGGAATCAATGAAGGATTTCACTTTTTATTCTGCATTTTTTTCATTAATACGAGAATCTGCAGGGGTGCCTGGGTGGCTCTGTCGGTTAAGTGTCTGACTTCAGCTCAGGTCATGATCTTGCAGTCTGTAAGTTCAAGCCCCACATTGGGCTCTGTGCCAACGGCTCAGAGCCTGGAGCCTGCTTCAGATTCTGTGTCTCCCTCTGTCTCTGCCCCTCCCCTGCTTGCGCTCCATCTCTCAAAAATAAACAAACCTTTAAAAAATTGTTTAAATATGAGAATCTGTAAGTATGTTTATAGTTTGAAAGAAGAGAAGTGTGATATGCCAGGACAAACACAGAATTCAGTTTAGCTTTGTTTGATTCTCAGGGTCCAGCTTAATAACCACTACATTCTACTCAATGACATCATGTATATTATATTCATGAAAATTCCTTAAACATTTTAAGAAATGTTTTGACCAAATTAAGTATAATTGAATTAAATGTACTTAAAAGTCCTATTTTCTATATGTGGGTGTTTGGCTTGTTTCCAATTCTTTGATGTCAGGCATTGACTAAGCTTTGTCCTCATGTTAAATTCTGCAAAAATTCAATCACCTAACCTTTCTGTCTACATTGATTTGTTTCTGAATGTTCACCGTCATTGCATTTAACCTCTCAACATTAAAGGCCAATTTCATTGTACCTTGGTGAGATTAATAAAAGAATTTGGTAAGGGTGCCTGGGTGGCTCAGTCAATTAAGCATCCGACTTCGGCTCGGGTCATGATCTCACAGCTCATGAGTTCAAGCCCCCTGTCAGGCTCTGTGCTGACAGCTCAGAGCTTGGATCCTGCTTCAGATTTGTGTCTCCCTCTCTCTCTGCCCCTCCCCTGCTCCCACTCTCTCTCTCTCTCAAGAAATAAATAAGCATTTAAAAAAAAAAGAATTTGGTAGTGTGCATAATCCCTAAATTTCTTTTCTTATCCAGATGTATCCTGGCATTGCAACAGGTTCACACCAGTCTGTCCTAACTGACCGTTCGCTTTACCCCTGATCAACAGGAGGTTTCAGAACAACAGATGCAAATCCAGCCGGAGATTTTGCAACTCTTAACAAGTCCTAGCAATTCCAGCAAGTTCCCAGGTGGTCCTGATGCTGCTGTCCAATACCTGCTCTCTAGCTCCATCCCCAACTCAGTTGGTCTCTGCTGCACCCCCACAGTGAAATTCCTAGCAAATCCCCCGGCACTGCTCATAGTAGACCATCTTCTGATACCCTTTGGTCAGTACCTCCTTGAGTCGTTTGTTGAGTGACTATGTGAGTTTTGGAAGAGAACTTCCGCTCTCTGACTAGTTTCATCTGGAGAGACAGACGTGGAAAACTTGCTACTGGACATGAGAGTATGAGAAGCCGGGACACCCCGGCAGCTGACGTGTTAGGAACTGCCTGTCGGCATCTCAGAAGAAGAGACGAGAAGTTAATGCGTCTGGGACAGGATTTTTTTTTTAATGAAAGAATCATTTTCTCCTCCCCCTTCTCCTCTTCTTCGTTCTGTCACTAGAGAAGAACAGACTCTGAGAAGCCACACCTTGGAACTGAAAACAGGAGCATGAGAGACCAGGAATCCCACAGCACCCCCCTCCCACCACAGAGAGGGAACAGACTAGACTGTTTCAGACCCCCTAACTTGGACCCTCTGATTCCCTGCGTTACCTGATGGGCCCACAGGGTTGCTACAGCAGCCAGGACCTGGGGTAGAGCAGGCTGCCCCAGTGATCTAGAGTCCGAAACTGCCCTCCCTCACCAAATCTGTCCAGGAAAATGAAACTGCCTCTAGCATCCAGCAGACAGGGAGTGAACTCCCTTTCTGCAAGAAGGAAATCCCACTACTAAGGTGGACCCGGCCTACACCCGAACCCACTTATATGGGGCTCAGATAAACATACCCAGGACCTTCTGGTTTCTCAGTCAGGGCCAGGCACCTGCCTACACATTGCCCAGCACTTCGGGCCCATAGTGTAATGAGGAGAGGAGTAGAGCAGTCATCCTTAACTTGAGCTTGTACCACAGGCACTTGTCAAAACATCCATTGCCAAGCCCCACCCCAGGCTCTCTGAATCAGTAAGTCTGGTGTGGGGCCCAAGAGTTTGTATGGCTCATAAGCTTCTGGGTGCTGCTGGTGGAGGACCATACTTTGAAAACCAGTGGACTGAGGAATAAACAAGGCTTAGGCTGAAAAATTATGAGCGTTCTTTAGCAATGCCTGCTATGTGCCTCAGTCTATAGTACACAGACCCCACAGGCCTTGTGACCCATTTCCCCCTTGACACTTTGAGACGAAGGGTCTCACCCGGCCATCCTTACCTTCACAAGGTAGCTACAGTGGAGGAGGAGAAGTAACTTGGCACCTTAGGCAGAGACACCTCCCCATCCCATGGGCCAACACTGACAGGGTGCCCTCGGGCAAGCAGCACATGCTGTCCCCCTAAGTGTGGCCTGGGTGAGGGATGAAGTGGCCCCGATGTGAATACCTAGACCAAAGGCCACAGAAGGGGGCACCAGATCCAGATACACTTGTACCCAAAGACAAGTGACACCATCAATAGATGGGGCAGAACAGAAGCCAAAATCGAAGACCAGGAAGGATCGGATGACCCTGTCGGAAGCAAGCAGGACCCAGCAGACAACACCCAGACCAGACATCTTGTCCCAGTCCCGGGACTAAGAGCCCTCTGCATAAAGACTGATACTGAGGCCCAAGAGGGAGAGACTGATACTGAGGCCCAAGAGGAAGAAGTGGAGAACTCTTGAGGAAGAACGTGCTGAATATCACTTTTGAAATAGGAAAGGAAAAAATTCCTTAGTCAAGAAATGGTTAAATATCAGGAGCTGTCCCCTTGAATGGGATCAAAAGATGAATTTTTATTTCGTCACATCAGGAGTGAGTTAAAAGCATGCCTGCTACCACCACGTCTCCTCAACATTGCAATGATCTTAGTGCAAAAGGAAAGAAAAATCAAGACAGAAGGATTGGGAATGAAACTATTTGCAGAAGACATGATTATGTCTATAGGGGCACTTGGGTGGCTCAGTTGGTTAAGCGTCTGACTCTCGGTTTCAGCTCAGGTCATGATCTCACGGTTCGTGAGTTCAAGCCCCGTTTTGGGCTCTATGCTGACAGTGCGGAGCCTGCTTGGGATTCTCTCTCTTTCTTTCTCTCTCTCTCTCTCTCTCTCTCTCTCTCTCTCTCTCTCTCTCTCTCTTCCCCCCTCCCCCACTTGTGCGTGCTCTCTCAAAATAAATAAATAAATAAATAAATAAATAAATAAATAAATGGATCTAGAAATTATTTCAGGTAAATGAATTTAGCAGGTGCCTAGATATGAAGTAAATATCTTTTAAGTCAGTGGTTTTTCTGTATGCCAACAAACAGATAATAAATGAAAATTTTTAAATATTAAAATATTCATTTGCATAGTATCAGAGTCATTTCATATAGAGGAATAAATCTAGCGGAAGCTATATTAGGTTTTCAATGCTGAAAACAACAAATAATAAGAAGAGAAATTTAAAAGGTTCTGAATGAAAGAAAGAATGTACCATGCTCTTAGGCCTGAAGACCCCCATATTATAAAGATTGCAATTTTCCCTAATTGGTCTGTAGATTTAATGCATTCTCAGTAAAAAAAAAAAAAAAAAAAAATCCCAGCAGATTTTACTGTTGAACACCTCAAGTTGACTCTTAATATGTCAAGTTGACTGTAATATGTACACACAAATTTAAAGGTCCAGTAACAGCCATGGTCAAATCAAAGAAAAATGACAAAGCCGCAGGATTTCCTAACAACGAGTGACCCTTCCCACTTTTCTATAAGAAGCCCCCTTCAGGAAGATCTCTCTGATTTGGCTTGCTCATCTCCTTCACTTTTTCCTTTGTGACTGGTCTAGGAGTAAACTTTTCTGAGACGTTGTTATAATAGCACTAAGAAAACGAAACAAGAGGCCCTTGGCTGGCTCAGTCAGTAGAGCACATGACTCTTGATCTCAGGGTTGTGAATTTGAGCCCCACACTGGGTGTAGAGATTACTTTAAAAAAGAGAGAGAGATAAGTGTCACCAATCCTGCTACTTCAGGCTGGGTTAGATAAGAAAAAATATGCCTGTCTCTGCACATTGTAATTATATAGACAGCTATGTATGGAACTTTTGGGATATGATTGGATCACGTACTTGATTTTTGTGCAACAGCATTCTACTGCACCGAGAGTTACTACTGCATTCATAGCACGTGGGAATCGGTATTTTGGAATGAGTGGAGTATGTTTGCATACTGGGTAGGGAAGTGCTGGGTATTCTGTGACTGATTTGCGTAATCTGTTGAGTGGGGATCTCAGTCTTTCTTTAAAGATACAGATTATGCAGAAGAATATTGCTATGTAAGAATATGTATGTAGATTATATGGCTTTCACAAGCTCAATAATGGTAAATAAGGCCCCAGAAATAGCTTCTACTTAATACTTCACACCCATCAATTACCAATTAGTTTGCATCTGATTGCCAAAATATTTCTCAAATCCATTCCCTTCTATCTGTTTCCAGATGCATTCCTAGACCAGGTGCCTATTACAGTCCCTGAGGAGCTGAGTGCCCTCAGTCCCTCAAGCTGCCCCTTCTCCTCCACCCTTTCCTGCTCTGGGAGGTCGGTGGGGGATCCCCAGTGTGCCAACGCTCCCCTCTGCTTGTCTTTCAACAGGAAAACTATATGGAGCCAGTCCTAAGCCATTCTGATTATTAAAAGTATTACTCTGCTGTTCTTAAAAAAAAAAAAAGTCCTGCTGGTTTCCTAATTAATTTCCTTTCAGATGAACTTTTAGAACCATCTGTCAGGGCACCTGGGTGGCTCAATCAGTTAAGCATCTGATTGCAGCTCAGATCATGATCACAGTTCTTGAGTTCGAGCCCCGCGTCAGGCTCTGTGCTGACAGCTCAGAGCCTGGAGCCTGCTTTGGATTCTCTGTCTCCCTCTCTCTCTCCGCCCCTCCCCGGCTCACGTTCTGTCTCTCACTCTCTAAAATAAACACTAAAAATTTTTAAAAAAGACTGTCAAATAAAACAGCAAAAATAAATCCGATTTTGGTTGGGTTTGTTAAACCAGGACAAGCTTTCTTGTGTGCAGTTTTCTTCATGCGGCTTCTTCACATTTGTTTTTTTCTTTCTCTTTTTACTTTTTTTCTTCTTTCCAAGGCAGTTTGTGGGAAAAAGTGGTAGCAGGACTGGCCCCGGTGGGCTGGAGGCAAAGCTTTGAGATCACCCCATCCATGCCAGCAAGGACCCCCTAAATTCTTTGTTTCTCAGCTTACTCTAAAGTCACCCCAGAGACAAGGAGACCAAGGTGGACCCCAGCCAGAGAGCTCCTTTCCAGGGCTGGAGAAAGCCGATTTCTTTCTCAGTAAGTGCACTCTGTGTGTTAGTTATGGCCATGGAAATGTACAAGAATTCTCTTCCTTGACGTGGGTGTGGTTACACTGGTTTCCCATTACAGTAATTTGATAAGCTGTACATTTGTTTTGCATACTTCTCCATAAGTGTTTTATATTTCACAAATTTAAAAAGTAAAGAAAAAAACGGGTTACCAGAATTGATTCCATAAATGCAAGGTGCTTGATAATGAAGTACTTGAGGGCAGCTGGTAAGATCACTGACGTTGTTGTTGTTGTTGTTATTGTTGTTGTTGCTGCTGCTGTTTAGTTTCCCTGATAAGGGATCATCCGCAGTGCTTGTGTGCTTTGTAGAACCAAACATGCCTGGCTTCAAATCCCAGATCTGCCCCTGAGAGGCTCTCTGACCTTGAGCAAGCTATTTAATCTGTGTTATTCTGTTTCCTCTTTTGAAAAATGAAGGTGCTGTTATGAGAATTGAATGAGATTAGAAAGGAAAAGTTTTAGCACCTTGCTACTCAAAATGTGATGGGGATGGGGGCACCTGGGTAGCACAGTCGATTGAGTGTCTGACTCTTGGTTTCAGCTCAGGTCATGATCTGTCATGAGACTGAGCCCTGCACTGGACTCCATGTTAACAGTGCACGAGCTTGGTTGAGATTCTGTCTCTCCCTCTCTCTCTCTCTCTCTCTCTCTCTCTCTCTCTCTCTCTCTGCCCCTCCCTGCCTCAAATAAGTACTCTTAAAAAAAAATGGGATAGGGGGCCAGCAGCATGGGCATCACTGGGGACTGTCAGGAATGCAGGATCTTGTGCCCTACCCCACACTGGCTGAATAGGACATCTGCATTTTAACAAGGTTCCGAAGTGATTCTATGCACATCACCTAGTACCTAATAGGCACATAGGCATCCGATCAGTGTTGTTATTACAAGCCTCTTTATTTACGTTCTTAACTATCTCCACCTTCACAGTCATGAGGTTAGGATTTTTTTTTAATTTTTTAAAATATTTATTGATTTTGGAGAGAGAGAGAGAGAGAGAGAGAGAGCGAGCAAATGGGGGTGGGGCAGAGAGAGAAGGAGACACAGAATCCAAAACAGACTCCAGGCTCTGAGCTGTCAGCACAGAGCCTGACGCGGGGCTTGAACCCACGAACCATGAGATCATGACCTGAGCCAAAGTTGGACACTTAATGGGATGAGCCACCCAGGCTCCCCGACGTTAGGGTTTAAATCCTCATTTTGATAAATAAGTAAAGTAAGGCTCAGAGGTGAAGTAGAGGTCATATAGCTAGTGGATGGAGTTGCTGGGATTCAAACATATACTTAACTCTAAATTTGATTATCTTTTGAATACATGTTTATGCCTAAAATTAAAAATGTATGCACCATTTTATCCTTAATATGAAAAGGATATAAAGTATCTGTAATATCCTGTGTCCCACATGCCAAATAATTGTGGAGAAAATATTGAATTAATCTTACTATTCTGGTGATTGCATTTCAAAGGGTCAGACAGTGAGAAAGCCTCTCTAGTCTGCCTCTGTCCTCAGTCACCCAGTTTAGAGTTTACAGCCCAGTCTGAGGTTCTAGATCGAGTTCATTTGACACCCAGGCACACGTCCAAGCTCCAGAGGAACACAAACGAGCTCAAAAGAAGGAAGAAGGGGATGGTTCTAGGAGTACCTTGGAGAGTACCCTTCCTAACCTGAGACCTCTTAAGGCAGTGTGTCACAGTGTGACGGTCGAAGCTATGAGCAAACTTGGAGAGAGGAGCAGTAAGCCAGGGCAAAAGGGACTGGTAAGGGACAGGGTCTGAGGGGAAAATAAACATTACTGTAGGGTGTTGGAGGGGTTGGCACTGGAATAAGAGCTCCCCAACCCCAGCAGATGAAGTGTTCTCCACTCTCCCCTAAACTACACACCAATTTTATTTTCTGCTTCCTCTTTCCAGATTCTGGGCTGGTTTTATACCATATGCATTACCATACTTAGGGTAACTGATTGATTTTTTTCCCCCCTCGATCCTGGCCAAGGTGAAGAAAAGCTTTTCCTCTTAGCTAGAGAAGCACTGAAAGGTAGTGAACTTCACAAGTTATCTAAATCTTGCTCCTTGTTTAAAATAGCAATAACATTAGGGTAGAATGAATAACTCGCCTGGGATCACATATATCGTTAGCAACAGAATTAAGACTAGAAATTGAGAGAAGCCTCCTGCTATTGTTTTTAGATGAAATGGATGAATGTCTAGGAAAACATCAATTACTAAAACTGACAACAGAAGAAATAGAAAATCTACATAATTCTTTTACTATTTAAAATTCTTTTAAAAATTCATTCCATAACTTAAAATTTGAGGACCCAGATATTATCACCAATTAATTGTACCAAATATATAATGAGGAAGTAATACAATCCTGTAGGAATTGTTCTAGAGAATAGAACAAGAAGAAGTATTCTTCAACTTATTTTATTGGCCAACATAATCTTGATATCAAAACCAAATTAAGGATATTATAAGAATGAAACATTAAAAGTCAATCTCATTCATGAAGTAGAAGAATTCTAAAAAAAAATATTAGCAAATTGGACAATATTTCTTCCAGTTCTATTGAGATATAATTTCCAGTTCTGTTGAGATACTGTACTGACATACGGTACTGTGTAAGTTTAAGATGTACAGCATAGCTTGGTGGCTCAGTCGGTTAAGCATCCAACTTCGGCTCAGGTCATGATCTCACGGTTCATGGGTTCGTGCCCCGCGTCGGGCTCTGTGCTGACAGCTCAGAGCCTGAAGCCTGCTTTGGATTCTGTGTCTCCCCCTCTCTCTGCCCCTCCCCTGCTTGTGCTCTCTGTCTCTCAAAAAATGAATAAATGTTAAACAATTTTTTTTTAAGATGTAAAGCATGACTTGACTTTTTTTTAAAAGATTTTATTTTTTTTTTTAAGTAATCTTTACACCCAATATAGGGCTCAAATTCACAACCCTGAGATCAAGAGTCATACATTCCACTGACTGAGCCAGTGAGGCACCCTGACTTGACTCTCACATTTTATGAAATGGTTACCACAGTGAATTTAGTTAATATCCATTATCTCACTTAGATAAAAAAAAAAAAGCAATATTTTTAAAAGGTGAGATTTCATGATCAAGCTGAATTTAGTCCAGGAATACAGTATTTGTTCAACTCTAAAAATTAATCAGTGAAACAAAAATATATTAGCAACATACAGGTCATAGCAATAATATGGAAAGTGCATTTGTTAAAATTCAGTCTAGTCATAATTTTTTAAATTCATAATTTCAAAGATCCTTAGCAAACTAGAAAGGAAGGAGGTTTCCTAAATATGATTGGTAATGGACATTTATAAGAAACCAACAGCAAGTATACTAATGCTTCATATTAGGTACAAATTTCAATATAATACAAGCCTTTTGGAGTTTCCAAAATTGTAAGGAACCACATAAATTATAAGCAGTAAAGAGCGCTAATTGTGAGTTTTGTTTATGTTACTGAGATTTGGCTATGTCATTTTAGCAAATAAACTAAAATTCACCCATTTAACAATCAAGCTCAGGATTGTTAATGTCCTTGAATAAGTACACTGTTACTAATGCTTTAGGATATTTTGAGTGATTTTGTTACTTTGGCAGTTATTTTAACATTCACCGTTATTAAAATTTTAAATATTTTAATTACTACACCAGTCTCATCCAAATATTCATTAAATGGTAGTGCTCTTAGGGGGCTTAAAAATTCATGAAGACCAATTACTTTGAAGTGAAAATTAGATGTTACAATATACCACGAAGACACTTAAACAAACACCATAATGCACTGTGCAGTTAATTTAGCGGAGAACGCTCAATACAACATCAGAGCTAATGCCGAGAAAATAAAACGAGGCAGTATTAAAGCAGATACATTCCACGGTGGGTGCGAATTTATGCTCCCTGAGAATGTTTTCTTCCTATTCTACATCTCTTCCTACGGGGATATGAGAATTGAATAATGCAGGCTTTGAATTTTTCCAGGTCTTATGAACAAAATCCTTGCATAGACTACTCCATTGTTACGTATGAAATAAAGTAATTTTAAATTTTTTTGGTTCGATTTTGTTCCTGTATTTGCTTTTATATGCTTACACCATTTATGATTTTCATACAAAAAAAGATCAATACCTTATATTTTTGTGTAAAATGCGTATTATTTTAAAAAAATTTTTAGCATTTATCTATTTTTTGAGAGACAGAAAGAGTGTGAGCAGGGGAGGGGCAGAGAGAGAGGGAGACACAGAATCCGAAGCAGGCTCCAGGCTCTGAGCTGTCAGCACAGAGCCTGATGCAGGCCTTGAACTCACAAACTGCGAGATCATGACCTGAGCCAAAGTCAGATGCTTAACCGACTGAGCCACCCAGGTGTTCTGAAAAGTATATTATTTTTTAAATACTGTAAATTCTCCCCATGTCAGTTTATATATCTCGGCCTTATGAACTTTCATGGTTACCTGATATATTTCCCACCTTATGGATTCCTACAACCCGTTTTCTTTTTTTTCCCCCTGTTTTTCTGTTTTGTTTTGTTTTGTTTTTTTTAGATTTAGATTCCCTTTTAATGTTTATTTTTCAGAGAGAGAGAGAGGGAGACAGAGGACATAAAAAGGGCTCTCTGCTGTCAGCACAGATGCAGGGCTCAAACTCACAAACCGTGAGATCATGACCTGAGCCAAAGTCAGATGCTTAACTGACTAAGCCACCCAAACGCCCCTAGATTTAGATTTTTGACAATGTGGCGCTGTTAACATAAATCGTAAGAAATGTACTTATATGTGTATCTTTAGACAATTATTTCCTTAGGTTGTATCTCTAATAATAGAATTTCTACATTAAAGTACATGCTTCTTTAAATCTTGGTACAGAGTAGCTTCCAAATTGTTCTATAAATTATATTCCAAATAGAAATTTATGAGAATGAACATTTCCCCAAACTTATGCCCACCGTGGATATCATTTTTTCTTTATAATCTTTGCCAACTGTAAAGGCCAAAAAATGTATTTAAACATTTGCATTTTTTATTTGTAGTTTATCGGCTGCTTTCACATATTTATTCCTCATTTGCATTTTCCCTTTTATTACTTTCTCCTTCATATCCATATATCACTTTTATGGTAGTGCGATCTTCTTATAAATGTGTAAGAGATAATTAAATGAAGTCCATAAACCATTTCTTTCATATATTTAACAAATGTGTTGTCCAAGTGTGTTTTTACTTGATTTTTTTTCCTGAAAGTAAGGTTTCAAATTTTTCAAGAGTAAAATTCAGCACTCATTTCAAGTCTGACAGCTGGCCATCCCTGCCCAGAAATTAGTGAGAAAGTTCTTTTATATTTTCTCAAGGTACTTGGTGGCTTCCTGTTAAAATGTCAAATTAAGAGTCGATACAAAATGTATGTCTTATAATGTGTCTGTACTAGAGACATAAGCTTGTCTTCTCCTCCCACTGCCCCTAGTTTCCTAACATGATTTCTTGACTGCCTCATTTGTCCCCTCCTCCCACAGTGCCCGACTTGGAAATTCTACCTGCTCTCAATTCTTATGAGCTCTTGGGTACCTGCTCTTCTAAGAAGCCAGAGGCAACCGTTTGACTATCACATTTATATCATACATATACGTCTGATAGGAAATACTACAATTTTTCTCAAGTCTTGGCTTTTTTCCCAGGGCTTTTTTGTTTGTTTGTTCCAGATGAAATTTAGATGTGTTCTGTTAAGTACAATAACAAAGAAAGAACAAAACAATGGAAGGAAGGAAGGAAGGAAGGAAGGAAGGAAGGAAGGAAGGAAAGAAAGGGAAAGAAAGAAAGAAAGAAAGAAAGAAAGAAAGAAAGAAAGAAAGAAAGAAAGAAAAGGAAAACTGCATCACTCAAGTTATTGAGATTTTGACTGGACTTTTATCAAAGAATGTTGAGCTTTCCCATCTAGGAAAACAATATGTGTCTTTACAATACAATATGTGTCACATCGTTAATGTCACATGGTAGAAGGTAATAGTTTCTTTTGTGTAATTCTGCCAAATTCTTGGGGTTTTTTTATTTGAGTATAGTTGACACACAATGCTATATTAGTTTGAAGTGTACAACATAGTGATTCCACAGGTTAGCACATTATGCTATGCTAACCACAAGTGTAGCTAAATTCTTATTAACCTAGTGCTAGATACTGAATGCCTCTGTCAATGGATCTCACTTCCTATTACTATCATTGGCATAAGAGATACAATTGATATAAGAGTATATTGACCTTCACACCATCTTAATCATGGGATCAAAGGTGATATTACCAAAACTGGAACAAACTAACATCATGTACATGAAACTGATCTGATGTGACTTACCAGGAACATAACATCCCTTATGTAGAATTTCTGCCAAGAAATGTATAACCTGAATCTAATTGTGAGGAAACAAACCCAAATGAAGGCATATTCTTCAAAACAACTGGTCTGTCTGCTTGAAAACTGACAGTGCCATGAAAGACCGAGGAAGACTGAGGAACTGCCCAGGAGTCTGGGCAGTGTGACAAATGGATCTAATGAATGATTCTGAATTGGATCCTGGATCAGGAAAAAAAAATGTTAGGCGATTATTGAGACAGTGGGTAACATGTGAATATGGTCTACATATTAGGTAACATTTCAGTGTTCAATTCCTTGGATTTGATCTTTGGTATTACATAAACGAATGCCCTTGTTCTTAGGAAATATAGGCTAAAGTTTTAGGGGTGACAGTTCACGTTTGCAACTTACTCTCAAATAGTGAGGAGGATGAGAACAGAGAAATTGAAAGTACAAATGTCAACAATTGGTGAATCTAAGTAAATGGTTTCTAGGTGTTCATGCAGAATGAATCACTCCTGCAATCTTCCTGTAAGTTTGAAATTTTTCCAAATAAAAAGGTTAAAAGGGCCAGAAAATTATTAACCGCACGTTTAATGAAAAGATCAAACTACCACATTGAACTCTTAGGGTCCTGTTTTAGCAAAGGTATCGCCTAACATGGTCGTCTCTGGGAAGGGAGATTATGAGGGCTGTCCTTGATCAAATCTTCCTTTGACTTTTAGTGTATCTGCCGTTTTATCTAAAATTTTAGTGCATTTTGAAATCTCTTTTTTAATTTTCTTAATGTTTATCTACCTTTGAGAGAGAGAGAGAGACAGAGGGAGAGAGGGAGCACAAGCGGCGGGGGGGGGGGGGGGGGGGGGGAGGGAGACACAGAATCCAAAACAAGCTCCAGGCTCTGAGCTGTCAGCACAGAGCCCGACGCGGGGCTGGAACCCATGAACCATGAGATCATGACCTGAGCCGAAGTCAGACGTTTAACCAACTGAGCCACCCAGGCGCCCCTGAAATCTCATTTTGAGCGGAGGTGGTGTTGCATTCCTGGGGGGGGAGGGGGGGGGAAGACTTGCTGGTGGTGGGCATCAATCTTTTGCTATATTGCTGGGCTTTATTTTCTAGAACTTTAGTTAAATTCTTGTTTTCATGTGTGCAGTTGACATACTCAAGGTACATTTCTCAAGGTAACTTTGAGTCTAAGGGGACCCTGGTTGTAGGCGGAGCCGGGTTCAGATGCCTAATCCAGGGGGTTATGGAGGAACCAGGGCTCTAAACAAGAGTAAAGATGATTTTGGACAAATAACCCAACTCACCCAATAGGCAAGGGCACTTCTGACATTCCCTGAGGGGGCGCAGAGACTTATGGGAAACGGCGTCCCGAATTTGATGGATGACCGGGAGCAGAGCCCAGGGAAAGGAGTCCCTCGCAGCTCCTTCTGCGCATGTGCAGCTCTTCCTCCTTGTTGGCCCGCTCTCTCGTCTCCAGGTTCGCAGCGCAGGTAATCGACAAGCCTCCCGGTCGACGCGCTGGTCCGTGACCGAGTCCTGCGGGAGAATGCGCACCCCAGGTGAGAACCTAGTTTGGAGGGTTGCTTTGCCGGGTGTGGGATAGGTCTGTGCCCACTCGTGGTGGAAGCGAAAACTTGGGCGAATCCCACGCGGCCCGAGACCCTAACGAAAACCAGAGACAAAGTAGTTTGGCTGCAGACCCGCAGGTTCCACGACAAGGATAAGGGCGCGGGTTTCTTGGTCAGAATGAAGTGCTCTGAGAAAAGGCATCTGAATGTTAAAGAGCTGTTTCCAGAAGCTCTTTGAATTTGCCCGTGCCCTGGTCACGTATTCATTAGCGGGTCAAATCCAGGACAGCAGCGGGGATGAAAGTGAATTCTTGTATTTATTATATGCCTGCAAGCTAAGGGCAGGTGGCGGGTCTGCATTATAGCAGACTGATACAGGAGCCTCAGTTTGAACTCAGACGAGTTTAAATTCTAGCTCGGCCACTGAGTCTCCGTGGGCAACATGATGAGCCTCTAAGACTCAGTTTCCCCATCCTAAAATGAACTCATTCCTAAAACCTGCCTCAATGTTGCTCTGTGTATTGAATAAGAGAGCACCTGTAAAGCACTCATCATGGGTCCTCACTGAGTAACTGGGAAATGTTAATTACCTTTATCACCGTTCTTTTCATTAAGAATATTATTTATTTCCAAAGACCCCCTGTAAATTTGGTATTAATCCCATTTTAACCGAGAAGAAAACCAAGGCTCTGGAGGTGAAGCCTCATGGACAGTAACTGAGGGAGTTGGGATGCACATCTCAGTTTTATTTCTAAATCCCATGCCGGGGTTCATCCAGCAGCACATCCTTTACAGCACTTAGCAGAGTGGCAAGCCCCCAAGCACCACGAGGAACAACCTGGAGTGGATGGACCAGGCTGACGTCTCTAGAGTTCTTGGAGATTTCTTGGCATCTGTTCAGAACCCTCGGGTTACCGTGTAATGGAGGCTTCTAGACGTCAAGGGGCTTCAAGCCCCTTGAGGGCTTGTTAAAACCCAAGAGCTGTCTGGGCCCCACCTCCAGCGTCTCTGGTTCAGAAGGGCCCCCAAATCGGCATTTCTATCAAGTTCCCCAGTGATGCTAATACTGCTGGCCTGGGAGCCACGAAAGTTGTACGGGGGTGGTGAAGGCCAAGAGAGAGTTGGGACCTGGGCTGGAGATTATTATTTGAATTTACCCCCTCCAGCCAGGTTCCTATTTCCTTGGATCACACAGCTCTTGTGAGGAAAGAAGGTGGGGCCACCAGGAGCAGGACTCCCACCTGGGAGGGGAGATCCCCATCCTACCCGGATACAGCTCACCTCCGATGCGGGGGCACAGATCCCAGGAACAAGCACGTTCTATCTTGACTTCCTCTGGGGCAATTCCTGATCCTTCCGCCCTGAAGAGCATCACCACACCAGACGTTGTCGAGAGCCATCAATCGGTGAAGATGTGAGCCGACTTTCAAAAGAGAGAGGTCAGCTGAGCTGAGGGTGCTGGGCAAGAGGCAGGCTCCCTGGGATGAGGAAATCCTGTGGATGGTTGGTGAGGGTGTGGTCTGGGAGGAAGGCGGGGGAGACACTCTCTCCACTCCTCCCAGAGACTCCTCCCCGCAATTTTTATTCTCCAGTCCCTCTTCTGGGATCTACACAGCCCACAGACCCCGGCCATCACCTCATCTGGAATTTAGAGATATGCTACCCACCCCTCATTCCTGCCTTTGTAGGAGTACAGAAAGGGGGTCTTCAGGAGTTCTATAATCCTGCCTTATTTTAGAAGTGAACAGTATGAACTCTGAGCGAGTCATTAGCATAGGGTTAAGTTCAAGGTTTCTGGAGACTACCAGGGTTCAAAGCGTGGCTCTACCCTGTTACTTTCACTTCTTTCCCTCAATTTCCTCATCTGTAAACTGGGAGTAATAACACTACCTACATTCTGCTTTATTTTAAGGAATAAATGAGGTAATATATGTGAAGGACTTAGAATAGTGCCTGTTACACAGGAAGAACTACCCAAGTATTTTCAGTATCATCAATATTATTATAATCTCAGTTTACATGATTTGTTAGTCCCAGCACCTAAAGGAGCATTGGGGCCCCCTGACTCCCAAGTCCCATCCTGTCGACTGTGTCTCAGTTAAAGCAAAATTAGTTTCTTAACAAAAAATCCTTTGGAGGGGCACCTGGGTGGCTCAGTCAGTTGAGCGTCCAACTCTTGATTTAGGCTCAAGTCGTGAACTCACGGTTGTGGGATCCAGCCCCATGTGCCGCTGAGCATGGAACCTGCTTGGGATTCTCTCCCTCTCGGCCCCTCCCCACCCACGTGCATGCTCTCTCTCTCTCATTAAATAAATACACATTAAAAAAAAATCCTTTGGAGACACTGAAACCAAAGGAGAATAAATCCCTTTTAGAAAAAATGGGCCCCCTTGAAGCACACCTGTCCCTCTTGTCAGAGGTTCCTATTAATTCTTTAACTTGAAGGAGTTGAAAATACAAGTAGGAGAGTAAATGAGCAGATCTCTGTCAGGTTTTTGTTGTTTGCTGCGTCCTTTTTTACACTTTTTCTGGTGGAAATATTCAAGACATACGGAAAAAAAGTGTAATGACTCCCATATATTTGTCACAGCTTCAGCCATTATCAACATATGATCATTCTGTTTCATCTGTCCCTGCCCCAGTCACATACATGTACGTGTTCTCCCTTCCACTTTCTGTGACCAGATTACTGTAAAGAGGGTCCCAGACAGCAAAGACTTCAGAATGTACCATGTTTAATAATGGCCAGAGACACGGCTGTCATCCTTGCTAAGATTTGTTTAACCCGGTCTTTGTCTGGTTTTATATTTGTCTGTTATAAATCAAAGAAAGCTGTAAGAAACCAATTGTAAGAAACCAATAAGATAAAAATATTTACTGTCCCCGGTGAAAAGTATGCTTCTCTTGCCTCCCCGCGGTTACACCAGGGTCACGAGAGTCCCCTCGGCACACCTGCCCCTCTGAAGGGTCAGAGACTTTCTCCCACCACGTGGCTGTTTGCCAGCTACGACGTGTGGATTTCTAGGCAAGTGCTATGAGGACTGTCAGGACCGACCGCTTTTCTCGTGATTTCTCTGCTGCTTCCGCTTCCTCCAGCTCTGCCCCCACACTTCTTGAAACTTTTCCTGGAGCAGGAGAAAATGAACACATCCCAGGTGAGTCGTTTACTTATTACTCAAAATTTTCAAAGAAATCTAAGAATTAATTTTACATGTTTAGTAACCGTGCTTTCTTTCTTTTTTAATGGGGTTTTGAGAGAGAGATCATGCGAGCGAGTTGGGGAGGGGCAGAGAGACAGAAGAGAGAGAATCCCAAGCACGCTCCACACTGTCGGCACAGAGCCTGATGCAGGACTCAATCCTACAACCATGAGATCATGACCCGAGCCAAAATCAAGAGTTGGATGCTTAACCAACTGAGCCACCCAGGCGCCCCAATAATTATTGCAATTCTAGTATACGTTTTCTTGTTATTTTTGTGGTCCCAAGTTTGAAGATAAAGAGATGAAGTTATAATAGTTATAATGTTATCTGTAATTTAGGATGGCTTATAATATTCCAGTCACTGTTGGGGCATCAGGGTGGCTCAGTCAGTTGAGCATCCAACTCTCGGTTTCAGCTCAGGTCATGATCTCACAGGTTCATAGTTTCAAGCCCCACATCGGGCTCTGTACTGACAGTGTGGAGCCTGCTTAGGTTTTTCTCTCTCTCCCTCTCTCTCTGCCCCTCCCAGGCTCACACATTCTCTCTTTCAGAATAAATAAATAAACATGAAAAAAAATTAATAAAAAAAATATTCCAGTCTCTATTAAATTCCTTACCTGGCTTGGCTCTTGGAATTACAACAACAACATTAAAAGGTAGGTACTTTTATTATGCCCTTTTTACTGAAAGTATAAATAAAAGATTTAAGTGCCTGTAGCTGGTATGGTTCTAAGGATACATCATTAGAAATTTGGCCAGATAGGGGGCAGCTGGCTGACTCAGTTGGTGGAAGATGCACCTCTTGATCTCAGGGTCGTGAGTTCAAGCCCCACATTGGGTGTAGCGATTACTAAAAATAAAAGGAATTTGGCTAGATAGATCAAATTTGTCCTAGAGCCCAAATCCACAAGGTTTCCACCCATTCTGGGGAGGAAGATGCACCTCTTGATCTCAGGGTCGTGAGTTCAAGCCCCACATTGGGTGTAGCGATGACTAAAAATAAATAAAAGGAATTTGGCTAGATAGATCAAGTTTATCCTAGAGCCCAAATCCACAAGCTTTCCACCCATTCCGGGGAGGAAGGTACCATCTGTTTCCATCCCACCCTGTCCAAAAACTTGGAATGGGACATGTCTTAGGCGTGGCATTGCCAGATAAGACACGGGGCACGTAAAGGGACACACTTATACTAAAGTAAAGTATGCATGGGATATACTTATACTAAAAATCTATTTGGTGTTTAACTGGGTGCCCTGTGTTTTTATTTACTAAATCTGGGAACGATACTTCGGTAGAAAGAGGGTGTGACGTACCCTTTGCTGACCCTTAGCTCTGACAGTCCTAGCCCATCCAGAGGACCAGTCAGTCTCTATTTTCAGTGGCTGATTTTATCACCATATTCCAGGTGGCCTGTTGCTGGACGGGACCAGCCTGCCTCAGTTTCTCCGTCAATCACTGTGGCTGTCCCTCTCCCAAAGTTTCAAGAATTCTTGGGCTTCACACCCACAATGTGTAGCCTTGTCCAAAGATGAAAATTTTGCCTACTTACACTTTATAGATATTTTTTAAAGTTTCTTTTTGAGTATCTTTTTTAAAAAAAAAAATTTTTTTTTAACATGTATTTTTCAGAGAGAGAGACAGTGTGAGTGAGGGAGGCACAGAATCCGAAGCAGGCTCCAGGCTCTGAGCTGTCAGCACAGAGGCTGACGCGAGGCTCGAACCCATGAACCATGAGATCAAGACCCGAGCCGAAGTCGGTCGATTAACTGACTGAGCCACCCGGGAACCCCTCCTTTTGGGTAATCACCTGCCTCTTCCCTTGCACAGTCGGTAAGTCTCCCTCACTTCGCTGGCTTCATCAGGAAGCGGTTCTTCCTGCCTGTTCTTCTGTCTGTTCACCACACTGTCCCAGTAGTTGTCTTCCTTCTCCGACTGCTGAGTCCTCATGGAAGGCTCTGGAGTGTTTTGCACATCGGCTGTGTGGTGATACGCCTGCTGAGTCTGAATATGCGAAAGTACCTTTATTCTGCCCTGTTACATGAGTGACCGGCTACAGAACCGGGGTTCGGACTCCCTTCTCCTTCAGGGTGTTCTGGGAAAGCAGGGTCTCCCTTACCTCCCAGCGTCTGGACAGGCTGAGAAGTCATGTACCAGTTTGGTCCTCACTCCCGTGCAGGCGACCCATTCTGTTCTTTCTTGCAAGTTTTTCTTTCTCTGGGGGGGGGGGGGGGGTTTGAATTCTTTCACCAGGATGCCCACTTGCCGGCCGGATGGTTCCTGCCCGTGAAGACCCGCGTGCACCCGGACACTTTCAGTGGTTTGGGGGTTATTTCCCTCCCTTCCTCCTCTTCGCTCTCGCCACCCAGACCTCCTGCGAGGCTGTGGGCGCCTCTCCCCTGCGGTCCATCTGGGCTCCTTTACTTTTCTGTCACCTTTTCCATTTTCCTGGGCTTTTGTTCTGTGCGTTGAAAGATCAGCTCATTTTTGTCACCCGTGCCATTTTGTTTTCAAGCCTTCTTTAGAGAGTTTTAGGGTTGGCTTCCCCCCGCCCCAAGTGGACACCAAAATACTTACTATCTGGGGAGGCGCCTGGGTGGCTCAGTCGGTTCAGTAAGTGTCTGACTCTTGGTTTCAGCCCAGGTCATGATCTCAAGGTTTCATGAGTTCGAGCCCTGTGTGGAGCTCTGTGCTGACCGTGCAGAGCCTACTTGGGATTCTCTCTATCTCTCTCTCTCTCTCTCTCTCTCTTTCTCTCTCTCTCTCTCTCTGCTCCTCCCCTGTTCATGCTGTCTCTGTCTAAATAAATAAATCTTAAAAAAAGATATATTCACTATCTGGGTCCCCCCCCCCCTTTTTTTTTGCCCATAGTCCACTTTTCTCCTTTTTTTTAAATTTAAATTCAAGTTGGTTAACATATAGTGTAATAATAATTTCAGAAATAGAATTTAGCGATTCCTTACTTACATAGTGCTCATCCCAGCAAATGGCCTCCTTAAAGCCCCTCATCCATTTAGCCCACCCCCCATCTCCCCTCCAGCAACCCTAAGTTTGTTCTCAGTATTTAAGAGTCTCTTATGGTTTGTCTCCCTCTCTGTTTTTATACAATTTTTGCTTCCCTTCTCCTATGTTCATCTGTTTTGTATCTTAAATTCCACCTATGAGCGAAGTCATATAATGTTTGTCTATCTGACTGACTTATTTCACTTAGCATGATACACTCTAGTTCCATCCACGTTGTTGCAAATGGCAAGATTTCATTCTTTTTGATTGCTGAGTAATATTCCATTGTATATATACACCACTTCTTCCTTATCCCTTCACCAGTCGGTGGACATTTGGGCTCTTTCCATACTCTGGCTATTGCCAATAGTGCTTCTATAAACATTGGGGTGCACGTGCCCCTTCAAAACAGCACTCCTGTATCCTTAGGATAAACACCTAGTAGCAATTGCTGGGTCATAAGGTTGATCTATTTTTGGTTTTTTGATGAACCTCCATACTGTTTTCCAGAGGGGCTGCACCAGTTTGCATCCCTACTGGCGTACAAAAGGGCTCCTCTTTCTTCCCATCCTCGCCAATGCCTATTGTTGCCTGGGTTGTTAATTTTAGCCATTCTGACAGGTGTGAGGTGGTATCTCATTGTGGTTTTGATTTGTATTTCCCTGATGATGAGTGATGTTGAGCATTTTTTCATGTGTCGGTTGGCCATCTGGATGTCTTCTTTGGAGAAGTGTCTATTCATGTCTTTGGCCCATTTATTCACTGGATTATTTGTTTTTTGGGTGTTGAGTTTGATAAGTTCTTTATAGATTTTGGATCCTAACCCTTTATCTGATATGTCGTTTGCAAATATCTTCTCCCATTCTGTCGGTTGCCTTTTAGTTTTGCTGATTGTTTCCTTCGTTGTGCAGAAGCTTTTTATTTTGATGAGGTCCCGGTAGTTCATTTTTGCTTTTGTTTCCCTTGCCTCCGGAGACATGTTGAGTAAGAAGTTGCTGGGGCTGAGGTCAAAGAGGTTTTTGCCTGCTTTCTTCTCTGTGATTTTGATGGCTTCCTGTCTCATGTTTAGGTCTTTCATCCATTTTGAGTTTATTTTTGTGTATGGTGTAAGAAAGTGGTCCAGGTTCATTTTTCTGCAGTTTCTATCCAGTTTTCCCAGCACCATTTGCTGAAGAGACCGTCTTTATTCCATTGGATATTCTTTCCTTCTTTGTCAAAGATTAGTTGGCCATACGTTTGTGGGTCCATTTCTGGGTTCTCTATTCTGTTCCATTGATCTGAGTGTCTGTTTTGTGCCAATACCATACTGTCTTGATGATTACAGCTTTGTAGTATAGCTTGAAGTCCGGAATTGTGATGCCTCCCGCTTTGGTTTTCTTTTCCAAGATTCCTTTGGCTATTAGGGGTCTTTTCTGGTTCCATACAAAGTTTAGGATTGTTTGTTCTAGCTCTGTGAAGAATGCTGCTGTTATTTTGATGGGATTGCATTGAATATGTAGATGGCTTTGGGCAGTATCGACATTTTAACAATATTTGTTCTTCCTATCCATGAGCATGGAATGTTTTTTTCCGCCTTTTTGGGCCTTCTCCAATTTCTTTCATAAGCTTTCTATCATTTTCAGTGTATAGATTTTTTCACCGGTTTGGTTAGGTTTATTCCTAGGTATTCCTTGGAATACCTTTCTGCTGCTCGATTATTGGTGTATAGAAATGCAAGCAATCAACTTTTCTCATTTTATGGAAGTAAGACTCTTACATCAATCCAGGGATACCAATTTGAAGTCTTAAAAATATTTGTCTTCAATATCTAAATTGATTTTGTTTCCCTACACTTCAATCTATTCATCTTGGTGCTTATTTTTTAAGATGTTGGTTTCTATTTACAGAAAATAAATAATTTGTTAAGCAGTTTTACTTGTGAATGCTTATTTTTCCAATGGTTGTTTTTACTCCCGCATCTGGGCCCTTTTTAGTTTTCTGTGTAAATGGAAAGGCAAAAACTTCATTAGATCCAGGCAGCTGATGTGTGTTCACTCGGCAACACAGGAGTCTGTGTCTTTGGCGAGCTTTTCCCTTGAATGAAAGGGCAGACTTGGGGGCCTTTCATGTGGATTGTTGGGAGATGTGTACAGACAGGCCTCTCTGTAGGCTCAATAGAGGGGGACAGAGCTCGAGGGGACCCTCCCTTCCCCTGCCAAAGCCGGTAGTGCCTTACCTGATGGCAGACCACGTTGGTCTGTTTCCCTAGAGTTGCCTTAAAAGAAAGGCTGTGGCCAGCTCAGGGCCCTCCGCATAGTACTTGCTTCCCTCTTGGTTTCAAAGTTCATGCAGACTCCTGGAGGTGGTTCTCCTACCTTTTACAGGAAACACAATCCTGAGCGTCAACCCTTAGGCAACCCCTCGGGGTGTAAGAACAACCCAGAAGTGTGGCTGCCTTTTCTCAAAGCCCCGACTCACTCTCCTGGTTCTTCAGCCCGGAGCCCACGTCCTGCTGTGGCCGGTTCTGAGTTGGGAGATCCCGCCTGGCTCTGGACAGAACCGAAGACTCTTGCACATTCCGTGTTTGTATTAGGGGGTTGAGCACACCGCCTCCAGTACGTGCCTCCTACTCTGTATCTTACAGAAGCCAGTCAGAATTTGTCACTTGCCGACAGCCCCCTTCCCTGTACTCCTCTGCTCTGATAATGTATTGGTGTTTTTATGTCTCTCCCTGCTATGGTTTTGGAGGCAGAAGAGAGAAATCTGGAGATGAATCCAGCCCATCTTGTGGTGTTGAAAGCATCACTTATTCTTGAAATTGTCACCGCCGGTGGCTTCATTCATTTGATGGCTGTTTAGTGAGCACCACTGTGGACCTCCTCTGCTCTAGATGCTGCAGATACTGGGCACCTGGGGGGCTCAGTTGGTGAAGCGTCTGACTCTTGATTCCTTTGGCTCGGGTCATGATCTCACGTTTTGTGGGTTCGAGCCCCGCGTCGGGCTCCATGCTGGCAGTGTGGAGTCTACTTCAACTGCCAACCCGACCTCTCCACCCGTATGTGTCACAGACGCCTTACACAGAACATGTCCAAGATCTACCCCTCTCTCTGTCTCTCTCCTGAGTGGTTAGTTTCTTTTTTTTTTTTTTCTTCTTTTTTTTTTTTCTTTTTTTTTTTAATTTTTTTCAACGTTTATTTATTTTTGGGACAGAGAGAGACAGAGCATGAACGGGGGAGGGGCAGAGAGAGAGGGAGACACAGAATCGGAAACAGGCTCCAGGCTCTGAGCCATCAGCCCAGAGCCTGACGCGGGGCTCGAACTCCCGGACCGCGAGATCGTGACCTGGCTGAAGTCGGACGCTTAACCGACTGTGCCACCCAGGCGCCCCTGAGTGGTTAGTTTCGTATATGCCACCAGCATTGACCCAGCTGCTCTTGGATATAACCTCGGAGTAAGTAGTGTTCCATTTCCCTGCTTTCCCTAACCAATCGCTGATCAATTCCATTTAGAATCTGCTGTACTTGTTTTTTATTATTAATTTTTTTTCACTTTTATTTATTTTTGAGAGACAGAGACCGAGCATGAGTGGGGGAGGAGCAGAAAGAGAGGGAGGCACAGAAGGAGAAGCAGGCTCCAGGCTCCACGCTGTCAGCACGGAGCCCCACGTGGGGCTCAAACTCACGTGCAGTGAGATCATAACCTGAGCTGAAGTTGGACACTTAACAGACTGAGCCACCCAGGTGCCCCTCCACTGCACTTTTTTTCCCATATCTTTTTTTTCATTTTTCTAATCTTTATTTTTGAGAGAGAGAGAGAGAGACAGAGTGCAAGTGGGGGAGGGGCAGAGAGAGAGGGAGACACAGAATCCAAAGCAGACTCCAGGCTCTGAGTAGTCAGCACAGCACAGAGCCTGACGTAGGGCTTGAACCCCACAAACTTCGAGTTCATGACCTGGGCCGAAGCTAGACGCTTAACCCGCTGAGCCACCCAGGCACCCCAGAATCTGCTGCACTTGTAAATGCCCCTGTTACTACATTAAAATCTTCTCTTATACTAGTTATTACTTGGCTCTCTGACTTCCCTTTAAAATAAGCTTTCTCAACCTCAACGCTATCGGTATTTGGGGCCAGATAATCCTTTGTTGTAGAGGCTGTCCTGGGCATCACAGAACATTCCACAGCATCCCTGGACTCCCCCCACTATATACCAGAAGCACCTTTTCCTCAGCTGGGACAATGACAAGTGTCTCCAGACATTGCCAGGTGCCCCCCCAGCAGGCAAAATCATGTCGGTTGAGAAACCGCTGCTTTCACACACTCCCCCGCTCTGCTCCTAGGGCGTTGCTTTCCAAATATGAATCTGATCATGTTACTTATATATATATATATATATATATATATATATATATATATATATATCCCCATTGTCCACGGAAGTCATCCCCAAAGCCAGGTGTCCACTCCGGAAAACTGCATGAGACAATCAAGTAGTGTATGGTATGCAAAGAAAGTATTAGAATACCCTTTTGTGTGTCTTTCGTGTCTACAAAAATTAAGAAAGGAAGCTTTCCCTTTGGTGGGTAGCTGGAGAGTCATAGAGGTACATCATTTATAAGTTAATGCACCGAGGGAGGCTTAGGAACTCTTACTGGCGGGGTTGATAAATACCTGGAGGCCAGCGGTCTCCAGGAGAAAGCCCAAAATTTCTCTGTGTCTGACCACTAAGTACCTCTACTGCTCTGAGTCTCATCAAAGCCCCCAGCCTTATCCTGTCACACTGCACTGCTTACAGCTCTCTTAATTTAATGTTTTTAACGTTTCTACACCTTTGCTTAGCTGTTGCCCATATCCACATGAAACTCACATTGATTGGTGTGCAACCAAATATTGATCTCCTTGATGAACATAACCTGAGAAAACAAGGAGATTGAACACCCCTCCCTTTGTGATTTCACTCCACCTTATATACACATTTTTTCGCGGCCCCCATAATTTATTATTGTGCATGTATGTGTTTTGTAGAAAGTCTCCTCGATGGTCTTTAAAAGGGACTTTAAAAGGGACCAGTGTCTCCTTTGCCTTACCATCCTCTACAACTAGAACAGTTCTAGGCATATAAAGGGACTCCCATTTTTATCATTTTATGAATTAATAAGTAAGTGGAGAGACAGAGTATTTCTATTATGATGTCTTTCTCCCACAAAGCATAACATGAAGGAAGGTTAATGGCTGACATCCTTTGTAATGTTTTATGGTAAATTCTTAACATTGAACACAGTAGGGATTCATTCCCACGCGTATTTCCCACATTGTCTGGTCTTGAGCACTTCACAGAGAGCAGGATTGGTCTGTTACAGGGATCAGTGTTGTTCGAAGATGTATCTGTGGACTTCACCAGGAAGGAGTGGCGGCTGCTGGACCCGGCCCAAAGGCTCCTGTGCAGGGATGTGATGCTGGAGAACTACGAGCACCTGGTGTCCCTGGGTAAGCGCAGCTCCCCGCTCAACTACCAACGGCATCCATTTCCTATCTTAGGAACCAAATCATTGTAGGATGTAGCGAGTATCAGACTTGAGATGTGGGATTTAAAGACCCTTTTCGGGACTTGAAAGTATGTTGTATCCTCGCCTCCCTGGTGCAGAGGTCTCCTTTGATGAAGGCTCTGTCATCATACAGCTTCTAAAGCTTCTCTCTTCTGATTCTTCAAAGGGCCTGAACCTTAAGCAACTTTGCCAAGCCCCATGTCATTTCCCACAACAGGGCGCTGTGTCACCAAAGCTGAGCTGATATTCAAGTTGGAGCAAGGAGAAGAGCCATGGGTACCAAGGAGGGAACTCCCAAGTCAGAGCCCCCCAGGCGAGTTAACGAAGGTAGACAGAAGGCAGCTGGTGGACATTGGATCCCAAATGGCCAGTTCAGGGTATTTTTCAAAGTGTTTTAGAAATCTCTTTTATTTTTTTTAAGTTTATATGTTTCTTTTGAGAGAGAGAGCAAGTGGGGTAGGGGCAGAGAGGGGAGAGAGAGAATCCCAAGCAGGCTCCACACTGTCAGCACAGAGCCCAATGTGGGGCTCAAACCTGCCAACCGTGAGATCATGACCTGAGCTGAAATCAAGAGTTGGACACTTAGCCAACTGAACTACCCAGGTGCCCCAGAAATTTCTTTTATAGGCTTCTAGAAGTGACTAAAGGCAGATGATCACCATGCCTTAGATATCAAACCTCCAAATAGCACTCTCATGAGTAAATGCTCTTCATGTCCTGTTTTACTTTTACATACAGAGAGATTGGCTGGGTTTTCGTAGAACCCAATTGCTGCCTTCCTCACCCAAGACCTTCATTTCCCTGTCTTTCTGTTCAGCAATGGCCATTCACCTTCCCTTCTGTGCCAAACACTCTGTAAATATACAGTTGTTGGTGCACTCTTATGTTCAACAGATATTCATTTTTTTTCATGTTTATTTATTTATTCTGAGGCTGGGAGAGAGAGGGAATCCCAAGCAGGCTCCACACTGTCAGCACACAGCCCAATGCGGGGCTTGATCTCATGAACCATGAGATCATGACCTGAGCCAAAATCAAGAGTCAGATGCTTAACCGACTGAGCCACCCAGGCGCCCCTCAACAAATATTTATTAAGCACCTGTTGTGCACCAGTCACACTCCAAGCAGAGGGGGTACAAAGTCTCTACTCCTATCAGTAGACCCAATTAGCAAATTGGCAAATTTAGCAAAAACTTGGCAATTAGCAAAAAATATATATATATATACATATACACACATATATATGCATATATGTGTATGTGTATATACATATACATATATATGTATATATATGTGTGTATATATATGCATATATATGTATATGTATACCAAAAATTGGCAATTAGCAAAAAATATATATATACATATATATGTATATATAGGCATATATATGTGTATATATATATGCATATATATGTATATATATTTTTTTTGCTAATTGCCAATTTTTGGTGTATATATACACATATATATATACATACATATGTGTATATATACATATATGGGTATATATGTGTATATATATATGTATATATATATACAAAAAATTGGCAATTAGCAAAAATTGTATATATTACAATTAGCAAAAATGTATATTGCTAAAAATATTAGCAAAAAATTTTATATTGTATATTGTATTGTAATTGTATATATTACAATTAGCAAAAATGTGTATTGCTAAAAAATTAGCAAAAAATGTATATATGTATATATACACACATATATGTATATATACATATTTACATGTATACATATATACATTTATATGTATATATATATCTATATATATATATGTCTGGTAGTGATCAGCAGTATGAAAAACTGCAATCAGATGAAGGGCATTGGGACTGACATGGAGTGCTGTTCTGGAAAGGAAGTCGGGGAAGGCCTCTTTGCAAAGGTGGACATTGGTCAGGAACAGTAGAATACAGTTTCAAACAGGATGGAGTAAGCCACAGGTTATCTGAGAGATTTCCAGATTGAGGGAGCAGCAGGTACAAAAGCCTCTGAGATGCGAGTCTCCTGGGTGTAATCAGGGAACAGCAAGCAGTCAGTGGGACCAGAGCGGGGTCAGAAGAAAGTCTCAGCTCATGTCAGAGAGTCAGCAGGAGCAAAGCTTTCTGGTCCTCATAAGACTGACTTGTACTCCGAGTGAGACATTAGAGAGGGGGTCAAGGACTGCACCTGTAAGCACTACGTTTGGAGGTCAGGAAGGCACGCGGCTCTAGCAAGGGAGACTGAGAAGCACCCAGTATGGAGGGAAGAGAACCGAGAAGACAGTGGTGTCCCAGAAGCCACATGAACAAAGGGTTTTGAGAAGGAAGGAGTGAGTTCCAGCATTGCAGGTGGATGCGTGAAGTCAGAATCGCCTCCTCTTTTCCTGCAAGTTATTCAAAGGCCACAAGGAAAATAAGAGCAACGTGTCAGCCCCATTTTTGTTAGTGGTTGGAGGCGGCTGAAATCCCAAAGTGAAAGCAACGGAAATCAGGCTTGGTCACGGAAGTAGAAGTCGAAAAGAACACCATACAAACCAGCCGTGGAAAATAGTGTCAGAACACATTGTGCAGATAGTACTTACTTGCAAACCTTGCCGTAAATGGAACTTGAAGTGATGAGATTCTTGTTTAAAAAAGCAATTGGATGGTAGCATTGCCCTGAAGGATGTATAGGTTCTGAGTAGAGCGAAGGATAGACCGTGTGCTACCCGAGTAAGAACACGAGAGTGGGTTTGTATCTAGAGATTTCCAGTTCACAGAATTAAATGCCCTGGTCCGATATGATCTGACAGGACTGGGCTGGTCACTCAAAATTGTATTGTGATTTTGGGTATAAGAACCTAGCGTAAACTCTAGGTATAAAAATCCAATATCAAATTTTCCTTGCTCACGTATTGGCTTCTATTTGTTTTATCTGCTACGGAAAAGTCATATATTTTTAGGCATACCGTGGATTTTATTGCATAAAATGATAATAGCAGAGGATAATAATAATCACCCATAGCTAAAAAAAATTTTTAAGACAAAGATTAATAAAGGTCCTTGGACCGAGTTGGATAGCCAGCTGCTTGAGTTTTCACAGAAAAGAGAAATCAGAGAGGAAGAAAACATGATATAAAGTGGAATTAAAAATTAGTATTGTGACAGGACACAATGGGTTGGCAGAGTAAATCAGCAGATCGAAAGAGGGAAAAGTAGAGGTGTCAGTCAGGACAGATAACTGGTGACCAATTCTGATAGAATCAAATGAAGCCCCACCAACCAGAATGCAGAGGTGAATGGCTGGTTCTCGCCTATATTTTAACACTCTCTTTGGACGTTGTTTCACCATATCACAGCTCTGTGAAGAGATGGGGATGAACTATAAGACTGACCTTTAGACCCAAGGAACTTAGTAATTTCATAGGTTTAATTGGGAGTTGGTGTACAGAATGGGAAAGAGGAGGAAGAGATTGGGAACATGGAGAATGGAGTAAGGATTCCACTGCAGGTGTTAAAATATGGGCGCGGGGAGGATATGGCTCTAGTCTCTGACCTGCTGTAAACCTGATCTGGGCTCTGGTACTCCTTCTTACCACCCCCCCCAGTCTCTTTTGTCTCCCTCCTCACTGTTCCTTGTCTTTGCCCGTTCTCTGAATATCCTCCCTCCTTGTTTTCCTGACCATCCTTTTTGCTCAGTTCACCATTCCTTATGTCTTATTTCAAGCCCTCTAGCCATTCTTTTTGACAGAACTCTAATATGATTTATTGGTTTTCTTTGATTGCCTCTGGTCCAGCTTTGGAAGGGCTTTCTGGGCTCTTCTGGCCTTCTGGGCTGCCGCTGCTGCAGGTTTTAAGGCCCTTTTTTGCTTCTTCAGCCTTTGTACTTCCCGGAAATCCCGAATGCACAGAGGCTTCTTGGTCACCCAGCGGTGGTGGGCTTCCCAGTGGAACGGAGGGGGAAAGGTATATTCCGTCCCCAGGTCCTTGCATACCTTCTCAAAGGCACATGGCTGGTCTTATGGAGGTCGGTCTTGTGAGTATCTTGCTCCTCTGGTGGATGCTCATCAGCAGACAGCGCTTGTGCGTCTCGTCCTTTCGGTGGCTCCGCGTGTGTGCTTCGTAATTGCAGATCTTGACGGTCAAGGCGACAATTCGAGCCTCCAGGAAGCTGCTACTCTCAGGGTTTGCCACAATCTTCTTCATCAACTGATCTTGCTTGACTTTTAGTTTCTCCTTCTGGTTGGCCATTTCCAAAGACAAGAGTCTTCTGACAACATCATCAAACTTCTCAGTTCCAGGAATGTTCTGGTAGTCTTTGAGCAGTTGTGGAAGGGGGTGGGTGGGTCATCTTCTTGGCTGGGCTGGACTGGTTTCTGGGTGGCATATCCACAAGCAGCCAGGAGGGTGACACCCCCAGGAGGGGAGGGAAGGCCCCACTGGTGGCGGGGAGGCCTGGTGCACCCACCGCCCGGCAGCCCACGGACTGGAGCCTGGGCTGCTGCCTGGGTCTGAAGCGACCTCAGCGCGCTCCACACCGTTCTCAGCATGCTAACCTGTGACCCCGAGGGGCCAGCACCACAGCCACCTTCCCTTTTGCGGCACAGATTGTGTTACAAGGACGTCGCCATGCTGGCTCAGCCTGTCCATTCTGACAGCATATTCGTAACAAACCAAAGTCACTTGTATTAATTTTCAGCTTTCTCTCCTCTTTCTACTTTTCCTACCACAATGTGTTTTTGTCTTTGTTATCATGCTACCAAACCAAAAGAGTAGAATAAATATTTGCTCAGGATTTCTTTCATCCCAGAAGACTATGTCTAAAAACTTAAGAATCAACTGTACATAGTCCACTTGTGCACATGCCGTATCTCAAGAAATGTGTGAAGATTTATAATGTGTATCAATTTTTCATATTTCTAGAACGCCAGAAAGCCAACAACATGAAAGAAAGAAGCCAAGAAAAGGTAGGTAAATACTTGAGGCAAGCTTTATTCTTCAACAGCAGAATATTGACTATGGAGAGAGGCAAGATGTTGAGAGAAGCATTTAATATGTCCACAAATCCAGTGCCCTCAAGAAAAATATCCCATAAATGTGACTCCTCTGGAACAAGCTTGAAAAGTGTTTCAGGATTAATTATTATTAATAGAAACCAGATAAGAAAAAAGCCTAATGATCTCAATGGATGTGGATTCCTTGATATGGTACATGAGAAGACTCACCCAGGGAACAAGCCCTGTGAAAATGATCAAAAGAAATCCCACAGACATAATGAGGAGTTTATACAACATCAGAAGAATTCTGTTTTGAAGAAGATTCTTGAATATAATAAGTGTGGGAAAGCCTTTCACAAAAAGGCGGCCTTTGTTACACGTAAGAGAGCTCACAAAGGAGAGAAATCCTCTGAAGGTAATGAATGCAGACAAGCCATCACCCAAAAGTTAAAGCTCAATGCTCATCCAAGAACCCTTAGGGAAAGAAAATCGCATGAATCAATAAAAACAGGAAATCTTCATGCATGAAGTCAAAACATGCACATCAGAGAGCTCACCTAGGGAAGAAATACTATGATTGTAATAAACTAGAGAAATCCTTTAGCAGGAAGTCCAAACTAACTCAACATCAGAGAGGGTACGGAGGTGGAAAACCCAAGGAGTATAATGAAAGTGAGGAAACCTTGTGGAAGTCATACCACATTCAAAGTGAGAGATCTCTTGGAAAGAAAATCTATGACGGTGATAAATGTGGGAAATCCTTCCACGCAAAGCCATGCCTCACTCAACATCAGAGAACTCATACAACAGAAAAACTTAGTGAGGGTAATGATAGTGAGAGCACTGTAAAGAAGGAGTCACACCTCCCTCTAAATCAGAGAATTAACACAAGAGAGAACAGCTTTAAAGGTAAAAAATGTGAGAAGTCCTCCTGTGAGAAGCCAAAACTCACTCAACGTCAGAGCGCTCACAAGGGAAAGAAAGCCTATGACTGTAATAGATGTAGGAAAAGTTTCGTAAGAAAACAGACCTTGCTCAACCTCAGAGCACACACACAGGAAAAAAGGCCCTTTGAGTGTAATGAGTGTGGGAAGTCCTTCTTTGTGAAGTCCAACCTCACTGAACATCAGAGAACTCACACAGGAGAGAAGCCTTATGATGTAATGAATGTGGGAAGTCCTTCTGCCAGAAGTCAGCCCTCACAGTGCATCAGAGAACTCACACAGGAGAGAAACCATACAAATGTAATGAATGTGGGAAAACCTTCTGTGTGAAATCAAACCTTACTCGGCATCAAAGGACCCACACAGGAGAGAAACCCTACAAATGCCCTGAATGTGGGAAAACCTTCCATGACAAATCAGCCCTCGCGAAACATCAGAGAATTCACACGGGGGAGAAAACCCTATGAATGTAATGAATGTAGGAAAACCTTCGGCCAGAGGTCAGCCCTCACCGAACGTCAGAGAAAAACACACAAGAAGAAAACCCCCATCAACGCTGCCTGCGTGCGGAAGCCTGTGTCTACAAGTCAGACTCGTTGAACGTCAGCAAAATCACAGGGCTGAAAAGCTAAGATGTCAACACGTGTAGGAAAGTCTGCATCAGTCGGTTATAGCTTATTGGAACTAGAGGATTCATATGGGAGTGAAACCTCATGAATGCTTTGAACATGTGAAATCTTTCGACAAATATTCAAGGAAATTGAGGGGAAATGTATCAGTTTAAGGAAGATGGATAAAAATGTTCTTGCGGAAGTATTAACCAGAAGTCCTTTTTCAGATGTGATACCAAACTTATTATAGAAAAGAGAACAGAAGATATTCTGTTAATAGATTGTGAAGCGTGGAGCTTTTCTAAAAGCGTAAATAATTTAAGTCATTGATGCAACAGCCTGAAATGTATGTGTGAAGACTGAGGCATTTTGGACTATAAGCATATAGTACATGAGTGTGCCATGCGACATGGTCGATTTGTGTGCAGGAACCCACCGCTGTTCCCGAATCTCAACAGTAGAGCACATAGAAACTAAGTGGAAATGGAGCCATCCCCTAACCTGTGACCCAACAATTCCACTTCTGGAGACGTACCCGAAAACAATAGTTCTCAACTGCGCCTCCCAAAGGGGTATTTGGAAACACTGGGATGGCTTGGCTGTCACTGTGACAGGGTGCTACAGGCAGTTAGCGTGTGGGAGGGCCGCAGATCCCAAACGTCCTACAATGTGTCAGGAAAAGGACAGGAAGAAGAGGTTCATCCATGAAGACGTGGCTCCATCACAGAACAACGCTGCCCTGGAGAAACTCTTGCACAGCTGCAGCCACAGACGTGTACAAGAATGTTCACCGCATCACTGCAATAATTTTTTTAATAACAGTTTTTAAAAAAACGGAAAGTAAAAAATGCCCGTTAGTGACAGACTAGATAAATAGATGTTGGTGATGGTCATACCATGGAGATAATATATAACAATGAAAATGAATTAATGAGTTAGACACCTCGAGATTATTATACCTTAAAGCAATAATGTTGAATGGAAAAATATATATATAGCTATCATGTTACTGCATTTCAAAAACAAAGTTCAAAACACAAAGAATTCACGGGTGCCTGGATGGCTCAGTCAGTTGAGTGTCTGAGTTCAGCTCAGGTCATGATCTCACAGTTTGTGGGTTTGAGCCCCACATCGGGCTCTGTGCTGACAGCTCAGAGCCTGGAGCCTGCTTCGGATTCTGTGTCTCCCTCTCTCTCTGCCCCTCCCCTGCCCATGCTCTGTTTCTCTCTTTCTCAAAAATAAACTTTAAATTTTTTTAAAAAAAGAATGCAGGAGTACATTGTTTGGGAATACAGATAGATAGATCTTTGTGTAAATATACACATAGAAATATATATGTGAGCCATAAAACTACAAAGGAAAGAAAGTGGATGATTAACAAAATCTAGGATAGCTATTACACTTGTGGAGGAAAAAGGGACTTACATTTACAGACAGAGAAAGCTTCATGTTTCTTAAAGGGGTCACGAGTATACAGGTGTTGCTTTTAATATGCTGTATCATATCTATGCATACATAACTATTTCTGTTTATAGACTTTGGTTTTCAAGAAACAGGCTTCAAGATCATTGCATTAGAATGTTAACAAAAGTGGTGTTTTGGCATAAGGATCATAGTTAAGATATTTTTCATTCATCTATTTTTCTATATCCAAAATTTCCATAATGACTTTTTCTTTTAAAAAAAAGTGTTTCCTTATTTATTTTGAGAGAGAGAACAGGGAAGGGGTAGAGACAGAGAGAGAGAGACAGAGAATCTCAAACAGGCTCTGCACTGTCAGCGTGGCTCCCAATACAGGCCTCAAATTCATGAACTGTGAGATCGTGACCTAAGCCAAAGTCAGACATTTAACCAACTGAGCCACTCAGGGGCCCCGATCCAAATATGCTCTTAACCTTTAAGTTCTTCAGCGTCTCATCAAAAATGATCTCATAGGGAAGTGGCCATTGATATGTATATATATCCAGGTTATGCTGCTTTTCTGTCTTAAACTAATGTTTTGTTTTTTAAACTAATGTTTTTAACCCTCCGTAACGTGAGGATCCACAGGAAGGTCTGGAAAGAGCAGAGAAGGGAATGGGCTTTCAAACGTGTGTCTTTTTGACTGATGGCGCTCCCTTGGTTGTCCTTTCTAGTAAGAAACTTTTTGAGATGCGTGTTTTGACTTCATTTGGAATGACGGACAGGGCCCTGAGGGTGGGCACCTTGACTTCTAATCTTGGCATGGCCTCCAGCCCAATTTTATTAATCTTTAAAACAAAGAGCAGATTGAGACAACTTTATTGTCTTCGTCTGTTTGGACTGCTATAATAGTCCCACAGACTGAGGGTCTAATAAAGAACAGAAATTTATTTCTCCTAGTGCTGGTGGCTGGGAAGTCTGAGACCACGGCAGGGTCTGCTGAGGGCTCACTTCCTGGTGCACTGTCGCTTCACATGGTGGGAGGGGTGAGAGAGCTCTGTAGGGTCTCTTATAAGGGCAGTAATCCCATTAAAAGAGCTCGACCTCATGACCTAAGCACTTCTCGAAGCCTCCACCTCCTAACACCATCACAGCTGGGCGGTTAGAATTTCAATATACGAATTTTGGAGGGATACAAACAGGCCATGAGAGCTATTATGTGCTTCCAGTATTGTAATTCTGAACTTTGCATGTCAATGTACAGAGCAATCCGCACATCCTTAGAGGCCAAAGGTGATGATCTGGAAAGAACAAAGAAAGCATGGAATGTGCATGTCCTCAGCTGAGCCCGATGATGCCCTCCTACCTAGATCGTACCCTTGCAGACACCCAGTAATAGTCTTTTTCTGGTAGAATCTTTTCCTGCCAGTCCCCCAGTTCAGTTCACCTCCTTTTTTTTTTTTTTTAATGTTTATTTATTTAGTTTTGAGAGAGAGAGAGAGAGCACACATAGGAGGGGCAGAGAGAGAGGGAGGCAGCAAATCCCAAGCAGACTCTGCACTGTCAGTGCAGAGCCTGATGTGGGGCTTGAACTCACAAACTGCGAGATCATGACCTGCGCTGAAATCAAGAGTCGGAGGCTTAAACGACTGAGCCACCCAGGCGCCCCTCGGTTCACCTCTCTGGAAGTTGCCCCAAGCCTTCCATTGTCACTCAGTCCTGACAGTCTCTGCAGGGGGTAACACTGCAAATTTTGCATGCTCAGAATAGGAAGACCAAGAATTATATCTGACCTGGCTTCCTGTCTGAGGCCCTCCTGCCTCTTCCCAGAGCCTTGGTAAGAAGTCTCGTTTCAGTGTGGGTCCCCTTACTAGAATTATTCCTTGAGCCTCCTCCTAACACACAAGAGCTGGTGTATTTACAGGGAGTCAGCATCTGGGCCCCAAGCACAAATTCACTTCAAATGGAACGTCCACCCCGGGGACCGGTGTCTATCTCTGATGGCACCCACTGCCCCCTGGAATCCCAAACCTGGCTTCTGGTAAACTCAAAACGGGGCCACTAAGAGAACTAGCAGTCTAGAGAGTCCAGGAGCCATCCTGAAGCCCCAGACATTCAATTTGGCCTCAAACTCTGAAGAAACACCAAGAAATTCAAGGACTAGAAGGCAGGAGTCAATTTTAATTCAACGTGTGTTTCCTGGAGTCACTTGAGGGCATTTTTATTGGGCTGAGTGCTCTGAAGAATTCAAAGATGATCGAAGTCCAAGTCTGGGTTTTAAGCAGCGTGGTATATTGGGAAAACGTGAAATTTGAAGTAAAGTTGTTCTAGGATTTGATCCCAGAGCCTCCACTAGATTGGAGGACTTACTTCACTTCTCTGCGCATCAGTTTATTTGTTAAAATAAGAACGGCACCAGCTGTAGAGTAGAGTTCGTGGAGCTGCTTAATTAGAAGAACCTAGCGAAGTGCCCGTAGTGAGTGGTGGTGGTGGTGGTGATGGCTTTTAATAGGATTTTGTTATGCAACAAGCAATGAAGCGAGTATGTATATGCCATTTTGTGTTTAATCTTTAAAACAGGCGTACGGGCGGGGGTGGGGGGCGCCTGGGTGGCTCAGTCGGTTGAGCATCTGACTTCAGCCCACGTTATGATCTCGCAGTCTGTGAATCCAAGCCCCGCGTCGGGCTCTGTGCTGACAGCTCAGAGCCTGGAGCCTGCTTCGGATTCCGTGTCTCCCTCTCTCTGCCCCTGCCCCACTTTCACTCTCTCTGTGTCGCTCAAAAATCAACATTAAAAATTATTTTAAGATAAATAAAACAGGCTTATGAAGTAAGTTCTCTTTCCAAGACTATTTTAGAGACGAGGAAAACAAGCATTATAAATGTCACTTAAAATTGCTGGTATTATAGGGAAGCCAAGACCCTGGAGTTGAACCCAGGTCTCTCTGGCTCCAATGTTATTGCCTTTGTTTTATATGAATTTGCACTATTGTTGCTTTTTTCAGATCAGCACATAATATTCATTCTCTTCCTTGATGCTCTCAAGAAACTTTTTTTTTAATGTTTATTTTTGAGAGAGAGAGAGAGAGAGAGAGAGAGAGAGAGACAGAGCATAAGCAGGGGAGTGGCAGAGAGAGAGACACAGAATCTGAAGCAGGCTCCAGGCTCTGAGCCGTCAGCACAGAGCCTGACATGGGGCTCGAACTCATGAACTGCGAGATCATGACCTGAGCTGCAGCTGGACACTTAACCAACTGAGCCACCCAGGCACCTCTCAAGGAAATCACTTCTTAGAGTACCAGCCTGTATGTTGGCTAGGCCACACTTGCAAAAGCACAGTTTCCAGAATCTTCTTGTGCCCTTTGATTCATGTCCTGGGCTCCTGCCCAGCACCCTGCTCAAGAGAAGAAACAAATGCAAACCTAGCCCATTCCACCCTTGCTCACTCTCTAACTCAAAAACACTATAGATAGATAAAAATAGAATTCTGAAAAGTTCCCAGTAACACAAGAAGACAGGAAGAAGAAAATAGAGAAAAATGAAGAACAGTGATAATAGAAATAAACAAAAAACCAAATGGCAGACTTAAGCTCTAACTTGTCAATTATTACATTAAATATAAGTGGTCTAAACACCTCAACTAAAAGATTGACAGTGCAAATTAAAAAACATGCCCCTGTCTACAGGAAACTCACCTGAAATAAAATTATATAGGCTAGTTAAAAGTAAAGGATGGGAAAAGATATACCATACAAACATGCATTGAAAAAGTGGCTATATATATATATTTTTTTTTTGACTGGACTAAGTGGTTTTACTGGGGAAAGCCAAGATTATAACGAATTTAAGAGTTGGCATGGTGCCCTTCTTCTTGCCAAAGGTGGGCACAACATTGGCAAAGTAATGGTTGTATTACCTCTGCCTCTTGGTTCAGCCTGTCTTCTTTTTCTCCTGTTTGGCCACCTTGGGAGTCTGCCCTCTTACTTTCCCAGCACGGGCCAGGGAATGATGGATTTTACCTCCAAGCATGGAGCTGGCTACTTCCAGGGTGTTCAGAGCCTCCACTCCAAACTGACCTAGGGTAGCCTCATCCTCTAGGGGTGTGCCTGCCAGGAGCACAACTTGATCTTCTGGAGCGATGCCCTCCAGAGGGACTACATGAGCCTTGATCTGGGCAACAGTCTCCTCACCAGTCACCTCGAGGGTGTGTAGCTCCTGGGTACAGACAAAGAGCTGCATGTCAGCAACTGAACTGTGGCCACTGGAGCTGCAACCAAGAAGACAGAGTCGAGAAAGAGCCAAAAGTGGTTACATTAATATCAAATAAAGTTAAACATCTAAGAAAAAAGTTACCAGAGACACAAAGAGACATTACATGATAATAAAAGTAAACACAGCAATCCTAATGTGTATGTACCAAAACAACAATAACCAGATCTGCCAAATATGTAAAGCAGAAATGGATGGAACTAAAAGGAGAAAGAAACAAATCCACAATTAATAGTTGGAGACATCAACACCCCGTCTTAATAATTGATAGAAAGAGACAGAAAATTATCAAAGATATATAATTCAGGGGTGCCTGGCTGGCTCAGTCGGTTGAGTGTCCCGCTCTTAATTTTGGCTCAGGTCATGATCTCACGATTCGTGGGTTTGAGCCCCATGTAGGGCTCTGTGTTGACAGTGTGGAGTCTGCTTGGGATTCTCTCTCTCCCTCTCTCTTTACCCCTCCCCACTCATGCGCTCTCTCTCCCTCTCAAAATAAACATTTTTTAAAAAGATATAGAATTTGGGGCGCCTGGGCAGCTCAGTCGGTTGAGCATCCAACTTTGGCTGAGGTCATGATCTTGTAGCTCGTGAGTGTGAGCCCCGTGTGGGGCTCTGTGCTGACAGCTCAGAGCCGGGAGCCTGCTTCAGATTCTGTGTCTCCCTCTCTCTCTGCCCCAACCCACTCACATTCTGTCTCTGTCTCTCTCAAAAATAAATAAACATTAAAAAAAATTTTTTTTAAGATACAGAATTTAATTAACACCGTCAAACAACAGGATCTACTTGACAGTGGACCATAATATAAACCTCAAATTTTTAAAATCATATAGGCTGTTTTCTCTGACCACAGTGGAATCAAATCAACAGAAAAAATTTAACATGAACTTCTCCTAACACTTGGTAACTAAGCAGCACACTTCTAAATAATCCACAAATCAAAGAGGAAGTCTCAAGAGAATTAATAGAAGTACATTGAACTAAATGAAAATGAAAATACGATACACCAAAATATTTGGGATGTACTAAAAACATTTTAAAAGAGAAACATAGGGGGGCCTGGCTAGCTCAGTCCGAGGAGCAAGCAACTCTTGATCTCGGGAGTTGTGAGTTGGAGCCCCATGTTGGGTGCAGAGATTACTTAAACAAATAAAATGTAAAAAAAAAAAAAAAAAAAAAAACAATAAATAAAAGAGAGACATAATCTAAGATCACAATCCAAGAATCTGGAAAAAGAAGAACAAAATAAACCCAAAGCAAGCAAGGAAAGAAATAATAGGAGATACCAATGACACTGAAAACAGAAAAATAATAGGAAAAAAAAGCAACAAAGGTAAGAGTTGGTTCTTTAAAAATGGATAAAATTGATGTCTGTAGAAAGATTGATACAGAAAAAGAGAGAAGACACAAGTTACCAGTATCAGTAATGAAATGTGATATCATGACAGACCCTACAGACATCAAACTAATAGAGCAATCAATGAACAGCTTTATACCCATAAATGTGACAACTTAACCCACTCTGAAAAAAAAAGAAAAAAAAAACCTACAAACCACCACAACTCACGCAATATGAAATAGAATTAAAGAGATTGAATTTGTAATATAAAACCTCCCCAAAAGGGGGTGCCTGGGTGGCTCAGTTGTTTGAGCTTCTGACTCTTGATTTTGGCTCAGAGGGTTGTAGAATGGAGCCCAGTGTCGAGGTGTGCATTTAAGTGTGGAGTCTGCTTAGGATTCTCTCCTCTCCCTCTGCCTCTCCCCAGCTCAAACTCACTCTTTCTCTAAAAATGAAGTGAGGGGCGCCTGGGTGGCGCAGTCGGTTAAGCGTCCTACTTCAGCTCAGGTCATGATCTCGCGGTCCGTGAGTTCGAGCCCCACGTCGGGCTCTGGGCTGATGGCTCAGAGCCTGGAGCCTGCTTCCGATTCTGTGTCTCCCTCTCTCTCTGCCCCTCCCCCGTTCATGCTTTGTCTCTCTCTGTGTCAAAAATAAATAAACGTTAAAAAATTTTTTTAAAAAAATAAAAATGAAGTGAAATAATGAAATGAAATGAAATGAAATGAAATGAAATGAAATGAAATATAAAAATTCCCCAAAAGGAAATCTCCAGGCCCAAATGATTTCACCAGAGAATCCTACCATGTGTTTAAGGAAGAACTGACACCAATTCTATACACTTTATTCCAGAAAACCAAAGAAAAGAAAACACTTCCCAGTTTAGTTTGTGAAGCTAATATTCACTGATGCCAAAACCAAAAAATAAAAATATATACAATACAAAAAAATTACAGACCAATATTCCTTTGGCTATAAGCACACTAGTCCTTAACAAAATAATAGTAAATAGAATTATTCATTAATTATATGAAAAGACATGTGAATATATGAAAGAATTATATACCATGGGGTTTATTGCAAGGATGCAAGGCTGGTTTAATATTCAAAATCCATCAGTGTAATCCATTATCTTAATAAACTAAGAAAAATCACATTGTATTGACCAATGAAGGAAAATTACTTGACAAAAAGTATTTTAAATTCATGACAAAAACTCTCAAAAAAAATAAGAATAGTTGGTAGCTTGGTAAAGAGCATCTAATAAAACCCACAGCCAGTGTTGAGACTTAATAGTGAAAGACTGGATGCTTCCCTCCCAAGATCAGGAACAAGGCAAGGATATCTGCTCTCACCACCCTTATTCAACACAGTGCTGGAAGTTCTAGCCTGTCTAATAAGGCAACAAAAGGCAATTTAAAAACACAGATCAGAAAAGAAGGAATTAAAACTGTCCTTATTTGCAGATGACATGATTGTCTAAGTAGAAGACCCAAGGAATCTTCCAGAAAAGAAAAGGAAAGGAAAAGAAACCCTCCTAGGACTAGTGAGTTCAGGAAGGTCACAGGATATAAGGTAAACATATGAAATTCAATACTCCACCAATGAACACATGGCCACCAAAATTTAAAATACAATACCATTTTAAGTTGCTCCCCCCAAAAATATATGGTTAGGTGTAAATCTAACGAAACGTGCGGAACTTGCATGCTGAAAAGTACAAACCGCTAATCAAAGATGATCTAAATAAAAAAAATGGATAAACATACCTTGTTCATGGATTGGAAAACTCAACCACAGTAAAGATGTCAATTCTCCCCATACTGATACATATGTTTAATGCAGTTGCTATTAAAATCCTAACAGGAGGGGTGCCTGGGTGGCCCAGTCAGTTAACCGACCACCTCCGGCTCAGGTCATGATCTCTCAGTTCATGAGTTCAAGCCCCTGTGTCAGGTTCTGGGCTGACAGCTCAGAGCCTGGAGCAGATTCTGTGTCTCCCTCTCTCTCTGTCTCTCCCCTGCTTTTGCTTGGTGTGTGTGTCTCTCTCTCAAAAATAAATAGACATTTTTTTAATTAAAAAAATCCTAACAGGTTTTTTTTGTAGATATGGGCAAGATTATTCTAAAGTTTATATGGAAAGAGAAAGGAATGAGAAGAGCTAAAACAATTTTGAAAAAGAATAATAAAATGGAAGACTGCCTACTGACAATTTATGATAAAGCTAGGATAATCAAGACGGTGTGATATCAGTGAACAGATAGACGCATAGATCAATGGAACAAAATGGAGAACCCAGAAACAGACCCATACAAATATCCCCAATTGATTTTTTATAAACGTGCAAAAGCAATGAAGGAAGAGGAGACTTTTGACCAATTAGACATCTATAGATGAAGAAATAAACCTCAACTTCCAAAGGAGGAGAGTATGGGCTTTAGATCAGGCAAACCTGACTTTTAATTCTAGTTTTGCTCCTTACCACTGAGTGATTATGACTCATTAAACCTCACTAAACCTCGAACCCAAGCCTAGAGCTCATCAACGACATCTTACGGATACTGAAAAAATAGCAGGTGAATGAATGGGCTCCATTTAATTTACTGGGGGATGTTCCCGGAATGGCCAGCAGAGGGCTCTAATCGCACACGAAAGACCATAACTTCCTGAAAGCTTGTCTGCCTTGCAAATCCCCCCTTGGCATTTCAGGTACCCATTTTCATAAACCCACATTAATGCACAGTGCTGGGGAAACATCTTTCACAGCTATGTGTGTCACTGTGTTTCTTTCAAAGAATCAAATCGATAATTGCAATTATACCTCCTTTTCCTTGCTTACTTTAATTATTTTCATACAGGAATAGGCATGCATACTCCACGGGAACAATATTGCCCCCAAGGGGGTGAAAATTGGTTCTTGGGTCCAACCCAAAATCTCAGATATTGTAATGGCTTGTGGCCTTCAAAGGACCATAGTACATAAACAGATATACAGTATATCTATGGTATTAAAATTTCATGGGGAAGGGGACAATTAGGGGAAAAAATATCTAAAAAGGGCTTTTCGGGGCGGAGGGGAGCTGTAACTTAAAAAATAAAGGTTGAGAAACACTGCAATAAGGAAAGATGAATCAAGAGAACGCCCCATCATTGGCCCACATCTGAAGTTAGGACAATCCAGGGGCTCCTGGGTGGCTGTTGGTTGAGCATACGACTCTTGATTTCCGCTCAGGTCATGATCTCATGGTTCATGGGTTCAAGCCCTATGTCTGGCTCAGCACTGGCAGCCCAAAGCCTGCTTGGAATTCTCCCTCTCTCCCTTTCTCTCTCTCTCTCCCTCTCTCTCTCTCTCTCTCTCTCCCTCTGCCCCTCCCTGCTTGCTCTCGCTCTCTCTGTCTCTGATTAACCTTTTTTTTAAAAAAATGAAGTTAGGGCAGTCCTTTCTCCTAGAACTTGGGGTAGGCCACGATCCTGTCCAATATCAAGAGCTCCTAACTAAAGATCTTGTTATTGTTCAGAAGGCACTCCTCCAGGGAAAATTTAAATTCCATTATAATCATTCCCGAAAGTTTCTCCTGTACCACCCTACTCCCCCCCCCTTTCAGGTCCACTCCATCCCGAAATAACCATCGATCTGCTATGTGTTGCACACTCTTTTTTGCTTCTTTCACTCAGCGTAATTATTTTGAGATTCCTCCATGTTGTTGGGTATATTTTAAAAATTTTTTTAAATGTTTTCTTTATTTTTGAGAGAGAGAGAGAGAGAGAGAGAGACAGAGCGTGAGTGGGGAAAGGGCAGAGAGAGGGGGGGAGACACAGAATCCGAAACAGGCTCTGCATGGTCAGCACAGAGCCCGACGCAGGTTCAGACTCACGAACCATGAGATCATGACCTGAGCCGAAGTCGGACACTTAACTGCCTGAGCCACACAGGCGCCCCGAGTATATTCATAGTCCATTTCTTTTTACTGCTGAGTACTATTCCATTGCGATGCTGTATCACAATTTGTTCATTCGCTCACTTGTTCGTGGATGTTTGGTTTGTGTCCCGTTCAAGGCTGTCGTGAATAAAGGTGTGCGTATTCACGTCCAAGTCTTTGTGTAGGTCATGGGTTTTCATGGCTCTTGAGTAAATACCTAGGAGAGTGCTACTGGCCTGTATGACAGGTGTGCCTTTAACTTGGCAACAAAGGGACTGATTAAAGTCTCTCTGCCCAGGCTATGGGACCCCTTTGCCACTCCTCTGGGAGAAGCCACCTTGTCTAATTCAAAAGGAGTCTTTCCTGGGAAGCCTCACGTGATCCCTGATAGCCACACCCTCGGAGAGCAGCAAGTTGACTACTGCTCTCACTACAGCAAGGTGATTTTCTGGAACCTCCCTCCAGAGGAGAGAAAACACACCTACACCCGTATCATCACTGGTGTGGCAAAGTACATCTGCTACAGCACAAAAATGTGGGGCGCCCGGGTGGCTCAGTCGGGTAGGCGGCCAGTTCTTGGTTTCCGCTCAGGTCAGGATCTCACGGTTTGTGGGTTCAAGGCCCGCGTTGGGCTCCGTGCTGACAGCACAGAACCAGCTTGGGATTCTCTCTCTCTCTCCTCTCTCTCTGCCCCCCCCCCCCCGCCTCAAAACAAGTAAAACTAAACTTGGAAAATTGGTGGAAAACATAGAAAAATGCAAAGATTAAAAGGCTTGCAACACCACCAGTGAGAGGTAAGAATGGCCCACAGCCCACTAAACGTGGACTGTTCTAGTCTTTTCCTAAACATAGTGTACATAGAAATGTATGACCCTGTGTCTCTTCTCCACTGAGATACATCTTTCACAACTTAACCAGGTAGTTAATCACCCCTTTAAAAAGCCACCGTCCCTCACTCAGTTTCCAGACCTGAGCCAGTGTTGGGATCCCAAACACATGGACTGAAGCAAAGACCGGATCCTCAGAAGGACCCTGTAAAACCATGACAGATAACAACATGCCGGGGGAAGGGGGAATATGCAAGCATTTTAAAAAAACCCATCACACAGGGTCTGCACTGGCATTTATGCCCAGGAACCCATGCGAGATTAGTGTAGAAATGAATATACTTTATTCCTGCTGTTTTAATTCAGCCTTACTACTTATTTTTCTATGTTATTTCTCTCCTTTTTCATGTGTTTGCTGGCTTGATAACACGGCCATTGATTATCTTTTTTTCTCTTAGATTTTAGTGTTCGATACTTTTCCATTCCGACAGCAGTTACCTTCCCCTTTTCACATTTAGAGTAAAATACATAATCGCAATTATATAATCTTCCATTATATGAAAAAATACCATCTATTTCCCACTTATAATACTTTTAAGATGACCCACTTATAACACTTTTAAATCTCCATGCTCCCAACCCCTGTAGAGATTTAAATGCTTTTATTCTATAACATTGCAGCTCAGGCAACAACGGATGTTGGTGAGGATTTGGAGAAAGAGGACCCTTTTGGCACCGCTGGTGGGAATGCAGGGTGGTGCAGCCACTCTGGAAAGCAGTATGGAGGTTCCTCAAAAAACTAAAAATAGAACTACCCTACGACCCAGCAATTGCACGACTAGCCATTTATCCAAGGGATACAGGTGTGCTCTTTTGAAGGGACACATGCACCCCCATGTTTATAGCAGCACTATCAACAGTAGCCAAAGTATGGAAAGAGCCCAAATGTCCATCGATGGATGAATGGATAAAGAAGATATGGTGTATATATACAATGGAGTATTACTCGGCAATCAAAAAGAATAAAATCTTGCCATTTGCAACTACGTGGATGGAACTGGAGGGTATTAGGCTAAGTGAAATTAGTCAGAGAAAGACAAAAATCCTATGACTTCACTCATATGAGGACTTTAAGAGACAAAACAGATGAACATAAGAAAACGGAAATAAAAATAATATAAAAGCAGGGAGGGGGACAAGACAGAAGAGACTCATAAATATGGAGAACAAACTGAGGGTTACTGGAGGGGTTGTGGGAGGGGGGATGGGCTGAATGGGTCAGGGGCACTAAGGAATCTACTCCTGAAATCATTGTTACACTATATGCTACCTAATTTGGATGTAAATTTTAAAAAAGAAAAAAGAAAATTAAAGAAAATAAAAGCAAAAAGATATTATGAAATAGTAAATACATTAAAAATTTCAAAAAAAATAAATGCTTTTATTCTCCATCTGCCCCTCCCCCAAACATGGGGGGGTGGTTTACAGAGGGGGGGAGGTCCTCTAGGTACTATTATTAATCTTTCATTTTCTCTCAAAACCCTGCAGATTATCGTTTGCTTTCAGTGTTGCAGGAAAGAAGTCCAATGCCTGCCTCATTGGTTTTCTTTGTAAGTTGCTTATTTTCTCTTTCTGGAAGCTGGGAGGCTTTTTTTTTTTTTAATTTTTAATGTTTATTTACTTTTTTAGAGAGAGAGAGAGACAGACAGTGCGTGAGCAGGGGAGGGGCAGAGAGAGAGGAAGACACAGAATCCAAAGCAGGCTCCAAGCTGTCAGTACAGAGCCAGACGCGAGGCTCGAACCTGAGGTGAAGTCAGACGCTTAACCGACTGAGCCACCCAGGCGCCCCTGGAAGCTGGGAAGTTTTGTATTTATGTTTGGCCTTCAGTCGGCTTTTCGGGACATGCCTAAAGGTGAGCTTTATTTTTTTTTCTAAGTTCTGTTTGGAATTCAAATCTTCAGATCAAGTATTTATTGGAAAACTTTCAAGGAAAATTCCCTCCTTTATGCTCTTTAATTATTGCCTTTAATTTTTGCTTTATGCTCTTTAATTATTGCTCGTTAATTATTTTCCATTTCCTCCATCTTATGAATTTCCATTATACCGATAATAATGATTCCAGTATCTGAGTATTTGGTTGCCTGCGTTGTCCCCTCAACCCTCTTCCGTTTCACCTTACGATTGCCATCTCTTTGAATCTTCGATTTGTGTGCTGTCTTATTTCTCCATTGATATTTATTCCATGTCAGGCTCCAACAGACCGTCCCTCCTCAGACTCCTCTCCCGAGGTGTTTAGTCTGGACGTGAGAGTGTCCTTCCGCCCAGAATGCGCGTTATGTCAGTGAGTGTACTTCCCCGTGTTTGGGTGTTGCTTTCGTCGTTGATTTCTGTTCAGGGGGCCTTCTCTCTCCTCCAGGAGGTCTGTGCCTGCTGTTCTCTGTGATGTTCTAGTTCTTTCTCTTGCTCACTTCTAGGTCCCCATCTGGTATGTTGGTATTTTCCTTTGCTGGCTCATCGGGGCACATGGTCAGCTGCTGGGGATCTTCGGCAGGATCAGTCCCTCGAGTTGTGGATGGCCCAGTGGTTTTGGCCCTTCTGTCACTGGCCCTCCAGCTGGCAAGCCATGGTTCCCAGAAGGACGTCCTCTGCTCTCCAGTCTCCTCATTTTCCTGGGGAAGAGGGAATTCAGCACGTTGTTTACACCCTCGCAGCTTTGTTTGTTTGTTTGTTTGTTTGTTTTTTAAGTAGGCTCCATGCCCAACATGGGGCTTGAACTCACAACCCTGAGATCAAGAGACTGGGCCAGCCAGTCACCCCTCCCCCACGGCCTCTTAAGTGCCCCAGAGCAGTGATCCCAAAGCACCCTTGTGTGGGCCGGTGCAGCCTCTTCCTCAGGATACACTTGGACTTCTATAGATCAAATGTTCCCAGATTTCACCAGTTTCCTTCTGACCGTGACTCCTGGGCTCTGTGCTTCTGGTCCCCAGGCCCTCACTGGACCCGGAAGCGGAAAGTTTCTCTGCCAGCTCCCTTCCTCTGGACTGGAGAGAAAAGCAAGGTCTTGTGTCCACCCTAAACCTCACAGGCTTCTTGCCTCAAAGAATGTTCTGTAGCTAGTTTTAAGCTGAAGGATGATGGCAGCAAGGATGTATTCAAGAACCATCTCCCTGGAATGCCTAGAGGAAAATTCACTACATTCCAAAATACTACAGGCCATTTCACAGACCACAGTGCAATAAAACCAGAAATCATTAACCAAAAAACCCCGAAAAACTTCACCAACAAAACCCTAATAGACTCAAATATCAAACTTCACTCTTTTTAACTGTCTACTGGGTTAAAGAGAAAATCAAGACAGAAATTATAAATCACTTCTAATGAATGACAATGAGAGCGGAAAATATAAACCTCCGTGAGATGTGACCAAAGGAGAATTCGAAGGAAGACATACAGATTCATAGAACGGTATTAGAAAAACAAACAGAAGATTAAAAATAATGCAGAGCCCCCAGGGGTAGTCCGTGCACTACGTATGCAAGTCTAATTTTGCTTCCACTGAGATGCCTATTAAAAATAGAGTCAAGAGGGGCGCCTGGGTGGCTTGGTCGGTTAAGCGGCCGACTTCGGCTCAGGTCATGATCTCGCGGTCCGTGAGTTCGAGCCCCGCGTCGGGCTCTGTGCTGACCGCTCAGAGCCTGGAGCCTGCTTCCAGTTCTGTGTCTCCCTCTCTCTCTGCTCCTCCCCTGTTCATGCTCTGTCTCTCTCTGTCTCAAAAATAAATAAACGTTAAAAAAAATTAAAAAAAAAATAGAGTCGAGAGATTTTATTTCCACCTTTATATTTTGTAGAATTTCAAATCCCCCAGAAGAGCAGAAGAACACTACAACGAACATCTCTGGATGTACCCCTGGTTACGATTTTGCCACACTAGCTTGCCATCTCTCTCTGTCTCTCTTGTTATACGTGGATGCACATTTTTTTTTTCTGATTCATCGACAATAGTTACCAGGATTATGACCCCTCCCTCTTCCGCACGCATCCCAGGAGAAGAGAGAAAATGTCCTCTTGTCATCGCTGGCCTTCTTGGGAGAAGGACTCTGGAGCGGGGATTCGCCTGCGGAGCGCTCTGGGGCTGGACGTCCGCGAGAGGGAAGGAAGGTCTGGGCGGAGTGAGGACGTGGGGTGTCACGTAGATTCAACAAAAGCATGTGCAAGCCCCTCGAGGAGCTTTGAAGCTTCTTCAGAGTTAGTCCTGAGTTGCCGTGAGAGGAGCTGGGTCCTTCTATACTGCCCTGCCAACCAGTGATGGGACACGGGCTGCCCTGGGAAAGGGCATGACCTTGGATGAGGCAGTTCCCTTCAGCCCGGGGATCGCCCTGAAGACAGCCAGCAACTGAAGACTGCTTCCAGCAGCTGTGGGAGTAAGTCCTTCCCTCCTGTGGCCAAGTGCCACTTCATTTCGGTTCCAGGAGCTCCTCCTCCAGGACGCCAAGGGGCGTCTTTCCTGGAGGACACTGACAAGGGGAAGGTTAAAGGGGCAAAGTACAACCCCGGCCAATGCAGCTGGGCTCAGGGCCGCGCTGATGCTCTTGCTCTGCCCATGTGTTCGGGATCCAGAAGCTGGCTTTGATCTGCAAAGAAAAAAGGCCAGTGTAGCAACATTCATACCAGACAAGTTGGTATGAATTAAAATTCCCCGAGGCGCCTAGGGGTGCCTGGGTGGCTCAGTCAGTTAAGCGTCCGACTTGGGCTCGGGTCACGATCTCGGGGTCTGTGAGTTCGAGCCCCGCGTCGGGCTCTGTGCTGACAGCTCCGAGCCTGGAGCCTGCTTCCAGTTCTGTGTCTCCCTCTCTGTCTCCTTCTCCTCTGCTCATGCTCTCTCTCTCTCTCTTTCAAAAATAAATAAAAACATTTTTTAAAATTAATTAAATAAATAAATTTAAATAAAATAAGTCAATAAATTTCCCAGGGCGCCTGGGTGACCCAGCCAGTTGAGCGTCCGAATTCAGGTCAGGTCATGATCTCGTGGTTCGTGGGTTCGAGCCCCGCGTCGGGCTAGAGGCTGACAGTTTGGAGCCTGGAGCCTGCTTCTGATTCTGTGTCTCCCTCTCTCTCTGCCCCTCCCCAGTTCATTCTCTCTGTCTCTCTCTCTCTCTCTCAAAAATAAATAAACGTTGAAAAACATCAAATTAAAAAATAAAATGCAGACTCTGATTCAGTAGTTCTGGGGCGGGGCCCGGGATTCTGCATTTCTAACAAGCTCCCAGGTGATGCCGAGGCTGCTAATCCCATCCCCCACACACATAATTTAAGTACACCCTCACCCAAAGCAATTAGCCTGGTAGAATGGTGGGGTGGCCTGTGCAAGGTCAGTTAAGGCACCAGCTCAGCTACCACACCCGTCGGGGGTGGGACGCTGTCCTCCGGAATATGGCGTAGGCACTGAGCCAATGGCCGATGTATGGCTGGCGTGGTGTCCCCAGGAACAAACGAGCAGGGAGGGAGGCTTCGCCTCCCACCACCTCCTGGCAATGTTGGCGTCTTCATGCAAAAAAACGGAGTAGGAAGCGAAGAATGAAATGAGTCTGCTGGCGGGGCTGGTCCACCTGCCGCACAGGGAACTAAACCAACTGCTACCCGGTGGGACTGAGCCTATGCCTGGCGCGCAGGGCATCACGGGGCATCTCTCGGGGCTTCCAGGACATTCCAGGTGATTGTAACAACCGCAGTTAGACAAAGGCAAGGCGAGGGAGGAAGGGCTGGGTCACCCCAGCGGGCCAGTAGCACCTGCCAGTTGAAGTGAGGGCCACGGGGCAGGAAAATCTGGAACAGGTGGCAGAGGAGGAAGAGGACGACTATGGGTCACCACCCTGGAATGAGCTACCACTGCAGACACCGGACATTGGCTTGCGAACCCTCTTCCAGACTGTTTAGGAGCTGCCACAGGCTTCCCCCTTGAAGGACTGGCCGAAGGCATCTTATTCTTACATGTGCGACAGATATTACAGGAGGGCGAAAGGGAATCTGACTGGTGCAAGGGCCGGAATGTGTCAGACTCGGTTTATGCACCACCACGGATCTCCGGCCTTCTCCCTGCAACCACCCTGCACACTCACCTCACCCCTCAGCCGCTCACCTTGATTCCCAGCTGGAGGGGCTCTACAGGGAACGGGGGCGGGCGATTGCCTGATCCTGAAGCCTGATGGCGGCCTCTGCCATTGATGACACTACAGGTCAAGGAGCCCCACGGCAGTGCTGACCGAAAGGGAGAGACCGACCACGACATGAACTGTTTGGATTGGTCCCAGGGGCTCCCGGGGCGGGGATAGGAAGGAGCCGGTGGACAAATTCTGCTCACCTTCTCCTCCAGCGGGGTGTTCCAAGTCGGAGTAGTTCACGCAACTAGCTATGCTAGTTACAAAACTCTCAGCAAGGCCCCGGCTCACTCTGGCTCTCCTCCTCCCTGACTCACTTTCTCCCTCAGCCTGGTTTCCTCCAGGAAGTGTTACCAGGTAAACTTTTGCCGAGGGCTCTGCGTTCTGGGGAGCCCAGGCTGAGACAGCGTGGTCCTTGAGAAATAGACAAAGAACAAGAAAACAAACTGAAAAAAAAAAAAATTAAGAGAGAATTCTTGAAGACAGAAGATGCTATTTTAGGAATCGTGGAGGGGTGGGGGGGATCAAAATGGCTTTCTTTGAGGAAAACAATCCCAGTATATCAGCAGTCAAGTTTCCGTGTTGTCAGGGATACAAGCCGATTCTGATGATTAAGCAGCAAGCAAGTTTGTTAAAGAGATAATGAGCAGCTCACGCTATTGTTATGAGGGCTGAAAAGCCAGACTCAAGGTCAAGTAATGCCCCCAACTGTTCTGTATGATGATGAAAAACTGCCATTCTTGTCACCGCCCCTCCCCCATGCCAGGACCTTGACCTTGGAACCACTGCGGGCACTACCTCCTGCAAAGCCCATTGCCTATGCCACCTGGGCCTACGGAAAAGACAATTCCATGCAGAACTTGAACCCCCCCCCCCCCCCCGGAGCTAGCGCACTTAGTCATCCCACAAAGGCCCAGTGCCCACATCCTAACGATGAGGGAGGCTGGGAACTGGAGTTCCGATCCAAGCCTGGAGGGACAGGACTCCCGATTGTGAATCTCTCCAAATCTAAGAGCGTTGTTCCAAAGATGGTGGGAAGACGGATGTCTACCAGAAGCAATAAAACGGATACACCCCTCGTGAGGCAGATCAGAAATAAGTAAAACAGACAAAAACATGTTTAAGAAATAGTTCTGGAGGGGCCCCTGGCTGGCCCAGTGAGTAAAGCATCCCACTCAGGGTTGTGAGTTCAAGCCCCACATTGGGCATGGAGCCTACTTTTAAAAAAAGAGAAAGAGAGTTCTGGCAAACGGATTATGTGGAATAGTGCTGTCCGATAGAAATATAATAGAAGCTGTGTAGGTAATTAACTTTTTTCTAGCAGCCACATGAAAAAGAGTTAAAAAAGAAATATGTGAAGTTAGGGGCTCAGGTCACGATCTCAGGGTTCATGAGTTTGAGCCCCTCATCAGGCTCCCTGCTGACAGTGCGGAGTCTGCTTGGGATTCTCTCTCTGCCTCTCTCTCTCTCTCTCTCTTTCTCAAAATAAACAAATATACTTTAAAGAAAAAAGCATATTTAAGAAATATGTGAAATTAATTTTAATACTTAATCCAACATATAATCAATATAACAGTTAGTAATGAGACATTTTATATTCTTCTTTTTTCACACTAAGACTTGGAAATTGGTGTATATTTTAAACTTACACTTCATTTCAGTTGGACTGGTCATATTTCAAGTGCCCAAAAGGTTCATGTGGCTCGTGGCTGTATTAGATAGCACAGAGATAGTAGAGATAAAATCAGAACTCTATTTCACACATCATTTAAAGAAAAGCAAATTCCAAGTGAACTAAGGATGTAAATCTAAAAAATAAAATGATTAAAATCTTAGAAGAAAACGTCCAACGCTATACCTAGCTAGCTAGCATTTGTGAGATCTTTCTAGCCATCTGCAATGCAGGTGGCAGATAAGGGGTTCCTGTCTATATCCACAAGGAGCTTTGGCAAATCAGTATCAGAATAAAAATGGTCAGAAGTTCTCACAGAACAAACCCAAATGGTGAATAAACCTAAGAAGATATTCAGCTTCCCTGGGAGTCAGGAAAATACACATTAAATAATGAGACATTGCTTTACTCACATCAGACTAGCAAATCGGGAGCATGGTAACACCTACTGGAGGCTGGGAAGGGACCCTCCTCACCACATCACGGTGGCTATGACCTTGTTGGAGAGCAGTCTGGCAACATCTATCAAAATAAAACAACTCCGCATATTCTTTGACCAGCAATCCCATGCCTGGGAATCCACGCCAGGGAAATAAAAGCACCAGAATATGTGGAGAGAACGGACGTTCCCATCCACAGTGACCATGAGTATAGGCAGAGGAATGGCTGAATAAAGTGTGATACATTTGTATCATGGCAGGTTACGCAACCACTAGAAAAGAATCTCTTGACTCAAGGGAATTACCATCTTCCACCTCTGCAAGATGCAGAGACATGCATGACCTGTGGTTCCGTTTCTGTAAGCGATCGGGAGAGAAATCTACACAGACATGTATATTTACATCTGATTTCATGAGCATGAAGAGAGGGTTAGAAGGATATAATCGCCCTGCTAGCAAGGTTACCTGGGAGGAGGAGGAGAAGCAGGTGGTACAGATAAAAACACGGGAAGGCAGGAAAGAAAAATATGAGAACAGAGAAAAGGCGCGGGGGGTGATGGGGCGGGGAGGTTAAAAGGAAAAAAACTATCAAGGAAGGACAATTTCTGGGGCGCCTGGGTGGCGCAGTCGGTTAAGCGTCCGACTTCAGCCAGGTCACGATCTCGCGGTCCGTGAGTTCGAGCCCCGCGTCGGGCTCTGGGCTGATGGCTCAGAGCCTGGAGACTGTTTCCGATTCTGTGTCTCCCTCTCTCTCTGCCCCTCCCCCGTTCATGCTCTGTCTCTCTCTGTCCCAAAAATAAATAAACATTGAAAAAAAATTTTAAAAAAAAAAAAAAAGGAAGGACAATTTCTGTGAAGTTATCATGTGTGTTTGAAAAGGGCAAACATGTATCTCCACATAAATGTGTTCGATAAAGCTCGTGAACCATGGCATTCAAATCTTCCATGTGATTTACTTACTGTTTCGACTGCTTGTTCTGCAGATTTCTAACCGTTTCCCACCGAGCTGTGGACTGGTGGTTTCTCCTCGGGATTCTATCAGTGTTAGCATTTGACATTTCAATCCTATGTCACTAGACGCGTACAAGCACAAGGGCTAACCTTATTGGTAGATTGAATATTTATCAATATATATTTCAGTCTAGGGACGCCTGGGTGGCTCAGTCGGCTGGGCGACCGACTTCGGCTCAGGTCACGATCTCAATGGTCTGTGAGTTCGAGCCCCGCGTCGGGCTCTGTGCTTACAGCTCGGAGCCTGGAGCCTGCTTCGGATTCTGGTTCTCCCTCTCTCTCTGCCCCTAACCCACTCATGCTCTCTATCTCAGAAATAAATAAACATTTTTTTTAATTTAAATATATATATAGGTCTTTTCAAATAACACTGATCGTGGTTGTGTGAAATCCATTTTGCCTAATGCTGTTGTTGTCCACTTGCTTTCCTCTCCCCGGCTTCCCTGGGACAACTTTTCCCGCTCAGTATTTCCAGTGTTTCTGTGCTATCCTGCTTTTGCTGTCTCTAATAAAACAGCATACGGTTTGACTTTTTTTTTTTATTCTAGAGTATCTGTCCTCTCACAGTGAGTTTCATATATTATTGATGGATTTGTATGTTTCTACCAATTTATTAACCTGGTGTTTTCTACTATATATGCTGTGTTCCTGTTTCTTTTTCGTCTCTGCTTTTCAGTTAGTGGATAGCATTTATTTGCTGCCCATTACCCTTTCTTCTAATGACTTAGAAGGTATAGGGGCACCTGGCTGGTTCAGTTGGTACAGCATTGGTTCTGGATCTCAGGGTCGTGAGTTCAAGCCCAACGTTGGGTGTGGAGATTACTTAAATAAATAAACTTTAGGGGCACTTGCATGGCTCAGTTGGTTAAGCACATGACTCTTGATTTGGGCTCAGGTCACGATCTCACACTTGGTGGGTTCGAGCCCCACATTGGGCTCTGTGCTGACATCTTAGAGCCTGCTTGGGATGCTCTCTCTCTCTCTGCCCCTCCCCCACACTCATCTCTCTCTCTCTCTCTCTCTCTCTCTCTCTCTCTCTCAAAATAAATAAACATTAAAAATATAATAATAATTGGGGCGCCTGGGTGACTCAGTCGGTTAAGCGTACGACTTCGGCTCAGGTCATGATCTCACAGTTTGTGGGTTCGAGCCGCGCGTCAGGCTCTGTGCTGATAACTCAGAGCCTGGAGCCTCTTCAGATTCTGTGTCTCCTTCTCTCTCTGCCCCTCCCCCACTCACACTCTATCTCTCTCTGCCTCTCAAAAATAAATAGATGTAAAAAAAATTTTTTAATACAATAGTAAAAAACTTAAGAAAGTATATATTCTGTTCCTATTATCTTTATTTTTGACACGAATCATTAAGCCTATTAATTAATATCTGTATCTTCCTACCGAATACAATGAGGATCTTAGCATGCTTTTACTTTTCTCTCCTACCTCCTTCCCAGTCTTCATGCCTCCCCATCCTGGGTTGTCATCTCAGATTTTAGTTAGTTGTTGTAAGTAAAGATTTTTATGTAGTCTGACATTTTGCTGTTTTGTTTTGTTTTGCTTTTTGCTTGCCTGTGCTTTGTATATCCCACATTTTCTTCTTGGATCCACTTTCTCTCCGTTGGAATATAACTCCTACACCGGTGGGTTCTCAAGCAGAGGCCGGTACCACACCCCTTCCCAACATGGGGTGTTTTGTACTGTCACCGTGGCTAAGGAGCAGTTCCACTGGCATTTGATGGATGGTGGCCACAGGGACACCAAGGACACTGTCGGGAGCTTGTGGATCAGGCTTATGCGATGAAGAATCGTTCCACCCCAAATGCCAACAGGACCCTGCGGAGGAATGCTGTGACTATGAGTTGTAAACATTTTTCGTCCATCGGTGTCTTAAAATGATCGGTGATGCCCCCACATTTGCCTGATAGATTAGCTGAGTAAACACTCCTCAACGCTCCTAAACTCACACGTATTCCACCAGAGAACTTTGAAGACATCATTGGGCTGTTGACTTGCTCACAAAGTTGCAAAGGAGGAGGACTAAGGTCAACCTTATCCTCATCCCCTTCTGGATCATTTGTTTCACTCCGGAAACATTCAGCGTTTCCTTTTCATCCTTAGGGTCCTGAGATTTCAGGATGGTGTACTTAGATGTAAGTCTTTCCATATTCTTCCTGTAAATATTCACTAGATCCTCTCGACACAAGAGCTCATGTGTCTCTTAAGTTCTAAGAAGAAGTCTTGAATTATTACGTTGCTTCAGGGACTTTCCTTCTTCTGTTTCCTTCTCTCGTTCTGTAACTCACATGAAGCAGACAATGCGACATTTGCGATACCCTTCACGCCTCCGTGCTTGTTTCCACTTTCCATCTGTTTATTCCTTGGCACTGCATTCTGGGAGAATGCCTTGGCTCAGCCTTCTGGTTCACTACTTCACTCTCTAAATCCATTTTGCTCTTCAATCCATCTATCAAGATTTTATCCTTAAAAGAATTATTACTTTTAGCGACATCTGGGTGGCTCAGTTGGTTGAGCATCCGACTCTCGATTTTGGCTCAGGTCATGATCCCAGGGTCATGGGATTGAGCCCCATGCCAGGCTGCACGCCCAGCATGGAGCCTACTTAAGATTCTCTCTCACAGCGCCTGGATGGCTCAGTCCATTAGGTGTCCGACTTGATTTCGGCTCAGGTCATGATCTCACAGTTCATGAGTTCGAGCCCCACATCAGGCTCTGTGCTGACAGTGCAGAGCCTGCTTGGGATACTCCCTCCCTCTCCCTCTCTCTCTGCCCCTACCCTGCTCGCTCGCTCACTCTCGCTCGCTCTCTCTCAAAAATAAATAAGGTTAAAAAAAAAAAAAGATTCCCTCTCTGCCCCTCCCCCACTCTCACTCTCTCTAAAACAAAAATGAATAAAAGAATTATTGTTTGTATTTTAAGAAGAATCAAACTTTTTTGATTCATAAAGCTGTTGTATTCTTTTTGAATACTTTTTTTGGGGGCGCCCGGGTGGCTCAGTCGGTTGGGCATCTGACTTCGGCTCAGGTCATGATCTCGCGGTCCGTGAGTTCGAGCCCCGTGTCGGGCTCTGTGCTGACAGCTCAGAGCCTGGAGCCTGTTTCGGATTCTGTGTCTCCCTCTCTCTCTGACCCTTCCCCGTTCATGCTGTCTCTCCCTGTCTCAAAAATAAATAAACGTTAAAAAAATTTTTTTTTGAATACTTTTTTTTTTAAAGTAAACTCAACCCCCAACGTGGGGCTCGAACTCATGACCCCACATCAAGAATCACATGCTGTACCGACTAAGCCAGCCAGGCATCCCTTGTTGTACGCTTTAAAAAAAATTGATGCAACAGGCTCTTTCATTTGCCCAAGATATTAATGATCCTTATTCTGTAATCTGGTCCTATTTGCTCTCCTAACTCAGTCCCATCATCTGTGAAACAGGAATAATAATTCCTACCACCGAGTTTCATGGTGATTATTAGAATTAACATAAAACGATGCCTGGCACGTAGTGCATTAAATACCGAGTTGATGAATAGACAAAGCAAAATAATAAATGCAAAAGAAGTAACTGATCGTTATCCTCATTGATAGTATCCGCGGAGACAATGACATCCAAGATCCTACCCTCTTAGTTTTGACTCTGTCATAACACCACCGCCCCTCCCACCCCCAGATCCGGGGCATGGACTGCTTCCTCACTTTGCTGAGGCACGCATTTGAACCGTAAGCTGCAAGGCTGGTGAGTGGGAGTGGGAATGTGTCCAGCATCTGTCTCCCAAAATGGCTCTATGCTTCTCTTTAACGTATGAAGTCAGCAAACCCTCACCACCGCCCTGAAAGGCAGATGTCGCCATCCCAGTTTCACAGGATGAGAAACCTCGAGAAAGTACAGGCAGTGGGCCACGAGGCAGTGGTTTAGGACTCTGTGCTAGGCAGTCAGAGTTCTTACCGACTCAAGAAAGGGACTCTCGGAGCCTCAGCTCATTCGTCTGTAAAATGGGCCTGACTGTCTTTTTTGCCAACTCTGCTGGAATTCTACTCATCACTCGGCCTTCGAGGTCAGTACCAACACAGTGTGGTCACTTCCGAGGATCCGAACCATTCAGGCTGAACGCCGCCACATTCTCCCGCTTCCTCTGGGCCTCCACTCACCTAAGGCATCGCACTCTGCCGGGGGTCAGCCAGCTGCCCGTGCTTCTGCCCCGCACCAGACAGCGAGCAACTAGAAAGAAGTACAGAAGGCCACAATGATGCGATTTCCCCAAATCTTAGAGCCCGGGCTGCCCTCTGATGACTACATGAGATAAATCAGAGGCCAGATTGGCGAGATGAGTGGCCATTGACCTAGGGGGCAAGTTAAAGGCCAGCTCCAGTAGTGACGTGTTGCTGGGGCCGTAGGAAACCATCCCTCTTTTCCTAGGCGTGTGCGGGCTTTTCAATATTTACACACACACACCCCTTTTGTCTTCCTGCCTCGGCCTTTGTATCCACAAGCCATTCTCAACACAGTCTGATCACAGCGACCCATGGGATCTTCCTTCAAAATTCAAGTCAACTCTCTCCTTTACTCCGCCCTCGTGGTGCCTGCGGTTCACGGTCCCTCTCCATGCCTCCTCACAAGATTTTCAGGATCAAGCGATTCCCGACGGAGAAACAAAGGCAGAATGGTCCCATTCCCCAGTGGATTTGGACGCAGACTGGTAAGAAAATCAGGTTCAAGTCCAAGAGGAGGCATTGAAGGAGAACCCGGCTGGGCCTATGAGGGATCGCCCGTGAGATAGCACTGTGTTCATGCTGCATGAAGGTCACGCGCTGCTGTCCTGTTGCTCTGTGGACATCACTACCCCAACAATAGCCAAGGTTTGTAATGTTTATTAATTTGAGAGAGAGAGGCAGAGGGAAGGGCAGAGAGAGAGAGGGAGAGAGAGAATCTCAAGCAGGTTCTGCACTCTCAGCCCAGAGCCCGATGTGGGGCTCGATCTCACGCACCGTGAGATCATGACCTGAACCGAAATCGAGAGTTGGACGCTTAACCCACTGAGTCTCCCGGGTGGCCCCAATAGACGTGTTTTATGGGGAGATTATTTTTCTCGGTTTCTATGCTTCTGCAGCAGTAGGTTGGTTTGGTAATAAATACGTGAGACTTTTTGTTTGAAAAAACATCAAATCAGACAGTGCTATTCCCCTGCTTACAAGCCTCTAATACGTTCCCACTGCACGTAGAACAAAACCTAGAGTCTTCACAGCAGAGATGACAGGCCTGCATTAGCTAGCTTCTTCGTACCCTCCTCTTCCCTTATCTTTGATGATCCAACCACCCAGTCCAAGTCAAGATCTTCCCCACAGACGAATTCTCGGGCAGGGAGGTCTTCCTACAGCATATATGAGCCTCTCCACACAGTTTCCTCCCAGGCCAGAGCTCCAAGGCCAGGGCCTCTGGCAAGAGTGGGCCCTTCGTTTCTTCTATGATGGCTGCCTCAGTTTCTCAACAAACGGGCAGCTGCTCTGGACAAACCAGGTCAGGTCAGTAAAACTTAGGAAGGAGTCTACCGGAGCCAAGGAAATACCGACCGGGAATGGGGCCCCCACCCCTCCTGGGGCTCTGAGCTCTAGGAGTGGGCTTACAGTTGGAGGCGGAGGGGTGAAGGCAAGGGACAGTGTGGCAGAGGGACTCTGGTCAACAAGGCTACCCCACTCTTACACACACACACACACACACACAGACACACACACACAGTGGTTGGCCTTTAATCACAACCCCATTGACTGAATGCCTACCGTGAGCTAGAAGCTGGAACTTAACTTATTTTAACCCTTGCGACTCCCTCACCAGCCTCATGAGTCAGTTTCTACCATCATCGCTGTTTTACACATGAAGATAAGGACTTTCAGAGAGGTCGGGCCAGTTGCCTCAGGACCCACAGTAAGGACAGCACTCTTCAGCCAGCATAGTCATACCTGTTGTCCGAGTGTTGAAATTCTTCCATATTCGTTGGTACACAGGAGCTGCCTCACCCCCCTGAGCGTTTTCCCAGCAGCAGCTGAGTGGCCAGCAGCCCTGACCTCTCCCTCCACCCCTAACCTCTTCACCTCCCTACATTCCAGTAACTTTTCAGTCCGGGACACAGGAGGTGGGGGGGGGGGGGGCAGAGAAATTCCCCGAGGAATCTTCTCCAGGAGCTGTCTGTTCAGATCTGTCAGTCCTGAACTCATTCCTCAATGGCTGCTAAGTAGTTTACACTTATCGTTCAGGATTCTCTGCTTCTGCTGTAACCAAGATGCTGGGGAAGCAGATCCAAGGAGCCACGTTTATCCCTGGCTGGGGGCTTATCTCCCATCTACACAGATGGAGTGTTTGCAAGACCAGTCACCCAGAAGAATCTACTTCCCCCACCCGCCTCCGCTGGGGTCCAGAAGGAGCAGACTTACCACTAAATCCTAGTATGTCTGCCATTTTCTAAGAAATTATTGAGCCATTGCTGTGTGTCTGCTCTGCGTAAGGTTCATTTTTTTTTAACGTTTATTTATTTTTGAGACAGAGAGAGACAGAGCATGAACGGGGGAGGGGCAGAGAGAGAGGGAGACACAGAATCGGAAGCAGGCTCCAGGCTCCGAGCCATCAGCCCAGAGCCCGACGCGGGGCTCGAACTCACGGACCGTGAGATCGTGACCTGAGCTGAAGTCGGACGCTTAACTGACTGAGGCACCCAGGCGCCCCAGGTTCATTTTTTTTTAACCAGGAGAAAACCTAACTTAATAGTGTAAGTACAGGGAATCCACACAGACTTGGAAACTCTAAGGACATTCAGGCAACATGATACTTATATGAGCTAAGGAGAGGGGTAGGGGTCTGAGGATACAAAGGGCAGAAAGGCCGTTAGCAGGAAGGTGAATGGAGATGTTTGGAAAACACTCGGTGCCCTATTATGCAGAGAAGTTCCTTAGGCGAATAGAAGCTCTGTTAATAGCTCTCTTCCCGGTAAAGCAGGCAGTTGCTGGAGAGGTAAAGAGCTTCCTCTGAATCTGCTAGGTTCCGATTGCTTTTAACTCAAAATAATGTCCCTGCCAAAGTGGCCCATCTTGGGGCAGCCCGCCCTTGGCCCCTACAGTTCCCTCCTCTAAAACTTCCTTGAAATTCCATGCATTAAAAATTGATCTTGTAAATCGTTCTGTCTCACGGAACCTGACAAATCGGTCAGTTCAGTTAAACTCATTTCAGGAGGTGGCGAAGCAGATGCGTTTTCAGAGTTGGGCTCATGGTTCAAGAAATCAGACACTAGACAAGAGGCGTTTCTACCGAAAGACAAGAAAAACGATGGTTAATGATTCGGTCGGGACAGAAGTCAGTTTGGGGGTTCTGAGGATAGCCAGGGAACCTTTCTAGAGGTCAACTTGAAGCATCTTCAGAGAGAGTGAGAGGCGGCTGCAGCGTTCTGACGGATTTTCCTGGTTTGTGGTTCAAATGTTTCTGGCACACACAGCGACAGGCCTGAAGACCGTCTCTATATGAGCTGCTGCGGTGATTTCCCTGAAGTTTACACGAGGCCCCTTACATCTAGTTTGCAAGGCTTGCGGGGGAGGGGCAGTTTTTGTTCTCAGATGAATCCACTCTTCTGGCTGTTTGTCACATTTCCCAAGGATCTCTCTGCGGTCCGGGACCAATGGTGTCTGATGAGGCTTCGGAGCGGTGGTGGGGGTCCGGAGCCAATAGCCAACCAAGAACTCTTGAGACATCTTGGATGCAAAAAGGTGACTTTATTAAAGCACGGGGACAGGACCCGTGGGCAGGAAGAGCTGCCCTGGGGTGGTGAGGAGTGACTGGTTTTATACTATGGAGTAGAGGCAAGAGGAAGGTTTCCAAAAGGACTTTCATATGTTAAAGACGACTCAAAGGACCCGGGAGGCCTAGCTACCGCCAAGGGAAGGTTATTTTTCCCTCTAGCAAGGCATTAACATTAAGACAGCAGGGGTCCTGGAGAAGTGTTAGACTCTGTATTTGCCTCAAGTGTTTGTCAGTGGGCTGCAGGTTATAAAGAAATTTGAGTTTATTTACATTTTCTTCTTGCCTTTGTTCCCCACCCCAGTATGGAGGGGAAGGTGATGTTAGGGCTCCAGGAAACAGTCTCTGGGTTTCTGGAGGTTAGGCTAGTGACAAGATTGCCTTTTTTCTTGTGATTCACGAAGACGTTTGTGAACCGATGGAGACTCTTGTCCTGCATGACTGTGATCTCTCCGTCGGTTAACCATTTGCTTTCTCCTTTTCTTAGCTTTCGGGGAGCCAGGAGTGCCTGGGGAATGTCACAGGAATCCCGCCCAAGGGGAGGAGGGGGGTTGCAGGGTCTCAGCTTGCTGTATGCTCCCCCATCAGTGCCCGTTGAGTTAAAGTATCCTGCTGACTACACCAACTGTTCGGGAGGAAGAATTTCCTCTGCCCTTCAAAGCCCTTCTGGCTGGACTTAGAATCAAATTAATACGAGGCAGATTAATAGGAGAAAATCAGATTTAATAGTATAAGTACAGGGAATCCAGACATGGAAATTCCTGAGTAAGGCTCTTTACAAGGGGCTTTTGCCAGGGGGTGCCCCAGACATAAGGAATGGCCAGTTAGTGGTTTCCAGAGCGTGGGCACGAAGCTTAGAGTCTACTCGTTCAAGTCCCAGATCCTCCACTTAATAGCCACATTATAAATGACTTACCCTCTCTGTGCTTCAGGCTTCTGTGGTGAAAAATGGGAGTGAAAACAATAATTTCTACTTCAGAGGATTGGGGTGATGGTTCAATTAGATGTAGTATGTAAAGTCCCAGGAGTAAATAAAATTAATGTAAAATCTATAAAACAGTGCCTGCCCACGACTCTGTTATATTGGTAAGTAGTAGCTATTATTTTTATATACTGGGTGTGCTAGACATTTCTCAATCTCATTGAATATGCTTCCCAATGACCTCCTGCCCCACCACACACACACACACACACACACACACACACACACACACACAGCTTTAGATGTTGAAGATGACTTCCTACGCCAGCAGGGGGCGCTGGCCTCACACAAGCGGCTGGAGCCCTCTCCCGCTGGGGCTGACACCTGACCGCTCGCCCCAGTCTCCAAGACACCCTCCGGTCTCTTCATTTCCACTCACAAAAATACACGATAAGACCCAGTTCCTGGAAGAATGATCTGTGCAAATTAAGTTATCGTGAGTTATGTGAACCCCCAACCTGCAAGAGCCAAGGCTAGACTGGCTGTCTGCCTCCTGCCCTTTGCTTCCCACTTAAAAATCCAAGTCACCATGAATTGTCGTAATGATACTTTATTCGTCTGCTTTAGTCATTTTTCTTCTCTTCCTATCTGAGGCAGCGAGTTGTCTTAAGGGAGATAGCACAATGTTGCAGGAAAGACTCAGGCCTTGAAATTAGACAGAACGGATTTGAATACTGGCTTCACCACTTCATCAAACAACCCCCGGCAAATATCCCCACCTCTCTGGGCCTCAGTTTCCCCCTCTGCAGAATAGAGGTAGCAATACATGTACCTCATAGGAATGAGAGGAGCAAGTGAGATAAATCATATAGAGATCTTATCTCATAGGTATCCAGGCTTCATAATTACTTGAGACACAGAACAAATTACAGAATGAAATGCCCACATACTATATTGTTCTCAGGGGGTCGTATAAAGGGAAGGACATGGGCTTTGAAGTCGGACTGACTTAGGTACCAAACGAGCTGTGTGGCCTTAACAAGGTTCTTTGCACCGCTAAATCTCAGTCTTCCTCATCTGTACAATGGGCACTCGGACACTCCACAGAAAGCTGATAGCTTTGAATGAGATCATATATATGTAACAGTCCCCCACATAAGACACAGACCCACAGTAAACACTGGCTCTCTTTCTTTAAGCAGATAAACATAGGTTTTGACATTTATGAGCCACCATGTCAGAAAACCTTCCAGTATGGTTGCGGGGACTGTATATAACAGGAGTCACATTCGTAGAGACCCTCCAATTACCCATGGCTTGTTTTTCTTTGTTTATTCAGCGCTGCAATAAAGAAAATATGGGCCACGGATTGTGTGCCACATAAGTTCCAGGTGCTGGGGATCCAGCTAGGAACAAGGCAGTCACCATTCCTGCTCAGGCAACTTACGACTAAGGCAGAGGTCAGACAACACAACAGTAGTGATGTTGAGTACCTTGAAGGAAATTAGAGCAGGTTAAGGGAACGGAGCGGGGTTGGTGGGGGGTACATTCAAGAAGATGGGGTGGTCAGGGAAGATCTGGCCTAGGAGGTTTTAGAGCAGACCTGGATAAAGTGAAGTCAGCACGTGACGATCAGGGGGAAGAGCACTCCGGGAGAGGGAACAGCGCGTGCAAAGGCACAGAGGCGAGAAGAAACTGTGTGTTTAAGGAACGGGCGATCAGGCTGTAAGACGGGGAGACTGGCCATAGAGCAAAGTCAAAGCAGTTCAGTGGGGAAGCCCCCACCAGTCTAAAGATGGGCCACCTTACAGCTTAGGCAGATGCTGGGGGGCACGACAGGGCACCGATGGTGCAGGGGAGACGACGGGATACCTGCAGACGCAAAATCTGTGAGTGAGAAGAGACGCCATCTGGGGGCACCTGCAGGGTAGGCCTTATGGGGGTCAGAGAAGGTGACTTTATGGTAACAGGACAGAAGGCGGGGCTCTCCGGTGCTCAGGCAGATAGGCCGGTGGATTTGGCAGCGAGAAAATGTGAGTTTTCTCCTTATTGGTTCTTTCCTTCTTTTTTTGTTTTGTTAGAGACGCAAGTGTGTCATCAGCCACGAGTGAGGAGCTGAAGGCAGAAGAGAGAAGGAAGACACGAGAGAGCCTCTGGGGGAGGGGGACCGGGCAGGCCATGGAAGTACAGGGCTGTGGGGTTACCCCACAGTGGGGAGGACCCACCTGGGCCACAGAGGGTCTCTACTTCTCTCTGGCCCCGTCAGTTGCTGGGGGGCACAGGTGAGGGACAGGTGGTGAGCCGAGTTTCAGCAGAGTTGGGATTTTCCAGATGAGTCAACGGAGAGAGAAGGGAGCACGGGAGAGGAGCGTGAACACAGGGACTCACTGTATGGAGACCAGAGCCCTAAGCTGGGAAGTGAGGCCGCCGAGGGGATGCCAGACTCCCCGAATGTGGACGGTGTGTGGATTAGAGAGCTGGGGGGTTTCGATACCCTCCAGTTTCAGACGTGGTTTCAGAAGAACTGAAAACATTATAGATAATTCACTCACACAATAAATACATATCGAAGGCCTACTACAGTTTTTAAAACTACCTACAATTTGGGGCCCCTGGGGGGGCTCAGTTGGTTAAGGGTGCGACTCTTGATTTCAGCTCAGGTCATGATCTTGCAGTTTGTGGGGTCGAGCCCTGCATCAGGGCTCTGCTTGGGATCCTCTCTCTCCCTCTCTCTCTGCTCTTCCCCTGCTCATGTTCATGCTCTATTTAATTATTTTGAGAGAGAGAGAGAAAGGGACTGAAAAATTAAAAAAAAAAAACTACCTACAATTTACTGAGCACTTATTATGTCGGGCACTGTGCCAAGTTTTGTTCATTTACTGCATCTCATTTAATTCTCAGGACAGCCCATGAAGGACAGTGCTGTTCTTTTTTTTTTTTTAATTTTTTTAAATGTTTTATTTATTTTTGACACAGGGAGAGACAGAGCATGAACAGGGGAGGGTCAGAGAGAGGGAGACACAGAATCCGAAACAGGCTCCAGGCTCTGAGCTGTCAGCCCAGAGCCCGACGCGGGGCTCGAACTCACGGACCGTGAGATCATGACCTGAGCTGAAGTCGGCTGCTTAACCGACTGAGCCACCCAGGCGCCCCAAGGACAGTGCTGTTCTTATCCCCACTGTACAAATGGGGAGACCGAGCTCACAGAGATCGAGTAATTGACACAAGAACACCGAGCTGGTAAGTAACAGAGAGCTCTGTCTGGTTACAAGGCACAGGCCTCTTAACGACTATGCTCTAGCATGGGCCAGATACTGTGTTGGGTTTATGTAATCATGACATTCAGCTTCAGGTTCTTCTCCTACTTGATCCCATCCTGTAAACAGGCACCTGGCCTCAGCCGCCCAGGGGTAGCAGCTGGGGTGGAGGTGGAGGAATGGGGAATTCTTCCCTTGGTGGGGCCATCAGTCAGGGTGCCTGCCCTCCTTAGCTAAGGGGAGAGGACACGTTACTGAGCTCAGCCAACTGGACTCTGGCACCAGGGACTTTGATTCTTTTTTTTTTTTTTTAATGTTTATTTATTTTTGAGAGAGAGAAAGAGAGGGAGGAGGAGGGGCAGAGAGAGAGGGAGAAACAGAATCCAAAGCAGGCTCCGGGCTCTGTGCTGACAGCACAGATCTCAACGCGGGGCTCGAACCCACGACCCCGGATCTTGATCTGAGCCGAAGTCGGACACTTAACTGACTGAGCCATCCAGGTGCCCCTGAGAGACTGATTGTGATCAGACAAAGATCTGTTCTAGAAAGGGGCGGGCCGGAGGGGGTGGGGAAGGACGGGGCTAATGCATTTTGACTACCTCAACACCCACAGCATCTCCAGTCTCTGTCTTTTCCCCACCTGGCTCTCGGCTTCCTGTCACTCCTGTGAGTTAGCCACCAGCCTGCCCATAAACTCCTTTTCTGCCGAAGTTAGCCAGGTTGGTTCCTGAAACTTGCAATCAAAGAAGCTGCACTGGCATATCAGGAGAAAAGGACAAAGTAGTATAAAGCTAAAACGGGTGACACATTCCTCGGATAAATGTGACCTGAACAGGGCCAGAACTAGGGCAAGGCAGGTGAGGCACCAGGGCACAAGATTAAGGAGGTGTCGCCCCAGCCCATGTAAGTGCAGGGCTCGCTCTACTAGATGCCCCTTTCCCCCCACTCCCCAAAAGTTAATGGCCTATGGAGAGCAAAGATTAATTCGCTTTCACATCAGAGTATGAAGTGACGAGGAAGTATTCCCCATCAGCAGGTAGCTTTCTGCTCCAAGTGCTCCTTTGGGGACACTGGCACCTTCGGTGTTGTGGTGCTGTCATCCCCCAGCACATCATCATCATGACAAGGTCAAGGCTGGGTCCAGCTGGCGAGAAGGACAAAGTGCAGGGAGGAGGCAGGCCTACTGAGTAAAGGCCTTGCCTGAAGTTTCACCCGCCAATTCCTTAGACAAGAACTTAGTAACCCAGATGTCCTTAACTGCGAGTGGGGCTGAGCAGTGAAGTTTAGCTGGGCAGCCACATGACTGCAGAAGGCAGGGAGAAGGGTTTGGCAGATAGCTGGTCAGCCACGACAGCCACTGCCCACATGGAGACCATGTCTCTTTAATAATCAAGGGTGCTGAGTGTAAGCCCCCTGGGGAGCTGGGGGAGGGAGAGGTATTCAGGGGCTGGAATAAATGCGGAAGGCAGGGAGGAGTAGGAGAATGTTCCTCAGGAGGAGAACTACAGGCGTTACCTTTCCCCAGAGCCCAGGGAAGTAAAGGTAAACACGGCTTGCCACCTTGCCATGGGGCAGGAAGGAGGTCTGCTACCCACCTTGAACCCTCGTGGACTCTCATCATGGACTTGTCATCATCACAAGGTCAAGTAATGGAATCTGACAGTGCAGCGTGGTAGACAGCGGATGGGATTCGGAGTGAGGAAAGCTGGATCCGGCTTCCGGTTCCCGTGTTGACCTTGGGCAAATCCTTAACCATGCCAACCTTATATCCGCCTCTGTAAAATGATGGAGATGACGTCATCAACAACAGTAACAATAAATAATAACAGTAACACTAAGCAGTAACAGTATGAATAATAACAAAGTTGTGGTGAGGGATCCCACAAAGCAATGGTCCATAAAAGACTCTGATACCCAGCAAAGTGACACAGACCAGGGGTGAGCAAACTGTGGCCACAGGTCACCACCTAGAAAAGTTGACTAGTCGTCAGAGACCGTATGGCCCAGTATTTACTATCTGGACCTTTGTGGAAAGTTCCAAGAGGATCTCTGCGGGGACTGTATTGATGTCAGCTCGCACTAAGTTTCCACTTCCCTGAGCACCAGTTTATTCACCAGTAAAATAAAACTAACAAAGTTACCTTCAGTTCCAAGCTGTTTCTGCAATCAAAGGAAACAACTTATGTAAAACTGCTTTGCAGATTGTCAGGTGCCATATAAATGGTAGTCACTAATTTCATGCTTTCTGAGTAGTATCGATTCCATTATTTAGTCTCTGCTGCGCATCTGTGAAACGGACATCAAAATACCTGCTTCTCAGGATTGTTGCAAGGATCTGTGAGGCAAGATGGTTAAACCATAAGCTTTAGGATCAAACCAGCACAGTCTGGCGTCTTGCTTGTCCGGTCACTAGCTGTATGATCTCTGGCCCTCTGGCAACCTCAATTTTCTCATCTGAAAGGAAGGGAGCGGCATAATACCTTACATCAGGGTTGTATAAAGGGAGATAGCCCAGCGAGGTCTTGGCTGGGTGCCCGGCCTTGCTCTGATCCGCAGGTACGGTGACAAATGCCACCTCCCACGGGTCCCCACTGATCCTACAGCAGAGCTGTACCCCTCTGCCTCTGCTCAGCGCCCACGGTCAGCCCCGGGTACCGGTATAATTAGCTCCATCTCGGTGGTGAGCAGCCACGGCTTCTCACAGCCTCTGACACGACTGTCACCTCCCACTCAGTTATCTCCACCGTTGAGTGTGCATTACATGCCCGCTGGGCATGGGGCTGAGTGCCACCAGAGGACAGCTCAGCCCTCACAATCTCCGAGTTGTCACAAGGAACCAAAACCTTTTCCTTCGCTCTCAGGCTGTGCCAAAAGAAAAGTTTGGGGGAGAAAATGCCACCTCTTGGATCTGCTGAGGAATCGCGTTCCTCCTGACCCCACAGCCAGCGGGGTGGGCGATGAGGGTGGGGAGAAAGGAAGCCTGTTTCTTTAAGGGGCCTCTGCTAGTGGGGCGGGGACTTCCCCCGGCAGCTGGGCCCGCCCCCTCTTGAGTGACAGGGAAACAACCCAATTACAGAAAGAGACTTCAGCGTGACGGCGGAGCGGAGCAATAGGAGCCCGGGCTGGCTCTCGGGGGCGGGATCCCGGGAAGGCCGAGCGGGCGGAGGCTGGTGGAGCGGCGGAGGCGAGACCCCGGCGCGGGAGCTGGGCCTAGGTCGGCGCCCTGGTGAGTGCGGGGCGCGCCGGGCGCCGGGGCGCGGCGGGCCGCGGAGACGGGCCTGGCCCGAGGGACGCGGGGCGGAGAGGCTGGGCCGGGAAGGGGGCCGGAGGCTGCGGCCTGCATCTGCCTCGGGGACCGAGGGGCAGAGGGGCTGGAGGGCGGGCCCGGGCTGGAGCGCGCAGGTTCCGCAGGGGGTCGCGGCCCTGCGGGGGCCGCCGGGCCGCAGATTTGCGACCGACAGGGGCGTCGGGTGGGGAAGAAAGAGGGCCGGGCCTTGAGGAGCGTGGGGAGGAGGAGGGTGGGAGGATGGAGCCTGCGGGCGCGGCGAGCAGATGGGGGAGGGACGGGATGGGAGAACGCTCGCTGGGAGCCCGGGGAGTGTGTGGGGCTGGGTGGCCCTCGTCTGCAGTCCTGGAGTCTCTCTTGACATCGCCGCCTCCGAAGCACACGCTGCTCGTCCCCCCTCCGCCCCGTCGAGCCGGCCGGCTCTGCAGCCACCAGTCCACCTACTTCTCTCCGCCGCTCCCCCTCTGTTCAGGCGTCTGTCGCCTCCTACCTGAACTGTGGCATTGTCCTACCTGAGGTGCCCCCACGCGCTCTGGCTGCTCTGCTGTGGGCCTTGCACCGTGGCCAGTGGGATGTTTGAAGGTGCACATCAGATCAGGACACTGCTGCGGAAAACTGGCCAGTTGCCCACCTCTTGCAGGATCGGCCCCAGATCCTCGTCCAAGCCCCAGAGATCTGGCCCTTCCGACCTCTCCCTCCCGTTCAGTACTCTTCACACGGCCCTTTTCCTATTCCTTCTACATACCAGGCCCTGGAGGGGCGGGGTGGGGGGGGGGGGTGGTCCTTGTCCTTAGTCTTTTTTCTGCCTGGGCTTCTCTTCTCGGCCTGGCTTAGTCCAGTAAACTCTCCTCCGTCCTCTAAACCTGGACTCAAGTATCACTTCCTCGGGTCGCATCCCTGGGCTCTGACTCCTCCTCCAGGCAAATTCCCCACTTTTGTCACCCTGTGCACTTCTCCTTCATGACACTCGAACAGTTGCAGTTTTCCTTTTATTTGTGAAAGTATTAATGTCTGTCCCTCCCATCCAGATAGTAAGGTCCAGAAGGCTGTGTCTGGTTTTGCTCCTTGTGTCTCCCGCATCTTGCACAAGGACCAGGCACCGTAAATATTTATTAAATCAGGGAGTGGAGGACTTGGCTTTGACAGGAGGGAGGGGGCGTGAATCACGGTACCTGCCGGCCTGTCAGGGGGAGAAAGAAGCCAACGTTGGCATACTTCCTGTGTGGCGAGCTCTGTGCTAGAGTCATGTTCGACGTCCAACAGAAATATAAAGCCACTGAGTGGCTCAGTCGGTTAAGCTTCCGACTTCACCTCCGCTCATGATCTCGCGGTTCGTGAGTTTTTGTGAGTTCGAGCCCCGCGTCGGGCTTTGTGCTGACAGCTCAGAGCCTGGAGCCTGCTTCAGATTCTGGGTCTCCCTCTCTCTCTCTCTGCCCCTCCCCCGCTGGCATTCCGTCTCTCTCTCCCTCTCAGAAAGAAAGAAACATTAAGAAAAGAAGAAAAAAATACGATGTAGTGCATGTAATTTAATTTTTTTAGTAGCCACATTAAAAATGAGTAAAAAGAAACAGGCGAAATTAATTTTTAGAACACATTTTACTTAACATATTCCAAAATAATACTATTTTGACACAAAACCAATATAAAAACACTATTAATGAAATAGTTCACATTTTTGCGGGTGTGCTAAGTCTTTGAAACCTGGTGTGTGTTTTCTGCCTGTGGCCAGTCCATTTCAGTTTGTGGAAACCACGTTTCCAGGGCTCAGGGTACACAGTACCTGAGCAGTACTGTGGTAGGAACTGCCATATTGGGCTGTGCAGTTCTAGAAGCTTCGCCTACCTGTGGCATTTAATCCCGTTTACTTTCTTCTAAGGTAATTATTGTCTGCATTTTACTAATAAAAATCGTGCGGCTCCTAAAAGTTACGTTGCCTACTGGTGATCATGCTAGAGTTTGTGAGCGGAGGAGGAAAGATAAGGACCAGTACCCCGTCTGGAGTCTGGAGTCTGGTCTTTCTATACCCTGTGCTGCCTGTAGGAGGTGCCATGCAAATTTGGGGGTGCAGGGAGTGGGGACGAAACTTGAGAACAGTGGCACCTGTGGGTAGATTGCCTATTCTGTCTGGTTTCATGCACAGTAGTGTGCCGGCATGCATCGGTGCCCCCTGTCTGGGTGGCTCAGGGACAAGCCTCTTTGATGCAGTTGGAGGAAAAGCGTGCAAGACAAGTCCTTCTTGGACCTAGTCACTGTACCTCAGCACAGTGGACACCAACTCGGCCCGGTCCCCGGAGCTGGGTAGAAAATGTTTGCACCCTGCAACATTTCAGAGGTGCTGGGAGCACCACGCTCGGGTTAACAGTGTGGCTGTTCCGGTCCACAGTTGCTCACTGAGTGAGGTTTCCCTTCTTGTGAGGCCAGCGCTGTCCTAGGGCAGCAGAAGTCACCGCCTTCGTCTTCAGGATGCTTACTGTGGAAAGACGAGGCCAGATCACAGGGTGATTGATTAGATGATATGCACGACATATCATGATTGCACGATGATAGGCAGTGAAGAGCGAGGGAGAATCAGTGGTTGTGCAGGGCCCGAAAAGTTGCCGCCGAGGCCAAGCTGCGTCACGTGCTTAAAAGTGTTGAATTTGAGTTCCTTTAGGTGGGTGGGTGCTTTGCAGTCTGCCACAGTGCCTGCGTAGACGCTGTGTGGCTTATTTCCTCATCTGCCCGGCTGGTCAAGGCGTTTGAACCTGTCACCCCACTGGGCATCCTGGTTTAACGTGAGTCACCAGGAAAGGTTCGTTGAGCACCTGTTATGTGCCAGGCCTTGCACTGGCCCCTGCTTTGGAAGCGACTAAAAAACTCTCCAAGGTGCTTCTTCTAGAAGAAAGGAGTATGGAACACCTGCAGCAGTGGCGCTTTGCCTTTTGTATTGATTCTCCTCCCCGATTTGCCTTCACCCGTGTTGTCATTTTGTCATCAATGTCCTGCAGCCTGGCAGGTCGGGCTGCTTCGTGCTGGGGAACGCGGTTAACGCATTTTTGTAACTTCTTCAAGTTCACACAGTTGGGATTCTGCTTACTCCTATCGGGTATTATGCTCAAAATGATTCACGTAGATCATCCCACTTAATATTCACACCCACTTTGTAGAGTAGGGTTGATTTTAACCCCCATTTTACAGATACAGAAACTGCTGGAGGGGGATCCAAACCCAAGTCTGTCCCACTCCAGAACATAAGCTCCTAAGCACTACGTGACACCACGTCACTAGCAGGTCACGGTGGAAAGAGGCCTCAAAAACATCTAGCCTGACCCCCTCACGTAGATCAGGACAAGAGGCCTAGAGAGGCCCGTGCTCGTCGCCAATCTGGGCAGTCAGCTCTCCTGCCCTGCAGGGGGTGGAACCTAACCCAGACATGGGGGGGCCGAGACCTTCTTTTGTCCCCAACTGGTGGTGCGGCCTTGCCAGCTTCTCCGGACCTCAGTTCTCCTATTTATAAAATGAGAGGGCTTGGCCTGATTTTACAAGACGAACAATGCTGTGTTGTTATGGTGGGTATTGAAGGAGTCGGGCCCATAGCCCGGGATTTCAGCCATAACCCGGGACTCTTCACAGCTCACCACACCCCCTCCCTGCACAAGCTCTGCCGCCCTGTTGCGACCACAGTGGTCTGTTGAGGGGAAACAGTCCATATTTTCCATCTCGGTGTCTTGTTTCCAAAAACCAAGGTAAGTGGTCTGCAAACGCTGACCCCCTTCTAAATCCGTCGACGATTATGGTTAGGGATTTATAAAGTTCTAGGCAATGAATAGTCCTCCGTCATTAGTGTTTTTATTCTCTTTTGAAAGGCAGTTAGGTGTCGGGGCATCCCGGAGGGTATTTTTAGTGTGGAAGTCTGCAGGCCCAGCTGTGTGCTGGGCATTGTGCTGAAAACTTTGGGGAAGAGAAGGCGGGGGGGGGGGGGGGGGGGTGGACGCGGGCCGGATGAGTCCTGCTCTCGGGTGGCTAACGGTCTAGTTGGCCGTGGCTCCTGACCCTGACCGCCCTTGGGAACACTTGGGTGGGGAGGGGGAGTCGGTGGCGTGGGCTGGGCATTGATGGTGCACAGCCGGGGTTGAGAACCACTGGCCTGGAGTCTGCTTCTCAGACTTGAACGTGCATGCGAACCACCTGGGGGTCTTCTTGTTAGAAGGCAGATTCCGACCGAGTGGGTGACTGTCCGTTACCGCAGGCTCCCAGACGACTGTGCTGCTGCTGCTGGAGTGCAGCTCACACTTGAGTAGCAAGAGAAGAGGCTGCACATAGAGAATTGCAAGTCACTGGGATTGCGGAGGGTTGTGTAAGAGACTGGGAGCGCCGGTGAGGATGCGGTGAATTCTGCTTGAGGTGAGAAGACTAGGAAAGCCACGCAGAGGAGTCGTTGTGTGAGGCGGGCCTTGAAGGATGAACGGAAGTTTGCCACTTGGATGAGGTGGAGGGAATAATAGCTCGAGTGAGAGCACAGGTTCAGGAGAACATGATGTTTGAGGGAGCAGGATGGTCTGGTGTGATATACTAGCATGATGACGGTGCGATGACAGTTCTGGCCTGAAGAGCCACGTGGACCCAGAGTGAGCCAAGTGCTCTGCTAAGGAGTTTAAACTCCGCTCTGTAAGCATAGGAACGCTGCACAGTGATTCTCCGCGGGGTTAGAGGAGACCCAGGTGATTCTTAGGGTAGGTGTTAGGAAGAAGAAACCCAGACAGGTACCCAGTTCCCATACCCTTACTCACTGCACTTTGGCTGCAGGTTAGTGGCTTTTGGGTGAGTCTGGTGTCCCGCAAATTTCTACAAAAAGAAAGGCCAGGGGCGCCTGGGTGGCCCAGTCGGTTTAGCATCCGGCCAGCTCTTGATTTCGGCTCAGGTCGTGATCCCAGGTTCGTGAGATCGAAGCCCCGCATCGGGCTCTGTGCTGACAGCGCTGAGCCTGCTTGGGCTTCTCTCTCTCTCCTTCTCTCTCTGCCCCTCCCCTGCCTGCCCTTCCCCACTTCGAATAAATAAACTTAAAAAAAAAAAAACACAAAAAGTCAGCTGCTGTCGGCATGACGGTCCTTCTCAGTGTTTCTAGCAGTGAGCAGTGCATGGCAGAACTTGAATCTCTGCCAACCCAATTCCCCCCTTCTGCACCTCAGAGCTCATCCTCATTCAGTGGCCCGAACTAAGGGAAGTTGAGTCACTTCTCAGATGAGAAGATTTCAGAAGGAGAAGCCTCTAGTGAGATTGTGGTTTTGATTAGAAAGAGGGTGTGACCTCCCGTTCCCTTCCTGGTGTGGCCGACTCTGTTGCAGGAAACGTAAACCAGACTCACCCATGTCGCCCCCACTGAATCAAAAGCAAAAGAAGAGAACAAAAAAGCACATGTCAGTCCTTATCCTTAAAAGAACTGGGGGCAGCAGGGGGCGGGGGGGGGGGGCGTCACTGCCTGGGCCATCATTGACAACGCTCCACGGGGGCCCTTGGTAACAATGTTGATTTTGTAAACACACCTTCCAGAAGCCGCTTAGGGAATGCTCCATTGGAGACACCGAAGCTACGATTTTTCTCCTTTCCCCAGCTTTGCCTTTGAAACCCGGTGCTTTCATTCTCCTGTGTTAAACAGATTTCTCTTCCTCCGATCAGTGTGTGCGTCTCTCATCTCTCCCGTTCTGTGGCATTTTGAGTTTTTCCAAGCCGGCTTTACATCTGTAACACTTCAAAGGGGATGGGAGGTGAGGGCTGGCAGGGTTGTTTCATCCGGAAGAGGTGTTATCACTCCTTTGCCCCCCCTGGGCCTGGATGTGAACTGCAGCTCCCTTATCCTGGCTGTTTGGTGTTGAGCTCTGGAGCACTGCTGAGCGGCCGAGCAAGAGGCTATTTATAACCCCGAGAGTTTTGCAATGTTACTGAATCGCTTCGACCTAATTTCCACTTCCTTTCTAAAATGAAAATGAGAAGAGTAGGCAAGCCAGCACTGAGAGAGTTCCCCACAAGGAGACCCTTCGTCCGGGAATGTGCTCCGGACCATTTACTGCCCCTACTCTCCTGTCTCCTGGTGCCTCCAACAGAGAGGGAAGCCAGGGGGGTCATTCGCCCCTGTCTTGTCGGTAGCGTCAGGGGCGCCAAATCTGGTTTTCCGGTGAGACACGTTCTCACGTTAGAGATGACGGCAAAACTCTCAACACTGGAACTACTGTGCAGTTGGAAGGTGGTAGGATGCGGAGGGAATGCCAGACAAGCAGCACAGTTCTGGCCAGTCCCTCTCCGTTCAGAGGCAGGCCTGGTTCGTAGGAGCTGAGGAGGTCAGAGCCGACGGATCTGTGCAGACACTGGTCCTTTCTGAACCGTATCGGTATGCCGGGTGCCGTGCCAGGTTGAAGAGCTACAGGGTGTACCTGCCCCGGGGGAGGAGCTAGTGAGGAAGAGAGACACGTAAATACACAACTATTGTAATAGTATGAACAAGAACCACAATAAGAATACCTGTAACGGAGCAGGACGAGAGCCTTCGTTGAGGTCTGGAGAGAATGCCGTGAGAACAGAGTGGCCCCCTCCAATCTCATTTTGCTAGGGAAAAGTGGGGAAATGTTAGAGAGGAAGTGACATGTGAGCTGGGCTTTGATGTTTGTATAGGAGCTCTTTTGACCGTCCATGGAAGGGGGAGGACATGCAAGGGTACAGAAGAAACGAGGGGCACCTGGGCGGCTCAGTCGGTGGAGCGTCCGACTTCGGCTCGGGTCACGATCTCGCGGTTCGTGAGTTTGAGCCCCGGGTCAGGCTCTGGGCCGACGACTCAGAGCCCGGAGCCTGCTTCGGATTCTGTGTCTCCCTCTCTCTCTGCCCCTCCCCCGTTCATGCTCTGTCTCTCTCTGTCTCAAAAATAAATAAAACATTAAAAAAAAAATTTTTTTTTAAAAGAAAACAAATGAAAGAACGTGGCCTGCCTCACAGAAATACCAAGTATGCTGGGAAGATCTGGCTAGATTATGAAGAACCGAATGCCACACGAGGAGGTGTCGATCTCCTTCTCCAGACAGTGGAGAACCGTTACCTGTTGGAATAGTGAGCTCTTGCTATACAAGTCTCTCAGCCTCAGTGTGCTTAGGCTACAGGTACAGCAAAACCAGAATTCTCCAGACACCTGCTGTGGGCCACGTACAGCACTGCCTGCTTTTCACATGGCCTTCAAACAGCACCAGACTACCTGGAATCTAATTATTAAGGTTAGCCGTGTCACATTGAGCATGGTACTTAATTTCACGGTGCCTCTATTGTCTCTTAAATGGGGATAATAATACGCCACACAGGGTGGCTTTGTGGATTAAATGAATTAATACAGGGAAAGCCCTCAGAATACTACTTTGCACGTGCAGTTGTTAGCTAACGTCATCAGCATCAAAGAAGTACGATTTAGAGGGAAAAGAACTAACTTTGAAGTCCTAAGACTCAGCCGTGAGATCCAATTCTAATACGATTTCTCTCTTTTTGGGGAGGGCAGGGAGGCGTGGGAAGGAGCTGTGTGGAAGACAAGCTTCTCAACCGGTCTGAACTCCACTTGCCTCATCTGGGTAAAGTAGGGATGATTTACAGGGTTCTTTGAGCATCAGCTGTAGAAATGCCATAGAACTGAGTGATCGGCTATAAAGAGGCTGTCTACCTATTAACTGTTACATACAACTGTCACATACATGTCACCGTATCACTGGTCTTTTTTAAACACACCAGACTTACCTAAGTGGGTTTCACTCTTCATTAATTCAGCCAGTGTTAATTGAGGGCCTGCTCAGTGCCATTATCTGTTTTTGGTTTTGTTTTTTTAAGTTTCTTTACTTATTTTGAGAGAGACAGAGAGTGAGTGGGGGAGGGCCGACAGAGATGGGGAGAAGGAGAACCCCAAGCAGGCTCTGGGCTGTCGGCATAGAGCCCAACGTAGGGCACAAAGTCAGGAACCGTGAGATCACGACCTGAGCCAAAGTCAGATGCTTAACCGACTGAGCCACCCAGGTGCCCCTCAGTGCCGTTATCTTAAGCCTGTCATGCTGCTATCTGTTTGGGCCTCCATTTAGAGTTCCTTCCAAGCTTGGGGTCTGACTTAGCCTTAGGCTTTTTCATTGCAATGAACAGAAAAGCAGTCCAGTGCCATTGAAAGGAGTTTGTTTGGCAGGATCCAGGGGAATTTCAGGCACCCCGGGTGTAGGAGTTGGAGCCGTGGAATCTGGGAAATCCTCAGGCTTTTTTCATCTCTTTTTGGGACTTTGTGGTTTCTAGTTTGTGGCCTCTGCTTAGCTACTGCACATTTCCGGATTCTTCCTGCAGAACAGCTTCCTCTGAAAGCTCTTGGTTTTTGCTTCGTGGTATCTTTGACTTGCTGGTGGCTTTGGCTTGGCAGGGTACCTGCTGTGAGGCTCACTGCAACATTTCTGATCCAGGGCCCGTTGTGATCCAACTTCCTTAACCCGTGTCTTTAAATTTAAGAGAAAGAACTGGATTGGTGCAGCTGAGGCTGAGTGTTCCCCTCGGTCCCATTAGCTGGGGCACCGGTGGGGAGGGTGTCATTCAATATGAACGGACCGCCTGCACTTGGTGAGAAAGGGCAGGGTTGCTGAGAACTATCTCCAAAGACAGTATCCAGAAAGGAGTTCTAATAGATACTGGTTGTTTCTTAGCAACACATTGAACTAAGGGCGTAGTTTCTTTGGGTGAGGACTTTGAAGTGGGCAGTCTTCATTTGGGTTTGTAAGTTCTACTTTAGAATCATGGAGTTTTACACTCAGGAGGCACTTTACACGTGGTTTGGTTCAACACTCACATCTCACAGTAGAGACTTGGGTGAAAGGGACGCCTACACATCCCCTCCCCCCACAGCACTTAGGGACAGGACTGTGACTAGGTCCTGAGTCCGTTGGATCCAAATCTAGTTCCTTCTTCTGCAGCAAAATCATCCCAGCCCAATGATCTTGCTGCACCTGCACTGCCTCCTTATTTTAAAGAGAAGAACTGAACTAAGTAATAAATGGTCTAAGAAAGCCATACTGTTCAGTTCCATGTGTTTACAGTACAAAAACAGGCAGCACTCATGTATGGCAAGAGAAGCCAGAAAGGAGTTGCCTCCTGGAGGGCTGGAAGGTGGGGGATTGATTAGGAGGAGGTAGGAGGGAATTTTCTAGGGTGATGAAAATGTTTCAAGTCTTGTTTTGGGCAGTGGTTATAGAGAGATGTGTGTTTTTTTTTTTAACTTTTTAAAACGTTTATTTATTTTTGAGAGAGAGAGACAGAGTGCAAGCAGGGGAGGGGCAGACACACACACACATACACACACACACACACACACACACACGCAGACTCTGAAGCAGTCTCCAGGTTCTGAGCTGTCCGCACAGAGCCCGACGCAGGGCTCGAACTCACAGACTGCGAGATCATGACTGAGCCAAAGTCATATGCTTAACCGACTGAGCCACCCAGGCGCCCCGAGATGCGTGTGTTTCTATTATATATACTTATATATATATATACATGCATATACATGAGCTCTGCCTTTCACGTATATAAATATACATGATATATAAATTATATTTCAGTTTTAAAAAATGATCTCACAACTGTATAGTCATACCTCCTAATTCTGGCACATTTACCACTAAGGATGGGGATACCTGCCCCAGGCACCCCGAGATTCATGGTACCGCCCCTGCTGTGCTGTGTCACTGGAGCAGAGCTTCTCAGCCAGGAGCTATTCTAATGGGAACAGTTGCCAGAGGCTCATTGTGTATCTAGGCCCATAAACATTGCATGTGGAAAGTTCTGCTTAGAGCTGAGAAGCTTTAGGGGCCATCAGGCCGGCCCCCTGCAACCCCTTCGGGCTTGATTTCGTTCCGGCGAACCGAAATTCGGGCTCGCTTAGCGGGGAGGGAAGAGCACTGGCCAAAGCCAGCCCCAGGTTCTGTCTCCTTTACTACTTACGGGCTGGTGGAACTGAGGCAGTTTCACCAGCCTCTGAGCGCCAGTTGCGTCCTCTTCAGACAGGAGTAGTGATCTGATTCCGCCTACTTCCTGAGGCTGCTGGGAGGGCTCAGCAAAACCGGTGGAAGCGCTTTGAAAACCATCTCTCTGTTGCCATGTCCTGAAAATGCTGGCATTTTCGACAGTTGACTTCTGGAGCAGCCCGCCCCGATCAGGACATTGGTCGTGGAAGCTTCCCTCTTTCTGAGACTCGTGGGTGTGTAGGGGAAGGAACTGTGACCCCTTTCACCAAAGGAGTGTGTGCTTCCCAGGCTGAGAGAACTGACATCTGTGCCGGGGCCTAGCAGTTGACAGCATAAGTGAATAACAGCTTAGCAGCAGCTAGCATGTTCCGGGAGGGCCGGGCGGTCTTCGTTAGCGAAGCATGAATTGTGGAGAGAGGCTGAGCCCGGTGGATGCAGGAGGAAGGTTTTTTTCGTTAAGCGAGAGAGAGGCCCGTCCTGAACCTGTAGGTGAGGAATGTAAATATACGTGGAAATAACCCATCAGTCGAGTGACTTCCCTTCATCAGACCTTGGAGAGAAAATGCTTTAACTACTGCTTGGAGCACCACTAAGCTGGCAGTTGCCTAGGATACCGGTCACATGGGCCCATCTTCCAGACCTGTTCAGAATGATTCGTTTTCCTTCATTTTGGAGGCACATGGGGGGGGGGGGGGGGCGGGGGTCAGAGGTACTTCCGGAGCCTCGTCCTCCTAGAGACGGGCCCTTGTGTGAGGCTGTCCTCACCGCCCCACACTTGGGCTCTCAGCAGCCCTTGCCCTTGGCAGTAGGGACTAAAATAGCATTTCCTGTCCCAGTTCTCTTCCCCGTTTTCTGAACTCTGCGTCATCCCACACAGAGGAGGCTCCACACTGTGTCCTTTGAGGGGGGGAGGAGTGGCAGCAGGAACTAGAGACGAGGCGAGGGAGTGTGTGGCCGGGCCGTGCCGACACCGGGGGTCTTCCTAGGACGGCTGCAGACAGAAGGGCTGGCTCCGCTCAGCTAACCACTCGACCGAGAACAGGCTCCGTCTATTCTTACCTGTCTCAGAGCCTCAGAGCCTCTCCCTCTCGAGGTCCCAAGGCCGGCATTTTGCAGTAAATTCATCCTCCTAACACACAGTCCTCCTGACCCTTAGACCAAAGTGTCACACCGGCAGATCTTGCTACCGGCTGATCTGCAGTTGACGGATAGGCTTTGTCCCGTTTCTACTTGCTGATTTAATCTAAAGAGACAGAAAGCCCAAGGAGAGGTTACGGTGTGACATAGAAAAATTCCAACCAAGTAGTTCGGTGTGTCACTTTGGACACTGTCTGTCTTCTGATTCTCCCGAATATCTAAGGAGTGGAAAACGAAGGCAAGCTCTCTGACTCTTTCCTTCTTTCTGATTCTTTGTCTCCAGGCGGCTGTGTTTGTGTGTGTTTCTTGGAGAAACAGGGCCCATTGGGAACAATGCCACCACCATCAGACATTGTCAAAGTAGCCATTGAGTGGCCAGGTGCTAATGCTCAGCTCCTTGAAATCGACCAGGTAAGCTCCTGAAATGAGAAGCAGAGATGCGGGGAGCAGGATCTGGGAAGTGCATGGCAGAGGGTGTCTTCGGGGGTGGGGGCCGTTGGCATCAGGAGTGAGAACCAGCAACACGAACGTCAAGGCCTGTCCCGCCCTGCCCTGTGGAAGGTTGGTCCCGGCTTGGGAGAGGCTTCCTCTCCGGGAGGCAGTCCACACGAAGGCCCAGGTTGATCCTTCTTAGCAGCCCCTCATCAGAACCTTGGCGTGAATAGCATGTGGTTGCTGGTGAAAGATCTCTCTCTCTCTTTCAGAAACGGCCTCTGGCATCCATCATCAAGGAAGTTTGTGACGGGTGAGTAGGAACACTGCCAGACCTTGAGAGGAGTCTCCAGTTAGCTGCGTCCCCGGATTGGGGCTTTTGTGGATCATTGTGTTACAAAGGAAGTAGCTGAGGAGGATGTCCCTAAGAGCTCCCCTAAATCTTTTTCCCTCCTTTAAGCCCAAGAATGTCCTGCCCGAGGTCCTGGCGGGGTGCGAGGCCCGCCCCGAATTGCGCACACCACCTTTGCGCGGTGCCCATCTTTATGCAAGTTGCTTTTTCAGCATCTCCGCCTGAACCCGTGGGATCCCCCCATCCTCCAAACAGGCCGCCCAAGCCCTTGAGCGGCTGGGCTGGAAATGAACACGTGCAGCCTCTAGCCAGGCCTGGAGGGAGGGCCCAGTGTCTGTACTGTGTGTTTCTTACACAGGTGGTCCTTGCCAAACCCGGAGTATTACACCCTCCGTTATGCAGACGGCCCCCAGCTCTACATCACGGAGCAGGTCAGTGCCGAAGCAGCAAGTCAGGCCTCACTCGGAAGCGAGCCACCCAGGGAGGTGGCACTGTCGGCCTGGCCGACCTGCAGGCAGCTTCTGTTTATTGGGGACGCACCAGCCCCTGCTTCCTCTAGTGGCTGGAAAACCATGGCTTCTACATCCTGAGGGCTCGGGGCACACGGAGGGGGTGTGGGTTCTCGGGCAAGAAGCACGCGGAAGGAGGCCTGACCAAAGAGGCTCAGTTACGACTACTTTAAAATGACAGCAAGTTCTCGTTGATTCAGCTGGCTTGCACAATTTTAATATTTTATCTCAGCTACTCTTTTTTCCTCTTTGCTACCCAGACGCGCAGTGATATTAAGAATGGGACCATCTTACAGCTGGCTATCTCCCCGGTAGGTATTCGGCTCTCCTCGGGGACGTTTATTTAACACGTTAGATGATCACCCACCTTAGGCCAGACTCTTTTCCAGCAACCAAGACTACAGAGCTTAAAAAGTCAACCTTTGAGGGGCGCTTGGCTGGCTCAGTCAGTGGAGCAGCCGACTCTTAATCTCAGGGTTGTGAGTTCAAGCCCACTATTGGGTGGATATTACTTAAAAAAAAAAAAAAAAAAGTCCATCTTTGCTTTCACAGCCTTGTTGGGAGTAAACAACCAAAGGCCTCTCTTAAACATCTTGACAGAAAGTTGCTTAGGGAGCTGTGGGGGACTCAGAAAGGGACCGCCTGGCTCAGCGTAAGGATTCCCAGAAAACCTTCCCAGAGAAGGGGGAGGCTTAGCGCAGATGTTGAAGGATAAGCAAGAATCAGCTGAAGAAAGAAGAAAATGAAAAGTATCCCGAGCAGAGAGATGTGCTTTGGGGAAGGCGGGGCTGCTGGGTGGCAGAGGGCCCGCAGCAGCCAGGGGAGAGCCAGACCTGGAAGGGTCCCGGATGGCAGGGGTCTCAGATGGCCTACTCATGGGTTTGGACTTTATGCAGAAAGGGAACGTGGGGACATTGAAAGACTTTCAGCAGGAAGGTACATTGTGTTTAGATTTATATTTTAGGAAGATCACTTTAGTGACAGTGTGAAAGATGGGCTAAAAAAGGAAGGTTGGTGGTAGGAGGAATCTTTAAGAAGCTAATGAGCCCGTGAAGGCAAGTGACAGTGGAGACGGAAGGACGGGCATGAGAAATATTTAGAGGTGAACCAGGGGCTGTGGTGACATCCCGGATATGGAAGGAAAAGGGAGAATTTGAGGTGACTCCCCGATTCCTGCCAGAGTGGCCCTTAAAGGCAACCAAGGGAGCAACCAGAAGGGCAGAGAGAAAACCAGGAGCAGGAAGTGGCTTAGGAGCTGAGGGCAGGGAGTGTCGGGACAGAGGAAGGTATGGTCTGCAGTGAGCAGAGAGCAAGAAAACCGGGAACAGAAAAGCCGTTTGTTGATCTGGGAAGCCCATTGGTCCCTGGTGGCCTCTGCGAAGACAGTTTTGGTGGGGTGATGGGTGACAGACAGACTGCAGTGGCAGCAGAGTGAGGTCCATGACTTTACCGCGCTGTCAGGAAGCTCGGTCATAAGAGGAAGTAGACACAGAGGGCAAGAACTCGGGGATGTGGAGCCCAAAAGAGAATGCTGTTGAAAAGGGAGTAAGACAGGGGCGCTGGGTGGCTCAGTTGGTTAAGCGTCCGACCTCAGCTCAGGTCATGATCTCACGGTTTGTGGCTTTGAGCCCCGCATCGGGCTCTGTGCTGACAGCTCGGAGCCTGGAACCTGCTTCAGATTCTGTGTCTCCCTCCGTCTCTGCCCCTCCCCCACTCGTGCTCTGTCTCTGTCTTAAAAATAAATGAACATTAAAAAAAAACAAAACCCCTTCTTAAAGGGGTAAAACATTCATGTGTTTCAAAAATCAAAAAGTTTGACAGAGATGCAGTGAAAGGTCTCCCTCCCTGCCCTGTCCCTCATCTGCCTAGTTCCCCGCCTCCTCCACCCTTTACAGTTGCTAACTGCTGGTGCAATTTTTTTTGTGTCTTCGAGAATAAGCTAAGATGGGAGAGGAAGGTCGATGGTGCAAACGGACCGGGACCTTACTGGGTCAGGACAGGAGGAATCCAAAGCCCAGGTGGAGGGATTTTCGACTGCTCAGTCCCCAAGGAGGACAGTCAGGCATGGGGGTCGCTTAGGTGGAGAAGGGCTGCCAGAAAATTAAGGGCACGATGACACGTGTTTTCTTGGTGAGGGACGAGACTGGTCCATCTGCGCGGAAAAGTGATGCGGAGTAGTAACAGCTAACGGTTCCGGAATGCCGGCATTCTGCTGAACGCTTTACATACGTGCTATCATTTAACCTTGACAGACACCCGATGAGATGGGTACTCCTGGCAGCCCCATTTTGCAGATGGGCAAACTGGGGCTTAGGTTAAACGACTTGCCGCTTGTCACACAGATAAAAATGTGGCGGAGATGCCTCTCAAACCCAGGGCTCTCTGACTCCCTGCCAGTATTCTCACCAGCACGTTCTCCTGCTCCCCCGCCCCCCCTTCCCGAACTCTTCTCATCTTAAGGACTTCATTTCCCCCCTTAGCTCTGCTAGCTTAACGTGACAGCCCGGGAGTTGCTTTCGCAGACGTGCTGAAGCGTTTTACAGACCTCCTGCGCAGACTAGTTGACTTTCTCGGGAGTACATCTCTCTGGAGCAGGAGGCAGCGGCCCAGAAACGCTGTCTCAGGAGGAACGTTAACATTTGGAGTTGGAAGTTTCTAAGTGTGATGCAGACCAGTGTTCTTCAAATTGTTCTATCCTGTGACCTTTTCTCGTGGCGTCCGCCTTCTCCGCTATGGAGAGTGTGGAGGATTTCTGTGTCCTTGAGAGCCCTGTGCTGCTCTAGGGCCGTCTTTGTAAGAATAAAAGAGGAAAGGCAGAGGGGAGAGAGGTGAACCGGCCTGACTCTTTGCCAGCAGCAGGAGCCGGGCTGCGGTCACTTGCTTAGCACTGTAAAGACCCCAAGAGCATTTTGCTCTCCAGGCTCTTCCATTCCAGCTGAGAATATGAATTAGCACACAAAAAATCAAGAATGATGAATCGGTCACTTGCAAGGCACTGACTATAAAGCTAGTAGTTCAGCAAGAGGAAGGACCAGCGAACACTGGGGAAGGGCTTATGGCCGAAGCTTGTAGAAAGGAGGCAAGCAACCTGCTGGGAAAAGTTGGTGGGCTAGGAGAAAGCTTAGTCACCAGCCATCACCTTGAAAAAGCTATTTTGAAAGCTTCCAGCTCCTTGATACTCTTAAAGTTTCCCCAGGACTGTCAGTTTTGAAGAACAATGATACGGACTTACAGAGAAGGTTAAAAAAAAAAAAAAAAATTGTCAGGCTTACCACATTTTCAGATTGAAAGGGACCTTAAAGGGGATCATCAGATTAAATCCTCCATCAATGCAAGAATCCCTTGTGTGGCATCTTGGCCAGCCGGTTGTCCAGATTCTCCTTGATTGCTTTTGGTGACTGAGAGCTCGTTACATCAAGAGACAACGTCGTCTACTGGCTGACGGCTTAAATTAATAGAAAACTTCCCTCTGTTGAGCCAATATCTGTTTCTCTGTCTGCCAGAGGTGGCGACTGTTGTCTCCTCAGTGTCTCTTGTAGTCCTTCAGTGGGAAGTTTTTGTAATCCATAGACCAGAATGCTACAGAAGGGATACCCGTAACTACAGATCGGTCTTGGCATACTGGTAATTTCCTGATTGATCCAATAAGCGTGTAGTAAGCAACTCCTAGACAGTGTCAACAACAGGGTCTGCCTCGGGCTGGATGGCCACAGAAAGGCCTTCATGAGCTACTCACAGAGCGGTAACCTGCCGCGAGGACCAGATGGCACACATCTTGTCTCTGGTCTCGTAGTCCCGGGCTGCACGCCAGCTGATGGAGAGGACCCAGTCGTCCAACATGGAGGCCCGGCTGGATGCCATGAAGGAGCTGGCCAAGCTCTCTGCCGACGTGACCTTCGCCACCGAGTTCATCAACATGGACGGCATCGTGGTGCTGACGCGGCTTGTGGAGAGTGGAACCAAGCTCTTGTCCCAGTGAGTATTACTGGGCTCTTGCTCGGGATTTCAGAGACTCTACGCTCGGCGGGGCGTCCTTCCCTCGTCTCCACCGAGCCTCTTGAACTTACTGGGCACCTTGTGTGTGCAGAGCAGCGTGCCAAGCACTAGGGTCTGCGCAGAGGAATGCAGCGTCACGGTCCTCAGTCTCGTAGTCTAGCTGGGCTCTCACAGATGCCGTGAAGGAGCGAGAACAGGGGCTTCAGGAGTCAGGAAGAGAGAAGTCGGTTCACGACAAACCTGTTAATTTATGGAAAATGATTGGCCTGGGGGAGGCTAGTGAGCAGACTGTCCATTATTGACCAGAACGGGGGTCTGTTCGTAATCACCCCCTGCTTCCTCTCTCCCCTTTCCAGTCACCTCCCCACTTACACACACGGGCACACACACAGGCCTTCCTCTGTGTTCGCCATCTCCCCGCCACCCATTGTCACGGGGAGACGAAGCTCCGCAATTTTCCATCTCCCTGCTAGGATGGGAGTGGTGGGGAACTGCGCCGTGAGCAGCAGTGAACGAACAGGTGTTTAGTTAGCCGTCTAGGCCTGTGGTGCCTCAGCTGGCAGAGAGGGAGTCAGAAATCTTTCAGCCGATGGATCAGCTATTGAAATTTTCAGCCAAACCAAGCAGCTAATCATGGGTGTTTGTCTTAAGTCTCCGATTTTGCAGCTGCACTGAAATCCTGAAGCCTTCCGCTGCCATCAGCGCTGGCCCAGGACTTCCGCAGCCTGCCGGGAGTACGGCATTTGGCTGCCCTTGGTTTCCTCCTCTTTAAAACGGAGATGCTGCTTCCACTGCCGTCTTGTCACGAGGAATTAATGGGTCCGAACGTGCCTCGCCGTTGGGAACAGCGTTCGTTAAATCGAGAGCACCGTGCAGATGTATAAAGGGTTGTGTGTAGAAAGAGGAGGGACACAGGAGAGGAGACATTGTAATCCCCGTCCTCCTCCAGCACTGCGGTAAGGGCTTCGCATACCTTGTCAGCTTGCCCTCGCCACAGCCCTGTGATGTTAACGCTGTGAGACCAATGCAGTTTTACAGAGGAGGAATTTCAAGCTTGGAAACGTAAAATGTGCACAGTTAGTAAATAGTTGACCCGGATTGAACCCATGTCTGAAGTTTGTACTCCCTGTCCTGCACTCTGCCCCCCCTTGGCCCTGGACATGGGCTGTGGGCTCCCTTGGGTACCCCCGCCAAGTGTTGGGGTTGACAAAGGTCTGATAGCTTTCTCGGGTTGGGAAGCGGATGAGTGATTGTGTTTCCCTGAGATGAGGCAGTACGGGGAAGGAGAGCCTGACCCGCGGCGGCCCTTCCCAGAGACAGATGGACACCTGGACAGAACCTGCTGCACGCCTGCCGAGGCACGCATGCAGGCACTCGCAGCCACACCACCTGACCCCTGGTGTGGTGCTGACGCCGGGATCCGTCCCCGTTGCGGCTGCCGTCACACCTGTGTTCCCTGGTTCTGAATCTTTGTATTATTTTGTGTGTGTGTTGTTGATGTCTCAGCTACAGTGAGATGCTGGCATTCACCTTGACCGCCTTCTTAGAGCTCATGGACCATGGCATTGTCTCCTGGGACATGGTTTCCATCACCTTCATCAAGCAGGTGAGGCCTCCGGCTTTCCGTCTTCCCCGCCCCCCTCGGTGGCTGCTGGTCCTCTAGGTTCACGGAGAGATGCCGGTGAGATCGCCGTGCTCCTGGCGGTCGGCTCTCTATCCCCGAGGCCCGTTTTTTTTTATCCTCACGCTCGGGCCTTCCTGGGGCTCCTGAGAGAATTCCTTCATTGCCCTCGAAGATGGAAACGGGCTCCCAGAACTGGAGGTGGCCAAAGCGGGACGGGGTTGTCAGTGAGACCTGGGACGACACCAGCCGGTCAGCCAGTGCAAGCCCGGCGTCTCTGACCTGCTCCCTGCGCGCTCCCTTCTCTTTGGAGACACATGTTCATGTCGTCCGCCTTGTATGTCAGTCTGCCTTCTGCCGGCGGGTCTGCAAGGCAACCTGCTCGGGTTGTCAGATCGACCTGGGTGCCTGGGAGGGCACACTTTGGCTTTCCTTTGTTCTGTAGGGAGGGGCAGCGTCACTTCCAAAAAGTGAACTAAAACCAATGAGTAATGTATCTGCTGACCTAGAATCACACCTGTCGCTGGCTTGGGACATTGGGAATTTCCCGATGCCGGAGATAGTTGGGCAAAAGTGAAACGGGCACGTGTCGAGGACATTATAATGGAGGTTGAGAATAACGGGGAGTGATGAGCTTACAAGACCTTGCGGGCTTCCTGCCTCTTGAGCCTCTGCCGGCCTGTGTGTGTGTAGGGGCACGGTGTGTGTGTCAGGAGAAGGGCCCATGGCGATAAAAGGAGTTCCCGATTTCAGTAAGATCCTGTGCTTTCTCCACTCAGCTTTCCCATGCCTGAACCCTCATTTTGAAAACAAAGGATCGAGCCCTTAGATTTTGAGGAAACACAGTTGACTGGAAGCTGTTGTTTGAACTTGAATTGTCCATGCCTAGGGACCATAAACCAGACACCGCTGTCCACATGGGGACAGTGGCCCGGTATGGATGGCATTCCAGGAAGGAGAGCCTTCGTGGGCTAACCTCAGAGACTCGAGTCGCCCGGCACGCTTGGGCCCCGGGCTCCCTGGCTGATCTGGCCCTCGCTGGCTGTAGATTGCAGGGTACGTGAGCCAGCCCATGGTGGACGTGTCAATCCTTCAGAGGTCCCTGGCCATCCTGGAGAGCATGGTCTTGAACAGCCAGAGCCTGTACCAGAAGATAGCAGAGGAAATCACCGTGGGACAGCTCATCTCTCACCTCCAGGTGTGAGTAAGAGACCCCGCCCCGGCCCCCTTCTCGCCTCTTGTTCTCCGTAGGTCTCCCAGCCCTACCCCTTTGCCTGTGTTCCAAACCCCCCGGCCTGCTTGTTCACTCATCCGTCAGCACTTTCACACTCTGGGAACGCTCCCGGGATCGGGCCCCGATCGTGTCACGCTCCTGCCGCAATCCTCCGCGGCGCCCCCTGTCCCTCAGGCTGAAGGGAAGTTTTCCCCGCCTCCCTGCACCGCCGCGTCCCAGACAGAATTAGATGCTCTCTCCTCTTTGGGCCAAATAGTCTGTGTTTGCACCTATGAGAATTATATAGAAAATCCCCTGTTTTTGTTATCTGCCTCCCATTTTAAACTTTGAGCTCTCTGGGAAGAGGGACCAGTCATTTTGGGATCCCTTGCTTTGGTTTAAGGAGAAGTCAGTTAATATTTGAGAATGAACACTTAGCAAACTAGCAGTATGCTGTGTGTGTGGGGCCGGGGGGAGGGTAGCAAAAACTGTTGTATAGGACACGAGTTCGGGCTTTCCATTCAGATCCCGGCTCCACTGTGTCCTAACTAGGTCCCTGCCTTCCACATGTCACCTTGTCCCATCTGGTCTCCGTTTCCTCAGGTCCAGGCTGGGGTTCACCCTCTCCATTACTCAGACTTGTGAGGCTCAAAGGGGTTAGAAGGTCTAGCGTAGTGGCCAGCGTAGGATGGGTATATAATTCAGGAGTTTTTTGTTCTTGTTTGTTTTTGAAGCAGCTTATCCCATTCCAGGCCATTTTGTCAAATGGTAAAACCAGAAGACAGATGAGCCCTTTGGAGCCCTGTTCCTCTCCTCCCCATTCTTTGTACTTCACTTTAACCCTATTTAAGGGGGCTGGACTCCCCAAAACGAGGTGGTGATACTGTTGACTCCTTTGTTCCCTTTTAGCCTTTTGGCCGACAGAACGACCTGTCAGGCCCGGGGAAGCCAGAGCTCCCAGCTTTGCTTATTCATAGCAGCCTTGTCTTCATTCAGCTGTGCTCCCAACCTGTACCCACCCCACCCTCCCGCCAACAGCCCCGATTTCTCCTTGTCACTTCTAAGGAATTCTTCAGTCTCTGTTTTCATACCCCAAAGCCAAAAGGTTGTTTGAAGTGAAGGGAACATTATAAACTCCAGATGGAGAGTTCTGATTTTCCTGACGTCAGACTTACCTGTTTCTTTGTTTCTGAATCAGGAATGACCCAGTTGTGTACCCAAGGATGATAGAGGACAGTGGCATTTCTTAGGGGTCAGTCCGTGAATATTTTCAGCCCGTAGCTACTACCAGAAATTATGTCCTCTGCTGTTGGGGCTGAGAGATACTTAGTGCCCTCCGTGAGACCTCCAGGATGCCCCCACCCACCCACCCCACCTGAGCAGGAAGTCTGTTAGCCCGTCGAAGAAGAGAGCCACGGAATGCATCCCCAGTGCGGCCCTTGGAGACATTTTGCCAAGCGCTTGGATTATAAGATTCCAGAGAACGGTTGTCTTTAATTCATTCGTATTAAAATGAAATAAGTTTAGGGGCGCCTGGGCGGCTCAGCTGGTTGAGCGTCCGACTTGGTTTTGGCTCAGATCATGATCCCAGGGTCATGGGATTGGGCCGTGCGTTGGGCTCTGTGCGAACGTGGAGCCTGCTTAAGAGTCTCTCTCTCCCTCTGCCCCTCCCCGGCTCGTGCGCACCCTCTCTCTCTCTCCCCCCAAAATAAAAAATAGACAAAATGAAATAAATGTGTAGTTGAAGACTTTGAAAATGGGGAGGAGCACAAAGAGTCAGTCCTTTTCCCATTTTCCCACCTGCAGACATAACTACTGTTCACGTTAAATTAACTGCCCTGCTCGTCTTTTTTTCTGTGTATGTTTTTGTTAACAAAACTGGGAGCTTACTACACATACCGTGTGTACCTTGACGTTCTTATGAAATAATATCTCTTGAACGTTTCCCCATGTTAAAGAGTCTTGGTGGTTCTAAATCTTTTTTGCATGCCATATGCCTTTGAAAATTCAGTAACAGTTATAGACTCTCACCTCCTTGGAGAAAATAACACATAGTCAACCAACCGCATGGAATAATTTCTGCACCATTTCTAGGGTTTACAGACACTCCAGACTCATCCCCGAGTCCCAGGTGAAGAACCTTCCCGACGTGATTTTTATTGATGACTTAACGGCTTGAATGTGTATAAACAGAGTTGTGACTGTGAACATTTGGATTATTTACCATTCTTTCTTTTTTTTAACAGTACTTGAATGAAACACTTTGCCCAACTCTCTGATTCCTGTCTTTGGATAAATTGCTATTAGTGGAGTGGCCGGGTCACAGAGTATGCCCACTTTCGAGGCTTTTGAGGCGTCACCCCAGACGATTATTTGATGACCATCTACAAGCGACTGCTGTAAACGCCCCACGGGGCTCTCGCTGGTCCGTCTTCTAATGTCCCTCTGCCTTCTTTCTCCACCGGCACAGCTCCAACCAGGAGATTCAGACCTACGCCATTGCACTGATTAACGCGCTTTTCCTGAAGGCTCCTGAGGACAAGCGACAGGTCTGTGGCTGTCTTTTCAAGCTTTTCAGCTGGGCTCTTCCAGGAGAGGAGTTGTCACCCACCTACCCTTTGCTGCACGGAGAGCAGAAATGCAGCCATTTCCCCCAAGAGTCCCTTGCTCCTGTCCCTGTGTGTCAGGCCCCCTAGTTCCAGGGAAGAACTAGAAGGGGACCCCGCGGGTCTCGCGTCAGAGCAGGGGCCTGCAAACTTTCTCCTCTAAAGGGCCCGAGAGTAAATATTTCTTGCTCTGTGGGCCGATGGATGGTCTGTGTGGCAGCTGTCCCACTTTGTCATCATAGCCAAAGTAGCCTCAGACAATAGGAAAGCAAATGGGTGTGGTGTCTTCCAGAAAGACCTTAGATACACAACTAGGGGACAAGCCCAGTTTGGTCTTAGTTGCTGACCCTGGCTTAGAGGGTCAAGAAGAAGGGGGAGGAGACCTTCCAGGCATCACTGTCAAGTCCACGGAGACCCTTACTTAAGGAAGCAAGGCGGGGGGGCGGGAGCGGGGGGACTTCGCACAAAGTTTCACGTATGAAGGCCTCTGGCCCAGATTCTAAGCTGCTTTCTTCCCCTGCTCGTTAGCGGTGTGACATGATGCAAATCACTCTGCTTCTCTGAACCCCAGTTTCCTCATCTGTAACCTGGGAGCGGCAACATCTGCCCCGTTGACTTCACGGGGATGTGAGGAGAAGAAACAAGACCCCCGTCTTACAAGTGAGGAAACCAGGAATCAGCTGGGCGGGGAACGAGCACCGACCTGAGTCCAGGGCCCTGAGGCTGGGTGCTCTTCTGGGCCGGGCAGGTGCTTTAACCTCTGGGTCTCCGTTGCTCTTTCTGTAAACGAAAGGGCCAGATTAAGTGATCGCTAAGGGCCCTTCTGACACTGGCACTCTAAATACAGCTGGTAAAAGCCCAAGTGGTGTATACAAGACTTTAAAATTCTCCGTCAACACCACGGGCTCTGTAAAGTTGAAATCCACGTGGGTTCAGGCACTGAGCTCCTGGTGGGTTCCAGTGGGAGGAGCCGGAGCGTCCATGGTTCCGTCTGTCCTCGTCTTTCTCGGATGGCTTTGCTCTGTTAATCTCTTCCTTCCTAGTCCAGTTTTGAATGTGAGCTCATTCTCCCATCTGCTTCTCTCTGTGCTTTTTGCTTTCTGCCGGCAGGACAAGCACCTTAACCCTCTAGACCTACCTGTCACTGTAAGTAGTGCTGCTTCGTGGAAGGGGCCCCAGCCCTCTTCCAGGTGGGGAGGTCAGAGCTGGGCAAGAACCTCACGTTCTGGTGCAGGTGCTCAGGAAACCGTGAGACCCAGGGTTCTGGGTGCTGTAGATCCCGTTCGTCAGAACACTCCGGGAAGTGCTGGAGATTAGCGTCACGTGCAGGAGTGAGGGGATGTCCGCCCTAGGGAATGCTGCCCAGTCTTCCCTTTGTAACCTGCCTTTCTGTGAGTTTGTGGGTCAGCCCGGGGAGATCAGATTCGGAAATAGCCTGAGACTTTCGCCGAGATGATCCCATGGACGTGTCGCCTTCCAGCTTGGTACAGCAGAGAGTGGAGATAAATCCACGTCGCCCTGGATACGTCCTAGACCGTAGGAATCTGACAGGGCTTAAGACAGTTGACAGAAGGGAACTTGCCGGCTCGCTTCTTGGCTAGAGGGAGCTTTAGAGGTCGGCTGTACGAGGCTGAGAATGAGCGCTTTGCCCCAGCACCGCAGAGGAGCTTTGGGTGTGAGGCCGTTAGATTCTGGGAGCAGACCACTGCCACTTACCCGCTTTGTGAGTTGTCCACAGCAAGGCCGAATCTCAAGCCGACCTCCTCTAGCCACCAGAGAAGCTTCTAGGCCACCTTCTCCTCTGCCAGCCAGCGTGTGTGCTCAGGGGAAGCAAAGTACAGCTTAATGTCCCTGGCAGCGTCGGCCGTTTGGAATGTGGCTAGAAATGGAGAAGCGAGAGCAAAAGGCCTTTCAGCTCCGAGAAAAATGAGACCCTCACGGACACCGCTCCGTGGGAGAGGCGTGACAGCTCCCTCAGGCCCAGTGATTCAGAATTATCCATAAAATTAAATTAAGGCAGCAGTTTAGAAAGTGAAGTCATACTAATTAATGTGCTAAGAAGTGATGGCCGAGATTGGAAGGAGGAGACAGAAGAATTATGAAGAGCTGTCAGAAAGATTAAAAGCACAGTAAGCTGGGACCATTTTTGTTTAGGGGGAAAGAGCGGCACATTCGAGAGCTGCTTGGGCTATTACGGAGTCACAACACGCTGTTCTTTTTGTTGAGCCCAGTCCTTGGCAGTGATTAAATTATAATCGCTGCAGTCCCTTCAAAAATAAAGAAACGTATATATTTTCAGAGGATTTGCTTAAGAACGGTCCCAGTAAGGTCCTGAAAGGACCCTTAAGGCTTCGCTCCCCGGAAGACTCATTTATGGAGGGTACTTTATTTCCCAAGCGTGCCAAATAAATAAAGTGTTACTGTCAGAATCTGAACCAAATATAATAAAAAAGGTGACCCTATTATGAGAAATTACCCAAAAGCACCAGCACGCTCTTCTCCAAAGCAGTCAGAAGTGAGTCACAGACTACTCACTGTTCCAGAGCATCCGCTCCCCGGCTCCACCAGCTGGTGCGGCGCTGGGGGGCCCGAGGGGGGCGCTGGGACCGAAGCCCTTTCCTCAGCTTGGAGGAGCCCCATCCGGCCGGTGGTGGGTGTCTGCCTGGAACGGTGCATGGGAACCATCACGCTGCTCTGTGCTCCGTACGCATTGTCCATTGCCCGGCATCCTCGTAACACAAGTGTCTTGTCCTGAAACAGTCTTTGTTCCTCTTTGAAGACGATGTGGTTGATTGTGCCATTGGGGAGGGACACCCTGTGTGGCTCCGTTTGCATTCCCAGAGGGAAAAAAAAAACACAAGGGAATTTTTTCAGAGTATAAAAGATGTTGGGTGGGTCCATGGATTCTTTCCATTTGCCCACTTTTTATTCAAAAGGAAAAAAAAATTTAAGAGAAAAAGCCGCAGAGCTCCGATGCCACTTTCCTCTCGATAGTTGTCACAGCTGGGCGCGTGCCATCGTGCCTTACATTTGCTTGTTTTTCTCAATAGGATATGGCCAACGCATTTGCACAGAAGCACCTTCGCTCCATAATCCTGAATGTAAGTTCCCACAACAAGCTGTGTTTTGTTACTAGTGATAGCAAGTATTACTGTTACTGTGATGGTGTCATTAGTGAAATTACTATCGAGTGGGATGGCACTCGGGGAACCAACGGGTAGGTGCGAATAAGCCCCTGTTAAGCTGGGAAGCTTTTTCTTATAATCCTCTGCAAGCGGAGTTGTCTCTAGGAGGCTGTCCCGCCAGGAATTACAGAGCCTCTAAGGAGGTCCTAAGGCCAGCCAGCTACACGGTTTGTTGCCCTGCAATTCCAAATTTTTTTCCAGAAGGAATGTATCAAAATAGGCCCCAAAGAGGAAAGGGATTCTTTCAGCTAACATCCATCAGACCTGAGTCGTGTGGGGCACCGCTAGGGATGAACGAGACAGTGTGGTGTGTTTGCTCCCAGAGATCTTCCGGTCCAGTAGGGATGGTGCTCTAGCAGTGTGTGGCCAGTGGTTCCTTGGAGCTCCATGGTCTGGGGATTTCAGGAGGAGGAGCACCGCCTGCCTTGCAGGAGGTGTCAGGAAGCCTCTGGAGGAATGGCGTCCTGAGGCTGAGGCTCCATCATTCGTCCAGGAAGGAAAGGAAATCCAGCCAGGAGTGGCTGGAATTGGCTGGAACCTAGAAGGACTGTGCCATGGGGTAGAGGGTGGGGCAAGGAGCAGACACGTGGAGAGCGAGCAAAGACCGGATCGAGTAGGGCCTTAGTCTTTTTCCCAAGCCGAGTTGAAGGGTTTAATTGGGATGGTGACATAACCAGGCTGGCATTTAGAAACCTCACACTAGCAGGTGTGTATGTTTCGTGGGGGTATGTGAGGGAGGAGAGTAGAGGGGGAGGTGGTGAGGAGGGAGGCATCTGGAAAGAGGGCTGACTCCCTGTTCCCACGCAGGGATGTGGGTGAGAGAGAGCTGGCTGGGGGGTGGGGGTGGGAACTGGGGAAGTGAGCCGAGGATCTGGGTGCAAGGGAGGCCATTTTATCAGTTGTCAAAACCAAGGGAAAACCAGACCACAGTGAAGGGAATAAAATGAGAAATCAGAAGTCAGGTGTGAAAGGCTTGATAATTCTGAGCGTGAACTTCAGAGTCCCCAGCCCCCACTCTACCATTAAGCAATCTGTGATCTTGAGCACTTCACTTAACTTCGATTTACTTTGATTTGCTCACCTGGATGTGAGGCCTGAACGAGCTCATATATATATATACAGCTCTTAGCAGGGTGCCTGGCACTTGGTGAGCACCCCGCTCACAGCGGGTTCTCTTACCCGTGAACAGGATCCAAAGGTGAGAGAATTCAAGAAGTGAGCTCTGAGCACTTGCAAAGTTGAGCGATCGGCTGCTCTGAACAGCCCGCCAGACTTCACCTTGCAGAACCAGCTCCTGCCTGCTGGCCGTTTCCCTGGTCGTGGCCCCACCGCCACGGAGGGACTCGGGCAGGAGGGACGACGCTCCGGCCCGCTGCCTGCGAGGGATGCGGCGTGCACGGGTCCCACGCATGCTTGTCCACATTCCTGAGCAGCTGTGTTGGACGCCATCCTCTGCATGCGTGGGAGTGAGGGTCGCCTTCTGACGGAAATTTAATGAATCTCGAGGCTTGTTAATTACCAGAGTAGGATTAGTTCAGCTCATTTCTGGACAAACCTTGGGACAAGCGAAGATTCCACTATAGAAGACAATTCAGGGTCAAGACTCAGGACTTCAGTGGTTCTCTACAAAACAGTTAATGCGTGCTCACTGAAGTCCAAGGAGCTCACTGAGTCAGGCCAGAGAGCGTAAGCCTCAATTTACTCAGCAGTCAAATAAGACTCCAGGTAAAAGCTCTGAAACTGACTCCTCAGACTGGGGCTGTACTTGCGTAAGCCCGTTGCTGGCTGGAGCGATTACCTTCCTGCTGTGATGTCTCTAAGTTTGAGAAAGGGGGATTAAAGTGAATGAGAACCGTATCACATTATCTTTAGCCTCTTCTCAAAGTGGTTTTATGAATTATGGAGAGAGGAGAGGAGGAAGGAAGACGGAGAGCCGGGTAGGGTAGGGAGGAATTGGAGCGGCAGAGGGAGGGGGCACAGAGAAGGGAAGAGGCTCGGAGAGGGGCAAAACAAGACGTGAGGAGGGGACCAAGGGGACCCTGCGCGATGAGACACTGGCGGGGGTGGGCGGGTAGCTAAAGTTGGAGAAGGAGGAGCGGCAGTCAGTTTGGGATGGAGGTGAGCACTGAGCCTGAGCCGAGAGCCCGGGAGCTGGAGACAGCCGCAGACAGCCCCTGCTCGGAGGAGGTGGGGGCCTCGGCACTCGCTCCAGTGAGAGGTCAGGAGCAGCGCCATCCGCAGAACCTTGCGCAGCATGAACGTGCCGTCCGGAATGGTGGCCACTAGCCGCGTGTGGCTACTGAGCCCCGGCAACGTGTCTAGTTGTGACTGGGGAGCCAAATTTGTCATTTTCTAAAATTTCAGTTAAAACACCCACACGTGGCTTGTGGCTGCTGCGTTGAGCTGGGCAGATCTAGAGGAATGAAGAGCACCCGGGAGTCACATGCCGGGGAGAGGAAGTCTAGAGCAGTGCCGTCACGTAGAAATGACAGAGCCACTGATTTCGTTTTAAATGCTGTAGTCGCAGCATTAAAAAAGGAATACGGGAAGTCAATTTCAACGGTAGATTCGGTTTAACCCAATATATCCAAAATACTATGCGTTCAACGTGTAATCGATAGAAAACGACTAATGAAATATTTTTTTTCTTTTTTCACGCTAAGGCGCTGAGATCTAGCGTACATTTTACATTCACAGCACATCTCAGTTTGGACCAGCCGTGTTTCCAGTGTTCAATGGACATCACAGGCCTAAGACATTGATCTCGAGCCAGAGTAGGCTCTCGAGTTACGGAACTCTAGAGCAGTGCTGTCTGCTAGGACTTTCTGTGCTAACGGCACTGTTTTATATCTAATCTTCTCATTGGGTGGTAGCCACTAGCCACATATACCTGTCGAGCTTAAAATGGGGCTGGTGTGACCAAAGACCGGAATTTTTACCTCAAATTAATTTTAACTGACGGAAACACACGTGATGGAAACACATGTCCAATATGTACCATATTGGACAGCAGAGCTCCAGACACATAGAGCTAGACTGAGTGAGAGAACATAGAGGACACAGAGGTAGCGTGTGGGGGGAACTGGGCAAGAGTCTCATTTGGGTGAGGAGAGACCAAGAACAACTGGATTCAAGATGGCAGGTAAGACAGAGAAGGAGCGAGAAATACAGGGAGCGAGTGAGAAAGGGCAGCCATTGGGAGAGTGAGAGCCGGACCGTAGGAGACAAGAACGTCGAGAGGCATTGGTCAACCCAAGGGACACAGGGAGAGGTACCATGCAAGAAAAAGGTGGGGCATGAGGAAAGGAGAAGTGGGGTGGGTGTCAGATGGACGAAGGGAGGTAGTGATGGACTGAGAGGGCATGGTGGAGGTCATGGGAAGAGAGGGGACAGGACAGAACACAGGGGATACAGGGAGGAGGGTATATAGAGAATGACAGGAGAGAAGGTGGTGGGAGTGTTGGGCGTAGACAAGGAGCATTGGGTGCCCTCCTTGTGGAGCTGTCTCTGTACCATTTGAAGAAAACGACCTTTCCTAAAGCCTGTACTTGGTGGAGGCCATCCACACCATTGTGTTTTTCTAAAGAAAGACAGAGTGGAGTCCTCTACACGCTGTCTCTCATCTTGGATTGAGTGCCCAGCTGGGGGAAAGTCCCACTGCTGAGCCCTCTTTCATAATCTTTTTTTAAATAAGGTTTAACATACTTATTTTGAGAGAGGGAGAGAGCATGTCTGTGTGAGTGGGGGAGGGGCAGAGAGAGAATCCCATGCAGGCTCCGCACTGTCAGCGCGGAGCCCTGCAAAGGGCTTAAATTCACAAACTGTGAGATCATGCCCTGAGCTGAAACCGGGAGTCAGAAGCTTAACCGACTGAGCCACCCAGGCGCCCCGACCTGCATCGTAATCTTAGCCGGGTAGCCTCCCTCATCTTTGGCGTGGCTGGGTACAGCCTCCACCCTTGGTTCCACTTTCCCAGCCCAGGGGAATGCAGAGAAAGAGACTGTGCCCTTTGGGCCTGCAGTGAATCATCTCACCCTGAATCAAGCCCTTTCATGCTCCATCCCTTCCAGAACACGAAGTCTCAAAGTTCTGAGTGTAAGAGGGAAACCCTGTTCCCTGCCCAGCATACTTTCTTTTTCAGCAGCATGACTCTCCTGCAGAAGAAAATCAGTTCAGCCCTCTGCCCCCTGCCTTTACTTTTTACAGCACGTGATCCGAGGGAACCGCCCAATCAAAACTGAGATGGCCCATCAGCTGTATGTCCTGCAAGTCCTGACCTTTAACCTTCTGGAAGAAAGGATGATGACCAAGATGGACCCCAATGACCAGGTAAGTGCTCAGTGGGACAGAGCTCTCCTGGCTTAAATCACGTATTGTTTGATATGGTACATTCCACCATTAGGCCATGCATTGAGCACCTACTGTGTGCCAGGGACGGTGTTTGATTGTGTCTGCAGAAATGGCTTGTGTTGCCCTGGGAAACCTGGCTCTGCCTCCCTGCGATCGCTTCCCTCTGGGTGACTCTCTGGGCCAAGCCCACCTCTGTTCTGCCAAGGTAGAGGTGATGCCTTCTCGGGGATTGATTGGGGCCAGAGTTCCGTGCAGAAAAGTCCAACCTGCTCTTTCTTTTCCTTGCTTCCCTGGGTTAGCTGATTCACCTGCTGACTGTCTGTTTGACTTCTCAGGCTCAAAGAGACATTATATTTGAACTGAGGAGGATCGCATTTGATGCTGAGTCTGACCCTAGCAACGTCCCCGGGAGTGGGACTGAAAAACGCAAAGCCATGTACACCAAGGACTACAAAATGCTGGGGTTTACAGTAAGTTTCCCAAAGCACGGATCTTGGTAGGCCTTCTCCCCTGATAGGAGGTCAGAGGGCCCACCGTCACAGAGCCCTGAGAAGCCCCCCTTCATAATGGAGGTCCTGGAACAGATGACATGGAGAGGCTGGTGGGGGCGGGGGGCTAATACTTGGTTTGCCTTGGTGACGGCAGATTACACATTTCTGTGCAGCATCTGGCCCCGTGGAACGAATCTCTCTGTTGGAGGGCCCAGGAGGTCAGTCACGTAGACAAAGAGAGGACCTCTCACCGCAGCAGCTAGGTTCTTTGAAATGCAAGAGTGGCTATTTTGTGATTGGACACAAAGCCTGAGGATGAAGTTCATTCAATTAAATACTCACTGTGCACCTGCCTCCTCGGGGCATGGCGTGCTGGGCTCTAGGGAGACGGGATGAGTCTGCACAGTCAGGGTCAGGAGCTCCCAGTCTCGTAGAGATGGCGGGAAGGAAGGAGGTGAGCACAAGAGCTAGCGTCATTGAGGGGAGGGCAGTAGGGCTTCCCCGCCAGTGGCTCTGCACATGTGAGGCTACCGAGTCTCAAATTGGGTTTCTTTATTTCCCCAGAACCACATCAACCCAGCGATGGACTTTACCCAGACTCCTCCTGGAATGCTGGCCTTGGACAACATGCTGTACTTGGCTAAAGTCCATCAGGACACCTACATCCGGGTAAAGGCTGGGGGCCAGCTGGCTCAGCCCTGCTACATCTCTTGCCTCCCTAATCCCCCCTCCCTCTGTCCTCATAGATCGTCTTGGAGAACAGCAGCCGAGAGGACAAACACGAGTGCCCCTTCGGCCGCAGCGCCATTGAGCTCACCAAGATGCTCTGTGAGATCCTGCAGGTTGGGGAACTGCGTAAGTCCCTGCCGCTTCACTCGTCTATCAGACGTTCCAAACTCAGGAGCCTTGGGGGACACGAGGTTACAAGGTCAGGGGTCAACGGGACTGGACAATTACTGTGCGTAGTTCTGGTAATCGGTGTGTGAGCTGTGATCCGTCCTATCCTCGTCTAAGGGAATCATGGCTGCTGCCTTGTTTGAGCGGGTAATTTGAAGGTGTTCGGAGCTACACCAGCATTCGTTTGCCCCTGTGCGTGAGGCTGGCTGAGCCTCTGAGAGGGCAGCGCCAGACCAAGAAAGCGTCCTGGCGAAGGAAGTCGAGAAAGGCCCGTCTCACACTCTTCATTCGCCCTGGCCTTGCTCTGTTTTGTTCCTTGGGGCCTCGGTGCACGCGATCCAACATTTCTGAGTGCGAGGACCCAGCTCCACCCTCCTGTTTCTCATCCTCTGTAGCAAACGAGGGCCGCAACGACTACCACCCGATGTTCTTTACCCATGACCGGGCGTTTGAGGAGCTGTTTGGGATCTGCATCCAGCTGTTGAACAAGACCTGGAAGGAGATGAGGGCGACAGCCGAGGACTTTAACAAGGTCAGTGTCCCAGAGCTCTGATGCCCACGGGCTGAGGTGGGCGCGTGACGGTCTGTGACCCCCTGAGCTGGGAAACCGGCTTGGTCGGCGGCACCGGGTCCCGAGACGGAGCACAAGAGCACCTCGGGTCCCTCCGCTTGTGCTTCTGCGATAGCCTGGAGCCGGGACCTGCCCCTCAGTGCCCTGGGCCCCTCATTGACCCAGTGGAGCCAGGCCGTGCCCCGCCCATCTTCCATGGAGGACAGCAAGCCAAGCCTGACAGTAATCGCCGTGGTCTGCCAAACACCCACTATGGGCAGGCACTGGTGTGGCTCTGTAGGCGGGAAACATTGGCGAGAGTGGGGGCGGACCTCCGTGGTGAGCGTGGTCTGGCTACCCGCTCGGTACCGACTCCCGGGGCACATCACGTACCCGCTCTCTGTCGCGCACCGCTGGGCCCTCCGAAGTTAGAATAATCTAGAAACTTCTCATCTCATTGTAAAAAACTTTCAAAGTATAAAGAGGAGAACATTCTCTGTAATCGCACCACCCAGCGACGACCATTCCCCTGTTTCTCTCTCGTCTTCTTTTCCCCTATAGACTCAGCCCCGCTGAGTGCAGAGCTGCTGGTTGTGCGGTGTGATGGCCCTTTTTTTCTTTACCTGTTGTTTTAGGGAAATACCCCATCTTTTGAACCCACCTCAGTGTGCCGGCGCTGTGTGTCCATATAGCATCCATATGGCGCCTCCGGGCAGCATATACCCGAAAATGTGTCTTCCTTTCTCATGTTTTAAAGATGAGTAGGGGGGCGCCTGGGTGGCTCAGTCGGTTAAGCGTCCAACTTCGGCTCAGGTCATGATCTCGCGGTCCGTGAGTTCGAGCCCCGCATCGGGCTCTGTGCTGACAGCTCAGAGCCTGGAGCCTGCTTCGGCTTCTGTGTCTCCCTCTCTCTCTGACCCTCCCCTGTTCATGCTCTGTCTCTCTCTGTCTCAAAAATAAATAAACGTTAAAAAAAATAAAAGATGAGTGGGGGTGGGGGCCCGCGGACCGTAAGCAACTTGCTCCAGGAACAGATTAAGAGATGGGGTCAGGATCTCAGCCCATTTCTCTCCAACTTCAAAACCTGTGCATTTGTCACCATGAGGCACTTGTCCTAAGGGGCCATCTAAGAAGGTGTGCCTTAGAGAGCCAGTACTCCTGTTCACCCAGCGGGTGTCTGTAGGGCCTCCGGGGCGGGGGCAGAGCCGTGGGGCCCAGAACCGGCCTGGCCCCTCACCGGAGGGGCCCAGGCAGACGCCATCCTCCTTTCTTCCCTTCCAGGTCATGCAGGTGGTTCGAGAGCAGATCACTCGAGCTTTGCCCTCCAAACCCAGCTCCTTGGATCAGTTCAAGAGCAAACTGCGTAGCCTGAGCTACTCTGAGATCCTGCGGCTGCGCCAGTCCGAGCGGATGAGTCAGGACGACTTCCAGTCCCCGCCGATCGTGTAAGTGCTGCCGGCTGGGCTGGGGGGAGGCGCCACCAGCCGTGCCGTCCCGTGACCTCCCCTCGCTCCGGTGCGTGTCCACCCAGGGAGCTGAGGGAGAAGATCCAGCCCGAGATCCTTGAGCTGATCAAGCAGCAGCGCCTGAACCGTCTCTGTGAGGGCAGCAGCTTCCGGAAGATTGGGAACCGCCGAAGGCAAGGTGAGGGGGCCTGGGCCCCTGGGCCGGTCCTTACCGCTCAGAGTCAGTGCCCTGGGGAGAGAGCCTGCCGGACAGGGGACAGGTCGTCGTTTTGCCCTCCATGTGCCCAGGTCCTTCCCGGACCTGTCTTTGGTCACTCGTTTGTCTTCCCGTGTGTTGCAGAACGTTTCTGGTACTGCCGCTTGGCCCTGAACCACAAGGTCCTGCACTATGGTGACTTGGACGACAACCCTCAAGGGGAGGTGACATTTGAGTCCCTGCAGGAGAAAAGTAGGTTCGCTTCTCTGTTGACGTGTCATAGTAGCTGGACTCCATGTCAGGAGACCTGCATTTTAGTCCCGGCCGTTTCAGGCCGATTATCTGGTGTTGGGCCGCTTGTCTCTCTGGCCTCCTCTGTCAGAGGTCATCTCTACCTGGCCTACCTCACAGGGCTGTTTGGAGAATTCCGTGAGATTCTGATGTGAATGGGCTTTGTAGACTGTCAAGGGTGATACAGGACTGTGTTGAAAGGCGGTGTTGACGAGCCGAAGCTCAGAAGCCAGATTGCTGCGTTCAAATCCTAGCTTTGCCGTTAATTCTCATTAACTGCAAGTTAATTCTCACCTCTGCCTTGGTTTCTTGTGCAAAATGGGAATAATAGGCACATTTCCTTTGTAAGGGGATTGAGTGAGTCATGTAAGTAAATCGCTTACAACATTGGCTGTCACGTAGTAAGTGAGCACAGCTATTTGCTCGTGGCATTGTTCTCTTAACCGCTATGCTATGCTGTGGAGGGGGCGTGAGCCTCTGAGGCCCCAGACCTTCGGGGAGACCATCCCAAAGCCCTGAACCGACCCCCAGTCAGATCTGACACAGCCCAGCCAGCCATGGCCCACGGGAAGGGACCACGGAGGAGGAAGCAACACAAGGCTGTTCTCTCTGAGCTGATCAAGCTCTGTGGTCCGGGGGCTGGGGCTTCCCCTCCAGCACTGACGCAGAGACCCATTTACAGCATAAATCTTCCGGACTAACTCTCTTCATTTACCAGTTCCTGTTGCAGACATTAAGGCCATTGTCACCGGGAAAGATTGCCCACACATGAAAGAGAAGAGCGCTCTGAAGCAGAACAAGGTGAGTGGAACGGGTGCCCTGGCAGAGTCACCGTCACTGTGACGCCTGGAGAGTGCAGTCGGCGGTGGCCGCTGTCCGAGCGCACGCTCTTCCGTCCGCTCTCTCCCGCTAAGTTGTTCCTTCAGGTCTTGTTAGGAACAGAACAAGAATAGGCAGAACCCCCGCGTACGCATCACCCGGCCTCAACAACCTTGGCAGGTCCCAGCTATCCACTTACTATGCTACTTTGAAGAAAATCTCAAGTTATGCTGTCGTTTCCTGTTCAATGTGTAGAATGGATCTGTAAATTATAAGGGCTCTTACCATAGTCACCATACCATGATCACACCTAAAAAGAAAGAAAAAGTTGTTATTTAATATCAGATACCCTACAGATGTTTGCGCCGTCTTGTGAATAGCGTAATTTCTCTGTATAAAAGCACACAAACGGTGTGTGCACACATATGCACACTCACACCGTTCTGTTCACTAAATCAGAATCCAAACAGGGTCTGCACATTGTGATTATTCTTTTAAGTTCCTTGATTACCAAGTTCCCCCCTAGCTTTTCCATGTTCGTTTCACTCTTGGCAGTTTATCAGTGGAAGAAACCGGGTTGCTTGTTTGGTAGCTTCTCCGAGTCTGAAATTTGCTGATTGTCTCCCCATGGTATAGTTTAACTTGTCCCTCCGTCCCAGATCTGGACGTTGGTGGAGAGACCTCGGGGGAGGCTTGATCCAGTTCAGGTTTGACCCTTTTTTTTTTGGCAAGACTGCTTCCTAGGTGGCATTATGTTCTATCAAGAGACACACAATGCGCGATGGTCTCTCTTTTTGTGATGTTAGCAGACTGTTAATGCCGAGTGCCTCAATCCACTGGCCAATTAATATTTGCAAACTAACAGTGTTCCAATGCAGTTGTTCCTTTTCATTTATGAGCTGAACTGCTTCTCTAAAGAGAAACTTACCATCATCTACTCTTGGTTTCCCAGTGGTCCACTTTATATAAGAAAGGATAAGCGCCTGATTCTTTCCTTTCATAAAAGTACCCACTTTTAAAACAATGAGTTGGTTCTCTGGTATCATCCAACAGTGACCAACTTTGCGTATGTGTTTTGTGGATGTGTTCCTGTGAACTCTTAGACTTAAGCAGATGATATTTGTTCCACTCCATTACAGTTATGTTGTCGATGCTTCAATTCCCCCATCTTTGGCCACAATTTGTTACCATTATGGTGGTTTTAAACCGTTAAGACTTGGGGTGCCTGGGGGGCTCAGTCGGTTAAGCGTCCGACTCCGGCTCAGGTCGTGATCTCGTGGTTCATGAGTTTGAGCCTCACGTCAGACTCTGTGCTGACAGCTCAGAGCCTAGAGCCTGCTTCAGATTCTGTGTCTTCCTCTCTCTGCCCCTCCCCTGCTCACGGTCTCTCTCTCTCTCTCTCTCCCTTTCTCCCTCCCTCTTAAAAATAAAAAACATTGAAAAAAAACGTAAAAAAATCAAGATTAAAAAAAACTGTAAAGACTTTCAGTTTGATCACCAACACGTGTAACTGAAGGTGATCTCCAGTCATGGACTCTGACATTCAGGGGTTCTGAGTGTTGGGAAATGACTTTTCTCCATTGTTAGAAGCATCCACATCTTAGGTGTGACTCAGGCGGGGAGTCTTCAGCCACACTTGGGCACGTGCCCTGGGGCCTGACGATACCACATCTGGATCAGCACGTTCAGTGATGGGGCCAAGTGACTAGGACTTTGGCCACGATCTTGACGTGCTAAGCCCAGGCCATCCCATTGCTCCACGTAACTGAAACCCTTTCTCCTTCAGGAGGTGTTGGAGTTGGCCTTCTCCATCCTGTATGACCCCGATGAGACCTTAAACTTCATCGCGCCTAACAAGTATGAGGTAAGCAGTGTGCAGCCACTTTGGACAGCCGAGCCCTCTCTGTCTCTTCAGTTGCAGGAGAGGAGTGGGCAGAACAGGGACATCCCCCTAAAGGCAGGGGACCCCAGCATGTCACGAAGGCTTTTTGGCACCGACATCTGCCAGGCTGGGGTCCATCCATCTGTGCTGGGCTCCCCAGGTTGCTCTTTAGCGACAGTCGTGAGTTGTCATTAGAAAGACAGGGTCACCAGGGGCTAACTTAACCTGTCTGGACTAGGAAAATTCTCCCCGTTTTCAATCTCTGCATGGCCACCTTCCCAAGCGAACCTGACAGATTCTCCCTCGTCAGGGCTGCTGGGCACATGCGATAGTGGGTCTGGCCTGGGCTCTGAGCCGGGATGGCCCCGGTCCTGCTGACGCGGGGCTCGCGGTTCTGCCCACGGCCCCAGAAGATACTGCATGCGCAGCGAGTGACTGGGGTTGAGCCCTGCGTGTCTACTGAGCTCCGGGGGCATCAGAGGGAACTGGAGGTGGGGCTTCTGGAAGAGGAGATGCTTAGGCAGGCCCTGAGCTGCCAGTGGAGTTCTGCTGGGAAGAAAGGAAGAAGTAGCAGGTGGGGAGACAGGTGAGCTAAGGCATAGAAAAAGACCTGACAAGTGGAGTTAGAGAGGGACGGGCCGAGAATTCTCTATTATTCCTGCTTATGCTGAGACCCTCAAGTTCAGTTTCTCTAGCCTTATTTTAACATTTGTTGACTGGACTTTTTTTTTTTTTTTAATTTACTTTTTTTGAAACAGAATTGAGATCCTACAGTGATTCCTTCTGTATCCTGCTTTTTTCACCTAATATGTATTGCCCCCGCCATTGCTAATTTCATGGTAGTTTCAGGTAGCTGACGCCCCAGTACTCAGGTCTCGTTTTGCTGTATCCATTCGTTGCGTTTGTAGAAATCATATTTCGGGGCACCTGGCTGGCTCAGTCAGAGGAGCATACGACTCTTGATCTTGGGGTCATGGGTTTGAGCCCCACATGGGGTATAGAGATTACTTACAGAAGTAAAACTTTTTTTTAAAAAATCATGTTTCAAGGGCACCAGAGTGGCTCAGTCGGTTAAGTGCCTGACTCTTGGTGTGGGCTCAGGTCATGACCTCACGGTTCGTGAGTTTTAGCCCCACATCAGGCTCAGCACTGACAGTGCAGAGCCTGCTTGGGATTCTTTCTCTCTCTCTCTCTCTCTCTCTCTCTGCCCCTCCCACACTCTTTCTCTCTCTCAAAGTAAATAAATAAATTTTTAAAACTTCTAAAACAATTCTATTTCAAAAAATAAAATAAAAACAAATCATATTTCAGATTATCTCAGGAAGCTTAAGCGTAAACCCCTCATAAAAGCCAAAAGGTGTCCTTGGGAAAGTGAACGATTACCTCCCGATTTGTCTTTGCTATTATCCCGAATCGGTTTTGCCGACACACTAAGTCGTGCCAGAAGAGACCATTATGAGTCCTCTCAGCAAAGGGACCTTGGCAGGACCTCCTGCTGACCAGGGGCCACCATGTGACGTTTTGCAACTTGCCCCCCACAGTACTGCATCTGGATCGATGGCCTCAGTGCCCTTCTGGGGAAGGACATGTCCAGTGAGCTGACCAAGAGTGACCTGGACACCTTGCTGAGCATGGAAATGAAGCTACGGCTCCTGGACCTGGAGAACATCCAGATTCCCGAAGCCCCACCACCAGTGCCCAAGGAGCCCAGCAGCTATGACTTTGTCTATCACTACGGCTGAGCCTGGAGCCAGACTCCGTGTACCCAGGAAGGGATTTTGGGCCCAGGAGAAACACCTACAGTCTGGTGCCTTGTCTTTTGCTTGTACAGAATCTGTAGTGACCATGGTGGCCAGTAAACGCCAGCCATTCCTCAAACTCACCTCGGACCATCCAGAGCTTCCTCTGGGTCCCTGCCCACTCTAAGTCACGAGGGCGGGGGTGCTCTGCCCCCCCGTCACCATGGAGCCTGGGATCAGAGGGTGAGCATGAACAGCAGACGCTCTTGCCTTCCCGGCCAGGGACTGCTTGCGCTGGAGTTAACAAGAGTCACTCACTCACCTTTTCTTCCTGAGCCTGCTCTCCAGTTGGCTGGATCCCCTTGTGGGCAAGAGCTGGCCCAGGAAAGGCTGCTCCGCAGAAGAGAGAAGTTCTGGGCGTGTTGAGAGCCTCAGAGAGACTGCCTTTGGGTGACCCGTGCCTGTGTCTCAGATCCAAGTGGAGGCCTTGTCCTTTGCTTGGTAGATGCCTTGCCCTTGCTCTCGTCGCCTTCGTGAGGGCTCACTCCGGCCTCATTCAGTGCCAACGAGCTGCTGCTACTGAGGCTCGGCTCTAACATCTCTGGTCTCCGGAGCCACCAGATCTCTCTTGCCCACACAGTTGTCTGGGCAGAGGGAAAGTTCTCCCTACAAGCTCTCGGTCTCTCATCCTGGCAAGTCAAAGACGTGCGAGCTAAGTCCTGTCCTCTAGTCTCAAAGAACTCTGCAGGGAGAGCCCAGATGAGGCCTGGGCTGAGGCTGGTGAGGCCACTAGAGTCCACTCCCGCCACCCCCCCCCCCCGCCCCCCAATTTTCATTTTTTCCTTCCTCGGAGAGAGATCTCCCACCTAACCTGAATTGCGGCCCTCCACTTGGCTTTCCTTTGGCCTCCCCGACCTCAGGAAGTTTGGCCTTCCCTTCCCCCTGCTCCCAGTGTTGTGGTTTCTGCCATTGGCCATGATTTCAGGGAGCTAGCTGAGGCCACAGCTGTGCCAATGGGGCTTCCCTGGTGCTGCGGCACCTATAAACCACATGCCCAGCCTCTCCCCTTGGACACGTGAACACGGTGGCATTCAGTATTGGTAGCCTGGCATGATAGGTACTGCCCCATGAAGAGTGTACTATATATTTTCTTTACTATAGGCCATACTTATACAGACGTGTATATATATTTATATAAGATCTCCCTATCCTAGGATGCAATGTTGGAGGGAAAATAAAATTGGAGGCTCCCCCTAAAAAAAAAAAAAAAACAAAAAAAAAAAAACCACTTCCCATTGTGAGCCAAGAGAGTGACCCAAGAGCAGCCAGGAGCTTCCTGTCGGTAACCATGTTTTCAATAAATACTCTTTCATGTACAAACTGCGGTACCTATTAACAGCCGTGTCTCTGTACTTGCCGTCCGCCCAAGGGAGCTCTCACCTTCACAAGCCTTCATTTCATTGTGTCTGGGAGACTTGGAGAGCTCCAGCTGGAGCCCCCAGCCAGCTTCCAAGGCCCCCCCCCCCCTTCAACCACTCCGCCCTCCCCGTGCGTGTGCATGCGCGCACGCACGCACACACACACATGCTTCCACAGTTAAGGATGCTCACAGATTGTTGCACCAGGACAAAGTGTTTTCTGCCCAGGCTTGCTGGGCACAGCAGGGAAAGGCATACTGTATACCCCCGTGAACATATCCTCCCTCTTCTCCCTGCCAGGGACACAGCCAGGGAACAGCTCAAATTCTTGTGACTTACAAAGAAGACACGTTCTTCACCCTGTGTGTTGCCGGTGCTTAGTGCCCAGCCCTCCAGCTGGTGTTGGAGGCTGTTGCTCCAAAACTCAGCCTTGGTAGCTGGGAGGCCTGAATGAGGGTGGTGATGAAAATAGATCCTCTCTCTCCCCTCGAGAAGGAGGCGAGGATGAGCTCTTTCAAAAGGCATAGAAAGTGCATGCGGTGCAGGCCTTTAGAACTAACTACAGCCAAGACCTTGGGCAGTGATGGGTGCCACTGTGGGTGCTTGGAACCAGTGCCTGCGTGATGCCAGCTGGCGGTGGCTGGGAGTGGCAGCGGTTTGCAGAACGCGCTGCTCGAACCCAGGTCTTGAGCCTTCTTTTCAGAGGGGCCAGGGAAGTCACACACCGGGATCCGCGTTTGCAGCCAGTGTTAAAAGAGAGCCGAGGAGGCACTGGGAAGGGAGGACAAAAAGTCCTAAACTGGGCCTCAGTCTGCAACCCTAGCCTGCCCTGACCTCCTAAGGGTTCTTGCCTCTGCCTCTTCTCATCCATCCTGCAAGATGAGTGAGATCTGAACTCCTTAGCTGGCGTTTTTGAGACCACTGCAACCTGCCCCTTAGCTACTTTTCCAACCATAGCTTTGGTTAAGTCTCCTTATAAGCAACTGGGCTACAGCCAGGCTCCAGTCTTCCCCTCTCCTCCTATTTCCTGTGCCCAGGACATTCCCCACCCCTCCTACTCAACCTGTGGAAATTGAGGTAATTCTTAGAAAGTTTCAGGCAGGGGAGATGCCTGGGTGGCTCAGTCGGCTGAGCTCTTGATTTCAGCTCCGGTCACGATCTCATGGTTTGTGGGTTCGAACTCCACCTCAGGAGGCACCTGACAGCACTGAGGCTGCTTGGGATTTCCCCTCTCTCTCTCAAAATAAATAAACATTAAAAAAAAGTTTCAGGGGTGCCTGGGAGGCTCAATCCGTTAAGCATCTGACTGGATTTGGGCTAAGGTCATGATCTCGCAGTTTGTGGGTTGGAGCCCTGCATCCCGTCCGCACTGGCAGTGTGGAGCCTGCTTGGGATTCGTTCTCTGTGCCTCTCTCTGCCCCTCTGCAGGTTGCTCTCTCTCTAAGTAAACTTAAAAAAATTTTTTTTAAGTTTCAGGCACACAAAATGTTTCATAAATGTTTATTATTTATCATCTCCCATGGATCTTCTAAGTCCTAAATTTTAATGCCCCTGAGTTATCACTCCCCAGCTGACGAGTTCTCAGAAGAAAAAGCCCATGAGAGATTTATCTTCGTGGTTCCATGGCTGCCTGGCACAGCACCGGGCTGGAATAAGGTAAATTAATCTGTTCAATAGACGTAAACAGGACGCTATTTTCTGGCTGCCCCCGGTGCGCATGGCTCCCCAGCAGGCACTGACTGGTGTCCAGAGCGAGGCCGATTATTGGGCGGCGGAGACGCAAGCGACCACACCACGAAGGGCTGCTCGGAGCCGGGATCGAGGGCAAGCGCGGCGGACAATGCTGGAGGCCCCACCCCCGGAGCCCCGCCCCGCCCCGCCCCGCCCCGCCCCGCCCCGCCCCGCCCCGCCGGCGGCCGGCAGCCGGCGGTCGGTCCCGCCCCTCGGCGGCTTCTGGCGGAAGTTCACACCCTTCGCGGCGGCGCTCGGCCTCGCACTTCCGGCGGGGGGATCCGGACCGTAGCTCCCGGGACCGAGGTAAGTGGGCGCGCGGCGGGGCCCGCGCGCGCTCCCGAGGGCGGGGCCGGCCGGCCCGGGCCGGGGAGTGGGGTCTCGGCCGGGCTCTGCGCGGCGCAGCGCGCTCCGGCTTCTGTCCCTTCCGGGTCGCAGTGTCGGCGCCGTGGAGGGGGCGAGGCCTCCACGCGCCCTGCCCGGCCGCCCGCCGCGCGTTTCCCGGCGCTGCCTGCGCCCCGCGCGACGTCCCGGGGCCGGAGCCAGGCGGGAACTGCGCGGACGCGGCCCGGGCCGCCGAGAGGCCTCAGCCCGCGGCGGGGTGGGAGTGCGGGGCGCGCAGTAAACACGTGGGCAAACAGGGCAACGTCAGGTGGTGGGAGGTGCCGGGAGCCCGAGTCGCGGACCCTTGAGGAGGGTTCGGCCGAGCAAAGGTCTAGGGAGGAGGGAACGGCGAGTGCAAAGAACGACATGGGCGGGATGGGTTTGGCGAGCGGCCAGGGGCCAGCGTGGCGGCGGCCGCGGCACCGGGACAGACGCCGGCAGAGGCCAGATGGTGGGAGGCCTTCCCCCGCGGGCCCGCTCGGGGGTTGGGATTCGCCCTGGGAGGGCGTGGCGTGCTTTCTGTGTTTTAAGCCTTCGTCCCTGCTGCCCTGCCTCGTGGACTCCAGGCTGTCAGGAGGAGGAAGCGAGGACACTAGTTAGGGGACTGCTGCAGCCGCTAGGTGAGAAATCAGTGTGGCTGAGGCTGCCGGCCCCCACCGAGGCGAAGGCAGCTGGGCCACAGGGATATGAGAGCAGGAACGGACAGGATAAGGTTTGAGGAAGGAGGGAAAGAGTGGGCAAGGATGAGCTCATCGTCGATTTGGGGGCTTGCACGTAAGTAACCAGGTTTGTTATGCTGGCATTCACTGATGGTATAGGTTGGGGGCACCTTCAGTTTGAGGTATCTTGAGTGGAACTACCAAGGAGACTGTTAGATATACCAGCCTGGGCGCTGGCAAAAGAGGGTAGGGCAAATGAAAAGGATTTAGAAATCACTGGAATGTCCATCAGATGGGATGAGATGACCCAAGAATGAAGAGAAGAGAAGCCAGGGTCCAGTGCTCAGGCGGCCAACTTTTACAGGTTGGTTGATGAGAAGGAGCCAGCGAAGAAGGCAGGGAGTTCGGAAAAGGAGTCCAAGAAAGGAAGAAAAAACAGGACAGTGTGGTGTGGCAGCCAAGAGGTTTTCCGCGGAGGAGGAGGTGGTCAGTTGTGTAAGGTGCTGAGGGAAGCAGAGACTTGATCCTCGGAGGGGCAGCCAGGAGGAGGGGGTGGTGACTCGGAGCAGTGGGGACAACAGACTGGGAAGGAGTAGGGATGGCAGGACACGGGGCCCTGGGGGAGTTTGTTGTAAAGGAGCCAGGAGGGGGTGCAAGCGGCTGCTGCCACAAACCAGCATCCAGTTTTGGACTCGATGCTCTTGACTCCTCTCCCAAGGGGCAGATGAGTTTATCCTCTGTCGTGGATACACTGTTGTGGAAACTGAGGTCCAGCGTTCAGGTAATTCAGAGGCCACCAGGTAGTAAAGGAGCCAAGACTGGATCCCAGGTCTTTCTCACTCCAAGCCCACACTTGTAAGCGCTAAACTGCACTGCCCAGGTTACAGCCACACAGAGTGAGGGGGGCCAGGTGCTACGGTGCCCTCCCCTGAGCGGGCTGCTGCTCCCAGCCAGGCTGCCCCCTGGGGAAAAGTAAGGCCGACATAGAATTCCTTTCTTGGCAAATGTGATTTGAAAAAGAGCATTTGCCCCTTTCAGGCTGGTTTCCCTTATCCTAAAAGAAAGGCAGGGATCTTACCAGTTACCTATCTCTGTCTCCAGGGCTGGGTATACAGTGGCACTTGATAAATGCACATTGAGTAAGTGGCCAGATGAGTTCCAAGAGCCCTTCCGGCTGCAGTCTGATCTTGTGTTTGGGGTTAGGTGGCTCATGATAAGAGAATGAGTGTTGTTAACTTGGAGACCGGGCTGGGGTAGTCATGGGGACTTTTTGGAGGTGGAGGACCTGGACTGGTGAAGGCAGGGTAGGCCCTGAACAGGGCGGGGAGGCGGGGTGCACAGATCGCAGCGTTGGAATGGGAACTGCACCAAAAGCAGAAGATGCAAGAAGTTGACTCACGGAAATGTGTCGACTGCCCTGGCTTGGGAGCCGTGGGTGGGGAACCCTGGGGAGCGAGTGCTAGAGGATATAACGCAGTGTGGTTGCCTGTGCGGTGTAAGCAGGCATGTTCTCAGCAGGGAGCGGTTTTGCCCCCCATGGCCTCTGGCCCCGTCTGGAGACATTTTTGGTTGTCACAGCTGAGGATGAGGGGCCGTTATGGGCACCTAGTAGATGGAGACCAGGAACGTTCCTAGACATCCCACAGGGCACAGAGCATGATCTGGCCCCACCTGTCCGTAATGCCAAGATTGAGAAACCTAGGTATAGGGAAAGCGTGTGGGCCTTAAGACCCGTTAGGTGTAGGTTTGGTGCCCGTGTGCCCCACTCCCCAGCTGGGCAGGCAGGAGCCTGACCTGCAGGAGATGTGGGGAGAAGTGGAGGAGACTGCGCATCGTGTGGTGGGGGGAGAGGATGGCGGCCCGGAGGGCAGTGGCGGAGGACAGGAGATGTGACCAGATCGGGGATGTTTTTGAAGCCTGAGGTGACAGTACTTGCCGATGGCACGTGGGCCGAAGGAGAGAGGAATCAGGCTGGGGGCGAGATTTGTGGCCTGAGCCCCTAGGTGGACGGAGGTGTCACTGGCTGCGGTGGGAGGAGGGGCAGGTTTGGACGCCTGCTGGGAAACAGGAGTCCGTGCTGGGCAGGCTAGGGGTGGGTGCCGGACACTAGGCATCCAGGTGCGGACAGACAGTCGGCCACTGGCTATTCCTCTGGAGTTGACGACGAGGTCAGAGGGAGGGCTACACGCTGGGGAGATGTCAGCTTATTGCTAATAAAAGGTAATCGGCAATAAAATGTGTTTCGATGTGTAAGTTCCCGAGTCCAAGGATGCTAGAAGCCGCGAGGAAGCAGCCCATGCTTTCACCACCCCACAGAACCCCCGGGAACGCGGTAGCTCCTGTGCTCAGTGCCCCAGCCACGTTTGAGCGTGACAGCTCAAACACCACGTGTGCCATTGCTGTGGATGTCGTGGTTTCTCCAAACCGTTTATCAAAAGCAGTGCCGTCTCCTCGGTGTACGTGGCAAACGAATTTCAGTGCATTGTGGAACCACGGAAAGACTGCTCTGTGTCACATGTAAGACAGTTGGGGTCTGGGGACACCTGGCTGGCTCAGTCAGTGCAGCATGCAACCCTGGATCTTGGGGTCATGAGTTGGAGCCCCACGTTGGGGGTAGAATTTACTTAAAAGCGCGCACGCGCGCACACACACACACACACACACACACAGTTGGGTTCTAGATTCAGGTAATTTTAAGTAAGTCTTCTACCCTACAAAGGATCCAGAGTGAGTCTTAGTTATGTGGACTGTCTTCCCCCCTCCTCCACCCCCCACTAAAAGCTAGGAGGGTTCTGGGGCGCCTGACTGGCTCTTGGTTTCGGCTCAGGTCATGATCTTACGGTTCATGAGTTGGAGCCCCACGTCAGACTCTGTGCTGACAATGGATCCTGCTTGGGATTCTCTCTCTCTCCCTCTCTCTCTCTCTCTGCTCCTCCCCTGCTCACATGCCCTCTCTATCAATATAAATAAATAAACTTGAAAAAAAAAAAGCTAGGAGAATTCCCCCAAAATACCACCGGCAGGTTCCAAAGCTCCCCTGGAGAGAACAGCAGCCCGGGGGGGGGGGGGTATCCTCTGGGCAAAACCTTGTGCTGGCTCCCACCTCGCCTTGGGGGAGGGGAAACAATAACCCGGCTTCCCTGTCCAGAATTGAATGCACTTCCTCCTTTCGGAAAGGGCTGGGGGTGGGGAAAGTAGATGTCTGAGCAGATGGTTCTAGGAAGGCTTGAAGAAGGTGGCGGCACTGGAGCAGGTTGGGAACCTCTCTGAGGAGGAGATGGGGACCGGAGGGACGCACAGATGAAGCAACGGGCGGGATAGCTCGGGACCTGGGTCCGTCCGGTGTCCGCAGAGCCCACATGCTCTGGACACTCACTAGAGTCGCCTGCATCGATAGGCTGGGAGCGGTGAGGTTTGGCAAGAGCCTCAGGCGGGCACGGCGACTAGGGGAGTGCTTGTTAGAGGCTGGGGGCAGGGAGGTATTGGTTTCCTGATCCATTTTTAACGCCTCAAAGACCAGATCAGCCCCCAGAGAACCAAGTGCCCGGTGTCTTGCGCTGAGTCATCGAACCGTATGGACAACTCACGATGTGCCCAGTGGGCATAAGACTAAGGGGCACGGTGGTCCCTGTCTTCACAGAACTCACAGCCTCCCAGGGGACAGAGACGTCACTCAGATGACCACGCCCCGCACAAGGGCACTGAAGGAAAAGTAGGGGGCCGTGAGAGCAGCCCCATCACGGGGTAGCCCCCAAGGAAGTGACATTTGAGCTGAAGTTGACTAGGACCAGGTGAGACAGGAATGGAGAAGGGTGGCAGGTCCATTCCTTCAGGTGGTAGGAAAGAGCCTGTGTGTTTGGGGAGCTGAGGTGGCCGGTGGGATGGGGACAGAGCCCAGCAGGGACAGATCAGGCCGTCTTAGCGGACAGAAAGGCTTTTGGTCTTTATCATAAGAGCACTGGGAGCCACTGAAGGGCCGACGTCTGATCTGACATGATCAGATTTACGTTCTTAAAAGGTCACTTTGGTGGCAATTCACGGAGAACGGCTCGAGGCGACAGAGCTGACGTGATTGGAGCTCCCGTGAGCGCCTGTGCTGGGCTTGGGCCCCTTCCTGCTCCTGCTGAGTCCACTCTGGCCTGCCCCCTGTGGGCAGGGGTGGGGTGGGGTGGGGTGGGGTGGACCGGTCAGACAGCCCTCTTTCCTTTCCATTCTTCTAGTCTCTGCCCTGGGGACGTGTGAGCCCTGCGTCCACTTAATCATGGAGAGGGTTGGCCTGGGCCACCAGCCCCTTAGGTGAGGACTCTGCCTGGGGCTCCGTGGACGATTCTGAATCATGGAGGCAAAGAGGACTCTTCCGGCCAGGAGACCTTCCTGTTGAAAGTTGTGGCCCAGCTTGGCCGGCCCTTCCTGCCGGCTGTCTTCGGGAGAGGCTCCCACCGACCCAGAGCTAGGGGGTTGCGGCTTTCCCGGATGGGGAGGTGGGCCTTCGACGTGGCCTTTGTGTGGAAGGCGGTGTTGACTCTGGGGCTGGTCCTCCTCTATTACTGCTTCTCCATCGGCATCACCTTCTACAACAAATGGCTCACCAAGGTAATGGGGTCCTTGCCGGGCAGGGGGCTGGGTGGCAGGGGACTGTGGCCGTGGCTACAGCGACCCCTAATGTTTAGCAACAGGACAGCACAGGCTTCAGCCAGTCAGACTGGAAGCCAGTCACGCTGGTGATGGGACCGGGCCCTAGAGCCCCACCGTGCCAAGGCTTCCCCTCAAACGGGCGGAGGGAGGGGAAACCGGGAAAGGGGGAGGACTGAGGATGCTTGGGGGCACTAGGGAGGTTTAAGGAGGCAGCTGCTCACCGGCCAGTGGAGAAGTGTTTCGGGGTTTTCATGACCGGTGCAGCTGAGCCGGCCGCACAGGCCCTTCCTGGGGAGGGGCCTCAGCAGGAGGCCGAGGGCGGTGGGGACGGCGCCGTGCCCGCCACCTGCTCTCTGTGTGACTTCTGAAATTGGAACCACACGTCTCTTGTCTCCAGTGATTATAACGTGGGTGAAAGCCCCTGGGCTGCTGCAGACCCTCGGGAGCCACCCGGTTGGCGTCGCTGCCACCGGACGGGGGGACGGGCTGCGGGCAGGCTGTAACCCGTGCTGGGCGGTCTGTGCTTTGGGCTCCGTAGAGCTTCCACTTCCCCCTCTTCATGACGATGCTGCACCTGGCCGTGATCTTCCTGTTCTCTGCCCTGTCCAGGGCGCTGGTTCAGTGCTCCAGCCACAGGGCCCGCGTGGTGCTGAGCTGGACGGACTACCTCAGGAGAGTAGCTCCCACAGGTACAGGCCTGCCTGGGGCCGGGGCAGAGGAGGGCACTTGGAAAGCCACAGGCCAAGAACACAAGGGCTTGGTGTCTCGGAGCTTAGGCCCTCCCGCTCCTCTCTTCCTGCCTCCCCCCCCAGCCCAGCCCTGCTTCTGCCTCTTATGCACTCCGCAGCCCCCCGCCTCCCACATACACACAGTGCTCGCACTCTCGTGCACATGGAGGCAGCAATGGCCTTGTCGTTGTCTGGCCCTTCGATGTGTATGCTGAGCCGACACCTGCCCTGGAGACGGCAGTGAGCAGAGTCCCGTCCCTGTCCTGGCGGTAGTGGGATGATGAGGGGTGCCTGGGAGCCCAGAGGCACCAGCCCAGGCCCAGGGGGAGGCTTCCCAGAGCTTGGGCTACAGAGGCCGAGGCTTCAGTGCGTGTGCGGGTCTGAAAGGGAACCGAAAGCGTCTCTGGACGCCGAGACTCAGCGCTGGTGAGGGGAAGTGGGAGAAATGAGGGGGTGGCAGGGACAGACCCTGGAGGACCCGGGCCTCCAGGACGAGTGTGCCTCTATCCTGAGGGAGGGGACATTCACACATTCGCCGTGTTTAGCCACTGGGAACTCCCCAGTCCTAAAGCTGGAGCGGAACCCCCTGCGTTTTGTGGCCAGGAGTTGACCCTTCAGCTGCTGTGAGAGGAAGGCCCGAGGGCCCCAGAGAAAGCCGGGGTGTTCAGGGCAAAGCAGGGAGCGCTCGGGGGCCTCTCGGAGGTGTCTGAACAGCCGGCGCTCGCGTGCCGGCCTGCCCTGGCTGCATGTCCGGGGGCGCCCCTGTCTCCACAGCACTGGCAACAGCGCTTGACGTGGGCTTGTCCAACTGGAGCTTCCTCTACATCACCGTCTCGCTGTGAGTACCGGCCACACCCCGCCACCTCCGTCCAGCCTTTCACGCGCACCCTGCCGGCGGGCCAGCGCCGTACCCCTCTCTGGGACCGGCCCTTGATCTCCGCTCCTTCCTGACACCCAGCGGCTCTCTGGGAAGCTGACAGCCCCTGCGGTAAACTTGGCTCGCAGGGGTGCTGTGCCTGCCTGCCCGGCGGCCCCGGGGGGAGCCAGGGACTCAGAGTGGTGACCGTATGCAGGGGAGAGAGGGCACTGACCGGTGTGTGGTGCCTGTGGCTGCGCAGAAGGGCAGGTGTGACCGTCCTCTCTCATCTCTGACTCTGCACTTCAGGGAGCACAGCCTTTGCCTTCTTTTTCTCCTCTCCTCCTTCCTTCCTTATCCCGGTCTCCACGGAGGAGCAGGTATAATAGGACTCAGTGAGCTCAGCGTCCAACCCGCGGCCTTTTCTCTCTGGCGGTAGCAAGAGTCCTCTTAGGCCGAGATTTCTTCTGATTAAAGGTCACGTCATCAGTCCAGATGACTCAGGCTGCCTTCCTGTGGTCTTCTGTACCCAGATTGCCCGGCTGCCCTGAGCAGAGCCAGCTGCCCTCAGGGAAATCAGAGGTCCCCCGGCCTCCCACCTTTTCCAGCAGTGTCCGTGGGCTCCTCTCCTGGTGGCGGGTCTGAGCCCTGAGCCCTGGCGGTGCATCGTGGGTACTTTGTCCTTGCAGGTACACGATGACCAAGTCCTCCGCTGTCCTCTTCATCCTGATCTTCTCGCTGATCTTCAAGCTGGAGGAGCTGGTGAGGCCTCAGCTCCCCTGGTCCCTCCTACCCCCACAGATGCTAAGAATAAAAGGGAGGACTGGGTAGCAGCTAATCACTGTATGTGACAGAGGAAACGAGCCCAGGTGGCAGTAACTCCTGTCACTGAGGAAGGACCTAGGACAGGCCACTGCTGATAATACTTAGCAACTGGCGTGGCAGGTGGAATGACCAAAAGAATGACCAAAGGAGAAAGGGTTCAAGGTCAGGGACCAGGCACAGCTGGCCCTTTGCTATAACCAAAGGAAAGCGCTAAAGAAGTTTAGATCAAGGAGGGATGCAGGGTACATGTCTACTGAACGTCAGCCGTGCCTACATTGATGGGAAGTTGCTGGCCGGGACCCCCAAGGTCGAGGGGGAGAAGGGTTTCCTGCCTCGGGGTCAGCCAACATGGCTACCGAGCCTAAGCTCCAGGTTTGAGGAACTCAAGAGCCCACAGTTAGTTGCCACTGCTCCTCATCCTAATAGCGCGCAGCGCTGGTCCTGGTGGTCCTCCTCATCGCCGGGGGCCTCTTCATGTTCACCTACAAGTCCACACAGTTCAACGTGGAGGGCTTTGCCTTGGTGCTGGGGGCCTCGTTCATCGGCGGCATCCGCTGGACCCTAACCCAGATGCTCCTGCAGAAGGCCGAACTTGGTGAGAGAGGGGCCTGGGGGCACCGGGCAGGGTGGGGGCAGGCCAGGCCAGGCCTGGCAGCTCACCCGTGTCCCCATTCTGCAGGGCTCCAGAACCCCATTGACACCATGTTCCACCTGCAGCCACTCATGTTTCTGGGGCTCTTCCCTCTCTTTGCCATATTTGAAGGTAGGTTCGGTCATCCATCTTGGCGGCCCCTCGGTACAACAGATCCCCGGTCCCTGCTCTGAGCCCAGCCCTGTGGTAGCTGCAGAGTTTACAGACATCAGAGGTGTAGTCCGTCCCTTGGTAGTGCCTGGTTCAAGGGCCAGACAGACATTAAACCGGATGGCTGGAATCCAGCATGATAAATGCTTACACAGAAAGTGTGTATGAAAGACAGCAGATGATGATGACAATGGATGCGGACAGGTGTGCCAGGCTCTTCTGATCATTTTAAACATACTAACTCATACGCCCCAAAACCCCACATGGCCGTACTATCATTATGCCCATCGCGCAAGTTAAAGAAACAAGTGGGGAGAAGATAACCTTGCCCAAGGTCCTGTGGTTCATAAACAAGCCAGCATTTGGTTCCAGCAGCTGGCTTCCAAGTCCTTCGTGTTAACCATGATGTGTTCTGTCTCTTAGAAGGAACGGAAGGCCATGAATTATTTCAGGATGCTAGGGTGGAAAGCCAAGTCAGAAAGGCTTACCAGGCAACGTATTTTGGAGGCTGGATGGGACTTTGACAGGCCGTTGGTGGCGGAACAGTAGGTTGGGACAGGGGGAGTGTGCCGGACTTTGTGCGGCCAGCCCTTGTACGGGAGTCTGGGCCGGTGAGCAGTCCCGCCCACCATTGCCTCCCGGAGAGGGGAGAGGCGAGAGGCGAGGCGAGGCAGGGAGAATGGTCTAGGCTGGCAGTGCACTCCATGTCCTTCCTTCCTCCCATGTTTTTTTTTTTTTTTTTTTTTTTTTTTAAAGTTTATTTATTTTTGGGACAGAGAGAGACAGAGCATGAACGGGGGAGGGGCAGAGAGAGAGGGAGACACAGAATCGGAAACAGGCTCCAGGCTCTGAGCCATCAGCCCAGAGCCTGACGCGGGGCTCGAACTCCCGGACCGCGAGATCGTGACCTGGCTGAAGTCGGACGCTTAACCGACTGCGCCACCCAGGCGCCCCCCTCCCATGTTTTAAGATTAGTCTTTGTCGCCTGTCTGTTTCTCCTTCCTCCCAGAGTCCTTTCTGTCCTCAGGGTCATTTCAGAGCATTCTGTCCCACATCCATTTCAGTTTCAAGCAGTGAAGCGTCTCAAACCTCTCTGAGAAAATTATTCTGCAGCCCCGTTGTCCAGGAAACTTCTGCAGCCTCGTTTTTCTCCTTTTTAATGTCTCCCCCCCCCCCCCATTCCTTGTGCCCCCCTTGCCCACAGCCGCCGCCTCCTGTCCTGGCTGTTTACACTGCTCCCAGTCTCCGCAGACCCTCATCCGAAAGCCCTGATAGTCGTCACTTAGCAAAGCTGCGTGGATTTAGCTCCTTTAATCTTTTCTGGTAAATTAATCCCCCAAGCGCCTTCATTACTTATGTTGCTCTTTCCCGAATTCCCTTCAATTTGCCAACGCCTTTGCGGTACTGCTGAGCCCAGCACCAGACAAGATGTCCTACATCGTGAGGCTGTTTGCCTGGGAGGGACCATCACTCTGCATTTCTTTGGTGCTTCCCTCCAAAAGTCTCCCAAGTGCCTGGCCACCCTCCATCCCCGCCGCCCCCCCCCCCCCACCCCCAAGTGTCTCTGCTGTGCCTAGCTCGGGCCGTTCTTGTGCAGACAGACCTGCAAAATCACTCTCTCAGAGGGTTGGTGTTGGAGGGCTGGGAATCCTCTGGAAGTCGAGCAAACTTTGGTGTGTGGGTGCCCATGCGGGTGTCTTTAGAATGCTTTGTCCTATATTTGCGTGTATGTGTATACTTTCTGAGAACTGTTTGTCACATTCTACTTTCTGAGAAACGCTGGGCTTGTCGAAATGCTCTCATTTTATCACTGGGGAAACTGGTCCTGAAAGAGGACACATCTCAACCTAGTGCCACAGCTGGGTGATAGCAAGACCGGGATTAAAGCGGGGAAGGTTTGTGAGGATAAGACTCGTCCCTGTTGGTAGGTGGCCCAGGGCATTGACAGTCCTCACGGGGTGGGCTGCCCGCCTCCTCTCTTAACCACAGCAGCAAGGGCCACATGAAGTCACCCTCCTTCCCAAAGACAGGTACATACCGTGGGAAGGACAGGTGTTTCCGGCCGATGTTCTGTGAAGTGCCGTGCTCTCTACCTGAGCCCAGTGGCTCGGAAGCCCTCCACGTGGCTCCCTGTGAGACTCTCTGGGAACCATCACTGCTTCCCCGGCCCCCCAAGTGTCAGGCCATCTGCCGCAGGGTTCTCTTCCCTGCCTGTCCTGTCCTCTGGGCCTCGGCCAGTCTGCAGGTGCTCAGGGGGCGTGGCTGCAACAGTGCTGGCTCTTCTGCTCGCCGGGCAGGGTGAGGCCACCCAGGCAGGCTCACCCAGGACGCGGCCTCCCGCTGTCTCCCCCCTCTCCTTTCAGGTCTCCATTTGTCCACGTCTGAGAAAATCTTCCGTTTCCAGGACACAGGGCTGCTCCTGCGGGTACTAGGGAGCCTCTTCCTTGGCGGGATTCTCGCCTTCGGTTTGGGCTTCTCCGAGTTCCTCCTGGTCTCCAGAACCTCCAGCCTCACTCTCTCCATTGCTGGCATTTTTAAGGTACAGACTTGGGGATGGCCCTGGTCCTGTCTTAGAGTGCAGCCCCCACGCTCAGTCGCAGCTTCGGTCCCAGCTCCCGTGCCCCAGGGCCCTGCAGAGGAGACGGAAGTGCCTCGTTAGGGTGCTGTGTGCCGTGCTCCTGTCTGTAACTCCCATCGTGGCCGCAGCTCTGGGGGGTAAGGGCGGTCATCCCCGTTCCACAGGTGGGCTGATCTACCCACAGATACCCAGCCAGTGTGTGGCCGAGCTGGGATTCGGACCACCAGGCCTGGGACACATTCTCATTTTACCGTGAATGCCGACTCTGGCTGCCTGGCCGTGGCCTGCAGTTGGGTTGAGAAGCCCCATCCAGACTCATGGGGAGAGAGTTTGGTGATTGATTGGTGATGCCTGCCGTGGTCAGAGTAAGGGACAGTGCTAGGCATGAGTGCCCTGTGTTTGCCTGTCTTGCCTTTACTGCTGCCTGGCCACACGCATGCCTCTGCTCTCAGCTTCCCCCTCCCCTGCCGCCTCTCACCCCACCCTGCTCAGGGCCGTGGGGCGGTGCAGTTTCACCTTGACTAAGCAGACACAGGTGCTGGACTAGTGCTGCCCAAACCCAGAACCGTAAGTCTCCCCAAGGGGCTTAGACGAGGCGTGAGCTGTGGTTCTCAGAATGAGCCGTCCCACCAGCCCCATTTGCAGCCACTATGTATGACAGCCACCACGTGAAGAGCCCTGTGGCCAGCGTGTGTCCCGCGGAGCCCTGTGACACTGCATTCTCCTGTGGCGTTGTTGGGCTGTCCATCCGCAGGTGTGGCCGCCCTTTATTCCTGCAGACAGGGCTGTGGGCCAGGCGCTCTGCTCCCAGCCCTGAGTTTGGTTTGCCCCCCTCGTAACCCTGACGCGACAACTATGCAAACATCTGCTTTGTCGAATCTTAGCGGCGCGAAGGGAGGAAAGCCCTGCGGGCAGGCCTGATCTTCTGGGCGCAGGGAAGCCTCTTTTTTGCCCAGCTGGCCAGCCCGCCCAGGCCCCTGGGCAGGTCAGGCTCTCCCCTGTGGTGGTGGCCTTGCCGTCCACCTTCCTGGCAAAGGGGCCACCTCCTCCTCCTGATCACTTGCCCTTCCCGCCTGTCTGCCCTCAGGAGGTCTGCACTCTGCTGCTGGCAGCTCACCTGCTGGGGGACCAGATCAGCCTCCTGAACTGGCTGGGCTTCGCCCTCTGCCTCTCGGGCATATCCCTGCACGTTGCTCTCAAAGCCCTGCACTCCAGAGGTAAACCGGAGCCCCTTCCCGAGGCCTCTTTTCTGAAGGTGTTCTCCTCGTGACTCAGTCCCTCTGCTCTCCCCTCGACCCGGCCCTGGGTCCCCAGCCACCCAGCCAGGAAGAGGCAGGTGGCCCTCGGCATGCCCACAGGCGGTTCCAGCCCGGTGGCGGTCCGCACGCTCAGCCGCCTCTGCGTCAGCCGCCCCTCCGCCAGGGAGTAAGCCCGGCGATCCTGCCACCATCACTCCAAGAAGACAGGCGGTGTCCTGGGAGCGGGCGGGGAGTGGGTGGGGGCCTAGGCGACTCAACACCCCCATCGGGGCACGCCGAGGAAAGCACGAGTGGTCTGCAGCTGGCTTCTCTCTGTCTCCAGGTGATGGGGGCCCTAAGCCCTCGAAGGGGCTGGGCTCCCACCCCGACCTGGAGCTGCTGCTCCGGAGCGGGCAGCCAGAGGAGGACGACAATGAGGAGGAAGAGGCGTACTTCGTGGCCCAGGGGCAGCAGTGACCAGCCGGGAGACCAGCTTGGAGGCAGGCCTCTCCCCACCCTCACACCTCACAGCAGCTCGGGGACCCAGGGGGCCCTTCGCGGCAGCTGGGGAGCAGCGGGCCAGGCCTCTCCCAGGCCGGGCCTTGGGGAGCGCGCGACCGCCTGGCGGGGCTCGCTCGGGGAGCTGAGGAGACTGCGGGGTGCGCGTCGGGCCAGAGCAGGGCCGAGGCCGTGCTGGAGGCCCAGCGGGACGAGGGAATGGGCGGTCCTCGGCCACTTGCCAGGCTCTGGCGGCCAAGGTGGTGCTTTCCGGGGCACAGCGGGTTTCTTGGGGCACTGGGTTTAGACTGCGGAGCACTTGGGAAGGGGAGAAGGAGAGGCTGGAGCCTCATCACCTGGACAGTGTCTTTTCTCAGAGAGCAGATCTATTTATAGTTTGGAAATAAAGGATTTACGGTCCGCCGGCCACTTCGTGTTGCCTGGAGGCATGGGGGCAGGAGGGGGTGGCGGGGGCCTCACTCTCATTCCTGGCTGGGGCTTCTGCAGATGACTGGGCAGACTCCAGGCTTCCCTGCATCTCTTGGGTTCCTCTGGGCCCCTGGGCCCTCTCTTGGGGCCCCAGCACACCTGCAGGCAGGAAAAAAATGTATAGAGTGGTGTTCTGGGGCGTGTAGTGCTTTCATAGCCTGGATTTGAATCCTGACTGTCACTAGCTCTGTGACCTTCAGCGAATTACTTAAACTCTCTGTACCACAGTGTTTTAACCCATGCAATGGGAAGAATTATTTCAGAGTTATTCAGAAGATTGAGTCCGAATTGGTAACAGATGTTACGTGTTTGTTTTGAGGATGCTTTCAACAGCCGTGGAACCGAGACCCCAAATGAGTGATGGAACGAAGATTCACCGCCAGGTCTGTATGCCAAGTCTGTGCCCGCGGAACGTAGCTGGAGTGGCCTCCGAGCCTCCGGGACCTGAGCTTCCTGCTCCCCCTACCTTGGACCAGTCAGGCCAGGCCGCCCCTCTACGCTGCGGCCTTCATAAAATGGGGAGGACGGGGCGAGATCCTGGCTCTGATGTGCAAGGGTTCCGAAGCCTGGGCTGCTCCTGGGAGCCGGCTCCTCCCCCACCGCCCCCACCCCCCCAGCCCCTCGTGGGGACAAGTACTTCCAGGCAGAAGTGTTTTCAGGCACTCACAGCAGGTGGCGCCATTGCACCACGCGGTGACTCGGCACCACCCCGCCTGCCTCCGCTCTCCAAATCCAGGCTGGGGTCCTTGGAAGAGGACTGTGGTGTCTGTGGGTGGGGACCAGGATAGGGCTTGTTAATGAGTTGTTCTCATCACATTGAAGTGACAGAAGCTTCCTCGGTTAAGCCTAGGGAAACATCGATACTTTAGAAGCAGGTCCGCGAACTTTCTGTAAAGGGCCTCATAGTCCCTATCACAGCTACTCAGGTCTGCCATTGTAGCCGGAAAGCAGACAGGGACACCAGACAGGGACACCGGAGCAAGAGGGTGTGGCTGCGTTCCAGCAAAACCCTACAAAAACGGGATTCAGCTTGTGGCCTCTGGCTTGCCAACCCCTGCTGTAGAAAAACCCTTAAGAATGATTGAGACCCACCTTCTGGTTGTACAGCAAAGGAAACTGAGGCTTAGGAGGGGCAGTGACTAGCCTGAGGTCCTCAGAGCCTCCAGGCTCCAGAGGAACTAGAACAAGATTTTTTTAAATGTTTTATTTTTGAGAGACCAAGCGCAAACGGGGGTGGGGAGAGGAGAGGCAGGGAGAGGGAGAGGGAGACACAGAATCTGAAGCAGGCTCCGGGCTCTGAGCTGTCAGCACACGCGGGGCTTGAACTCTTGAACTGCAAGATCGTGACCTGACCCGAAGTCAGACCTCAACCAACCGAGCCACCCAGGCGTGCCGGAACTAGAACGACAGCTGCCTCCAGCAGGGCAGCACGATGCAGACACGCTTCCTCTGGAAACGAGGGGGACAACACCAAGAGCTCCCCTGAGGTGGTGCCTTATCTGTGTCTGCACCTCTGCCCCCCTCGGATTCTACAAGCTCAGAGGCCAGGATTAAAGGCGACAGTGTTCCACACCGGATGACGGATGACTGGGGAGAGCCAGCAGAGAGGAGGGGCTGGGGGCCTCCCACCGCTGCTGGAGAGAGCCTGCCACAGCCCCACCGGCTCAGGTGGATGAGAGCTTCCTGTCTGCTCCCCCTCCGTCCCCCTCTCCCCACGCAGGGAGTAAGCACCCGCTGTCTGGTGCGGTAATTACAGGGTGCCTGCATATTGGGTTCAATGACAGCCCCTCACTTAGCAGCAATTACCAGCTGAGCCTAGAGGAGGGCTCTCCCCCCCCCCCCCCCCCCGGCCCTGGCCCACGAGGCCAGACCTCGTCCACTCTGCTTTGAGCCCTAGAAGCACCCATGCTAGCTGCAGCCAATGCATCTCAGGGCTGCAGCGTCGCCATGGCAACTCGGTGCTCGAACAGGTTGAGGGAAGCTGAGGATGTGACTTGTCTCTCCAAGGCTGTGGCGTCTGTCCCCATGCAGCCTCCGACTCCTGAGCTTCTGCGGAGGAGGGAGGGAGGAAGGAGGGCTGACCCGCAGGTTCAAGTTTTAAGTGCTTACATGCCCACCGTCTCTCCCCAGAGCCTGCGGTGGAAGGAAGGTTAATGCCCCCGATACGTGAAGATGTCTGCAGTTGGGGTTCATGGTGGGGATGAGAGCCAGCTGGGTTTGCCTGTGGGAGACACCTGCCCTGCCTGGGCTCGGGGGCCGCCTTCGTTTCTTTCGGCTCCTTTCCGCTGAGAGAAGCCTGAAAATCCCAGTGGCCTGAGAGTGGAGTCCTCTGGGCACCAAGAGAATTGTCTTTGTGGTGGTGGCCACAGCTTTCTGCCTCACTGAGTAATGTTGGACTGAGAGGGGTCCCCAGCTTGCAATCCAAAGGACACGGTTGGGACTCACAGATCATCCATGTGGGTCAGCCACACTCGGCGAGCGCTGGCCGCGTGCCGGGTGCTGTGCCGGACTTGGACTAGGGATGTGTGTCCTTGGAGAGAGAGCAAATGGGGCCACCCTTCCTCCCGGTCCCGGGGGAGCTTTGAGACAGGGGACGAGGGAACTGGGGAGGAGAACAGAATGCACCTACACTGGGCACCCTCCGGGCCTCTCGTATAGGCCCTTTGTCCCCAACAGCCCAGTGCAGTAGGGACCGATTGTACCTATTTCATAGCTGTGGGAAGGAAGCTGGTGGAGGTTTTAGCACCACGGTGACTAAAAGCAGCCTCGCCCCCCCCCCCACCCCCGACTTGGATTTTTATCTCCTCGCAGCCCTGTGATGAGGCGTGTGTCTCAGGCACGTTGCTGATCCCCTCTGAGCCGGTCTCCTCGTCTGTTAAGAATAATAATCCATATCTCTTAATGAAGCTCTTACACAGATGAAACAGAGTCCATAAGTAAGGCAGTTAGCACGGTGCTGGGCACATCCTAGTGACCACTTAGCACCCGTCGGCGTCGAGGGTGTACCATACTTGCCGGGTGACGAAACAAGGGAGAGGAGTCAGTATGGAAGCCCCCGGCCCCTCGAGGTCACCATCCTTCCTACAACGCCTGGCGCAGTGGAGGTACTTAATAGATATTTGTTCTGTGAAGGAATTTCCAATAGTGGAAACCGAAGGGGATTTTCCAGGTTCTGGAGACCTCGGTGTAGCTTCTAAATGATTCCCCTGCAAGAACACGCTGCCCTCCCCCAACCGGCACCACGCATCCCTGCTGGCCTCCAGCCTCCCAGCCGTTCCCGGGGGCGTTCACCCCAACCACAGAGCCTGACATCCTCCAGGCCCCTTTGCCCCCGCTTTGTAGCAACCAATTAGCCTGACTTCTGTTCCCATGGTTATTTACGGCTTCGTTGGCAACTAGTACATTTCCCAGAAACAGGCCCACAGCTCTGGTCCCACTGGCATCCTGCTGGCAGGGCCGTCTGTCCCTTTCTCCTGGGTGTCCTGAGAACTCTCTCTCTGGGACAACAGGAAGACAGAGCAGAGAACCAGGAGAAAATGCACTAAGATGTATCCTGTACATGTTTCTGGAGCATCCACGGTGCACCCCGGCCGGTGAGAGCTGCGGGAGACGCAGAAGTCACGAAGACACTGACACTGTCCTCAGACAACTTCCCCAGCGCTTTTTAATCCACTGGGTTCCCTGGGAAGTAGACTCAGAGCTGGAGATTGGTGTGTAGGATGTTGTTTAGAAAGTGCTCTTGGGAAAAACACCTGCAGAAGGGAGGAGCAGGACGAAGGTCTGGGCAGAAGCAGCCCAGCTTTGAAGCAGTCCGGACAGAGAGTTCTGGGGAGGGAATAACCCTGTGGACTTAGCTCACGTGGGCGTGAGAGGTTCGGGCCTTTGCAGGTCCACATTGATCTGTCACTGGAACAGTGACACAGTGGGCCTACCCCTGGTAAAAGGCATGACTTCGGGTGAGGCAGTTTTCTTCCAATCAGCACGGTCTCCAAAGAGGGCTGGCTATCTTCCAGCCACGACCCCAGCCCCAGCAGCTGGGGAATCAGTCTTTCAATCCCAAAGAGGGATCTGAGCAGCACTGCACAGCACCTGCCACATCGGGGTCCACAGCCCAACTTCAGTGACGACCAGAAATCTTTGAAGAGGGAGGCTGCAAGGCATGTATGTGCATATGTGCGTTTTTCTGGGGGAGTGACCCTGACCCCCAAAAGACAAGAGCCACTAGTCTCAGGAGAGCCAGGTTTATCCATAACTTCAAAACAACATAATCAGAGATGCAAACTATAGCTACTCAATAAATATGAATGAGTGGATGGGTGAATGGATGGGTGGATGGATGGGTGGGTGGATGGATGGGTGGGCAGGTGGGTGGATGGATGCCTGGGTGGATGCCTGGATGGGTGGGTGGGTGGATGGATGGATGGGTGGATGGATGGGTGGATGGATGCATGGGTGGATGGATGCATGGGTGGATGGGTGAGTGTGTATGTGGGTGGATGGATGGATTCCATAATAGAATGTATGGGAAGGACAAAGGGGAGCAACCAATTCTGCCTGGAGCAGGAGGAGAGTAAAGATTCTCGGGGGAAGCTGACCCTTTTGAAGACTAAAGCCTTGAAGATTAAATAGGAATTGCCCCCCAGACAAGGAGTAAGGCATACCAGGCAGGGAGGAGAGCTGATTCAAAGACACAAGAAAAATGTGAGTGACTTCCTTCACACCTGCAGTCCACCCCTGGGAGGTCAGTGTCATCGGCCACCCCGTTTTCCAGATGACAAACAGGCTCAGAGAGCCCAAGTGACTTGCCCAAGGTCACTTGCTAGCTCCCCATCACAGCAAGGAGCCGTCTCCACTGGGATTCATACCTCCCAAGTCCCGCTCCGGAGGGGATGCTGGCATCCCCTGGTGAGGGGCGTCCAGGATGGCAGAGAGACTGGCTCGGGGGTCAGGCTCCCGCTGGCAATATTTTGCTCTGGGAGGAATCCCCCACTGAGCCAAAGCCTCCCGTCCTGTTCCAGGGCTGCCCCATGAATTAAACATGCCCCCGTGGTTAACTCGGTAATGCTTTTATTAATAGTTAATTACTCAACGCGCACTGGGGAAATGAGAGTCGCTCAGGCCTCGTAAATTAAGGCAGTGATCTTGTGAAGGAAGCCAATAGGAGTTCATTACCCGGCCCCTCCCGCCGCCGCCCCTCCGGGCTTGCCACTTAGCGGTGCTAAACGAGCCATGCGGGCTGGGCGGGGGCCGGGCTTTCTTGGGGAGGAGGTGGGAAGCGGAGGGGGACCTCCCTTCTGCCGCTGTCCTGTCCGCGGGGGAACGGCCGCGGGGGCGGAGGTGTCAGCCCGGATGTGGCGCCCTGCCTGGTCACTGCTGGGACTCCCGGGGCCAGGCCAGGCAAGGCCACCTGACCCAGGTGGGGGCTCCTTCGCTCAGCCCGGGCGGCCGCCCCGCAGCCGCCCTCCCCCACTGCGGCCTGGTTCATTTCACGAGTGTCCAGACTTCTAGGTTTTTGTCGTGGCTGAAGCCAATTTCCCGTCCTGCTTCTGCGGCTGAGCTGGATACGGGGCTTGTTCTAACCCGGTCTGGCTCTTCTAAATTTAACTTTGTCCCACAGTTTCGTTTCCCAGGCGACGGAGCCCCTCTGTTTCTCTTCTTGGGAGACTGGAGCCCGCACCTGCCCTGCACCTACTAAGTGCCAGGACCTGGCCCTGTGGTTTATCTTCAGGAGCTCTCACGTGTAGCCGTGACTTTGGGCCAGAGGCTCCGCCTCCCCGGGTCTCCAGCTCTTCATCTGAAAATGGAGAGAATACCTGTGTCAGGAGTCACTGGATGATTAAATGAGGGAATATGTGTGAGCAGGCTGCCTCCCGCAGGGAAGCCTCTCCCTGATTGGCAGCTACTATCTTTTCCCCACTGCACTGCATCTTACAGATAAGCCAGGGGTGGGGGGCTAAATACGCTCTCTGGCTTGCCTTAGGACCTCGAATCCAGAACTCCTCGACGCCGAAGCTCACCACTTTCCTTCCAGAAGGAAAGCAGGGAGCCAGTCGCCCCTCCCGAAGAGCCCATTGGCCACGTCCCAGGAGCCAGAGGAAGATCTGCCCATCTGTCTCCCCAGATCACAGAGCCTCACCAAGGCCGTCTGGGGTGGGACAGAGGAGCGCAGGCTCTGAACTTGAGCCCGCCCAAGTCCAAATCCTGCCATATCCGCCAGCTGTCATGTCAGCCCCTGGAGCCTCAGTTCCCACTTCCGATAAAGTGGGTTCATGGTAACATCCACCTCCTTGCACGGCCCTACGGAGCTGTGTTTTTTAAGTGTGTAGCCCCCAGTAGCCTTCTTTCAGGACTCCCTGCCACCTGGATTTCTGTGTAACCTGGGGAGGCCAAAAACCTCCCCCGCTGGGTTGTTGGAGGCCCCACAGAGATAATGGGCCTCAGTCCCACGCCACCAGCAGGAAAATGTAAAGTAGGTGAGCTGCTGGTGTTAATGGTCAAAGTCCCACAAAGGCAGGGATTTTAGGAGAGCCTCTGGAGGCTAAACACTGCCCTGCGTGGACACAGTGACCTCTGGCCTGACGAGGACTCTCCTGGGTGAGGTGATGCAGAAGGTTGGGGACAGATCGCCTCCCAACACCCACGCTGCCGCCCGCCGCTTTGCAGGCGGCAATCAGCCTCTGCAGTGACCCCCAAACTGTCAGAGCCACATGCAGGCAAAGAGTCTGGGGCGGGAGATTGAAGCCTCCCCCGGTTAGGGAGCACAAGCCACTGAGGAGTGCGGCTCCAGGTTCATATATAATATGTAGCGTCAGATTTAAATGTCACTGCTGCAGGCGGCTGACCCGGGTTCCCACACAATGGGCCGCCAGGGGCGCCTACGCTGCCTCTTCATCTTCCTGGCGGTAGCTGACCAAAGGGAGGGGGATTTGGTTTCTTAAAAAACTAAACAGTTGTTGAGCACTCTGGCGTTGCCTGGGCAACAGCCGAGGGGGAGAGAGAGAAGCATCTTATTGTTTAAAGTTATTCTTGCTCGATTTCAAAGGGCTGCTCAGAAAAAGACCGCATTCTCCAAGCAGCCTGGCTGGTCCTCTCTCCCCCCTGCTCGGCTCCTGCCCCTCCTCAGCCCCAGCCCTCGCTTCCCAGCCAGAGGTCACAGCCGTGCTGGACATCAGGGCCCCAGAGACAAGTTCCCTCCTGTACTCGGGGCATTCACGCCCAGGCCCAGAGGTGCGAGGTGAAGAATAAGCACACCGACAACACACGGGCAATGAAGGTGGGTGTTTCCCCAGCCATGGGCCACTTTTCCGGCCATCCCTGACCTGGGCATAAGGACATAAGTGTGGCTCAGTGACTTTAGGGGTCAGCTCACAGAAGTGCCTGAACTTGGGGGCGCCTGGGTGGCTCAGTCGGTTGGGCAACCAACTTCGGCTCAGGTCATGATCTCGCAGTTGGTGGGTTTGAGCCCCGCGTCGGGCTCTGTGCTGACAGCTCCGAGCCTGGAGCCTGCTTCGGAATCTGTGTCTGTCTCTCTCTCTACCCTTCACCTGCTCATGCTCTGTGTCTCTCTGTCTCTCAATAATAAATGTTAAAGAAAGAAGAAGAGGGGGAGGAGGAAGAAGAAGGAGAAGAAGGGCCTGAACTTGGAAGGGAGGGGGTCTCGGCCATCCATCTAAGTTCCGCAGGTAGGCATCTTCGTTTTCAAGCCCGGACAGGGACAAGATAAAGGTGCCTGTGCCAGGTCATTGCCTGGGGGGCCATGGCTGAGTGCCCCCCCCCAGGACCATTCAAGACCCTGCCAAGTAGCATCCTGCAGCCCGCTGCCCCTTGTGGGACACGATATTGGAATTGTCTGCTCCTCTCTCTTCCCCACGAGACTGTCAACCCCCCGTCAGCAGGGTAGCATCTGTTCATCTCTGTGTATTCTCGTAAGTGCCTCAAATCCTTTCAGGAGCAAAGCAAATTCCGAAAATCCAGATGAGATGTGCGTATATTTTTTAATTTTAGAATGTTTAGATAGCACAAACGCAGGATGCGAAATTCAGAGGGTTCAAAAGGAATACATATCCCTGTCTTCTGGTGCCCAGTCCCCCTCTGTGGGGACAGACATGGTTTCCAGCCTCTGGTGCATCCTCCCACAGATATTCTGCTCGTGTAGGAGCAACCGGGCATCAAATAAAATATGTTATTCGCATCTCTATCTCCTGGGTCTAGCACAGGGCCTGGTACACGGTAGATGCTTGATAAAAGTTTGTCAGGGCCGCCTGGGTGGCTCAGTGGGTGGAGCGTCCGACTTCGGCTCCGGTTATGATCTCGCGGCTCTTGAGTTCAAGCCCCGCGTCGGGCTCTGTGCTGACAGCTCGGAGCCTGGAGCCTGCTGCGGATTCTGTGTCTCCCTCTCTCTCTCTCCCCCGCCCCTGCTCATACTTGGTCTCTCTCTCAAAAGTAAATAAACATTAAAAAAAAAAAAGCAGTTTGTCAGATACACGGATGCACAGACAAACAGAAGGGTGGATGGACGGATGGATGAATGGATGGATAGGTTGATATAAAAGTGGATGGATAAATAGAAAGGTGGGAGGTGGGTGAACAGATGCAGCTCTTGTACGGTTAGTTCTCTTTTCTCCCAGATGTCTGGACTCCCCAGTCAGAAGTTCCTTGAGAGAAAGCTGGCAGACCCAGCATCAGACATGCTAAGCCCGAGGGGCTTGTGTTATTCAGATGGACACATCCAATGGGCAGTTGGGTTGGGGTCATATCAGGTGGGAATTTTATCCTACTGCTAGTAACAGAGATGCAACGACAGTGGCTTGAATCCACAAAGGTTTGATCTTTCTCAAGATGAGTTTTGATAGAGGTCCAGCCCCCAAGGACATCGGAGTTGAGGTTATTGTCATGTCCTTGACATTTCCCTCACAGTCTCTAAAAAGCTATTGGGGGAAGGGGCTCTGGCCATCATGTCCCTGTTCCTGGGAGGAAGAAAGAGGAAGAAGAGGGGCCAAAGGCTGAGTGCACCTCCTATGAAAGCCTGTTCCTGGAGGCCACACCCCGTGACTTCCTATCACCTCGTTGTGGCACCTCCCAGCTGGAAGGAGGCGGAGACCTGTGGTGGGCACATCGCTCTCCCAGATCATGCTGGGGATCTGTTAGTAGGAAAGGAGGGGGAACTGGGTAAGAGTAGATTGCTAGCCGGCTCTGCCACATGGTGGAGAATCAGAAGGTTCTGGGGTAGAGGTTTGAAGCCACAGGAAGGCACGGCCCAGGGGGCGGGGGGTGAGCAGACGCTGAAGCACAGAGGTGTGAAAGCTCCGGGCTCTCTCAGTCTAAGTCCTGTCGGCTCTTGCCTCAAAATATCTCCCGGATGGGACCGCCTCTCCCATCCCTGCCCTGGTCCAAGCGGCCACCCTCGGTCCCCTGGAAGACTGCAGGGGCCTCGCACTTAGTCTCCTGCTCCCCTCTGGCTCACTGCTCAGTGCTCCCTTCTCTGCTCAACCTCCAAAGTGGCCCCCTGCTCCATCAATTGGAATGCGGTCCTCTGCTCAGCACCCTGCAGTGGCTTCCCCGCTAAGAACGAAGCCTCAAGGCTTACCAAGGCCTCATCAAGCCCTCGCTTGATGTGGCCCCTTCCCTCCCCATCCTCTACCCTGGTGGTCACTTTGCTCCAGCCACGCCGGCCTCCTGGCCCCTCCCCACTCAAAGCCCCTAGACTTGCTGTTCCCTCGGCCCAGAATGAATTTCGCTCAGAACTTTTGTGTGGCAGTGTCTCTGCCTCCTTCAGGTCACCGCCCGAATATCACCTCCCCCGAGAGGCCCTCCTGACCCTTCCACCCCCGGCTCCGCTCCTCTGCATTCTTCTTTCCCCCGGGAGCCCCCCCCATCTGGGACCCTGAAGCCTTTGGCATCCGGTGAAGCCTAGACGCCCCCTTCCCAGAATAACGTTTTTCGATGTATAACTAACTTGCCTACTGTCCGTTTCTCCCAGGAGGGCAAAGGCTTTATCTATTCCGGTCTCTGCCGCGTCTTCAGTACCTAGAACACTGCCGAGGCACCCAAGTGATCAATAAGCGTTTTTAAAAATAAATGAGCAAGCAAAGGATGAGGCTGGAGAGACAGGGAGGCCGGAGTCCAGATACAAGGAGCCTTGAACGCCACGCTCGGGAACGCGGCTTTGACTGGCGGTGACGGCGTCACCCTGGCAGGGGAGCTGGGCCCCGGGGAGAGGAACAGGCTGGCTGAGCCTGCCTTCCGGAGGCCGCCTTCTGAGGGAGGCTCAGGTGTAAACAGCTCCGCATCAATCCGGAATGTCAGTCCTCACTCCCTCGTCTCCTCTTCTGGCCTCCCTGTATATTAAACAGAGACCTTGGAGACGCTGGGCCAAAGCCCTGCCATCATTCTTCAGTGTTTGCAACCATGATGGTGTGCCAAGTGACAAGGACAGGGCCCACGGGGAGGCAGGCACAGGGATGGGTGGGGAAGGAGAGGCCCAGAGGCTCACAGCTTGCCTGGTGGGGGGGACCCCACTGGTAGCTGCTGCAGGGGACCTGATGTGACAGACACCGGGGCAAGGAGGAGACGGGACACTCCTCCCAGACCGGGGTCCCCTATTCAAGGCTATGGATTGCACCACAGCCCGAAAATAGGGGGAAACAGCAAAGTTCTGGAATCAGACCAGCGTTGGCCATCTGTTCCCCAGTCGCATGTGCTTGAACAGATCACAGAAACACTCCAGGCCTCAGTCTCCACACCTCTAAAATGGGGGTGAGGGAGGACTCCGTGGGAAGAATCAGGGATCCAAAGCAGCAGCTCAGCACCAGGCACATGTAGACGCCCAACAAACAGTGGCCCTTGTCGCTGCCAACATGTAGCCAATGACGGGACAGTGGGACCAACAGTCCATCTACCACTAACATTTCTTCATAACCCATTTCATCTCCCTGCCCAAAAAAGGGAGAGGGAAGGTTAAGGTGGTGACATAGGAGCCAATAAGTCGGGAGTGGAGAGAAAAAAAACAGGGCTGGAGTCAGACAGAGACAGGTTCAAATCCAGCTGGGGACCTTGGGTAAGCCGCGTCACCTCTCCGATCATCAGTTTTCTCACTCATCAAACATGGATAAGACCGTCTTCTCGAAGTGCTGTGAGGAGCCCTGGACAAGAAGGATGTGTGACAGGCTCCAGGGACAGGGCCTGACTCAACGAGGGCCCTCAGTCAACAGAGCCCTTGAGTGCTTGTCACATCCCAGCCCCGGGCCAGGAGACAGACCACGGCCACCGTCCCTGCTTTCGTCACACAGGTCGTACTTTGGAAATCGCCCCCGCACACCCGGCTTGACCCAGCACCTCAGGATGAACAGGACTGAGGGGTCGATCCACATTTGACAGACAGGGAGATCAGACGGCCAGGGACACCCAAAAACAATCTGCTCAAAGGTCACACAGCCAGTAGGGTTAAGGGTGGGCGGGGGGGGGGGAAAGCCAGGTGTCTCAGCGCCCATGTCTCAGACCAGCTGCTCGGATATCTACTCACTCAACAGTATCCCCCGAGCTAGGCCTCAGACGCGACTTCTGCCCCCAAGGAACGTGGAGCCTGATGGACTCAGGGCTCAGAGTCAGGACTCAGTCCATGCTACACCGATGAGAAGGAAAACCCACACCTGCTCATGGGTGACAAGTCAGAGCGTGCCCTGAGTCCGGTCACGGCTCCATGTGTCCACCCTGGGCAGTGGGACAGAAGAATGGCATTGAAGGGAAGAGTTCTCTGTCCCTCGGAATGACTCATCCATAAGCCCAGAGACAGAAACTAGGATCCCTGCATGAAAAAGAACACTAAAATAAAGAGTTCCATGGTCAAATGCATTCAGTAAAAGCCATACCTTCTCCTGGCCTCTCTGAGAGCCACGCTGCTTTTAGAGCATACTGCAGCCTCTCTGGAAAGTTCTGCAGAAAAGAAACCTTATTTCACCCAATGCTTCCCAAATGTGCTTGACCATGAGAACTTTTTTTCTTTTCTCTTTTTTTAGTTGTTTTTTCACGTTTGTTTATTATTGAGAGACGGAGAGAGACAGAGCATGAGCAGGGGAGGGACAGAGAGAGAGCGAGGGACAGAGAGAGAGGGAGGGACAGAGAGAGAGGGAGGCACAGAATCTGAAGCAGGCTCCAGGCTCCGAGCTGTCAGCACAGAGCCTGATGCGGGGCTTGAACCCATGAACCAGATCATGACCTGAGCCAAAGTCGGACGCTTAACCGACTGAGCCACCCAGGAGCCCCTCTTTTTTTTTTTTTTAAATGTTGATTTATTTTTGAGAGAGAGACTGCACGAACGTACATGAGCAGGGGAGGGGCAGAGAGGGAGGGAGACAGGATCCCAAGTGGCCCTGGGCCCATTAGGCCCAGCAGAGAGCCTGATGCCGGGCTCGAACTCACTAGAACATAAACTGTGAGACCATGATCTGAGCCGAAGTTGGACGCTTAACCCGACTGAGCCACACAGGTGCCCCGAGAACCTTTTTCTCGAGCCACTCTACTGTTCCGGAATTTGCTAGAATGCTGGAAAGAACAGCGTCTAGAGCCAGTGACACGGGTTGGAGGCCCAGCCTTAGATGTGATTAGAGCTTCATAAACTGTCGAAACATTGTAACGCAGAGCAGGGAGGGTGATTTGCCCAAGGTCACTCACCATCTGACCTAGAACCCCGATCTCCACACGACTGGTGACATGGGAGGTGCCACTGAGGCATACGCTGTCTTGCTTCCCCTCTGCCCGGCATAGTCCTGACAGCCCGCTGGGTGGGTGTTACTTCAGGTCTGTTAGTCCGTATAATGCCTTTGTGCAGATCACACAAAGGGACCCGCTTCCCCTCCTGAGTCGACAAAATTCCATGTCAGGGCGCATGGATTGATAAAGCGTTACCCGGGCTGCGTTTCAGTCCCCGTTTGCCCCCTTGGCCAAGTATCCTTGTGCAGGATACAACCTGTACAACTGTATATGGCCACCCTGGTTAGCCGCTTTTTGCTCCTTCCTCCTCCCTCCTTCCACCCTCTTTCCCTTCATGTGAGCCCTCCCCTCAGGGTGCCAGGTTGAGGCTGCACTTCCCAAGCCCCAAAGCGGCATCGGCCAAAGGTGCTGACTCAGCAAACTTTAATTTATCTCACAGGCCAGGGGTGCGCATGAAGCAATTAGTGAAATAATGGTTATGTCGCACTAAAAATTATTTATAGAGTCACCGCGCACACAGCTGTGATTAAATTAGACAAGCGGGGGGACAGCATCCGAGGCCCAGGCTCCAGCCGGCTGGGGCTGACGTCGGGGCCACTCCTCCTGTCCACTCGCCCCCTGCCAGTCAGGTGGGCCAACCATGACCCAGGCAGGGATGCGGAGGGTCTGCGTAGGCAGGGGCTCGGCAAGCCCGTCGCCGTTGACCTAAGCTGCCGGGACCCTCGAGCATAAACAGGTCCGATTTCACACATTTGAGGCTTAGCTGTAGCTAACTAAGGCTCTTTCAAAAGGACCCTCGATAAGTAAATGGAGGTGGTCCAGGCGCGTTAGAAAAGAATGTCCTCGGGGTGCCTAGGTGGCTCAGTCGGTTAAGCGTCCGACTTCAGCCAGGTCATGATCTCGCGGTCCATGAGTTCGAGCCCCACGTCAGGCTCTGGGCTGATGGCTCAGAACCTGGAGCCTGTTTCCGATTCTGTGTCTCCCTCTCTCTCTGCCCCTCCCCCGTTCATGCTCTGTCTCTCTCTGTCCCAAAAATAAATAAACGTTGAAAAAAAATTAAAAAAAAGAAAAGAAAAGAAAAGAATGTCCTCGGACCCCATGGGCTTTGCGTGGACCCCAGCCTGGGCCCCGGAGAGCCTAGAGCCAAGCTGGAAACCACAGATCTATCCAGATGTGTCCTTTTGCGGGGGGCAAAACTGAGGGCTGGAGATTCTCTCTTTCTGGTTGCCCTGGTGGGTGTCAGGAGACCTTCGTTCCAGCCCTGGGTCCCGGGGGAGCCCTCTACCCCAACTTGGACCTCCGTGTAGCCCCTGCGAGTTAGTGTTGGACAGGGGGCTTCCACAGGAGGGAATAGATATGTATTGAGCGCCTACTGCACACCGGGCACTGTCTATATTTATATTCCTTGTTTTGTGCATGTGTATGCATATTCTTATTCACTTCCTCGAAACATTCCCGGGAGGTAAGTATTCTCGTTCCCACTTTACAGAGACAGAATCTGAGGTTCAGAGAGGTGGGACGTTTGCCCACAGCCACACAGCCAGGGAGGGCAGAGCCGTTTTCTAAAGGCCCATCAGATGCCAGGGATGGAGCGCTGAGGTGCTCTGAGTGTTTGGGGGTGTCTTCTGGGTGCCCGGCGGTGTGCCGGATGGGACACTGAAGCACGACAACAGGGCTTCCTTTACACCGGACACAGAGCCAGACGCGGGGCGTGCATCGTTTCATTTCGTCGGCAGCCCCGCGTGCACATGGGGAGACCAAGTTGCGGAGGGCTCCGTGAATGGCGCCTGAGCCCGCAGCCCGTCAGGGTCTGTGCTGGTCCGCAGGTCTCCATCTCTGGCCGTGACGCAGGCAGACCCCCCCGTGTTGGAGCCGCAGATTCTGCAGAAAGGCCAGAGCTCCCCGTGTGACCCTAGGAGTCCCCCAGGGAGCTGAGGGTGTCAGCGGCCCTGAGGGATGACGGCTGGGACAGGGAGGGCGGGGTGCGGTCAGGAGGCCCTCCTGGCTCCCAGCCCGACCCCTCCGCCACCCCCGGACCCGCATCCCTGGCACTTCCATCCCCCCCCCCCTCCCAGCTAACGAGGTTTGGGACCATTTCACGCGAGTTCTCTCCCCAGTCATCCTGTAGTGGCCCATTCCGGGCCTCCCTCCAGACGAGCTCCTGGAGGCTGGGAGGAGTGGTTGACCGAGCAGGGCCTGCAGAGTTCCAGGCTCACGGGCTCCCAGCCTGCCTTGTCCTCCTCCTCCGTCCCAGCACTTCCCCTGGGCTTCCCCCATCAGCTCGCCCTCTCCCTCCGAGCAGGTGCCCTCTGTGCCATCACGGTGCCCTGGCCAGCAGGGCCAGCTGAGCCCAGTGGCAGGCCCTCCCAGCTCTCCACAAACCTCATCCCTGGGGTCCCAAAGGAGGAGGGCAGCGAACTGAGAGGGGATGACTCCGCTGCCCCCATCTCTCAGTAGGTCCTCCCCTCCTGCTCCCCAGGAGGAAGCTTCGACCCCACAGAGCGCACGGTCCTCCTCGCTGCCCCCTGCCGCTGCCCACTATGGCTCCTTATCCCAGTCAGGGCTGGCCTCTGGGGTTCTCCGGGCTGCACACAGGTCCAGTCCCCTCTCCTGGGTCTGTCCTGAGTCCCACTGCTGTCTCCGGCCACTTAGCATGCAGCACTGGTTGTGCGGGCTGCGGCAACCAAATGAGATTAGCTTGCCTGCTAAAGCAAGTCCCCACTCGCCACCACCCACGGCCCTGCGCAGCGCCGGCTGTTCTGGCGAGCCTCCCACGGCCGGGTGGGCCCAGCGCGGGCCCTGCCACCTCTCCCCGCATCGAACTCCAGGCCAGGGTGCGGCAGGTGGAAAGAGGAGGAAAGATCCTGCCCAGCCTCGTAGCCCCTCCACCCTTCCCCCAACAGACCTTCTGGAGTCAGCAGGAAGTGTTGGGGGGGGGGGGGTGGCGAGCAGAGGAGACCAACAGGATTGAGGATCCTTGCCTGCTTTGTATCCCTTGGCGAATCCTCCTGCATCAAACCCGGGGAGGAGCACACGCCCTGCCTCTTCCTCTCCCGTTCATCGCCCCGGGGACCCGGACCGGTGGCGATCCCCCCACCTCCGCTGCCCAGGGCCACTGGGCATCAAACGAGAAGGTCCGCGCCAGCCCTGGGGTGGTGGCCGGGGAAGGGGAGGCCCGCGCAGCCCCAGTCTGGTCATAGGCCCGGCCCCGTGTCTGCCCCAGGGGCCTGTGAAGATTCTCAGCAAGTCTGAGGTCCCAGTCAAGCCCCCGGAGAGGTGAGAGATGCTTCTGAGGACAGGACCTGGGTGGGGGTGTCTCATAAAGGGGTGAGGATGGGCAGGGCCTCCCCCGGGGCTCTCCCGGCTACAGGTGCAGCGGCTTCTGGGACTGGGCTCCAGGCCGGCTTCTCCCTGACAGCTTCTCTCCTGGTTCTCATCTCTCCTGGCCCTCTACCCCGCAGGCTACCTGCCCAGCCAGCAGTGACATGCTCCTGAGGCTGCTCACACGGTCCTGAGCCACTCTGGGGCGTCGTGCCTGGCGGGGGCCGGCCGGGCTGCTCCCTGTAAGGTCTGAGATTGGCACCTGCTGGCCAAGGACGGCACGTCCCTGTCACTTCCTCCATCCGCCCGGCCAGTCCCGACGGATCGGGCTGAGTTAGAAGGGGGCCCGGTATGAAGGAGGGGGTCCTCCTGTCCTTGCCTGGAGGGGAAAGGCCCCCACGAACCCCCCACCCACCCAGCATGCCGTGTCCCTTCCCTCTCCTGCCCAACACCCCTCACCCCCAGCAACTCAGGCGCCCACTCAGGCCCTGCCCGCTTTCACTCGCCCTTCGCTTTCTACGCGCCATCTGTGTAACCTTAGGCGAATCATCGAGTCTCTCTGAGCCTCCCTTTCCCCATCTACAAAATGGGAATGATCCCTACTTAAGCCAAGGGCTGCTGTGTGCGCCCGTGTAAATCGCAGAGTGACCTCAGGGATTTTCCTTATCGGTGACTGAACGTCGCGGTTCCTCCTGGGTTTGCTGGCCTCCTGGGTCTCCACAGGCCTTCGCCCCTCATCGTGGTTCATCTGGAGCAGATCCGGGCTCTTCTGGCCTCCGGCCCTGGCAGAGGGAGGGAGCCTCACGGTGAGGGTGACCCCTCCTTGTTCATTCCCCCACCGGCCCCTGCACCCCGCTGGCCGGGTTGGTGCCTTCTCCTCCGTGCTGGCTCTTATCCAGCCCCCACCTTGGCGCCTCTGCAGGGCCCTGAGCAGGGCCCTGATGGCCAGAGCAGAACCCTGGGCTGGAGCCCACGGGTGCTTGGAAGCAGCCCCAGTGAGTTCCTGGCACAGCCAGGCTGCAGGTGGTGGGGAACGGGCCTCGGGTGGCCGGGGGCAGCCAGCTGTGTAATCAGGCAGGCTCTCACCACGTCCAGGTCCAGCCGAGGCAGGAGGTGGGCAGGGTGGGGGCCGAGGTGAGCAGAGGGAGGCTGCGGTCCCACCTGCCTCCAGCTCCCCAGGCAGGCCAACCGGGAGTACCCCAAGGGGGCCCGGTGCTCCAGGAATCTCAGCAGGGAGCTGGGACCCAGCGTATAACCCTCTACGTAGCCCCCGTGAGGCTCAGACCAGACCAGCCCCCAAGACGGATGGAAAATCAGAAGCTAAATGCTGCTGCCTCCCCACCTGAGCTGGTCCCAGCTTCCCCATCCCAAGCCAGCGTCCCCATCTATGCCTGGAAGTCTAAGACCCTCTCACTCACTGGCCCCTGGCCTCCAACCAGTCAGGAGCCCCTTCCCTCTGTCCCTGCTCCCCCAACTCCCCTCCACGTTGACACCCATCACCAGGGCAGAGCGGGGATGGACAGCGGCGAGCCCAGCAGGAGGAGGACCCTGGCCCAGGATCACGTGGCCCCAGACCTTTCCCCACTCGACCCACCCTCTCCAAACACACGCGCACACATGCGCTCACACACCTTCTTTTGGATCATTCAGAACGTGTTGGTGAATCTCAAATTCACATCTTGTTAGCTCCAAAAACATCTTAATCCAACCCCCCCATTGATGGGGGCGGGGGGATACCAAGGCTCAGGGCAGGAATGGACTTGTCCAAAGTCACATGACAAGGTAATCCTTATAAACCCAGCCAGTCCTTCCCCCCCCCCCCCCCCCGAGGGGGACTTCCCCGGAGAGCCCCTACTGGCCTCCAGACTCTCTTCCCAGACTTTCCAAGTTCTCCTGGCCTTCCTGCTCACCTGGGCCTCCCAGATCTGGCCAATTGCAGGGCCCCAAAGTTAATAAATCAAGGTGACTTTGGGGACAAGAATCGGCCTCTTTCTCCCTTGTCCCTCCCATTTGCATAATCCTGGCTGGCAATATGATAATGATGTTTGTTAAAGACAGAGCACAATAAATTAATACCGTTAAGTTGTTGCTGCAAAATGCAAAGCAGGTAATTTACTGCCAGCAAGGAACGGAGCCTTTAAACTGTAATGGATTAACTTTCCCAGCAGCAAATGTGTCCCCCGAGGGAGGGGGTGGGGGAGGCAGGGGCGGGGCTGGGTTGATGGTAGGGGGGGACCTGCCCGCTGCCCAGGGTGTGGGACTGAGGTATCCAGGCCCCAATCAGATGTCTCCACTGGATGTCACCCCCTTCCCCATTGTACAGAAGGGGAAACTGAGTCCTGAGTGGGGCAGGGAGCTGTAGAAACGTACAGCGAGACGGTGGTGGTGACCTGGGACCTCCCGGGACAGCCAGATGCTTCACCGGTGCACCCACTCTGCGATCCTCAGAAGGAGCCCTTGTCGCAGACCCTTCTTTCTTGATGGTGACTAGAGTGGTCCCACCAGCCCTGTCCCAACCCCACAGGTGACTGAGCCCCCAGCCCCAGAGTCAGTCCTAGCCCAGGCCCTGGGCTCCTCCCAGGGGTCCAAGTCTACACCAGGGCAAGGAGGGAAGGATCTGGTTCAGTTAGGGTCCAGGGGAGGGGGAAAGGGAGGGGTATACCCGGAACTGAGTGCCAGACCCTGACACAGTCCCCCCCCCCGCCCCCTCCCCCCGCAGCTTCCCCAAAACAGGGTCCTCAGGTCCTGGGGCAGGAGGCGGTTGAGGAAAGAGGAGGGGAGGAGGGTCAGGAGGGGAGAGGGAGGGGGGGAAGCAGCGGGAAGGTGGGCGGTCAGGTGGGACTGTAGACAGTGGGAGAGGCCTGCCTTGGACATCAGCCGTCACCAGCCCCTCAGCTCCGCGGTCCCCAGGAGAATTGCCGCAGCCCCAGCTTAGGGCGGGCCGCCGGGCGGGTCTCTGGGACCCCAGCAGAATTCTAATTTCTCATTTATCTCTGCAGCTTCTCCAGCTATATTAAAGGGGCGATGCTCTGCAGTCGGCTCCCAGGCTAATTGGATTTGGGCCTCCGCTCACTCCTGGGCAAGGGAGGGGGCTGAGGGGCTGGGCCAGCCCTGACTGGGGGAGGGGGTGCTGGAGATGCGGCCCGGGGCGGGGCTCGGGGGCGGGGGGGAGGGAGGGCTGTGATCCTGGAGTCCAGAGCCCTGGTCACAGTCCTGACTGCCATGTGTCCTTGAACAAGGCTCGGCCCCTCTCTAGACCCTCACATTCCCTCATGACTTCCTAGGTGTCAGGCACCTTTCCAAGCGCTGTGCACGACAGCACCCCTCTCTACCCCCCGCCACGGCTCAGTGCAGCGAGCATTATGTTCCACTGGACAGATGAGTAAACTGAGGCATTCAGAAGCTTCAGGGTCCAGATGGCATCTCCAGTGAGTCTTTCAAAGAGCCTGGAGTCCCATTTTTCAAAGCCTAGTTACACTCAAGACTTGGGGGTGGCGGGCGGGGGAGGGGGAAGCTCCCTGTGCCCATTTTGAGGATGGGGAAACTGAACTCTGGCCCACAACTGCTTTTTTTTTTTTTTTTAAGTAATTTCTTTATTTTTGAGGGTGGGTAGGGGTAGAGAGAGAGAATCGCAAGCAGTTTCCGCACTATCAGCGCAGAGCCTGACGTGGGGCTCGATGTCCCAAACCCGCGAGGTCATGACCTGAGCCGAAGACGGATACCCAGCTGACTGAGCCACCTAGGCGCCCCACGGCTGCTTTTCTTTAGGATTATGTTACTTTCAGGAAGGTTCCCTTCCATTGCCTCCCGCCCCAGGGTCCACACACAGGCTGAGCTGGAGGGAGGGCCTCACCTCCTGAGCGCAGACTCTTTCCCAAATGACCCCGAAGGCAAATTATACGCATCTACAGGTCGGGAATGCAGGGACACAGAGGACCGAGGGCCTAACTCCGCCAGAGCCTGTTTCCTGCCAGAACCAGGCAGGCCCGTCACACGTGTTGCTTCCCTTTCACTGTCACAACAGCCTCATGAGCCATGAGGCATGGCTCCCGCGACCATTTTGTAGACAAAGAAACTGGGGCTCCCGTGAAACGCTTTGTGCAAAGTTTGGTTGGCCTGGGATTCCAACGGAGGTTTGTCTGAATCCAGAACCTTCCAGAGCACTTAACGGCATGCTCTTCTGCGCGAGGACCGTCAGGTCCTGGCACCAGGATAGTAGACTGTGCAGAAGCAGAGCGGAAGGAGCTCCGGGCTGGGAACCAGGGGACCTGGGTTTAAATCTCTACTTGGCCCCAGACTCACTGTGCAAAACTTGATTTCTCTGAGCTCAAGGGCAAAATGGAGATACTAATAGTCCCTGTCTCATGGGGCAATTGCACGACAGGGACTATACACGAGGCGCGATCTCAGTGCCTGACACTTAGTAGGTGATCCACCAAGGCCAGCTACCGTGCTCGTGGACGAATTCGCACCAGCCTCCGGGACTGCTGGAGCAGCAGAGGGGAAGAGCTTTGCCCGCCCCACCGTCTCCGAGCTTGTTAGAGCTGGAAGCTCTTTCGGATAGGGAAACTGAGGCCCAGGCTTGCAACAAGTCAGTGGCAGAGTCAGGACTCAGCCCCGACTCTCCTGGCAGCCTCCCCCCTCGAGCCGGGGTGGTGGTTCTCCTTCCAGTCTCCTTTTGCCCCGTGTGTCCGCATCCGTCTGTCCAGGCGTCCCTCCCTAGGAGGCCAGCTGGCTGGCTGACCCCCGCAGCCCTCTGTAGTCCAGCCGCTGGCAGGAACCAGCTTGAATAAATGCAAAGAGACCCCCCTCTGGAGGCTGCTCCTCCAGTGGCCCCTGTCCAAATGTTAATTTTGCCAGGCCCTTGATAAATCTTCCTGTCGTCTCCGTCCACCTGAGGCGTAGATTTCATCTTATTGAGAGGTGACACTTCTCCCCTTTGGTATCGGCTGTCAATTTCAGGCCGCACTGGGAGTGGCGATCAGTGAACAACCAGGACTTGCTCCCCGCCTCGTCCTCCACCCGTTGCTCCTCTTAAACCTTTGGGGCCAGCCCACTTGAGACATCACCACCTGCCCTTCCCAAAGAGGTGTTGGGCCCCTACCCCTATCCCTCACTCTGGGGGTGGAGGGGGTTGTAAATACTCTGAGGTGTGAGGTCTACACTGGCTCCCAGAATTCCTTGGGGGAGTTAAGCTTCAGTTGCCCTCTGTGCTAATGGGCTGGATCATGCACCCCTCACTGGCTGTCTCTCTTTCCCCCTCAGTTCTCCGCCCCCCTGCTGCTGCTTCCCAGGACGACATCCCAAATAGACCACTTGCCCTCGAATCCTTTGCATCGGGTCTCCGTTTACAGAAACCCCAATTAAGACGCACCAACAGTTTTTAGCAGCTCAAGACGTACTGTGCTCTAATCAGCAATGGAGACACAGTAGAGATCCGACATTTATCAAATGCCTACTATGTGGTAGGACTGTGTGCTTCGTGCTCCTAGATCAATTTCTCATTCAAGCTGTCAGACATCTCTGGGGGGTCTTGTCCCACTTTTACAGATGAGGAAAGAGACGCTCAGAGAGGTGCAGTGATTTGCCCAAGGACACACAGCGAGCAACTGAGTCAATATCCAAACTCAGGCAGCACACCCCCTTAGCCACTCCACTCTACCTCCTCTATGTAGAAGCATGAAATGGAGCCAGGATCCACCTCTAGGTGTGAATAACAGCTTGGTTGGGAGAATTCCTTCTGAGGGCTTACTGTGGGGCAGCTTTCTGCAAGGTGCTAAGGACACTGCAATCAAAAGATGCGGTTACTTCTTTAAAGGCGGCTGGAGCGCCTGGGTGGCTCAGTCGGTTGAGCGTCTGACTTCGGCTCAGGTCATGATCTCGCGGTCCGTGAGTTCGAGCCCCGCGTCGGGCTCTGTGCTGATAGCTCAAAGCCTGGAGCCTGTTTCGGATTCTGTCTCCCTCTTTCTCTGACCCTCCCCTGTTCATGCTCTCTCTCTCTCTCTGTCTCAAAAATAAATAAAATGTTAAAAAAATTTTTTTTTAAATAAAAAAATAAAAAGAAAATAAAGGGGGCTGGAGATCCGACGGGGGCGATAGATGCAGGAAAGACTGTATAGCTGGGACCTGCCCCCAAACGCACTCAGCATCTTCCCTGCAACGTCCTCTTCTTTGAATCTTGAGACATTTGTGCTGGGATGCAGGCAAGAGATGGTCTATTTCAACACCATTATTTTATGGATGAGGCAACTGAGGCCCAAGAGAGACGGGGACTCACCCAAAAGTTGTATACTACAGGGCCAGGGCTCCCGTCTCTCAATCCTGCTGAGCATCACCCAGGCCCCTGCTCTGTGCCTTTGTCTTGCCCTGCAATTCCTCAAGAAAGCCAGAGGATCCATGGGACTTACAAGTAATTCTCAAAACTCAGAAGCCTCAAAGTTAAAAAAAAAAAAAAAAAAAAAAGATTTTACTACATAAAATGTTTACATTTCTGTGCAACCAAAAAAAAAAAAAAAATAGATGTATAGACTTAGGGGAAAATATTTGCATATAGCGGGTAAAAGGTTAATAGCCTCAATATACAAAGAGCTTTTACCAATCAAGAAGACAAAAATAAACAACCAGGGGCAAAAAATAAACAAAAGATCTGAGCAGGGGACGCCAGTCTAAGGAGCTGATGCTAGAGCCTGGGACTTCTGAGGACCCGGAGGGTGGTAAAACTGTTATTACTTGTTAAATAAATGCTTATTCATTATTAAAAGATCCATTTGTAGTGTGGGTCACACATTACCGCTTGTTAAACCGTTAAAGTGCTAGGAGTCCTCCCAGATGCCTTAATTTACAGTTACAGTCGCAGAAGAAGGTGGCCAGATGCCAGAGCCATGGCCCTGTGGTGGGACCCAATCCCTGCCCCTTCCCTCAGCCCTGTGCCTATGGTTCCTCACTCCCAAGCAAAGTGGCCTTGGAGCAGCCAAGTTGTCCCTACCGCCTGGATAGGGCAGACCAAGGAGAACCATGGCTGGGGAGTCAGGATGCCTAGGCTCAGTTCCTGGCCCTTCCCTTGTCTCTGTGACCTCTACCTCCATCTCTGGGCCTCAGTTTTCCCGTCTGTAAAATGGGTGGGTTCACACCAATGATATCAGAGGCGACTCCAGTGCTTAAGAGCTAGCATTCAGCGGGGGTGGGGGAGCTGGTGAGTGGTAGGGGGAGATCTGGCACCTTCCATGTTCCCTGCCCCCACCTCTGTGCAGCCGGGCAGCTGCTGACGTAATGAACTTGAACTCAATTCAAGAGCCCTTTGAAGCAACTAGGACAAAGACCCCACTTTACAGGTGAAAAGACAGAGGCCCGGAGAAGAGCTGGGACGGCATTAAGTCACCCAGGCTGGCCAGGACAGAAGCCAGGACGCTGCATGCCTCCTTTCTCTCCCTGAAAGGGAAACAGACACCCGAGGCAGCTGCCGAGCCCATATTGTGCAGTTTCCCTGTTCTCTGCCTCCTTGCCCTCATCTCCCAGTCTCCCTCTCCTCCTCCTCGATTCCGTGGGGCTCCCTCCCACTCAGGGCCATAAGCACCTTGCAGCTGAAGCGTCTGGTCAGGCCAGCAGCGTCCTCCCAGCCGGGCAGACCCCCTCCGCCTCTGCTCCGAAGACAAGCCCCGGCCCTGAGTGACCGCTCGGGGTCTACGCTGCGTGCGTGTGGCTGGCCACACGATCTTTCAGGTTAAGCACCGGCCTCTTCGAGAAGTCCCCAGGACAGGCACCTAAGTACCACCGAACATCTGCTGTTCCACCACGTGCTTTATACCCTCTGTCTTCACGACTCTCTTCTGCGTGCCCGGTACTGGCAGTGAGGAGATCTGGGTCCGGGGCCAGATTTGCCACTTACTGAGTGACTCCGGGCAAGCCGTGTAACCTCTCTGGGTTTTTCAGCGAACAGCACGGCTGTGGGGAAACACTTAGGTAATAAACAAAAGGTATTAGCGCAGCGCCTGGGGCATAGGCGGTGGTCAGCAAAGAGTAGCTGCTGTCATTACCTAAAAAATGAGATCCGTAACGTCTACCTGAGGGTTCTTGGGAGGGAGTACCGACCCAATATGTCTAAAGCATATGGTGAAAAGCGGGGGCTCATTTAGGACCACGCCGGGGCGAGACCAAAATGGCAGCGGTGACTCAGACAAGGGCATTCAGCCCCTGCACAGGCAAGGGGTCCACCTGGTGGCTCCCAGCGCTCACCAGGGAGATGGCCACCTTGTCGGCTCCCACCTGGGGCTGGCCCCAGGTCCGGCCAGTCTTGGGATCTGATCCAAACTGGGGATGCCGGCATCAGGGGTGGGTGGGAGCCTGGAGCCCGGGAAGATGTACATGATCAATACTAAGCCAATCTCTTACAAGATTACCCTGGCCTCTGGTATCCAGTTGTAAAGAAAATCACTCAGCACGCTAGGGAGATGTGAAAAATGCCACGGATTACAGTCTGGGATGTTCCGAGTGAGAGTAAGTGAGTCCGGGATTGTTTCCTGCAGTAAATAATTCATCCACTTTAAATTTCGTTTTTTCTTGCCAACGCCTTCCCTCCCTCCCTCCGTCTCACTGCCTCTCCCGCCAGCTCCCTCTCAAGCCTGATCTCTCCAAGGCTCCCACCCCCACCTCTGTCCAGGGCACCCCCGCAGCCAGCAAGGAGCGTCATACAAATGTTTTGAGTCTGTTAATGACACTAATCGCCTTTCACTGCTAATTAGTAACACTGCCAAGAAAAACTTCTTTGTTACCAAGGCAGAGGACCACCCAGGCAGGAGAGCCACCGGGAGAAGCTGTCGCTCTACTGGGGAGCTGGGGGGAGCCGGGAGTGGACTATGGAACCAAGAAGGTTCAGTGTGCCGGACCGAGGGTGGTCTGGCCAGGGAGAATTCCTACCATGGAGGACCCTGTCCTCTGCCTCATCTGCTACATCATTCAAAGGTGACAGCTTGACAGGGGGTGGGGGCTGGGACCAAGCCAGAAGACGGGGAAAGAGATCTGGCCGGTGACAGCCTCTTGACCCCCAATATAGTCACTTCAGGGTTCTGAGTCAAAAGCATGGAGCAACTCCAACCTAAGAGTCAATTCTGAGACCGAGGGCTCAGAAGTAGCCGGTGACGGGCACCTATGTGGAGTCTCTTTGCACGCCAGCAGCTGGGTCTGATGACCGCTCAACGAGCAGACTCTGGGGAGGTGCTGGGCACCCAAAGACACATCACGTTCTGCCCCGATCTCCAGAAACTCATAGCTTGGTATAAGATGAATGACAGCTGACATTTGTTGAGCATCTCCTATGTGCCTGGCACTACGGCACTATTCTAACAACTTACGCACATTTACGGGTTCCTCCCAAGAGCCCCGCGAGGTAGGTACTTTTTTGGTTTAAGGTTTGCTTCTTCCTTCCTTTCTTTCTTTCTTTCTGTATTTATTTATTTGTGAGAGAGAGAGAGAGAGAGAGAGAGAGACAGTGTGAGCAGGGAGGGGCAGAGAGAGAGGGAGACACAGAATCCGAAGCAGGCTCCAGGCTCTGAGCTGTCAGCCCAGAGCCCGATGCGGGGCTCAAACTCATGAATGGTGAGATCATGACCTGAGCCGATGTCGGATGCCCAACTGACTGAGGCAGGGCCCCACATTTTCAAATTCTTTGATAAGGACTCTTCTTATCCCCCATTTTACAGATGAGAAATCTGAGGCACAGAAAGATCAAGTAATATGTCCATAGTCGCAAGAAGACAGGACCTCAGGGCGCCTGGGTGGCTCAGTCGGTTAGGCGACCGACTTCGGCTCAGGTCATGATCTCACGGTTCGTGGGTTCAAGCCCCCCGTCAGGCTCTGTGCTGACAGCTCAGAGCCTGGAGCCTGCTTGGGATTCTGGGTCTCCCTCTCTCTCTGCCCCTCCCCTGCTCGTGCCCCTCCCCTGCTCTCTCTCTCTGTCTCAAAAATAACATTAAAAAATTGAAAAAAAAAAAAAGAAGAAGGCCGAGCCAGGCTGTAAACTCAGGGAGCCTGGATCCAAAGCTCACCAGCTTTAACCACAAAACCTTTAACAGAGACGTGGAAGGGCGGTTTCACTTCAGCGTGAGCCATGCGAGAACCGGGTACGTTTGTGGGCCCCAGGGGCACAGAGAAAGCATGTCATGTAGTCTTGGGTAAGCAGCAAAGGCTTCCAGGAGGAGGTGGGGTCTGAGAGAGCCTTGAGGACTGCATAGGAGTTGGTTCAGGGGGTCGGAAGGAAGTCCAAAAGGATAGGGCATTGTGAGCAAAGCACAGGGGTGAGAAAGGGCAGAATTCAGGGGGTGTAGTGATGTTTGAGGGTAAGCAGTGGGGTGGCCGAAGACGACGGTGAGAGACCAAGCTGGGGAGGCAGGAGGAGGGGGACGTCGTGGACCGGCAGAACAGCACAGAGGGCCCGCCTGAGGAAGCTCCCTCTGGCTCTCAGGCTATCACTACGGGTTGAATGCAGACTTGGGAGATTGGTGATAGGCCGGGAAAGGGCTGGCCGGGGATCCGGCTCAGGGCACGGGTGTTGGGACTAGACAGGAGGAAGCAAATTCGGTGACCGATTTGGAGGGGGGGGGGGGGGGTAAGAGTGGACAGAGACGGAAGTGGAGGGAGGAGAAGAGAGCCGGTGGAGTCCAAGGGGTGAGGCCCAGCAGACTCCAGGCAGACTGGAGGCAGGCGCCTTTCTCCCAGGCGCTGGGGCGCTGCCCGGCCCCCTCGAGGTGGGGGTGCGACCTGCTGATTGTACCCCAGCTCGGCCCGTAGGGGCCCGGCCGCCTGGAGCTGATAAGGGCAGAAGCGCCCAAGCCCCCATGCCAACTATACCCCAAATCCACGCCCAGTCCCAGCTTCACTCCGTGGGTAAAGCCCAGCTGGGGAGATCCTGTTATGCCACGAAGTCCTCCCATGCAGCGTTGAAGGTTCCAGTTGTACCCCCGCCTTTTTAGGGCAGCTTTCTGGGGTTCCAGCAGGCAGAACAAATTCTTCCCTCTTCTCCGGTCCCGGAGAACTTTGTACCTTTGCACAGCTCTGAGGATACTGGACTGGGGTGGTTTGTTTGTTTGTTTGTTTGTTTTAGGCTTTTGTTTTGTTTTCTTTCTCAGGCTGTCTGCTGCATGAGTCTGGGAGCTCCTGGAGGGGCAGGACGACAAGAGATCCTCTCGTGTGTTTGTGCTTTTGCAAACGAGGCTCATTTTCGGTAAGTGCATTCTGTAAGTATGTCTCCTGCTCTGGACTGTGAGTGGTCTGGAAGTAGGGGTCTCTCTTGTCTTTATGATTTTATTTCATTTCATTTTATTATCATAAAGTAACACTGACCTTTTTTTGGCGTTCAGCTCTATAAATTTCAGCACGTGTATAGATTCGTGTGACCAGCATCCGAATGCACTTTGAGTTCACAGAAATGCTGTTGCGCTATAGATCCCTATCAGCTTCTTCTTTCACTTCGTGTTTTATTTTTTTTTTTAATGCTTATTTGTGCATACACAAGCAGGGGAGGGGGAAAGAGAGAGGGAGACAGAATCCCAAGCAGGCTCTGAGCTGGCAGCACAGAGCTGAACGCGGGGCTCGATCTCACGAACCGTGAGATCATGACCTGGGCCGAAACCAAGTCTGATGCTTAACTGACTGAGCCCCCCGGGCGCCCCTATTTTGTGTTTTAATGACCCATCCAGGTCTGGTGCTGTACTCGCGTCTGTTGCACTAACAGCCACACAGACCTCCACAGTGTGTCCCCACATCTTCCTGCCCACGCCGCCAGGGAGGTCACCCGGGCTGCCTCCAACTTCCCTGACCACAGACAACTTTGGGATGAGCAGCCCCAGACTGGATGCTCGTGGGCATGCCAAGAATTTCCCTGGGATTTATACTCAGGAGCAGAATCCTTGGGGCTGAGGGTCAGTGTATAATTAATGGCCTCCAAAATCCTGCATCGCTCGAGTCACTCCAAAGGGTGTCCCAGCCCATCTTGGGAGATGACAGGCCGTGTAGAGCCAGCGTGCACCAATAAGGCTGTTCCAGGGGTTAAAATGTCGACCCCCTTCCACTCTGGTAGGTGAAGGACTGCTCCCCGGTCTTCTGAGTCTCGCAAAGTCTCAGCCCCCCTCCTTAACCCTCCAGCTCCTCCTGGGGCTCCTGGCTTTTCCCAGGACCCAGCAAGTCACGGGTCATACCTGTTCCAGTTCCTGATGTCCACTCCCGACTGTTACATGTTTTGAATAGCACTTATTTCTTTAAGATTTTCTTTTTAAGTAATGTCTACACCCAAGGTGTGGATTGGATTTACAACCCCAAGATCGAGAGTCACATGCTCCCCCGACTGAGCCAGCCAGGCGCCCCTGAGTATCACTCTTATCCATAACCCTGTGTAAGGAAAGAGCTAAAGAAGGGCCCAGAGGTTGAAGTTCAAGTCCTCGCCAGCCAGTCTCCGACACGCCCCCTCTCCCTGCTGGATTCCCACAACCTCATGGCTTGCCATTCTGCCTGGAAAATCTGCTTGCAGAACCCTCACGGCCACCCTGAGAGCTAGGAGTGGTTCTGCCCATTTGACAGATGAAGAAGCTGAGGCCCAGAGAGTGGGAGTGGCTTGCCCAAGGTCATAGTGAGTTGAGGCGGGGGAGCAGAGCTGGGACTCCAGAGCATTCGGAGACAGGCTCCAGGGCACTTCTGCCCTGAGGGGGTCTCCACCCACGCCATACCACCTGCCGTGACTGGCCAGAGCCGCACCTCCCACGCCACCCGAGAGCGTGGGAGAGGCGAGCTGAGTTGCCGTTGACTAACCCGCACGATGCTAGGTTTTGGAGACATTTAACGAAACACTCATCAGTTTGGATTTTGTAGTTTTCTTTCTGTGTTTCGGCGCTAATCTCCCTCCCCGCCCTCCCCCCACCCAATCTTGAACTCGTCCATAGGCCCTTGGAAAGAAGACAGAGGACCCTTCTGAATGCCTGAACACCACATGTGGTCCTGGGGGCCGCCCCGATGATTGAGCCCAAGTCTGTTCCTCTGTCTCAATGGTGGGCCCTAGGTAGCCCCCCTGGGTTCCGTCGATGCGGGGACGAGGGGGGCACAGAGGTGAGTCGACCTGGTGTTCTGCCCTCAAGGAGCCCCAGTGCTGCCTCTGGAACTCAACACTCCCCAAAGCAAACATTCTTCAGACCCAGGAGGGTCCGTGCCCAGGCAGCCGCAGGGGCTCCCTGACAGTGGTTCTGCGAGGCTAGCACTGGGGGCAGTGGGGGGTGGGGGGCCCTGGTGGAGGCTGCAAGTTATCCATAGTTCGTTTTTGAAAGGTAGAGAGGAGCAAGGAAGAGTGGCCCAGATGAATAGCAATGCAAAGCTCCGTTTGTCGGGCACCTGCTGGATGCCAGGCGCTGGACTCCCATCATCTTATTTAATCTCCGTGACATCTATGGGGTGTGGGAGAGGCAGATATGCAAAATACCCAATACCCCGTACAGCAGGTGTGGGGCCAGCGGAACACTTACCACCATCACGGAAGCAGGTCCTCAAGGCCCCTCGAGGGGCCTTGGATCGCAGGGAGGGGAGGCGTCCCTGGGTGGGACTGGGGTAGTGGCAGCAAAGAGCATTGGGTCCATCGGCTACTTAAGCCATTGGAGATACTGCAATATTTGAACAAGGCCAGCTGAATGTCACTTCAAGTTCCAGGTATGTTATTATCCGCACCTCGCTGCTCAAAGGCGGAGGAAGGGAAGGGTTGATTGGGCCACAGCCCAGGGCGGGCCTGGCCCTGCTCTCAGGCCTGGAGGCTGCTGGCACCTGCCCTCTCTTTCATCTTGGCGGGCTCCAGGGGAGAGAAGCCGGAGCCAGGCCCGCCAGGGACCCAGCAGCGTGGCTTCCCTTTGATTCTGGGGGAGGCCGCCTGCTCTGAGCCCAGAATCAAAAGCAGGCAGCAGGGCCGGTGCCCCGGGCTTCCCAGGATGGCAGCCTCAGGCTGCCTGCCCCCTTCCCCCCAGGCCTGGGCCTCTGGCTGGGGGCTTCCTTCCAGCCAGATCCTCTGGAACCGGCTAGAGCGGGAGAGGGGCTGCGGGAAGCTTTGGGCCACGGGGGACGAGGAATAAGAGAGCAGGGCCAGGGCGCCAGGGGCTGAGCCCCGGGACGGGCCTGGGGTGGGGAGACAGTGGGTGCCCGAAAAGCCCAGAGCTTGACCGAGGCGTTTCCCTGAGGTGCTAGCAAGCTCGTGGGGTTCGGGTCTCCAGGTGAGCGCTGCAGGGGGGCCGGTGAGAAAAGCACCGAATTTAAAAAGAATTAGTCAGGAGGAGGTGACAGGCCCATTCTGAAGCAAGATGAATGGGTTTCGGTTGGCGAAAATGATTCTAATTTATAATCTGCTTCTTGCGGCCGCTCGCCAATTAATTCTCTATAGATACATAAATAGGCCGCGTGTTTGCTTTGCTTCAAACGTAATAAACATTACACTCTGTCCTCTTCTTTTGTGCCGGTTCCTGTCACGGCATCGGTCCCCACAGCTAATTCCTCACACCTGTCTCTGCCACTCAGGGGAGCGGGGCTGAATGGGGAGGAAGTGCCCGGCTCCAGGAAACTCCAGGCTCCGGGAGAGAGATGACTGATCCAAAAGCTGCGGGGCGCGCGTGGCCGGGCTCCCCACTTGCTGGGGAGGGGCCCGGGGGGGCACCTGTCACAAACTTTGGGACCGTCTTTCCAAGGAGGGAGGGGGGCAGGGAGGAAGCCGGAGAAGCAGCCATCATCACTTTCTGTCCTCCCCCACTGGCCTGGGCTCACCGGGGCTCCCCGCTTCTTCCAGGCCTTCCCCTGCCCCTGGCCTTCTTCCAGGCCTTCCCCTGCCCCTGGCCGTTTCCTAAACAAGTCTCTCTCCCTAAGCAGCCACCTCCTTTGTGTTTTTATTCACACACCTCACCTAGCGGTGAGGTCTTTTCCTGACCCCCTTCCCAAGAGGGGAGCCCCCTCCTCGGGACTCCCTGTGACCCTCTCCTGCTTCAGGTCCCCTTGGCACGATCACCATCCGCCATGCTATTTCTCTGACTCATTTGTCTTGTTTATTGCCCTTCCGACTGGAATGAGAGTCCATGAGGACGAGGGTACGTGCTTGCTCACTGCTGTATTTTCTGCCCGGCACAGAGGCACATAGTAAATGCTCAATAAATATCTGGTGGGGGGGGGGGCGGATAATACAGGAGGTGAGAATGGGATGGGAAGGAGCAGACAGGGCCCCGGGGACTGACCTGAGACCTCACCTGAGACCTCACGCAGCCCATCAGCTTGCCATCCTGCAGGACCCCAGAGATGTAGGCAAAACCGAGGTTGGGGGTGGGGTTGGGACTTGCCCAAGGCGACACAATGGGTTAGTGGGGGAGCAGCGGGGACCAGGCTCCTCTCTAAGATCTAAGGCAGCTGAGGAATACACACCTCGTAAGAATTCTTCCAGGTGGGGTGTTGGAGAAACGGAAACACGGACGCACCGCTTGCCTTGCCCAAGGTCATACAATCATCGATTCAATGCAATGATCGAGTACCTGCTGTGTGCCAGGTGCTGCTCTAGGAGGTGAGCGGGTCCCGGGACCAGGGCAGACAAGCGCCCTGCCCTCACCGACCTTACAGTCTAGGGGGAAGAATGAGCTGAAGGACGAGGTAACATACAAGTGTGTCAGGAAGGGCCAAGAGCTGACAAGATAAACCAAGGGGCGCCTGGGTGGCTCGGTGCGTTAAGCGTACAACTCTAGGTTTTGGCTCAGGTCACGATCTCATGGTTCCTGAGTTTGAGACCCACATCAGGCTCCGTGTTCACAGTTGCAGAGCCTGCTTGGGATTCTCTCTCTCTGCCCTTCCCCCATTCACGTGTGTGTGTGTGTGTGTGTGCGTGTGCGCGCGCGCGCGCGCACGCTCTCCCTCTCTCTCAAAATAAATAAATAAACTTGAAAAAATCTAGAAAAATAAGCATTCAGAGGGGTGCCTAGCTGGCTCATTCAGAAGAGCATGAAACTCTTGATCTCAGGGTTATGAGTTCGAGCCCCGTGGGGGGGGCTGTAGAGATTACTTAAATAAAAACTTTAAAAAAGTGGGGGGGCACTCAGGGAGGAGGTGACAGCTAGAAGATTGGCGTGGGCGTTGGAGCCTGAACCCCGGGGAAATAATCAGTAGCCAGGGATGGGGCAGGGGCTTCTCAGGGGAAACCACAGGGAGAAGCCTGGAGGTGGGATGGCAGCGTTTGAGGCACAAACTGCCTGTAGGGGAAGACGGCAGGGGAAGCCCTGATTTGTAGCGTTTGCCAATTTTCATGGTGTAAAGACTGTGGACGTGGCCAATTTCAAGGGTTTGCAAAACTGGCTCGCGAAATTCCTGAAAACCCTCACAATTGGCTTTGCTGAGCCAGCACATGCCAGCCCCAGCACAGCACGGCTTCGAGTATCAACAAGGAAGCTGGCCAGACAGCATCCAGAGGAGGGAAGAACGAGAAATGGTTTGAAAAAGTGTGTGTGCAGCAGAGAGTTCTGGGCTCGAATCACCGGAAGGCCCCGAGGTCACCGTGACCTTATCCCCCCCTCCCCCTGCTACTCCTCTATTTTACAGAATAGAAAACCAAGGCCAAGGGAGAGCCGAGGACTTGTTCTCAAACACAGAGAGAGTTGGGACCAGAGCCAGGCCTGGGAAGAGATCTCAGGGCAACTAGGTCCCCCAGGGTTGCTGCTTCGGAGGGGGTCATGATCCATGATGGCCCCGTCAGGCCTGAGAGCCAGGGACTCTGGCACCCACGTGAGGCGGGAAGAGGGAAGCAACTGCAGGTCCAATGGCGTGCAGAGGTGGGAGAGAGGTGGGGCGGTACTTACGCCGGGTTTTGAAGGGTAAATAGGAGTTTTCCAGCAAGACGAAGGCAAAAAGAGATCTCCAAGGGGGCAGGAGCGGCACGATGAAAGGTCAGGGTATGATAAGGAAAAGTGGCAAATCCGGGATGTAGGGTACAAAAAGGAAATAGAGCAGATGAAGCCAGAGAGGCCCCGCCCCACTCCTCCTGCTGAAGCAATAACGTTGGGCCTTCAGGCAACCGCAGAGAAGCCATTTGGAGACGGGTCCCCTCGTCTTCTCAGAACCAGGTGAGTATGCCAAGGTCGACCTCCTGGATGAGGGCCTGGAGGTGAGGGAAGGCCCAGGTTCTCCAGCTTCTCTGCCCTTTCCTACTGGTGCTCAGCCAGTCAGTCACCCCACGGTGGGTCTCTCCCCGCCACGGCTTCCTGCTGATCCCCCTTCCCCTCCTGCTGGCTGCTCTTCTCCAGGCCAGGAATAGAACCTCACATCTGACAATCCTCAGCGGTGTTTAAATTTAATGGGCCTTCCTGCTTTTTTCCTCCTCAGCACCTGGGCTGGGCGCTCTGCGGCAGCCCTGGGGAGAGGCAGGTGAATAATTCAGGGAGAGGCAGTGTTTGAAGTGTTGGGGGGTGGGCCGTGTGTGGCGGGGGCTGTCTCGCTTTCCCCCCACCCAGGGAAGGGGGTTCAGGAGGGGTGGTCCAGGTACCCAGGCCCTGGTCTGCCCTCCATGTGTCTTTAGGGCCTTTCGGGAAAGCTCGAAAGCTCAGGAGCCCTATTTCCATCTCCCGCAGCCACCTGCAGCGCGAGGCCTCAGGGCTGCGGAGGCTTCCTGGGGCTGAAAGGAAGAGGGAAGAAGGGGAGACACGCCTTCCGCCGCCACCCCCCCCCCACCCCCACTGTGGGTTGCCCTGCCTTTGGATCTGGGTCCAGAGAGAGACACAAGAGGGACAGAGTGTGGTGGGGGAGGCAGGGGTGGGGGGCCTAGTCCCAGGCTGAGGGGTCGGGGAGCTGGGGTGCCAGCAGAGATGGAGGGCTGGGCCCGTTGGGGCAGCTGGAACACTCCCAGTGTGAAACTGGGCTCCGGGCCTGGGGCTGTGTCCGCAGCCCTCCATGCTGCCGCAGCTTGGGTCCCAGATGGACAAGCCCTCGGCTCTGGGCCCCTCCTTCCACCTCAACCCACCGCGCCCCTGCACACAGAGCAGCCTTTCAATTTTCTGGCTTCAGCACCTTTCCAGTCATCCCTTCCTTCCTTCCCTCCGTTATTCATGCAACAAGTATTTATTGAACATCTACTATGTGCTGTATCCACAGGATACAGTCAACAAAACAGACTGAGTCCTTAACTCCGGGAGCTGTGTTCCAGCCTCGGGCCCACTCCCTTGAGGAGAAAGGGGGCGAGGGCCCCACGCTTGTTCTGAGTCCTCTGTCTAGTCACTTCCCCCTCTAACCCTGGGTCTCCCCATCTGGAGCAGGGCGCTAATAATCCCGCTAGCTGTTATTAATTACAGCAAACACTTGCTCTAAGTGTCTGACACGGATCTGCTCGTGCAGGCTTCACCCGGCCCTTTGCCGGAGCGGCGAGGAGGATGCTGAGCCGTGGAGAGGCGAACTCACTTGCCCAGGGCGACCCCGCTGGTGAGTGGGGTGATGGGATTTGAACCCAGACAACCTGGCTGCGCGGTGAACACGGCGCGGCGGTGGCGGTGGCGACGGGGCGCTTGTGGTTGCCCCGCAGGGCTCCCCCCTCCTCCACAGGGTGTGCCGCCCCCCTCCGCCTGGAAGCCGGGCTCCGCAGAGGCGCGGAATGCGGGGGGGGGGGGGCCTCGAAGGGGTGGCAGGGGGCCCTCCAATCCCATCCCGGTCCCCGTCCCTTCCCGGGCAGAGCTGGGGTGCGCCCTGACTGCACGCGCCCCCCCCACACACCGTCCCCGGCGGGCAGGCGGTCCCAGTCCCCGCGCTGACATTTCTTTGGTTGTTCATGTCACGGCCCTTCAGTCTGCGCAGTTTTACAAATGTGCTGGCGAGATGAAAGGCGCCGGGAACAGCGACTGGAGAGCAAGTTCGGAAAAGCTTTTAACTTCCAGCTCCCACAGACAAGGGGAGGGGGAGGAGGAGGGAGGGGGAGGAGGAGGAAGGAGGGAGGGCGGGGGACGAAGGAAGAAGGGAGATGGGAAGGGAAGAAGGGAGGGAAGGAAGAAGGAAAGGAGGGGGGGTTAGGAGTGAGGGAGAGAAGGAAGGAAAGAGAAGGGGCTGAATGAGAGAGCAGAGGGCTGGGACAGGAGGATGGGGAGGGAGAGAGCCACAGCAGGCCCAGCAAAGGGGAGACAGAGGCTGAGGGGCCGAGGTGATCAGAAAGCAAAGGAAAGGGATGGAGAAAGACACACAGAGAGCCAAGGCCGGCCGGGGGGGGGGGGGGGCAGGGGAGAGAGAGAGAGAGAGAGAGAGAGAGAGAGAGAGAGAGAAAGAAAAGAAAAACAGCCAGAGAGAATAGAGGGACAGGTAGAAAAAGACCAATAAGGAGACAGAAAGAGTCAGAAAGACCCAGAAAAGAAGGCTGTTGGAGGAAGGGGACAGAGACCGAGGTGGAGGGTGCTGAGAAGGGGGGAGACGGTGGTCAGCACGTAAGAAGACAGCAGACAGACATAGATGAACAAGGAGACAGACGCAGGCCGAGGTGAGGACAGAGAAGTGAGGCCCGTGAGCAAGTGTGGACAAGGCTGACAGTGGCCTGACCCCGCCCCTGCATCCAACCGCCGCCCCCCCCCCACCTGTTCTGATTCTCCAAGTGCCCTGGAGCTGGCCCTGCTATTAAGGTGATCAGACTAGAGCAGTGGCCCTCAACTAGGAGGGATTTTGCCCCCGGGGCACATTTGACAATGTCCGGACACAGTTTGGGTTGTCATGAGGGTGAGGGGCACACCACTGGCGTCTAGTGGGTAGAGGCCAGAGACGCCACGAAACTCCGGACCATGCACAGGACAGCCCCCACCACGAAGAATTTTCCTGACCCCAAACGTTAATAGTGCCAGTTCATTGCAGGCCTCGGGCCCCAGCCTGCCTCAGTTTGAACCCGGCCTCGGCCACAAACTACTTGTGTGACCTTGGGCAACTTTTCGAGCTTCTCCGTGCCTTAATTTCCCTCAGTTTCCTCACCCGTAAAGGAGGGCTCGTACTGGAATCCGCTGTGAGGACCTAACGGCAAAATCATGGCCCACAGCAAGGGTTCAGTAATCGCTGACGCTGACCCCAATGTGTGCCCAGGGCCTCACATGGTGCCCGGCACGGTGTGGTGTGGGCACTCAGGTTGGCGGTGGAAGTGAGTCTGAGAAGAAGGGGCCTCCGAGAGAGGGAAAGCTGCGAGAGACCTCATCACGAGTTGGGGAGAAGACAAGAGAGTGAGATCAAAGGAAAGGTGTGTGAGTATTTATTGAGCACCTACTGTGTGTATGCAGATGTGAAAGCAACAGTGTCCCAGCCCAGAACAACTTGCTGATGATTCAGTAGGTCTGACACCCTGGATGAGTGCACACAAACACGCACCCCAGGCAGGGGCCAGAGGGGGAGGGAGGGAGAAAGGACAGCTGAAGCAAATGGTAAAACCGAGTTGGAGGGGAAAGAGAACAGAAAGTGAGGAAATGCATCTGGAAGGGGCCGGCCTCCGGTCTCTGAAAGCATGAAAGAGTGGAGGCTAAGAATAGAGGGGAGAGAGACGGGGAGAAGGAGAGCCAAACAAAGCAGGGCTGGGAGAGATCAGTGAAGGGGAATAAACGGAGAGAAGGACTTAGGGGAGGGAACAGGCTGGCACGAAGGAGAATAAATCTCAAAATAAATAAAAGTGTGCTGGAGTTTAGAGGGAGGGGTAGCCAGAGGGAGAGGAGATTCCAGTCACCAGGGAAGAGGCGAGGAGAGGGAGATGAAAATTAGGGAAGAGAGTGGGGATGGGAGGAGGATGGGAGTGAGGTGGAGCCTGGGGTGCTGGGACCCACGGGGGTGGGGGTGGGGGCTGGCCGGTCCTGCTTCCTCTTTGCCTGGAACTTCAGCAGCTGATGAGACATCTTATGTGTCTGGTCAGTGACCACGTGGCAGGACAGAGGTAGATGGTGGTCATGTCCCCCCCTTACCCTTCACCCACCTATCCAACGGCCCTTAGGGGTCCCCCAACCCAAGACACAAGGTGGGTCTGCGGAAGTCCCCGGTCCTAGCCTACCTCCTACTGAAACAAGTTCAAACTGAGAACTAAGGGGTGGGGTGGGGGTGGGGGTCTCTTCAATGAGGCTGCACCTTAGAGAGATGGGACCGAAGGGGGAGCCCTTGCAGCCGGGAGAAAGAAGCTGGGCGGGGCAGGAAGGGCCTCAGGCCGCGGAGGACTGAGTTTCAGGAGAATGGAAAATCCGGCCTGCTTGGTGTTCCTGGGCAGCGGGGAAGGTGGGGGTGGTGATGCGGGGCCTCTGGGGGCCAAGGGGGCGCCAAACTTAGGACCGGGCCGTCTTGCCTGCTTACTTTGTTGGTTGCAGGGATGTCCGGCATGCCCCCACCCACCCCGAGACGAAAAGCCTCAGTGCACTTCCTGGGACAGGTGACCTAGCACCTCCCCGGGGACTGGACCCCGGCCTCTGTCCACCTCAAAGCGCCGTGGTTGCATCTGAAACCGGCAGCTCGGTGCAGGGGCCCTTCTGGGCGGCCAGCCCGGGCGGCCCCTGGAGAAGCCTCCAGGCCCCACACTCGCCTGCGCCCCCTCTCCTCTGAAGCCGGGCTCCCAGAGGAGTGGGAGGGAAGTGGGGAACCCTAGACGCAGGAAAGTCAGGTGGTGGCGAAGGGTCGGGTCTCAAACCGGGGCCTCCCTGGAGCCGCCAGGCGGGGAGGGAGACGGTCCCCCTCCGGGGGGCGCTCCCTTCGCGCGGATCTGGCGCTGAAGGAAGGAGGGGCGCCGCCCCCCGGGGGTTTCCTGGGTCTGGGCCGCCCCGGCGCTGGAGAGGCCGGCCCCTCCCGGCGGGGGAGGGGCGCGACCGGGGCGGGGGGGGGGGGGCAGGTGGGGGGTTGGGGGCGGGGGCCGGGGCTCCCGGGCTGCGGGGTCCGGGCCCGGCGGCCGCCTGCGGCGCGGCGCTCCTGCCCGGCGGGCGCTGCATTCTCCGAGTCTCCACCAGAGGCTGCGGGAGGAAGGAAGGGATCCGTCCCTTGCACACTTCCCCCCTAGTCAGACACGCACACTCCCTCGCTCCCGCTCGCTCACTCCCTCGCTCCCTCGCTCTCTCGCTCACACACACACACACACACACACACACGCGCGCACACGCCGCCGCGGCTCCCCCTCTCGCGCCCGCTCTCCCTCCGGCTCCTCCGGGCGGCCGCCGGGCTCCGGACTCGCCCGCCCGCCCGCGCCGGCTCGCCCGCCCCACGCAGCGTCCCGAGGCGGCAGGACCGGGGGCAGCCCCGGGCCGCTCCCCGAGGTAAGGGCGCGGGGTGCCGCGGGAGGGGCGGCCGGATCGCCGCCGAGGGGAGGCTGCCCGGCCGGGAGGGAGCACCCCCCGGCCGGCGGGAGAGCGGCCGGGCGGGCGGCGCGGGGGGCGAGCCTCCCGCCGCAGGGGGAGCCCGGGTGCCCGCGCCCGGCCCCCGCGCGCCCCCTCCTCTCGGCGGGGCGGGCGGGAGGGAGTTTCCCACGTCCAAACTTTCCCCGGCGCGGAGCCGAGCCGCCTCTCGGCCCGGAGCCCGCGGCCCCCCGTCTCCCCCCACTCCGCCCCGCGCCCCTCCCGCCGCGCGCCGGGAGCCGCGGGGACCCCCGCGGGCCTCGGGCTGGCAGCGCCGGGGGCCGAGCGGACGCGCCGAGAGGGGCTGCGGAGGGGGCGCGGGGTCTCTACCCGGGGTGGGGGGGGGGGGCGGGACCCAGGCGTTCCCCGCGCCCCCACCCCCTGCCGCGGGGGCTCGGCTGCCGGGCCCCTCCCAGAGGCGGGGTTCGAGGCCGGGAAATACCGCACGGCACGAGCGTGAGCGCGCGGTGTGTGTGTGTGTGTGTGTGTGTGTGTGCGCGTGTGTGTGTGTGTGCGCGCGCGAGGTCGTGCCGCGTCCGGGGGCGCCCAGAGGCGGACTCGAGGCGCGGCGACACGCACGGCTGCGGCCACCTCGTGGGGAGGGGGCAGCCGGCCCAAGGGGACCCTCGCGAGCCGCAGCAGCGCGACCCCGCTGCCCTCGGGCCGTCGGACCGGCCCGCGGACCCGCCGTGAGCGAGGGACAGCGCTGCCCTCTTCCCTAGGACCCGGCTCCGGGAACACTGCCCCCTCCGTGGGAGAAAGATAGGGCCCGACGGCCTCACGTCCAAAGGGAGCGCCACTGGGACTGACCCTCGGGGGCCGGGGCGCTGCAGGGGGAGTTGTGGATTGTGTGGGTGCGCTGGGTGCCCGGCGGCCCGCGGTGGGCACGGCCCGGACCCGTCTCGCTAGTACCTCGAGACTTGACCTCCCCTCTGCCTCTTCTCTGGCACTCTCGGGCCCCTGCCCCAGCCGGGGCGCGGCTGGAGACCTCCAGGCCCGGCTGCGGCGGGAGGAGCTAACCCGGTGTCCCCCGAGGTCTCCCCGAGCTGCAGGGGCACCCCCTGGTGGCGGGCAGAGAAGCCGCAGTTTGAAGCCTGCCAAGGCTTCCAACGCTCGTGCTTCTGGGGAGGGTTCTTCCTTCGCAGTCTTCCCTCCCACCCCTCCAGGCCTGGCCAGAGGTTGCGCATGCCAACTCCGTTTTCCTTGGGTCTGATGCCAGCTCTCTCTGGGTCCCTGGGGCCGGCCAAGGTGCACAGCACAGGCAGAGGCTCATTTGAGGACTTTGCCTGCTGCCAGCCCTGTTGGCCCCTCCTGCGGAGCTCTGGATCTCATCCTCTCCCTCTGTGTTCAGTGCCACTGCCTGATATCAGCATGGCCATGGCTTTGGAACCCATAGACTCCTCCCTAACCGTCGTGCCCCTCTGTTCCTCATTAGTACCCCCTATACTTGTCCATCAGTGCCCACTCTGTCCCCCTAATTACCCCTATCCTATAGCCCTTTTTGGAACTTGGCCTCTACACCTATAATGCCATCCTTGGTCTTTGCTCATCTGTGACCATCTCTTCGGCCCGTCTTCCAACCTGCGTGCCCCAGTTTTTCTCTGTGGTGGTCACCTCTTAGGTACCCCCCCCCCCCCGCCTGCCCCAGCTACCTCTCCGCTCCACCCCTACCCTTCCCCCTTCCCCGGTGTCTGGGATGCCCCTCTTCCATTCCTTCTGTAAGGGAAGGCCATTGTCAACATTTAAACGCTGCTTCCTGAACATGTCAGTGTGCCCTTCTGAGACCATCCCTGCCAGTGCCTCTGGGGAAGGTACTTTGCAAAGCCATCCAGGTCTCTCTCAGCCAAGGGGCAGCTGCCCCTCCTCGGGGGCCCTCTCAGCTGACTCCTGGAGACGAGAAACCCCCACCTTCCTCTATTCCTGACTGTGAGCACTTTAGCAGCCACCTGGGCCCCCCTCTTTCCCATTTCAAAGTGTTGCAGACAGAGGCCTGGGTCATACAGCAAGCTCCATCCAGAGCCAGAATGGGGACCCAGGAATCCTGACTTCCAGGCCTCACCAGCTTACCTTATATTTGGGGCAGGTCTTTGGAAGGGGGGCGGTGAATGGAGCAGTTTCTTGCCTTTGAATTGCAAGCAGAACAAGAAGATACGCGCTTAAATGTAAGAGATGTTAAAGTTAGACCCCCAGTGCCCAGGGAAAGCTGTTGAAATAAATGCCTTTGGGGGAGAAGCCTAACAGCAGACACGGGAGGAGGGCATAGCTCCCTCCCTAAAGGAGCCCTGTGGCCCCAGGCAAGTCACAGCCCTTGGATAGAAAGTGTGTGATTTCAGGTGGGTTCTGGTGGTCTGGAATAATGTGCCTAGAGGCAGGACTTCCGATCCCCTTGTCATTTCTCTGCTTTTCCAGAGGCCTCTGCAGAAGCACTGAATCGCAAAGCTCTGGGGGCGTGGGGGGTGGGCAGAGACCCCAGGAGGGCCTGTCTCACCCGGTTAGCAAAGTTTGGAGCAACCAAACTACCACATGGGTGATAGGAGTCAGCCAATTAAATTTCCTGCCCTCTCTCTGTTCTTTTTTTTTTTTCCCCTCTTTTTTCTTCCATTAGGAAGCTCCATTCGGAAATGCAGCCTCAGGTATTCAAAGAGAGAGAGAGAATGATTTCTGTTTATATAACTCAGGCCGCAGCCGGCTCTCCGCGGGGCCTGGGAAGGGTTGGGAGCTGAGGATAGAGGCAGGTGATTCTTGGGAAAGAGGAGACCCTAAGGAGGTGGCTTGGACTGGGGGCTTCCCCATCCTGCCCCAGAGTTCACCCAAAGAGGGCGCTAGGGATCAGGGACAAGACAGAATGTACTCCTGCCAGGCTGAGAGAAGACCCAGGCCTCAGGCCAGGCTCAGGAAGAGAAGCCTCATGTTCCCAGTGAGGGTGGGCATATCCTCTACCTCCCTGGACACCTCCAGTGCCCTTAAGATGGAGCTCTTGAGCAGAGGCTTTGCTTCCTGGAATCTTGTGTTTTGATACAAGCCTCTGTAAAGAAAGCCTTGTGTTGTGGGTTGGTTGGTTGGTTGGTTTTTTTCACCATGAGGACAGTCTCTGACCTCAACTTTTTCATCAGGGCAGTGGGTATAATCAGACTTTGTCTTTTCTCCCACGGAGGAGGCAAGGACTGACAAGCTCTGTGTATCTGCCGGAGGGAGTGTTTCTCACTGAGGATGATACAGAGTGGCTGCTGGAACATGGATACAGGACAGAGTGGTTGGAGGCGTAGCTGTCGTGTACGGTTGGGCAGGTTGTTGACTGTCCCAGGGCACTCAATGCAGGAGGAGAATAGGGGTGGAAATCCATTGTAAGCTCCACTCAACAAATCAGGTGCTTAAAGGCAGACTATGTCCTCCTGGAGAAAGGGACATCTTTCCCTAATTTGCAAGAAAGCCTTCCTATCCTAACCAGCCATGGGCCTGTAAGGCTACGTGCCCCCAGAGGAAGATGCCTTTCTTTAATTCTCACTAAGGCGGCCCAAGGGGAGGTTAAGCGCAACTCGCTCCTTAGCCCAGTCCTCTCACGATGGGGACACACCTTTCTGAATATGTCTGAATATGTGAGTCCGGGTCTGAACACATGCCTCATCAGCAGGTCGCTCCGTACTATCACGTTGCAAGTAGGCTGGGAACTTCTTGCTTCCTCATCAGACCCACCAGCCTCCAGTCATCCACTGGCTACCAGCTCCCTCCATTGTGCAAGATAAGAGCATGGCCACGGGAGGCAGACCAGCCTGGATTTGTGACTTTCTGGCTGTGCGACTTTGGGCAAATTACTTTGCCTCTCGGAGTCTGTTTCCTTCCCTGTGAGATGGAGAAAAACAGTCATGCCTGCCTCGTGGGTTGTTACGAAGAGGAAATATGCGTGTGTACGGACCTCGGGCAGGGCCTGGCACACCGGATCCTCCATAAACGAGGCAGTATTGTTACTAGGTCCCCCCACTTGTGGTCTTGGTCCCCTCGGGGCCGAACGGTTGTTTCTCGGCGGGTAACTTTGCCTGCCTGCGCCCCTGCAGGCGTTGTCACCCCTGGAGGAGAGTGGAATTCTGTCAGAATCGCCGGGATCTGCCTCTGACCTCAGGATCCTTCAAGGGGCTGCCCGGTCCCTGCGTGCGGCCGGGGCATCAGAACATGCGCCCCGTGCCCGTAGCTTCACTGCACTCTGGTCTCTGCCCTTCCTCCCCTTCCGTGCATCCCGCGATCCCTGCTCTGACCCAGACCTCACTGGCTCTGCCTGAACTCTTGTGGCAGCCTCCTCCCTGGCCTCCCAGCCTCTGATCTGCAATTCCGGCCGCAGCCAGAGCGATCTTTCTCTAACGCAGGTGGGTTCGTGTCACTTGTTTGATTAAAACCCTTCCATGGCTCCCCATCGCCTACTGAATTAAGTCCAGACTCTGCACCGTGACATTCAAGGTCCTTGTAATCTGTCTGCACCCTCCTTTATCTCCTACTGTGCCTCCAACCCGACACTCCCGCATTCAGCCACACCTGCCTACCTGAACGCCCTTCCCGTGAAGATCTTTCAAAGCGCGAAAAACCCAACTCAAACAGGACCTCTTCATCCTCCTACCCGTCTTGCCGTCTGACTGTCCACCCATGCATTATCCAGTTAAAAGTATCTATTTACGCATACATATTAGGTGTTTACTGTGTGCTAAGCATTGTACTACATGCTCGAGGTACGCCCGTGAGCAAATAGACAGGATCCCAGCTAATGGGGGTCTGGTGGTCCCAGAAAGGAGACTGACGATTAAGCAATTCTCACAAGCCATGATAAGAGCCAATTGTGTGCAGGGGGCGGGGCGGCAGGTGCTTCCAGGAAGAAGTGGTTAAGCAGAGACCTGCAGGTTGGTTAGCAGCTATCCAGGGGATGAAGGAGGGGACAGAGGATGGGGGCAGGCAAAGCAAGCTCCAGGCCAAGAGGCGAGGGGTACGAAGGCCCGGAGGAGAGGGGGGATTGGGGGAGAATGGCAAGTTTAGTTGCCTGAAGAGGAACATAATAGAATTTGGGGTGCGGGCGTGGGAGCTACAGGAAATGAGGCCAGCCAGGCGGACAGTAGTCAGGTCCTGTGGGTCTCAGAAGCCACAAGGAGAGACTGGACTTCACCTGGGAGCCATGGGGGCGCTGAAGGGTTTTCAGCAGGGGAGTGGCATGGTGGGGGGTGTGCCTTCGGAAGGCTGGCCCTGCTGCTGGGTGGAGAACAGTTTGTGGGGAAGACGGGGTCCAGCACTGCTGGAGGCTGGGGGCCGGCAGGGTAGAATTGGACAGGGCTGGGAAGCTTCCAGGATGTGGGGGAGCAGTGGGGACGCCCAGTAGGCACTTGTGCAGAAAAGATTGAGCCCATCCAGAAGTAGATCTTTGGACCCACAGAATGGATGAGATCACCCAGGATAAGTCTGTAGAATGAAAAGAAGGGACCCTCGCATTTCAAGGTGCAGGTGCATCGCAGGAAGCCTCCTCTGACCCATCCGGGCACAAGAGACTCCCACTCATACTGAGCCCAATAGCAACCAGTTCAGATTTTCTTTTATTGCCTTCTTTGTATTATCCACTAGATCTGTGGTTCTCAACCAGGGGTAATTTTGCCTTTCGGGGATGTTTGGCAATGTCTAGAGATATTTCTGTTTGTCACCACTGGATAGGAAACTACCACTGGCATCCCTTGGGTACAGGCCAGGGGTGCTGCTAAACATCCTACAATGCACAGGACAGCCCCCCCACCCCAACAAAGAATTATGCAGCCCAAGATGCTGATAGAGCGGAGGCTGAGAAACCTGGCCCTGGATGAAAAGATCCCGAAAGGGGGCATTGGGCTTTTCCATTTTGGTCTCCCTGGCATCCAGCGCAGCCTATGGCGCAAGACAAGCCCTCCCTGCCCTCACGGAGTTCAATGTGGCCTCGGGGAGGGGGCCTCAGGCCACACAGCATTGCAATACCTAAGCCCAGTCCTACCCACGGCTGTCCGCTCCCTCCCCAGCAGGCTGCACCTGCCTCATATACAGGCACTTGTGGAGGAGGGAGGAACAAACAGGTCGAGGGGTGAGGGAGCAAGCCCGCCGAAAAGCTGCCAGAGACCCCAGAGGTTGAGGACATCCCGCTGTATGTAGTCTTTTCCTTGTCTTGTTAACTTCTGCCATTTCTTTACCACCCAAGTAAATAGATGTTATCTTTGTTTAAACAGGCAAGTTACAGGTAAACAAAATGAGAAAACACAACTACCTGCTGAGTAGGTAGAGCATGGGCTCTGGAGTCAGAGAAAGCCAAGTTTATGGCCTGACTCTGCCATTTACTCGCTGAGTGAGCCTCCGTTTCTTCCTCTGTAAAATGGTTTTAATAAACCTACCCGACAAGACCGTAGGAAAGAGCATGAGAGGTGATACAGACAAAGGCTATGACAAAGGTGATATAGACAAATGTGGGGCTGGTGGTTTTCAATACAGAGTGACTACATATGCATGTGTGTGTGTGTGTGTGTGTGTGTGTCTTTTTATATATGCAAGCATTTTTAATTAGCCATAATCCCACCACCACTTGGCTAACATTTCAGTGCATATCCTTCTTGACATATATAGATTTTTAAAAAATAAAAATGGCATCTTGCTTTATACATATGCCTTTGTAACCTGCTTTTTTCACTCTATAATATATTGTGAGCGTCTTGCCATTTCGATAAATATACATCTACATCATCATTTTTTAAGAGCTGCATGGTTCTCCATTGTGTGGCTGGCCCATAATTCATTTAACCAGCCCCCACTGTTGGACATTTGGGTTGTTTCCAACACTTCGCGATTACAAACAATTCCGCGATGAACATCCTTGTACACACATCTTCACGTTCTTGTCCTGTGATTTCCTTGGGGACCACTTGGACAATTTTGGCAGAAGCCATGTGACCCTGACCAGTTTCTTCAAGTAGAAGCCCTTGGGCCCAGCAAGGAGGGGGTTGGGGGTCCCCGGGGAAAGGAGAGGATGCTGGATGGCAGAGAGAACTGCTTTGGCTCCTGGAAAGTGGGTTCTGATGTTAAGACCGGACTTCTCTGTGAGCGAAAAAGGAGAAGCCCCACCCTATCTCTCATTGTCACTGCGCTGCTTGCAGAGTAGGGGACCGGCGGGTGGGGAGGTGGACTGCGTGTGTGTGTGATGGACAGAGTGACAGACGCCAGGCAGGTGGGGAACACAAGGTGGATGGGCCCAGGCAGGCTGATGGATGGGTAGCCAAGGCAGATAGATCCAGGTCAGTGGGCAGACAGGATGATGGGCAGTGACGAGCCGGACAGATTCAGGTGACCACACATAGGACTGCAGCCTCCCATGAGGCCCGAGGAACCGGGGCTGCGGCGATGTATTCAGGGACAACGGGGATCTCCTAGGAGATGCAGCCAGGCCCTGAAGCCAAGAGGCTCCCGGGGCTTCTGTCTTCTATCAGCCAAGCAGCCGTGTTTAGGATTACACGTTTTAGAGCTGAAAGGGCCTTTAGGGGTGGATGGGCCCAACCCCATCCAATAGACGGAGAACTGAGGCCCAGGGGAAAAGGGGACTTGCCCAGGGTCCTACAGTGTCACAGTGGCAGACTGGGTCCCTGGTCCCTCGTTGCGTCCGTTTTCATTTCCCAAGGGAGCCTCTCGCCTGGGCTGGCAGGGCCGAGGACTAGGTCAGCAAAGGAGGGGCTTCCGGCAGGGCAGGAGGCCTGGGAGGTCAGAGTGCACCTGTCACGGATTTCTCGCTCCAGCCACGGCCCTGTTTCCACCACACTGCTGTGAGCTGTTGAGGACACAGATCCAGGAGCAGGACTGCTAGGTTCCATCCCTGCCCTGTTTCTTACTAGCTGGCTAACCTTCGAGAAATTGCCCCACCTTCGGCCTCAGTTTCCTCATCTGTACCTACCTTGCAGGTTCATTGAGAGGACTGAATGAGTTACCGAAGGTAAAGCCCTTAGAACAGCACCTGGCCTGGAGCACCTGGGTGGCGCAGTTGGTGAACTGTCCGACATCAGCTCAGGTCATGATTTCACGGTTTGTGAGTTCGATTCCCCACGTTGGGCTCTGTGCAGGCAGCTCCAAGCCTGGAGCCTCCTTCAGGTTCTGTGTCTCCCTCTGCCCCTTCCCCACTCTCACTGTCTCTCTCTCTCTCTCAAAAAAAAAATAAACATTCAAAAAAGATTCCATTAAAAAAAAAAAAAAAAGAACAGTACCTGGCCGCAGTGAGTGCTGTATATGCATTAACTATTAATGTTATGTGATTTTGCCTTTATTTTCCCCCATTGAATTCTGTATGTGCTTGTGTGCACATGCGTGTGCTCAAAAGTAGGCTCTGCCTTTGAGGGCAAAGATTGTGTCTTTCTCATCCTGTATCCTCCCCCTGCCATCATTAGGGCCCTTCAGCCAGTTGAGCACATAGTAGGTGCTCAATAAATGTGTCTTGATGAAGTGGCTTATTTGATTACATCCAGTTGAAGGGATTAGGGAAGGTTTCATTGGGAAGGCAGCACTTGAGCTGTGTGTTGAAGTCTACGATGGTGTTGCCACAGGTGGAGGTGGCAGGGAGGGCAGTCCAAGTGGTAGGAACAGCATGAGCAAAGGAGGGGAAGCTTGATGAATGTTGGGGCCACAGCCAAGCTGCATGGTAGAGGGTCCATAAGGGAGAGGAATGAGAGAGGCTATGAATGGGAGGTTCAGCTGGATTAGGAAGCATGGAGCTCCAGGCAGTAGGAGCCATCGAAGGTTGTTGACTGGAGTTAAGAGGTAGGAACGCCATGTCAAGTCGATGGCATTGTTTCAGGGTCAGCTTTAAGGAAAGAGAAAGACAGCTGAAGTCATCCTGGAGACGAGCTGGGGGCTTGAGTGAGGTCATGAAGGACTGGGGCCAAAAGGAAAAGTCATCAAGGAAATATCATCAGGTCTCAGAGCTGCTTGGTTGTGGGAGATGAAGGAGAAGTGATATATGGACAGGTCTCAGGCCTGGGTATCTGAGAGAACTGGGGTGCCATTAATCAAATTGAGGATTCTATACTTGGGAGATTTGGGGGAAAGTTGAGATGCCAACTGAGATTATTCATCCGTCCAGCATCCTGTCTAAGCCATTCTTCCTTCCATTTATCCATCCATCCATCCATCCATCCACTCACCTGTCCATCCATCCATCCATTCATTCATCCATTCATCCGTACATCCATCCACCCACTCAACTGTCCATCCATCCATCCATCCATCCACCCATCCATCCATCCATCCATCCATCCTCCTCCTGCCCACCCATCTCCATTTAAACATTCATCTGCCCACAGGTCACCCACCTCCACCCTCCATCTATTTACCTGTCATCCACCACCATTACCAACACCTGTCTTTTCATCTCTTCGCTACCCATCTCCCTGCTGTCATTCATCCATCAATCCGCCAATGCATTCATCCATCCAAGATACACTTCTTGTGAGCCTTCAGTGTGCCAGGCTGTGCTAAAGCCCTGCCACAATCATTAGGAGATGCCTACTCATAAATATAGTAATCAGAAAAACCAATGGAGGGACCAGGATTAATTTACCTAGAAGAGAGAAATTTGAGAGGAGACGTTACATCTCTGAAGCTATGACAGATGCCCTGATAAAAGGTGGCCTGCAGATCAGCCATGTTCTATTCCCAGGACAGAACAGAGGAAATTGGCCGCATTTGCAGTTGAAGGGATTGAGGTTAGCTTGGAGGGAGAATGACCTTACTGATCATTACTGGTGTCTGAAGTACCTACTGAGAATGTGTTTGGGCTGCAGCAGGATACGAAATCCACATGGGTGAATTCAAGGGAATGGGTGCCCACGGGGGCATTTATGGAATAGTTAGCGGAGAAGGACTCAGGGCTCAGCTGGGTGGAATGTTCCAGTGGGCGTGGAGAAGCAGAGGACCAAGATGAGGGGTCTTCAGGGGACGGGACCTGTGTGGGCCAAGGAGGGAAACTGTGGCTGCGTTGAGCCAGGACAAAATAAGGCACCGAGGTGATGGCTTGGGAGGAAATAGCTGCACTCCATTCTCAAAACAACCCTCCTTCGAGGGCTCCTCCATGGTCCTCTCCCAGCCCCCTACCCTTCCTAAACTAACATTTCCGTCGAAGCCCCGATCCTCTTACACAGCCCTGACCCCTCCTGGAGCCTCTGTCCCTTCGATTTAGCCCTTGGTCCCCTCACTGAACCCATGTGTTTCTCTTCTAAGTGTCTGTTCCCTGAAGATCCCCCCCATTCTCCTCACAAGTCCCAGGCCCCTCAACTGAGTCCCTGTCCAGAATCCTCTCCTCCAGAGTCCCCCGCCTCTTCTCTGAGCCCCATCTCCCTGTGGAGGCTCTCTCCTCTCACGGCAGGGAGCCGCCCCCACTCCCCAGCATTGCCAGCAGAGCTCATGCTCCCCTTTGCAAGAGCCCTAGCCCCTCCTGGATCCCCCACCCCCTCCCGGAGCTCCCAGTCCTCTCCCTGAGCACTGCCCCACCCCCGAAGACCCAAGCCCCTCTCTGGGCACCGCACCGCTTCACGTAGCTGCTGGCCCCTGTTCCTAACAGAATTCTGTCTCTTTTCTGGACCCTCCTCTTCTCCCTGAGCCCAGTTTCCTCAGGGCCCCCCCCTCCCCCATCGCAGAGCCCTGTGCCAGCCCCCTGTGCCATCCACCTCCAGGAACCAGGCCCTCTCTCCTTCAGGCACCTGCTCTGAAGCCATCCCCAGGGGCTCCGCATGCACCCGGTGAGCCCACCAGCCCCTCCCCACAGTCAGCTCTATACCCCGGGAGGGGTTGGGGGACGGAGGGGCTCAGAGGTCCCCAAGTGGGCTGGACTGGGGGTGGAGACCGGCAGCTTTGGCAGCTCAGCTCCGCTGGCTCGTGGGCTGGGAGAATCTGGAGACTCTCGCTGCTTCTGGGTTAGGAAAACAATCACAAATTAGAGAAAATGCTCTGGGAAATTGCTCCGCTGCGCGAGAGGGAGGCCGCCTCGGGAGGGAGGCAAAGAGACTCCTAAGCCAGCAATGGCTCCCTGTGGCCTCACCCATCCGCTCCAAACCATCTGCTTGGCATTTGAGGCCCCATCCCATCGTCTGACATGGTTACCCGCAGAGCCCCGACAACACCTGCTCCAGCGAAGCCACGGCTCCGAGGTCCGTTCCCACCTGCGGGCCTTTGTTCACGTGGCCTGAACTCTGCCTGCTCTTGGGTCTGAACTTGGGCCGCCTTTCAGCCCTTCGGGAGCCGTTGTTACCTGTCCCGACTCTTTGGCGGTCCCTCGAGGACAGGAAGCTTGTCTAAAGGCAGACGGAGGCAGACAGAGCTGGGCATCAGTCCTCCTCTGACACATATTAGCTGGGTGGCTTCGGGCAAGTCTCTTTGATGTTCTGAGCCTCGGTTTCTCCATCTGTAAAGTGGGGAGAGTGAGATCTCCCTTGTGGGGTTGGGACTGGGAATGACTGAAGTAATGGGCACACGGCGCGCTGCTCACAGGAGGTACCAAAGTAATGAAGGTGCCCCTCGCCCCCTCACAGCTGGGTCAGAGCTTCGCGCCGTGAGGGCCGGGGTTTCGCCACGAACGTCCACTTACCAACATCCCCAACCGCCCACTTGCCTGCCCTCCATTCCCCTACCGAGAAGATGCAAAATGAGGGTGCATGAACTTCGGGACAAGATCTGGGGGGTTCCTGCTAGAAGACGAAGCAATGAAAGTCGAATGTCACCAGTCTTCTGGCTGTGAGGGCATCTTGCGTCGGAAGGAATTAGGATAGCGGCCGAGAGTGCGGACTCTTTCGCCGGACTATCTGTGTCCCTCTGCTGCCCCTCCCTGGCTGCCTGACCTTGCACGACTTAACCACCTCGGTTTCCCCATCTGTGAAATGGGGCCGGTGGCCACTGTACCTGCTTCACAGGGTTATGGTGCAGCTTCGGTGAGTCAGTATTTGTGCAGGACTCGGAACTGTGCCTGCCGCTAGTCAGGCCCATAAAAGGGTTTGTTTGTTAGAACCAATGAGGATGCAGGGACATAGGAGTGGACAGCGGGGGAGCTGAGGCGAGATAGGAACTGGGCTTTCAGAGCTGAGTTTTTGCAGAGTTAGAGCCCAGCCAGCTGCCTGCCAAACCGGGCTCTTTCTGAATAAGGAGAGCGCAGGGTGTTCTCGAAGCAAAAAGGCTTTTTCTGGAGACCACTCGAGTGCCTCTCTGGGAGAAGGCCGGGCGCAGGGACACTAGACGCAGAGACACGCTCTGGAGAGGGCGGAGGGGGAAGGGGTCCAGGGCCCTTGGCTGTACCTCCGAGCCCCACGAAATTCACCTGCCCTTTGTCTGGCCCAGCGGTGGCCCCTGATTACACTTCCTGTCGGTGAAAGGTGAGCCCTGCTGCTGTCTGAAGGGGGACAGAGACGCTTTGTCAAGGGGTCTGCGAGAATTCCCTCCCGCTGTCTGGCTGAGCGAGGAGGGGAGGGCTGTCCAGGAGCCCCCTCCTCAACCGGGAGGAGCCCTTGTTACCCGGAACTAGCCCTGATTCAGAGCGTCTGCTCCGGGCGGGGACTGGGCTGGGGACTCCAGACACTGGTCCTGGCCCTCGAGGAACTTGGGAGAAAGAGCCAATTCCTGGAGTTGCTCTTCTCCCTGGCCTCAGTTTCCCCATTTGACCTTCTCCTGTTTACAGAGTGGTCCTCCTTCCTGCCCCTCTCTTTCATCCTTTTCCCAAGACTCCTCCCCGAGCAGACGATGGGAGGGGCACCCCTGGAGGAGAGAGAGAGAAAGAGAGAGAGAGAGAGAGAGAGAGAGAGAGTTTGTACAAACTGGGGGCATGGCTGGAACTTCTGATTGGCTGGTCAGGACCATTCTTTTCCCCGGTTGCCATAGCAGCCATTTCCTGGGGTTGTCAGTGATGAAACTCATAATATTGTTTTCAAATAATCCGTGTAATTGAAATAACAATTGAGCTGTTAACTCGTCTCTCACACCCGGGCTAGGACACATCCTTCCCTCCTACACCATCCTACCCACCCTGGGAGGCTCCAGCCCCTTCCCTGGATAGGAGGAGCAAAGAGGCGGCTTCCTTGCAGAATCCTAGAAAGTCAGGCCCCCAGAGCTGAACCCAAATCAGAAACCCACTCCCTTTGCCTCCAGAGGCACAGACGAGGTCGGGACTTTCACCAGGGCCACACCGGACGGAAGCAGCTGAATTGGGACACAAAGTTCTGCTTTTCAGGGGAGATTGGAGTTGACATGTTGCTTTGAGGGACTGACAGATAAAACCACAGAGCTGTCCCTTTCTAAGGACTTGAGCTTCTAGGACCCCTACCCCACCCCTACCCCTGTGTGACAGGTGAACAAGCTGAGCCCTGAGAAGTTCAGCTGAATCCAAGTGTTCTTGTAACTTGTCAGAAAATACCTGTTGAATGGATGGGCCTCAAAGAGCACAGGCCACTTCTCTCCCTCTGTCACCCCTGCCCCCCCCCCCCCCCCACCAGTCAGGGACTGAGACCCGCTTTCTTCAGTTGGAGAGCTTCCTGGAAGAGGGGGTTGAGGGCAATTTGCGGACGTGTGGCTTAGAGGACGAGGAGGAGAGATTTCTGAAGGAGACGAGAGAGGGAGGGAATTCAGATCCTCCGCTAGCTTGGGTCTGAGGCCGGGGATTCAGAGCCTAAGTGTGAAGAATGCAGGTCCCTGCCTAGTCCTCACACTGGAATGGCCTGGAAAATGGGAGAAGCAAGGCCTTTTTTCTATGAATACTTGTCGCCGGGCACACGTGGGATGCAGGTCTGCACAGACAGCTCCCTGTAGTGGCAGCTCCACGGAGGATAAAAGCATTTTTTAAATAGCGTCTGGTCGCTGTCCAAGGCTCTCCCTGGGTCCGCAGACTGTGGGGGTGGCTGGGGCGGCAGGCAGGCACTTGCTGGGAGTGGGGGTGGGGGTAGTCTTCTGAACGTGAGACTGGGTGACAGCAAGAGGTTGGCTTCCTTCCCTGGATTCTAGAGTGTTGGATCCGCCAAGGGTCTTGGCAACCATCTACGGCTGCCATTCATTCATTCTTATTTATTCAGCATTTATTGAGCATCTACTCTGCACCAGGCACTGTGTGGGCCATGAGGATGTAAGGATTGGGGGCCCCCAGCCCCTGTCTTCAAGGACTCTTTCATTCTAGAAGGGAAGGCACGCACACCCAACACCCACAGGTGCTCTAGAGGGTTCGCGGGCGGTAGGTAGCGGAGGGAGCCCAGAGGAAGGCGTGATTAGCTCTGCCTGCAGGAATAAGAAAGATCTGGAGCAAACGAGTTGGGCTCAGTCTGGAAGGATGAATAGTTCTCCAGGTAGATAAGGGGGTGAATGGTATTTCAGCGGTGATGGCACAAGCCAAGGCAGGGAAGTTTTCACAGCTAGTGAAGTTCTTTTGGCTCAAATGTTGGCCGCCTTTGAGGAAACTGGGTTCTGAAGACGGGCAGTGACTTGTCCAAAGTGCCACCTCAAGTTGGGGCACAGCCGGCACTGAGACACAAGATAACTTTGTCGGAAAACCGGAACATCAGGGACGCCTGGGTGGCCCAGTCGGTAGAGCGTTGGACTTCGGCTCAGGTCATGATCTCATGGTGTGTGAGTTCGAGACCCACACTGGGCTCGCTGCTGCCGGCGTGGAGCCTGCTTCGGATCCTCTGTCCCCCTCTGTCTGCCCCTCCCCCACTTGTGCTCATTTTCTCTCCAAAATAAATAAACATTAAAAATATATATTAAAAAGAAAGAAAGAAAGACAACCAGAACATGGGAGCTAGGTGAGGCTTTGAAAGGCTCTAGTCCGAACTTGCCATTCTTCAGATGGGGACACAGAGGGCCAGGGATGCCCCACGGTAAGGATATGGCAGAACTGGGATTTGAAAGCTGGTCTGTGGGGTGTCAAAGGCTGAGCGATCTTCACCGAACCGAGGTTGGGAGCAGAGGGAGCAGCACCTCGGCTCAGCTAGAGAGCAGCGGGCCCGGCAAGGACAGCCTGCCCTATGCCCTCCTGTCCCACCGTTGGCACTAACACTCGCTCAGAAGGAGCGTGAGTCCAGCAGGAGGGCTTGGCTGCCAGACCTTTCTCTCGGCTGAGTGGACCTGAGTCCTGTTTGCAGTCCTGCCCCTGATTCTCTGAGCGACCTTGGGGAAGACATTACCGCTGTCCAGGTCTTAGTCTCCACGATCGTCTGTGTCTCGTCTGTGTCGTAGGAGGACCCTCCTTGCCTGCTCCCCGGGGCAGCGTGGGGGGCGGGGGGAGGCACTGGGGGCTCTTTGGCAGTTTCTGGACTCACTTTTTAGAGGCCAGGGAGGCTGCTGAACCTCCTACCGTGTCCAGGATGCCCCCACCACGGAGAACTATCCAGTCCCAAATGGCAACAGTGACGAGGCAGAGAAGCCTTGCCACGGGAGCCTGGTGGGTGGAGATCAAATGAGCCACGAGAGTGGGCACCGAGGGCCGTGCAGAGATGCACCCCGCGCTCTAACGCAGAGACGCAGACGGACAGGCTGTGTGGAGAGGTACTTAACCTCCCCGGGGCTCGGTTCCTTCATCGCGGGAACAGGGCAGCAATGACAGTGCCTGTCTCGGGAGCCGGCGGAGAGGCTGGGAGGAGATCACACGGGCAGATAGCAGAGGGAGACGGCAACCCAGGAGGCCCGGGGACCCCCACCCCGAGCCCCTCCACTGCCAACACAAGCCCCGAGCCCCTGAGCTCAAACTCCCGGAGCCTGCCGCTCCCAGCCGGATCTTGGACACCTTAACCTCTCTGTGCCTCACTTTCTCGTGTGTAGAATGCGGATTACAAGCAGTAGCTGCCCCGCAGGCTGGGGGCTGGGGAGGGGGGGGGCAGGTGAAAAACGAGCTAACAGATGTAAAGCACTTAGAGTGGCTCAGAAGCAGCGCTCTGCCACGTCAGCCACTGCCACCACCGCGTCCGTGGTCGCTGCTGTGCTGCGGGTTCCGTCTGGAACCCGGGAGGCACAGGTGCAATTCTGGGAGGTGTCTCAGACACTCGTCCCTGCGGGTGCCACAGCTGTCCGCCCTGGCCCTCCTCCCCCTGACCCAAGCCTCCCGCAGACCCCACCCACGTCTTTTGCCACCCTGCCCGGCTGTGGGGCTCCCTGCCTGCAGCCCCCACCCTGCTGGTCTGTGACTTCTAGGATCCCAGCTCCACCCCCAGAGCCAGGGGGAGCTCTACTGGGGGGGGGGGGGGGACACGTGTGCACCTGCTCCTTCCTCCCTAACGCTGGCCCCATCACACCAGCCCGCAGCCCCGAGCGCTCATACCCCAGCCCTGGCCCACCTGGATGCGCGCCTGGCCAACCCTTCAGAGCACAGACGAACTCTCCAGCACCCTCTAGCACGGGCCTCCTCTGCTTCAGCACTATCGGCAGGTGGGGCCCCGGATCATTTTCTGTTGAGGGGGCGTCTCTGTGCCTCGCAGGGCATTTACCAGCATCCCTGGTCTCTACCGGCTAGATACCAACAGCTCCCTTCCTCCTCCAGACGTTGCCAGTTGTCCCCTGGGCGCCCAAATCACCCCTGGCGGGGAACTACTGTTCTAGAACTTTGCTATAAAATGTGAGTTTCTGGGGGCGCCTGGGTGGCTCAGTCGGTTAAGCGTCCGACTTTGGCTCAGGTCATAATCTCACGGTTCGTGGGTTCAAGCCCCGTGTCGGGCTCTGTGCTGACAGCTCAGAGCCTGGAGCCTCCTTCTGATTCCGTGTCTCCTTCTCTCTCTGCTCCCACCCCTCCACTCTCTGCCTCTGTCTCTCTCTGTCAAAAAGAAAGGATCATTAAAACATTTTTTTTAAAACAATGTGAGTTTCTGTCTTACAGTGTCCTGGCAGAGAAACTTTTTTTTTTAAGTTTATTTATTTTGGGAGATAGAGAGAGAGAGAGAGAGAATCCCAAGTAGGCTCCACACTGCCAGCATAGAGCCCAACTGGTGGCTCGAACCTACGAACCATGAGATCACGGCCTGAGCTGAAGTCTGCTCAACTGATTGAGCCGCCCAGGCGCCCCTGGCAGAGAACCTTTTAAAACCTAATGACTGTCTTCAGTTCAGGCCCCTGGCTCTGCCCTCAACTTTATCCCATTTTCTGACCAAAGTTCCAATCCTTTGACCCATTCCCCACACCGGCTGGTCACAAGCATCAGGCCCAACTCCCCAACTCTCGGCCCTAACCAGAAACCCTGGATCTTAACTTCAGATCCAAAAGGTCACCTTGTTCCCAACCCCAACCCTCAATTCAAATCCTAATCCTAAACCCTTGACCGGTTTCAAAACTTCAGATTCCTTAACCTCAAACAGAATTCTCAGTCCAAAGCTTAGCCCCAGCAGGAAACCTGCACCTTCCATATCCTGCTGGCACCGGCTCCTAATCCGGTCCCTCTGTCTGTCTCTGGCCTCTGGAGAGTCTCTGGCTCAAGCTTCCAGGCTTTTCCCTCCAAAGTAGCCCCAGGTCACGGGGGGGGGGGGGGGGGGGGGAGGCAGGAAGGCTGTAGGAATAAAAGGCTCCAGGAGGCAACTCAGTCTGTCTCAAAATGCCCTCCTCAAATCACCCCAGGGAACCCATCTGGAAATTCTATTATTTATCCATTTGTTTATTCGAACCTTTAATGGACGCTCACTCTCTGCGGCCTCTGCCTTGGACACCAGAAAACCCGTGGCGAATCAGACCCCACTGCTGCTCGGGGAGACAGAGAGGTAGGAAAAAAGGAAACCGTTAGTTAAAAGCAATGATTCCGGCATCATTCGAGAAATCGCCACTGAGCACCCACCTAGTGCCGAGCACTGTTCTAAGGGCCGGTGATACAACACTGAGCACAAAGGGCAAAGCCTCGACCCCCAGAGCTCACATTAAAGGGCCAGGAGGCAGATCAGAACTAAGTAAAGTGTAAAATGCCGAGCAGTGCTAAGTTCTAGGTCGGGGGAAGCAGGCTAAGGGTTGAGGGAGGATGAGGGACAGAGGAGCTGTTCTACCCAGGTCGTCAGGGAAAGCCTCACAGACTCAGCCATGATGTAAGCCCAACGTCGAAGGCAAGGGGAGAGTGAGCCAGGCAGATATCAGGGGCAAGCATGTTCCAGGCAGGAGGACCAGCCTATGCAAAGGCCCTGAGGTGAGAATATACCTGTTATATTCAGAGAACGTCCAGAAGGCGGGTGCGGCTGGACCAGGAGGGCGGGGATGGTGGGAGGAAGCGAGAGATAACAAGAGGCCAGATCATGTCGGGTCTTATGAGCCACTTTACTCTGAGTGAGATGAGAAGTCGAAGGGGTTTAGGAGGAGGAGTGTTTTGATCTGATTTATAACACCCATCACTGAGAACAGTCTGCAGGGGGCAAAGGCAGAAGCAGGGAGACCAGTGAGGAGGCTGTCGCAATAACCCAGGTGAGAGATGACGGTGGCTGGGACCAGCCTGCTAACAAGGAAGGTGGTGAGGATGGCCGGATTCTGGATCTATTTTAAGGTAGAGCGGGCGGGATTCGCTGACGGATTGGATGCTAGGTGTGAGATGGCGTGAAGTCGGGAATGACTCCGAGGCTTTTGGCGGAAGCAGCTAGAATAATGGAGTTGCCAGATCCTGAAATGGGCGAAGCTGGACAAGGAGCGGTCCAGAATTTATTTGATTCGATTATTACTTGTGTGTATGTTGCAGGCAGAAGTCAGGAGTCCCGTTTTGGTCATCCTGAGTTTCAGGTGCATTTGAGACTTTAGGAGGTGGGGTGGCAGGGAGAGATCGGCCTTCACTCGTGGAGGTCAATAGCAAATTGATGGGCTTTCAAGCCGTGGGCTCGCGTGCGGTCACCCAGGGACTGTTGACAGAAAGGAGGAGTGACCCAAAGATTAAGCTCTGGGACCCTCCATATGGACGGAGATGCGGTGGAAACAGCAGAGGAGAGGGAGCCTTGGGGTCAGTGAGGCGCGGGGAGTTGGAGGACCATGTGATGTACCTTACCTTTGCCTTTGTCACACTTTTTCATCAAGTTGTGGGGTTTTTTTAAAAGCTTATTTATTTATTTTTTATTTTTTAACATTTATTCATTTTTGATAGACAGAGCGTGAGTGGGGGAGGGGCAGAGAGAGAGGGAGACACAGAATCGGGGGCAGGCTCCAGGCTCCGAGCTGTCAGCCCAGAGCCCGATGTGGGGCTCGAACTCACGGACCATGAGATCGTGACCTGAGCCAAAGTTGGACGCTTAACCGACTGAGCCATCCAGGCTCCCCGCTTATTTATTTATTTTTGAGAGAGAGAGAGAGAGAGAGAGAGAATCCCAAGCAGGATCCACGCTGTCAGCGCAGAGCCCAACATGGGGCTCAAACTCACCAACCTCGAGATCATGACCTGAGCCCAAACAAGAGTATGACTTAACCAGCTGAGCCACCCGGGCGTCCTGAAGTTGTGGTTTATAGAGAAGCTGATACAGAGGAGGGAGAGGCCAAATCTGGGAGAGCCAGGGAAGGCTCCCTATGTTGGAGGTGATGTCGGAACCTGGCTTTGAGTGATTGGTTAAAAATTCCCCCATCGCACGGCACCTGGGGGATTCAGTCAGCTAAGCATCTGACTTCGGCTCGTGTCACTATCTCACGGTTCATGAGATGGAGATTTGCGTCGAACTCTGCGCTGACATTGGGGAGCCTGCTTGGGATTCTCTCTCTCCCTCTCTCTCTGCCCCTCCCTGCTCTTTTTTTTTATTATTTTTTTTAATGTTTTATTTATTTTTGAGACAGAGAGAGACAGAGCATGAGCAGGGGAGGGTCAGAGAGAGAGGGAGACACAGAATCCGAAGCAGGCTCCAGGCTCTGAGCTGTCAGCACAGAGCCCGACGTGGGGCTTGAACTCACAAACTGTTGAGATCATGACCTGAGCTGAAGTCAGACGCTCAACCGACTGAGCCACCCAGGCGCCCCTGCCCCTCCCTGCTCTTAAAAATTAATAAATATTTTTTTTAAAAATCCCCCTTAGACGAGACTGGGGAAGCACATTCCAGGGAGAAGGAACAGTGCATGCAAAGGCTCAGAGGCCTACAGACCCCAGGGCACACAAACTGAGCTCGTGGTCTCCAACCCTCCAAACCCGCTGCTCTCCCTCTGTTCTCCACATCGCCCATGGGCCGCCGTGGAGGCCTCCCGGACAGGTGCATTCCTACTGTGTCCTGAGGATTCTAGGAGCAGTCCCATCTCTAGGATGTACATCCTGTCACATCATCCAGGAGCGGGCCTCTCCTCTCTGCCCTCACTGCCCGCACCCTGGACCGTTCACCTGGACAGTACCTTCTCCCATTTCCCTGTTTCTTTCTCAGCACCCCAGGAGGGCCCCAGCTGGGTGAGGGGGAGCCAGTCTGCTTTACACACACAGCGTCCCGGGTGAGTTTAAAAGCAGGATAAGGTTCACGCCAAGCTTCCGTTTCGGAAGCCTTCCCTCACTTGCCATCACTCTCGGGACACAACGTAAAGTGTACCTTGACCCAAGAGGCCCTGTGTGGCGTGGCCCCCGCCTACTTCTCCTGACCCACCACCTCCTGCTGCCTTTTGACTTTCTCACCTGGGCGTCCAGCCAGCCTCGAGACCTTGACCCGCGCTGCCCCCTGCACCTGACTGCTGTCTCCTCCCCTTGCCCACCCCACCGGTTCAGTTAGCACCCACTCCTCTCTCCAGTCCGAGAGAGTTAGGCTTGGCAGGGAACCCTTCCTAGAGTTGGGGCCGCCCTCCCCCCGTATGATGCCCCCTTTGTTCCCCGTACCTTTCTTTTGTAGTCATTATCCCCCAATTTAATGCAGTCGTGAGTGAATGGTAATAATAGAAAAGTTATTGAGTACTTTGTGCTCCACCAGAAGTGCTAATACGTTACGTGTTTTCATATATTTCATATATATTTCATATATTTCATATATTTTTAGCCATTGGATTCCTCACGCATCCCCAGGAGGTAGCTACCGTTACTATTCCCATCGTACAGAGGAGGAAACTGAGGTCTGGAGGAGGTTCTCTGCGCAACATCACAGCTAGGAAAGAGACAAACCGTGAAGTGGGCCCAGGCCGCCTGGCTCCAGAGCGCGCAGACGTCTGTCTTTCCTGCTCGATGTTAAACAAGCTGAGGAAGACGGGTCTGTCTCGTTCAGAGCTTTGTCCCCTGCCTCCTTCAGAGGGCTCAGTAAATGTTGAATGAATGAATGAATAAATGAGTAGGAGTTCGAGCCGTACAGGGCTGGTGGTGTGGGAATGCGAGCAGGGAGGCTGGAGCGGTAGACGGGATGAGACCAGAAGGGCCCTGAATGGCAGCCAGATGAGCCCAGAGTTGGCTCCGGGCCACGGAACTGTGGGGCTTTCTGGAGCAGAGGAGGGCGGAGCTCAGATAAGTATGTTAGGAAGACCCCGCTGCTGGCTGCTGTGGAGGGGGGCTCCCCGAGCTGGGGTCCTTCCCTGCCCAGCAGCCAGGCAAGATTGGCACCTGCCCCCTCCCACTTGGCCCTATTAGCATTCCGCGTGTGGCTTGGGCTCCACAATTAACACAAAGGTACAGTCATTCATTCTGACTGGCGGACTCAGGGGATCAGCCGATCGGGGGCTGGCTGCGCGGGGCTTCTGCTGGGAAGGCATGTCACAGCACAGCGGCCACCGAAATGAAAAGCTATTAATAATGATCCTGGAACTTCACTCCCATCAGCTGTTTGTTTAAAGGTGTTCGGTACTCGGAGCCGCCTGATTTATGTGGGCAATAACGCGCCCCGGTCGGTCTGCACTTTTTAAAGCAGCGCTAATGGGGTGAGACCCAGAGCCCGGGGGGGTGCTGGGGAATAAGGCTTGAAGGCCAGGCCTGGTCAGGCTCAGACCTCAACTTCCTGCCCAGCGCCACCTTAAAAGGCCCTGGAGATGGCAAAAAGGAGAGAGCCGAATGAGCCAGGGGAACTGGGTTCAAATTCAGCGGCTCCGTGTTCTTTCCCTCCCTGAGCCTCAGTTTCTTCGTCTGCACTTGGAGCGTAAAAACACCTGCATTGCAGGGTTGATAGGGGGATCCATGAGAAGCATATACAGTAAGTGCTCAGGAATACCTTCATTTCCCGCCCCCCCTTTCTCTTCTCCTACTAGAAGACTGTCCCCACCACCTGCAAAGCAATCTCCACCACCTACCCAGCCCTCTCCAGAAGGGAGAAACCTTCAATCCCCTTATTTGTCGAGCATCTACAGTTGTATCTGACATTTACATTTCAGGCAGCCTCACAACCACAGAGGAAGAGACATGGTATTGTGCCCACTGTAGCAATGAGAAGATGAGAACACGGAGGCTCAGAGAGGGAAAGAGACAAATCTAAGGTGGCCCAGCTCAGGGTTTACTACGCTGTGAGTTCCAAATGGGCAGAGATTTGATCTATCTTGTCCACTACTGAACAGCCAGCACCTTGCACGATGCCTGGCACATAATAAGCGCGCAATATACGTTTGTGGGATTGAAAACAAGAAGTGTCAGGACCCCGAATCTTCGACTTGGAGGGTCACTGGCCTTTCTACCATCCAATCCCACGGACAGGCGTGGTCAGAAGAGCTGGGTCCTACCCTTACCTCGTAGGTAGTTTCCGTAATGGGGACATTGGATCTAACGACTCTGCAGAGGAGTTCCTCAAGCTTGGCACCGTTGACATCTTGGATCGGGTGACTCTGTTGTGGGGCCGTCCCGTGTACCGTAGACTGTTTAGCAGCATCCCTGGCCTCCCCCCACCGGATGCTGGTAATATCACCCTAGTTGGACAATCAGAAATGTCTCCAGGGGCTCCTGGGTGGCTCAGTCCGTTGAGCATCCGACTTCGGCTCAGGTCATGATCTCAGGTCATGATCTCACAGTCCATGAGTTCAAGCCCTGCGTCGGGCTCTGTGCTGACAGCCCGGAGCCTGGAGCCTGCTTCGGATTCTGTGTCTCCCTCTCTCTCTGCCCCTCCCCCACTCACGCTCAGTCTCTGTCTCTCAAAAATAAATAATAAACCTTAAAACATTTTTTAAAAATGTCTCCAGACATTGCAAATGTCCTCGGGGGGTGGGGGGGGGAGTGTCCTCGGGGGGTAGGGGAGGGGCAAAATCCCTCCTGCTTGACAACCTCTGCCCTAGGAGCTCTCTCCAACGAGGCACAAATGCCGAACAGTGGAGGTTTACCTTGTGATTGGAGGTACAGAGGAGAGATGAGACTTGAATGCACGACCTCACCCATGACCAGAGGAGAAATGTCATACTGACATTTTCACAAAGTCATAGCCTCCCACCTGGCCTGTTAAAGAGCAGTTCTCGCCAGAGCCAATCACCAGGCGGTTTTCACTGACGGCGCTGACCCGGGCCACATGCAGGTCACTGGATATGCAAGGTTAAGCCTCCCAGAATGCACTGCAGCCAAAAGTAGGACCGCTGGGTCCCTTCTAGGCTCAAAGGTAAGGGAGAAAGCTGAGGCTGTCGGGGATGAAGGCCAGGAGCAATCGAGCTGGAGTCCGGGGAGGCTCTGGGGGATTTGGAGAGACGGGAAAGCTAGAGACAGGTCAGGGGGGCAGCTAGAGCCAAGCAGAAATGAGAAGGCAGGCATGAGTGGCGGTGGGGAGTGAGGGAGAAAATAGCCTGTGCCCATTCCAGGAGGACAGACACAGGACATCCTTCCTCCTCCAGTGGGCCCCCCTCCCACTCTCCCACCTGGGGAAGCCAGCCCTTTTCCACAGGGGACACAGTTTCTCCTGGCTCTAAGTGTTCCTCTTCCGACCTCCTGCCGCTGGGACTAAGTAAGCAGAGGGGCAGAAGTGGGGTGTGGCTCGGTGGGGCCTGCCGGGGGCTCTAGCTGCAGACTGGAACTCACAGCACCGTGGCCTTGGCCAAGTCACGGGACTAAGGGCGATACTCAGTCTTTAGATACGACTGGAACAGCACAGGCACTGACCAGGCAGGACAGAACACCCAAAAACAACCAGTAGGACCTGTCCCAGCGTCCTGGGCTCCGCCTCTGAGTCTTGTGTATACAACGGAGATGGAGAGGCTCTCACACTCTCCAATCCACCCCCTGAGGCTACGGGGGGGGGGGGGGGTGCAGAAAATGGAGATAAAGCGCCGGGCAGAGCAACTCGCACACAGCAGGCAATCAATGAATGTTCCTTAGCTTCCCTAGAGGATCTAGAAGGTGCTGAGGTTTGAATTCCCCACTGCATCCTGGCAAAGACTCTGTCTTTCCAGATGTTCAGGAAAGTTGTCTGATGAGCGCCCCCCTGACCCCGAGCCCCCGGCCAGGGCCTAGGAGCACAGAGGCTGATGGAGATGTGCTGGGTCCAAACACAGCAGCTACAACCAGCATGCATTGAGCACCTACCTACTCCAGAGAGGCCCCAAGCCGAGGCTCCCGGGGTCTCCGCCCTGCCCAGGGGCCCCGGGGACATCCAGCTGTCACCCACCCCGGACGGGACCTGGATCTGTCACTCCATCCTGGCCTAGCCAGCCCCCTCTTGGTGTGTTCAGGCAGCTTGTCATTACCAGATCCATTTTCTTATCTCCTACCATATCTATTTTTCTAATTCTTACTTAACGAGCTCCCCTGAAAATAAGAAAATCATTGGAACAATTTCCTTAAGTGTGAAAGATTAGTCTGAAATCGGCATTAAGGGGACTAATTACCTCCATTCTCCCACCTTTCCGACAGCCGTTTGTTCGCTGCTTGGACCCATTCATCGGCTGCTCAGGGAAGTCAGGCAGCATTGGCCGTGCGGGGGCTTCTCCTCGCTCTGCTTTCAACCACAGGGCGTGTGTGTGTGTGTGTGTGTGTGTGTGTGAAAGAGAGAGAGACAAATGGGGAGCTGGGACAGACGGGAGCAGAGTGGCCTGGGCGCGGGGGTAGGAGGGGACGGAGCCAATTCAGCACTGGGGGCAGGTGGGAACCTCGGGCAGGTGTGGCCACGAGCCAGCGACACGTGACCTGGCAAGCTCCCAGACCCCTAGGTTCTCTATCACTGATTCACAGGATGACTTTGGGGAAGTCACGTTATTTCTTTGGGCCTCGGTGTCCCCATCTGTACAATGAGTGTCATTTCTTGTAGCTATAGTAACAGGGGATGTCCCGCTTTCCCTGAGGCCGGGCACTGCCCAGGGGACCCCACCCGCTCTTAATCCTCACTCTGGCCCCAAGGGTAGCGATTCTCATTAGCGCCGTGTCCAGGGCAGGAAGCGGAGGACCAGAGAGGTTAGGTAACGTGCCCCCATCACACAGACCGTGAGTTCCGAGCTGGAATTGGATCCTGAGTCTGTCTGATTATGGTGCTCGTGCCCTGTGCACTCTACCCGGATTCCGGACCTCCACCTGCTCCCAGAATCACACTCCCAGTGAACGCGGAGTCTGAAGACCCGGGCTCCCACGCCACCTCGAGTTCATGCCCGCGGTGTGACCAGAGGCACGACCAGGCACCTCTCTGAGCCTCGGTTTTCTGCTCTGTCAAATGGGCACGGTTATCATGCTTCCTGCCACAGAAGGGTGTGGCGAGGCCCATATGTCGGAGTGAATGCATTTGGTGAACTGAAATGTGAGGCGGAAAAGTAGAAGATGGCAACGGAGAAGCTCATGTGAGGGAGGAGGACCCAGGGAGGGGCAAAGACTTGGCCAAGAGCACACTCAGGGTGTGTGGAAGGCGGGGACCAGACCCCAGGTCTCTGGACTCCCAGCACCCCTGCCCCTGGTCAGCTGCTTCCGCTCCTGTGCCCTGAATTGAGGGGCCTCCTTCCAGAACAAGCTCCTGAGCCTCACGAAGGCTTGTGACCAGGGAGCCGGTGGGCAAGTGGCGACGCCCAGAGAGAGAGGCAGGGCTCCGGGACCCTGGGGTCCCCGCCTGTGCCCGGCGTGGGGGAGGGTCGATCCCCCCCCCTTTCCCGAGAGAGCTCACCGAGGGAGGCGGATAAGCTCCGAGAAGACGACGGGAACATCTTCCATTTTCCATTTAACCACCCGATATTGAATTATAAATAATTCATACACCTGCCAAACATTTGATTAAAAGAACCCAATTCGCACTGCATTTGTCAAGGGGTAAGAATTGCATTTGGTGTTTTTATTTTAATCTGTCCTTTAACTCTTTTACGAATATTTATTTATACTTGGCTGTCAGGTTTTATTCTATTTGCCCTGATTTTATTCTGGCTGTAGCTGGCATTTTTTCCTTTCCCTTTTTATTTTGTCACTTCTGCCCGGTAGTCAGGCATCTGAGAGCCCAGAGGTAATAAATAAGGAAGCGAGACTCCTTCTCTGCTCCCTCCGTGCTCTCCTGCCCCACCCCCATCTCCACCCACTGTTTACAGAACACCCCCCCCTCCCCCCCCAGCCAGGCTCTAACCCGGCAAGTCCAGGGCGGGTTGGGCACCTCACACGCACATCCCTGCCTCCCGACCTCTGCCCGCACCCTTCCCCCGCGTGGCCCCTTCCTCACGGCCAAGCATAGAGGAGCTACGCGGGAATTCCTTTTTAAATGAATCAATGAAGCGACACCATTAAAATCATCAGCATCAGTGTCTCTGGGGACCAAAAGGACAGGGTTGGGATTCACCAGCCCCGGGGAAAACACTAAGCGGTCGCAGTAGACCTCAGAGCTACACGAGCTCTGAGCCCCAGCTGCGTGAATTTGGGGGAGATCCTGCGGTTGCCTCGGTCTGCGTCCCCCTCATCTGGAAAAGGCATACATAAAAACAGCACCCGTGTCAGCGCTTGGTCCAAGACTTAGTGCATGTGCCCGGCACACGGTAAGCACCCGAGAGATGGCGGGTGCTGTTTGTACGAGAAGCCGTAACCCTCCTCCCCCACGCTGGTCCTATTCCCACCTGCCCTCCCTGCTTTGCCCTCGAAGCGGAAGTTTCGGGCACGCGTGATATCATCCTGCATGTGCCAGGTGCCGGTCAACGGACGTGTCTGTGACGAACAGGAGAAAGGAAAGCTGACCATTCCGCTCAGCTGGCTATCTGCTTTTGCAATAATGCGCTGTTTGTCGGGCTTACATGGGTCGGTTTTGTGGGCTGACATAAAAACTTGTTTCTGCCAAGTGATTCAGGTGAGCTGGGAATTTGCTGGAGACCTGTGTCGATGCTCCCTGAATACAAAGGGGCAGGGATGCTGTATGCCCAAGAAAGGCTGTGACCGTGACAATGAGATCAGGGTGGGTGTATGTGATTTTTTTTTTTTACGTTCACAAAGCACGTTCTCATATACATCACGTGTTTTATCTCAATCTATAAAATCCTAGCGTCTTTCTAAATCTGGCCTAGTCACCCACTCTTTCCTGGTGTCCCCCTGCCCCTAGGTATCTCACAGGATGAAAAGGGACCTCAGGGCTCAGTCTGTTACCTGAACTGTTCACCACAGCCTCGTCACAGGCGTCCCTGCCTCTGGGCTTGTCCGTCCCAAAGCCACACTCCACACGGCGTCTTCTTTCTGAGATCTGTCTAACCACGTCACTCTCTTGATTAAACCTTCCATGGCTCCCCGTGGCCTTCAAGGTAGAGTTCAAAACGGCCCCAGTAATCTAACCCCAGCAATCAGCTGGGGTCGAGAAGACCTTTGCTTAGGAGGACCGAGTTAGATCGTGGTGACTTTCCCTGTTGTCACTGATAATCTCAGCCCACAAGAAGCCAAGCCACAAGCTTCCCTGGGCGCTTACTTATATCGGGCACTGTCGGAGCCCGACACAGGACTCCAGGGCAAGTCAGGCCCCTGCTTAGAGTCGAGAAAGCCATGGGAAGGAAAAAGGAGCAGGCACTGACACTCGTGGCTTGCTCACTACGTACCCTTTGCACGCAGCAACCGGTAAACTCAGTATTGTTTTGCAGGGCAAGGAAGTGGCTCGCTCAAGGTTGCCAGCTAGTAAGTAACAGAGCCGGGGTTCGAATCCAGGTCTCTCTGAGGCCAATATCCAAGGCCTATCATTAGCACCGTCCTGCCTCCCAAACTCGTGGGTGAGGTCTTAGGGCCAGCTCAGGTGGGACAATAGGACTTCTGCCTGGAGACTACAGGGATTTCGCCCCTGAGAGAGAGCTTAGCAGTGGGATGTGGCCCCACCATCATTATCCTGATGACCACAGTGGCCCGGAGGCCGTGGAAAAGGCATTTTCACCCTAGAGCCTGAAGCAGTAGAAAGCAGGACCCGACAGAGCCAGACAGCCCCAGGCTTGAGTCCCAGCTCTGGCCCCACTCCACATGTGTGACCCGGGACAGATGCCTCGCCTCCCCGTGCCCCTGTTTCCTCCTCAACAGAACAGAAATTACAATCCATCCATCTCGAGTCTCGTTGAGAAGATAGAGGAAGGTCACGTGGCTCAAACAACGCTCCGTCAACTGGGAAATGAATTACACGTTCTCCGTGCACGTATCATTTGATCCTCCAAAGAATTTAGTGAAACAGGCAGGCAGGGATTTTTTTTTTAAGTTAATTTCTTTTCAAAAATTAATTTTAATTTCATAAGAAATCCACAAACCCGTTCTCTAAGAAATCAGGACCCTGCCGACGAGGCTGGGGACCCCCCTTTGCCACCACGCCCACTCTGGTCTCTTTCCGCCCTCCTCGGGGGTCCCTCCAGTGATGAGCTTGATATATAGTACTGTGTCCTGTTTTTATACCGTGGTATACAAGATATGCACCCACCTAAAATAAGTAGCATTGTTTTGTATTTTTTAATGTAAATGGATTTATACTCGATGTATCATCACTCTGCCACCTGCTTTTTTCTCTCCAACAATGTTTTTGAAAGCTACCAATGTTGATACATATAGCTCCGGTTCATTCCGTTTAAGTGGCTGCGTTCCCTTGCATGAATATACTCCATTTTTCTTTGTCCACTCCCTTACCAAGAGACACGTAGAATGTTCTCCCTTTTTCCCTGATGGCTCTGGTGACTATGCACCTATCTCCTGGAGTACATGCTGCTCTTCTTCTGGGTCATGGGTTTCATATATTTTCAGTTTTCATAGATGGGGGTGCGGCTTTTTCAGGATAATAGTTATCAGATACTGAGTTGTGCGGCGTTGTTCTAGGATCATGTGCGTCGCCTCCTTTAACTCTTGAAATAAAACCAGGCGGGAGCAATGATCCTGTCCGCTCCTCAGATGAGAAGGCTGAGATCCAGAACCCCGTGGGATTCACTGACCGCCAGGGAGCTGGGTGGGGACAGACTGTGGACCGGGACGCGGCCTTTCTCAGCCCAGCACGCCCCCTGCCTTAGCAGTGGTCTCTCCCTCATGGGGGTTTAGGGCAGGGATTTCCAGAAAAACAAACTGGACCGTGCCGGACCCAGAACCCAGAACCCACAAAACTCCAAGTGGCAGGCGTCTTCTGGTGCTATGAGACGTGTCCAGGGTCTCTCTGGGCCGGGAGGCTCCTGTTGTCGCCTTGGAGAACCACCTTGCCCCTCGCGATGTTTCCTTCACGCAGATGTCGGGGCAGAGACTGGCGGGCACACTGGACCATGCAGTCCTTGGATCCTGGGGTGGGACTGGCCTTTAAGGAGAAACTGAGGCCCAGTGGTGGGGGTGGGCAGGACTCGCTGAAGGTCACGCCGCAAGCCAGGGGACAAGCACTGTCAGGAGGCCGCCTTGTCCAGTGGCCCAAGAAGTTGACCAAAGGGGCCCGGAAGCCTGGCTTGGTGGTCACCATGAGAAGCAAGCCAGGCATTGTCCCCCCAAAGCCACAACCAAATGGGAAGGAACAGGAGGGGTGGCCCCAGCTCGCTGAGGCTTGACTTCAGCTCCCAGCTCTGCCCTCCCCTCCGCGGGTCCTCTCTCTGCCAGGGCTCCAGACCCCTTGCCTCCTGCGTCTACCCTCAGTCTTGGGTACCCCCTCTCCAGCCCTCCGGGCCCATCCACACAGCACCGAACAGGCTCCATGCTCCCTCCCTTGAGAGCTCCTCCCTCACCACACAGGCCTCCCCACCTGCCCCTCTCTGACCCTTCCTCCTCCCTCCTTCCGCAGCCTGTCTGTCTCACTTCCCCCTCCAGCCACGATAATCTTACACCTCCCACAGGGCCCCTGGCCTCCAGGCTACACTGTGCCACAGCCCGGATCGCTTTACTGCGCTGGGCCTCTTACGAACTGGAGGGCTCCTCCCAAATCTCCTTCCCCTGATCTCCCTGCCCCACTCTGTCCAGGCGTTCTCCCTGCCTCTCTTGGTGGCTCCTTTGAGTCACCTTTGCTACCATTTCCTCCACCTGCCTCTTCATTTGTTAAAAACCTTTATCATTAAGCAAAAAAAAAAAAAAAAAATACAGAGGAGTCTATAGAGACAAAACTTGCAAAAGTGACTTTAACTCTCACCAATGGCTTATTCGATCCCCATCGGTATTTTTAAGAAATAGATGCGGCCCATGTATCGCACGTCTCGGAACATGTGTAGGATGAGAGCTCCCCCCTCCCAGCTGCTCTCCAGGGGTAAACCCTGTTCCCACTTTCTCCTAATTCCTTCTAGAAATATGTTTTGTTTCGTTCACACTCCAGCACATATGTTTGTACGTTATTCCACTTACCGCGAAGCTAACTTACTTACTGCGATCATGCTGACACCCTGCTTTCTTCTCCTGCCCCCCTGGAGATCTTGGGGCTGGCCTGGGCCGTTTCTCACTTCTCAGCCTCTCTAGCCATCTCAGCCGCCATCGGGCGGTGTCTTTGTGGGCATAACACCCAAATCACTTGCTGCTACCTCTCGCTTCTTCTCTGGATCCCAGACCCACGTTTTCAGCTGTCTGGTTGGCACCTCCACTTGGGTGGTCCCCAGAACCTCACACATTTTTTGTGGGTGTAGCATCTTCCCTCACAAACTGGCTTCTCTCTTTCTTGCCCCGGCACCCCCCCACACCCATCTCCCCCAGTGGCTCTGCCTCGCACCCAAGCCAGCAACCTCAGGGGTCACCCCTGAAGGCCTAACGTCATCTGGAGAGTGTATCCGAATCCTGGATGCACCATGTGGGTCATCGAGGCTCCCTGTGGCTCAGAGTCTTCGTGTGTTGTGTGGATGAAGAGATAGTACCAGTCAGGCGCTCGGATCCTCCCCTGGCACACGATATCTGCTCAGCAGATGCTGGCTGTGGCAATCATTATTATCCATGATCCCTCCCTTTCCCAACCACCTATCGTTCAATCAATCGCCCTCAACCGGCCATTCTCCCAGCAGGACTGGCATAAAGCCTCCCCCCGGGCCTCCCCGAATCAATGCCGGTTCCTCCCGTCTGTTCTGCCCTCGGTAGCTGGAGTATCCTTCCCCAAACTGTCGCTCCCCCCTGTTTAAACCCTCCAGCGACCACCAGCGCATCTGAACTCCAGGCTCTTGTGGGGTAATGCGAAACAGAGATTCAGCTCGCATGTCCCCACCGGTTATGGCCAGTGTCTTTCCTGATTGGTCGGTGCCCTGCGAAATTGACTGTTAAACGACACCAGCCCCAACTCTCCATGTTAAGGATTATGTTTCAACCGGAGCAAACTTCACACATATCTCCAAACAGGCCACCCTTTCTCTCTGGCCTCCGGGCTTTCACACATGCTGTTCCTTGGGCCGAAATCCTCTCTTCTCCTCCACCCCAACTGGCCAATTCCCTACTTATCCATCAGGTCACTGGCCCAGAAGACTCTCCCTCATCCTGCCCCCATCACAACAGCCTTTTGTAAAAGTTTATCAAGTTCATGATTTCTTGGTGATGGGGTTTAGGGGTTTCCCTCCACAACAGGTTTAAAATGTTTTCTTGCTTCTGGTCTCTCTGCCACTAAAATGCAAGCCACCTAAGGGAGAGACATTTGTTCCTCCCGTTCACTGCTGTGTGCTCGGCTCCTGGCACAGAGAGGGCATTCAGAAATCACGTATTGATTCATCCACTCGACGAGTATTTATTGAGCACCATTCTGTTGCGGGATTTTTCTATGCCCTAGGATTAGTTACATCAGTGACTCAAACCAACAAAAATTCCTATCCCAGGGAAGCATATATGCTAGAGAAGAGAGAGAGAGAGAGAAGAGAGAAGGAAGCAATAAGCATAAGAAATCAGTCAATCGCAGGCTAGAAGGTGACAAAGCTATCAAAAAAATGAGGAGAGAAAGGAGGCTTGGCAGAACCTTAGAGAGGGGCTACAGTTTTAGATGGAGTGGTCATGTTTCCACTGAAAAGATCATATTTGAGCAAAGATATTAAAGTGGCAAGGAAGGGAGCCCTGCAACTGTCTAGGGAGGGGAACATTCCAGCCAGAGGTAAGAGCCATTGCAAAGGCAGTCAGGTAGGAGCACATCCACTATGTTCAAGGACAACCCAGAGGGCCAGCAGCCTGTGGGAGCCAAGTTGGGGGGTGGGGGGGAAGGGAGGAGGAGCTAGGTCAAAGAGGCCATGGGTACAGATCACGTAAGGCCTTGTAGAAACTATGACTTTTATTCCGAGAGAAACGGGAGCCATTTTTGTTCGACGGCTTTATTGAGGCGTAATTTACATACTGTAACATTTGCTCATTGTGAGCGTTCAATTCAATGATTTTTAGCAAATTAAACCAACCACTGCTGCTATCCAGTTTTACATTTCTCTTGCCCCAAAAAGATCTTTCCGTGCCCATCTGCAGTCAATCCCCTTTCCCACCGCCAGCCCCAGGCAACCACTAATCTGTTTTCTGTCTCTATAGATGCGCCTCTTCTGGACATTTCATGTAAATGAAGCCGCACCACATGTGGGGTTTCTTTTTGCTTCTGGCTTCTTCCACTGAGCATAATGTTTTTAAGATGCGTCCCTATGATAGAATAAATCAGCAGTTTGTTCCTTTTTATTGCTTAATAGTATTCCTCTGTGTGGATATACCACACTTTGTTCATCCATTCATCAGTTGATAGGTTTTTAAGTGTTTCCGCTTTCTGGCTATTTTGAATCATGCAGCTGTGAACATTTGCTTACCAGTCTTTGCGGGGACATATGTTTTCATTTCTCTTAGGTAGATACCTAGGAGTGAAATTGCTGGATCGTATGGTGATTTATGTTTAACTTTTTAAGAAACTCCCAAATCGTTCTCCAAATGGGCTGCTGGGTAGAGACGAGCCCAGAGCAAAAGCAAAGATGGAAGGCCAAGAGACCAGTTGTTAATTGCCATAATTAATTAAATAAACCCACTGGGTTTCGAGGAGAAAGGATTTAGGACCGTCACCGACTTGGCACCAAAGACCCTCGTGTAGGACCCAGGCCAGGAAACCCCTGGCTGCAAACCCGGCCTGCCTGGCCGCAGAAAGTCACGAGGAGGCCTGTTCCCCCCCACCCCCACCCCTCCCTCCATGCTGCCCAATCCCCAGACAGCTTCCACGCAGCCAAAGCGTGGAAATCTCCAGTTTGGAGAAAGAATCAGCATCAGGCATGACTGTTGGAAGCTACAGAGCCCTCTCCCCCCAAGGGAGATGACAAATTTTCTTTGCAATTAAAATTCCTTTGAAACTGGGACCAAGGAAAATTCAGAGGAGAGAGCTTTTTTAAACTGGGGGAGATGCGCTTCTCCGCAATTATCGTGTGTGCATTTTCACAAAGCTGTTTCTCCTCCCTCCTTCTGCCAGGGCTCTGCTTCTGCTTTCACAGTGGGCCCAGGGCCCCCGCCCCCTTGGCCTTCCAACTTTCCCCTGGCTGGCCCGTGCTTCTCTGCCCACTTTTGGTTGCTGGATCCCTTACACGGGCCTTTACTTAAAGTGCCACTTCCTGTGGGTTCTCCTTTCCTAAACCAATGGCTAATTTGCCGTCAAGTTCCATCTTTGTGCTCATCCTGATCCTATCCTCTACCCCTTGCCATTGTCCCTCCCCATCCCACAGAGATTTCCCACTCCCCGCTCCACACTCACAGCCCTGCCTCTTTGCACAGCTCAGTGAGCTCTGACCACAGTGCTCTGTGAGTATCTTGGCCTGGGAGTGTGACGGCTAGTGCATTAGCAGAAGCAGGGATGTTGGAGACCTGGGTCCACTTCACCCATTCCATCAATACATATTCACTGAGCCATGACAATGTGCCATGCACAGTGCCAAGCCCTAGAGATGAGCAAGTTCTGTGTTTAGAAACAGGAGGCTAGGTTTTTTGGACCAACCCTTCAGCTGAAAAGAGCTAAGAATGCTGGATAAAATAGAAAAAGCATCTTATTAAAGCATCAAAGCACTGACAAGTAAGCTCTTTGTAAGGAATTACCAGGCATTATTAGGTCAAAACTGAAGGGAAAACAGAAACCCAGAGAAGTTTGAGAGCATAGAATCTGCTTTTGTCCTGAGGGCATTTGCTGATCTCGGAAATTTTGAATTTATTTTTTGATGATCTCACAGCATAAAGGGAATTGAAATCCAAGTCCATGGCCTGCATAAGGTGGGCAATCAAGAAGGAGATCCTTACGGAAACAAGTTGGGACTCCAGAGGGCTTCACCCTTGGGGCAAGAGTGAACTAAATGTAGTCCAGCCTTGAATCACGGATTGGCAGCCTCATCCACACTACTTGGGTATTCCAGGGAACCTCAGCCTTGGATTTTTGTTTAAAGCAATATCAGAATGGTAGCACCACAGCCAAATGCAAATCCTTTTTGGAAGAAAACACCTTCATGCTGAATTTGAAATTCTTCCTCCAAAAAAAAAAAAAAATCCAATTACAATGGCCAACACACAGTCAAAGATAAACAGACATGCCAGAAAGCAATGCTAATGAGCTAAGCACTAGCGGTATGACATGAGCAAACAAATGATATTCCCTGCCTCGTGGGGCTTACAGTCCAGCAGAATAGACAGACATCAACACCTTATCAAGGCCACTAACACCCTCTGCATTGCCTAGTGGAGTCACTTCTCCGTCCTCAGTCTACCTTGCCTCTCAGCAGCGTTCGACGTGCTGATTTCTCATTCCACTCTGGGTTTCCATGACACCACGGTCTCTTGGATGGCCTCCAACCTCATTGGCAGGTCTTCTCAGTCTCTGTGCCTCCTTTCCCCTCTATCTCATTTCTGATATTGGAGTGCCCCAGGGCTCGCTTCTGGGCCTGCTTTCTGTCTCTCCCCAAGTGATCTCATTCATCTCCTCAGCATTAAATATCACTACAAACTGATGATCTCAGATTTATGTCCCCTCTCCTTGGAGTCCCAGACTGTTGCATCCAACTGCCTGCTACCCATCTCCACTTGAATGTCTCGTGAAAGTCTCAAGCATGCCTAAAAAGGAATTCTTATTTCCATCCTCAACCTTCCCTCCCCTCATTCACTCCATCAGGGTCAAGGGTTACACCATCTGGTGCCAAGGCAAAAACCTAAGAGTCATCCTGAACCCCTCGTTTGAATTAGGGTAGCGTTGGAGATGATGCAGGGTGGTCAACCTCAGGAGTTATTTCAGTTGTACCAGTGAACCAGACTTAATGATAGATTGCCCATTGGGGGCACAGGGGTGACAGTTGTCAAGCATGACTTCCAGCCTTCTGGCTTGGACCACCGGACAGAGATAGGTACCATTCATGAGGTGGAGCACCCAGGCAAAGGGCCAGTATTGAGGAATAGCATACATTTGGCTTTTGATATGTTGGGTCTGAGGTGTCTCCGAGGCATCTTGGACAAGTGGACGTGTTGAGAAGGCAACTGTATTTTTATCTACAGGCTTTCAGAAGGGAGGCTGAGCCTACGTTGGGAGTCACCATGGTATTGATGGTAATTGGAGGCACTGGCATGGCTGACATTGTGTAAGCAAAGAGTGAGGAGCCTGCAGGTGGAGTGCAGGGATGTGAACTTGCAAGGGGTGGGGGGAGTGCAGGTGTAATTCGAGGGGTGGGAAGAAACCCACTTGTCAAATACTGCTGACAGGTCCAGTACCATGAAGGGTGGAGAGCATCCATTGGATTTAGCAAGACAGAAGCCATTGGCGACCCCTGTGAGCCATCCTAATGCAGCACTGGGGATGACAGCTAGGTGGACAGTGGGCTGAGAAGTGAGGAGGGGGTGAGTGAAGGAGACAGTGAGTACGGCCAGCCTTCAGAGAAGTTTGGTTGGTACGGGAAGGGGCTGGGAGGTATTGGGAGGTGTGTGCTTCTTTGTGGTTGCTGCTGTTTTTAAGATGGAATGTACTTGAGCAGGTGTCATGCCAAGAGCCTATCAGAGAGGGGGAAGATAGGGCAGGAGAAGAGAGAATCCACAGTGTGAGGTTTCTCAGATGCAGGGGAGGTATGATTGGGCTCTAGAACCCGGATCAGGGGACCATGCTCTGCCAGGAGAGAGATTTCCTCCATTGCAAAAGGCAGTCATGATGGAGACAGCTATGTCCCCTCATCTCGAAGATGGGGATAATAACAGTGACGGTCTCAGGGAGTTGGGGTGGGGACTCTGAATGGATGTTTAGAACAGGCCCAACCTGGGGAAGCAAAGGCAGGTGGTAAACGCTCTACAAACAGCCGCTATTATTATTATCTTTTTAAAAAATTTTTTGTTTTAATGTTTATTTTTGAGAGAAAGAGACAGAGACACAGAGCACAAGCAGGGGAGGGCAGCAAGGGAGAAAGACACAGAATCCGAAGCAGGCTCTGAGCTGTCAGCACAGAGCCCAACGTGGGGCTCAAACTCACGAACCGTGAGATCAGGACCTGAGCCGAAGTCAGACGCTCAACCAACTAAGCCACCCAGGCGCCCCGATTATTATGATCTTTTGCTCTCATGACTCCGAGAGATTTATTATTCCTCTTGCAAGTGGATGATAGTAATCAAGCCTCACCTGCACTTGACTCTTCCCAGAGGATTACTTTTATATCCAGCACCCATTCGAGCCTCCCAACAAACCTGGATAGATTTATGTTACCCATTTTACAGAGGAGAACACTGAGGCTCCGAGAGGCGAAGGGACTTGCCTGAGGTCACACGGCTGGTAGCAGCAGAGTCTGGAGTCCAGTCCAGATCCGACTCCTGTGTTCTCTGTAAAGGGGATGCAGATTCTGGGACCTCGCCGGCCCCTTTGCGGCCACTGCAGTGTAGCCTTCCGCGTAGGCTCCGTTTTCTTTTGTACTTGCCGTGTTCCCTGGAGGCGGGGCATCCGTGACTAGAATCTGTAGCTTTAAACTCAGGAAGGAGAGGATTAAGGTCTGAACAAGGTGCCAGGCCCCACTTGCTGTCTCTCCCCAGCCGGAGACGGGAGATTAGGGAAGAAGATGCTGTTTCTGCCGGCTCCATCGCTCGTCAGGAGAGAAAATGAAGATGCCCCTCAGCCCCGGCATCCGTGCTGCCCATCTGTCACCCCAGACGAGGTCCTGTGCCTAGTCTGGGGGGTGGTTTGGCAGCCCAGGCAGCCCCGGCCTGTGAATGTAGGACCCGTGAGGAATGTTCTGTCCCTATGACCTTTCCCCATCTGTCCCAGGCACAAGTCGTAATGGATGCTCCCACCCAAGTTGAGACCCGGCCCTTTACCAAGGTGCTCAGCCTGGCAGCCCCTTACTTTTCTATCCTCGTCCTCCTTCCTCCCAGCCCCCACTCCCACACTCTGAATGTTCCTTCCTCCAAGACTCTGCTCAAGCCCCTCCCTCCGCCTCACACGTGGGAGTCCGCTTTCCCCCCTGTTCTCTACGGCGACCCCCTACCTATCCCTCCGGGAGCAGTTCAAATGTCACCTGCTGCAGGAAGCCCTCCTTGAGTCTGTTAGATAAGAGCAAGCCTTTATTGAGCACCTACAATGTGCCGGTCCCCGAGTTAGGCTCTGGGAGGTAGAGATGCATCAGATCCTGGCCTGGCCTCCAGGAGGAAGAAGTGACGATGCTGAAGGTCCCTGGGGACGTGGATGGGAAGCTGCAGAAGTGGAAAGTGACAAGACCTAACAGGCGCTGGGGCAGGGGGAGTGTTGGCTTCAGGCCTCAGGCCCAAGAACGCAAGTGACAGGCAGTGTCCCCTGGCAAATTAACCATCCTTACTTCTCGCTGACATGTTGGCTCTTCTGGGCACCCGTGTCTGCTCTTGCCCTCACCAACAAGCCACGTGGTGTGGGGAGGGGCAGCACGGAGCAAGAGAAGCACGTGGTTAGGGGCGTAGCTCTGACGTCAGACCGGCTTTGTGACGTTAGGAAAGTCACCTGACCTCTCCATACTTCATCCCTCTGCAAAATGGCACTAGAATAGTATCTGCCTCATAGCGTTGTTAAGAATTAAGTGGATTATACACGTGAGATGCTTAGAACGGGGGGATCAAGCACGCAGTGGATGTTAGCTATTTCATTACGGGTTGTTATTTTCATGGGCAGAAGATCTGGGCCCACCGGCTCCCCTGCACACTAGGAAAATTCATCCCCTCTCTGAGCCTGTCTCCATCGGGAAAATGAGGCAGCAGTGATTTCCAGCCCCGATATTCTGGGATAAGGATGAAGGGAGGTAGCGATTGTAAGGTGGAGGTGGGGGGAGGGGGAGTATAAGAAAAGACCCAGGAGCAGAGCTGAGCGCTGAGCAGGTAGGGGAGATCCCGAGGCAGCCTGCAGTGCTGGTGACCCACAAAAGAGAAGTTAGCAGAAGGGAGTTAGCAGCCGGATCACGAAGGACCTTAAATGCCAAAACAATGCTTCTGAGAGGTGACAGGGCTTGATCAATTATTTGGAGACTGTGTCTAGTCATTAGGGAGATAATGGGCCCTCCGGAGAGGCAGTGATCTCCCCATCCCTGGGGGCGGATATGGGCAGGGGCGGAGATCTAAGAGAGAATCAGACATCAGATGAGGGAGCCAAGGTCTTAGAGGGCCTGAAACCCCCTGAGAGACTCTATATCCCTCCAAGAACAGCAGTTGGAGGAAGAGGCAGTGGCCACAGCGCTTAAGTGCCCCAGCCCCGGCACTGCCTTGGCATGCTTCTTTGGAATGTGACCTTGGCATTTGACCTCACGCTCGTTGGCCCCAGTTTGCCCATCTATAAAATGGGGGTGATGACAGGGTCTGCATCATGGGCAGTGTGAGAGCAGTCGATGCGATGGCATCGATGTTCCTGTTATTGCTGCGGTGACTGTGATCTCTCTGCCTCGGTTTCCAGAAGCCCCTTCCGCCGTCTTGGCCTCTCTCTCCTCTCCCCTCCATCCTAGGAGGAAGCGGCCGCACTGGAGTCTGGGGCTGACGAGGCTCCAGCCTGAAGCCTCCCTAAGGAGCCTGCCATGGTTACCAGCTGCCTGCAAGGAGAGGCCATAAATCCTGCGCCCGGGGTGGCGGGAGGGAGGGACCTACGTGTGGGGCAGGAAGGGGGGCAGCTAAGTGGAATTGAATCTTGTTTAAGGAGGAGGCCCACGCCTCCCCGGGCCTGTAATTTACTGCGAGGTTGACAAGATGAAAGCGGAATTTTCAGTGGCATAATCGCTGGGACCTCGGGGAAGCACGGGAGATGAGCCACAAGGCAGGTGGCAGCGGCCTGGCTTTAAGCGAGATCTAGGGCGCTGATCCCGCTGTGAACACAGCAGGCGGTGGAGCCGGGGCACCGGGGCTCAGAGCCGGGCCAGGGCCCGGCTGGCTAAGCCAAGGGCTCAGGCCACATCGTGTCTGCTGTCATCTCCGGAGCTGAGGCCCGGCCCCGGGTTTTTCAGCAGATTTTATGTAGCAGAACGGACTGCCCAGGACGGCTGTGACAGCAGCTACTGACTGCCCAAGCCAAAGGGAGCTGTCTCGCTGAAGGTCACGCCCTCTGGAGGGGTGGGCAACCTACTTCCGATGTCTGGCAGATGCACGGATTGGGAGGCTGGCCTCTTTCCTCAACTGGGAGCACTGCAGCTCCAGAGTGCCCGCGGATCGGCTGAGATCCCTTCTGGGACAGCATCCGGGTTCACCTTCTCCTCACCCCTTCCGCGGTGTTCCTCACGACCCTCCCCCCAGGAAACCTCTCCCCTGGAGCCTGTCTCCAGGGAGGCAGACCTGAGGCTTTCCGTCACCGGGAGGCTTGTTTTAAAGCAGCGACTGTGTGTAGTGTTGGGACAGGGTCACAGAGACTTCTTTTCCAGATGGGGAGACCCAGAGAAGGAAGAAACCTACCTAAGAGCTATGGCCTTAGGGGCAGAAGCTGGGATGCCAGACTCCCAGCCCATGAGTCCAACACCTCCATTTTACAGCTGGGAAGACTGAGGCCCAGAAAGCTGGTCGGGGGGCGGGTGTGACTCAGCATCTGTTAGGTGCAGGGGAGAGGGGGTAACGGAACCAGTGTCCTAGGGTAAAAGCCCACGAGACCCTTAGCCACGTGGCCTAGAGCACGCGACCTCTTCTCGGTGCCTCTGTTTTTTCATCACTAACTGGAGAGGCGAAAGCCCATCTCGGGAGGCTGGTGTGGGGGTGGCCTAAGATATTAACCATAAGAGCTCATACTGGTTGGGGGTGTGGGCGGGGGCGGGGCCTTCACACACATCTCGATGACTCACTACCAAGATGCGTTGTTCACAGTAGGTGCACGGGGCTTGATCTCCGTTTCGCCGCTTCTGACCACCTGGTCCGGGGCTCCCAGGTCAGCCTCAGAGTCTGCTGGGGAGCTAGCCCAGACCGAGGACGGGCTCAGACTTTCCTCGTCCAGGCCCCGGCTTCCCCACTTCCTGGCTGTAGCCCAGAGCAAGTTCCTTCTCCTCTCTGCTCCCAGCTTCTTCATCTGTAAAACAAGGTAACTCACGTAAAGTACTTAGCACACCGGCCAATAAGCACGGCTTCTTTATTTTTAGCTCATCAAATATACAAGTCCTGGCACACAGAAAGCACCCCATAAATGTTGCCTCTTGGTATTACGATCATCGTTACTGAATCAGACGCTCCGGGGACCCAAGGATGTGCATCTTGAACAAGTCCCCCTTGTAACACTGCCAGCACGGCCCTGGCCCTCTGAGGGCTCCTGGAAATCACAGTTTGACCTTTCATTGTAAAGAAGCCCAGAGAGGGTGAGGACTTGCCCAAGGTCACCCAGCGTGGGGGGATCAAAGCCAAGCTCCAACCTAGTCCACTTGCCTTCCAGTCTAGAGAGCTTTCCCCCGTACTGCAAAGGGACAGATTCCTTAATGTCATCTGTTCGGGTTGCAATAAAAATTAACTACCCTGAATATGTCATCATCAGAGCAGCTCCAAGACAGAGAAGGGACTAAGGGAGACAAATGAAATGTGTCAGATATGCTCTTGGGGTGTGGAAGCGGGCTTTGTGGTGACTTTTTGGAAGGCTCCCCCCACAGTCGGCTGGTCTCCTCTGCTGGTGGGGAGGTGAGATTCACCGCTAGACACGGGATGGGTGCTGCCTGAGACTTTAAGTGAGCAGAGCTGAGGGTGGGGCTTGGCCCTTGTGTGGCCGGGTTCTTCCCCACCGCCACCCCCACCCCTCCCCCATCCTTTGTGCCTCCTACTGATGGTGGTGGGGCCCCTTGGGACTACCTCAGTTCTTTTTTTTTTAATGTTTATTTATTTTTGAGAGAGGGACAGAGTATGAGCGGGGGAGGGGCAGAGAGAGAGGGAGACACAATCTGAAGCAGGCTTCAGGCTCTGAGCTGTCAGCACAGAGCCCGACGCGAGGCTCGAAATCATGACCCATGAGATTATGACCTGAGCTGAAGTTGGCCGCCTAACTGTCTGAGCCACCCAGGCGCCCGGGGACCACCTCAATTCTCAGCCTGGACAGAGCATCGCGTTTTACCATCTGGGTGGGAGCAAGATGGGAGTCCTCCTCTCCCAAGGTTGCCAGCATAGCAGCTGGATACACAAGGGCAGGGGCCCTGCCGTGGACCCCAGTCGCTGCCCCCGGGGATCCCCTGCAACCAATCAGCTGTCATAGGCTCAGGTCCGGGGGACCCTCCCTCTGGCTGGAGCCCATAGTCCAGGAACTGGGTGGGGGCAGGGAGACACCCAGAGGGGGCACCGGGTGGGATGCCATCCCCTGCTGGGATGAGGTGTGTGTGATGTGAGCAGGTACGGCAGACAGACCATCAAGGAGGTGGAACAGGGGAGAAGGAGGTGGAAGAGGGAAAAGGGGAGAGGGAAAGGGGAGGGTGGCCAGAGCGGAGACGGAAATCGTGGTACATCCACGCGGGGGAGTACTACACGGCAGTGAAAAGGCCCGCGCACGAGCACAAAGACAAATCTCAAAAACAAAGCGCCGAGAGAAAGGAGCAAAATGCAAAAAAAAAAAAAAAAAAAAAAAAGGAGTATGATTCCATCCACATGAAGCTCAGGCACAGGCAGAACTAAAATGAGATTTTAAGAGGGCGTAATCGGGTGATGGGCTATAAAGAGAGGCAAGGAGCTGGTTGTGCTAAAAGCCAGGATGGAGGGAAGCCGCGGGCTCCTGTCACAGCAGGGGGGCCACTTTCAGTGTTCGGATCGCCGGGCGGATCCACGACGGGCGGTTCGTTTTCCACGACCGACCACCGTGCTGAGCGCTTCAACATGCGTCCCTTTGTTTAATCACTCGTTCCACTCTGCATTTATGGTCTGCGCACTTTTTGGGTAGCGATGTTGAGTTTCACGATTTTGACTGCGCACGAAAAGCTGAGAAAGAGGAGGAGGGAGAGGGGAGGAGAGGATGGACGAGGCGGCTCGAGCGTGAGAGGGAGAAGGGGTTCCCGGGGCCATGCTTGGCTGGTACCACAGCGTGCCCTGTCCCCCATCCGGCCGCGTTTGTAAAATGGAATAAATATTGACACGGCCAGGATGGTATTCAATTTGTCCTGATCACTGGGCTGCGGTGAGTTCTGACAGGGCGCGGTGTAAAACAGCGGCTCGGGATGTAATTTCTACTGTCAACATGATGTACAGCGGACTTTGCCTGCGGCACCAGCAGGCGGGCAGGGTGGGGGCAGGGCAGACAGGCAGGTGCAGGCCGGGGGCATCTGGGGCGGAAGGTTCCCAGCAGCCACGCCCCCGGGCAGGCGAGCCGTGGCAGCCAAGGGCTATGCGTGTGCGGGTGCATGCGTACACGTGCGTGTTCGTAAGTTGCATGGGAGGCCAGGCCTTGAGAAGAGGCCCAGGCGTGGGGTGAGCAGGGTCAGGAGGAACTGGGGGGAAGGGACATGGTTCATGCTCAGAGCCAATCGCAGTCGCCGAACGCCCCCTGTGCCCATCCTCCTCTCCCTCCCCTACCACAGCCCGTTTGAATTCCAGATCCACCATCCACGAGCTGTGTGACCTCGGACAAGTCCCTCAACCTCTCTGAGCCGCTGTCCCTTCCTCTGTAATGGAAATTTTAAAGGCAGCTGCTGCGACAATGCAATCAGACCACTGACATAAAGTGCTCTGCAGAGAACTAAGTGTTACCCCTCATTATTAGCTAATTGGATGGCACCGTGCCTGGCACACAGTAAAAGCTCTATGAATGTTGTCTGTCATTATCCTCACTGACTCAGAATCAGCTCAGTATGTGCAACCCGCCTGCCCGTCTCCCTTCTCCATCCCTTAGATCCACCAAGGCTGTCCCCCAAAGGAGCCGGGTTTGGGACAAAGCCCAGGGGGTCCCACTGCCCCGGCATTCTTTCCAGAGAGAAGTGAGATTGCGAAGGGGTGATGATGACTCACCTGGGTTTCTTGGGAACAGTAAGGTGAGGCACAAAGTGCTAGAACAGTGCCCGGCTCTTAGGAGGTGATCAACAGCCATCCGCTGAAACACAACCAAATCATGGGTCGCTCTTGATCTAGCCCCCCTTCCCCGCCCCACCCCGTTCGCCTCGTCTGATCCGTCACCAAGTCTGGCCCATTTGCTTCCTAAATATTTCATATCTGTCACCTTATCTCCACCCCAGGATGGCCTCCCTGGTCTGAGGGAGGTCTCTGGCCACACTGCCACCCCCGTCTCACTGGTCCCCTGCTTCCTGTCCTGTGCTCAATGCCTTCTCGTTGCTCTGGAGCCAGAAACTGAACTCCTTAAACTCCATGGGCAGCTGCCTCGCCGTCCGCACTGCGCTCTGGCCCCTGAGCTCCCAGGCCCTCAAATGTGGCTTTGCTCGTTCTGTTACCTGCAGTGAGGTCATCTGTGCTTTCTTTACGCGTCAGGTCAAAACCCCTGTCTCAGCGGACTGCCCCTCCCCAGCCCCACCCAGTCCTAATGAGATCGTATCCCCTGTGAAATACGGTGGGGGGAGGGAGGAGAGGGCTGTACTTTCTGGTTGTGGAGAATTGTGCGCTTACCTGAGAATATTGGCTTAATAAATATAAATATGTCCCCTTACACACACACACATGTGCACACACACACACGCCCCGGAAGCACATGGCCATGAGACCCTGATTCACCCAATGCTACATCCTTAGCCTCCAACACAGTGCCCGGTATATAGTAGGTGCTCAACAAATATCTGATGACTCAGAAAACGGAATAAGCAGAGGGAGGTGTGCCACAGAAGGGCAGTCTGGTGGCGTGGCGGTAAACAGGCACCCCCGTCACCTGCCCTTCTGTCCAGCCAGCCAGCCACACCCTCTTGCGCCCACTCCCTCACACATTCAGTAGTGGCCACTCTGAGCGGGGCACAGAGGTATGAATCGGAGGGTGCAGAGAGGCAACGGGGGCGCCTGCAGCCAGCAGGCCAGGTGCTGAGGCCAGTCAAGGGCGAATTTGGCTCTGAGCCATGGCTCCGATAAGTGAGCTCACGGGGGCTTGGGGGAGGAGACAGAGAGACTGCGCGGAGGGGAGGAACCGGGTCAGGGTTGGACGTGGGGCAGCAAGGGAGAGAGAGCGTCCTGGCAGAGGGAACAGCAGAAGCAAAGGCCCTGAGGCACGACAGTAGGAAAGAGCGGGCGGTGCCCTCCGCACCTGCACGTGTCAGATACGGCGACGATAATGCAGAGAGGGCAGGTCCAGATCTCCCGGGGCCTTGAGCCGCCGCGTGTGTGGTGGCTAACAGACAGGCTCTGAACCTAACAGCCTAGGGTCCAAACCCCAGCCCCACATCGTGCCACACGACCTCATCACGCCTCGGTTTCCTCATCTGGAAAATGAGCACAAATAGGAGTGCTCACCTCCACGGATCGTGTGCAGAGCCCCTGAGCGTGAAAGTCCCTTTGTTACTCTGAATGGTAACTAACTAACTTTACCTTGAAGGTGAAAGAGAGCCAGGGAAGGTTTGGCCCGGGAGAAACTTTCAGACCGAGCTGGGCTTCGTGAGGGCAAATCGACGCTCAGCGTGGCGGGGGGGGACAAGACGGGGGGCCCTTGGAGCAGCCTTTGCAGATGGGGTGACCGCGTGAATGGGGTGCGTATGGCCCCTGCCCCGCTCGTCCCCTCTCCCCTGGCCCCCCACCTTTGCCTCCCTAGCTAATGGTCCGGCTACCAAGCCCAGAAGCTCTGGCGCATCCTGACTCGACCCCCAAACACATTCAGAGATGTGAACCCCCACCCCACCCCAGCAGGACACTGCTGAGCTTGGCATCACACCCACGGCCCCAGAAATAGCCCGTGGGCTCAGCCCACAGGAGCAGACACCCATGCGGCCCCTCGCGCCACACTTGCTGAGCGCCCACACGTGCCGGGAGTCGCCCCGGGGACCGGGTGCTGAGCACACATGGGCCCTGGCACACGGGTGCCCCGAGGCACGCGAGGCAATAACTAGTCTGTTCTCCTGTTGGCGACTTCGTGGGGCCCTCCACCCGGGGGCCGCGGGAAGCAAGAGCGGCGAGCAGAGACGGGGTGGCCCCTCCAACAGCTCCTGCCTTACGCTAGGATCCCTTCTGGCCGGAAGGGAGAGCACTGAGCTGGTAGAAATAATTTTCCTTCTCCCCAGGGAGAAGACAGCAGCCAAGCACAGAGAGTGCAGACAGGAGCCAGGCTGCCAGGCACGGCTCCCGCTGGCAAACCTGGGAGCCAGGTGGGCAGGGAGAGAGGACGCATCCACGCCAAGCCAGGGGGCGGGGCGGGGGGAGTAAACGAATGCGCGAACAAATGAATGAGCTGCCTCTCCCTGCGTGGCCCTCGTCTCGGGCACCAGCCTTGCACCCGTGCAGGAGGAACCACCTTACCCTGCACACGCCTTCCCTCTTCCTGCAGCGAGGTGTGCCCGTGGGCCCCAGAGCGGTTGTTAAATAAACGCATGAGTGACTAAACGAATGAGCAGAAAAATACCTCTGAGCCCCTTTCACCTGGTCAGGATACTATGTACAAATTAGGGGTCCAGGAGTAGTCGAGTTAGCGGGAATGGTGACCATAGTCCTTATTATCTCATCAGCCAACATTGACTGCCAAAGGCCGTAGACGCCCTCATGGGTGTCGTCCTATTTGGTCTTCCCACCGGCCCGAGGAGATGAGCACTATTAGCCCCTTTTTTCAGATGAGAAAACCGAGGCTCAGAGAAACGGGGCAAACTGCCAAGGTGAGCATACAGTAACGGAGCTAGGACTCAAACCCTGGTCTGACTTTGGACCCCATCCTCTTAGGCCCCCTGAGCGCTAAATTCTGCCCCAGAGAGAGGGGCTAAGAAGATGATCAGGAACCGTGGGGAGGAGGCAGAGGTCAGGAGGTCCCGGCTGCACCGTGACGTCTCCCCTGCTTTGTCCCGCCTGGGGGGTCACGGTGCCCAGCCCCTCTTCCTGGTCTTGGCACAGAGACAGGCTGGGAAACAAACGCGGGATGGGTAGGATGAGAAGCCCTTCCTCTGTCCCCAGGGAGACAGCCAGATGACAAAGGAGGGCCTGGAGCCACGGAGCTGGCAGCCGGACAGCCTTGGCAAGAATGACACCAGGGCACGGAGAAATCAAAAGAGGACACGCTAGCCACCCAGCCTAGACTCTGGAAGGACACAGTGTGGGCAGCGGCAGTGATGCCCGGAGCATAGACAAGGCCACAGCAAATCAGCAAGCCTGCCAGCCCCTCAGTGAGAGGGAAAGAATGTTGCCCAAGCAGCTCCCACAATCTGTCCGAGGCGACATTCTCCGGAGTCCTTCCCAGCACCCAGCTCTGTGCTTGGCTCTGGCAGGCGTGTGCGGGAAGGGGCAGGGAGGGACAGAAGAAGGAATGGCCGTGCCTTCTGTCCTCCAGAAGCTTGCCATCACAGCTGACACCGAACCCCAGAGAAGATTCAGGCAGACAGGTCTGAGGGAGTTTGGAGGAGAGAGAATGAGAGTCTGGAGGAAGTAGGGGCCGGAAGTAGGGCACTGGATCCTCAAGGCCCACAGTGGGAAAAGTCAGTGGCTCGACAACATTATCAAAGCCACGGACTGTACCCTCTTTCTTACTTAGCCCCTTTAGCCTCTTGCGGAGGGGGATGTGGGGTGGGGGAGGGGGCTTCCCTCATTGTCCCAAAATGGCTGCTGTAGCTCCAGCCATCACCTCTTCACACACGCAGAAAATGAAGAGTTTCTCCTCAAGGCATCTCTTTTTAAAGAACGGCAAACAATTCCCAGAAGCTCTCTAGCAGTTATCCCTTCAGATCTCATTGGTCAGAATTGTGTCACATGGATACTTTCTAAACCAATCACTGGTGGGGAGAGGAGAAAGGTTCTCGTTCCTTTAGATGAATCACTATTCATAGGGGAGGGGGTGAGCATATGGCCAAGCTCAATATTCTGTGAATATTGAGACAGAATCGCAGCAAGACAGGACTGGGAAAGGGACTGGCTATTAGCAGCTGGCCAAGGCTGTATTTCCCATCTGTCTCTTTAAAACATTTTTGTTTTAATGTTTATTTTTGAGACAGACAGAGCGCGTGAGCGGGGAAGGTCAGAGAGAGAGGGAGACACAGAACGTGAAGCAGGTTCCAGGCTCCGAGCTGTCAGCACAGAGCCCGACGCGGGGCTCGAACCCACGAACCGTGAGATCATGACCTGAGCCGAAGTCGGAGGCTCAACCGACTGAGCCCCCCAGGCGTCCCCACCATCTGTCTCTTTTACATACCATAAAACCCAGCAGACTGCTGCGGTAGGGGTGGGAGCGGGGGAGCAGGCGAAAGTGACCTTAAAAAATACCTAGAGGGGCTGTCACCCATCCCCACCGATGTCTCTGCCTCCCCGCCTCCCAGTCTCTCTTGAATCCACTCCATTCAAGCCTGCACACCCACCGCGCCACCAAACTCGCTTTTATCGAGGCCACCGCTGACCTCCGTGTGGCCAAGACCGACGGTCAACTCAATGAAGTCCACAGCGGACTTGACCCGGCGGTAGGATGACCATATAGTTCATCATCTAAACTGGGAGTAAAAGGGGGCGGGACACTATAACAGGTTTGCCGGGACACCGGGTGTAAAGCAGGACTGTCACGGGCGAAGCTGGACAGACGGTCGCTCACCTGAGAGAGCAGTCTGCACGGTTGATGACCCCTTCCTCCTTACAGCACTGTCCCCAGTGGGCTTCCAGGACCCCCTCCTCCCCTTGGCTCCCCTCCCCTGCCCTCCTCTCTCCTGTTCAGTCTCCTTGGTTCCGCCCTCTCCGTCGCCCAGATCTCCGTGGTTGAGGTGCTGGACCTCTTCTCCATCTGTGCTCAGTCCTTCGTGGGCTCACCCAGTCCCGGCTCTAAATACCGTCCAAGTTCCCAAATGCACGCCTGCAGCCAGGACCCCGCTCCTGAGCTCCTGCCAGAAGGTGCCCTGGGCTGTTTGATGTCACTACTGGACGCCTAAGAGGCATTTGAATGTAACACGTCAAGACGGAGTTCCTGATCCCCCCCCCCACCTCTGCTCTGCCCACAGCTGTCCTCAGCTCGGGGAGCCGGAACCCCCCCACTCCCGCCACTGAGGCTGCAGGGTGGTCGTGCTCGGTTCCTCTTCCCCTGGTGCCCCATTTCCGACCCACAGCATAGCCTGCCACACAGGCAGCCCCCACTGTCCCCGCCTTGGTCCCAGCCACTCTCACTTCCCCTCTGCATCATTGAAACGGCACCCCCAGCCCCTTCCAGCCCCGGGTTCCTTCTATTTTGCACACAATAGCTAGCCAGCATGATCTTTTACATTTGTTTTAATGTCTGTATTTATTTTTGAGAGAGAGAGAGAGAGACAGCATGCGTGCGCGTGCAAGCGGGGGAGGGGCAGAGAGAGAGGGGGACAGAGGATCCAAAGCAGGCTCTGTGCTGACGGCAGGGAGCCCGATGTGGGGCCTGAACCCACGAACCGCGAGATCCGAGCGGGAGTCAGACGCTCAACCGACAGAGCCACCCAGGCACCCCACCAGTATGATCTTTTTTTAAAAAAATTTTTTTTCAACGTTTATTTATTTTTGAGACAGAGACAGAGCATGAACGGGGGAGGGGCAGAGAGAGAGGGAGACACAGAATCAGAAACAGGCTCCAGGCTCTGAGCCATCAGCCCAGAGCCTGACGCGGGGCTCGAACTCACGGATCGCGAGATCGTGACCTGGCTGAAGTCGGAGGCTTAACCGACTGCGCCACCCAGGCGCCCCTGATCTTTTAAAACATAAATTAGATCACATCATTCTGTTCAAACCCTCCCAGGGTAGGGGTCCCATCGGACAGTAAAAACCCAAAGAAGACGCAGCAGGCTCTGATGCCCACCTCCGTATTTTCTCTGAGCTCATCTGCTGCTCACACCCCGTCACTCCACTTCAGCAACAAGGGGTTCCTTGCTGTTCCTCCCGCACACCAAACACACACTGACCTCAGGGCCTTTGCACTTGCCGTTCCTGCCACCTGCAATGCTTTTCTCCCAGCTATGTGCACAGCTCCCTCCCTCCCTCCCTTTGGAGGTCTGTTCAAATGTCACCTTAGCAGTGAGGCCTTCCATGGCCACCTTGTATGAATTCTCATTTGTACAGACGATTGAGAGACAGAAAGAGCAAATCCCCCCACTCTGGCACCTACCCTGCTTTGTTTCCCTCGATAGCATTTACCATGATCTATCATGTTATTTATTGGTTTCTTTATTTATTTGTTTACCGTCTGTCCCCCATTAGACTTGCAAGGGCGAGGACTCTACCCGTTTCTTGTTGTGCCTAGAGCAGCACAGAGTGGAAATTCACGAATATTTCTGGAATGAGTGAATGTGCACCACATACACGCACACATGCTGACGTCCATGATTGCGGGCACAGGCCCACACACACAGGAACCACACACGCGCACACGGGCCCCAGAGCACATGGGTTATAGGAGCAGAGGCTGAAGAGTGGAGAGAGCACAGCCGACGTTTACTGAGCCAGCCTGGGGCTTGGCTTTTAATCCCACTTGGGATTAAACAACTGCGCAGCAGGTTGAGACCTGCAGCCTAGAGAAAGCCACCAGCATGCCTAAGATCTCCTGGGAAACCCTGGCAGATGGGAATGCAGGCCCGAGGCTCCACAGTGGCCCCCAGTGAAGGACTGAATGCCAGGACAGGGTCCTGTGGTTACACCCACTCAGGAAACGTAGCTGGAGCAGGAAAGGGAGGAAGGGAGGGAGAGAAGAGGCCGAAGTGGCTGTAGGAGTCCTGGCAGGTGGCTGGGGACCCTGGCCAGGCCAGCGCCTGAGAGAGGCCCAGGTGGGCGGGATGAAGGCCCGGGGAGGAGACACAGGTGGGGGGCCTCAAACCATAGTGCTGGGTGTGCCCTGCCCAAGGGGGCCCAGCCAGGGCGGCAGGTTGGGGCCGAGATGCAGCCACCCTTGTCCCGCCCAGCATGTCCCCCCACCGCCCGGCACGGGGCTGTTATCACTGAGAGGGGTGACTTTTCCTAGTCCTTCAAAGGTGCTCCACGCCAAGGGGAATCCAAGCCTGGGTTCGAGACCGCACTCCTCCACTCTTGAATTCTGCTTTCTCTAAAGTGAAATTTGACCTCTGGCCTTTGCCCCCTCCCCCCGTAGACCTTCCACGGAGCCCTCCTTCTTCCCCAAGAGCCCGAATTCCATGTGTCCAAATCCTTCTTGCACTTGAACTTCAGGTGACACCTCCTCTACCCCACAGCCCACTGTGTTGTGCTTGGCCCTTCTGTGCTGAGGGCCTTCCATCACGAAATCCCCTTATGGCCATAGACCGTTTCGGTCTCCTGTGGTTTTTATTGTATAAAACTCCCCGAGCCCTTCTCTGCACACACAGAATAAAATGGCCGAGTCATCTGCAGCCACCCTCTTGCTCTGCACCAGCCACAGTGGCCTCCTTCCTGTTCCTCAGCTTATTCCAGCCTCTGGACCTTTGCATGTGCTGTTCCCTCTGCATGGAACCATTTTGTGCCAGGCTTCTTCTCATCCTTCCAGATCAGCCAAATATCACCTCCTCTGAGAGGCCCTCCCTGATATCACATCTAGAGTAAGACACCCACTCCAGCCCTTCCATCATTCTCTTCCTCCCCTTTTCCTGTTTTGTATTCCTTCGTAACGCTTCTCACCCCCAGAAATTATATGGTAGATTTCTTTCCTTTATTACTAGAAGGTCAGCTCCAGGAGGGCCAGGACTATTTCGTTTATTGCTTTGTCTCTAGGGCCCAGCACAGGGGCCGGCATCAGGGAGGTGTGGTAAATAGTTGTTGAAAGAGTAAATGAATAACCAGAAGAAATGCATCTCTCTCCTGATATATAGCTGAGCAACTGATTGTATCTTGCGGTCTTCACAGAGAAACGATTTTGAAAGTATGTTGAATGAATGAATGAATGAATGCATGAATGCATGCATTTCTGTCTCCCCACTTGTAGTAGATGCTAGTGTTTGATGAACGAATGAATGATAGAATCTTTGAAAAGGTGGTGTAAAGAAAGGAAGGAGGGAGAGCGGCGATGGGGTGCCTGCAAACACGGGGGGGGGGGGATCTCCCATTGTTCCCACCTCCTGCGCCTCGCCTCAGCAGCTGTCCCCAGGGATGGCCCCAGCGCCCCCCCCCACCTGCCCTCCAGCCGGCCCCTCCCCTCTGCGTCCCTGCAGGGCCCTGATGGGTCCTGGAACTGCCTGATGGAGTCAGGGGAACAGTTCCTGCCGAGCCCGCAGGGAAGTCATAAGCTCCAGGAAATGAAGGCTGCGGAGCGATGCCTCCTCTCCTCGCCCATAACTCCAACCTCATTACGACCGGCCCAGGCTGTAACGTGGGGAATCAGAGCCAGCTCCCCAGAGGCCGGAGCACATCTCCGGGATCACAGAGCAGGGCCCCAAGGGGAGGGGGGTGTCTTCAGGCCTCAGCTCCGCCTTCACGCCCAGGCCCTACAGAGCGGGTGAGGAGGGGGTGGGACGGGGTGCTGGGGGTGCTCGCAGCAGGGTCACGGGCCCTCCTGACCTCCGTTAGTTCAGGGTGGGGCCTGCAGGTGCCCGTGCCCGGCAAGAGCACTGGGGAATCAAGCATCTGCAAAACGGGTATAAAACACCAACCTTCACAGCTGCCGTGACTCACACAAGTCAGTTAAAGGGATGAGAACTGGCCTCTTTGGTGCCGGCTCATAGGGGGTGGTCTACATTTCTTCTGCCCCCCGAGACTCCAGCCACCTGGGTCACCCGCAGGTGGACCTCTGCCCAGCCACACCCCTCATGCTGCCAACCTAACTCGCCCCACCAGCCGGACGCCTCCTAGACTGCCTGCCTCTGCTCCTCTGCCCTTTCTTCCCACCGGCTCAGATGCCCCCTTTTCCAAGAAACAGCCCTAATTCCCTCCCCCCCACCTTCCCCTTGCAGACACAGGTGCCCCCTCCCTTCCCGGAGCCCCTCTTACAGCCCTGCTCACACTCTGCCTGGCATTTAGGTTGTTATCGGGAGGTCTCATCCCCACGCCTCTAAACTGTGAACTTGTTTTTGTCCAGCCCAAACCTGGCCAAGCCGATGCCCCTTGGAGTTGAGTTGTTGAACTGAGCTGAACTGGGCTTGGGGAGAGGGGTGGAGATTGAGCCCCTCACCTCCACTCACTTTTGTCGGTGCCTAAAATTCCTCCATTAAAGCAGCATTGCTGTCCCCTGTAAACACCCACATTAAGCCATTATTCATCATTATGGCTTGAGTAGGAGTTGGTCCCTCAGATCCTTTTTTGCCGAAAGCAGGATCTGATGGAGGGGTGAGGGAGGGAGAGATGGATTGATCTGGGGACCGCGGTGCTGGTCCAGGGTGGGGGTGGGGGGGAGAAGTGTGTCTCAGACCCTGCAAAAGGAATGTTTTCTGGGGGAATGTGGAGACACCGTGGTAAGCTCAGAGGGCTCGTGGCCCTGCCCAAAGTCACTCGACACCTCCAAGCAAGGCCGTTGGGGACTCATGTGCCCCATCTCTGAAAGGGGCTGTGCAGGGACGAGCAGGAGATCCGAGGGCCTTCCTTGGGCTCCTGGTTTGGATGAAGTGACCTCTCACCTGCTGTGAGAAGGCAGGAGTGTGGGTGGCAGGCTGGGTGCTGAATTCTGTGCACCCAGGAGGCATGGGTCCTGGCAGCCCTTGAAGACCCCTTCTAGAAGGACCTGCTCCCTCTCTGGGGCGGGGGATTTCCAGGGGCTGGGCTGGGCTAGATAGATTGTCAGCCAGCGTCAGGGGGAGCAGCTGGTAAGGGCCCTGCTCCGGTGGGCATGGGGGCTCCTGGAGGGAGGACCACGGGGAAGGAGCCGGACCTGGGCCGTGAGAAAGTGGGCGGAGGCTGAGAGAGGACAGGCGTGTGATGGGAGTTGAAAGGAAGGATCCAGGGCTGGGGGCTGGGGGCTGGGGGTGGGGGTGGGGAAAAGGGGCAGACCAGACCCTGGCCCAAGAAGGCCGGGATCACGACGGGTCACAGCAGGTGCCTAATTAGTACCTAAAAGAAGAGCCGTCGACTCAACCAGCCCTGCCACCACAAGGCGCCCCCTCTGACGTTTCTCTTGTTTCTCTCGCAGGCTCGGTCCGGTCGGGACGGCCCCTAGTCCTCCAGGGACCCGCCCGGCCGCAACCAGCACCCCTCCGCGCGGGGACCATGGCGCACGGCTGTCTCGGGAGCCGCGGGGGCGCCGCCTGGTGATCCGGCCTCGGCGGCGCGAGGGGGGCGCGGGCGGGGACCCCGGGGGCCAGTCCATGCCCCGGGAGCGGCCGCGCCCCCTCCCCCTGCAGCCGGGCGCCCCCGCCGCTGGGCGGCGCGCAGGGCCGCGGGCCTGTCCGGGTGCCCCGTCGGGGGCGGCGCCCCGGCGGCCGCGCTGAAGCCACCATGTGACGCGGCGCCGCTCCGTGCTGCCACCGAGCGGCGACGCCCTGGTGCCTCCCGTCCATGCTCCTGGGCCCCGGCCCGGCGCACGCGAAGCATGAGGCCGCGGCCCGACGGTCGGGGGCTCCGGGCGGGAGCCGCGCTGTCGCCCGCGCTGCTGCTGCTGCTGCTGCTGCCGCCGCCGCCGCCGCTGCCGGGACGCCTGTGGGCGGCGGGCACACCCGCGCCGGCGACGCCCGGGCCTCGGCAAGACGGCGCGCCCGGCGCGGGCCGCGTCAAGCGCGGCTGGGTGTGGAACCAGTTCTTCGTGGTGGAGGAGTACACGGGCACCGAGCCCCTGTACGTGGGCAAGGTAAAGTGGGCCCCCGCACCCGCTTCCCCGCGCCCGGGACCCCGGAGACACCCACTGGGAGGCGCGAGGGACCCCAGCTCCCCTAACCCCCGTCCCAGTCCCTGGTGCCTCCGCCCAGCCGCGCCCCGCCTGGGGCAGACGACGGGGTCCTGCCCGCGGCTTCCCTCCCCTGCCCCACGCCCTCCTCCGGTCCCTCTCCCCGGTGCGTCTCGGAGAGTGCTAGTAGGTAAATCCAGGCCCCGCGTCTTGCATCTAGAATGTAGGAGCAAGTTTGCAGATCTGCTCGGGTCACACACGTATTCTCTCCACTCTGCCTAAAATTCTTCAATAGCTTCCCACGCGCTTGGGGTCAAGTCCAAATTTCGTCCCGTTGCCCACAGAGGTCTGGCTCCCCCTGCAGCCCCATCTGCCACACTCCTCTGAGTTTCAGCCCCGGGGCTCTCCCGCCGGTCCTTACAGTGCCCCGCCCAGTCCTGCCCCCGCCGCTTCGCCGGGGTGATTTCCTGCCCCGCAACAGGTCGGTCCTGCTCTTTCTGCTGATTACACTGTATGGACACTCAGGTCTCCACTCAAATGCCACGTCCCCAGAGAAGCCATCCTGACCACACCAGGCGTGGACAGATCCCCTGTATGTGGCCATCCCTCCCTGTCATGTGCCCTCCAAGGTCTCCATAGCTTTCCTTCATAGCACTTAATTAGGCATGTGTTTGTTTGATTGTGCAGTTCATGTATGTTTTTCCTATTAGACCCTGTTTGTTTTGGTTACTGTTAAATCCAGCACAGACATTGCTGGCAAACTGTTCATTGAATGAATGAATGAATGAATGAAGAATGAATGAAAGTGACTTTCTCAAACTCCCTGAGTAAATGCTCGTGAATGTGGCTAAGGATCTGTGCCTTCGGAGTGTATGAAGCTGGGAAGGACTTTTGTTCAGCCCTTCCAATCCCTAGCCCCGCATGGGTGTGATGCTGGAGAGGCAGAGGCTAGTAAGATCCAGCCTCTGCCATTTGGAGGCTCCCCGGAGTAGCAGAAATGCTCTGGTAACACGTTACAGGGTAGCACCTTGCACTGAGCAGACGGTCAACAAATGGTATCTGTTGGCTGGCTTCGTGGAGGAGAAAAACACCCGAGCTGGGTTTTGGTGTGTGAGTAGGAGTTCATCAGGCTGAGGAAGAAGAGGGCATAGCCTCTGCAAAGACTTGGAGGCCTGAAGGAGGCTGGCTTATTCAGAGGCTTGTCAGCAGTTGCGATATGGAGGCAGAAGCTGCTTCTAGGGTACAGTTCTCTGGTTTCTGCTGAGGCCGGTCAGCCTTCCAGGAAGTTTTGGTCGGCAGACACGGGGAAGAGACCAACTCTGGAGTTGCCTGTGTGCTTAACGAGTCTGAGAATTGGGAGACTGACCGACGTGCTCATTTCGGAGGCTCAGGGATCAGGGAGGGGAGGAAAGCCTCGATGTAAATCTCTAGGTTTGTCTTGCAAGAAACCTAGATTTTCTTTGGGTCTAGACACAGTAATCCCTGGTCCTTGGCTACTTTCCCTCCAGACGTGGCCTCAAGGTCACCCAGCCAACTAGTGGCAGAGCTGAGGACTCCTGACTCCCAGCCAGGGCAGTGAGGTGGCAGGGCTGGCAGAATGGAGTCAGGGGGTGGGAAAGAAGGAACCAGTACCGTCTGGGCCGTAGCTGATGGTGAGGAAAGCTAAGAAGGCAGGCTCGGGGGCCAGACGCACCTGAGTTTCGGGCCTGGTTTTGCCAACCCGTGAACCATATTACTTTGACCGAGTTACCTCACCCCTCTGAACCTGTGTCTTCATCTGTAAAAGGGCGGCTACAAGAGACCATGTCCTAGCGTTGTTGGAAGGATTAAGGAAGAAAACAGCCTATTCGGTGTTCAGCCTGCCACATGTTCGTTGTTGTCTCCTCCTCATTCTCCTCTGAAACACTCTCCCAGACATTCTCCAAACCTCTCCCAGACATCCAGGCCTGGGAGATGGACTTGGGTCCAGGAAAACCCCAGAGAGACGGAGAAGGGCTCGGACACATCTGCCTAAACGTCAGCTTGATGATCTCGGGTACCTGGGCTCTGTTGTCTGCCCGGCCACTGGGGCCCTGAGGCCTCCCCAGCCACCCAGGTCCTGCAAGGATGAAGGAAACCCGCCCCTGATTCAGCACTTTGCACTGCATCCGGCACGCGTGAGCACGCGTGGAACCCTACCTCTGTCTCCAGGAAACACCGTCTGTCGCCTTACTAAGTCCCTTCATTATAAGGCTGGGAAACTGAGGCCTGAGGCAGAGAACATCATACCGAGGTCACCTAGCAACCTGGTGACCAAACGAACCCAAGAGACCCAATATCCCGACACCAGCTGCGGGCCCAGTGCAGTGTAACTGCCCTTGGCTGTGAGCCAAGCACCGTGCCCCGCCCCCGTGTCCTTCTTCTCCTTGAGGCAGCCTCTCCCAACATCCCCACTGCTGTCACGACGACGGTGTTATCCTCCCCTCCGGCATCTTCACCCCGAGCCCCCCTCTCTTATTCCCAGAGCCCACCTCTGTGCGGGGAGGAGAGAGAAGTTTCCACCCCTTTGCAAACATTTGCCCAGAGCACGCTCTCTTCGGAAAAGCAGCATACAGCGTGTGGCTCCAGGGGGCCGCCTGGAGCCAGGCAGCCGGGCTGGATCTCAGCTCTGCCCCTTACTGTCTCTCTGATCTTGGGCACGTTATTTAACCTCTCTGAACCCTGGGTTCCCTATCTGCCGAGACAGGCCGTTACTATCCCCTCCTCAAAGGGTTGCGGTGAGGGTTCCCCGAGTTAGCATATGTCAAGGACCTAGCATAGCTCGTACCTGCACCTGGCATGTGCTCCGTATTAGCTTTTATTATTAAAGGTCTCGCCTGGTATTCCCACCACCTCGAGCCTCCCAGCTACACAGACGCTACAAACCCCTGCCCCAAACCCCGAAAGCCTTCTTGGCAACCTGATGTCCTGCTTTCTCACCACGAAGCGGTGCGGGGGGTGAGGGGGGTGGGCAGGGGGCAGGTGGTCTCTGAATATTCCGTATTCAATAAGAATATGAAGAACATGAGCTTGGACTTTTAAAAACCACCTGTCTCCTTCCCAGCCGAGCCCCACCTTCGTGTGGGCGGTCGTATGTGCACACACGCATACACACACACACACACACACACACACATACCACACTCTCTGGCTCTTTGGGAAGCAAGGACTTCTCGTTTCAGTGAATTCACTGCTTCCTGGTCCCCCGCCCCAGGGAGCCGCTGGGAGCATCCGTCCTTGTCGAATTCCAAAGGTAGCTTAGCAACAGCACCATCCGCCGAGTGAACCCCGGGCGCCAACGGTAACCTATTTTACAAGCGCCTTCTTCATCACTCACCGCCAGACTCCTGTCGGCACCCGGCACCCGCAGGAACCGCCGGGGCCCCGTAGCGGGTAGTGGTCGCCACCCAGGCCCCGCCCGCACCGGCGGGGGGCTCCCTCCGTGGTCCTGCCCCCTCAGCAGCCCTGCCCACCTCTTCCAGGAACCTTCCTGCAGCACCCACCCTCAAATCAACCTCCCAGATTTCCATACAATCTGGGTACTTTGACTAATCCCTTTTCCGAACTGTAATTTCCCCCGGGGCTTCTGTCAGCTGGATGTGGATTTTGTAGGATTTTTTAATTTTTTAAAAAAAAAAGATAGAATTATGGGGTCAGCACTTATGACCAACTCCTGTGGGCGGCGAGATCTATTTTAGATATACAGCAGGATTAAAGTGGGGAGGAGAGCAGATTTAATTAAGTTGCTAATATTTAAAGAAAATTGATGAACTCCTGGTTTACGAGAAGCACAGGCGTGAACAGACCCCCTCATTCTGGGGGGGGGGGAGGCTTTTTATTTGATTTGCTTTCCGTTTAAGTCCTGGACTCGTTTTATTTGCGTAGCTGCGCTGTCCGTTTAATTGTCTTTAATAAGGAAAACGTACCTCTGCTCGCATTTAATTTTGATTTAATTAGGAGGAAGTAATTAATGGCCTCATAAATCCTATTTTTCAGTTCCCCCCGGGATGAGAAGCCATCACTCTTGTGTTTTCCACATTGTTTATGATCAAGGGCTGGGGCTTGAGGAGGGGGAATTTCCTCTGGGCCAGTCCACACTCGAGGAGGAGGAGGCCGTGGAGGAAAGAACCCAGGATGCAGAGTGAGGCCTCAGGGTTGCCTCTTGTTAGCTGTGTGACTGTAGGTAGAATATAGACCCTCTCTGAGCCTCGGCTTGCCAATCTGTGCAGTAGGGAGAGAAAAACCTCTGATTCACAAGATCATAATGAGACATCAGTGAGGTTACGGCAAAGGGTCTAGACGTGTGTCTGGTGGCTCTTCTCCACCTGGGGTTTAACAGTGATCGGATCCTCCAGAAATCCCAGAAGGCAGCTGGGGAGTCTTACTGGCAGCTGTATGTTTCGTGTTCATTTATTCAATACGTTTTGGTGCCTGGCTGTGTGCTGGGTCCTGGGTAGATGGGAACGAACAGCCACATGCTTGGTCCTCAAGGCGCTCACGTCTCACACTCACACGTGCATATACTCTTACACACATGCACACGCGCACACTCCATTCTCTCACTTCCCCCGTACTTTCTCTGCAGGCCCAGGCATGGGGAGTTCAGCGGCCACGAATCAAAGTTAGTCCACACCCCTGAGGCTCAGGACAGCTGGGGAGACAGATGTGCGACACTGAGGTGTTTGGGGGAGTGTGGAGCGGGGCGGGGGGCACCTCAGAGGGTTGCCTGAAGGAGAAAACAAGCTAAGTTTAAAAGACAAGAAGGTAGGGGCGCCTGGGTGGCTCCGTCAGTTGAGCATCTGACTTCGGCTCAGGTAATGATCTCGCGGCTCGAGAGTTCAAGCGCCGCGTTGAGCTCGCTGCCGTCAGCACAGAGCCCGCTTCGGATCCTCTGTCCCCTCTCTCTCTGCCCCTCCCCCACTCATGCTCTCTCTCTCTCTCTCTCTCTCTCTCTCTCTCTCTCAAAAACGAACATTAAAGGCAGACGACGGTACTAAGAGGTACTAGATGATGCCCCTGTCTCTCCGTCAGGTCAGGATTTCAGCCTGTGGTCTTGTGTCAGGAGACGGGGACGAAGGGTGACCCTTACTCCCTCCTGAGACCGGGGTGGGAAAAGGAGACTAATTTGCATCGAACACCCACCATGTGCCAGAAGCTTCCGCACATTGTCTCATGGACCTTTGGAGCGCAGGGGAGCAACAGCGTGTCCTTTACAGATGAGAAAACTGAGGCTAGGAGAAGCGCAGCTTCTGGCTCAGGGCCACGCAGCAGGGCAGTGGAGAGGCTACTCCGGTGGCTGGTCCTGAAGCCAAAGCCCGTCACCTCTCCTGATCTGTGATGTGCAGTCCTCTCCCAAATGATGAAAGAGAGGCCGCCTGTGACTGGGGCCGGGACGAGGCAAAAGGGGTGTGTGTCCGGGCCCCCTCCTCCAGCCAGGCTGACAGATCCGCAGGGGCCACAGACGGACAAACTGCACTTTGGAGTCAAACAGATGTAGGCCCAGCTCAGTCTCCTCACCTGGGAAAGGGGGATACATTGATGTGCATCTAATTCCATCGTGGAATTAGATTTCTACAGAGGCCCCACAACACATCTGGCACATAGTAGGCGCTCTGTACATAAGAGCACTGTCCTCCAGCCTCCACTCACAACTGAGAGTCTTGAGAAGTGTCCTTCTGGGATAGAGACCCAGGTGCACTTTCTGACTCCGGAGCTGGGACCCAGGCAGGCTGGGCAGGCAGCCCCAGCCAGGCCCAACCCCGCAGCTCTGAGCTCTTGGTTCTGGCCCACGTCACTCAGCCCGGTCTGACTCTGCAGTCCCCGGAGGGTAGCCACTGGGCCACCGCGTAAGCCCCAGGCCATTCTTCACAGAAGGACATCGGTGATATCACCGCTGGGTTCCACTCCCTCCTCCCCACCCGTCACTCGTGAGTGATCCCTGCCCGGAGTCTGAGTTCACATGTAAGCAAGTAAGGTCTGCAGGGACAGGATAGAGAGCCAGGGGACAGAAAGGGAAGGCGGCGATGATCTACAGAGGGTTCGGGTCATTATGAAGTGCTCTCCTTTAATCCTCACTGCACCTGTGCCAGAAGGGGTTTGATCTAGTTTCTCAGGTGGGCGAACGGACTCAGAGAGGAAACATGAACAAGCCCATGATCCCAGCGTGGGTGAGTGATGGGATCAGGAGATCGGCTTCCCGAACTTAGCTGTGTGACACGGTGAATGACTTCCCCTCTCTGTGCTTTAGTGTTCTCATCTGAGAAATGGGGAGAATAATATATTTCCTAGGGCAGAGCTGAAAACTACTTAGATGATAGCTGTTAAGAATCACCCCCCAGGCTGTCTGTTCCACCACACGGCTCAGAAACGTTCACTGACACAACAAGCAGGCGTGGAGGCACTCGCAGACGGAACGAGTTGACCCTCTCCTGTCCCCATCTCCCCTGGGCAAAGGTGGAGGGAAGACATAAACAGCAAACAGGAGAGACGGGTCTCCTCATCCCCGGCACTGCCGATGATTCAGGGCTGACGTCCTGAGATAATTTTATTGGGGGCATTAAACTGAGTTATGAGGTTTTTACAATCCAGCCACTTATGAGAAATCTATTAACAGTAACTGGACAGGAAGAAGGCTTCTCGGTGGAGCCCAGAACGGGCATTAATTGGGGCAATCTATAACAGGACGGGGACCCGGAAAGGTTCCACCAGACGCCTCCATTTACTCCCCGCAATTTCTGCTGAGAATCAGCAGACTCGCCAAAAAGAGAGAGATGCCCATTAATCGGCTAATGAAATATGAAAATGTTTATGGGCCATTCAATCTTCCAAATGGCACTTCTATAATCCACCTTTCAGACACAGAGTTCCACTAGCAGAATTTATACCCGGGTTCCTCCCGCGTGGCAAGGGGTGGGCTTTCGTCCCTCTCCGTGACGACTTCATTGGCACCTGTTATCCTGCTGAGTGGGCTGGGGTACCTGGCATTCTGGCCCGAAAGGGGCCTTAAGGATTCTGTCATTCGCATTCAATCTCTGTAGAAGCTTAGAGCAGGGCAGGGACCCCCCCAAGGTCACCAGCTTCATTGGATGATTTTCCCTGTGCCTAGAGCTGCCTCAGAAATTTGGGCATTGGAGGATCAGGACCTAGGTGTTTCCGTTTCAGAGAATAGCCTTCCTCCTGGTCCCTTGCCTAAGAAATCTGAGTTCAGTGAAAACAGCCTGGGCTTTGGAGCCTCACAGTGCCTGGATTAAATCCCAGTTATATATAGCTAACATTTAGTAAATAATATAATAATAACGATAGCTACCATTTATTGGACACTTATTATGTCTCTGGCAGGGCTGATTTTCAGCTGGTACACACCAGTACAGTTGAGCCGGTCGTTAAGATAGTGGAAAAGTAAATAATCTCTCTCCTCTCCCTTGGCCCCAGTTGCCTCAGCATCTTGGACCTCTCCCTGATCCCGTAGCCACAGGGTCCTGCCTGGCCCAGCAAGGGCCCTGCTGCGATGCCATGGCAGTGCCCCCGCCATGTTGGCTGGTAAATATCACGTGCCCCGTGGTGCCAGGCAAGTGCTAATATCTTCTGTGGACTTTAAACTGAGCCCCCCAGCACCTCGAGGAGGGAGGTGCCCGTATGATCCACGTGTTACAGAGGAGGTGACTGGGGAGGCCCAGAGAGGTGCAGTGACTTGTGCGGGGACACCCAGGGGGATGATGCTCTAGCCAGGGCCACGTCGCACTGCCTCCTCCCCCCCCGCCCGAGGGCTGCTCCCAGAAGGCTTGACGACGGAGTGAGAAAGCCCAAGCCGGAGGTCAGATCCGTTCCTCTAGTTGTCTGACCTTGAGCAGACCATCCCACTACTCTAGTCCTGAGGAGGAAAAGGAAAAAGAAAACCAGCTGTAAAATAGAGACAGAAAACCTCCTCTAGCAGGTTGTTCTTTGTTTTTTTTTAAAGAAGTACATGAATTGCTTAGCACAGCTCCTGGCACGGAGGAGGTGCCCCTTCGGTGTGCATCCCCTTTCCTCCCCCCTCCCTTTCTCTGCTCCCTGTCCCCACCACATGCCAGGCTCAGAGTCTGGCGGGGGTTGGACCTAGAACTCAGGGTGAGGTCAGAGACAGCCATTTGGAAGCTTGTTCAAAATGCAAGCACCAAGGCCCCCCCCCCAGACCCACTGACCTGCCCCCCCCCCCCCCCCGCTGCCTCCCCAGATCCACTCGGACTCGGACGAGGGTGACGGGGCCATCAAGTATACCATCTCAGGCGAGGGCGCTGGGACCATCTTCCTGATTGATGAGCTGACGGGAGACATCCATGCCATGGAGCGCCTGGACCGGGAGCAGAAAACGTTCTACACGCTGCGGGCTCAGGCCCGGGATCGCGCCACCGACCGCCTGCTGGAGCCTGAGTCGGAGTTCATCATCAAGGTCCAGGACATCAACGACAGCGAGCCCCGCTTCCTGCACGGCCCCTACATTGGCAGCGTGGCTGAGCTCTCACCCACAGGTGGGCGGCGGGCTCCAGAGGCGCGGGGCTGAGCCAGGGCGTGGGGGAAGGGGAGCTACGGGGCTCTGAGTGGGAGCCTGCTGTGGGGACTGGCTGACACCCTAGAGGGGCAGGAGAGACAGGAACCGCTGCTCCAGGCAGGCAGGGGGTATGGGCATGAGCCCAGGTGCCCGCAGGGGCTCAGGCATAGTTATGACCCGGTCACAGCTGCGCCCCTGGACAAAGGCACACACATGACCTCGGGCACATTCACGGACACAGACCCCACACGGACACGGCCCTACATATGGACGCAGCGACACCCTGGGACACGGACACGCCCCACGTGCAGTCACGCACACGGGCCCAGCCCCACTTACAAGTTCGGCTGACCTGCACACGGCCCTTCCCCGGAGCTCAGCCCCACGCAGACCTCGCACGGCCCTTGGCCACAGCCCCTACACAGGCGCGGGTGCACCTGCCCGCAGGCGCTCCTGTACCTGGAAACGGCCAGAGCCGAACACAGCTGAAACGAGGCCCAGCCACACAACCAGACATGACCTCACCCCCAGCACGGCCACATACGACCCCACTCAGGAAACAGCCCCCCACACACATGGAGCTGACGCACAGACACAGCCACCCCTACAGAGACACGGGCAAGAGCCACAGACAGACGTTACCCTCCGCGGGCCAGGCTCCACCAGAGTGTGGCTACAGGAGGCCATGAATGTGGGTGCAGGCTGCTATAAACACACACACACAAGCACGCGCGCGCGCACACGCGTGCACAGGCCCACACGTATGCCTGGTGTGCATGTGCATTCACACGTGAGTGTGCAGTGACCAGATGTGGCTGGTCAAACGGCACTTTAAGGCCTGTGCGTGCACAGGACGTGCTATGTGTCTGTTTGAGTGCATTCATTCATTCACTTAACAAGCACGTACAAGGACCTACTAGGTGCCAGGCACTGAGAACATGGCATTGAAAAGGCAGACAAGTCTCCCCATCACGGAGGATACTTTCTGGCTGAGGAAAACAGGCGGGAAGCAAGTGAACACACACGTCATTGGTCTGGGAAGGCTTATCTGAGGAGATGACATTGAATGGAGGCCTGAAGGTTGTGAAGGATGGGCCCTGGGGGAAGAGCATTCCAGGCAGAGGGAACTGTAGCTGCAAAGGCCCGGAGGAGAAGTGGAGAGGCGATCGGGTCGTGCAGCCCTGTGGACCACAGTCAGAGCTTTGCCTTTTATGCTGAGCAAGCCGGGAAGTCAGTGGAGAGGCTTGTGCAGAGGACGGATACAATCTGACTTAGTTTTAACAGGATCCCGTGCCGTTCGGTGAAAATTAGATGGTGGTGGGGCTGGCCGTGGGGCAGGGACAGAAGCAGATTGCCCATTGAGAAGGATATTGCAATTACCTGGGCAGGAAATGATGGTGGCTTGGAACGAGGTGGGACCAGTAAGGGTATAGAGAAGAGGTCGACTGTGAGGTGTATTTTGAAAGTAGAGCTGAAAGCATTTGCTAATGGATGGGATGCGGGGTGCGAGAGAGAGACAATTCGGGGATGATTCCCGAGATTCTGACCTGGGCAATTAAACTGATGGGATTTCCATTTACTGAGACGGGAGGAGCAGCTGCAGGAATAGGTCTGGAGGACGGAGGGACATCAGGAGTTGGTTTCCATCGTGCTGAGTTGGAAGTACTGATGAGACAGCCAAGCGGAGACCTTGCGAAAGGCACTTCAATATATAGGCTCGGTGGAGAGATAAATCGAAAGTTGTCAGTAGCAAAGACCCGTGGACTTTCAGAGCCCAGTGACTACCTAGAAATCAATTTTGAAAATGGGGGAAACTGAGGCTCAGAGGGGCAGTGATGTGTCCATGGTCACGTGGCAAGTCTTGGACTTCCTTGGTCCTGCAGCCCCTACTTACCGACTCAGACTCTGGCCCTGTCTCGCTTCATCCCAAACGGACCAGAAAGACCAGAAAAGACCAGAAAGGTGGGAAGAGATGAGGCTGGAGAAGGAGGCAAGAACCATACCCGAAGGACTTGAGGGAGGCACCGAACCTGGGAAAGACTTAAGCAAGGGAGCGATGGGCATTTAGAAAGCTCCCTCTACTACAGTTCGGAGAACGGGTGGGGACAGGGGACTCAGAGGGAGGCATCCACCAAGTCTCCACCACTTCACCCCCACTTCAACTCTGAGAGATGGCAGGACTGATCCCATTGGACAGATGGGAACGCTGAGGCTCAGAGAGGAGAAAATGTGCCCACCGTCACACAGCAAGTCGGTGACTGAGGAAGTCAGGGCTTGGGTCCCAGACTGTTGGAGTGGCAGTGTCTCTGTGTCAGACTTGCGCGAACCAAGGCCGAGAGAGGGCAAGGGCACATCCAAGGTCACCCAGATTGTTGGAAGCAGAACCCCCCACCCCCCCCACCCCACCCCCCCACCCCCCCCACCCCCCGCACCCGCCACCGCCGGGTTCGTGAGTATCAGCCTCAGGCGCCCCTGTGCTGCCTCACCTCCCTCTCCCAGCCTATTGACTCTGACATTCAGCTCAGGGAAGAGTCAGGCATTGGGACTCAACTCGGACAAGCCAAGGAACCCAGGAGGGGGAGGGAGGAAGCAGAAATTAAATTAGTTTATTTCATTTGAGCAACTTTTTGAAGGGAAAGCAAATCTGACACCGGGGTGCTTGCGGAGACTGCAGGCGGCTTTGAAAATCAGTCACAATTACTGAGCCTCCTGATCTGGGCTGAGGAGGGCGGGCCCGACAGGCGGCACCAGGATCTGGGCAGCTTCCGAGATCAGAGGGAGCAGGGACGCAGCTTGGAACATGAAAGGCGGCAGCGCTCGCAAATTAAACCGCTCACAGCTTAAAAAGGAAGGGAAGTGTGCCGGGGGCCTCCGATGAGCCACGCTTCTGAGGAGGGGCAGCCAGGCAGGCCGAGCCTGATGCGGTGAAGCAGGTCCTGCGGCCGACAGTCAGGAGGCCTGGCTCCCTACGTGACCTTGGGCAAGTCCCTGCCTCTCTCTGGGCACAAAGTGTTCTTCTAAGCACCGAAGGGGTTCGTTCACGCAACAGACATTTACTGAGTGCCTACTCTGTGCCAGGCGTTGGGGATGCTTAGGAAACCTACATACATATAGAGCAAGGAGACAGACAAGAAAGAAATAAACAAGCCAATATAGCATCAGCCCTGTGGTCCAAATGCTGTGAAGCTAAGGGAACTGGGCATTATATTAGGGGAGTGCTATTCTAGAAAGAGGAGTCAGGGTGGCCTTTTTTTTTTTAATAAAAGAGGACATTTGAAGGAACCAAGGAGCTATGTGAAACAGTGGTTTAATACTTCGTTGTGCACCCACATTACAGTGTATTGTTAAAATACAGACTGATGCCCCTATTCCCCCCAGGGTTTTTGATTCAGCAGGTCTGGGCTTTTAGAAATGTTTGCATTTTTAAAAAATTCCGAGGCGATGCTGCTATTGCTGGCTCAGGAACCACACTTGGAGAATCACTAAGCTGGAGGGAGACTGTTCAGGCAGCGAAAACAGCAAGTGCAAAGGCCCTGAGGCATAGTGTGTTTGTCACATTTGAGGAATAGCAAGGGGTCAGTGTGGGTGAAGAGAGGAGTAAGAGAGGAGGGGAGGGTGTCCAATGAGATCAGAAGAGGTTCCGGAAGCCGGATCATGTAGGACGTTGTAGCCATTGAAAGGATTTTGGTTGTGCCGTGATCGAACTTATACTTTTAAAGGCCGACTTGTTGGCCACCATGTTGAGAATAGACTTTCGGGGACACACTTGGAAGTAGGGAGATCAGTGCAGAGGCAGCTGCGATCGTGCGGGCGAGAGGTGAGGCTGATTCGTAGGCGAGTGTAGGGTTTAAGAAGGAATGGGATTCCGGATGCCTGTTGAAGGTAGAATCAACGGGGTTTGGGAGGGATTGGATATTGGGGGGTGAAAGAGAGACAAGGCAAGGGTGATGCTGAGATGGGGAATGCTCCAGAAAGAGCAAGATTACAGCACAAAATGAAGACTCCACTCTCAGACACGTTAACATTAAGACGTCTACCAGAAATGCCAGTGGAGTTGTCAAGGGGACAGTTGGATCTCTGAGTCTGGAGGTCAGGAGCTCGATCAGGGTCAGAGATTCAACTGTGGAAGTCATCAGCAGAGAGGAGGAACTTAGAGGTCGAGGCTGGATGAAATCAACAAGAGAGTGAGTTTTGAGAGAAAAGACTTGGACTGGACAATCGCTTCATGTTGGGGGCACCAGACCCCTACCCACGAGTGTCACAACCTGGCCAGGGGACAGCAAGTCTCCGCAGGGCTTTCATGCACGATCCAACTGCACCTACTTATTAATGCCAACTACGTATAAGACAGTATGCTTGGCACTGTTGAGGATGCAGAAATGAGAAGTTCAAGCCAACACACATCTATTAGCCACTGCTTTATTCTGGGCACTGCAGGGGATGTAAAGATAAGTAATTGAATTAAATCCACAAATGTTTATTAGCACCCGTTATGTACAAGGCCTCCAGTATACTTGGCTCTGTCTGGGTTGCAAAGATGAGTCACCTAACTTAGCAAACATTTATTAGCACCTACTTTATCAATTGCTTTCAATTCAGTAAACACGTGTTAGTGCCTACTGGGTACATGGCAACTTTGCTAGGTATGTGGGGATGGAGAGATGAGCGAGACACTCCCCCTGGCCTCAAAGTGGTGTCAGATCAGTTTCGTCTCTGGGGCCAACTCCGGTCAATTGGCAGTGACTGTAGGGTTGTGTTGAGAAGGAGTCTGAGGCCTCGTTCAAACTCTGGAGAAAACGCCGCAATCGATTAGTGATGTCTGCTGCGAGCAAAGGCAAGAGAACAGGGTGGCTCATTTGAAAAAATTTTTTTAACGTTTATTTATTTTTGAGACAGGGAGAGACAGAGCATGAACAGGGGAGGGGCAGAGAGAGAGGGAGACACAGAAGCCGAAGCGGGCTCCAGGCTCGGAGCCGTCAGCACAGAGCCCGACGCGGGGCTCGAACTCACGGACCTCGAGATCGTGACCTGAGTTGAAGTCGGACGCCCAACCGACTGAGCCACCCAGGCGCCCCCGGGGTGGCTCATTCGGCAGAGGATTGGCATTGTTGGGCCCTGGGACTGGGGCTCAGTGGGCTGTGGAAATGGGCAGGGGCTCTGCCATGGCTGGTTTTTCCACGTATCCCAAGTCCTCTGTGAGCAGCATCTTTAATAGATGGAAAAGAGGCCGTTTTGCAGTACAGTCCACGCTTCTTGGGACATTTACTAAATAACAGCTGTCAGCCAACACTGCTTTCGCAGAGCTATTTCCCTTTATCCTCACAATCCTGGGGAATAAGCAGGGCAGGTATTACTGTCCTAATTTAACCAATGAGGAAATAAATACAGAGAGCGATAAAGTAACTTGCCTGAGTTTCCAGAGTAAGAGCTGGGGCCAGAACTGGACCCAGAACCCGGCAACGGAACCCAAGCCACTGGCCTCAGCCTGTGTGGGAAACAGCCAGGCACAGGGCCTTGACGGCTTGCAAAAAGCGCTTTCACGTCCCTGATCTCCTTTCGCTCCCCCGGCGCTCTCGGGTCAAGGGCTGACATGCCCATTTCAAAGCTGAAGAAACTGAGGCTCATGAGGGGAAGGAGATAAACATTGGAAGAACGTACTCTCTGACTGCTGAATCCTGTGCTAGGGGGAGGGGGGCGGTGGCAGGGAGGAAAGGAGGAGGGCGGGAGGCAGTGTGTTCCCCAAGGGTCTCATTTGGGGAGGGCAGCAGCAAGCTGGGAGCCTCCGATTGTCCTGTCTGCAGCCAGAGAGAGTGTGGCTCAGCAGCCCTCGGGCCCAAGCCAGGAATCAATCGCTGGCCTCTGCAGAGACAACTTCTAAAGATGTTTTTAATTAAAGTCCAGGAAGATCTATATGTGCAATATCTCCTTGCCTAGCAACGGCACTGGCTCTCACCACCCAGGATCGGCGGGGGCGGGGGTGGGGGGCAGAGGACAGGAGAGTTTTTGGTGGGGAGAGGTGGCAGAGAGGAGCAGAGGCCCTGGCCCTCAGGAGTCGTCCCCATGGCCCAGGGAACCTGGGCGGTGAAGACGGTATCCCTGCCTTTCTTTGTCGTTTCCATCAACAAATTATTCAACAAACACGAGCACCGTCTCTAGGCCAGGCCCCGTGCAAAAGGGTATGGCACACAGTGGGTGCTCTGTAGATGTCGGATGACTGAATGGAACTGAACTGTAAGCAAAAAAAAAAAAAAAACAGGCAGAGGGATCCTATCGCAGACACTTGCAATGTTTCTGTCCCAAACAAAAAGGTGACCAGACTACCTACTAGAGGGTCCCCTTTAAACGCGGAAAGGACAGAGAGCACAAGGGTCTCACAATGGAATGGAGGAGAGTCCTTTCTCTCAGGGGGACAGATTAGGCTCCCACAAATATTCAAGGGTGGCCTGCACGGGTGAGTCCGTGGCTGGCACCTATGAGGAGAAAGGGAGGGGCCAGTGTCGCAGAGGTCACTGGAGCCCCTGGAGAAGTGTGTTGGCAACATAGGGCAGCCTCGTCCAACGGAGCCAGAATTGCTGCTTCTTTTTGTCCCCCCTCCCACTCTCTCCCACTCTCCTCTTGCTTAATATGTATCTCTGCCTGTCTCTGTTTCTATATAAGTCTACTTTCTGACTTTATCTCTGCATTTCTACTTCTTTCTGTCACATTCCGTGTTCCACTTTCTCCCTGTCTCTATGTATCTCTGCCTCTCTGCTGCTCATCTCTCTGTCTCTGTCCTAATTTCTCCCCATATGTCGGAGTATCTGTTTTCCCACTTTTCTTGCTGCCCGTCTCTCTGAATCTCTGCCCCTCTAATCCCTTGTCTCTCTGTCTCTGACCCATTTTCTAGCCCCTTCTCTCAGTGCCACCCTCTCTGTCACTTGTCTCTGGGCCTGCATCCTCCCCCTCTATCCCTCTATCCCCCTCCCCTGCAGCCACACTCCTGCATTCTCCAGCAAGTCATTAGGCTGCCCTGGCTGGGTGGGCGAAAGCTGTGGGGGCCAGCCCAGTGAGCCTGCGTTATAAGTGATGATCAAAGAGGGAGCTGGGAGGGAGAGTTTGAGAAGGGGTTTGTTTCCCGTGTAATCTGAACGTTCCCAGGGACTCGACAAGTGGTTTTTAATTTTTAATAGAAAGCATTCCGCGCCGTTCTGGCAGCAGCAGGGGGTGGGACTCATTTTTTATAAATGTTTGAGAAGCTAAATGTGAGCTGAGGGTTTCCCCAGGCCCAGCAGGGCAGCAAAGGGAGGTAGGGAAGAGGCAGGATGGTAATAATTACAAACATCTTCGTAATAATGACACTTGGTCACCTCGTTTGAGGACTCTGTTCTTTTCCAAAGTGCTTCTTCTCTTTCATCTCATTAAAGGGCCTCCCTCACCCAGGGGGGCAGGAAGGAGGAGGTGTTATCTCCATTTCACAGAAGGGGAACTGAGGCCCGGTCAGGTTAGTTTTCCCACAGCCACGCAGCTGAGGAGTCGGCGGGGATGACTTCCTTAAAGTCCCCTCCATACAGCACCACCTCCTTCCTGAGCTAACTGGGACTCCTCCTGGGAGTCCCAGAGCACAGATAGTCAAGTTGAGGGGACAAGAAAGGAAAGAATTCTGGCCTGGGAACCAGGCCCCGGGTTCCAATTCTGACTCCATGACAAACCATGTCAGAGCCACCCAGATAAACCAGAGGTGAGGGGTGACCATGTCCCCCCCCTCCTAATAATGGTGCCCAGGCATCTCCTACTCCAGGCCGAGGACGCAGCCCCAGAGACCTTCTGACCATGCAGAGAGAGGAGAGAGGAATAAACGACTGAGCGCTGCTACATGGTCAGCTTTAGCAGCCGGGTACATCCATTATCTCTAGTCCTCGGAGCATCCCTGAGAGGCAGAGGGGCGTCCTCTAGGTTAAAGGTGAGGAAAGAGGTCAAACAGGGAGAAGGATTTGACCAAGGGCACAGAGTGAGGAAGTGGTGGGATTTGAACCCAAGGGTCACCCAGGGTCATCTCCTCGCAAGAGGGTCAGCTGTCTCATGCTGGTTTTGCCTGGGAGGAGCACTGCTGACTTGGTGGCGTGTGTCACCCTTACTTCTTCCTTCCAGGTTCCGGTCTCAGCACAGGTGCAGTGAGTCCAGGAGGGTGACCTGGTGGCTCCAACAGACCTGGGTTTGAGTCCTTCCCTACCACTTACTAATGGTAGAACCTTGGGAGGGTCATGGAGCAAAGGCTCAATGACTCAGTTTCCTCATCAGTTCAATCAGGGGTTTGGTTTAGGGTGTCCGTTCTTAGCCTGGGATGAACTTAGAATCACTGTGGGAGCTTTTAAAAATACCCTTGCCTGTGCTCCACCCCAGGAGAGCGCTGTTGAATTGGTCTGAGGTGGGGCTCAGCATCAGTTTTATTTTAAAGCTCCTAAGAGATTCTAATGTGCAGCCACGTTGAGAAACACTGGTTTCTGTGCTCTCCAAGGACCAGCCTTTCCGTAGCTAACATTCCACATGGAACCCTGGGCCCTGAGATGCTGTTTTACCCAAGAATCATTACCCAAGAATCATACCCAATGACATTCCTATGCCAGCCTATAGGCCCTTGACCCCATGTAGCTCAACAGCTGGCTGGCATAAGCACCACGACAGTGACCAGCTCATCCTAGCCAATCCCGGTCCTGCCTCTGGAAGTCTGAGCTTGAACCAGCTGTTGGGCAGGAAGAATCCTGAATGCAGCTCCTTGCCATTCCCCTCCTCTACCCTCCCTCTCCTTTCTCTGGCTCTTCCCTCTCTCACTTGCCTGTCTACTTCGACTCTTATTGACCTCCTACTTTATAAGGCCAGACACATGTGAGTTTTGATATCAGATGGGCCTGGGTTTGAATCCCGCCTCTTGCCAGGTGAACTTGGCCAGGCGCTGTCCTCAGTTCTGAACGTGGGAAATCTATTTGTGTTCTCACAATGATCCCGAGAGTTTGGGAGTAATACTACCCTAATTTCACAAATGAGGAAATTGAGGCACAAAGGGCTTCATTACCTCACTCAGCCTCATTTCTCTGTCTGTAAAGGGGAAATCTTACTAGAGCTTACTTCAAGCTTATTTTGCAAATTCCATGAGATAATATACGTAAATGGCTTATCGTAGTATCTAGCACAAAGTAGTTATTCAATAAATGTAATCTATCATTATCATCGGATAATGATATATAATAGTGGGTTTTGTTATCATTTATTATTAATTCACATTTTCACCCTTCCCTGTGCATAGCAGTTTCCTCATCTGTAAAATGGGACTGATGTAGGATTGTACTATGCTTGTTCCCATCAGCTCACAAGAGGGAAATAGTGATTTTCTGTTTTGTGAGCCAGTTGATCCACATTGGTAGCTTGAAACTGGCCCCGGTGAGAGTATTTGGAAATCAACATGGAAATCAACAAACACTACAAAGCAGGGCCTTCCTCCCCACCCATCTACCCCTTGGAGACGATGGTTAAACATTTACCAGCACAACACTGCATCCACATCATACAGTTGACCTGAGGACTAAAGGAGGGATTGGACATGATGGTCATTATAAAATACAAAGTGCTGAATGTAGGGGGTATGACCCCGAGGTGGCCTCATAGCAGCCATAGGCCTGGCACTCTTTTCTCTGCTCATTCTGGGCTACGGCTGACTTGTGAAGAAAGTAGGAGGGGGTCTGGAGCTAGGGGAGCCAGTGGTGAATCACTGACCCTTCACCATCCCCACGTGTCGGCATTAACTGTAATGGCTGCCATAAAGAATCCCGGATTGGGGAAATGATTCCATCATCCCCGCAGGAGTCCCTGGGATGCAGCCAGGGAGACAGGGAGAGAGAGGGAGAGAGGGGGAGAGAGAGAGAGAGAGAGAGAGAGAGAGAGAGAGAGAGAGAGATCAACCATGTCCCTGGGGAGTCACTCAGCCTGACATTGTGCCTTGTCCAAGGGTGGGGGGAACAGGCAGAGGGGAATGACAGGGAGACCCTCTCTCATAACAGTTACAACAGCTACTGTTTATTGAGCACCCGCCATGGGCCTGATGCTTTATGTATCTTCGCCCTTTTCAGCATGTCTGTGAGGGAGGCATGATTGTACTCTTGTATACTGGCGTGCCTTGCCTCCGAGACAGCAACAACCTGCGTTTACGGAGTTCTTAGCAAGGGCCAGGCACTGTCCTCGGTGCTGAACATGGAAATCTATTTGAATTCTCAAAACCAATCCCAGCAGTTTGGTAGTGCCATCATCCTCATTTCACAAAGGAGGAATTTGAGGCACAGAGGGATCTGTGACGTGTTCAAGGTCAAACTGCTAATAAGTGGCGGAGTCATCACTGATCATGATTAAGTACCCTGGGCCACCATCCCCAGAGCCACTCTGCCTGTGCTGACTCTGCCACCCAGGAGGGCTTTGGTCTCAGAGAGTCCTGGGCTCAAATCCCACCACTTCCTCTCTGTGTGCTCTTGGTCGAGTCTTTTTACCTGTTTGACCTGTTTCTTCACCTGTACCCTGAAGGGGCCCACTCTGCCTCTCAGAAACACTATGAGGGTTAGAGATGATGGATTTAAGTGGCGGGTGAAGCTGGACATTCGCTTCTCTGGGCAGCCCTGACGTGGTTGACATGGAACCGCAGCTGCCAAAGAGAGGCGCATTGCAGGGCCGGTTTAAGAGGCTCAGGCTGGGAGGGGGGACACGGAGAAGGAAATGAGAAATGCAAAAGAGTGAAAAATAAATACATGTGTCTGTCTGGAATGATCGAGGGCCCCAGGCTGGAGGCGGGAGAGGCGGGCGGCAGGCTGGGCTTAGCAGAATTGCTGCAGTAGCATTTCCAGAGCCTCACTCATTAGCCAAGCAGTGAATGGGCCTCCCCTCCCAGCGTGCCACCCTGCTGGCCCAGAGAGTCCAACTTCAGCCACAGGAGGGCCCCACCCAGAACCTCATCAGGTCTGGGCACCATCCCCTCCCTAGCAGGGCACTCAGAAGGCAGCATCTGCTGGAAGTGAGGTCTGAGTCTCATCCCCTTGGGTGAAACTTGAGGTCTCAAGTCTCATCCCCTTGAGGTCCTGAGCCCCGCCCCCCACCCCAGATTCCTCTTGAGTCTTCTACCTCACCCCCTGCTTTCTGGAAAAGTTCAGATGGCCCAGAAGGCTTTGCCTGTGTCTCCATCCAACCCCTCCCCCACCCCTCCCCTCACCCCCATCCTGTCCAGCCTCACGTCCCAAGCCCTGATTTCGTCAAATTGAACATGATGTCAAATTAGAGCCATCTCTGGGACAGGCCGAGAGAAGCTCCCAGTTTAATGAGGCAGCGTCGAAAATCAATAACTTAATTGCCGCTGTTTGATGGACTTTTATCCAATTTATACTCTCCCCAGCAGCCTACGTGCAGAGCGTGCGGAGCATGTGGAGAAGTGTGTGTGTGTGTGTGTGTGTGTGTGTGTGTGTGTGTGTGTTTCTGGGGGCAGGGACTGTCTGGGCACCTAGGGGGAGGGGCGAGGAGGGCAGGAGGGCCCATAGCCAACTACTTTCCAAAGGGAAAGCTGGGCCCTGCCATCCTCCTGCCCCAGATACAAATGACACTGGCCTCTGAGCCCCAGGGAACTTGGTTATCCTCTGGGCTGCCCCAACTCTCATCGGGTTGGAGGGGGAGGAAGGCAGGAGAAAGAGAATTCCCTTGAGAAGTCAGGAGGGGCTGGGGTGGGTAGGGAGACCCCTGCTTTGTGAGTCAGGTGCCTGGTTTCCAGTCCTGGCTCTAACCCTGACCCTTATGGCCTTAACTGATGAAGATGACCATTGCCACCACCCACTGAGAGACCGAGCCTAGTCTGCCCTGAGAGTTTGAAATGCATTCCCTCGACGTTAAGAACCAAGGACTACCCCCATTTGCTGACGAGGAAACAGATTCAGAGAGGCTGCCTTCCTACAGCTGGGAGCCACCAAAGGGAGATTTGAATCCTGCTCTGATTCTATGGTCATGCTTGAGCCACAGGAAGGCCCCAGATCAGGAAGCGGGTTGGGAGTCGGTGTGGGGATGGGGACTGTGAGGGGACTGGCCATGACCTCCAGCCCGTATCTCCTCCCCCAGCTTCCCTGGGGTGGGGAGGACAGGCACAGCGGCCCCCGGGTGACCCCCCGTCTCTCTTGGTCCCCCGGGCCCAGGCACGTCGGTGATGCAGGTGATGGCCTCGGATGCGGATGACCCCACGTACGGCAGCAGCGCTCGGCTGGTGTACAGCGTGCTGGACGGCGAGCACCACTTCACCGTGGACCCCAAGACCGGTGAGGGGCAGGGCCAGGCCAGAGGGGCGGGGCCTGGGCGGACTCGGAGGAGGGGCGTGAGGGGGCGGGGCCAGAGGGCGGGCCAAGGTCTGCGATCCGCCTTCTAACTGGGCAGCGCAGAGGGTGAGGCCGGAGCGGGAGGCGTGTTGCCTGTTCCAGGGTTGCAGAGAGGGAAGGGCGGCCAGACAGAAAGAGCGAAGGGCTGAGGGACAGAAAAGAATAGGACTGGGGGCGCCGGCAAGACTGGCAGAGAAACAAAGAAGCAGGATGCGGCCACATGGGGCGCCCTGAAAGGACTTCGGAGGTCCGAACTAAGCCGCCCTCGTGTCCTTGGTGCCAAACTGAGGCTAGTGTGGCCTGCAGCCCTTAGGGGGCCGGTCGTACGTGTATTCGGGGGAGTCAGCTGGTGGAGGGCATCTTTGCAGCAGTTGTGAACGCTCTGTTCAAAGGGCAGTTGTTACGGATCTGTTGGGAGGACCCCGTTGGAGAAGAATGACTTCCTGGCTTCTTCTCCCTCCCCCGGCACCACCAAACACAGCCCCCACTCACTTCGTCTGAGGTTAGAACCCGATGACGTCTCTGAAGGGCCTTGCCAGAGTGGCAGGGAGGGCAGAGGAGGAGAGGCCCAGACCAGAGAAGCGCTGCGCTGAGGTCACACAGCCAGCGGGGCGTGGCTGCGGGCGCCCAGCGGGGTGTTCTCCCTGCGCCCGCGGGGGAGGGGCAGGGCAGGGCAGGGCAGGGGCGACGGCGGGAGATGAGACGCGGCAGCCCCGAATGTTTACCTGGTGCCGTCTTGGGACTCACAGTCCGGCGGGGGCTGGGGCACACGCACGAGCAGTTGGGATGCAAAGTTGTGGGAGGTGGTGGCAGCTGATCCCCCAAAGGCTCAGAAAGTGCGGTCCTGAACGCGATTCCGAGAGGGGCATTCTAGGCAGCGGGCATGGTGCGGGCAAAAAACTAGGAAGGGAATTGTAAGCAACTCAGGACTGGGGAAGCAGGCAGGCTGAGATGTGACGTGGGCTGGCTGGCGGGGGCCCGACTGGGCCCAGTCAGTATAAGCCAGGCTCAAGACCTTGGATTTTATTCTAAGGGTAGTGGGGGAGGGTGTATGTGCCTGATGGATCTGGGTTTTGGGTTTTTGTTTGGGTGTTTGTTTTCTTGGGGTCGGGGGTTAAGGATTCCAGGCTATGAGCACAGTTATAATTGTATTATCTCACACATAGTATCTTTGTCATTTTTTTTTCTCCTTGCAAAAGTAATACATTTTAGGAAACATTCCAACATTTAAAAATGTTTAAAAAAAAAAAAAGAAAGAAAGAAAGAAGAAAAGGAAAAAGAAAACAAAATTCCTACCCTTATCTCCAGTAATTGTGGCCCAAAGGTAGCCACTTGGTGTATATATCCTAGGAGATTTTGGACTCACTCACTTGAAAAATATTAAGTTTTTTAAATAGGTAACACACTGCAAGGTTCAAAACTCAAAAAGTAGTCCAAACAGATATTTAGTGGAAATTCCTCACCCCTTCCAGTCCCCCAGCCGCCCAGTCTGTGTCCCCAAGGCAACCAATGTAATTTTCTTGGATATCTTTCCAGAGCTATTCTATGCATGTACAAGAAAATAGGTACATGTATTTGTTTTATTTTTCTATACAAACGGTAGCTATAAACACACACTATACACACTGCTTGCCTTTCTCACTTAACAATACATCTTGAAGATTATTCTATATCAGTACATAAAGAGCTTCCTCATTCTTTTATTTAACAGCTGTTGTGGATACACTAAAATTTATTTCACCAGTCCCCTATTGATGGACACTTACGCTGTTTCCAATCTTTTGCTACAACGAACAATGCTACAGTGAATAACCTCATACATATATCATTTTGTGCTTGTGTGAGTATATCTGCAGGATAATTTCGGGGAAGTGGAGAAGCTGGGTCAAAGAGCACATGCATTTGGAGTCTGGATAGATAATGCCGAAATGTACCAGATTACACTCCCGAGAGCCACGTGGGAAGGCACCTGTTTCCCCTCCTCCTCACCAACACTCTGGGTTCATTGATGACTTTTAGGCAGGGAAGTGACATGCTCAGGTTTTCATTTTAACAAGATCCCTCGGGCTGCTCTCGATAGCATGGCTCAGAGGCGGGAATTGAATTCAGGGAGACTCAGTAGCCTGGGGTGCCCAGCAGAGAGCCCCAAAGGACAAACACCAAGGTCTGTGCCTTTTCTCAGCCCCTACCCAGCCTCCTTAACCTGCTCCATCCAGTTAGGGAGCCAAAGATGACACAGGATTGGTGGTGAGGGTTAGTTGAGATGCGGAGGAGGGAGAATGAGGGATGACAGTGAGATCCTGGCCAGGGCAAACCTTGGGGACCTGGATGAATGTAGGGGACTAGATTGAGGGGTTCCCACCTTTGGGTCTTGGGATGGGAAGGGGCCCCATCTACAGCAACAGAAGGAGGAATGTGGATTAAGGAAACTAGGAGCAGAAGAATGAGTGAATGTGCCCTGGGATCTGGTGCAGAGCTAATTAATTCCATTTTAACCATAGTGGCTTTAAGATGAGCGAAGGGAGGAAAGAAACATTTCGAACATCTAGGAGGCCGTCCGAAATATGGGCCCAGAGCCCTCTGAATAGCCGGGGCTCTTTAAGCTTTGGTCTCCCATGCACACAAGAGGGATAATAAATTCTCATCTCACATGATTACTGTGAGGGTCCAACGGGAGAGTTCCTTCACTCACTCAACAGCTCTTTGTTGAGTGCCTACTAAGTGCCCGGCTCTAAGCATATGGCAGGAGGCAAATCTAAGACCCTACCCTCCAGGAGCTTTCATCCAAGGAGGGAATACAGACAGTAAGCATATCAATGTGTAACAGAACGTCAGGTAGCAACAAGACACAGAAAGCAGGGTAAGGGGATTGACTTAGCTGAAGAAATCAGAACAGGCCTTTCTGGGGAGGTGACCTCGGGCAGAGACGCGAGTGAAGTGAGGGTATGAGTGTCTAGGAGGGAGCGTGCAGGCCAAGGGAGCAGCAAGCATACGAAGTGCTCGGCTCAGTATCTGCTACCTGCCCATACACCGAGGGGCTGCTGCCGCTGCTGAAGCCTTCATTCATTCAGCCCGACGAGGGGGCCTTAGAGTTGATCCCCTTTCAGAAAGAGGAAGAGAGCGGACGTGGAAAGAAGGGAGGGGCCGGGATTGAGTCTGGGAGGTGGCAGGGGTGAGCAGTTGGAAGACCAGACTCCATGACGGTGAGGACCGCCAGGTTGTAAGCCAGAGCATGGAGGAGGGTGGCAAGTGGGAGGCCGTGGGGCCCAGGGGGCGGGGCAGGAAGGGCTCCCAAGAGGCCAGCAAGCGGGCACCAGGCTAGGAAGGTGAGGCAGCGCACACGAGCTCCCCGTCCCAGGGTCCTCAACTTGCTCAGTCGGAGAAGGTCTTTGCTGACATTTCCCAGGAAGGACCAGACGCCCCTCCCCCGCCCCCCACCTACCCTTGCCTTCAGCCCCACTGCAGGAGCCGCCCTGGTGCCATTCCCAGCCCGAGCTCCATTTCCCCAGCCAGGAATATTCCGCTGCTGCGGGTCTATATTTAGCAGCTGCTGCGAGGTACAGTCTGTTCTCGCTGTGCAGATAGCAGGGAGCAGAGCCGGAACGGGCCCTGAGAGGAAGGTGTGAGGGAAAGGAGGAGGCGGGGTGCCATGAGGCCGAGTGCCAGAGGAGGAATTAACTTGTGTGTTTTAAAGGCCAGGCCTGCCAGCAAGCCCCCCACAGGGGCTACGGGGACGGCATTTGTGGGCTAATGAGGCATCGCTTGGGCTCCAGGGCCCCTTCTGCAGAATTTGGAGGGGACAGCAGGGGTGGCGAGGACGACAGCTGGAACTGGGGGCGATGGGTGAGGACAAGGCTGCAGGGAGCCGTGGCCAGGTTCTAATTCCCAGCCCCCTCCACTACCACCGCCCCCGCAGGAATAGCAAGGCTCTCTCAGAGACTTCAAGATACCTGCTGAAAAGTCTCAATCGGGGCCAGACATGTCTGTTTTCCCGGGATGAATGAAACAAACCTTTGCCGAGCACCTCAGGATGATCAACTAAATCTGGTTTCTGCCCCCACGGGGCTTCTGTTCCAACAGAGAAGCCAGAGACCAACAGACAATGCCACCCACACAGTGAGAGGGGGGACAGAGGGTCCGTGGCCGTAGGTCAGGCAGTCCAGATGTTTACTGAACACCTACTATGTGCCAGACCCGATAGGTAAGATGATGAACAAGGCCAGTATGAACCTCTGCCCTCATGGAACTTATTTATCGGGTACCCAAATCCAGGAGTTGAGGAGTGGGGGGATCATCAAGGCATCCCCGGAATGTGAGACCTGTCACTGGCAACTTTGTCTCATTGAACCGTAGCCCCATTTTATAGAATAGGAAGCTGAGGCTCAGGGGGACTCAAGAACTTGCTCAAGGTCAGATAGCATGTAAATGGCGGAAAGAAGACTCGAACCAGCCTGTCTGACTCCAAAGCCCCTCCTTTTTGTACTGCCTCATATGTGACTCTGTGGCCCTTATGCATAGTAGGTCCCCAATAAGTAGTAAGTAGCATAGTAGGTCCTCAGTAAGTAGACCTAATAAATGAGTGAACGAAGGGACTTAACCGAGCCAGAAGGTTTCAAGAACGACTGTAGGGGCGCCTGGGTGGCTCAGTCAGTTAAGCGTCCGACTCTGGGTTTCAGCTCAGGTCATGATCTCACAGCTTTGTGGGTTCGAGCCCCACATCAGGCTCAGTGCTGGCAGTACAGAGGCTGCTTGGGATTCTCTCTCTCCCTCTCTAGCTGCCCTTCCCCCACTAGTGCTGTCTCTGTCTCTCTCACTCAGTCTCACTCAGTCATGGGCTGATTTGGGACTTTTCCCCCAGAGCCGGGGGGAAAAGGCACCAGCCTCCAGGGTGCTCCTCCCAGCATCAGAAGGTGGGAAGTGGGGAGCGGAACATAGCAGGTTAACAAAATATGCCGTCAATTCCTCCCGCCCCTCTAGATAAAGTGACTTGGCCACTGCTCCTATCGAGAGGGGAAGTCTTGAGGGGTGCCTGGCTGGCTGAATCTGTACAGCCTGAGACTCTTGATCTCAGAGTCATGAGTTTGAGCCCCTCGTTGGGCTTACCGAAAAAAAACAAAAGAAAGAAAAGAGGCGGGGTCTTGAATCTGGGAGCAGAGACTGTGTTCTGCCAAGTCCCAGATTAGACCTTAGGAGACCTCGTGGCCTTCACTCTTCCTCTTCGAAGACCACCATCTAAGGAAGCTAGCCGGGCTGCTAGAGACAGGAGAAGCCCCAGCTGACAGCCAGGACCAGCTGCCACACGTATGAGGCATGAGGCCACATTGGGCCTTTCAGGCAGCTGATGAGCCAGTGAAACGTGGCTGCACGAGTGAGCCCAGGAGAGGAACGGGCCCGGGAACGTGATTTCTCCATCAGCTATCTACGGCTGTATGACAAACTGCGCCCAAACATAGTGACTTCAAGCAGCAACAGTTTATTATTGGTCATAATTCTGTGTGTTGGCTGGGCAGTTCTTTTGCTGGGGTCACTCGTGTGGCAACAGTCAGCGGGCCAGTCAGCTGGGACAGCTGGCGTGGCTGGGCCCCTCCCTCCGTGTGGCCTTTCCTCCTGGGCTTTTTTCCAGCACAGTGGTCTGGGGGTTCCAAGAGGACAGGCCCCCAGCACACAAGGGCTGGTCGAGCCTCCGCTTTTGTCACGCTCGCTGATGCCGCGTTGGCCAAAGCAAGCTGCGTGGCCAAGAGTCCGTGTGCGAGGCGGTGACCCACGGGTGTGCGTGGCAGCTGGTGTGCTTTAGGGGGAGCACTGCAGCCTACCGCTGGGTGTGATCCCAGGGCTGGGTCTAGAGGCAGCAGAGCCGCTGGGTACCCACCTCCTAGTCTCCCAGAGATGACAGCTGATCATCTACATGCCTTCGCGACCAGTTTCCAAGAGTTTAGTGTCCCCATGTCCTCTGGAGCTAGAAGTGGCAGGGGCAGCAAAGAGTCCACCCACGGGGGTGGACCTCGGCCAGAGCCTAGCCCTCAGCCCCACTCACGAGCTTTTGGCGCACGAGCTCACAGATGCTCGGCGGCCCCGAACCCCAACACCCCTCTACATTCAGTGAGGTCCTGGATGCAAAGCGAATGCACACAGCTTAGCAGGCGGTAAGGGCTCCACTGCTCAGCTCCCCTCCGGGCCCCTCTGACTGGTGCACTCAGGGAGCCCCTGTCTCTGGCCCGGTGGCCATGCCACCATCGGTCTGTCTGCTCTCCCTTTCCTCCCTCCCACCACCTTTCTTCACCCCTTCCCAGCGCTGTGACTCCGTTGTCCGTCTCGGTTGTTCTCTGCCTTTCTCTCCCCGCTCCTCTCTCTCCAGGCCTTTGGCTTCCCGTTCTTCTCTCTCCGTGTGTCCTCCTGAGTGTGCATTTCTCTCTGCTTGACCACCGCCCTCTTTTCCTCTCTCTTTCTGGGCTCCTTAGGTCTCCCTCACCGTCTGTTCCCTGGTCACAAAGGCGCTGTCCCCAGTGCCTGTCTCTCTCGTCTCTTCCCTCCTGCCTCTCACCAGGTTCCTCTCCATCTCTCTTCCCCAGGCCCCCGTGTCTTTTCTGTCTCTTCTCTCTCGTCTTCTGCTCTTTCCCTCCTTCCAGCCCCCCGGGGCAGAGAGCACTGGTGGGCCCACCTTCCCCGTTCAGTCCCCGCCATCTGGGGCTGCAGAGCCTCAGCGGACAGACCAGCAGAGGCCCCGGGCCCTCCCCTCATCACCAGAAGGGCGCCCTGTTCCCAGTCCCAGTGTCGGGGCGCAGCACCTGGGGCGGGTCAAGGAGGGCCTGCTCTGACCAGAACTGGGGTTGGTGGGGCGGGTGCTGCTACTGACATCTAGTGGGTAGCGTTATGCCACCCAAAGCGGCCATCGCGCCAAGGTTGAGAAGGCCCGTTCTTCGGGGAGGCATTGTATTTGTCCCATTTTTCAGAGCAAGGGCTTTGCCCAAGATCACATGGCCAACAAATGGCAGATCTGGGATTTATCCCAAGTTCAGCTGCTTCTAAGACCCCTCTGACCTGGGGAAGACCATTCTCAGAGGGGTCATCAGCAGGGAGCCTGTTGAGGGGACTGGGAGGCCGCCGATGGAGGGTCTGCACGGCTCTTGATCAGACAGACGACACATTTTCCGTATCTCCGTGCGATCCCATAAACGCAGGGCCACCTCCTAGATGCCCTCCCCCTGGCTCCCCCAGCCACACGTACAAATGCACACACGCTGCAACCTCTCCCCTCGCTCCGTTGCCTGTATTGGAGTCTGGGGGCTGTCTGGGGACATCAGGAGCCGGAGATTGGGTTTTATGGGGCGCATCGCGGGGTTGCTGGTGCATGACTCCACCTGGCGCTCAGGCCCCGGGCACCACCTGTCACCACCTGGTCCTCGGCAGGTTGGAGTGAGTGGCGGGGGAGGCTCTGAATGCCTCATCGACTCTCCCCTCCACCTTGGGCTCCCACTGGCAGGGAGACAAGAAGCCCGGCCTTCCGCTCGGCAGAATTAATCTTGCGGTCACCCCCATTCCTGCGGCCCCTGCCCCTCTTGCCCTGACAGCTTGAAGGATCACCTGATCAGTGGTCAGCGAGTGCCTGGACAGAGCATCTAGGGCCGGGCACAGGGACCCTAGGGCTGACTCCGGGGTGGAGAGGGGTGGGTGAAAATAAGAGTGCGCACTTGTAGCCGTGAGGGTGCACGTGCGTGGGCGTGTGTGCGATCTCACGCATGTTCTTGCGTGCGCTCTTATGTAAGTGTATGGGACGTACCCGGTGTGTGAATCCGGGTGAGTGAGTCGGTGCCCTGTAACACTCCGCGAGCCGCTGCTCCTTGCCTGGCTCTGGTGAGCGCCACCGACAGATGAAGAGCACATCTGTTTGAGCAGGTGTGAGTGCGAGTTATCTGTACGAGCACATCTGCGTGAGCGCGTGGGGGAGCGTGTGCCCTCGTGCGCGCCGGCCGCTGGGCCTGCTTCTGGACATTGCCACCTCCGCGTCTTCCGCGCTCCCCTCCTGAACTTGCCCGAGCCCGGCCGCTGCCCGTGGCGGGGTCTCCGTGTCAGCCGCCAGCTCGTGGGGGCGGGGGGGCATCCGTGGCCTCACTCTCACTCACCCACAGGCGTGATCCGGACGGCCGTGCCCGACCTCGACCGCGAGAGCCAGGAGCGCTACGAGGTGGTGATCCAGGCCACAGACATGGCGGGCCAGCTGGGCGGCCTCTCGGGCTCCACCACGGTCACCATTGTGGTCACCGACGTCAACGACAACCCACCCCGCTTCCCGCAGAGTGAGTGAGGCCTTCCCAGGGGGACACGGTCACATCTGCATCTGCCCGGTAGACGCCCAGCACCTCTCCCGTCGGGCTGCCGTGGCGGGGGGTCCTGGGGGTGTCCGTTCTTCCTTCCAGGCCACCAAGCGACCGCATGACCTCATGCTTCCCCTTCGGCTTCGGCCAAAGGAAGGACTGGAATCTGTCTGTCTGTCCACCAAGTCACCCACTTACCCCCAGGCCCCCGCCCATCGTGCTTCCTGCAGAGGAAGCCCTCAGAGTTGTCTGATTTCCCACGCGGCCACGTAGCGCGGTTACCTTCCCACCCCTCGCCTTGCTTCCTGCCGAGGCTGCGCCCCATCCGTCCACCTGCTCCAGCCCCCCGCTTATTCCATGTGATGTGCCGCAGACCCAAGTTTGCAAAGGGTAGGACTGGCGGGGGACACGGGGGTACAGACAGCGACCGCAGCACGAGGTCCGGGGTGACAGGCCCGTCCCCACAGTGAGCCCAGAGGACAGGGCCCTGTTCTGAATTCTTTCCGCTCTCCGCCTCTCCTGGCACAACCGGGGATGGGAGGCTGGCTCTCTGGCCGAGCCCCTCACCTCCCCATCAGCCCAGCCAGCCCCTCTGTCCAGGCCTCGGCTGGGAGCCGCACTGGGGAAGCTACCGAGGCTGGCAGAGACTAAATGCCGCGGGGAGCCGGGCTGATCCCTATCGGAGAGTCATTACTTGAGGTCTGCTGCTCTCACATTAGGCCCGCCACAGGGGACTGACCCCCGCGAGATAAGGGAATCCAATCCCTTAGCTGAGAGCGCACCATCATCAGGGCCTAGCGCCTCGGCCCAGACTCAGAGTGGGGTGGGCAGAGCCGGGAGCCAGCTCTGTGTCGCCGGGGGCCAGGGAGCCCGGTGCGGAAACTGGCCCGCCCACTCCCCCGGCCCAGCCGCACTGCTGATGGGGGCGCTTGGAGGCAGCGTGGGGACGGGTGGGGACCTCCCAGGCTCATGCCCAGTTGTGAGGGGCTCTGTGCCAGCTCTGAGCCGCAAGCAGTGGGGCAGAGCAGAGGAGAGGGACCCCGGGCCCCCGGAAGACTCTTGTCTACTCATTCGCTTATTCATTCTTTCTCTCTTTTGAACATTTCTTTATTGTGAGCCACGCACCCAAACGGGAGGGTGTAAAATATAAATGGCCCGTTTGGCAAATAATTCTAAAGCGGACACTTCCCGCAACCACCCTTGAAGACCACCCCCCCCCCGAAGCCTCCATGTGCCTTTCCTGATCATAACTCACCCCCACACCCCCTCCTCCAGAGTTAAGCACCATCTGCTTTCGAGATTGCCACCTCTTTGCTTTGGAGTCACTTGACCTATACACGCATCACCTGACGTCCCTCCTTAAGTTCACCTGTTTTTTTAACCTTATATAAACAGAATCCTACCATATAACCTGGTTGTGTCTTGCTCCCCCTCCCCCCCCTTAAAACTCGTAGGTCATGCTTATGGCTACAATGTATTCATTGTCACTGCTGGATCGTGTTCCACCATGTACCCATTCTATGTTGACGGACATTTGGTTTGTTTCCAGTTTGAGGCCATTATGAAGGATACTGCTGCATACATTGTTGTACCTCGCTGAACATCTCCAAGTCGCGTTTTGCGCGCATTTCCCTAGTGTATGTACAGAGGAAGAGGGGAATAGCTGCCTCATGGGATGTACTCATCTTCAGCTTTACTAAATGCAGCCAGACTGCTCCCCCCACGAAAAAATGCACGCATCCGCTCTAGGACATCCTCACCAGCACTTGCTATTGTCAGACTCTTGAATCCGGGTTAACCCGGCCAGCGTAGATGAGTAACTCCTGCTCCTTTCCGTTCATTCACTCCCTAGTCACTCACACATTTCATTTATGTGACAGTTTGGTGTTCTGCCAGGCTTCGAGGACGCCTGATGAATAAGAGATACGGTTCCTGCCTTCCAGGAGCTCACACCCCAGACAGAGGAGAGACGAGAGAGCGGGGAGAGAACAGGCGGAAAGGGAGAGGAAAATGAGGGAAGCCTTACGAAGCGGGATGAGCTTGGTGGCCCTGGGGCACAGGAGCAGAGCCTGGAGGTTAGTCTGAGAAGGCTCCCTGGAGGAGGGAACATTCAGGAAGACTGAAGGAAGGGTAGGAATTGGGGAGGGCGCAAGAGAAGGGAAAAGAGAGGGCGATAAGGCATTACAAGTACCTCGGGCAGGTCTGGGCTCGGGGAGAGGGAGGCTGAGGCTGCAGACTTGGGCAGGGGCCAGGCAGCAAGCGTCCTGTGGGGCAGGCTGAAGGTCTCGGACAGCCTCACCTCAGGGCAGCGGGAGCTATGGAAGGGATTCAAGCAGGGGAGTGGCACCATCAGCCTGTTTTAGAAAGAGCCCCGCGCCGGCTGTTGTGTGAGAATGAATCAGAGGCCGCCGTTTCACACAAGTCATCCAGGCTTGGGGACTCCAAGAGGCACATCCCCAGCTCCACGGCCCCTGCGTCACCTGCACTGGCCCATCATTTCGCAAATGACCCTCATCTCGGCCTCAACTCTGGGACGAGAGCAGGGTACTGCTTGTGTCCCATCTGACCTCGTTTCTTCTTGTTTCTGCTCTGCTTCTCCCCTCCAGCCACAACGGCCATCTTGCCATTCTTCAAACACGCCAGGCATTTACACCCACCTCAGGGCCTTTGCACCTGCCATTCCCTCTGTCTGGAATGCTCTTTCCCAAATATCTGCTTGGCCTACTCCCTCACCTCCCTCAGACTTTTGCAAAAATGTCATCTTCCCCGGGAGCCTTTCTTGATTCCCCTATTTAAAACTCCACACACACCCTCATCGGTATTCTCCGTTCCCCTTCCCCTGCTTTATTTTTCTCCAAAGCACCTATCACCATTTGATATACTGCCTGTTTTACTGATGTGATTGTTTGTGTCTTTCTCTTCCTGCTTAAGAGGAAGGCACTGAGAGCTGGGATTTGGGTCTGTTTTGCTTGTTGCCATAAGCCCGGTGCCTAGAACTGCATCTGAGATGTCGCAGGTGCTTAACAAATCTGTGGAAATGAAGGAATCAATGTCATGAACACCAACGGCAACAGAAAAATCAGCATGAAGCCCCACTACCGTAATATAGTTTGTTCCCGTTATCGAGTAGCCACCATGGGCCAGGCTCTGTACTAAACACTTTTCATGCCCCATCACCTCAGTTAATCGGGATAATGGCAGGGCTGTTAGGAAGACACTATTATTATCTCCATTCTACAGATGAGGACACCAAGGCTGAGGATTACACAGCCAGGGCTGACTCCAGAGCCTGGGCCTTGACCGCTGTGCTCCTCTGTGCCCCTCGTGGGCAGATGGGGAAACCGAAGCCCTCCAATCTGCAGGCACTTTCCCTAACCAATCAGCAAAGAAACCCAGGGTCAGAATGAGGACCCTCCTCTTTGCATTGCCCGCTTGGGAGCCCCTTGCAGACACTGTCCTCCCCGGAGCCCATCTGGACCCCCCCTCTCCTGTCCCCTAAAGCTGGTGGAAGTCAGGGTAGGGGCTGCTCCCCATCCCTGTTCACAGCTGTGTCCCCTACAGAGATGTACCAGTTCAGCATTCAGGAGTCGGCCCCCATCGGCACGGCTGTGGGACGAGTGAAGGCCGAGGACTCAGACGTGGGCGAGAACACAGACATGACTTACCACCTCAAGGAGGAGAGCGGCAGCGGCGGCCATGTGTTCAAGGTCACCACGGACAGCGACACTCAGGAGGCCATCATTGTAGTGCAGAAGGTGTGCCCCCCCCCCCCCCGCCCCCGCTGCCTCGAGGGACAGGGGAGGCAGACCCAGGGTGGCCAGGTCTGGGAGGCCTCAGAGCAGCCAGACAGCCCCACCCCACTCGGCTCCAGAGATGAGGTCGCTCCACAGACCCAGGACCAGCCTGGGGAAACAGTGATGGTACCGGTCCCGTTTTGCAAATGAGAAAATGAGGCCCAGAGACGATACGCGGCCTGTGCAGGTTGCACAGCTAGTTACGCGAGCCAGGATTCAAACCAGATTTGGCTCTGTGCTCGTGTAATCACTGCCACGGGCTCCTTCGAGTCCACACCCTTGACTCTCATCATTTCCTTTAATTCTCGTGTTTCCCTCTGAAGAGACTTCAGTCCTTCGGCCCATTTTTGCCAGTGAGAAAACAGAGGCTCAGAGGGGTAAAAGGGCTGGCCCAGGGTCACACCAGGAGGGGGCAGAGTCCGGATTTGAACCCCAGTTGGGCTGGTCACTCCAGGATGGGATGCTCGCTCCCTGCCCTTGTCCAGAAGCTAGCTCTCGCCCCCCCCCCCCACTCAGCCAGATTGTGTCGCCCTAAATCTGCTGCTGTCAGCCTGGGTCCTGCCTTCTGGGACCCACAGCAACACCTGCCCCGAGGGCCCTTCTTTCACTCAATGAGCATCTAACCACCTGCTCCCTACCTGGCCTCCAGGGTGTGAAAAGAGAAGACCCCCAGTTTCTCCAGCTACTTCCCATAAGATTAAAATATAATAGCTATTACTACTAATAATAAAGTGTAGACTGTGTGCTAGGCACTCTTCAACTGCTTTTCATGTATTAACTTATTCGATCCCTAGGGTACTATTATTGCCCGTTTTATAGATGAGAAACTGAGGCCATGAAAATTCAATAATCTGCATCCAAGGTCACGTACCTTGCAGAGCAGAGTAGGGCTATGAGCCCAGGCAGTCTGGCTCCAGAATCCACCCTTTTTTTTTTTTTTAAATAATTTTTAAAGATGTTTTTATTTATTTGGGGCGGGGGGAGGGACAGAGACAGAGGGAGACAGAGAATCCAAAATAGGACCCACGCTGTCAGCGTGAAGTCCGACATGGGGCTGGAGTCCACAAGCCATAAGATCATGACTGAGCCATCCAGGCACCCCACACTTTTTTTAAATGTTTATTTATGTATTTGGGGGGCAGGTGCAGAGAGAGAGGGGAGGGGAGAGAGAGAACCCAAGTAGGCTCTGTGCTGCCAGCACAGAGCCCGATGTGGGGCTCAATATCAAGGCCTGAGCCACAATCAGGAGTGGGATGCTTCCAGGCGCCCCCAGAATCTACCCTTTTAAGCTTACATGGCTTTCAGTCTTCTGAGCTCCATTTGTCCTCACTGGAAGATGAGCCCATTTCACAGACGGGGACCAGCATCATAGAGCAGCAGAGTCAGGTCCCAAGTCCCGGCCTCTGCACTTGCTCTCTTCCCCAGGCTGCTCCTAATCCCCTCCCCCCATCCCGGGCCCCTCCCACCTGCTCCAGCCCTGGCGCCTGAGGCGTCTCTGTGGAGTCACGCTGGCTCGGGGGGGGGGGGGGGGGGGGGGGGGGGGGGGGGGGGGAGCGGAGCCCGTGCCTGATTGATGGCCTGGCTCCAAAGCCCATCGCTCACTCACAGGCTCGGCTACCGCCAGCCTCCCTGCGTCCTGATTTCCCAGGCAACAGGACAGAGGACGGAGGTGGTCTTTTTGCTGGTGGAGAAGGTGCGGGGGGGGGGGGATGTTCTGAGAGAAACGGAGGGTCGCTATGCACGGGGCAGGTCCCCAGGAAGGTTACCCTTGCCACTCAGATAGCTCCCCCCACACTACTGAGGTGGCTGAGCTCCACCGCTGTGATTTCTCTTTGCTGTAAGGCGTTGTCTTTAGAAGGCCGGAGCGGACACACAGCCCTGGAGCTCATTCATCAGAAGGTCACCCATTAGTACTCCCTGATGAGAAGCAAGGCTCAGCATGGGTTTAGCCAGATTTCCAAGGAAAGCTCTAAGGCAGCCTGGCTTATCAGGCTCAACTCACATTAGTTGCTGCTGCCTACACAGCACACCGGGGGAATGTCTCTTTAACCCTCACAACTGAGGCCCAGAGAGGCTAAGTAGACGGCCCACAGACACACAGCTAGTCAGCCGCAGAACCAGTGCGCTGTCCTCTCCCGTGAGGAGGGGCCAGGACTGGAGAGCTGCGCTGGCCCAGGTTTGAATCCTGCCTCTGCTGGTGACTAAGTGACCTTGGGCGAAGTTACAGAGCCTTCCGGGCCTCCACGTGCTCCTGTGTAAGATGAGAGAATCACAACCCAAGCCTCTTAGGGATGTTGTAAAATTAGATGCGTTAATGTATTTAAAACACTGGTGCCTAGTAAGTGCTTCGGGAATTAATACATGAATCAAATGCCCCAACATTCTGTGCTGGGAGGCGGGAAGTTGGGGGGGGGTGGCGGGCAGTGGCCTTTAGCCCTGATGGGCTGTGTGTCCCTAGGCAAGACTGTCCCCGAAGGTTGGTCTGGGTCTCCAACCACCGGTTCCTTGGTGCAGTCCATTACTCGGGCTCCCCGGCAGGGTCGACGTGACCTTGGGCCAGCCCCGCCCCCTCTGGGCCCGCCCCCCTCACCTCCTCTCCCCACGCGGACCCCACCCGGCCCCCTCACCCGCCCTCTGCTCCCTCCCCGCAGCGCCTGGACTTCGAGTCCCAGCCCGTGCACACCGTGGTCCTGGAGGCCCTCAACAAGTTCGTGGATCCCCGCTTCGCTGACTTGGGCACGTTCCGCGACCAGGCGATCGTGCGCGTGGCCGTGACCGACGTGGACGAGCCCCCCGAGTTCCGGCCGCCCTCCGGCCTCCTGGAGGTGCAGGAGGACGCGCAGGTGGGCTCCCTGGTCGGCGTGGTGACGGCGCGGGACCCCGACGCCGCCAACCGGCCCGTCCGGTGAGACCCCCGCCCGGGGCCACGCCTGCTGCCTGCTATCCCGCCACCGCCCCGCGGACGGACTGCGGGCACAGGGGGAGGGGCGGGGGGGGGGGGGAGAGAAGGAGGGTGGACACAGAGACCAAGGAAACAGGTGTGAGAACGGTCACCGAGAGGCAAGGGACTCAGGACAAGGAGGGAGACCCAGGAGCGACAGACGCCGCAGAGTGAACCGGGCTCAGCCCCTCTCCTCTGTCTATACTGGCTCCCTCGGTGCCCTCAGCCTATCCATCTACATGCCTATGACCCCCGATTCCACACTCTTGCTCACCTGGCCATCTGGCTCCCCTAGGCACCCCAGACTTCACCATGTTCAGCTCCAGGTCTCTCCACCCAAAGAAAACAAAAACATAAACACCCTAACGGTTGTTCAGATCAAAAATGTTGGAGACCCCCTGACTCCCGCCTCTCTCTCACACCTCCCTCCGAACCACCGGCACGTCCCCGCCATCCCCGCTTTAGCAGGCTATCCGGAATCCGACCGCCTCTCTCCACGTCTGCTGCTACCCCCATTCCTGCACTTCCCCCTACCCCGCTCTGGTCTCCCTGCTCCTGCCCCGCCCCCTCTTTAATCCGGAACTGGCCCGGGAGGCTCTCGATGCTGCCCAAACAGAAATCAGAGCACCGCCCCCCTCTGCTCAGAGCCTCCCCACCCCCCCCCCACCACCCAGAGGTGCCCATCTGGCTCAGAATAAAAGACCAAGCTCTCACAATGACCCCCAGAGCCATGAGCTCTGTACCCTCTCTGACCCTTGCTCCCATGGCCCTGCTTCCTAGTTCTCTGCTCAGCCACACTGGCCCCCTCACAGCCCCACAGATGTACCAAGCTCACTCTCGGCCTCCGGGCCCTTTGTGACTGTTCATTCCTCTGCCTAGAATGTTCCCCTCCTTAGTAGCCCCGCAATCTGTCGTCTTACTTCCCCCCGCCCCGGTCTTTGCTCGGCACCCCCCCCAACCCCCAGCCCCACCGCATCACGATCTAACATACGACCTAATTTTCTGACTACTTTGTGTGTCTCCGTTCCACTATAAGATAAGCTCCGTGAGGGTAGGGGATTCTGTTTACCCTCAGGGCCTAGCCTGACACCCAGCACTCAGTGGACACTCACTGCCTGCATGGTGAGTGACTGGAATAGAAAAGCAGAGAAAGATAGAAAAGAGACAGAGAGAGACTCGAGGGGATGGGGAGAGACCCCCAATGGGAGGAGGAGGCCAGAGAGAGGGGGGAGCCAGTGGAAAGAGGGGGAGTACCTAAAAGAGGCAGAGGGCCTACCTGACAATGTAGAGACAGCGGAGATTTGCTGAGAAAGCCAGAAAGGGGAAGAAAGAGAAACAGACACAGGGAGAGAGAGGGGCGAGCAGGGAGGGAGGCAGGAGGGTCGAGGGGAGGGGACGCTGCAGCTCTGTCGGTGTCCCTGACTGTGACCCAAGCTGGAAGAAGGTCGGACAGAAGAGAAGGGAAGAAAGGCTGCAGCTGAAACTGATCCAGAGGACGTCAGGGGGTAGGGGCAATGGCCATTGTTGGACAGACAGGAAGGAGATTCCTGAGCTCCCTGCTTCCTCCCCGAAACCCCTGTACATAATAAGTAAGTTGTCCCTGAACCAACTATGTGGCTGAGCAGTGAAGAGAGGGAGAAAGGAGGTTAGTTTGAGGATCTCTGCATTACACAATTCCGGATGGGTAACATTCCCATCACCATCCATGGGAATGGTTCTCTGAGTTGTACAGTGCACAGCCTGTGCAATCTTACATGGCGGCCCCAGGTGAGGACGCAGAGAGGCCATCCTGCCACTGTCTGTGGGCTCCCAGACTGGGAAATGCCCTCAGGGGTCTTAAAAGACCTCCTTGGAGGAGGCAGGAAACTAACCGAGCTGGTCCCTGTGTATGGTCAGGTGTAAATACGAGGTGAAGGGCATTCCAGGCAGAGGAACAGCATGTGCAGACAGATGGAGGCAGAGGAGTGGTAGATGTGCCTGGAGAAGAGCAGCTGTGATGGCTACAGTGGACTGAGGGAGACGAGGCAGCAAAAGCCAAGTCTGACAGGCCTCGAGGGCCTCTGTCCAGAGGGCCTGGGCCGCCCCTGCCCTCCTCACTGCCAGAGCCGTCCTGCCGCCTCTGAGCTCCTCCGTTGCCCTCCGCCCAGGCATCTGGCGGCATCTCCCTAGCCTCTGGCTGGACCGCAGACCTCTCCCAGGAGGGAATGGTCACCCACGTTCGGGAGGAAACTGAGGGCCAGGCCGGGGAGGAGGTGCCCCCGGAACCTTCCCAGGGAGTTGACAGTCAGGAGTAGGAGCTGAGTCCTTGCCTCCCAGGTTAGTGCTCCTGTCTGCCTGCTCCCCTCCCCTGCAGTGTGGCTCTCACACCCCCTCTCAGTCTCCCCCCTCCTCCCTCCCTTGGCTTCCCTTTCCTCCGGCTTTTATCTGCTCGGAAAGGGCCAACTTTGAAACCAGCTTCTCACCTTCTTTCATCTCTCTTTGCTGGCCCCTTCCCTGGGGCTCCTCAGCGAGGAGGAGCTCGAGACAGGTCCAATTTAACACCACAAACATTTACCCAGCTCCTTCTCATGCCCGCCCGGCCCTGAGCCAGGCCCGGGGAAGCTGACTCAGCCAAGGGCAGAGCTGGGGAGGAGCACCCCCGCCTACAGAGGACAGACATGGAAACAAGAGGCCGGTGAGGTGCCACTGAGAGACCGAAGGGCTCCTCCTGGGACCCATGTACTGCCCAGAGCCCAGCTTGTATCCCAGCTCCTGATCTCTAAGGGTCAGCGACTCGAGTCACCACCTACACGTTGAGTCAAGGGGAAACAAAGGTAAAAAAGCCTCTTCCCCAGACGCATAGAGTCTGCCTTCTCCCTGGGCGGGGACACAGTCAACAAGTAGTGAAGCATTCGTTGGCACAGTCTTGAAATAATTGCTGAGAAGAGCTATGAAGGGAGTAAACAGGGTAATGGGATAAGGAGGGTTGTGGCAGCAGGGGCTTCTATGGAATGAGAAGTTGAGGAGTTGACAGATGAGCTGAGATCAGATACAGAGAAAGGCCGACCTGTGAAGCTGTGAGGAAGAGCAGTCAGGTTCAGGTGGAGGGAACAGCGAGTGCAAAGGTCCCGAGGCAGGGGCGGCTTGGTATGTTCCTGGAGGTGAAGACATTAAGTGGTGTCCTGGGAGATTTTGCCTGCCACATTAGGCACGCGGGGAATGCAGAGGTGCAGATACACAGAGTGATGTCCTTCTGAGTTCTGCACTGGCGAGAGCGGACAGTGCCTCGCATTGTGGCATTTCCCCCTCAGGAGGAATCATACTCGTTTTGCAGAGGGAGCTGGAGCACAGAGAGGAGAAGTGACCCTCCCAGTGTCATGCCGCTTGAAAGGGGAAGGAATGGTTTCACCCATTATTGTCAGCTTCTTGAGTCCAGCCTCCGGTTCGTGTCTACCCCTGCTTCTTACTCTCTGTGTGGTTAGGTGTCCTCCCTTGTGCGGAAGGCACAGAGGCGAATCAGACGCGGGCCGACAGGAGGGCTAGGCCCCCACGTGAAGGCATCTAGTGACAGATCTAAGTCCCAGTGGTCTTGGCCTGAGGCAGGGGCTGGGGGAGTACAGAACTCCACGGAAGGGCAAGTAATCGGTGCGCGCCACGGAGGGGAGTGAGCCCAGGCTTCCCCAGAAGGCCCCAGAGCAAGGCTGAAGAGGCGAGGTTGGACCAGGGAGAGGGCGCTCCAGGTTGGGGTGACGGGGAGCGCCGGGCGATAGGAACAGAGCCATGGAGCCAGGAGGTTAAGTCCAGCCGCAGGATGATTAGCTGGACCAGCTCGTGTCAGGGTGTGCGGCGATGAGGACAGAGGGGCACTTGGGACAGGCTGGGAAGGACCCTGAACGTCAGGCGAAGCAGTGGGACTCTGTGCTTAGGCGATGGGAAGCCTTGGAAGCTTTGGAGGGAGGAAGGACGGCGCTCGGATGGGCTCATCTCTGAGGGGCAGAGAGGCCCTTGATCAGCCCAGCATAGCCCTACAGCCCGGCGGGTCTCCCTTGAACACTGAAAACAGCCAAGCCCACACCGGACCAGAGGGAGCAAATATCTCATTTCCTCCCGGCTCTCCACAGTGGGGTGCGGCAGAAAGTACATAGGCTCTGGAATCAAAGAGGGCCTGGCTCGGAATCCCAGCTCAGTTATAGAACCGTGGGAAAATCACTGGACCCACAGCGAGCCCCAGTTTTCCCATCTCTAAAATGGGCATCACGATAGTACCTGCCTCATTCTTTCACTCAAAAAAAAAAAAAAATAGGTATTAAATGTCTCCTGTGCCCTACTAGGTTCTGTGCTTGGCGCTCCCAGGGTTGGAGGGAGGCTTGTTTGGCACATAGTAGGTCCTCAGGAAATGGACATTACTATTTTTCTTCGTGGCCTGGCCACCCGTTTCTACCCTTCATTCCGCAGCCAGTACTAACCACATACGAATTCCCAGGCATCATGTGTGGGCTTTAAGTGGGTGTCTTAAGCCGGGGCTGGGGGGGGGGCGGGTAGGAGAGAGTCACAGACAGGGTGGAGGGGGCAGAGGGGACTCCCTGCTGGCGGGTGGGGGAGCCCCTTTTGCATCTGAAGAGATTCTTCCTCCAGTAGCTCCGTCATTCAGCCTCCTACGTCATTCAGCCTCCTACCGAGCCCACAGGGGAGCGCTGGGCAGCCCATACACGCGGGAGCCTCAGCCTTTCGTGTTTATCGTGCCTGTGTGCGCTGTCTATGCAGATAGTTACGTGGAGAAAAACCACATGCACACCCGGGGCCAGGAAGCAGTACCCTCCCCACTCCTCCCACCCTTAACCTTGACGACGGCGGCAGTTGGGGCTGTTAGAGTGTGTGGGAGTGCCCGCAGGCGTACCCGGCCGGCCCTGAGCGGCGTGTTCTTAAGACCTGAGGCCCTGGACCCGTGTGGGCTGGGAACCTGGCTCTGCCACTACGCAGCCCTTTCAACCCAGGGCAAGGCATCCGGCTTCTGAGAGCCCAGTTTCCTCATCTGCGACATGGGGGTGATAAGAGTACCCGGGAAGATCTGAGGAGCTCACGCGTGTAAAGCCCGCCCTCAGGCCTGGCAAAAAGCATCAGAGCTGACTCACCGGGCACGCGGCAGGTGCCCAGTGCTCTCGCGAGTGTTGTGCTGCTGGTCGCTTGTCTAATCCTCGCCGCCGCGGGGTCAGCAGTAAGGCAGGTATTGATAGTATCTCCATTCTTAAGAGGAGGAAACTGAAGAACAGAGAGATTAAGTGATTTACCCAAGGCCACACAGCTAGATTTCAAACGTACGCCGCTGAGCACCAGATCGGCACTGCAGACCTCCATCCCGGGGCCTCCCCTGCACGCGTGCACAAGCGTGCACACGCACGCGCGCACACACACTAGCTGACACCTACCCACACTCTCTCGATGCGCTTCTCCACCCACACCTGTGCTGCTTCCCCTTCCTGCCCTCCAGGCCCCGGCGGACTGAACCAGGAGCAGGACCTTCCAGACTCACAGCTGCCTCCTGCCCTTCTCAGCCCGCTGGCAATACTCTGGGCCGTCCATACAGGGTGCCTCCCACAACCCCTCCCCCCCCAACCCAGAGACCACATTCTGGGTGGGAGGGGCTCCTGCGTACCCCTTACCAGACGGTTCTGAATAATAATTAGAATAACAATAGTTCCCTCTCACGGAGTAATTTTCCTAGAGCTCAGCTAGGCATCTTATCCCCCAGCTAGGCATTTAATCCTCCCAGCAACTCGCAAGGTAGGATTATCATTTCCATTTTGCTCAAAATTAAGGTTCAAAGATGGAAGTGACTTGTCAGGGGCATCGTAGACTTGGACCCACACCCAGGGCTAAGCGGCTGCCTCTCTCGAGTGTTTGCTTTTCCCACAGCACAGCAGTATCTCTCTCTTTCTCTCTCTCTCTCTCTCTCTCTCTCTCTTTCTCACACACACACACACACACACACGGTTTCCACCCACAACACAGACCAGCCGCACAACTCATGCACCTACACGTGAGGTCCACAAGCCTCCCACCTCCCGCCGCCCCCCCCATGTTTGCCAGGTCATGCTCCCTGCCTCCTGCCGCGCCCCTCCACCCCTCCCTCCCGCTCACTGGCTGGCTTCTTGAGCTGGAACAAAACCACCTGGGCTCAGCCAGCCACGCTGACCTGCAGCCCCAAGTCTTTTGCTGGTTAATGGCAGGTCCCTACGGCCCGCCCCACGGCCTTGGGAACAGCTGCCTCCACTTAGATTCCAGCCGCCCCTTCCCCTCCAGGAGGGAACAAAAGAGAGAAGCCGGGAGGAGAGAGAACAGGAGGGAGGTCTGAGCAGGAAGGGGAGAAGCGAGAAGGTGGTAGGCATCCTTCCACAAGCTCTCACACCCCGCTCCCCCCAGTGATCAGGAGCCCCAGGCTGTGCAGGCCTTGGCCTTCTCCTGGACTCTGTTCTCCCACCGGTAAAACCAAGAGGAGGTTCCTTCCAGCTGAGCTGACACTCAGAGGTTGGTTCTTCATCCTCTGGACCCAAACATCTGTCAGGGCCAGGCTGGGGGCAAAGGGGACCTGAGGTGCCATGCTTTGCAGTTTTGGATGGTTCAACGAGCTAAAAAGAACTCTGGGTATAGAGTCCCCAGTTTGGGTACAAATTCCAATTCTGTGACAGTCCCTGTGCAATTTTAGGCAGGGTCATCACTAGCCCACATGGCGTCTTTGCATAAATAAGGAAAAAAATCCCTCTCTGAGAAGATACTCCCTCAGCTAGGACACGTGGCTTGGCAAGCTGAACACTGACTGGTTAGACCCTTCAGCCTGGTACCTTTGTGCAGGACACAGCCTGCACAACCGTACGTGGCAGTCCTAAGCTTGGCAAGTTTCCTCTCTGAGCCCCAGTGTCTTCCTCTGTAAGACGGGGGAGATCCCATCAGCATCACAGGATGCTAGGTGGTCACCTCATCTATCTCGTTTTGCCCTTTTATCCCCGGGATGGAGCCCAGAGGAGGCACTCAATGTCTGGGCGTAAAGGACCGCACAGAGAGCTGGCTGCAGGAAAAGCAGGCTACAAACTATTAAGTGCCGTCTAGTGGAAGGAAGTGTCATCTTAGGTCACTTTCACCCGGGTCAGGAGGGCCCAGGTTGGTCAGGGGCAAGGAGGGGGTGGGTTTAGCAGCTGAGGGACAGGAAGGAGAGTTAGTGGGGGCTGGGGAGCCTGGCTGTAATGCCCACTATCCCCACAGGCACAGCCTTTTATAGTGGGTCACACAGTTTGCCTTCGCTGCCTTTGCCCCCATCCTAGTAACTATGCAAAGAATAAGGGCTGTCACCTATGCCCAGTCCCATGAATTAGCTCCTCTAACCCACACCCGTGTGAGATGAGTATAAATCACCCGTTTTCCAGATAAACAGAGGCCAAGGAGGTCAGTGACTTGTCCAAGGTCACACCGGTAGAGGAGGTAGGCCAGGATTCAAACCCAGCTCTGTCTCAGACCCGTCAGTTCCACTGGGTGTCATCATTTCCATTTAACAGATGAAGAAACGGAGGCCCCCGAAAGTTTGGTAATGCAGCTAGGCCCCACTGAAGGGTCCACCTCGGGACTTTGTGCCTCCAGCAGGGGGTGTTTCTCGTGTCCTCACCTTCCTGGGCCTCAGTTTCCCTTCTCGGAGATGGGGAAAGGGCCCCTCTCCGCCCTGTGGGAGGGGCCTGGCGGCTCAGGCTGAGCCCCGCCCTGCCGCGCTTCTTTGTCCTCGTCGCACAATGCGCCCTTGCTTGGCATTCGAGGCCTTTGTGGGCCGCGCAGCCCAGCGGCGCCCCCCGCCCGCGTTATCAGCGCCGGGAAGCGGCGGCCGAAGCTGGCGGGGCCTCTCTGGGCCGCCGCCCGAGACATGTGTTGGACACGGGCCTTTCAGGCCTGGAGCCGCCGCACAAAGGCCCGGGAAGAAGGCGGAACAAAGGGCTTTTTCACGCGGCAACTGAAAAGCCGCAGATTAGCTCGCGCGTGCTGCGCAGGCGGGGAGGGGCCGCCGGCCACCCCCCCACCCCCACCCCCACCCCCACCCCCACCCCCACCGCCGCCCAGACCCCTCGCCACTGCACTCGCTCAGCCCGGGTCCCTGGGGCTGGGGCCTCCACGCCGACCCCCTCTTTCCTGCTCCGAATTCCCCTCCCCCCCGGGACACGTCCAAGCCCTGAATTCTGCGCCCGGGGCGGGGGGGGGGGGGGCGCCGGGGCCACGCTCTGCCTGCTTCCCCGTTCTGCGCGTTTGGCACCGTTTGCCATTCTCTGAACAATCCCTGCCCGCCATTCTCGGAAGGATTCTTTGCACCTCTGTTCCCTCCCCGCCCGGACTGCCTGCCCCGCCCCCTTGACAAGCCCAATTCTAGGGTCACCTCTTATGGAAAGATGATAGAATGTGCAGTGGGTGCTATAGCGCTGTGCCAGGGGCTCTGCCCGCTTCCAGCCCTCACAGCTGTGGGGTGCAAATTATTAGCCCCATTACCCAGCTGCGGAAACTGAGGCTCAGAAAGGTTGAGGGTGCCCGCGGTCACACAGCAGGTACCGGTGCAGCAGAGATCCAAACCCAGATCCCTTTCCACCCCTCCTCTGTTGGAAAGAGTGTCTCTGCTCCCGGGGTCTCCCTGGCAGGTGGTCCCTCTTTTAGGGTGGGTTGGAGGGGACATGGGCATGGGCTCCACCTGATGCCAGGACACCTCCAATCAGCCCCTCCCTGCCTCCCTCAGGTACGCCATTGACCGTGACTCGGATTTGGATCAGATCTTTGATATCGATGCGGACACGGGCGCCATCGTGACGGGCAAGGGGCTGGACCGCGAGACCGCGGGCTGGCACAACATCACGGTGCTGGCCATGGAGGCTGGTGAGCCGGGGGGCGGGGCGGATATGGGGGGGGAGGGACGAGGGCAGAGTGAGGGGCGGGGCTGAGGCGGGGCAAAGAGAAAGAAACCCAGCGCTGATGGCTGAGTTGCAGGAGGCAAAAGCTGATGGGCAGGAGCAAAGACCTGGGAAGGATCCCAAGCTGAAAGGCGAAGAGCCGGTCTTGAAGCCGGCTTCCTTCTTTGAGCATTTATTGAGCACCCATTACATACGAAGCCCTGTTTTAGAAGCTGGGGATACAGCCCTGAACAAGACAGAAAAGCTCCTGTCTTTGTGCCCTAGACTGTCAGCAAACTGATGGAAAGGGTGTACATCTGTCAGATGTGTGAAGGGCTAGTAAGAAACCGGGAAGGAAGGCCAGGGAAAGGGACTGGGAAGAAGAGGGTGTTGTTGCTCTTAGAAGAAGGCCTCTCTGAGAAGGAGACATCTCAACAGAGACCTCACTGAAGTGAAGGAGTCGGGCCCATGTCTAAGGGAAGAGTGTTCTAAGGGCAGAGAACAGCCAGTGCAAAGGCCCTGAGGTAGTAGTTTGCCCAGCACGTTGGAGGAACAGCGAGGAAACCAGCATGGTTGGTGAGGGGCAGAGTGATCAGCCATTGTAAGGTCTTTGGACTCGACTCTAAATGAGGTGGGAATCACAGGATGGTGTCGCCATTTGAGCCAAGGAGGGGTCATTGCCTGACGGGATACCTCTGGTGGCTGCTCGAGAATAGACTGGGGGCTGAGGGGGAAAGCAGGAGCTCAACTGGAAGTTAAATGTGACAGTGGCCTGGGCCAGGGTGATCAGCCACAGAGGGTGCAAGATGTGATCAGCCTTGGGAGACAGGCTGAAAATGGCACCACAGAATGACCGACGTGGAGGTAAGAGATGGAGAGGGGTCCAGGACTACTCTGAGGTGCTTGGCCTGGGTTTCTGGAAGAGGGCGTGTGTGCGTGGGCAACCGGGGAGGAGTGTGGGCTGGGAGGGAAAAGGGGGGGTGTCTATGCATGGGGTCCAGATAAGTAAGGCCATGGAAGTGAGGAGCTAAGAGCACAGGGATTGACAGAGCCCCAGGAGAGGGGAGAGTGCACTTGCCGGGCCCTGGTCCCCAAGCCCCAAGCCTCCCCCCTCCCAGCCCCCCATCAGCTCTCAGGCTACAGGAGCCAGCAGAGCTGTCTGTAAGCAGCCCTGACACAGCAGAGAGACTCTGAGCCTCTGAGCCTCGGGTGGGTGGGTGGGCGACATTCAGACTTGCCTCTGCACACTTCGGCCCCAAGCCCCTCCTGCCCGTGTGAGCCCCCCTGCCGGCCTTCCTCCTCCTCCGCCTGCTGGCCCCCTCCCACTTTGCGGGCCCCACTGGCCCGTGGGCCAAGGAAGTCCCTCGGCTGAAGTTCCCTTGGTCTCTTTCAACTGCAGTTTAAAAGAAAATACAAAGCTGGCTCAAACCTCCGTGCCTGCTGCTCCGGAGCCTTTGAATCCACTCCTCCACGGCATGAAAGGGAGATAAGAAAGGTGGCTGGAGAGGAAGTGGCGGCTGGACTAGGGGGGAGGAGAGCTCCCCCCCCTTACCTCCCTGAACCTGCTCCCTGGGCAGCTGGGGGGACTGGCCTGGCTGCTGGGCCGAGATGCCTCCTCTCCCTGCCCACAAACGCGTGTCCCCCGCTAGCCTGTCACACTGCCTGATACCCCACTCTTGGGTGAAGCCAGTGGGTCTCTTTTCAGAAAGCAGCTAGAGTGGCAGACAAAGTCGGTAAGGCTGCCATCGCACAGGAGAAGGTGGAGGGGACCCTCCCACAAACATTTTACAACGTTCACCTAATACACGTTCTGGGCTGGATGCTTTCTAGGGGGGACTTTTATTGAATCAGCATCCGTAACCCATCAGTACCCATTTTACCGATGGGAAGATGGAGGCCCAGAGAGGAAACTGGCCCAAGGAGGTGCAGCAAGCCTGCCTGGTTCCCTCTACGCCATTGCCACGTAGGCTCCCTTTTCCTGGTACTCTCTGCAGCCAGCCCCACCCCTCTCGCACCCACCGTCCCTAGCAGCTGAGCATGGGGTAGATGAGGCTCGGAAGGGAGAAGACTGATTACTGGGCTAGACATCCTCCCCCTCTGAGCTGCAATCGACAACCCCTGCCCAACCTTCACCAGGTATTAATCAATGGGAAAATGAATGGCTCCCACTTCACAGAGCTGGTGGGAAGATTCGGTAGGATCACGCATGGGAAGAACTTAGCCTAGTACTTAATAAGTGCTCAATTAGTGATATGTATTGATCCTGACTCTGTGCACTTGACTTAAGCACCAACCCGGCGCAAGGCATTTTACAGTGTTGCCTTCACTGAATGCTCCCACCTGAGAGGTGTCGGCTCTGCCCTTATCCCCAACGTGTGGATGGGAGGTGAAGTCGTTCGTCCACATTCCCAGCCCCAGCCCGTCTGACCCCAAAGCCCGGCTCGCCCCTAGATGCCCCTCGAGTCGCGTTTCTCTGGTGCCAGGCACACATCCGAGAGTGTCACAAATAACCCACCCACTCCAGCTTCTCACCACGGGTGTGAGACAGGGGCAGAATGATTATCCCCACTTTACAGATGAGGAAATAAAGGCTCAGGGAGGAACAGCGATGGCACCATGGTCACAGAGCAAATCCGTGCGGCGCCAGGGCTCCACCCCAGCCCTCCTGCCTCCCAGCAGCCAGCCAAGTGCAATGCCACTGGGTCTGCCCGCCCATGCCCCCCTGCGGAAGCATCCATTTGACTTGCTCAGAAACCGAGGATGCTGGCAGGGTCACAGTGGCCCCACTTGCTCCGGGCGTAACAAACACGAGGCGACAAGAATCAGAGGGGAAATATTTATACACAGTGGCGGAGCTTGGTGAGCCCCCTTGGAGAACGTTGCACTCGGTCAGGAGCCACTGCCACTGTCATACTGGATTACCTCAAAGACTCCCGAGCCACTTAGTATGCCGGCTCCCCTCTCCCCGAACTTCTGAGTCATCCATTCTTCCACTGACATTATCTTTAACGTTTTGTAATCATGAAATATTAATGACCAATATTGAATTTAAAGTACAATTTGTGTCTGAATCCTTCGGTGGAAAGGGCAGTTGTAAAGGGACAGTCTTCAAAGAGACGGGGGTGTGGGCTTGGAAAGCCAGTGCCAGGGATGGGGGTGCCAGGGGCTGCATCCGGCCCCCTCCCCCAGCATCGTCTGGCCCTACGCTGGTCTGGAGGGGGTGGTCACTAGCTGCCGGGAACAGCAAAGAGTTAACCAGATTAGCAAGAAGCTTCCCCATCTGGGTCACCCCGGGGCCGAGTACGTCTTACAGCACCCTGGTTTTTCCGTCATAGCTCGCGTTATGATTTACATATGCATTTACGTGTGTAGCTAATCTCTTTTCCCCAGGAAGCAGTACCCTCCACGAGGGCAGGGTCTCATCTGCATCTGCCCCGTTCATGCAGGGCTGGCACTTAGTAGGCGTGTGTAGATATTTACCAAATGGACGGATGAATGGGCTGACCCGCCCAGTTAGGAAAGCAGGGGGCGTGGCAGGCAAGAACTCTGTGCCAGTTGCGGGGTGAGTTGGGACAGGTCAGTCCCCCCCCCCCCCCCCCCCGCTCATTGCCTTAGTTTTCTCATCTGTAAAGTGGCACTGTTGTTAGATGGCTGCAAACATAATAACTTTACGATGTCTTTACGATAATAGCTGCTTCTACTTATTTGACGCTTAACGGTATGCCAGACATCATGTCGAAGGCTTTATATAAAGCATCTCATGTCGTGTACATTTTAGTCTGTGCATGTAAAGTGCCTAGCATGGTTCCCAACACACAGTACGTGCTATTTATAGCCAGAGAAAGAATCGGAGGGCAGAAGGAATGTCAGAGATGATGGACTGCAGTCGCCACCCGCCCCCGCTTCATAGCTGGGGAGACTGAACCCAAGGAAGGGAAGCAACTTACTCAAGCCCAGCAGTAAGGCCTTATGACTCCCAGTCCAGTGCTCCTTAGGAGGACAACAGAGGGGGATCTGAGGAGGCTGGAGGAAGGAGCAGGGATGGGGGTGAGGGCTTGCAGAGGAGTGAGAAGGTACCACAAGGACACGCCCCTCCCCCACGTCTACCCTGGGCCAGTGTTTTCTGAGGGCCTCTGGCCACCACCCATCCTGGGCTGGGTGCTAGGACCTGGTGGTAAACAAGGCTTGGCCACTGCCTTTCAAGCTCACGGAGGGGCGGTGGGGCAGGAGCTAGACATCCCAACAGTCAGCTAGAACACACAGTGGAAGTAAGGGGACAGTGGGCACTCAGGAGGAACACGAAGGGACTTGCCCACCCGGAGGGGAAGAAGCAAAAAGCCTTTCCTAGAAGAGGGCACATGTGAGTTGGGTCTAAAAGGCTGAGGAAAGAGGGTTTGGAGGCTCCAGGCAGAAAGACCTAGAAGCTGGGCAGTCTACTGGCCATTCTGAGAACAGGGAGTGTGGCCAGGGGCCAGGGCTGGGGGGCGGCTGCAGCAGGCCGCTGAGGCGAGCATGCAGAAACTCACTGGTCCTCTACAGGAAGGGCCTTGGATGTCCTGTGCGGAGCCAGACATCTCCTGCAGACAATGGGGAACCAATGCAGGTCTTTGAGCAGAAGACTGATATGGTCAGATGAGCGGTCCCAACGTTCGCTTGGGCTCATGGCTAAACAGGAGGGGGCTGGCCCGGAGCAGGAAAACAGAGGGGAGGCCGTTGTGAAGACTCAGGCTTAGACACGAGCTGGGGGTGTGAGGGCAGGGCTAGGACGGGCAGGAAGAGGCGCCAGGGGAGCAGAGTCTGGGCAAGAGGCTTGGCATAACCCTGCATGGAAGGGGCTGCTTTGAAAGGCACTGAACTCCCCATCACCAGAGGTATGTAAACCAGGCCTGGGTTCCTCGCGCCATGGGTGCCTCCCAGACTCCTGTGCCATCTGAATACCTAACAGATGACGCCTGGAATAAAGGGTTCGTGATGTCCGTGGAGTCTCCAGGACCAGTTCAGCCCTAGGAAGGAAAACTCTCTCCCACCCAGCCCATTCCAGGGTTCCTGTTTCACCACGAAGCCCCCCCTCACCCTTTGAAGGACTACACATCCCTCCCCCCAACAAAGTCAAAGCCTCCAGAGGAGGAAGCCAAAGAGATCTCAGAGTCCCGAGAGAGACGAGAGAGACGGGGAAGGGTGCCTAAACCTGGTGCTCCCACTACAGGGGAGTTGGGACAGGGCAGGGGTGTAAGGACTCCGCTTCGACAGCCCTGACTCCCCTCCCCTGGAGCGCCCCCACTTGCTCACCCAGCCCCCTCACCGGTCTGCACGCTTGTCTTGGCCAGCGGGTAATTGGGATGATAAATCTTCCTGCCCAGCTGGCCAGCTCTAATCAGAGCCTGGTGTTTGGATGCAATTTAATTCTCTCGGGAGAGGGAGGGGCTGGGGGGGGACTGGAGAAGAGGGTCCGGCTCTGCTGCCCACCCCCCACCGCAAGTGAGTGGGAAGGAGGTGCCTTTGAGCTGCCCCCCAACCTCTCTCCCTCCCCTCCCCCCTGCCCCTCCCCCCCCCCCCCCCGCCAGTCCCTCCCTCCTCGCCCTGACTTCTCACTCTCTCTGTGGCAGCCAAGAACTTCAGAGTGCAGCTCCTATTTGTTTTACTGATGAGAAAACCTTAGTCCAAAGAGAGAGGCAGGAACAGGGTCACACGGGCTGACTGGTTCCCAGACGGAGAGACCTTGGAGGGGGTGCAGCCCCCACAGGGTCAGTCCATCCGGAGAGGGCTTGGTCTCTCCCTGTGGCCTCCCCAGCATCCCAGCATAGTCAGGGATGCCATAGACAGTGAAATCCGTTCCTTCGACATCTTTACTAAGCACCTACTATGTGCCATGCACATCACGGTAAACAAAACAGAAATTCTGCTTACTTTCCGGTGGGGGAGATCGGTGATGAGCAAGTTCAAGTAAGGCAAAACAGAGGGGGTGTTGGGTAAGTGTTATGGAGAGAAAGCAGGGAAGGGAGTGTCTGGTGGGGTGGCAAGGGGCGTCTTTAAATACGGTCATCGGGAGAGGTCTCTCTGAAAAGGCATCTGGGCAAAGAACTGAAGGATCGAAGTTGGGGCAGAGCCAAAGAGGGGTGGGTGAGGGACAAAGCCAGGGAGATGATAGCGGCAAGATTGTGTGCGGCCTGCGAGCATGTAGGACTTGGGTGTATATTCTGATGGCCCAGGACTGAGGCAGTCAGGGAGAGCTTCCAGGAGGAGGCAGAGACATTCGTTCAGGACTTTGAGGCGAGTAGGACTCTGACAGCTAAAGACGGCAAGAAAGGCAGTACCGCCTGGTGATTGGAGGCTCCCCCTTTGGAGCCAGACCCAGGTTCGATCCCAGATTGATCGCTCGTTCCCTAGGAGACCTCTCTGAATGGGTTCCTCATCAGTAAAACGCCAATAATACTAGTCTCTACCTCCCACAACGGTTGACAGGATGAAATGGGGCAGCACAGACCCTGGCCCACAGCGCATGCTCCGTAGGTGTTTGCTGATGTCTTTCCGGGCAGGCTCACGTTCCTAGGGGTGCCCCTAACAGTTACCAGGCTAGCTCCCAGCTCCTCTTCCCTTCCCAGTGGCCCCCAGCCCTCCAAGCCCAGTTTGGTTCAGATACCAGGTAAGTACCTGCCAGGGGCTGGGGTCTTCCTTGGAGGGGATCCAGGACCTCATTATCTGCAGCCCGCCCTTCCCCTCGGGGAGATGCCGTTCCTCTTCCCTCCCATCCCCCTCACCTGATTACTTCCTCGTTGGATCTCAGCCCAAAGGTCACTTACTTCAGGGAAAACGTCCCTGCACCCACCCCGCTCCCGAACCTTTCTCTCTTAGCTCTTATCGGAGTCTGGAGTGATGTCTATCCCCGCCACCAGACTGACAGACCGCGTTGGTCTCGTTCCCCGTTAAGTCCTTGGCGCAAAGGAGGCACTCAATTCATAATTGTCAGCAAAACCCAGAAGTCTCAGCTCCAAACCGCTCAGTCCAATCCCCTGTCCATTATACGTCAGGGGCTCTGAGGCCCAGAGAAGGAAGGAGACCTGCCCACGTGGTTCAGCAGTTCTCCTGCCCCGAGTCCAGTCTCTTCCTGAGGCACCCACTGACCTGTCCAGCCTCCTCGGCCGCGCAGGCCCCCGGGGCTTCACCTGCCACCTTCTCGGATTCATAGTGAGCTAGCTCGGGGAGGAAGCACCAGGCCGAAGCACGTTTAATTTTCATTTAGGAATCTGTTAAGGCTGCAGGCCTGCTCAGCTCCGGGCTGTCAATCAGCCTTCCTCAAGGCTGCATCAATTAGTTTAAAAATATTGAATGCAATTTTGCCTGACACAACATATTGCAGCTACTGCAAAATATAATTTATTTTAGAAGAAGAAATAATTAAACTAATTTGCATGTCAGTCAGCTGAACATAGATGCCAAGAGGGGGGTTGAGGCCCATGGGGCACCCAGGGCACCTGCTGCTGGGTGTTGGGGAAGGTCGGCTTGGGCCTGGGTCCGAGCAGTAGCTGTCGCCAGAGGGCCACACATCCAGGCTGCAGGAGAGTCTGCCTGCCTTGTGTCTAGACCAAGCACTGGCCTGAGAGGCAGGAGACCCAGGTCCCAACCCAGCTCTGCACGGACTCGCCTGGGGCTCTGGGCAAAGTCCTGGCCCTCAGTTTTCTCCTCTACAAAATGGGTCTAGCCAGACCTCTTTTACAGGTTGTTTTCAGGTCAAATGAGGTCACAGATACGAAAGTTTGTTATAAACTGGAACGTCCCGCACAGCGGTGAAGGTCAATTAACTGATGGATTCTTTGTTTTTTTTCCCCAGAAACATTTAAATGGGTAACATTACAAATTCATTATTAGCAATTATCACAAACGATGTTGATCAGGAGGGGTTTGGAGGAAGCCCACCAGAAGTAAGACGTCAGATGGGACTCCCCCCACCCACCAGTCACCCGGGGCCGTGGCTGGCAGCCCTTGGCACACATTAGACTCCTGGAGCTGTTAAAAAACCTTAAGCCTTGGGCATAAGTGCTTTCTCAAGGCTTTCCCAGGCGATTCTAAATGTGCAGCCAGGCTGGAGGCCGCCGTGATGTCATGGGCACTGGAAACTGACGGAGGGCTGGCCCACAAGCTCTGGGGGTGCCAGGCCAGCCCCAAACTCAGGGGGCCCCGGGATAAGCTATGCAGGTGGCAAATTTGGCAACCTAGAGGCACCCCCTTCCCCGCTCACTCAGCTGCCCCGCCTCTGAGATCCCGGACCCTCAGCTATGCCAAAGGGTTCAGGCCTTTCCCAAGTGGTGACCTGTGACATTTTAAGGTAGGACAACAACAAAAAGGTAATTATGTGAGGTGAGGGATGGGTTAACTAACCTGGTTATGGGACACGTTTCACGAGATACACGTGTCTCAAATCGTCACATCTTAAACTTACACAAGGCTATATGTCAATTCTGTCTCAATAAAGCTAGAGATGGGGGAATAAAGGGGCGGGGGAGCCAGAAGAGGCCCAGCAGATCCCAAAGGAATGGTGCAATAATGCGGGTCTCGCCAGCAGTGGACCCAGCCCCCCCCACCCCCCACCCCCACTCTCCACAGCGGGTCTGCCGCGGACAAGCTCGCCCCGCTCTGGGGTCCCCCTTCTGCATGGCGCATAGGCTCCATCACCCCTTCCCTCTGCCTCAGCGGGGAGAGAGGTGCCTGGTCCTGGCAGCGGGCCTCACCCTCCCCACCTCCTCTCCTCCCAAATGCACCCACCTTCTGTCTGTTTAAGTTCTCCGGCAGCACGCTCTTAAAAATAACGGCTTGCCGGGCATTCCCAGTCACGACTCCAGTCTCCCGCCCCCAGAAAAGCCCCCTCTAATCACTGAAGCAGCAGGTCTGGGTGAGCTGAGAAGATAAGGTGCCCCTGGCTACGGGGAGCTCCAGAGAGGGGTCAGGGTCTGAGTTAATTAAGGCCTCGCCCCCCTCCTTTCCCTGACCCCCGGGAGGTGGCTGCAACTGCCTCCCAATCCCATTTCTCTTTGTGTGCGGTGGCCCTTGAGTTCAGTGAAAAGAGGCAGCTGATCAACCTCACTCCCCACCAGAACTCGTGGGGTTCCTGGCTGCCTGGCAGCTTCCAGGCTCCCCCCAAAATAGCTCCCGGCCAGAGACCCAGCCATCAGGTCACTGCTTGAAAGGGGTGGCTTCCTCTCCTAGTCCTCGAGGTCGCTGGCTGGTAAAGCTTGTCGGTAACGAACTCATGACTAAGATAGCTGAGAGCAGGGCACCAACGAGCACCCAAGAGGTTTGAGGGGCAAGGAGCAGAAAAGGCCAGCACGCAGGGTGCTGCTCAGAGGGGACAGGCTGGGACGAGGTCTCCTTGAATCACTTGATGTCGTTGCTGAAAGGACCCTTGAAGGATGTCTGTTTATTTAACAAATAAATCCTCATATAGCACTTGCTATGTGTTACATACGCACTTTTAAGTGCTTTGCAGATAATTAACTCAATCTGTCCTCTTAACCAACCCATTACTAGGAGCCCCTTTTTGCTGGTGAGAAAGTGGAGGCACAGAGAGGTCGAGCGACCTGCCACAAATCACACAGCTACTAAGTGGCGGAGCTGAGATCGGAACACCTTGGCTCGGAGACCTTGCTCTGAATCACTATGCTCTCCGTTCATTGTCCACACATGGAAAGTGATGTCGGGGAGGGAAAGGTCTTACCCAAGATCAGACACTGGGTCAAAGACAGAGCCACGCCAAGAATTCAAGCCTCTTTCCGTGAAAGTCCTCCCAGACTTCATTCATTCGTCCAACAGAAGTATTAGAACCTACTCTGGGCCGTATCCCACAATGCCGGGAGCCCAGGGATTAATACAACAGGGACCTTGACCTCAAAGACATCACAGGTAGAAGCGTGGGGAGGTCATGGTTTTGCTGAAGGCCCCGGCCAAGACTCACACCCAGTGGCCTTGTCTTGCCCTTTCAGGATCAGCTCTCGAAAGGGCAGAGATTTGGGGGTCCAGGTGCCAGTGGCCCATTTCTTTCATGTTTCTCGTGCTTTAGTTTCTCTGCTGCCAAGTGGGGATCTACATGGAACCAAAGCCCAGGATTTCCGCCAGGGTACCTGAAATAATGGATGTGGATACTCCAGGCGCATTCTGTGCGCTCGATGGTGATGGGATGCTGAGCGTAGGATGTTGGCTGATGGCAACGGCCGTGACAGTTTTGCTGGGGGTGGCAGTAGGGGTGGTGATATGACGGTGATATGGGTCTTTACGGTGGGACTAATGGCAGTAACGATGGCGCTGGTAATGGGTGACAGCGATGGTGTTGACGACGGTGATGGGGCGGCACTGGGGGTTATGGTGGCGGAGGTTGCCATGATACATGATATGATACCAGGGGTGCCAATGCCAAAGGCAATGGTGGTGATGGTGACGGTGACAGTGATGATTACACCGATGACCTAGTGGGTGGTGATGGATGGTGATGGCAACAGTGCTGGTGACCCACTCATGCCAGACGTCCTCAGTCCTGATCCTCCTACCTGCTTGATCAATCCACAGATCTCTCAGCATGATCCCACTGCCTAGTCTGGTCCTAGCAGCAGATGGGGGCTTGTCTAGATCTCGCACTGGATGCCTCTCACCCTGCTCCTGTGATCTCGCTGCAGACAATCATGCCCAGCTCTCCCGGGCATCCCTAAGGATCCGAATCCTGGATGTGAACGACAATCCCCCGGAGCTGGCCACCCCCTACGAGGCAGCGGTGTGCGAGGATGCCAAGCCAGGACAGGTACACTGAGGGGCTGGGGCCGGGGGCCTGTTGCCAGGACTGGCCGGGACACCCTCTATCCAGGTCCAGAGTGGGCTCAGCCTCACCTCAGCTCCCTGCCCTGTCCTCACCCTTCAGCTTATCCAGACCATCAGCGTGGTGGACAGAGACGAGCCTCAGGGCGGGCATCGCTTCTATTTCCGCCTGGTGCCTGAAGCACCCAGCAACCCTCACTTCTCCCTGCTTGACATCCAAGGTGAGTCACCTCTGAACCACCAAATCCTAGGAGGCGTGGAGGGAGGGGCCTAGCCTCCCCTTCCCATATTATAGGGGGAGAGGCTGGGGCACACAGAGGATCAGCGTCGGGTCCAACATCATCCAGAAAATCTGGGCCAGGCTGGAGCTGTTAGCCAGCCCACTGGCCAAACCCTGGAGCACAAGCTGGGGGTGAGTTGGCAGAGTGGAGAGGGGGCACCCCAAGAGAAGAGAATGGAAAGATACAGAAAAGGAACAGATGAGGAGTGGGTTGGCCAGAGTCCTGGATGGAAAGAGCCCCGGGTCTGAGTGAAGATTGAAATAGCCCACGTGCACACACTCCCACCCTTCAGTTTAAAAAGCTCTGTGTCCCACTCATGTTTCTCTTTGCCTCCTCACGGCCGTCCTGGGAAGTGGGAGGTGGTTTTCTTACCCCTCCTCCTATTTTGCCCCCTGTGATAAAACGGAGACTCTAAGAGGAAAGAGGCCGGGGGGCCGGGGTGGCTCAGTCGGTTAAGCATCCGACTTGGGCTCCGGTCGTGACCTAGTCGTTCGTGAGTTCTAGCCCCACGATGGGCTCTGCTGTCACCATGGAGCCCGCTTCAGATCTGCTCCCTCTCTCTCGGCCCCTCCCCCACTTACGCGTCCGCGCGTGCGCGCTCTCTCTCTCTCTCTCTCTCTCTCTCTCTCTCTCTGTCTGTCTCTAATAAACATTTAAGAGAAGGGGACCCACCCAGGGCCATGCAGGGAGTCAGTCAGTGGTGGGCTGGGATTCCAAGCCACCCCTGTCTCAGATCCAGCACGCTTCCTGCTTTAGCTCACTCACCACCTTGCAAGTGATGGCCCAGCCTGAGCTGATCGCGCTGTGAGACATCCCTCAAGAAGCCTCGGTCTGAAACTTTGAGGAATGAGCTACGGGAGGGGGACTGTCAGTGCGCTGGGAGTGAGGTCCCTGGCCCAGGCTCAGCCAGGGCCTCTCGGTGCAACCCCAGCAAGGTCTGCACCTCCCTAAGCCTCCGTTGTGTCATCTGCAAAATGGGGCTGAAAATGCCTGTCCTCGCCCTTTAGCTCGGCCGAAGGTGGCTAGGTGGCCCCAACGAGATGAGGGCTACCAAGGTATATTGTTAGTACCCAGAACGTGTCATTTCCTGCTTTCAGCAATTATTTATTGAGCGCTTATTGAAACACGGTGCCTATATATCAGGCACTATTCTAGGGCCTGAGAATACAGTGGCAAACAAGACGAAACCCCTGCCCTCATGGAGTTGACCTTCTGGTGAGGGGAGGTAGAAAGTAAACAAATAAATAATATGTCAGGCATGCTAAGTGGCTGGAACATGGGTCATGCAATCTCCCCAAGAGTCTGGACCTGGGCCCCGAGTGCCTAGAGCAGTGCCTGGCACATAGTGGGTGTGCAATCAAACGTGTTAAACAAAACGGGGGGAAGTAAAGCCGAGTAAGAGTAGGAGCTATCTTACTTTTTTTTTTAACGATTATTTATTTTTGAGACAGAGAGAGACAGAGCATGAACGGGGGAGGGTCAGAGAGAGGGAGACACAGAATCGGAAACAGGCTCCAGGCTCTGAGCTGTCAGCACAGAGCCCGAGGCGGGGCTCAAACTCACGGACCGTGAGATCATGACCTGAGCCGAAGTCGGCCGCTTAACCGACTGAGCCACCCAGGCGCCCCGAGTAGGAGCTATCTTAAATAAAGGGGTCTGGGAAGCCCTCTCCGAGGGAAGCAAGAGTGGTGGAGATCTAAAGGAAATTAGGGAGTAAGTCATGCTGATAACTGGACAAAGAATGATCCAGGTAGACAGAACAGTAAGTGCAAAGGCCCTGAGGAGGCAGCAGGCCTGGGATGTTCAAGGAACAGGAGGCCTGCGTGGTTGGAATGAGGGGGTGCCAGGACTAGGAGACCAGGCCATGTTGATTCTTTCTGACCCTGGAACATCTCTGGGATCACCCCCGAGACCTTTACAATGCTTCCCTCCAAAAGAAGGGACCTCAGTGGTCTCGGAAGCCAGACCTTCTGTATTTCCGAGAGTCATATTAAAAATATCTCACAACCAATCAAAAGGGACACTGACCATAAATAACCTGGCACGGGACCCTAGAACCCCTGCTGGGCCCGGCTTCACCCCCTCAATGGCTTGATTGTGCCAAAGTTGGGGGTGGGCATGGGGAAAAGGCTAAGGCAGCAGGGAGGGACGTGGGACACTCAGAGTCATAGCTATTTAAGCCTTTCTGGAAGTATTTCAATATTTTAACAACTGGTAGTGCCTTGCCTGCTCATTATTCCAGTGGTATCCTGAGTTGGCCCCGGGAGACACAAATAGGCCTGGCTTAACCTCATCAAGTTCACAAGTCTTTCCAACCCAAGGGGCCTAAAGTTCTGTCCCAACTGCCTCTCTTTGATGGGGAGCCGCCAGGAGCTCCCATCCGGCGCGACCACCTGGTGTGAGCTCCAGGAGAAGGGTGGCGGGCCATGTGTTGAGCTCAGCACAGCCGCTGAAGGGCTCCTCCGCCAGCCCCCTAGCCCCTTCCCACGGCCTGCCAAGCCCCCTCCTCCTCACCGTATAAATATCCTGGGTGACAAACAGCTACCCCAACCCATCTGTTTCTTTGTACACATTTGTAGCCAGTTTGGAAACGTGATTTATAAATATTGCTTTCCCAGCCAGGGATTAACACTGATGTATGTCAGGCCAGATGGATGGATACGGTGCTGGGCGCAGATCCTGCCTGGAAGGGTGGGGTAAGGGTCTGGGGTGGCCAGCGACTTCCCCAGGTGAAGCCAGCCACTGCCCAGGAGGGCAGCTCGGGAGGTTCAGGGATGATGCCCAGGGATTCCCCTTTGTCGAGGAGTGGCAGGGACCAGAGCTCTCAGACCATATGGCTTCGTGGCCAAAGACAGCAACCCCGAGAAACAAACATCTCTCCCCTCCTCTGTTCTTGCTTGGGAATTTGAGGCTGAGCCAGAGCCAGGCACTCAGTTTTCAAATCTGTCTACTTCTCTGTCCCTCTACAACCACTATCCTCTCACACCTAAAACACACAGTGTCTTCCTGACCGATCTTCCACATCCACTCGTGTTTTAGATTAGAAACTCCCTTGCCCCACACATAGGCTCAGCGAGGGCAGGGACCATGTCTGTCTTGTTCAATGCTGTATCCTCAAGGGCTAGACTAATCCTGGCATACAGAGGGTGCTCAATTAGTATTTGCTGTGGGATTAGTCTCTTCTTTGCTTAAAACCCACCAATCAGTGACCTCCTGCTGCTTTTAAGAAAATAACCCCAATTCCTTACAACGGCTTCTAAGACTTCCCATGAGGAGCCCTGCCCACCCTGACTCCCAGACTCACTTTGATTCACTCTAGCCACTCCTTCATCCCTCCAGTCACAAAGCACCGCTTTAGTTCCTTGAACATCTTGTGCTTCTCCCGACCTCAGGGCCTTTGCATGGGCTGTTCCCTCTCCTTGAACTCATCATTCAGGGCTCAGCAATAATATCACTTCTTCCAAGAAGATCTCTCTGACCTCTGAGACCAAGTCAGGTCCTCCGTTAGGTGCTCTTCCTGTACTTTTTCCTTCTTAGCACTCACCATGGTTTATAACTGTAGACTAAATTGTGAGTTTATTTAATTAACATCTGTTTCTCACAGTAGGATCTGAGCTCAGATCCAGGACTATGATTGGTTCAGCTCTCCATTGTTTTCTTCCAGCAACTAGTAGGGTACTAGGACATAGTACTTACTCAGTAAAGATTTATTGGATGGATGGATGGATGGATGGATGGAGGATGGATGGATGGATAGATGGATGGATGGATGGATGGATGATTTAATGGAAAATATAGCTATGCCACCAATTCACGGACTAAATTCAGACAAGTCACTTCTCTCTGAGCCTCAACTTCCACGTGTATAAAATGGGAATAATGTCACAACACTTGGTGGCTGTGATGATTAAACATCACTATATATTTCATGCATCTACACAATCCTTGAGGCATAAAAAGCATGCAGTCAGCACAAAGGAGTCCCACATCATTTCCTCTTCCTCGTCTTGCTCTCGAGCCTCCTTTCCTGCCTATCTGGGAAGGCAGATATTTTCACAGCCGGGGGGTGATTCTCCCTCTGACGGGGAGGCTGGAGTCGCGGCAGAGCTTGAGGAGCTGACCCGGGACCACCAGTGACCTTAAACGTTGCAGGTCACGCAAGTGTCATTCTTCAAGTCTGGCTCGGTGCCAGGGGAGAGTCAGGCACACCCGAACCTAACGCCACGTGACAAGTCCTGTAACAGAAGTGTGCGTGGCACCTGCATAGTCAGAGCAAGGAGGGACAAGCCATAAATCCTTCCTTTCCAGGGAGGCAGAGAAAGGAGGCCACGGAAAGGAGGTGACATTTAGCTGGAGCATGACAGATGAGGAATTTGCCCAGGCAAGAAGGTGGAGTGGGCCCACCCAGGGAGTGGGCACGTGGGCCGCGTAGGGAACAGGGGGTGGGGCACAAACGACTTAGCGGCCGGCAGCTACTGAGAATTTCTCTGTGCCGGGACCCATTCTAAGGGTTATTCGTGAATGTCACCATTTACCCTTCACACCTCTGTGTTACCATTTTCCTCGGTTACAGAGGAGGAACCCGAGGCCCAGGGTAGCTTAGTGAGCTCTGGAGCTGGCAAACGATCGACTTGGCATTATTTTTTAACATTTTAGTGGAAACTTGAAAATATGTATAAAAGTAGATAGAATCTCCTGAAATCTCCTGATACTCGTCCCATGAAATCTCCTCATCCCATGAGCTTCGACCCATGACTCATCTTGTGAGAGATGGATCTGTAGTTCAAGGTCACAGGCCACCTCTTTTCTCCTGTATCGTGCCCACGATACAGGACTAGGGGGCTGAATTGGGCTAACTGGGGCCACCAAGCCAGGGAAGGGACCCAGACTGCTGAAGTCTGAGGTCAGAGGGGTTAGCGGGAAGACTGTGGGGGCAGGGAGAAGGACGCAGGAGTGAAGCCTGGGCCCTGGGCAGGAAGGCAGGGCCCCCTTGTGTGGGGCTGGCTGCAAAGGGCGGGGGCAGCAGCCAGCGGGCTCTGAGTGCTTCTGTGTCACTGCACTGATGGCCATCAAGGTGATGGAGGCTCAGGGATGGCCTGGCCCGTACAGGAGAGGGACGGAGGAGGCAGGAAGGGCAGGAGAAGTGGGCGCCACCTACCGTGTGAGCCCGCGCTCGGAGGCTCGAGCGCCACCGCCGTCCTGCCTGGCATCCCCGGGAACAGGCTGGCGTGGTGCAATGACCACGGCTGGTGTTAGTTCGCTGTCCTCTGTGGTCACACGTGTAGAAAGGAGACCTTGGTGCACTAGGGTCCCCTCATCAGGCCCCAGGGGCCAGGTCCCAGCCCTCCAGGCTCAGCCACTTAGACTCCAGCCAGAAAGAGCCCTCAGCCAAAGCCCGTGCTGGAGAAGACTAGTCGTCTCTGTGACCCGGGACTTGTCAGGGCCCAGCAAGCCACAACCCAAGGACCGCGGGGCCCCAGGGTCAGGGTGTCTGGGTGTCCGGGGTGGAACAAAAACAGGCTGTTGAGATGAATGAGGGGGAAAAAAAATGACATAGCCAGGGACAGGACCTTGGCCCAGCTGGGGACAGAATCTTGGAAAAGCTGGGGACAGGACCTTGGCACAGCTGGGGACAAAACCTTGGAATAGCTGAAAACAGAATCTTCAGATAGCTGGGAATAGAATCTCGTGACAGCCAAGGACAGAAGCGGGGGCTATGTGGCTGGGAACAGGATCTTCGGGCGGAATTGGGGGAGCTGGAGGGGGGGGGAGAAGGATCCATGGGCCACCTGGGAGGCAGGAGCTTGGGGACACAGGGAGGCAAATCCCGCGGTGGCATCAGGAGGTGGCCGGGACGGGGTGTGGGGGGGCGGGGCTGACCCCGGACCCCGAGTCACACGCCCCTCCCTTCTTCCGGAGCAGACAACACAGCAGCGGTGCACACACAGCACATGGGCTTCAACCGGCAGGAGCAGGATGTGTTTTTCCTGCCCATCCTGGTGGTGGACAGCGGGCCGCCCACCCTGAGCAGCACGGGCACGCTCACCATCCGCATCTGTGGCTGCGACAGCTCCGGCACCATCCAGTCCTGCAACACCACAGCCTTCGTCATGGCCGCCTCCCTCAGCCCAGGCGCCCTCATTGCCCTCTTGGTCTGTGTCCTCATCCTGGTCGGTGAGTCCGCCCCCGCCCCCCCCCCCGCCCCCCTGGCCTTCACCCTGAGGCCCTGGGTTTCCTTCCTAGTCGCCCCCTCGGGGCCTCAGCTGCCCGTCCCACAAGGAAGGGTGGCCCGAATGACAGGCTCCCGTGACAAGTCTTCTAAGTACGCGGCAGTCTCCCCACCAGCTCCAGAAAGTGTCGACCCCCACCCGTGACCACTTGCATGCTGGCCGCCCTCTACACAGCCCAAATTCTCCCTAAAATGCTTAAAAAACCAAGCATCTTATAAAAATATGTCCATGGTCCTAGGACTTTAGAAAAAAAAGGGCTCTTGTGAACCTCACAACCACTTAGCCGGCTATCGTCCCCGTTTTTCAGATGAGGAAACTGAGGCCCCTAGAGGTTAAGTGGCTTACATAAGGGTACGTGGTCTTCTGACTTGAAATCAGGCCTGCTCCCCTCGTGTGCCTTGCTCCTTTAACGACACCACCTGCTACGAATCGCAGCTGGGACAAACTCTTGGGGCAGCTGGGGCAAAATCCGAAAGACATTTAGTGGAAGCAAACTCTCCTCCTGTAGCAATCCTATGGGCAGCCAGTGGAACCCACCTGGTGTCACCAGTGAAGAGGCCAAGTTCCAGGAGCTAAGGGGGATCCCAGTGGCCATAATGCCACCTCTTTCCTGTCGCAGCACAAAGGCCTCCCCTCAGCTCTGGCCGCTGGACTTCGCCGACCAGCCAGAGCCCCAGGAACTCGAGCGCGGTCCAGATCGCAGACACCAGCTTGGCCCAGTTCCCTGGGAGATGTCAGCTACCCACCCACTGCCACTGGCGTGGCCCTGCCCACCCCCTGAGAACCTGTCTGCGGCCACGCTGCTCCTCCCCAGCCCCCACCCCCCCTGCAGAGGCCCCGGGCTGGCTCCTCCTAGCTGGGAGGCCGCCCGCCCCCCCTTGTCTCCCCTCCCCAGCCCATGGCTCAGAAACCCTTTTTCCAGAGGGTGCACTTTACAGCGGTTTCATTTTCCGAGGCAGTGCAAACAAATTTCTGCCTAATTGCCCACAAACGAAGAAAGTGCACATCAGTGCTCTAAAGGTGACGGGCGGAATCGCTGATCAGGCCTGGCACATCTGTTGCCCACTGCCCGCGCTCCCCACCATCTGCTCTCTCGGGCATCCCCCTCCGCCGCTCCCAGCCTCCGCTCCGAAAGCCGTCCATCCATCTTTCCCACTTCTCTCCTGACACCTTCCCTCCCTCCGGAGCTGTTCCCAGGCCCTACCCCCTTCCCTGTCACGCGCCACCTTGTTAGGTCGTGTGCGGGAACCTGGCCCCATGGCCCTAGCAGCTGGCCCGGCCGGAGATGTTAGGCACAGCAAGAAGAATCCAGAGCCTGGCGTGGTACCCAGCGTGTGTGTCTCCATCCACCTCCTCACCTACCCATTTAATTCTCTCATTGGTTCATCGGCTCCTTATGTATCCATCCAGTGAGTCCCCCCCATGTGCTAACCTATTGTGGGCGCTGGAATTCATCCGTGAACAAAAGAAACAAAAAGCCTGAAGTAACTACAAAGTTAAAGTAGCCATCACGGAGACGGGGGAGACTGAAGAAGGGGAAAGATTATTTCAAGTTGGGACGTGTTAAGTTTGAAATGCTCCGGGTCGACCCAGAGGACTTGCTCAGTAGGAAATTGGGCATACAATCTAGATTTCGGGGGAGAAGTAAGTCCGAGCCCAGGGCCTGAGATGGGGGGCGGTTATCAGCCTCCACGTGGAACGCAAAGCCAGCAGATCGTACAAAAGCCCCCAGACAGGGGTGTGGATAACGGGTCAAGGACTGAATCCTGGGACATATGATGTTAAGGGGTCAGACAGGCGAGGAGAAACCTGCTTAGAAGACCCAGAATGAGTGCTCGGTGAGGTGATGGGGGTGGGGGAGAGAATGTGGAGTCCTGGAAGTCAAGGGCACAAAGCAAAGTCATTGTCTCAGCCTTACACGCACCACGTCTCCATCCGCCTCTTCAGTCATTCAGCCAACAGGCACACTTCAAGGGCTGACTGCCTGCCTGGAACCAGGCTAGGGGACACTCCCCAGGTCCCAGAGGGGAGTTTAGAGTGTGTATGTTGAGGCGGCTCTAACTGCCAGGAGATCTAGGACAGGACCCGACAAGTCACATTTCCAGCAAGTTCGAAGGAGATACTGATGCTGCTGGACCAGCAAGTGGGCGTTGAGAACCCCTGCGACAGAAGGAGGAAGGGCTCACCAGGGGAGCTTGGAGGTGAAGGCACTCAACCTGGCTGGCCTGGAGCTCTTGGGGAAGGGCTCCTGCTGGAGACCATCTTGACCTGAGACCCAAAGGGCTAAGCAGGTGCTCCCCCTTCTGGAGGGCCAGGATGAAAGAGAGGTCAGGTTCAACACATCTTTCATTCCCCCAGTCCCATCTGCCCCGTCAGCTGCCCCCTTTGTACACCCCACCCCCAGAGCCTAGAGACGTCTCAGGTTGTATCTCCTTAGAGTTGAGGATGGAGCCTTCAGAGGGTGGGTCCAGCCCCCAACACCCATGAAATCCCTTAACACCGCGGCACGGTGGTCTAGCCTCTATTTGCACGCCTCTCGAGATGGGTAGCTCACTACCTGTCCATCTAGCCAGCACAGTTCTGACCGTAAGAAACGTCTTTGTGCACAGAAATCTAGGAAATGTGCACCAGTGTCTAGGCTAGGCCAGCTCCACTGGGATGTGAGGGGTGGGGGGTCCCCCGGAATGCCCTGGGCGGGGCTCGGCCCTCACTCGCCCCCTTCTGTCTCCCTCGCAGTGCTGGTGCTGCTGATCCTCACCCTCAGGCGCCACCACAAGAGCCACCTGAGCTCGGACGAGGACGAGGACATGCGGGACAACGTCATCAAATACAACGACGAGGGCGGCGGCGAGCAGGACACCGAGGCCTACGACATGTCGGCGCTGCGGAGCCTCTACGACTTCGGCGGCGAGCTCAAGGGCGGCGACGGGGGCGGGGGCCCGGCGGGCGGGGGCCCGGGCGGCGGCGGGGGCGCGGGCAGCCCCCCGCAGGCCCGCCTGCCCTCGGAGCACCACTCGCTCCCGCAGGGGCCGCCCAGCCCCGAGCCAGACTTCTCGGTGTTCAGGGACTTCATCAGCCGCAAGGTGGCGCTGGCGGACGGGGACCTGTCGGTGCCGCCCTACGACGCCTTCCAGACCTACGCCTTCGAGGGCGCGGACTCGCCGGCCGCCTCGCTCAGCTCGCTGCACAGCGGCTCGTCGGGCTCCGAGCAGGACTTCGCCTATCTCAGCAGCTGGGGCCCGCGCTTCCGGCCCCTGGCCGCGCTCTACGCCGGCCACCGCGCGGACGACGAGGCCCAGGCCTCCTAGCGCCCCCGTCCTGCCGTCGGGGCGCGCCTCCAGGCCCACTGAGGGCCCGACGGGGCCCCGGGACCAAGCATTTCCCCTGCTCACCCCCGTCCCCAGCTCTCCCACCCTCCCAGGGCGGCCGGACGGGAGGGAGGACTCGTTGGGGGCGGACACCCCGACGCCCCCTCTGGCCCCCCAACCCCCCTCCCAGGGGGTGGGGTGGGGCAGCTTTTGCCCAGACATACGGGAATTACCACCAACGTCATTAAAATTGCAGCGAGACCGGCACTGCGTGGCTCTGGGGTGAGAAGGGGGGATAGGGCCGCATTGCTGGGTGGAGAAGGGGGGGGTTACTCACTCCTGGCAGGTGAGGGAGGAGGGAGGACGCTGCCGAGGTGTCCCCCCTCCCGGGTCTCCCCCATCGGAGTTAAGAGAGAAGGAAGGCTGTTCATTTACTAAGCGCCTACTGTGTGCTGGGACACTGCAGAGACCATCTGTTTTCATAGAAACCATGAGGTGGGGCCCTGCAGGTAACAGAGGGAGAAGGCCACCCAGAGAAGTGGCTGTGACCTGTCCAAGGACACCTAGCCAAAACGGTGGAGCCTCTGGCACTTAACTTACCAAGCTGCCTGGCCTTGGGCAAGTGACCTCGCTTCTCTGGGCCTCAGTTTCCTCCTGTGTCACATGAGGCTAATAACAGAACCTACCTCGAAGAGTCCTGAGGATTAAAAAAGGGTTCGTATGTGTCACGTGGTTAGGACAGTGCCTGGCACATAGTAGGTGTTCAATAAATGTTAGCCTTTGACACTACTGTTATCTTTGTCGTTATTAGAAGCCCACGGCGTCTGCCTCCCCTTATGGCTCTCTCTGTGACCAGTCACCCTCCCCCTTTCCCCAACATCTCCAAGGGAGAAGAAAATGGTCCCAGCTGTTGGCTCTGCCCCTGCCCTGAGTAGGGAATAGGGACATTCTCAGGGACAGTGGAGCCTTCCAGAGTCTCAGGTGGGACTGGGAGAGAGAGGACCCCTGGCAGGGGTGCCGAGAGGAGAAGCTGGGCAGCTCTAGGACTTGGGTGAGGTGAGAGGGCTGGCAGGGGGTGGAGGGGCCAGAAGCCACTGGGTGTAATGGGGACCTTATTTGTTCGGTCCAGGAGCCCATTAGTCTCCCCATTCATGGTCCCCAAGTTAAGAACTTCAGGGCTAAGTCGTCTTTAAGAGCCTCCAGCTCTAAAACCATTTGATTGGTTAATTGTCCTCCTGCCCCACCCCCAAGTGATTCATTCATCCCGCATTGATCAGTTGTAAATTCCAGCCCTGCTAGCTGGGCAGCCTTCATCAAGGTCCTCAACTGCTGAAGCCTCAGTTTACTCATATGTAAAATGGGGCTAATGATAGTTCCTCCCTTAAAGGGTTGTTAAGAGGCTTAAAGGAGCTAATGAATGTTAAGCTCTGATCCCAGTGCCTTCCTGACGCCTTGCAAGTGCTCAATAAATGTTCATTAGCGTTTTTTTTTTTTTTTAAACTCTTCCAGGGAACATTCATTGATTCCCTCCACATTTGCCAAGGTCCACTGTGACACATCCAGAGATGGTCATTCTGTCCTGAGTGCCTTATCATTTCATCTAAGTTAGATGCTGTCGGCCCCACATCACAGGTGAGGAAACTGGGGCACAGAATGGCGTAGTGCACCCAAGTTTACACAGGTCACAAGGACTTCCTGCCTTCCAGCCAGCCAAGGCCCCACTGGGCCGGGTGCGGTGGGCAGACGCAGCCAATCATAATGCACTTGATAAGAGTTGTAGCAGAACTAACAGAACAAGGTCCTGCCAGCACTGAAAAAAGATTGAATCATTTGTGGAGGGCTTCCCGGAGGAGGTGAATCCAGCTGGATCGTAAAGAATGAGATGTACCAGATGACCAAGCAAGCAAGAGCGTTCCAAGCAGAGGGAAGAGCATATTCCAAGGCGATGATGCGGCGGAGGCCGGAAGCCTGTGGTGGTTCCGGGGACAGTGTATGGTCCCATGGATCAGCGGGTGGAGAAACGGTGAGATGTGAGGCAGGGAAGGCTGGTTGGAGGCAGGAGGGGAAAGAACATAAAGTCCAGGCCAACAAACCTTCCTCAACTCGAGCATGTCTGCTGATGTCCATTGAGGGTGGCTCATGGCAGGTATATGGGCTGAGTGAGGCAGTCCCAAATGGGGTGGTATTGGGACCCTCCTCCCATGCAGGACACTTGGCCCGTGGTTCCCATAGCTCTTCTACAAGTGGGCACGGTAACAGGGCCCCGTGGGGAGACACGCCATCCCCTCCCTCACCCACGTGTACTCCACTGTCACAGAATCCCGGCGACATTTCTCAGATTGATTATTGCTGTCTCCATTGTAGTGGGGGAAACTGAGACCCAGAGGAGGGAAGTGACTGGTCACTTGGCCCGGCTGGTATAGGACAGAGCTGGGACAACAGAGGACCCCTCATTCCAAGTCTCTGTTCTTTGCACATGTGCTGGTTGCCTTGACAGAGTCTGACCCTGCCAAGAAAGAGGTTACATGCCCAGAGGGACGTACAAACGGGCCTCCTTGAATATCTTGTCCAAACTCCACACATGGGGGATGACCTTCCCAAGGTCACATAGAGTTTTAAAGATCTTGCCAGAAATCAAGAACATTATTCATCCAGATTCACCTTCTGAGCCTCGGGCTCTACCATTTACCAGCTGTGTGGCTTTGGACGTACCATTTGCCCTCTCTGTGCTTCCGTTTCCTTATCCATGAAGTGCCCACGCTGAGCACACCTGCTCCATAGGGTTGTGGCGAGGATGAAATGCTGTCATGACTGGAGATACTGAGCCTTTCTCACGTGCCAGGCACTGCCCAAAGCATGTCACGGTGAACGAACCCATCTAACCCCACAACCACCCGGTAAGCAGCCCTCATTTTATGGGTGAGGAACGGAGGCACAAAAAAGGTTGAATACCTTGCCCAAGATCAAACAGCTGATAAAGAGAGATGCCAAGACTTTAGCCACGTGTTCTGGCCCTCGGCACCCGCACCCTCAGCGGCACGCCCGGTGGCCGGCCCATAGGAAATCGTGAACGAGTGGCCTGGACACATCGGGATGTCGCTGCCTGTGCCCCGGGAGCGCTTGCTCTCCGCTCCCTGCTGCGGTCTCTGGCCCGTGGGAGGCCTCAAGCCTCCCCATGATTTCTTCCAATTCCGGGGTGGGGTGTGGAGGCGATGCCTCCCCCGTCTCCTCTGCTTCCGGCTCCTGTGGCCACACTCACCATCCCCACTGGACTCTGAGCCAGTCCAAGAGGGAAGTCCAGTGGGTCCAGCTGCTGCGCTGGGCTCCGCGAGGCGTCCACTGATGCCGAGCATTTTGCGAGCGACTGTTCTGATGAGCTGGGGAGCGCGGAGAAGGGTCCTGTTGTGGAGCACACGGCCTCTCACCATCTGTCTCCCGGGTTCCCACCAAATTCCCCCGGGGGAGCTCCAAATCCTCTCCCTGTGCCAGGCAGAGAGTGCGGCCACCCCACCCCCACCCCCCGGCTCTAGGCTCTCGCTGGCCACACCCAGCTCCATCAGGGAGCTCAGAACACAATGAGTGTTCCATTTACCATGTCTGCCCTCTCTGCCAGGCGTCTGGGGAAATGAAAAGAATCCCCCTTTATTGTCATCATCTCCATCCCCGTCCTCGTCACAGGACAGAAGGGGATTCGGGGTCACGAGCAAGAATTGGCATGTAATTGGCCAAGGATTTTAGAACCAGGGACGTTAATGACCGCGACGGTGATGGTAATGACGGTGACGGTGACAGCCCACTTGCCTGGCGCTTGCTGCGTGCCCTAAGCCCTGTTCTGAGCCCTGAACATAATTATCACAAGCACAGGTAAAAGCCATGGAGGGTGGGCTCTGTGTTTACTGTGTTCAGCTCATTACGTAAGTTGCAGTGTTGAATTGCAAACAAGTCGGTGATTAGCCCTAGTTTACGGACGAGGGATCCAGCGCTCGCAGAGGAGGAGAGGCTTGCCGGAGGCCAGAGCTTGTAAGGGCGGGACTGTTGCACACACACCGCCCCTCGATTCTGCCCAGGACCTGGACAGCTCAGATTCGGAGTGGAGTTTTGGGGCTGGGGGCGGAGAGAGGAGCAGCTGGTGAGGAGGGGTGGGGGGCCTGCAGACAGATGGCCGAGCCGGGAGGCAAGGTGGCAGTGGGGCCGGGGCTGCGGTGCGTGCCCAGCTCTGCATCTCCGGGGCGTCCTGATGTGCGTGTGTCTGCATGTGGCTGTGGGCACGCACCGGGGAAGTGGGAAGCCAGCACTCAAGCACACAGGTCAAGAACTAACCTCCCGCCTCCCGATTCCGGATTCCGGGGGCCGGCGGCCCAGAGAGCCGGCTGCTGTCCTAGGGGGCGGCTAAGCGCCCGCATCCGTCAGCCGGCCGTCATCGCGGCCCACCCCCGGGTCACGAATCAGCAGCTCCACTTACCTCCTGCCAGCAAGCGCTCTCGGGCCAGCTCTGTCACTGGCCGCTGAGCCTTTGGAAAACGTAACCCTGTCAGCCCTCACTCTGAGGCGAGAGGGTTTACGCTTCAGTGCCTGCACATGAGTGTGGGAACACGGCCACGTGCCCATGCCGGCTCGTGATGCATGCACATGTGGACCCCCAGACACGCTCCTACCTGAGTGCACGGTGCAGACGTATGCATGCTCACAGCCATGCACACAGAGCGTATCTGCAGCTCTGCAAATGTGGTCACATGCCCATACACTGCACGTGTACTGGAGGCAAGCTCTCACGTGCACACTCCCATTTGTACACAAACCATACACACGCCTTCTGTAGCTGTGTTCTCTTACACACGTGTGCGTGTGTGTCCGCTGGTACGCTTCCATCTTCCCCTCCAGGCGTGCACCCATGCGCATTCATGGCACCCCCACGCAGTAACCCCGCACATGTATGCGTATCCCCTCAGACGCGCACATGCACACGAACCCATAGCTCCATGCACACATTCATAGTGCATATGCACATTTGCGTGCTTGCATAGGAAAGCATGTATAGGCTCAGGAACGCTGTTACAAACTCTAAGCTCAAGCACATAATGCCTATAGATCCGTTTGCCTGCATGAGCACATAAGGCACATAAGTCCGTGTGTACCTAACGAACATGATCTCTTAGAAACATACAAGCGTTCAGAACCGCACACACGTGCAACAATATATACCCCCAGGCCGCTTCCAGCCTCCACGTGTGTACCTCCGCTTCCAGAATGCAGTCCTCAGGCACCTGACCAGCTCTACCCACGCGTCCCTTCAGGCAGGCCCACCATGGATCACTCACAGCCTCACCATCTGAACCTAACTCCGCACACAAGCGTGCACACAGTCATGTGCCTCTGAAGCCCAGCTCCCCTGTGTGTGTGAGGTCACAGCCCTGGCACACGGGTGCACACATCCCCCTCCGGGGTGCAGCCTGCCCCAGTCCCAGATTGTCAGGTGTGCTGGGGACAGCAGGAATAGTGCCCACACACAGAAATCGCCACTTGTGCAGAATTGCATCTGCCGCAAACTTCTCATCCGCTGTGCACATGATGATTAACTGTTATTGTGCAAGAGAAACCGGCAAGGAGGGATTCATTAGCGTTATTGTCAGGAAGGACTCCATGGGCTCCAGCGCCCAATTCCAAGGCTGGCTTAACCCCCTGTGTGCCGGGGGCACCATGCTCGCAGAGCACGAAGACCCAGGAGACGGATGGCAGCACTGGGCCCACGCAAGCCAGCCCGGGTGCCGAGAGCACTGGGGAGGGAGTCATGAGTCCAGGCGGCCGCTCCAAGCTCGCCCCTTGTTTGCTATGCAGGCTTGGACTTGTTTCATTCACCAAACCATCTCTCACCCCATGTCACAGGAACACAGAAACACAAAGGCCACAGTCCCTCAGTGCGTGGGGCTTGGATGGAGAATGGCATTCCGGGCCAACAAAACAACATAAGCAAGGACTAGAAGGCTTGGAGGCACAATAGCCATGCAGGGCTTGTCCAGGAAACCCTGGGCAGGGCAGGTGGAGGGCAAGTTGTAAAGGGGCCAGAAAACCCTTCCAAAGGGCTGGGGCCTTTTCACCGAGAACAACAGAGAACCATAAAAGGTACTTAGGGTTGACAGATAAAATACAGGGTGCCCAGTTAAATGTGTGTTTCAGATAAATAACAAATAATTATTTTAGCATTAGTATATTCTAAACATTGCACAGGACACAACGCTAAAACACTTAGTCGTTGTTCATCTGAAATTCACATTTAACTAGGCACCCTGTATTTTATTTGCCAAATCTGCCAATTCTATTTATGGATTAGCATCTCAGACAGATCCCCGTGGCTGCAGCGTCCAAGATAGATTAGAGGGTGAGAGAAGGGAGAGAGAGAGAGACCCGTGAAGAAGTGAGGAGGTCACAACCTCACCTTCCTCTTTCATCAAGCAGTCCCCAATTTTTAGCTGGGCACATAGCCATCTGTTGCGAGGACCACACTTCCTAGTCTCTATCACAACTGTGCATTGCATGGATCAAGTTGCAGCCAATACAGTCGAAACAGAGTTGTCATGTGGCAGCTTTGGGGACACCTCCTCAAAAGACTGCTGACCAGGAGCACCTGGGTGGCTCAGTCGGCTAAGCAGCCGACTTCAGCTCAGGTCATGATCTCACGATTTGTGAATTCAGGCCCACATCGGGCTCTGGTGGTGACAGCTCGGAGCCTGGAGACTTCTTCAGATTCTGTCTCCTTCTATCTCTGCCCCTCCCCAGCTCATACTCTGTCTCTGTCTCTGTCTCTCTCTCTCAAAAATAAATAATAAAAATTTTAAATAAAAAGACTATTGACCAATGCCTTTGCCTCTTCTTCCTGCTCTTCCTCCTTTCTTCTGGGTGAACCCAGCTGAGATGGCTGGAGCTCAAGCAGCTACCTTGGACCACAAGGGCAAAGGCTGTACCCTATGGATGGACAAAGAAGTAGAAAGAGACTTAGTTCCTTTCCACTTCATGGAGCCACCATACCAGCCCTGAACTGCCCCCATCCACACCTGGATTAGATGAGAAAGAAATAAACTTCCAACATGTTGAAGTCACTGTTATTTTTCCTGCCCTAAGCAGCCACGCTTAATTCTAGCAGATATAAGAAACTGACACGGGAATCTCAGTGAGAGACATTGAAGCTGAATCTGGGCCAGCGATAGTGGATTTGAGAAATATTTCAGAGGAAGATCCGGCAGGCGTAGGTGTGTATGTAGCGATGGGGGACAGAAGATGTCCAGAGTCAAAGGGTAAAGAAGGTCAGGCTTGAGTGATACGGACAACGGAGCTGGTAATGAGCCAGGGAACTCAGAGAAGCCTACGGTCTGGAGTCACAGGAAGTCAGCTTGGTTTGGGGATGCTGAGCATGAAGGGGCGTGTGCCCTAGGTGTGGAAATTCAGGGCTGGAGCTCAGGAAAGAGGAGGGGCTCACGATCTCTACTTGTCACCCCCATCTACAGGACAGCTATAGCCATAAAAGTAAGGGAGTCCTGAGCAGAGTGTGGAGTCATGGGATCAGAGGGTCTAGGTGAATTCTGAGAAAGCCTCACGGGCGGATGGAGGGAGAGGAGCCATTTGGACCTCAGTTAGGGGTAACCTAACTGATCCCTAAAGTTCCCTTCTGATCTAACATTCAAGAATTCTAAGGTGTGATCTCAGACCACTTATTTCCCCTCCCAGTGGTCAGTTTTCCCTTTGGAAAATGGGGCTAAGAATAGTACCTACCTCATGGGGTTGTCTGGAGGACAAAGAGACCCACGCTCTTGCCCGGCTCAGCCCTGGCATAGAGTAAAAGGGGAAAAAACCCAACCAACCAACCAACCAAACAAAACATGGCAGCCGTCAGGACGTGGTCACAGGGCTTCACGTGGGCAAAGGAGCACTGGGGATGAGTCTTCTTCCCACTCCAACCCCAGAAAGAGTCTAGAACCCTGGGCTCCTTCGCTGAGACCTCTAGGGGGCCACTGCTATATGCAGAACAGAGAGCCAGGTGGGGAGAGGGACAACACGGGGAGAAGACACGCTTACCACTGGAAAGGTGACAAAGCCCAGCCTTGCCAGGAGTGATGGGAGAAAGTGAAGATCCGGGGATGGGAGAGGGGTTGGGAGAGGGGCGGAGAGGTAGGGTTAGCTAGCCCAGAGGAGGGGCTGATAAACTGAGGCCTTGCGAGCTGAGTGCTCTGAGCTGGATCCCCCTGGGCAGAGAGAAGAGGTGCCAGCCAGCTGAGGACCACACGGAAACCTTGAAATGGGTCTTCCGGGAGCAGAAGACGCTGGAAGAAATGCTTTTAACCCCACCCATTCCCTGCATCGGTCTGGTAGGGCTGCTGCGACAAAGCTCCAGAAGCCCAGTAGTCTGAACAACCGGGATTTTATTATTTCGCAGTCCTGGAGGCTGGAAGGCTGAAATGCAGGTGTCAGCAGACTTGTTTCCTTCCGAGGGCTGCGAGAGTCAGTCCCCTCTCCCCGGCTGCCTTCTCCTGTGTCTTTTCACACTGTCTTCCTGCTCTGTATGTGTCTCTCTGTCTAAATTTCCCCTTCTTAGGACACCAGTGACATTGTGTTAGGGCTCCACCCAACTCCAGTATGACCTTGTGTGAACGAATCACATCTGCAATGACCCTATTTCCAAATAAGATCACAGTCTGGAGTACTCCAGGTAAGGACTTCAGTACGTGCATTTTAGGGGGACACAATTCAGCCCATAACATCCCCCGTCTCAGGCTCAGCAACCCCTGTCACCGCAGATCCCTTGCTGGGCTCCCTTACTGAGGCTGTGTGTGACCTCCACCCTTTGGTGGAGGCTGGTGCGGTCTGAGGGAGGAGGTCTTGGGACCTTGACATGAGCTGGGATGGGGTAGGGATGGGACATAGTTTCCTCTTCTCTTCTTCCTTCATACACCTTGGTTCACTCAGAACCTTATATTTAACTGCAGACACACACACACACACACACACACACAGACTCTCCATTCAGAGAACACTTCAGAGACCCACCCATATGCACGAAGGTGCACGCACACACACACACACACACACACACACACACACAGACACTCATGCAGAATCCTACACATCTTAATCCTACACGCACCTGCTCACAGCCACGGACACGTGCACCGACACAGACCGCAACTCACACGCCTTCCCCAGACACACGGCCGTGTGTTAGCACATCCACCTGGGCACAATGACCGCCACGTTGAGACGGATGCGCAGGGACACGTCTATGACCTCACCATCGCACACGATGCACCTCTGTTCACGTGCCTTCTCATAGGTCTGTATCCCCACACGCAAAGTCACAAAACACACGGACACGGGCATCCGCGTGCACGCGCACACACAGCCCGTCTGCACACACAGGACCTTTTAATCCCGTTGTGGCTGGCAGCTGCTGGCATATACACAGCATCCCTCTGGCCTCACAGCTCGCCATTCACTCCCTGGTAATTGGAGGCGACTTCATCTCCATCCCGCCCAGCCAATCACAGGCTCCACAGAGCAGGCAGCAAAGCAGAATGACCCGCCACGAGGGCAGCGAAGCAGAGAGCCCCCTCCTCACTCCGGTGTCCCCATCTGCCTTTGTAGTTGAGACGGGATTTGCCAACCTAGACACATGCGCACACACACGCACACACACACGCTGAAATCCTGAGACTGTATACACACAATCACGTATACACAGAAGCGCACACAATTGCACGCACACACACAACCACACATGGAAGCACAGAGAGCACACGACACACAAAGGGCCCCATGAGATAGATGGTGTCTGTATCTACCCAGAGACATACAGTTTCGTGTTCGGTTGGTGGGAATATGTGTACAGCATTCCAGGAGTGCCGCTTATGTGTGGGAAGACACAGACGGACAGACGGTGACACCTTGAGGTGGAGGGGACACGTAAACACAGCCACACACAGACCTCAGGCTGTACTGACTGAACATCCCCCCAGGGTGTCTGAGCATGTGACACTGACACACAATGACAGTGAAGAGGCGCACAGGCGCAGAAACACGGGCGCAGGTGCATACACGCACGCACACAAAACACACAACGCACCTTACTGGCCCTCTGCGTGTCCCCACAGACACCCAGGGTCCTGCCTGCTGAACCCACAAATGGCCCAGTTCCTTCTGCCCCCAGGGTGATTTCCCAGGAGACAGGGAGCCAAGGCCCTCCCTGTCAACCTGCCGTTTGTCACTCCATCACGACCGGTGCGCTGACATTCAGAACCCGGCATTGAGATGATCACATTTAGCTGTAATGTACCACAGATTGCACTGACATTTGGAAAATATCCCACCTCGGGACCCATTCGACTTCAAACTTCTTTCCCGGAAAAGGAGAGAGATGGCAGAGAGGGGGCAGCGAGGGCCTGCAGTGTTCTGAACAGGAGCTGCTTCCCAGCCCGGACCCCAGGAGCTGAGACTCTCAGACTCTCCTCCCAGAGACCCAGGGGTACCGGCTGCCCCATCGGCATCTACCTGGGGACAGGGAAGAGGAATAGAGGTCCCCAAGGCAGAGACAAAGTTCCAGACCACACAGCAAGTCTTCACAGACGATCTCCTGGGAGTCACTCCGTCACGTCTGGGGCCCAGGGAGAGCTGCCTACTGTCAGTAGAGCACCTCCTAAGCACCAGGCTTTGTTTTAAGCATGTTACATACATGACCATTTGCCATCAGAAAACCTCACGATTTAGGAACTGTTATTGTCCCATTTGAATGATGAGGGACCTAAAGCTCAGAGAGGTGAAGTGACTTGCCCAAGGTCACACAGCCAGGAAAGCCTGGAGCAGCGATCTGAACTCCAGGCTGTCTGACTCCATACCTGCCCTTTATCCACCTGCACAGGGTGACTCCGGAAGATGTGCAGTGGAGTCAGGCGGATGTTGACTCCTACGCAGGCCCTCTCCCTGCCTTTTCCCTTCTCTTCCTTCCTGCCTTCTCGCTCGCATCTCTCTGGCTGTCTCACTCTCCTCTCACCTCCCCTCCTCTCCACCTCCTAAGCAGGACCGATGTCCCCGGGATGATGGCACAGTCTGGGATGGCTTCCTGGAAAGCAGGAGGAGAGCCTGAGCTGCACCTGGAAACTCAGAGGTGTGGATGCATAGCACTGACATCTGCAGAATCGATGTGCGAGCCTTGCAGAAAAGCCTCTGGAAGCCACTGCCTTTTAGTAAATGGAATGGCTGGACCCTTCCTAGGTGACAGCTGCAGAGAGCCAGGGCTTGGATGAGGGAGACTTGCCCGGGGTGGCCCAGGCCTCTCTGAGGTTGTGCCCAGACTGAGGTCTGGGCAACGAGGCCATCCGGATAAACTAATGGCAGCCAGAGATGTGCCTACCTCTTCCCCAAAAAGGACCACACAGAGGACCCTGCTTGACTGAACAGAAGTCATGGTGAAAATACAGGCAGTGCTGTGGGAAAAAAAGATATTTCAAAGGCCAGATGAAAATGACAAAAGGAGAGCCAGGAAGATTGTCTGGTTCTCTGATGAGCTGATTAATCTCCTTAAATAACTTAGAGTCCAACTTCCCAAAAGGCAAAAGAAAGTTAGGTTAATCTACTCTAAATGATTCCTGAGCTTCTCGGGGGTGGTAATCAATACACACACACTCTCTCTCTCTTCATAAGTAATTCTCAGTAATTGCAAGAAAGAGGGTTTTTCTGTGGAAAATGACGGTCTAGCCACGAAGAAAATCCCCGGCAAGGGGATCAATCGGCCTCCAGTTGGGGAGCCAGCCCTGCCGGTGGGGGAAGGCGATGGGATGACCACCATCACATCACATTGTGAACCCCGGTGTCATCCCAAGGTCTGTCTGCCTGCAGGAGTTGTAATTGATTGGGGGAAAGGGAGACCAAATGGGGAGGGCGAACTGAGATCAGTCAGGAGCAAAGCCTCCCTGTGCCCGTGGGTAACGTTGCGGAGAGCATCGCTAGGGCTCAGCACCGGTGCCCACCATTGATACCAAAGGAGTGCCATCAATGGTCATTAACAATGTCCTTGGGAGCACAACAACACGTAGCACCAATCCCCTGAGGACAATGACAGTGATCTGGGGGCACCATTAAGGTTCATCCTCAGTTCCCTTGCAAGCCCATCATCTACACTCTCAGGAGTACCCATCAGTGTCCATCTCCAAAGCCCTGGGTCGGCATCCTCACTGATGCCCCCAAGCATAGGGACTGTGTCCTTGTTGGTCATCACTGTATCTCCATTAGCCACAGTGTCTGGCACATAATAGGAGCTCAATAAACATCCTTTGGATAGATGAATGAGTGAAGGTTCTTGGGAAGGACAGGAACTTCTTTGCCCTGTTGGCCACCTTCTCCTCAGGACCTTACCCAGTGCCTAGCCAAGGAGAATGCTCCATAACTACCTGTCGGATGAACAAGTGGGTGGGTGGGTGGGTGTGTGGGTGGATGGAAGGAAGGAAGGAAGGAAGGAAGGAAGGATGACCTTCAAGGCAAAATCAGTGCCATCGGTAATTCCAGGAAATCAGCCTCTGGGACCAGAGTTTGACACAAAGTAATCCCGAAACAGAAGACAAGCCTGCTTGCCGTCTCACCCCTAGTGGTTCTGGGTGCCCATGTGAGCCTGATGGCTTCACCGGATTCTCTCCTTTGCAGTGGAGATGGGGGTAGGGATGGAGATGGGCAGAGGCAGGGAGGGCCTCTCACCTCCTGGCTCTACTCTCCCTGTTCCCACTCTCCAATTCAAATACCATTTTCTAGGATGTCCCCCAGGTACTGAAAGGAAAGCTCATCACCTGTCATCTGCCCATAACAATGGCAGTAGCTGCCTGCTGGCTGGGGAGCCAGTTGCCATCAACTCTGCCTGGCAGCAGGGTGGGCAGGTAGGCTGAAACGGGGGTACGCAGGCTGTAGTCACCAGCCCCGCCTCTGCAGTTGCCAGCTTTGTATAGATCCAGCCATGACCCCTGGCAGAGCTGACTGCCCAGTACCTCCCAGAGGGCCACTGCAGGATGAGGAATGTTCCATCCACCTTCCATTTATTCTACTCCCACTGTATGCCACCCACTCCCCTGCACCACCTAATCCGGACCCTCACGTTCAGCCCTAGCAGTCAGGTCTGATCACTAAGGAGCCTCATTTCACAGTCAAGGAACCTGGGGCTCAGAGAGGTGAGGGAAGTTACCTAATGTCACATTGCAAGGATGTGACAGAGTCAGCGCTTGAACCCAAACTGATCTGACTCCAGAGCCTGGCTTCTGTGGAGGCAGCTGGCAGCCTCCGAAGCCAGGTCACCCAATGGCACCAAGGTCATTGCCACATAGCAGCCTGGGATGAGAGCAGCCTCACTGCAGACAGGAGTGGCCACGTGGCAACAGAGAACAGCCTGTATCTCGGCGACATCTAACCTCTGACTTCTGCCAGTCATCTGGCTATCTCCGAGTTCCCAGCCCCGTGGGACTTGCATCTCAAGTCAGAGGACAGGGGTGATGGAACCTGGCTCGGGAGTCTGCTAGCCCATAGAACACCTTCATGTGAATTAGAAAAAGCAACCCCTTCCTCCAGGGGAGGGCCTGGCAACCTTGTGCAGTGGACAGCCCGCACCATCATGCATAGCAGCCCTCTCTTTGCTTTGAAATGAGATTCTGCTGTTAAATCACACAACCTTGGAACTTCAGCTCTAGAAATATTATTGAATCGATCAGCATTTTCCCCATTTCAGCTATTCGAATACCATATTCATGATTTTCTGCCATCTCCAAGTACCATCTGGGCTATTATTTACTGAATCTTTTTCTTCCAACGACCCCCTTTTTACACTTAATTTTATTTGGGAAGCAAAAGGTGCATCAATACGTTACACGGAAAAACAGTAACACAGGACATAGATGGTGACGTAAAAACAAACACACTCAGGTAAAATGATATTATCAACCCCTGCTCTGATAATGCTGTCCTGCTGAAGTCTTCAATCTGAGTCTCACACCCTCTTTATAACAAAAGAAGATTATGGAGAATTAGACAGGTGTTTTAGACACGCTAGCACCAAAACCATCCTTTCTCTGACACAGTCAGAAAGGAAGAAAGGAGAGCCGAGAAGGAGCCCCCTTTCTTGCCAAGCGACAGTTCAGTGTTCTTTTACGCTGTTTATGGGTCTTGAGGTCATGGAAGTCACACTTCTGGAAGCACACTAGGCTTGGTGCTGTCAGGGTTTCTCAGGGCTGACCTGCCCGGCCGCTGCAGTGGCCCAATGCAACAGCTGAGGGTGCCTGCTCGCCTTGAACCTTTTGCCATTTGCTGTGTGTCTTGGGGTGAATCCTTTCCCCTCTCTGTGCCTCAGTTCGACAGAACATCCTCTGTGGATGCTTTCAGCTCTGATAGTCTAAAATCCTGAGATGTAATAGGGGATGATACTATTGTCTAGGATGAGGGTTGGCAAGCTTTTTCTGCAAAGGGCCAGATCAGATAATACACATTTCCCACTTTGAGAGCCATACGGTACTGGGTAACTGCTCATCTGTGCCACTGTAGTGTGAAAGCACCACAGACAGTACGGGTGGGCATGGCTATGGTCCAGTAGACCTTTCTGGACAAGGATAGGCAGGGACTCGCCAAAGGTCGTGGTTCGCTAAGCCCTAGTCTAGATCCAGGAGGACCTAGGAGCTCCCAGGGTCAAAGGAAATCCCCACAAGGTCTGCAATGGGCCAGGCGTAGGTCCCCTGTGAAGTCCCAGGAAGCCCCACCACATGCTTCCTGGGCCACCATTATCCTGCTCCCTTCTCTCCCCTTTCAAAACGTACTCATAGGAAAAGCTCCAAGTCATTCTTTGAGGCGAAATCACGGGACTCCCTCCGAGCTGACAGGGCATTTCCACCCCGCATAGCCCAGACACGCACAAGTTTCTGGACCCTAACGGATTTGAACTTGAAATTCCACTCTCCCTCCTCACTTGTCATGAAGGCAAGCGTCTTCACCCTCTGCACTGGTGTTTTCAGCTACAGAAGAGAAAAGGACAGAACTGATACGTAGCCATCCTCATAAAGTGAACTGCAAGGGAGAAAAAAAAAAAAGTTAATCTCTACAAAGCACTCAGCAAGTATCTAGTAGGTAATAAGCCCTCAACTCGGTACCTGTTATTATTATGAACAACAATACTGACCACCCAAGGCGGAGCACCCCCCCGGCTCACCTCCCGCCACGCAGCCCCTCCCGCTGTGCAACAGGGCTTTCCCGCCACGCATCTGCTGCACAAATCACTGCGATCGATTTCTTGGAAGGCAGCTTTAGGGTATTTGTGATTTTTTTTTTTTGTAGTTTGATTTTAAAGCCTGGTTTATTCTTAGCGCCTTAAAAAAAAAAAAATGGAGAGTTGGGGGCAGGCTGGATCCTTCTTGATTCTTGCTTTTCTTGTCTCTTCCCCCAAAGGTCTCTGCCCTGCCCCGGCAAGGGAGGAGGGGATGGAGTCAAAGATAGCGACTTGGAGCCTGGGCACCGTCCCCTGCCCTCCTGGTGACTACCCCCACCCAAGACCGCGTCGGCATCTTCCTGGGCCTCCCAGGGGCCATCCGCCCCTAGCCTCGGACGGGCACAGGCTCAAGAGTCCCCCGAAACTCTGCCACCTCCCAGCCGTGTGGCCTCAGGAACATCATTAAGACTCTCAAGCCTTGGGGTGCCTGGGTGGCGCAGTCGGTTAAGCGTCCGACTTCAGCCAGGTCACGATCTCGCGGTCCGTGAGTTCGAGCCCCGCGTCGGGCTCTGGGCTGATGGCTCGGAGCCTGGAGCCTGTTTCCGATTCTGTGTCTCCCTCTCTCTCTGCCCCTCCCCCGTTCATGCTCTGTCTCTCTCTGTCCCAAAAATAAATAAAAAGCGTTGAAAAAAAAATTTTAAAAAAAAGACTCTCAAGCCTCTGTTTCTTCCTCTGCAAAATGGGTACAAAGGTGCCATCTCCCAGCACTGTGGGAGGAGGTGATCCGATGGCCAGAGCTTTGAAGTCCTCTGACTTATGAGGGGCTCTGGGCGATCATCTTCTTGGTGAAGCAGGGTCCGGCTGCCTCCCGGGGGCCGCTGGGTTCAGGTGGAATCAGGCAGAGAGGGCTTCCCAGCTGAGTGTTTGAGCTCAGGCTCTGGAAATGTTGCAGCTGCCACTCTGCTATGACCCAGCTGGGACCCACTGACGGTATCTTAATTTCCGCCCAAGCTCTTTTCCAGACGGGCTGCTAATTAGGGCTAATGGCAGCTGTCCCTGCTGGGTCCTGATGCCTCCTCCTCTGTCAAAGCAGGCCACCGAACAGGGTCGTTGGGCTGATGCCCCAGGCCCCATTGGCCAGTCAGTCCTCTGGGTTAGGCATTGCTCTCCGCGTCTCTTGGCAAAGCTGAGCTTTCTTGCTGCCTTTTCACCTGACAAATGGGAGGTGGGGGGAGACGCAGTATCCATCCAGGCAGGCGCCCCCTCAGGGACCATGCACCCACTTCCTGCTTTATGCCAGGCCTGTGGGAGCACCGGGGACACACAGGTAGGCCCTGTGTCCAGAAGCCAGACATTCCTGGAGGCAAAACTTAGTTTAATCTCATTCTGGCTGTGTGACCTTGGGCAATTTACTTAACCTCTCTGTACCCAGGTCTCCATGTTTATTATAAAAACATTTTTAAGTTTATTTCTTTATTTTGAGAGGGAGAGACAGAGCACGAGCTGGAGAGGGTCAGAGAGAAGGAGAGACAGAGTCCCGAGGAGGCTCTGCTCCATCAGCACAGAGCCCGACGCGGGGCTTGAACTCACGAACGGTGAGATCACGACCTGGGCGGAGATCAAGAGTCCGACGCGTAACCAACCGAACTGTGTCCCCCAAGCCCTCCACGTGTATTACAAAACAGTCCCCACCTCACAGGCATGTTGTAAGGACGGTATAAGATGCGACAGGCTGAACAGAATGGCCAGTACCACAGCCGTGAAGCTGGCCAGAAAACAGAGGAATCATAAAGTGACTTGAGTACCACCTTGAGAAGCTGGACCTTCGTGCCCAGAGAGCGATAAACTTAGTGACTATTATTCTTCCTATGCTTGCTTCTGTTCAGTGCTTCCTAAGCATCTCCAAAGCACTGAGAATAGGATCATAGCCAAGATAGCACTTGCTGTGTACCACGCACTGTCATAAGTACTAACTCATTCGGTCTGCACAACCCTACAAGGTAGGTGCGATTATTATGCACCTATAATAATAATAATATTAGTAGTATTATGCGATTATTTGACGGAAGTACACACTGAGACACAGGACAAGTAACGCGCCCGTGATCACCCAGTCAGTATCTAGTCACCTACTGCTGTATAACAAGTTAGATCAAAACTTAACAGCGTAAAACAACCAACATTTATTATCGCAGTTTCTGTAGGTCAGGAATCCAGACACCATTTACCTGGGTGCCTCAGTGTTCACGGCTCTTGGCTGGAGACATCCGCTCCTGGCACGTGGGCCTCCCCATAGAGCAGTTGACAATATGGCGGCCGGCTTCCCTCGTAGAGAGCCGGCAGGATAGGGTGTCCAAGAGGGAAGCCTCCGCTTTTTATAACCCCACTCTCAGAAGTCATAGCCCATCATTCTTGCTGTATGGTGTGTATCAAACACAAGTCACTAGGTCCAAGCCACACTCAAGAAAAAGGTACCACGCAAAGGCCACCACCCCAATGGGGAGCCATCTTAGTGGGGATGTGGCACAGCCAGTAAATAGTGGAGCCGGGGTATGAATCCAGGGAGACGGCTCTGGAATCCATGAACCCGATTGATATCCCAGCTCCACGATCGTCTGATGGTTGGATGATAAGAAATTAGACACCAGCCCCACCCTCCGGAAGCTCTCCGTCTAGAGAGAAGCAGAAAAGTCAGAGAGTGAGACAGAAAGTGCATTCGCGGAGGAAGGCAAAACAGATGAAGCAGGAAGCCTGCCTGGAGGAGGTGATGCCCAATCTGAAAAACAAAAGAGAAGGCGGAGTTGGCCAAGCAGAGACAAGTGTGGGAGAAAATGTGGCAGCCAGAACAACTTGTGTCAAGGCTCATGTGGAAGACTGGTGTTTTGTGTGAAGGCCAGCGTGTGGGGGGGAGGAAGGGAGGACGGAGAAGGAGCAGGATAGGCCAGGATGCAAAGGGGCAGGCAGGTAAAGGGATCTGGATACTATTCCAAAGAACTAGAGAGCCATGGAAGGTTGTCCACAGTAAGTTTTTGTGTTTTTAAAAGACTATCCTAAACCGTGTGGAGAATGGAAGAGGATGGCTGGGGACAAAGAGAGGAGTCAGAGGCTCTTCCTTGCTTCGTTCACTCATTTGGGTAATGGATATTTAGCAAGGGCCGGCGATGTATTGCTCTAGGCACCCAGAGATACAGCAATAAATAACACAAGGCCGTTCTGTCTCGGAAGTTACATTCTAGTGGAAGGAAAAAAATAATAAACTTAGAAAGCTAATAAATAAAAGGGGAAATTACCGAAGTGATAGATGCCATGAGGAAAATGATAAAGCAGAGTAGCATAAATGCAGAAATGACCACATTAGCCACACTGACTTTAAACCCGAATGACAAGAAAGAACTGGCTGTGGGAACACGGCACTCCAGGCCGAGAAACAGCTAGTGCAAAGGTCCTGGGGTGGAGCGGGTTTGGTTGGAGGCCAGCCCGGCTGAGGTATACTAGCCAAGAGGGAGAAGAACAGGAAATGAGGCAGAAGTAGCAAACAGAAGCCAGAACAAGAGAGGATAGTGCCAGATGCTGAGCCCTGGCAGCAAGGACGAGTGGTGGGAGCTTGAGGAGCAGAATAGAGAAGGCGAAATCCACTGGCCGTGGGTAAGCGGATCGGAGTAACAGTGTTGGGCCCAGTGGACCAGAGGAGCCCCAGCAAGTGAGGGAAGGAAGAGAGGCTGGCCCAGCCCTGACCCACTTTGCGAACATGCCTGTTCCCCCGCGGGCCGGCCACAGATTAACAGTCATCCCCCCGGCAGACCCGGGCAAAGGCAGCTGGTTAGGCAGCATTTGCATATTTGTTTAATAAAAAGTTATGGATGTACAAAGACAGATAATTAATTACCCGGCATATTTTCCCTCCGCTCCCTCCCCTCCTTCCCACATTGCCACCATGGCCCCAATTGCCTTCCTCTCCTTCTGGCTGAGTCAGCAGAATGCTCGCCTCTTCTGGGGGGGCGGGGCGGGGGGAACCACAGGCCCAATAAATATGTACTTATTAAGTGTGTACAGCGGCCAGTCAGGCCTGCACGAGCAGCAATCCCGGACCGTTCTGCCTGAAGTATTTATGCCAGTACCTAGGGCCACTTTAGCTATTTATTTTCGCAAAGAAATTAAATTAGATAGTTTGATAGCTTTCAGTGTAATTATGAAAGAAATTTACATGAGATGTTTATGAGGAGGGGATCATTAGGCACCCGAACCCCAAGGATATCCATTTGCTGGGACCCCCCCCCTTATTTCCTTCCCAGCTACTACAAGGGTGTGGGGAAGTGTCCTTCCCCGGGAGAGCCAGAGTCGGGGCGGGGGCGGGAGCAGGGGGGCAGGGTGGTGTTCACGTTGCTGGAACTGGAGCCCCGAGAGGGTGGGAGCTCTCTGTCTGTTTCAGCAGTGGGCTCAGAGCCTGGTCGGGGCTCTGCAAATGCTCTGGGTGAACGGATGCCAGCCCTGCAAAGCAAGGGGCTTCTCCTCTCGATGCCTCAGTTTCCTCAACTGTGAGAAGGAAGCTGTTCTGGGAATGAAATGTAACCATAGCTGCCATTTATTGAGCTCTACAGTGTGTCAGGAACTGTTCCAAGGACCACACTGAATCCTCGTAACAATCATCTTAAGCAGATAGGAGTCCTTGAAGCTTATCCCCATATCCCCATCTGATGGATGGGAAAAGTGAGAGCTGACCAGCTAAATTGGTTACCCCGGCAGCTCGGGGCAACGCGGGGTTTCAAACCCGGCAGCCGGCTGAGGCCCTCCATACCTGTGGTCAGGAGCTATGCAGCCACCGTAGTTTTCTCTGAGGTGGGTGGCTAGGCTCTTCCCCTTGCCTTTCAGAGTTAAAGACCTATTGCCTTCACCCACGCCTGCGTGTAGCCAGGGAAACCCAGACCCAGAAAGGAAGAGGGACGTGCCAGCGTCCCACTGAGCAAGCCGCGGGGCTGGAACCCTCCTAGAGTCTCTGCTTGCTCACCTCCCCACGGGCTGAGTAATTAGCCAGGCTGATTAGCGCTGATTGCAGCCCCCCGCGGGGCAGAGAGGCTGGGCCTGCAGGGTGGGGGAGTGCAGGGCACTGGGGGTCCCTCTCATCCACCTGGTCCCTCTCCCACCAGCTCTGGAAGAGTCTGGCTCCTGGAGGGGGTGGGGGTGGGGGGAGCAGCTATGATCTGAGCCCCAGAGGAATGGGCCAGAAACCCCAGGCCAGGAGACACAAGTCTTAAACCCAAACCTGGGAAACTGAGGCTGGGTTGAGGGGGCTTCACGAGCCAAACCGCCTGCGTTCCAATGCTGGCTCGGCCACCTAAACTAGCTGTGTGGCAATTACTTAACCTCTCTGGGCCTCAGTTTCTTCATCCATAAAATGGGAAGATAATAGTCCCTTCCTCTCTGGGTTGTCATGAGGACAAAATCGGCTTCTGCGGGTGACACGCCAGACAGGAAGTGAGCCCTCAAGAAACATCATTTTCATTTTTAATTACTCAAATCCCTGAATGTGAGAAAAGCAGCAAACTGTCCTTTTAACCAGAGGCTGGATGGTAGATGGATGCAGGAGAAAGCTTTCCCTCCAGGGCATAAAGGCACCGTGGAGCAGCCTTTCTCTCACCCAAGGAAGGCCCCCCAGATCTTGGAGGTGGGCTGAAGGAGGAAACACTATGTATTGACTGTATGCACCAGGTAAATCATTCAGGGGGATTCCAGAGGAGGACGGGGGCCTAGCCGGCAGGGCGCCTTGCACAGATCACCGGGCAGAGCCACGATTCCAACCCGGGCCACTCTGACCCCAGAGCCTCCTTCGGGCACCAGCCCGAAGCCCCCTTCTCTGTGTGGGGAGTCACCCGGGCCCTATGGAGAACAGGAAACAGGCTAAACGGAGTACAGAGGAATTAATGAAGGAAGCTAATCAGGGAATCCTAGAGAGGACGCCAGACAAGATCCAATTAAAATGCCAGCCTCTGTGAGTTCCCCATTTTAATTTTCCACAAATTAGCTTGAAAGGGGGGGGGGGTGGAAATGAAGATATTAGTTTTTCTTTCTTTTTTTAAAAATTTCTCTCCGTCTCTCTCTCTCTCTCTCCCTCCCTCTCCAAAAGGGAAAAATCCTTTGAGGATAATGTTACTTGTTTCCCTTTTAAAAAATAAAATAAAATCACTCTCAGCTGAGGGATTTGGGTTCTGACTCTACCCTCGTTGGAGGCAATTTCCGGGGCCTGCTTATTAGAGTGCGGGCCTGGTAACCCCTTTAGAATACAAAGCCCCATTTTCTGAATGAGCAAGTGCGGTGTACCTTCCGACCCTCACAACCCCAAAGGGCAAGGGCGGCATCATTGCACCTGTTTGCTTGTAACCGGGGCTCAGAGAGGTGAAGTGATTGGCCCAGGTCACAGAGTGGGGAAGTGGGAGAGCCTTGTCAGCTGCTCCCCACTGAAACCGGGCTCCTGTTCAGTCCCAGTCGCGGGTCCCGCAGGGACCTGCAGGGTTGAGGATGGGGACACATGCGGGCTCCAGCCTGCCTGCTGTAACCCGCAGGGCCTGCCAGAGGTCATTAGTATTCCAGAGGCCCCATGGACTTCCTGGCCTTCACTTCAAGGTGGGGTAGGCCCCCCTCCTGGCTTCTCCGGGGTGGCAATGATTTCTGACACACGTCCACACACATACAGGAACCAGGTCTCGGTTGCCTTTCGGCACCCCACGGCGGGGACCCGGCCTATTCATCACTGTCTCCTGGCAAAGGCCAGATCCTGCCACCCGCCACCACAGTGACTGGCCCAGACAGCCGGTGCCCTTGATCTCACGACAGTTTTTTCTGCTCCCGTGCCACTCCCCACCCCCACCCCATCTTCCTGTCTACTGGAAAGAATTCATTTTGCTAGTATGGAAATATTACAAACTTAGGCTCAATGACAAAAGCACCCCCCCCCCCGCACCCCTGCCTCCTACATAGGTGACAGCTCCCTCAAGCCCCAAAGCCTACGGGCTCTCCAATGTCTGCTCCAAGTCGTGGGGCAGGATCCTGGCAGAGACAAAGCTGTCACTTTCTGGGCTGTGTGCCTTTGGATAAGTGACTTAGCCTCTCTGTGCCTCCATTCCCTCATCTGCAGAACGGTATAATAAAAATCTAGCTTAAAGGAATGTGGCGAAGGCTCCATGAGACCACAGACAGGCAAGGTCCCGGCACATAGGCCGCTCGGTAGGCATTACCTTCCTCCCTCTAAAAACTGGGAAGTGAAGGGCCCAGCTGCAATGAGGATCCCAGATGGAAAGCGGGGCAGAAGGCTAAAAGGGTGAGACAAGACTTCCCTTAATGGAATCCCAAGTCCACTGAAAGGGGGAAAAAAATGAGGCATCGGGGGCAGGGTGACAGGTGAAAATATCTCTGGGGCCTCCCTGGCCTGGTGGGAAGGTCCACGGCCGACCTGAAACAGCCCAGGTCATTGCCAGCAAAGCAGCTTCCCTGTACCTGGGGGGCACGAGAGCCAGAGCCAGCAGTGACCCCCAAGGCTCAGTGTGAGCTTGTCTGGAGGGACCTGGGGGGATCCCTCAGAGTCTGGTGGTACCCCAAGGCCAGGGAGTGCCCAAACTAGGGTTTGGAGTCCAGTATAGGAGATGTCTGAATCTGGGGTTGTGCCCGATCTGTGTGTGAGCCCGGGTTTGGGGGCTGTCAGTACTGGAGGGTGAGCTCTGAACTTGGGGCTGACCCTGGCTGTGATCCTCTAGCTTTGGGGGGGTCTGTGTGTCCACGTTTGGTGTCATCAGGCCTGAGCTGAGCCCAGGTCTGTCTGTCATCCCACACCTGGGAGATATCGGGATTCATGAAGCGAGCTCTGAATTGGGGTCCGCTGATAACGAACCTCAAAATCTTGGAGTATCTGCGAGCCCACGGATGTGAACCCCACGTCTGAGGGATGGGGTCTGTGAGGTGTGAGGCGTGTTCAGGAAGGGGCCAGGCATCTCAGGGCAGTAAGGTGTGAGCCTTGGGTGGGTCCCAGGCAGCAGGTGAAGACCCGTCTGGTTCCCCCATCCTTCTTCGCTTCCCTCCCCCTCTCCCAATGCACACAATCTCCTACTTTGGGTCTCACCCTCCACCACCCATTGGGTCCCCCTCCCTCGTCCCCACCTCTGCCTGGAACTGCAGACTCTCTAGGAGTTCTGAACCTCAAGCCTCAGGAGTCTCCACATTCCTTCCCTGGGGTGAGGAGAATCAAGGGATAGCAGCGGGGAGAGAACCCACCACCCCCTCCTCCTCCAACAGGACAAATCCTCCTAAAGCACCCTTTGGGGCCCAGGGAAGACAGATCCTGGTCCCGGGGAGCTCAGAGGCCTGCTTCCTTATCTAAGTCTCTGGAACAAGCATTTTGCATTTATTCCCCCAAATGTGTTGCCGAATTGCGTTCCAGCCCATGGCTCCCAGCCATCTGCAGAGAGAAATCCAGTTAGACCTTGTATAATAAGTTCCTGACAATCTTGCCGAGGACGCTGGGTCATAAAAGTCTCCTGGTTTTATCGCCGGTAACAGACACGGAGTGAAATTAAGTTGTCTTATCAAATTTAGATAATATATATCCCTCTAGAGTAGAAGACTCTGCATGGGGCTTTCATGGTATGAGCCCAGGAGGGGAACGGGCATCGGCGAGTGTTCCTAGGGATGTGGCATGGGGTGGGGGCCATCCCGGAGAGCCCGGCAGGACTGACCGACAGCTGGATGGCTACTGAGATCCCGGGGTTTCCATGGCAGCCAGGCCTGGATGTGAGACCTGCTTCTGTCATCTCCATGATGAATGAACTTGAACAACCTACTTTATTTCGAAGGGCCTCAGCTTCTTCATCTGTAAAGTGGGTGTGACCGTAATAATGCCTGCCTCCCCGGGTGGTTGTGATATTTCAATGAGAGGCTACATCCAACAGGCTTAGCTCAGTGCATGGCTTGTCATGAGCGCCCAACACGTGTTTTCTGTGATTTGGAAACGGGAGAAAAGAAACAAACAGTGGACACTACTATTCTCTGGCTCGTTTTCTTCCCATTTTACCGAGTGGGTTCCCGCGTCAGCCCTGTAAGACTAAGTCATCCCAACTGTCTCCCACCCCAACTTGCAGCCCCCAAAGGGGCTGGAGGCTGCCAGGAAGCCTGGCTGCCCCTTTGCTAGCAGAATGGACTCCCAGGATATTACCCGCTGCTCAAGCTGGCCTTGGGAATCTTGTCTCACTGTCCCGGGAGGGCGCTGTCACACCCCAAGCAGTATCTGCCTGATGGAATTGACCTGCCTTTCTCCCTCAGGGGGGATCCTCTCTGTGGCAACCTCACGCTTCGGCATACCTCCACTTGTGGAGAGCTCACTACCTTACCAGGAAATCATTCCATTTCCCTAGCCTGGGCTCCCAACAACCTCATCTCATCTGACCCCTAAGCTAAGGCTCATTCATTCACCACAGCCGTCTTCCAGCACAGCCTGAGTGTATATGAGCCTGTGTGTGTTCATGGATTCCTCTCTGTGTGTTCCCCACACGCAGAAAACTGGACCAGTATAACTCTACGCTCCCGAGGAACACAATAAGACTAAAAATAATAATAATAATAATAACAATAGCTAACCTTTATCAAGGACTTACTACGTGTCAGGCTTGAGTTACATGCATTAAATCATTTAACCACTCTATTAACCCCAAGATGCTATTGCCATTATGATCTCCAATTTACAGAGAGGAAACCTAAGGCACAGAGAGGTTAGGTAACTTGGCCAAGGTCACACAGCCAGGATACGATAGAGCAGTGTGAGTCCAGAACTATTACTCTCCTTTCCCAGGTATTCCTACAGATTGTTTGGAAGGAAGGAAAGAAGGAAGGAAGGAAGGAAGGAAGGAAGGAAGGAAGGAAGGGAAGGGAAAAAGGAAGGGCAGACCCGGGTGTGTGTCTCCACCTCTTTCAAGGCATCTGGGCTCCTGGAGGGCAGGAGATGGATATTATTTATCTCCCTCTCCCCCAGCACCTAACACAGTGCTCAGCAAGCATAAGATTCTCAACAAATATGTGTTAAATGACTATTTACTCATCATAGGCTTATTTTTCCCGGCCATTATCCCAGGAATCCTGGGATCAGGAACCGGATTATATTCATCTCTGCAGAGCTGCCACTAGCCCAGGCTGTGTGGATGAGGAAAAAGTAGGCACCACCCATGAACGTGTGAATATGGCTTGCCAAGCTAATGACCCATTGTGAGAAGAAAAAGGAAAACTCCCTTCCTCTGGCATCGGGAGATCCGGGTTAACACATGGAGCCCCGCTCTCCCGCTCTCCCGCTCTCCCGGGGAGGAGGCTTTGTGCAGCACACAATCCGAATGACTGTCCGTGGAAATCCTGCTCTGGTCCCCTGGGGCCCAGCCCTGAGCCCGAACGCGCAGTGGGCACCGGGTTTGTTGAACAACTATTTGCCAGTATTTGTCTCTCTTCTACCCTCTTTTGCCAGGCGCCCGTCTCAGCCCCAGGAGAAGCATTGGTGGGAGAGCCACCAGCTGGGTGTCATGCGGCCATGGTGCTGATGGGGGAGTTTGCAGACATAAGGGGGACAGACAGGGTCAAACATAATTGGTAAATATTTGTCTATCTAATCAGAGGGCCTTTTAATTAGCAATTTCATCCTTGCAACTGGTTTATTTTTTTTTTTCTTTCTGCGGGAAGTCAATTAAATGTAACAGATGGAGGAGAACATGGGGGTTTCCTGGTCTCCTACCATCTGTCCCATCCCACCGCCGCCCCGCACAGCGGCTCCCACACCTCATTGGTGGCGCTGCCTGCCAGTTTCCAGAGGAGGGCGGGGCTAGGACACCGATGTGCAGAAGAAGGGTCTCAGACCACCTCTGGCCCCAGGAAGCCCTCCTCCGTGCTCCTGGTCACCCTGGCCACCCTGCACATCTAGGCTGATCCTGTCGGCACACCTGTGACCCTCAGGTCCTGAGACCCTTTGCCAGCCGGGCCTCTCCCCTTCCTGCCTGGGCGCCAGGATCGAGGATCATCTCCATCCAGAGGAGACTCTAGTTTAGTTCTACAAACTTTGATTGAGTGTCTGATGTCTGCCAGGCAACGTATCGGGCACTGGGGATGTAAATCGGGCAGTCCCTGCCTTTCAGGAATTTGTAGCCCATGTTGGGAGGGGGGGAGGCATTCATTCATTCACTGACTTAGTGGTAAATATGTATTAATGTATATGCCAAGCTCTGTGTTAGACCCCCAAGAACACAGTGATGAATCCATCCCTTCCCTTACTTTTTTTCTTAAGGTTTTTTTTTTTTTTTTGAGGGGGGGCAGAGGGAGAGGGAGAGAGAATCTTTTTTTTTTTTTAATTTTTTAATGTTTATCTTTGGGAGATAGAGAAACAGAGTATAAGTGGGGGAGAGGTGGGGGGGGGGCACAGAATCAGAAGCAGGCTCCAGGCTCTGAGCTGTCAGCACAGAGCCCGATGCAGGGCTCGAACTCACGAACCGTGAGATCATGACCGGAACTGAATTCAGACGCTTAACCGACTGAGCCACCCAGGCGCCCCTCCCCTTACTTTAAATAACTCAGTCAAGCAGAGGAGACAGGCACATCAATTCATGTATTCAGTGAGTATTTATTGAGTGACTACATGAGCCAGGCACTGTTCCAGCTGTCGGGGACGTGGCAGTGAACAGCACAGAGCCTACGTCCTTTCCAGCAGGGGGAGAGACAATGAACAGATGGACGTGTAATGGCAGGGGTGGCCAGTGATTTGAAAAAACTGCCTATCACCCTGTGTAGTGTGGAATCTGAGCCCTGAAATCAGAAGCCCAGCGTCTCCAGCATGGCCTGCAAGGGCCCAGCTTTCTCTGTAGGATCATTTCTTGCCACCACCCCCCCGCCCCTTCCCAGGCTACGTTCCAGCCACGTCCACCTTCTGCTGATTCCTCCCACCTGCCATGCTCTGGCTTCAGACCTTCTCTCAGATTGTTCCTTCCGCCTGCCACCCTCTTCCCCTTAGTCTTGGCCTGGCTAACTCCTCAGCTGAAATGCCCCTCTTTGTCCCCTCTGGGTCTCTCAGGCCGTCTTACATTTCTTCCACTGCATTCCTGCGGTCACGGTGCTCCAGGCTTCCCAGATCCTCCTTCCAGCTTGGCCGTTGCCGGATACCCATCAGTCTCCCTCCCTGGTCCTGTGTGGGAACCAGCCCAGGGCCCGCACTGTGTCTGTCCCGCTCCTCTGCAATGTCTCTATCGCCAGCACCAGGCACAATGATCCCCTGATCACCTGTCCCACCAATACTGACTGGACCGAATTAAATCAGGTAGAGAAGAGGAGACATCCCGGCCAGGGGCCAAGATTTGCAAAGACAAGGCAGCTTGAAGGATTCCTAAGCGTTCCAGAAATAGGGAGCAGCCGATGTAGCCGGATTAAGGAAAAGAGCAGCGGACGAAGCTGGAGTTCAGCCTTGAATGTTAAACCAAAATGTCTAGACTTTATCCTTATTAAGCCTCTAAGCCAACTTCAATCACTGTTCCGTGTTTTTGCCAGAGATCCATGTGGGTCTGTCCTACTGTTGGCTTTTTTCTTCGAGTGGTCGCTGTGTTTGTTGGTTTGTTTGTTTGTTGCTTTATTTTTTAAATAATAGTTTTGGGGCACCCGGGTGGCTCGGTCGGATGAGTGTGTGACTCTTGACTTTGGCTCAGGTCACAATCTCTTGATTTTGCACTGAGTGTGGAGCCTGCTTGAGACTCTTTCTCTCTCTCCCTCTGCCTCTGTCCCCCTCTTTCACTCTCTCTCCCTCTCTCTCTAAAAAAAAAAATACTTTAAAGATGTTTCTAATTAAATAATGGTTTTATTGAGCTATCGTTCACATGGCATAAAATCCACCCTTTTGAAGCATACAATTCAGTGGTTTTCGGCATATTCACAGGGTTGGGCATCTGTCGCTGCCCTCTGATTTCAGAACCTGTTCAACACCCCCCACAAGAAATCCTGTGCCCATTATCAGTTACTCCCCATCCCGTGCCCCCGCTAATCTGTTTTCTGCTTCTGTTCACCCACTCTGGATATTTCATATGAACGGAGTCATACAGGATGTGGCCTTTTCTGACTGGCTGTTTTCAAGCAGCAAACTGGTTTCACGATTCATCCACGTTGTAACATGCATCAGGGCCCCATCCCTTTTTATTGCCGACATTCACGAGCAAGTTTTTGTGCCCGTGTCTGCTTTCAGTTCCCCTGGGTATATAGCTAGGGGTGGAATTGCTGGGTCACAACGGTAACCCCGTGTTTCACTTTCTGAGGAAGAGGAAATGCCCAACGACCTCCAAAGTGGCTGCACCATTTGGCAATTTCACTGGCAACGGGCGAGCACTCCAGTTGTTCCGCACCCTTGCCTGCGCTTGTTACTGTCTGTCGTGTTCATTTCAGCCGTCCTGCAGCTAAATTCTAATGCGTGTCGAGTGGCAGCTCGTTGTGGTTTGATTTGCATTTTCCCTAATGACCGGTGGTGTTGAGCATCTTTTCATGTGCCTGTTGGCCATTTGTATGTCACCTTGGGAGAAGTGTCTATTTAAATCCTTCACTCATCTCTAGGGGTGTCTGGGTGGCTCAGTGGGTTAAGCGTCTGACTTCGGCTCAGGTCCTGATCTCACACTCGGTGAGTTCGAGCCCCACGTGGGGCTCTGTGCTGACAGCTCGCAGCCTGGAGCCTGCTTCCGCTTCTGTGTCTCCCTCTCTCTTTGGCCCTCCCCAGCTTGTGCTCTGTCTCGCTGTCTCTCAAATAAATAAACATGAAAAAAAAATTTTTTTTTAATCCTTTGCCCATTTTTAAATTGTGGTATTTGTCCCTTATGGTTAAGTTGTAAGAGTTCTTTATGTATTTTGGATACAAGTCGCTTATGAGTTGTTTTTTTTTTTTTTTCACAAAAGGAATATTTATATCACTGTCAAAAGTGGAAAAAACAGGGGACTCCTGGATGGCTCAGTCAGTCAAGCATACCACTTTTGACTTCAGCTGGGGTCATGATGCCTAGGTTCGTCGGTTTGAGCCCTGCATCGGACTCTCTGCAGTCAACTCCAAGCCTGCTTCGGATCCTCTGACTCCCTCTCTCTCTACACCTTCCCGCCTCTCTCTTTCTCTCTCTCTCTCAAAAATAAAATAAACATTAAAAATAATAAAATAAAATAGAGGCACACGTGGTCCTGTGTGGGGGTGACTGTATCGTTGGATGGTCAGGGAGGGCCTCTCTGAGGAGGTGGCCCTCAAGCGGATAGCTAGAGGGAGAGGAGGCACCAGGCATGCGAAGATCAAGGGGAAGAGAATTCTGGATGAGAGAACAAGGCGGAACTGTGTCGCATGTGACTGGAACAGAGTGGGCAAGGGGGCAATCAGACGGGATGAAGAGGGAGAGACAGACAAAAAGACCCCAGTCACGTGGGGACTTGTAAACCAGAGCAAAGAGTTTGGATTTGTTGTAAGCACAGAAAATGCCCTTTGAGACTTTTAAGCAGTGGAGTGATGTAATCTAATTAATGGGGTTTCTTTTCCAGTGTTTATTTTTTATTTGGGGGAGAGAAAGAGAGCAGGGGAGGGGCAGAGAGAGAGAAGGGGTCAGAGGAGCCAAGGTGAGCTCCGCACTGACAGCAGAGAGCCTGACGTGGGGCTCGAACTCGTGAACCGTGAGATTGTGAACCTGAGCCGAAGTCGGACGCTTCACCGACTGAGCCACCCGGGTGCCCCCTCTGATTAATGTTTTTGAAAGCCGCTCCGGTGTGGTGGATTGTTGGGGTGCAAGGCAGCAGCAGTGAGACCGGTGTGGAGGTTACGATGTGCAGTAAAGGGTGATAACGGCTCGGACCAGGGCAAGGAGCGATAAAGAGAAGCGGTATTTCAGAATATGTTTCACCAGTGACAATGACAGGTGTGGCCGACGGATTGGATGGGGCAGGCAAGCAAGAGAGGGCAGCCAAGGATGACTCCTGGGTGTTCAGCCATCTCCTCATCTCCTGCGACAGCCGGCAGGAGGGGAGGCAGAGCTGGGGGTTACCTCAAGCCTCTATTTTGGACTTCTCGGTAGAGACACCTGTTGACATCTAAGTGGAGACGTCAAAAGGCAGCTGGAAAATTCTGAGTCTGGAGAGACGCATCGGGGTATCACGGGTGGTGTTCAAGGCCACAGGACTGGATAGAGTCCCAGACAAGAAGGGGCCCCAAGCAGCTCTAGAGGGCCAGCTGCGGAGGAGAAACGGAAACGGGAGACTGGGGAGGAGCAGTCAGTGAGCAGGAGGCAACCGAGAAAGGGTGGAGTTAGAAGCCGAGAGAAGGTGTTTTGAGAAGAAGGAAATGGTTGGAGAAATCTACCTTTCAAACATCGTGTTCCTGAGTTCCAAGCAGATGCAGTTGTTCGCATGGCTCTGAGTCTGAGCCTGATGTCCCCGTGGCAAGAGGTGTGAAAGACAAACCACCCCCAAACTGAGATGTCCTCCCTGGCATTGAAAGCGAACTGGGAAGTCCCCAGGGGACACCAGATCATGGTCCACCTGATGTTATCCCTCAGCTTCCCGGGGTCTCCTGCTGCACTGGGGGAACCACTTCTATGGGCAAAGGGGAGCCATGGAGGGCTGTGGATGAGGGCAGTGATGGGGTCAGATTAATGAGGGAGGAGGAGAGACTAGGCAGGAAGAGAAGGGAGGAAGGAGGAGCAGTGGCCAGGAGGGACATAGGAGGTCTGGACTAAAGCAGAGGAGACTGAGCCTAGACATCAGAGGGTCACCTGCACCCCCACACAACCCTTCAAGCCTCAGAGCATTTCCACCTTGCTTTCTGCTCACCTCAAGTCCCATGCCTCCCACCAGCAGTCTCTGACCCTCCACACCTACCCATCCATTCGCACTCTGCCCCAGACGCTACAATGCTAAAGTTTATTGAGTCCTTACTATGTGTCAGGCACTGTCCTAAGCACTTCACATGCACTACCCATTCAATCCTCACACTTCTCCATTTTACACATGAGAAAGCTGAAGCACAGAGGGGACTAGCAGGTTGCCCAACGTCACACAGTAAATGAACAGTGTGGCCGGGATTCAAACCCAGGAGCTCTGACTCAAGTCCATATTATAGCGATAGAGAAAATGGAAGCCAGTTTCCCATCCTGCAAGAAGCCCGTTGTCAGTGAGTCACCCCTTGCATACCTCCAGTGATGGGCAGTTCACCACCTCCCAGTCTGCTTTGCCGATCAGATTGATTCCTAAATCTCCCTTTTTCTATCCCTGCAATCTGTCCCCTGTAACTTCTTCTGCAGGTGATACAGCAAAAGGCTTGGGGGTGGTATGGTGGCATAAAGGTTAAAAGGAGGGCCCTGGGGGCACCTGGGCAGCTCAGTCGGTTAAGCATCTGACTTCGGCTCAGGTCATGATCTCACAATTCATGAACTCAAGCCCTGCTTCAATTAGCCCTGCTCGCTCTCTTGCTCTCTCTCTCTCCTCCCCCCGCCCCTCTCTCTCTCTCTCAAAAAAAAAAACAACAACAAAACAAAACAAAAAAGGAGGGCCCTAAAGTCAAGTTGACCTGGATTAGTAGCTGTGCTGCCTTAAGCAAGTCCCCTCACCTCTCTGGGCACCCGTTTCTTCATTTGGGAACCTGGCTAATGATGGAACACACCTCCATGTTGTGAGCATTATGTGACAGGTGCTTAGCCTGTGGCCTGGCCCTCTGCGAGCTCTGGGCAGGTGGCAGCTCCTGGGGTGATGGTGATGTCTGCTCTGCACAGACTGTCTGTCCCCTCCTCCCCTGAGACCCCTATCCCCTGTCCTCAAGGTCCTCAGCCTCAGGCCCTGCTTAAGTTCGGCCCCTTCCCATCCCCGGGGTTCCCCCTCTGCCCAGGCTACCTAGCATGACTCAGGTGAGCCTGGCTGCACCTGCTCTCTAACCAGGTCGCCAGGAGCCCCCACCCCCTGCAGGGCCCTGCAAGCCTCCTCTCTAATTCCCCTTCCTCAATCAGCCAGCACTCTAGCGGCCTCTCCGCTGATGGCCCCTCTGTTCCCTGCCAGGCCCATGCCACCTCTAGGGCCTGGCTCACCCCACACGGCCCCCTGCATGCCCAGCCCACCAGGCTCTGTCCCTTAGTCTGTGTCTGGGCCTGCAGGCTTCTGAAGGGGCTGGAGCGTGACTGGGGCGTGTACAAACAAAGCCACCAGGAGCGTGTAGTTGTGCACGTACGTGCGCACACACACGCTAAAGAGAAATATCAACACAGAAGGGCAGGAAGCAAAGCACTTGCACGCATCCTTTTAAAAGACATCCACCCTAATGAGGAAGACACACATGGTTTTGGAGGCAAAAACACACAAATACATACCACCCAGGTGCATGCGCGCACACACTCCAGCAGGCACTCTGTCCGTTCCAGCCGATTTCAGCTCCCCCCGCCCCTCCCACCTCTTAACTCTGTGGATGGGTTAGTTAATGCCCAAGGCCCTCAGCCTGAGCCAGCACAGATAACAAGGCAAATCTCATTTCCAGAGCGAGTCTGTTTCGGGCTGTCCCCCACCCCCCCCGCCACCTCACTCCCGTGTACCTCGGGGCGGCACTCACAACCGGCCCCCCACCAAGCTTGCAACATCAGTAGGTGCTGATGGTCTGGCTGTCTGGCCCTTCTCATCCCCCAAAGTCATCGTGCCCCTTTCTGGGAAGAGGAGGCGAAGGAGGTAAGACCGGGACAAGCTGGGGGGAGGGCTGTCCTGCCAGGTGACCCCAGCAGGGCCTCAGCCCTCATTGTTTCCCTCTGGCTAGGACTGGCCTTGCTCAGGAAGCGGATGATCGCATCCCAGCCGGCTGGCTGCGTCCACTTCCAGCCCAGTGCTCAGGGTGGATGGGGGTCCCCTGAGAGCCGGGAGCAGGAGGCAGGAAGGCACTCTGGGCTTGGCAAGTCCCTGTGTGCCCTTCAGCACTGGGCCCATCCCCTGATTCACTGGGCCTGAAGCCCAGAGGTCACGCGAGGTGTTGGGGGTGGGGGGGTTGGGGCGGGGAACCAGATACTGCTGGCCAAAAGGGAGGGAAATGGGGCACCAGAGCTCTTGGGACCCGCTGCCCCAACCCTTGCCCTGTGCCAAGACTGACTTTCAGGTGAAACACACCAGTCCTGCTGTAGAGGGTGTTAAAGTACTGAGCTACTTCCAACATGTTGGCCAAGAGGTGCTGCCTCAAGCTCTCCAAGTGGCCCCACGCGCTGGTCCCTTCCCTGGCTCTCTCCTCCTTCCCAGATATGAAAGAGTCAACACTTGGCTCAGCAGGGAGCTTCCAAGGACCGGGCCCCTCCCAAGACCCTTTGATTGAGCATCAGGTGGGTAACGAAAGGTGTGGAGCGTTACCCAGGACCACTGTCCTACCCTAACTCTGTTACCCCCACCCCCTCACCCTGGACCCAATCCTTCCCCTCTCCTCCCCTGGTCTAGCTCTCCAGTTCAGTTGGTCCTGCCCCTTTCTCTGACTCTGGGAGTCTGGAAGTGTGGGTGACTTGGGACCCAATCATAAATCTGAGGGCCCCGCATCCAGCCCCATATCCTATCATGCAGGGGGGGGGGCGGGGTTGAAGGAAGCATTGGAGGCATAAATGGAACACAGCCCCCTCCCCCAGTCAAAGATTTCAAAGGGAGGAAAGTCAGCAGAGTCCTCTCTCTGGGTCTCAGCCAAGGGGGAGTGGCTGCCAATGGCCCCCCACCGGCGCCCCAGCTTCCTCTGCCACTCACACTCTTTGCCGCCCCCGCCCCCATCAGTACCTCCATCATCTATACAGATTTATTTCACGATAATTTCATTTCGTCCCTGGCTCCAGAAAGATGAATTGCCCGGCGAGGTGATTGGGGAATCTGTGTTGGGCTCATAAATTTGCTGCCCCTCTATGAAGCTCCCATGAAGTGTCCCGCACTTGGGGAGGGCGGATGGAGAGGGGTTAGTGTGACCACCGTCCATCTCTCTCCCTGCCACCTAGGGGTGAGGGGTGGCAGGAAAGCACGGGAAAGGGGGAATGCCCCCGTCTTAGAACCAGTAGGGCTCTCTCTCCACCTTTGTGACAAACAAGGCTATTTGTCACTTGGCTGGCAAGATGACCGGCCTCTCTCCACCCCTCACCAGCCCCCGCCACCAGGGGAGGCCTTCTCCCACTGAGCACTGGAGCTGACGGAGGGAAGCGGATCCAGAAGCAGGAGCGGCTGCCCCCTCCTCCCTCCTCTCACTGGTCGGCAGGAGGCACTGTGCTAGGACGGAGTGGGAAGCTTATTGACAGCTAGCCCCTTTCAGAAGGGAGAACACACACACGCACGCGCGCGCACACACACATACACACACATCTAACAAGCACGCACACACACGCAGAATAGTAGCACGCCCACACTGACACCTGCTAGAAAGAGATTACAAACGCAATAGCAAAATCGCAGCAGCGTGGAAGAAAGGAGCGTGGGATTTGGAATCCAGGAGAGCCAGAAATTGGATACTGGGTGTCCTGTGTTCCCTTGGACCGCTAACTCAACCTTTCTGAGCCTCACCTTGATCCTCTGTAAGGATAAGTAATATTCCCTCAAAGGGTTGTCGTCAGGATCAAATGACATGATATGTGAGGGGTGCCTGGCATATAAATGGTAGGCAGAATCACGATTCCGGTGCCCGCGTGCACACACACGCACACGCACATGTGCACGCACACTCGCCTCTTTCTGCACCTCTCCATAGCCTGATTCGCCCCTCTTTCCGTTGCTGCACAGTCCCTAACTGATCTCTCCTTTCTGATCTCAAGGAACAGCCCGGAATGGTGCAGCTCAGATTCCCCTGGGAATCTGTTCCTTCTCCTTCCTCTCCAACCCAAGCCACCTTTATCAGCCCAAACCACACAGTCCTTCCTGCCCCCATCCTTCCTGCTCCTGGGGGTCAGGGAACTGGTGACAGGTATGGCTAGGGCTTGGGGGTCACATGGGACCAACAGGATGAGAGGACAGACGTGAACAAAGGAAGGGAAGCCACAAAGGGCACAAATTCACAAAAATTCAAAACTGCCGAGCAGAGACTCTGGTAGTGAACTAAGGTCACAGCCAGTGGTCTTCAGTTCCCGGTCAAGTGTTAGAATCACCAGGAAGCTCTGAAAAAAATACCGATCCCTAAACTACCAGCATCACGCCCCCAGCCCACGGACACTTTATGTAATTGGTCAGGGATGAGGCCTGGGTCATTCTAGGGGTCAGGACCTGGGGCTTCGTAGCTGGGTGGGGACTGAGCCCCGGCTCTGTCCCCACGCTGGCTCTGAGCCAGGACGAACCCCTCCCCTCTCTGACCCTGTTTTCCTCACTGGAGAGGAGGAGGCTGCTGACCCACCTGCTGCGGAGAGAATGGTGGGTTTCAGGCTCCAGCACAGGGTCTGGCCCTGGTGGCGCTGGGGAGGAGAGGGGACCTTCCTGAGACCCAGCCAGTCCCCTCAGCTCTGGGCGGAGACTGAGATGTCTTGCCACCCTACCACCCACCCCCAGCCCAGCATGTCCCCCGCAGGCCCCACCTGCTGTGCCCTCCTGCCTCTCTCCTTATAACGAATTAGCTCCCTGCCTGCCTCCCTCCTTATTACGAATTAGCCTCCCTGCCTGCCTCCAGCCCCAACATTTCATCCCCAGCCTGCCTCCTCACGTTAACCCTTCCCTGGGGTCCAGGGTGACCAGGCCTGTGGTTATATTCACACAAGGTTTGCCCTCAGCTTCCCGGGGGGGGGGGGGGGGGGACAGGAGAGGCACTCTGTCCCTGATTGTATCCTGTCGCTCCTGCCTAATTAGTATTCCGCAGAGAGCTGGCTCCACAGGCCTCGGGATTTGTTTGCCGGCCGGCCAGTTCCCTGTCTCCCCAGTTCAGAGTGAGTAATTCTGTCCCTCCCAGGCCCATTTAAGGGAGTGAATAATTAGTTACATTCAATTAGGCCTCTCCACTGCCACTGTGGCTCCTGCCTGCCTCACTTGGGGGGACAGGCGCACTAATGAGCCAGCGCCTGTCTGACACGGGGGAGCGGGCATTAAACACCGACGATTCCCTCCACCCCTCCACCCCTCCACCCCTCCACCCCTCCACCGGGTGAGGGCTTGGAGGGAATGGGGGGCAGGAGAGGAGAAAGGAGGGTGGGACCCTGGAGGTGAAGATGGGAGAGGAGGTGGGGCAGAATGAGGAGAGGCAAAGGGGGGAAGCAGGTAGGGACTCCAGAGGAAAAGGAAAGAGAGAAGCCGCGTAAAAGTCCCTCTACATGGCATCCTTAGGTGAATCGGGCTCAGCCCTACACGGAATCCTATGCAGCACTTAAAAAGCATGTTGCCGATCTATTATTTATCGGCATGGAGAGACGCCCACTGTATCCCTCTAGGCAAAGATGGCTGCATACAACATAGTGTATGTAATAATAGCCCAGGTTAAAAAAAATAGTTTTGGCACAGAAAACAAGTCTGGAAGGACCTGTAACTTGTGGTTGGTGGGGGTGGTGGGAAGGCTTACAGGTGGTCTTATTTTCATGTTTATTGCTTAGATGGGGGCGGTGCATTGCACAGGTATGATTTTCATAATTAGCCAAAATAACACTTGTTCGAAAGAGAACAGGGGGAGATGGAATTGCCGGGGGAAGGAAGGAGGTGGGTGGGTAGGGAGCAGGCAGACCGCGGGGAGGGGGGTAGAGGGACGGGCAGGGACTGCAGGTGGGGTGGGCAGAGCCCTGGAGGGAGGCAGAGGCTGGGAACTAGCTGGGCGCCTAAGCCCAGCGGGATGTGCGAGTCTGCAGGGAGAGAGGCAGAGAGCCCCAGGGATAGAAAGGGGGGTAGGAATGGACGAGCGGTTCCCCTCCTACTGGCCCCATCTGTCTGGGCAGAATCTGCCCAGTGACCCTGCTGAGCCCCTCCCAGAGCCCTTGTCCCTTAACGGTGCTACACCTGCTGTAGGCAGGTGCTGTAGGCTGTAGGCTGGAGGAGCCTCCCCAAGTTGTCCCCAACCCCAGCCCCCAGACTCCAGGACCACAGCACGTGGGGTTTTTTTTCTTTCTTTCTTTCTTTGTTTTTTTTACAAATTAAAACTGTATCTCCCCACCCCTGCAGGTGGCTTTGTAATTTTCTGTGTCAGAATCACTCTGGGGGAGAGAAATCCTTCGGGGCAGAGTCTTTAATAACTTCTGCTGCCCAAGGAATCCACCACAGAACCTGAAGGCTGAAGGGGAGGGTATGTGCGTGCCTGCTAGGGAGGAGGGGGGCTGGAGGGGAGCGGGGAGGGGGTTGCTGGCAGGGGACAGGACGGGGGTGTATTACAGAATTAAAAGGACACATACACCCGGCTCAGCCCCAGTCCCAAGGCAATTGCCTCGGTCCCAGAGCTTCCATCCTTTATTCACCTGGTGGAGCCTGAGCCCCCAGGAGCCTCTCCAGCCTCCCAGCTGGGATGCAGAGGAAGAGACAAGCTGCATATGACACTTGGCCTAACTCGGTTCTGGGCGTTCCCAGGGCCTCAGTTTCCACATATATGAAACAAAGGGATTGGACACAATGTCATTCCCAGTCTCTCTTAAATTCCAATCCTCTGTGACATGCTTTCTTGGGTTCTCACTGACTTTTCCAGTTCTTGGAATTGGTAGGATTTCAGCATTGGGAGAATCCACACGGAAATCTGGATTCTCGGCGATAATCTGGATTCTCAGGAACTCCCGTTCCTGCAGGGCAGCGTTGGAGAGGACTGATGGACGCTGCCCCCCCCCAGATAGATAGAGCCTCCCCACTCACTCAGCCATAGTCTCTGCCGTCCTGATCCCGACCTGGCCTGCCTCACTCTGTAGCTCCTGTGCAGGAGCAAAAACCAGAGGCTTTGGGTCAGCCTCATTAGGTCCAAATCCCAGCTCTAACCCTCCAGACCTTAGCATATCATTTAGCCTCTGAGCCTCATCTGTAAAATGGGTTATGAGACTGCGCGTTACGTAGGGTCGCCCTACACACTAAGACAATGCATAGAAAGTTCTTAGCATTGTGCCTTAGTACGTAGTGAGCACTCGATCCTTGCACGCTCTTAGGGTCACTGTGCACAACCCTAGCTAAGGATGAGGCCACAGTGAGAATGCAGTCGATGCTTGTCAAATCGGGGAAGCAGTGGAGAGGGAGGCCTCCGCTGGGGAACGGATGAAGTTTCAGAATACAGGTTGCAGGAGGCTCAGGCCTTTGGGGCCCCAGAGAGGAAAGGCCTCTTCTCCAAAGGGAGGGTGGGATGCAGCTTGAAAGTCCGCGAAAAGCGGCCGCCGGGGTCTTCGCACGTTACTTTGGCGCCACCTTCTGGCTGATACATGCCTCACACCCACCCTCCTCCAAGCGCAGGCCAGAGCCGCTCCTACAGCGGGTTGACCTTCTTCACGTATTTTTAGATTTGGCGGGGCCCTTAGAACTCCTAGGGCACCAGCCCTTCATCACACATCGGGAGGGAAAATTTCCAGAACCAGAGCGTAACTTTCCCAAGGTCACACAGAAAGTTTCTGGCTGAGCTCCATTGAGAACCCAGAACTCGCCACAGTTGCCAAGAACCCCTTCCCTTTATCAGGGACTCTAAGATACACAAAATTGTGCCTTCCCACGTATGCATTCTGCTGGTTCTTAGGGGGAAACTCTCCCAGAAACAGACTCTGTGGCAAGGAAGGAATGCAGGTAGTTTATTCTGGGGTCGAACTCAAGAAGCACCAGTGGGGGAGTGGGGAAGTGAGACGGGGGGGAGGGGGGGGAGCCAATGGCAGAGGGGTACGGGGGCTCGAGGCCTTCAGATTTGTCCCTCCCAAGGGCGAGGAGGCTGGGGCATCTACTCTCCACCTTTCATTCCTATTCAGTGGAGAGTATTCTGGGTCATCAACTCCCCTGGGTAGATCTGACCACCGCACACCTGCACCCAATACCGGGGGGGAGCCCCAAGGCAATCGATCTCCAGTGCTTGTAATAGGAAACTCATGGCTCATCTGGACATAGCAATGTAGGAATGCCGAGGGAGGGGCGGTACTTCTCAAAGTGTGGTCCCTGGACCAGCAGCATTAGCGTCACCTAGGGATCTTGCTAGAAATGCACATTCCCGAGCTCCATCCAGACTTACCCCAACACTGGCCATGGGGGCCCAGCAATCTTTTAGCAAGTCAGGTTTTGATCAGGTGGTCTGACACCTGTTCAAGATTGAAAACCTCTGACCCAGGAGAAAACAAAGAAGACTCAATACCGTCTACTATGGGTATTATCCCCATTTGCCAGATAAGGAAACTGAGCTGGTCCGAGATGAAAATGACGTACCCAAGGTCACACAGACAGCAGGTGACAGAGGAGGGTCTCTTGCCTCTTACCACCATACTGCCACGCGCAGAAGTGAGTGACACTAGTCTTCGGACTCTAGGTAGAGAATAAGGGTGAGGTCCAAAGCTCCCCTCCCTCCCCCCCACCCCATGACGCCACCACTTTGTTCTGCTTTCTAAACCAACCGTCTCCACCTGGTGCATCCAAATTGTTCTCAAAGCCCTTCTGGGAAGACTGCCAAGCCAGGTGCCCTTCTCTCGGCTTGCAGCTGCCCTCAGTCTCCATCCAGGATAAGCCCTCTCCACCCCCACCCTCCAGCCAGCAGGACACACGGGAAATCCAAAAGCAGCTTTGTACTGGGGAAAAGGTTGAGATCCCTGGGTGAAAACAGCCCGGTCTCATCTTCACTGTGAATCTCTGCGCAGGGGCTTTGCATGGCTCTTCCCTCTCCTCGTCCTACAACCTTCCTCCCCTCCCCTCCCTTCCCCTCTGCTCCCACCCCATCTGCTGCTCCTCCTGGCTAGGCTCCCCCTCAGTTGGCACAGCAGGAAAAGAGAACAGGATGGTTTATTTTTAACCTCAGATACTGTTGGGGGGGGGGGGAAGGGGGCACCATCTGACCAAGAAGCTGCAAGCTCCTGTAGCAGTCGGGAGGTCAGAAGGAGGTGGGAGGCCCAGGAGCTCCCCAGGAAGGAGCCACAGATGTAGGTTCCAGAGAGCAGGAAGATCTGGAAGCAGCAGCACAGGACAGAGAGTGGGGAGCTCTGAGTGGCATCTCTAAGAATTGCTGTGTGGCCACAGGCAAGTGGCTTCACCTCTCTGGGCTTCCATTTTCACCTCTGTTCAAGAGGGAGGGATGTGGAACCCTGGCTGCCCTCAAGGCCGTTTTTTGACGAACATAAGTAAAATGAAGACAGCGCTTTGCAAAACACCGCCAAATGCGAGCACACATGGAAACCGCCCTGGAAGGACAGCAGCCTGGGGACATTGTTATTATCCTCAGAAAGTGCCCTAATTCTGTGAGCCTGACAGTAAGTTAAACAGCTCATGTCATCGAGCATTTCCACCCCCGTTTTCCTTTATACATGTTTGATGACTTTTTAATTACATAAGCATTGTATGAACTCACTCTCCGTTTGGGGGGGGGGGGAGCCAATTCTTCCTTTAACCCTTCGCCAACCCTTCTTCCCCAACCCAGACATTACAACTCCTGGAACCGTGCGTTTTCTGTGTATCCTTCTGAACACTGGCTATACCTACACATACACGGGTGTGTTCTGTGCCTACACATAACCCCAGACGACATATCATGCTGTTGGGGTGTGTGTGTTTTTAAAGAAATGCTTTCATACCCATCATTCTGCAACCTGCTTTTTTTGTTGTTGTTCCACAACAGTGTTCTTGAGATCTTGTTGTATAAAATATATTACACTTTTATTTAGCCAGTCCCCTTCTGCTGGACAATTAAGTGGCTTCCAGTTGTCCACTGTCACAAACAACACCGCGATGGATATTCACGTATCCGTCTTCCTGGGCTCGTCGAAACCACCATGATACATCTCTGGCCACTGAACTCTGGGCGGGAGGATTTTGGTGGATATTCCTACACGGCCCCCCAAAAGTTTTGCCTCCGCCTTTACAAGCAAGTCGGGGGATCAGTGGGCTCCAGGGCAGGGTGGAAGGTTCTGTTTCTGCACCACAGGGGTGCAGGCTGGGGGGGCCCCCCCCGCACCCTCCCTCTGCAGCACCAGCAGCTCCAGGCTCTCCGGCCACGTGCCCGTTTCCCATGCCGCCACACTCCTGGGCACACACCGCCTCATACTCTCTCCTGCACCGAGATGCGGCTCTCTTTGCCGTCCTCCTGGGTGACCGGCTGGCACCCGTGTAAGGTCTCCTGCACCGGAGCAATGGGGTGGAGGGGGACAGGAAGGACCTCCAAGTCCTCCACAGGGTCCTGCGACACAGCCTTAGGCTGGAGGACCTGGGGAGCCAAGGCGGGAGGTTACCCCCGGTAATCCTGCAGAAGGGGACCCCCCCCCCAACACGTGCGCGCGTACACACACACACACACACACACACACACACACACGGAAGCCCCTTCCCCTTTCCCAAAAGGAGGGTCGGTGCTGAGTCAGTGGGTGCCTCCTGCCCCCTGCTGGCCACACAGAGCGTGTCAAGAGGCTTCCAGAGCGGGAGGCTTTGGATCCAAGGAGCAGGGGGGCTGGAGAGGGGGCCCCACCTCCTGACCGCTGACCAAGGCCACAGAGACGTGGTTCCCCACGTATCAAATGCCGGGAAGGAACAGCAAATGTCAGATTTTACCAGCGGTGCCAGGGCTGTTCTGTGGGGAGGTGAGCTCACGAGATGCCGGAATTTGGTGGTACAGGGGAGTGAACGGGAAGAGCCCTCCGGCCAGCACTGGGGGTGGGGGCATGGGGGGGGAGGGGTTGGTGGGGGGAGAGGAGCCAGTCCTGCCGCCTCCCCACTGGCCACAGGGGCAGACCCTGAATCAGTGTTACTGCCATAGAGGCAACAATGAATCAGGCTTTCTTTCCAGTTTGCCAAAACCCTCAGCCGGTGCCCAGGGTTGACCTACCTTATTCTCTGGCTTCCTGGTCACCTTTCCTAGAGAGAGAGAGAGAGAAGGAAAAAACCAAATGGGAGGGGGAGTTGGCAAAGCCAATCTCTCCCCCTTCCCTCATCACCTCCCCACCTGGGGACTCACTGATATACGCAGACACCAACAAGACAGCAAGCAGGACCACCATCGTGATGGGGATCACCACCAGGGCTCTTATCCGATCCTGGAAACCTGGAGAAATCAAGACTTCGGTGACGGCCTCCCACCCGCAGCGGCCCCCTACCCCCGTGCCTCAAGCTGCTCTGTCCCCGGCCGGACTCTCAAATCCTCCAGTGTCTGAGCTCAGCTGTATCACAGGATTCAAACAGGTGGCCTTGACAAAATGTGGCCAGATGTGTTTAGTGTGACCAGCACTGAGTAGCGATACAGCTGTCTCTCCCGGCTCCCCACATGCCCCTTCCCTCCCTACTCCCTGCCCAATGCTGAGGTCCATTGACACTGATGTCTGCATTGCTGCCTTTGTTATAGAAGGATGGAGGGGAAAGTAAAGGGTTTCCTGTACCTAAGTCTCTATCCTAAATGGGAAAATGGCAAAAAAAAAAAAAAGACCAAGATGCATGGCAGGAACTAGGGGAAGGCAAGTGAGACATTCACCTTGCAACAAAATTTAAGGGAACACCAAAAAAACCTCAGTAATCAAGAAGAGTAACGTTTTAATGTCATGTTTTGAAAAATCATATCAACAAGCTGTGGCCCACAGGCTGGCTGCCTGCTTTGTATTTTATTTTTATTTTTTATTTTATTTTTATTTATTTTATTTTGTTTTTTTAACTGAGCAGGCTCCATGCCCGACATGGGGCTTGAGCTCATGACCCTGAGATCAAGAGTCACATGCTTTACCAGCTGAGCCAGCCAGGCGTCAACAGATGTCTGTTTTTTAAATAAAGTTCTGTTGGGGGTGCCTGGGTGGCTCAGTCGGTTGAGCATCTGACTTCAGCTCAGGTCATGATCTCACGGTCCATGAGTTCGAGCCCCACGTCAGGCTCTGTGCTGACAGCTCGGAGCCTGGAGCCTGCTTTGGATTCTGTGTCTCCCTCTCTCTCTGCCCCTCCCCCGCTCATGCTCTGTCTCAAAAATAAATAAACATTGGGGCGCCTGGGTGGCGCAGTCGGTTGAGCGTCCGACTTCAGCCAGGTCACGATCTCCCGGTCCGGGAGTTCGAGCCCCACGTCAGGCTCTGGGCTGATGGCTCAGAGCCTGGAGCCTGTTTCCGATTCTGTGTCTCCCTCTCTCTCTGCCCCTCCCCTGTTCATGCTCTGTCTCTCTCTGTCCCAAAAATAAATAAACGTTGAAAAAAAAAATTATAAATAAATAAATAAATAAATAAATAAATAAACATTAAATAAAGTTTTATTAAAACCAGGGCTGGGATTAGGCTGAGGCAAGTGAGGCAGGGTTGGGTCGTGTTTTTATGTAAATTTTGATATTGTATTCTTTCTAGACTTGTTTTTACATTAGCTTTGTTTTTTAAAAAAAATGTATCTAACGTTATTTATCTTGATTACTGCATTTTCTGCCTGCCCACCTGCCTGCCTCGCTCACCTCACTCCAGTCCCAGCCCTGCCAAGAGGAAAGTGGGTCTGAAGAAGAAACAGAGTTTATTCTTCTTACCCCTGACTCTTTTGCTCATTAACATGACCTGCCTAGTCCCTGCAGCTATTTGGGCCTGTGGCCTGTGCTACTGTAGGCCAACCTCCTCGTTATAAAATCAAAACCAAGGCTCTGAGAGGAAACAGTGGCACGCCCACGCTGGTGTTGAAATGCAGGGTGGAGTATCTCCAAAGTGCAGGAACCCATGCCAGGCACTCCCCCCAACCAACGAAGGGAAGTGCTGTCATCAGCCCATTTCACAGATGAAGAAACTGAGGCTCAGAGTGGGGAGGGGACTTGCCCAGGCTCCACAGGTAAGTGGCAAAGCTAGGACACCTCAGTCCCAAACTGCCTCCTCTGACTTCACCTCTCTCTTTCCGCACCGGGTGTCTCTGCGACCCTGCGTCCCCTGTCAGCTCGCCACCTTCCCGGCCTGCTGCCACAGTCCCTTCTCTAAGACTCACCGCAGACGGCATCCGTCTTGTTGGTCCCCGCCTGAAGCTCCACCAGGCCTTTGGTCTCACACCTGTGCACAGACAGGTGCACGCACATGTGCACACACGGACACACAGTGAGAGAAAGAGACATTACATTTCCCCAACCGTAAGATTTCCAACCCCGGAGGGAGACCATCAAAACCAACAAGTTCAGGTTCACTGAGCACGTATTGTGTGCAATCCCCTGTGCTGGTTATTATGGGAATGACACAGACTCTGTTCTTAGGGAAGTCATGAGTGCAGAGAAAACATTATTGCGCATCTTCAAGGAGGAATAATAGGCCAAAGTTTGTCACATAGGTCAAAGTGAACTGGGAATCGCTCAGAGAAGGGGAGACAAAGCCCACAGTGGCTGGAATAGAGGGGTGATGAATTCAGTTTAAGGCAGGGCTTCTCAGCCTCAGCACTACTGACGTGTGGGGCCACTTAACTCTCTGTTGTGGGACTGTCCTGTGCACTGTAGGACACTCAGCAACACCCCCGGCCTCCACCCACTAGTTGCCAGTAGCAGCCCCTCCTCAGTTGTGACAACCAAAACGTCTCCAGATATTGCCAGATGTCCCCTGGGCAGAAAAATCACTCAGTTGAGAATCTCTGGGTTAAAGGCTCGTCCAGAAAGACTTCCCTAGGGAAGGGCGATCTGAGCGGCCCTGAAGGATGTAAACTTAGAGCAGCAGAACACTCTAGCTGAAGCAGGACAATGTGATTTGAGGGATTAGGTGGGGGAGGGGGGCATGCCAAACGGTATTAGGGAACTATGGAAAATTGGGTCTTTAGAACCAGATCACCGGTAATCAGCCATGAAGGTTTCAACTGGATTCAGCTGGGAAGTCACATCAGCACCCAACCAGACGCCCCAACAGTGAGAGGACTCACTTGGCCGGAGAGCTTGCAGGAGGAGAAATTATGGAAGAGTGGACAGCTGGGAGGCCTGCGCAGGAGTCTCAATATGGGATGATGAAGATGTGGTCGCTGGAGGGGTGGGGAGGAACGGATAGAAAAGGACACCACGAAGAAAAAAAACATCTAAAGTGGGAAAAGGGTGAGAAGCTTCAAAGAAAGCACATACATAAGAATGCTTAGGTGTCTACAAGGCACCCCTACATGTCTTTTCCTCATGCCTTGTGAGATGAAGGTCATTCCCATTCTCCAAGTGAGGGCACTGAGGCTCAGAGGGTTGCAAACTTTCTAAGCTGCAGTGAGGCTGGAACTCAGGGCTCTGATCTTATTAACCAGGGTGCCCCCAGTTATCATTCAACATTTATCGGTAAAGATTAATTGAGCACTTACTATGCATGGACACTGTCCTAGGCATAAGGAATGCATCACCGGAAGAAAAAAAAAAAAAAAAGGCCAAGTCCCTACACTGAAGGAATCTGCAGTCTACTGGAGCAAGGCAGACAGTAAACAAATAGCAAAGTATATACGAGATGCTAGTATTTGTGTGGAAAATACGTGTTTGCATGCGTGTGCATTTATTTATTTGTACATAGACTCTCTGGCAGGACACACAGGGGGAAGAGCTGCTTCCAGGGAGGAGAACTGAGTGGCCAAGGAACAGAAACTCATCACCATAGGCTCTCTCGTGCCTTGTGTTTCATGAGCCTCTCTTACCCATTTTTTTTAAATTAAATGTAAAAAATAATTGGGCAGGTGTTTAAGGGTATTCCAGGCAGGAGAGTTTGATGCAAGAGGACAAACCGCACATTGAGGGCATCGCAAGTAGCATGTGGGGAAAAGTCAGGAAATGGTGCCGCAAGTTAGGGGAGCAGGTGAAGGAGTCTGCGTTTCATCCTAAAGGCACAGGGAGTCACGAAGCCTTTTAAATAGGGAGCACCGTGATTTGAAATAAACTAGAAAGCTCGCTTTGGCAAGAGGATAGAGACACAGCTGAAGAGGAGAGACCAGAGGCAGGGAGGCTGGTGAGGAGGTGAAGGCACCATCCAGACCACAGGGATGACCACAGGGATGACCACCGGAGAGAAAAGGAATCCCAAAACATTTGGAAGGCTAGATAGACAGGACCTGGTACCTGATGTGGGCTTGGAGGTGAGGGAGGGACCACGGGACAAGTGCCCAAACACAAGTGAGTGTCTTCCCAGAGGGTGAGAGGGGCGGGCAAGTGAGTCCATTTGGTGCCTGTGGGTCAACTGCGTGGAGTTGGACCCTTGGTGGTGGCATGTTACTGTCTTGGACCCAGGAGACAGATCCAGACAATAGATGTTGATTGGGAACCATGGATACGGATGAGATGCCCGGGGGAGGCGGGCAAAGTGACTGGGGAGCAGAGCCTAGAACAAAGGCCAAGGAAATCAGTTAGGAGGAGGAGCAGAGGAGTGTCATGAAGATCAAGAGGTCAGCAGTATCTGTTACCGCCGAGACAGAGCAGAAAAAAAAAAAATGCTGAAAAGTGGCCTTTGGGTCAACCATGTGGACACTCTAGAAGTTCTCTATGTGCACAAGTGTGTGGACATGGGGAGCAGGGGCTGAAGGACAGGTGGCCGGGTAGAATAGAAGTAGTCCCACACCCCTCTTAGGGCAGGAAACAAGGGGTGAATCCTTGTACCTCGTCCAAGGGTGACACTTTTCCGAAGCAGATGACACATTGGAGAAGAAGCCGGCTGGGCACGGGTGGCAGATGGTATCAGAAACCCCTGTAGCTGGAAGGGAGGAGGTGGCTTTCGTCATCACAGGGGACCACCCACCCGACTCTCAAGGAAACAGGCGGACAGGAAGGGCCAGAAGAACTATCTGTGTCAAGTGCTGTCCCCCAGCACAGAGCTTCCCCGACTGCTGCAGCCCCTAAGAAGCCTCCTCCCACTGCCCAACCAAGGCAGATACCCAGGGCTGGAGGCAGGACGAGAAAGGTGCCATTTCCTGCTCACCAAGCAGAGATACCAATGCAGGGTGGCCCCTCCACCTCCGAGACCGAGCGCCCTACTGCCCAATCCCTCACCGTGAGTGTCAGCTCCTCTCTCCTGCCCGCAGAGCCAATTCCCAGACAGGCCACTTACCAACCTGCTTGACTCCAAGGCCAGGGGGGCACAGGGTGTGCTGGATGCAGCTTTCACAGGCGTCGCTGGTACAGTGTAGACCTTCGTCACACGTGCAAGTGGTGTCAGTTTCTGAGGTGCCTTCCCTCTGGACCTGGAGCCCTTGGTCTGAGCAGAGATGGCAGGAAGGATGGGGACCCCTTACGAGCCATGCTTGGGGGATCTGCCCCTCACACTTCCTGCTTTTATCAGACCCTCTTCCAAGTAGGGATAGGAATCAAATTATTTAACAACCGGTACAACCCAGACTCCAACCAATCAGAACAGACCCTGGCTATTAAAAAGCAACGGCTGCACTGTCAGGAATAAGTTAGACTATCAGCCTGACTCCCCGCGCACCCCTTCCCCAGCAGCCCACGCACTGGGGTCGCAGTACTTGTGCTGGTGACAGTGTCTCTCTATGTTCCAAGTGTCTAGGAATTCGCCTTTTTTGCAAGGAAGGCATTCCGTGGAGGTGACCTCTGTGCAGTCATTCACCAGTTTCTCTCCTGGAAAACATCAGGAAATGAAGCAGCTCCAGACAGCTCAATGAGTCAAGACATTTATCAAAAACTGATCAGGCTGGGTTTTAGGGCAGGGGATTCAAAGATGACAGTCTCGGACCCTTCTAGACTTCATAGTCTGGTGGGGGACATGGGAGAGATAGGAGCCCCACTCCCGGGTAGGCAGAGAGGGGACCCAGGACATTCTGGCTGCAGGGCGGGGCTGGGGAAAATCCCAGGGGTCATTTGAGACTCGAGTTTACAGTTGACACACGGGGCCTGCACCCACCAGGAAGCCAGGAAGGGTCCCGCTGTGGGGCTGGAGGGTGGGCCGCTCACCTGGCTGGCACTTATCACAGCACCGACTGTTTATCAGGTACTGGTTTTCTCTGCACGTAGTGCGTGATTCTGGGTGGACCTAAAAACAGAATTGGACGATTTGAGGGGATCTCGAAATCTCTACTGCAGCCTCTATGGCAGGAAGGTGGAAGTCAGCCAGCACAGAGGTTAGAACCGAAGTGGAAGTCCAAAGCAGAAAACTGGAGCCTGCACATTACTTGGTGTGTTTGTTTTTAACTAAACTGCCAACTGACGTGATTATAAAAGCACCCAGAGGATCGGTCTGGCATTTTACAAAGCGATTGCACTGGGACATCGCAATATTCTCGGCACTAAACAGATCTTCCTTTTGGCTTGACGCCTGAGTCTTTCCTCTTCCCAAACACCCAGGAGCACACGAGGGCTCCGGTACCTCCCCTGGCGTCCTGAGGCTGGCTAGGCAGCTGGTCCTAGGCCTGGCTGAGGCTATATTTAGCACTTGGCCGCTTCCTTCAATTCTTCTGCTCCCCACCCCTTTTCCCTCTCCAAACCCTCATCATCTGATTATCCAACCCCTCTCTCATGAAATGCCAGGACTGTGAAGCTGGAAGGGAAAAAATCCAACTTTTTTGCTTTACAAATGGTAAGGCTAAGGACCAGAGAGGTTGGGTCACCTGCCCAGGGTCACACAGTGATAGAATCTGAATAAGAACTCAGCTGTCAATACTCCCCCTCTCCGTCAACTGCACTATTTTTTACTCCATCCAGGTACCATTAATTTAAGTACATTTGTTTTATTTTTTAACCATTGTGATTTTTATTTATTTTTAAGTTTATTTATTTATTTTGAGAGAGAGAATGCGCACGCTCGTATAAGTGGGGGAGGGATAGAAGGAGGGGATGGGGGAGAGAGAATCCCAAGCAGGCTCCGCACCATCAGCGCAGAGCCCGATGCAGGGCTCGTACTCACAAACCATGAGATCGTGACCTGAGCTGAACTCAAGAGTCAGACGCCCAACTGACTGGGTCACCCAGGCACCCCTTATTTTATTTCTTTTTAATACTTATTTATTTTTGAGAGAGAGAGAGAGAGAGAGAGAGAGAGAGAGAGAGAGAGAAAACACAAGCAGGGGAGGGGCAGAGAAGAGGAGGAGACAGAGGGTCCGAAGCAGGCTGTACGCCGACAGCAGCGAGCCCAATGCAGGGCTCCGAATCACGAACCATGAGATGGTGACCTGAGTGGAAGCTGGGCAGTTAACCAACTGAGCCACCCAGGTGCCCCTGAATACGTTTATTTTAAATGTGAACCTTATAGCGCTGCCATCAGAGAAGAACCAGTATCACTTCTCATAAATAAAAGGCAACCCTAAAAATAAATTCAACAGAAGCAAAACAATGTTATTAAAACCCAGCCGGTTGCTTTGCTTGCTGACCTTGGCGTTTGTTTCAAAAAGCGGGCACCTGGGTGGCCCAGTCAGTTGAGTGACTGACTCTTGATTTCGGCTCAGATCAGGGTTGTGGGATTGAGCCCCGCATGGGGTCAGCGCTGAAAGTGGAACCGGTGCTGAGCGGTAACCTGCTCAAGATTGTCTCTCCCTCTCCCTCCGCCCCTCTCCCCTGCTCGTGCTCACGCGCGCGCGCTCTCTCTCTCTCTCTCTCTCTCTCAAATAAAATAAATAAATAATTTTAAAAATAAAGAAATAAAGAAATAATAAAAAAAGGAGTATTAGCAATCTTGACGTCATAACACTTACTAGTTATGTTGTCTCTTAGCCTCAGTTTCCGCATCTCTAAAATGGGAGTAATGCCTGCCCCACAGATTCGGTTGTGAAAATCAGAATGAATATATGTATATGGCCTGGCACGGCAGCTAGAACATAGGAGGTGCTCATTAAAAGGCACTTTTAATTATCATATATATGTGAATATCTGTTTGGATGACTACCGCCCTGGCTAACTGGCTGGCTGTCCAGGATTCTGCCTAATTGGTGGCTCTCATTCAGTGAGAAAATTACCTACAGAAGTGAATCTTACTCCAAATGGAGAAGGAAGTATGAAGGTCTGTTGCCTCCACCACCACATCCTGTGAATGTTCTTCCTACAACCCTGTGGACTTTCCCACTAGACTCCCAGGGCAACGAAAGTCCTTTATGCCATGTTCAAATCTATGAGAAATACGGCTTCTTCTCTGAAAGTTTGTCAATCTCCAGCTCCCACTCCATAGCTCTAATCCTTCTGACAAAGCAGCTCAGGACCTAGGCTTGGGGAGGCGGGCGTGGGCATCAGGCAGACGTAGATTTACATCCAGGTTCCACCTAGCTGTGAGAACTCTGGCAAGTTCTTTCCTCTCTCTGAGCCTCCGTTTGCTCATCTGTACAATGGGAGAGTCAAAAAAAATCGGACCAAGAATGCATGTAAAGCATTTTGCTCGGAGCCTGACAGAAAGGAAAGTCTCAAAAACAGTCCCTGCTATTGTCATAGCCCAGTCTCTACCTGGAGCCAGAGCTGGTAGTGTGCTCTTGAGAAGCCCAGACCACCCTTCTTCCTGAATCCCCTGGCTCTCCCTCCAATCCTCCTACAAGAGCCCTCTTCCTCCTCTCACTAGCTCCAACACCGCCCCGCCCCCCCCCCCAACTCCCTTCTCCCTAAGAACCATTGCTTAGAGTGAAAATGAAAGTTCTGGGACAAAAGCAGCTTCCCCAACTGCTCTCTTCCCTTGCTGCTGACTCCCCTCCCCTGCGCCTCCATGGGTCTTTCCTGCCCAGACTTCATGCCAGAAACTACGGCCCTTGAAAGCAGGGGGAGGCCGGAGAGGTTGGAATGAGAGCGGCAGGTACTTGGGGGGATGCCCAGCCTCCAGAATGAGGAACTACAAAAATACATTTGAACAAAAAGTGAGTCAAGTGTGGGCCTCTGAAAATCCCGGAGATGTGCTTGGTTGGGCATAACTGAGACTTTCTGGTGCCTGGAGAAACCCCTGCTGGTCACCTCACCCCTCCCTGGGTCCCATGAATTATTCATCTCCCCCAGGGGTCCTCTATGTCATCTTAAATTCAGGAGGCAGAGACACAGCCTTGGGTATTCCTCCTAGGTTGGATCACCTAGGATTTGGGGGTCGAGGTGGGGTGGGAGTGTTAAAAACCCCTTGCCTTCTCAAAGAAGTACCTGGGCCTCTGCACCCACCCTTGTTCCCACAAGATACCCCGCAAGAAGGCGGCCCCAGGGGGCCAGGACATGATAACCGCTCAGAGAGGCTGCCTGCCATCTGTCCACAATGTTAAAGGGACAGGAAACCTGCCAGACCCGCCCCTGCCCTTGCCCGGCCTCCCTTCTCATCTCTGAAACCCCTCAGCAGTCTCCGCGTGGCCAGCCTCTGAGGCAAACCCAGACTCCAGCCTCCCGACCAAATAAAGGCTTGAGTCTCCCAAAATCCCAACCCCGTCCACGCCGCAGGTGCACGTTTCCTGCAGTGCCCCCCCCCACCACGCGCCCTCTTGGGGCTACCTGGGACCCCAACCTGGGATGACACAGAAGCAGCCGGGACCCGGGGTACCTTACGCACCTTCTACCCCGTCTTCTATCCCCCAAAATCAGCTAGGAAGTTGCCTTCCCCGAAATATTGCTTCTCTTCCCATTCTCCACTCTCAAATCCCCAAATCCCCTGTCGGGTCGGAGCAGAAACTCAACTTACCGCGGTCAACACGCAGCCCCAGAGGAGACAGCGCAGAGGCAGAAGAACCATGGCGAGGTGAGTACCTAGCGGCGGAGTACGGGTGCGGGCCCTGCGAGCGTAGTAACTCCCTCGGCCCGTGCCCCACCCCACGCGCGCCCGCCCTGGAAATGGGCGGGGTCTTCGGGGACCAATCGCGGCCAGCATCGTTGGGGGAGGCGGAGCTCCTGACAACGCTGCGCGCCGGGATTTCCCCTGAACGTTCCTAGGAGTCGAATCTCCCGGGAGAGTAGGGACTTGCTTTCGGCGAGGGGGAGGGCGCGTGGTCCCTGGAAGTGCACTTCCTCCTCGCCCCTGGGACTCAGAGGCCAAGCTGAAGAGGGCAAGGAGTTAGCAGTGTTCCCGGAGCGCGAAGGCAGAAAAGAGAGATCCCCCGCGTGCTGGGAAGAAGCCCCAGGGACACCCCCCCCCCACGGTTCTCCACCCACCCACCCCCCCCCCCGCAGCCTCCGGGAATTCCGGCAGAACCGAAAGTGTCCCCACCGCGGATGCAGAGGCCTGAGGAAGTTCCCCGCATCCCAGAAACCGGGAAGGCCATAGCTGGGGTGTGGGGGAGAGGAGGGCTCCGGTGGCGTTTCAAGGAAAACAGTTTCCCAGCTTAAAGTTTCCCTCTCTTTCAAAGGAAATTCCCTCCTGTGGATGCAGCGTCCCAGCCTCCCCATCCATCCATCCATCCATCCATCCATTCATGCGTCTCCACCAGATTCTATTCCAACGCCCCCGTTCCCACCTGTCACCTGGAGACAGGCATTTGGAGTAGCACATCAGCCTTTGTGTGGGAGCGCAGGACCCCGTGAGAATCTCAGGAGACTCGGGACTCTTTCCTTCTGCAGAAACACACACAGCCTTGTGCCCACATTGCCCAGGTTCTGGCCCTTCTTCAACCAGTGTTAACACGGTCTACTCAGCAGCATAGAATCCCTGAATTCTGACTGAGACTCTCCTTCTGATGGGTTGACTTCCCTTGAGCTTTGGTTGTCGCCAGTGCAACCTGAGGAGCGTGAACTAGACAGCTGGTTGTCGGGGTGACGACACTCCACGTTCTGCATTTCTGGGCCAGGCCAAAAGGCCAGGCTGCATGGAATCAGACAGGATGGGAGACGAAGGGGCTGTTAACTCCACTCTCCTGGCTCCTGCTGCAAAGGGCACCCTCCTTTCCGTCACCTCCACCACTGATTCACAGGCTTATCATCTCTCACCTGGGCTGTCCCAACAGCCTCCCTCCTTCACTAGGTACCTTTTGAGCCCCTACTATGGGCCAGGCAACTCTCAACTAACTAACCGTCCCCCACTCCCTCCTTCTCTCGTTGTTCATACTGTTGCAATTCTCTTTGCAAACCCCAGGTCTGATCTGCTCCGGACACTTCCCTGCTGAATAACCTCTTTGGGCTCCCCATCCTTAAGATGGTCCAAACCCCTCCTCCTGACCCAGCAAGCTCTTCTCCACTCTACCCCCACCTGTCTCCCCACGCTCACTCCCTGCCATGTCCTCCCATGCACACTGGCTTCCACCATACTCTCCTTCTCCCCAAGTTCAAACGATCTTGTGTTCTTACGGTGTCTTGCTGTTTCCTTCTTTCCCCTCTCCTTCCTGGAACCAGTTTAAGTTTCACCTTCTCTTTGGTTAAACCTCCTCTTAACTTCCTGCGCCCCTTCCTTAGCCCCTTCTCCATGTTCCCACAGCATTAGCCTGCTGGACTAGAACTCCATCTGTCTGGTCCCATTGGACCGTGAGCTTCTTGAAGGCAAGGCTGACTTCATCCCAGTCCGGGGCACGTAATAGGACACCAATACATATTTGCTGAGTGAATAAATAAGTGGGTTCAGTAACTTCTCATTTGCAGTACATCCTCCATCAGGAAGGATGTGGGGGGCAGGAGATGCAAAGCTGATTGGTAGCCGCAACACATCACAAGCTGGTGGTCAGACACAGATAAGCCAGGAACGCTTGAAATCAGAGTCCAGGGGACTTCACGAAAGCCACCAAACATGCCTGGGATGAAGAGAATATTAAACTATCTTTTCCCTTTTTAACCCACTTCAAAAAGCAAACACAGCTTTAATTCCTTTGGGAGGGGGGAGGGCGTTGCTATAATAACTTCAGCCATTACTTATTCTTTATTTGCTTGATTCCAAAATTGGGCCCTTCACAAAACTGCCTTGGGAAGCAAGTACACAGAATTAAAACGTTAATTATATTATATAAAACATATCATGGTCGTAATTAAAGCTGCTTAAATTAATGTGTGGAAGAATAAATAGTAGCCTTCGGGTTGCCCCATGGGGTGAAGACCAGATAAGATAAAGGGAAGATATTTTAGTATATGCATATCCCAAGGAGACATGTGCTGTGGGGAGAGGCTAAGAGAAGGCATAGAATCCTCCTGGGCTGAGAAAAATATACTGGAAGAGGAAAGCGAGATGATTTATGGGGAGGATGGCAATATTTCAGAGTCCTGTCAAAGAGGGGAACTATTTAGGAAGGGTTCAAAGATAGGGCAAAGGACATTCCAGGAGTGGGGACCCAGGATTTTGGAATGACAAGATATGCCCTTTGCAGGAGGAGGTGGGGAGGGGGGCAGTCACAGGGCCACATGGATGGGTAAGAAGCAGGCCTGGAGGTCAAGTCCACAACATAGCCAGAATCTGGTGAGCAGATGATTCTAATATGAAAATCCCATTGTGTTGCTCTTAGGTTTGAAGCAACTCCCTAGAGCCCTCACTCCTTAAGCTCACAGGACCTCAAGGCCATGGGCTCCTTCTGCCCTCAACTTTCTGCTCCAGACTGTGCCACCACCTCTGCCGGAAAGACCTTCTCCATTCTCCTTTCATTGGATCAACCCCTTCTCATCTTTCAAGTCTCAGCTCAGGTGCTGAAGCAGAGCCCTCTGCAGCAGCCCTCTGCAAACCCGGAAAGCCCTCTGCATCAGCCACCCTGGAATGTGCACCCACCTACCTCCCCTTGCCCTCTCAGAACCCTGCGGCTGCTTACCTAAGCAAGCCTCCAGCCCTACCACACTGTATTTCAGTTATTCTGTTTACTCACGGAACCGGTATACTGAGGCGACTCGACTTGATAGGGCATAATAATGAAGCTTTCCCCCCTAATCTCTACCTTCAGCTATGCTGTGGTGAATTTCCCTTTTCCATCCCTTAATGACATCTTGGGCAGATTGCATTACTTTTGGATCACTTTCTGTTGTTAAACCTCCATCCTTGAAAGCTTTATTCTCAAACTCAATTTAAATCTCATTCTGTCTTCTCCCTTACTCATCCAAGGGTTGACTGGAGCCAGGATCCTGCCAGTTCGAATAAAGGGTGGGGGAGGGGAGCCTAGCCGGCTTGGAAACATGCCCCAGCACCCTCCCCCTTGTTGAAATTGGGAAAGGGGGAATGGGAAAAGCCCTCCACAGTAGCTCCCTCCCTGTGGGTTGACCCTGTTTCCCGGGCTAACCTGGAGTAGCAAGTGTTGACAAACGGTTTCTCATGGGGCACATGAGTATATCTCTGTGGGCTTCCCCATTGCACAGTCCTCTGACAGGGGGCGTCCGGCTCAGGTTTCAGCTTCCCCACCTTGCCCCGCCACCTCTGCTTCTGCCTCTGGTGGGACCCTCTTGCTCTGCAGTCAGCCTGCTCCAGTGGAACACTAGGAGCTTAGCTAACTACTACTGGGTCCACTTGACCCAGAGAAACTCAAGACGTCCTGGCCAGCAGCTCCACGGTGACCCCTCTCTCCACCTCTCTCTTCCCCTGCTCAGACAGACCCAGGGGGACATCAGCAAGTCCACTACCAAGTTGACCCCCACTGGGGAACAGCATCCCAGCATCCCCTTTTTGCAGCCACCCCTCAATCTCCAGAAGGGACTCCCAACGAAAAGGGGGAGAAAAGGGAATTGCTTTCACAATAAACACTATATTCCTCATCAAAACCAAAGAACTCCTCTCTCCCCAGTATTACTGTTTGGGCAAGGAAGAGGAAAGTGAGCTTATAGCTAGGGGATCTGAGCCATTCGTGCCCCCTTTAGTAAACCTTGCAGGCTCCATTCAGAATGCGGGTTACACAGGGCCTGTTTGCTTTGGCCGTGGGACATGGTACCAATTCCTGAGTAATGGGGAGTTCCCACTCAGTAACCTTTGGATTGGGCCATCCTTCATGCCTAACTTGATGCTTGGAGAGGACGGTCTTTGTAGCCTGAGGCCCACACAGAGCCCAGGCACATGCTAGATGCTGAGCAAGTATTTGTTGAGTGAACGTGGGACTATAAAGTAATGAGACTGTAGGGTTCCATCGCTTCTACCTGATCATTCTCACACTGTCTGGGGAGCTGCTCATCTACCTCCACCAGAGAACCAGGCTCTCTAGCTAGGATTCCCAGGCCCAACTGTAAACACAAATCTCTCCTTTCAGCTCAGCATAGTTGGGGTTGGATTTATCAAAAGGACTACGAAACTCAGAAAAGAACCCAACCATAAGTTAAGAAAACCTGAGAGCCAGCAAAAAAAAAAAAGATGGATGAACTGACAAGTTATAGACATTTTTTTAGCATGATCTGGTCAAAGCCACTTACTGACTTGGCTGATCCTGATTTCCTAGACCTCGGGGTCTTGTCCTCAGCCTTGTCAAGCTTTGATGTCTGGAATGTGAGATGGCTTTGGTTGGGGGAGAGGATCCAAATCCCTTACAGTGGCCTCAAGATCTTGAGTAATCTGACTTCTGATGATAGTACCTTCTACACACCCACTTGCAGGCTACACCCTAGCCATCCAGTCTTCTTGGTTCACCTCAGAGCCTTTGTCTGTGCTGTTCCCTCTGCCGGAAAGACCCCTCCTCCCACTCTTCATCTGCTGACTCTTCATCACCATTCAGATCTCCGGGCAAATGACACCCTCAGAGAGTTCTTCCCTGATAACCTGCTGCAACCCACTTCCCCACCACTGTCCTCTCTCATGGCACCTGTTCTAGTCACAGTTGTCATTGCAAGCAAGACAAGACGGAGCTGGTGAACTTAAATAGAAGAGAACATTGTTGGAGGGTGTCAGGTGGCTCATAGAATTGACAGGAAGGCTGAAGGACCAAACTCCAGCAGGAACCGCAGGAGGCAGGACATAGTCAAGACTCTGCTACAGGTCTTACAGGTCTTACAAACCAGCTCTGTGTTAGCCAACCTCCAAGATGGCCCCCAATGACCCCACCTCCTGGTCTTCACACCCTCTGTGGTCCCCACCCTCACGGTACTGAGGTTGGTCTGTGTAACCAATAGAAACAAGGGGAAATGATGGCACGTCACTTCTAAGATTAGGTCATAAAACTGAGATTTCAGGCTTCTGTGCTCTATAGAATACTCTCTCTCTCTCTCTCTCTCTCTCTCTCCCTCTCTCTCTCTCTCTCTCTCACCTTCCCCCTTTCCCCTTTCCCTTCCTCTCCCCCTCCTCCTCTCCTCTCTTCTTTCTTCCCTTGTCAGACCCACCTGGGAAGCCAGCTGTCCCGTCAGAAAAATGTTCAGGCAGTCTATAGAGAGGCCCACATGGTGAGGATCTGGCAATTCTGGCCATCAGCCACACAAGACGAGTGGACCCTCCAGGCCCAGTCAAGTCTCAGATAAGCGAAGCCCCAGCTGACACCTTGACTGGAGATTTGTGAGCTCATAAATGTTTCATTATTTCAAGTCGCTAAGTTTTAGGATAATTTCTTACACGGCAATAGAAATAGATAACTAACACGGTCAGTAAGTGACCCTGACCTTGAGCATCAATCCCTCGAAGTTCAGTGTCTTGGGAAGGGACATTAGAGTGGCCACACTTGGCTTACACCCCATATTCTGGCTGCCAGGGGGTGGGAAGAACTATCTGAGTCCTCCTGGCCCCTGGTGAGTCCTGCCCTTCGACGTTCCCCTCAAATAAGAAGGATGTTCCTAGGCTAAATGGTCAAAGCGGTCCACTTGCACTGCAATGTTTCGTCACATTACCACCAGCTGCAGTTCCCTGCACAGAAAGGCCTTTTTTCTCCTTTCTCCCTCCCTCCCCTCCTAATCTTGGGCACACAGCAAGGCCCCAGAACTAAAGGAAGCAGATACTCTCTTGGCCAATAGTACAGAGGAAATATCCCTCAAAAATCAAAAGTCCGAGTGCCTTAAAAATGTCAAACCCTGAGGGCAACCTCTTCTCAGTGGATTAGGGGGGGGGGGGGGGGGGGGCGGAGAGAATAGTTTGAGAATCAGGATCAAAAGATCCAATTCTGCATCTTTTCGTATAGCCAAAGCCCAATGAATAATCAAACCATTCCTGCTCAAGATATACATACGAAAGAGGGGCGCCTGGGTGGCGCAGTCGGTTAAGCGTCCGACTTCAGCCAGGTCACGATCTCGCGGTCCGTGAGTTTGAGCCCCGCGTCGGGCTCTGGGTTGATGGCTCGGAGCCTGTTTCCGATTCTGTGACTCCCTCTCTCTCTGCCCCTCCCCCGTTCATGCTCTGTCTCTCTCTGTCCCAAAAATAAATAAACGTTGAAAAAAAAAATTTTTTTTTATAAATAAATAAATAAATAAATAATTAAAAAAAAAAAAAAAGATATACATACGAAAGAGATACTTTAAAACAGACCAAAAAATTAGCTATGGTCCCATTCCAAAATTAAATCGGTTTTGTATTTGTACATGTCACCTTGATTTTTCTTTTCTGAGGATATCCTAGATAGATTTCCTGTTTTATGTTTTTCAATAGCATGGTATCATATGCATTATTTCCACTTCTGTAAATACCTGTGTTTTTTTTCTTTATCTTTACGCCCCCCCCCTTCCATAACAGCTTGATAGGTATCCTTCTACATATTTATAAATATATTTGTTCCTTCCATAAGAAAAGGAATGTTTGCCATTTTTTGGCCCTTTTCTCACTTAACTCTATCATGGCAATCATTCCAGGTTAGCAGACACAGATCTGACACATTCTTTTTTTTTTCAACGTTTTTGTTTTTGTTTTTGTTTTTTTAATTTATTTTTTTTTTTTGGGACAGAGAGAGACAGAGCATGAACGGGCGAGGGGCAGAGAGAGAGGGAGACACAGAATCGGAAACAGGCTCCAGGCTCTGAGCCATCAGCCCAGAGCCCGACGCGGGGCTCGAACTCACGGACCGCGAGATCGTGACCTGGCTGAAGTCGGACGCTTAACCGAATGCGCCACCCAGGCGCCCCCACATTCCTTTTTTTAATAACTGGGTAATATTCTGTGATGGGGGCTTGTCACAACTGATTCAATCATTCTTCTTTTGATGTACATTCAGGCTGCATCCAGGTTTTTACCGCTGCGAAGCATGCTGTAACCACATGTACCCATACGCTTAGGCATTTGTGCTTCTATTTCTATAGATTTCTAGAAGTGGAATTTGCAGATATGTGTATTGTAAATGGGAACAGTATTTACAAAACACTTGGGAAATGTACAAGTGTGAAGGGACCTTTGCTTTGTATGCTCTCTATCACTAGATGTTGCCATTCATTTTAATATTTGACAGTTAATGGGTGAAGAGAGAGGTCTCATGGCTTTGATTTACATTTTCTCAGTTATAATTGAAATTGAGCATCCTATCAAATGCTTACTAACCATTTGGGTTTCCTCCTTCATGAACTAACTGAATATATCCTTTGCCCATTGTTTTACTGAATGTCTTTTTCTTAACAATTTCATTCATTCATGTGTTCATTCAACAAATATTCATTGAGCATTTGCTATATGTCACTTTTGAGGTTATAGCATTGAATTAGATAAGTCCCAGCCCTAATGAAGAGCTGTTTGTATGATTTCAATGTTAACCCTTTACTATGTCACCCATATTTTTAACTTTTTTAATGCTTATTTATTTTTGAGAGAGACAGAGCGCGAGCAGGGGAGGGGCAGAGAGAGAAGGAGACACAGAATCCGAAGCAGTCTCCAGGCTCTGAGCTGTCAGCACAGAGCCCAGTGTGGGCCTTGAACTCACGAACCGTGAGATCATGACCTGAGCTGAAGTCTGATGCTTAACCGACTGAGCCACCCAGGCACCCCATACTGTGTCACCCATCTTGAAAATCAGCTCAGATGTCTGATTGTACCTCGAGGCTCTCCCCATAGCCGTGCTCTGGAAGACTGCTAATCTTTATAGTTTCAGATTTTATGATGTAAAATACCTAATATCAAGCACCACTAGCCGCTAGTTTGTTAGAGCAGAAAGACCACTTATACAATCCCCTAGGTAGCACCTTGCTGCTACCCCACTTTTATGTCCTCCACATTCACTCTTCCTGTCCCCCCTTCAAGCACCTGTGACCTCCTCCTGAAGGGCCTTTTAAGGCCGCCTGAGCATATTTAGCCCTTGAAGGGGGCAGGACAGAAGTGCCTGGGGGAATGCCCCTGGGAGCAGCCTTCTACCAATGACAGACAAAGAGTCAGCGAGTGAGTACCCCAGTTCCCTCGTCCCTTGAGTGGGATAACTCAGCGGTGTGTGTTCTACACTACCGCCCCGTGAAGGTTAACCCCCAGTTGTCCACGGCACAATCAGCACATGAACCTAGCCCGTAATGGCTTCCTTCCCTCCCTGTTTCACTTCCCCACACCCCCACTGATGCTTCGTGGGGTCACCTTCCAAATTACTTGCACTCAAATCCTTATCTCAGTTTCTGTTTCTGCGAGACTTCCAACTACGTAAGACCTCTTGGTTTGCAGATGAGAAACTAGCAGCAGAAGACCGTGTAGACTGATGAACAGAAATGCGGCCTCTGAAGTCAGAGGCCTGGGTGCAAAGCCTTCTTCTGCTCCTGACTGTGCCCTTGAGTACACTCTTTCCTTTTTCTTTTTTATTTATTTATTTTTGAGAGAGAGAGAGAGAGAGAGAGAGAGAGAGAGAGAGAGAGAGCACGAGTGGAGGGGCAGAGAGAGAGGGGGAGAGACAATCCCAAGCAGGCTCCACACTGTCAGCACAGAGCCTGACACAGGGTTCAATCTCGTGAACCCGTGATACCATGACCCGAACCGAAATCAAGACTCAGATGCTTCACCAGCTGAGCCACCCAGGCGCCCCCTTGAGTACATCTTTATTTTTTTTATTATGAAATTTATTGTCAAACTGGTTTCCATACAACACCCAGTGCTCATCCCAGCAGGTGCCCTCCTCAATACCCATCACCCACCCACCCCTCCCTCCGAGTACATCTTTAATCTCTGGTTTCTCCTCTGTAAAATGGACCTAATAGCTCACACGGTTGTTATAAGGATTAATTAATTATGTAATTTTCTTGTAATATCCAGTAAAAAGTGTTATTAATCATTAATATTAGAAATAGAACAAAACTGCATCCTAGAGAGTGCAGGTAGCTCACCTAAGGTGAGACGGAATGTGGGACGCAAATGTGTACCATTTCAGAAGACTCTAATCCTCTACCTTCCCATTGGCCAGGGATGTTACAGCCATCGGGTTCCACTCGTCCTGGACTTTGAATGCTCCTAGACTCATGGGAGGAATTGGGTATTTATCAACACTGTCCAACAGAAACTTCTGTGCTGATGCCAACACTCCAGATCTGTATCGAATGTGAGAGCGGCTAGCTAAGCTATATGTGCCTATTAACTTGGAATATACTTAACGCAGCTAAGGCCGTGGGTATTTAATTCCATTTACTCTTAATAAATGTAAATCGTCACACATCGCTGGTTAGACAGCTCAGGTCTAGAGAATGGGGGTTGGGCAATGACAGGAAGAGTCTTTTAAGTTCTTTTCTTCTCCCCTCCTCTTCTCTCTGCTCTTCTGCCTTCTCCCGCAGCACCAGCCATTCAGCACCCCCCTCAAGGCACCCTCTGCCTTTCCCTCCTTCGTACAGGCTGGGCTCTATGAGAGGAAGCAGAAGGGACTGTGACAAGCCTTGTGCTTTCATACACCCAGCAAGGTGAGACAAGCCCCTTTGTGGTCCCCGTATTGAAAGACCAGATGAATACCTGCTATAAATAAAGCTGAATAAAGATCCTTTTCTAGATGGCTTCCATTGTTCCCTGTTCCCTTATGGTATTCACGCCGAGATAATTTCCAGCTTCTCAGACCCTCAATAGTTATAAAACATACCATTACCTCATTTTCATTTCATTAGATTTACAGGTCACAAGACCACTTTGATCCTCACCAACTTCATCTTTAATGGTTTCAAAATCATGGTTCTGTTTCAGTGTGAGGCCGACACAGAACTTCCTACTTGTGTATTCTCACATCTCCGGCTTCCCACTTTTAACTCTCTGTCTAGACAATAGTGGCTAATGGAGTTTCCCAAATGCCAGTGTGTATTTCACATCCATGAAGACGCGCCCCGTGTTGCTCTGTAACCCCACAGCATGAGCAGTAAAAGCAGTCATTTCTTTCCAAACCGTCTAATCCTGATGGATGGCATAGAAAGGTCTACCTGAGTCATATATCTGATAAACTGTCAGCTCTCCCAGGCTACATTTGCACAGCACCTTGAATTCGCTCTGCAGAGCACAGTGGAACACGTGCGCTTTGGAGCCTGACAGATGTGGGTTTGAATCCTATGTTGCTTAACTGTGAGGAAAGATAACTTATTCTCTTTGAGACTCAGTTTCCCCATCTGCCAAATGAAAGAATGGGAGAATTGCTTTGCAGGATAGTGGGAGGACTAGATTTACATGGAAAGCAGGATGTTGGAGGCATTAAAAGCATGAACTCGACCACTGGTACACTGCTCTGTGACCGCAGGTAATTTACCCAATTACCCAAGCTTCAATTTTCTTCCCTACATCCCAGGGTTAGTAATAATGCCTACCTCTTAAAATGCTGGGAGGATTAAATAAGGATATATATATATAGAGAGAGAGAGAGTCCTCAGAGAGTGCTGACTCAAAGAAAGTGCTCACCTCTTAGAACGCCCTAAGGAGAGCTTCTCATCCCAGGTATTAACTACTTTCTTTAGAGCAGGATTCTCCTGTGTGTGTGTGTGTGTGTGTGTGTGTGTGTGTGTGTGTGTGTGTGTTGTGGAGTCCTCTGACCATATGGAGAAGCCTTTGGACCCTTTTTAGAAAAACATTTCTAAATGCATAAAATATGATAAATAGAGGTACAAAGAAAACCAATTATGTATATTGAAATACAGTCATCAAAATAGTAAAAAGACAAATCTGTGATGTAGCACTGAGCATCTTCATTAATGGATTACATAATAAGATCTAGTGGCAAGTCTAAAATTTCCATAATTTCAAAGCAGTGATGAGTGCAAACAATAATTCAAGACATCTGCAATAATTGTAATGTGATATGAAATATCTGTGATTTCTACTGGAGACAGTGTAGCAGGCTCTGACAGTATCACGGTTTGTTGCTTGCATTCATAAGTGAAAGAAACGCTTTGGGGCACCTGGGTGGCTCAGCTGGTTGAGCATCCGATTCTTGATTTTGGCTCAGGTCATGATCCCAGGGTTGTGGGACTGAGCTCCCATTGGGCCCCATGCTGAGCATGGAAACTGCTTAAGATTCCTTCTCTCTCTCCCTCTCTCTCCTTCTTCCCCTCTCCCGTGTTCATGCGAAAGAAAGAAAGAGAGAAAGAAAGAAAGAAAGAAAGAAAGAAAGAAAGAAAGAAAGAAAGAAAAAAGGAAGATAGAAAGGCTTCATTTTAGTCAGAGGTAAATGAAAGTAAAGAAGCAGTTTTTTCCCATCCAAGTTCATGAACCCCGGGTTAAAGCCTCTGCTTTATAAAATATCTAGCACCCCTTTATCCTCAGCTGTGGGTCCAAAGTCACAGATTAGGAGGTACTCCCCAAATTCTCCTCACATCCCATTAAATGGCCTCTGATTGGAAGAGTAATTTCAAGACAGAAGTGCACAGTTCTACACGAGTGGGCAACAGGCTGACAAACCACGACCAGCTAATGCTTATTGTGCAGTCCACGACAAGCACTAAGTGTGCTAAGTGTTTTTCGTGGGTTTTTTTTTAAATAGGCTTCACGCCCAACATGGAGCCCAATGCAGGACTTGAACTCAGGACTCTGAGATCAAGAGCTGAGATCAAGAGTTGGACGCTTAACTGACTGACCCACCCAGGCAGGTGCCCCGTAAGTGTTCTAAGTGTTTTACAGATATTGACTTACATATGTGGGTTTGAACATTCACAATAATCCTTTTAGATAGATAGATCCTATTACTATCTCTGTTTTACAAAGGAGAAAACTGAGGCACAGAGAGGTTAGGCAACATGTCCTGAGTCACACAGTGAGCAGATGGTAGAGCCAGAATTTGTACTCAAGTAGTCTGAATCCATGGTCTGTGATCCTAGCTACCAGGCTATACTGTCTCTCTATTCTAGTGGAGAGGGGGAGTACGATTTAAAGAAAATTTTATTAACCTTAAAAATAAAATAGCCAGTTATTTTACCAAAAAAAAAAAAAATTAGTTTATTTGGGAATTGCAGAGGAATTTATTTGGGACATACAAGCTATGGTAAACCGAGGGTGAGTCTGGAGAACAAAATGGGGGAACATTACTCCGTGGAGAGAAAGGAGGAAGTTGGAGGGGGCTTCTCTGAACAAAATTCCCTTGGAGCAAAGCAGGAGTTCAGGGTGGTAATGGTTTCTCATTGGCTGAGTGGTGGCAGTTTCTCATTGGCTGGGCTGTTGCTGGGCAAGGAGGAAATCTTCCTTCTTCCTGTTGGGGTAGTCCAGTGGATTTCTTCCTGCCCAGGAAAGCAAAAGGATCTGCACTGGAAAGTTTGTGGGTGAGAGCTTCCCCTTGAGAGCTTCCCAACTCCACTCTAAGTGAGGTTTCCCTTTAATTACTTTCACAACCTTAAGGATGAATAGAATTAGTCAAAGAGGTGGCAGAGAAGGGAGGAGGGAGGATGGTGATGCAGGGAAAGGGTTGGGAGAGTATTTAAGTGGAGGCAACAGGAGGTACAAAGGCCCTGAGGTGGAAAGAATGTGGTGAATGTAGAGCCTGAAATGATACCAGTGGGGTTGCAGGTTGGAAAACAAGGAAGACAGTGCATAATGTGAGTCTGAATGGCAAAGTTCCAGATCATCAGGACCAGCTTTATCACTATCCCAAGGACAGTGGGGAGTGACAATAGATTTGTTGTATAAAAATATTCTAGCTATAGAAGAGAAAGAACTGGAGAGAAGAAAAGGTGAAAGCAAGGAGCCTAGTTTGGAGATAAGCAAAGAGGTGCAAGCTAGGAGTGCTGACAGCTTGAACTAGGTGGTGGTCAGGGCGGACCCATTCAAGAAACGTTAGGGGGAAGGATCTGGTGCACTGGATATGGGGACGAGGGATAACTCTGTGGCCGACTGTATTCCCTAAAGGTGGCCACAGCCTCATCTTCCACCCACAGGCTCTGCTCCCAGCGAGTCCTTGCTATTCCTCCCATTGAGTGGAGGGCCTTGAATATGACAAGCATTATGAGGCTATATGACTTCTGAGGCTATGTCACAGAAGGCAATACAGCTCCTGCCTGGTTCTTTCAGCCACTCTCCCAGGGCCCTGAGCACCATGTAAGCAGCATAACTGCTCTGAGATCACCATGCTATGAGGAAGCCCAAAGTAGCCCATGCAGAGACTACATGGAAAGACCCAGAGACTATGTGGGGAGAGAAAGACGTCCAGCCAGCCTCCAGCTGCTCCAGCCCCCCCTGCTGTTCCAGCTGCAGCTACTGTCTAACTCAGAGCCACAACCACTCAACCAAGCCCTTCCCGAATTCCTGGGCCCCAGAAACTATGAACAAGAATAAAATGCTTTTTTGCTTTACATCATCAAGTTTTGAATCTGGAACATTCATCCTTCAGATTCTGCCTCTACTGACTCAGCCAGTTATCCAGTTCCAACTCTCATTCTCGGTTTGAGTAATGTGTGAGAGACCCTGAAACATGGTAAATGCCTTTTAGGTATGTTATCTCTGTAATCACCAAGCCCCATGGTGTGTACACCTGGGAGGAGAGTTTTGTTGTTGTTGCTGTTGTTATTGTTAAGTATTCTACCCTAGACTCACTGAACCAGAATCTCCAGGAAACAATGAGCCAGGACTCGACCGAACTGTCCTACTCTCTGCCATCATCCTTAACCATTTTTATAATTATTATACTTGTATTGTATTTCTATACCCCAACATATGAAGGCAAATTTAGAGATGGATCCTTTGAGAATTTCATGTGAAGGGAGGGATTAATCAGATTGCCCTGGCAATCTGAGTAGCATAAAAGATTTATTTACCTGCTCTTTAAACATTTTCTCTCTTTAAACATTACCTGCTCTTTAAACACTCTCATAAGTATATTTCACTTGGCTCTGGAAACAAAACAACTAAATATGTGCTATCTAGAGTAATAATAATTGAAACTCTGTGAATTGTCTCCAAAAGAAAGAGATATTACAGAATCAATGAGGAGCCCTGAATTTAATCCTCCTATAAAAAGTGCTATATGATAGAGAAGAGATACAAAAATGGTTTGGAGCTGTTATTTGGTGTTGAAATAGCTTGGGGAAAGAAGGAATCTAATTTGGAATCAAAAATAACACATAATGTATGATGTGACAGCATACATCAAAATCAATGTTAATCAGATTAAATTATTAAAAGGGGAAAGATAAACCATGGTAACATTAGAAAAGGAAAATATGTATTTATTAAGTTTTCTGAAGGGAGGAAAGTCAAAAGTTAAAAATGAGTCAGCAAGGCTGTGTTCCTTCTAGAGTTTCTAGGGATAAATCTGTTTTCTTGCCTTTTCCAGCTTCTAGAGGCCTCCTGCATTCCTTGTCTCAAGGCCCCATCCTCCACCTTCAAAGCCAGTAGTGTAGTAACATCTTCCTCTCTCTCTCTCTCTCTCTCTCTCTCTCTCTCTCTCTCTCTCTTTCTCCCTCACTACCCCCTGCTTCCATCATCACATCTCTGACTCTGACCGCCTGCTCCCCTCTTATAAGGACCCTTGTGATGATATTGGGCCCACCTGGGTAATTCAGAATCCTCTTCCAATCTCAAGGTCCTTAACCTAATGACATCTGCAAAACACCTGTTGCCATGTAAGGGGATACACTCACAGGCTCCAGAGATTAGGACATGGACACCCTTCAGAGGTCATTACTCTGACTTCCACAGCTGTACAAAACGGTACTGACATTGATGGCTGTGTCATAGAGACTGGTCTCCCTGATGGCTGAAAGGAGTCTTAGAGCGGCTATTCCATAGTTCCCTGAGCCACTCCTTTCAACATACAACAGAACTTGTTGAGTGGGGATAGTCCCATTCTGATCCACTTTGTTGACAGAATCTTGCTCTGAGGAGCTATTAGCTCTTGTTGGGGTTCACCAGGAACTTAATATCACAACAAAGTCCCCTCCACTCCCACCCCAGTGTCCTGGGGAACAAGGACTCGTTGATCAACTCCCAGTGACATTTATTCTATTTATTCCACCTGTGAACAGAGTAGCCGATGAAAACCCAAGGGCCGCTGTTTTCTAGGGATGTCTCACAAACTGTGAACACAAACAAATCTATACAAAGACACAGACCGTGGGATCATAAGAAATCTATGAGCTGATGAACCTGCACGATGAGCTAAGCATGAATCTAAGAGCTTTGTGTATGATACTTACTACCTAATTTAACTTCACACTGACTTTATGAGGCACGTGCTATTCTTTTTTAATTTTTTTGTTTATTTATTTTTGAGAGAGAGAGAGACAGAGTGTGAGTGGAGGAGGAGCAGAGACACCAGGAGACGCAGATTCCTTAGCAGGCTCCAGGCTCTGAGCTGTCAGCACAGAGCTCGATACGGGGCTCGAACTCACCGACCGCAAGATCACCACCCTGGGTGAAGTTGGACGCTTAACCGAGTAAGCCATCCAGGCGCCCCAGAGGCACGTGCTATTATCATCCTTATTGTACAGATGAAGAAAATGAGCCATGATGAATTTTGTATTAAAGATCTAAAGACCAAGTGTATTTGTCCATAGGCATAAGGCACACCCTGCATTTGTCACAGGTGAGAAAAACTAGACAATACAATGCATCCCTGTTTCCTTCCTTCAAGCATTTACCTGTAATTACACACTCAAGTGTGATAATTCACCTATTTTCTCTTTCCACTAGGCAATAATCTCCAAGATAGAAGACATGGGTCTGCATTTGCTCATGATAGTGCTTTGAAAGTAGGTGTCTAATAAAGCATAGGGCCACCTAGTAAGTGTAAACATTCAATGAGCAAACGAGTGAAGGGATGAGCAAATGAGTGGTTGTCAGAGAAATCTGACTTCCCATAGCGTTCAAATTCCACAGCCACCGTGTTTGCTTGGCATGCACTGTTCACAAGGAGAAAAACTAGACCCCCACAGGGTGTGAGGCATTTCCTAACTAATAAAAAAGCCTACCTGATTCATATAGCAATAGCTGTGATTATAATATTTACAATCATGTGAGCAAACTCCATTCCCTCCGACAAATTATTCTGGGAGTTAAATGAACGATACAACATTTTACATGCTTCACAGTCAGCACCTACATTCCGTGAATTTTTTTTTTTGACGTTGAATAAATATTCCAGGAAGAAATAACTCGAAAAGAACCTGTGACTCTATCACCAGAAGCTGCCTCTTGCCAGCGAAATTAATAGGGTACACTGCCTATTTAAATGTGAATTTAAATAAAACATTTTCTCTACCTCTCTGCTGTCTTTGTTCCTTGAGATCCGGAGGTTGCAGGAGTATGTACGCTACTCTCCAATACACATATCTAACGGTGTTTCGGGTTTTGTTTCGTTTTATGAAAAACTAAATAAAGTATTTCAGGATTTAAGTGAGCCGTTTCCACAGTTAGAATGGAAGGAAGACGCTCCGAAGACTAGAAGAAAGGCGCAGCCTCTTGGGATCAGGGAACTAGGCCCGGGACCCATCCTTAGCGGGGGACGCCGTTACTAGGCAACCCCTAGCGTTCTCAACCGCCGCCCCATAGCTACTTCCTCTCTCTCATTGCTAAGGAGATCGACGCCCAACTCAGCCCTGCCGTAAACCCGCGCGCTCTTGCGACATTGCCGCGCCTGCCGCTGCGTGCGCGCCCTCTGCCCCCACTCTCCGCCCCGGCCGCCATTGCCTCGTGCCCGCGCCGGTCGGTTGGTGGCGCCTTTGTCCTACGGCGGGCAGGTGGGCTGAGGTGGAGGCGGCAGGGGCGGGCCTGAGGCGAAGGAGCGGCCGAGAGCCCGCCGCGCTGGTAGCGGTGAGTGCCGGGATGCGGTGGCCGTCTGCCGAGGCGTGGGGCTTGCGGCCGACGGTTGAGGGGGCCGGGGCCGGATGGGGAGGCTGAGGCGGGAGGGCCCGCTCGACGCGCGGCCGCGGCCGCGGCCTCGGCTTCTCTCCGGGTGCGCGCGGAGCTGCGCATGCCCGGTGCGGGGCGCGGCCTCTGGCTCCCGTCAAGCCCAGGCCCGGCCGGCCCGGGCGGCCCGTGGTGGGCTCCGGTCCGGGCGGCGCCGCACCGCGGCCGCCTCTCTGTGCGCGAACCGCCGACCGTAGTCCTCCGAGCTTCTCTGTAGGGTAGGGCTGCACACCCCGCGCCCCTTTCTCGAAACGGTGAAGTCGCTCGCCTGCGGGTCCTCAGCGAGTCGGTGGCGCAGGCGGGATTCGAACTCGGAGCGAGGCGGCCCGCCTCTCCGGGCGTTCTACGGGGCGTGCAGCGCCGTGCGGCGAACCGAGCGCTGGTCCCTGTCGCCGCCTCCTCGCCGCCCCTTGACAGCATCCTCGAGGCGCCTCCGTGTCGTGTGACGCCCCCACCCATTTTGTAACGCGGACCCCGGCCCCAAAGGACGGGGAAAGAAACTGTGCCCGAGGTTCTCGCGGAAATTAGCGACAGAGCCAGCGCCCCAAGTGTGACCCAGGGCACTCCGCTCCCGACTACCCGCCAGGGGCTTTTTTTTTTTTTTTTTTTTTTTTTTTTTTTTTTTTTAAAGACGGCGCTTCCCAGATTTCAGTCTCTCGCGTTGCACCTCTACGTCCGTGTACCATCTGTACTGCTGTTTATTTCCCAAATGTTAATTTTTTCCTTTGAACTGCCTCTATTTTCCTCCTTCTTAAATACATTTGTTTAAGGTGGAAACGTAAATCCCAAACCGTATGATGGAAAGCCAGTTATTTTTCCAATGCTCATAAAAAAAAAATAATAAATACCTGTCTATTAAAATAAACAGCGCGTCCTTGTTCCTGCTGAAATTATTGTGCGTTCCACGCTTTGGGAAACGCTGCCCTGCGAGTGTGGGGTTCATTGCGGTCCTGGCTTTCGCTCTGTGCACAGGATTTCTCTCTGAAGCCTGGCGGATTCCGTGAAATGCCCCCCAGGATCTTCGGGGGTGGTAACACGAGCAGCTTTCTCGTTGCAAACTGTTGTCGGTGTTGACCTACAAGTGGCAGTCCCACGGAGTTGCACGAAGCGTCGGCTCGAGCGCACGGGGTGTGCCGCCTCCGTTTTCTCGTTGCGTGTTGTGGTGTGGTAGCCTCCTGACCCTTTCTGCACCCGACGATGGAGCCGTTTGGGCTTTTGACGACTGTAGATGTAATGTTTTGTGTGTGAGTCGGTCTGGGTGTGAAAACTAACTTTCACGTTGCCTTTTTCCAACCCGTAAAACCCAAGCTTTTGCACTGTGGGTATTGGAGATCACGCGGCTATTTAACATGTTTCTTCCCATGTTCTGGTTTCTTTGTGTTTCTTTCAGCTCCTCTTGTCACCGTCCAGATGCTCTTTGAAACCTCTGGCACGATCTTTTAACCTAAAGCATAGAAACGGTAATTTTCCTTGTAGAATGTGCCGGAGAAACCGTATTTCAAGGCCCCGTGGAAGAATTTTTCCTAGGTGCAGGTTGTCCAATGTTACAGGCAGGTTAACACCATACGTTTAAGGAAGGCATTAGGCTGGGGCGCCTGGGTGGCTCAGTGGGTTGAGCGTCCGCCCTCGGCTCAGGTCACCACCTCGCAGTCTGGGAGTTCAAGCCCCGCATCGGGCTCTCCCTCCGCCCCTCCCCCACTCACGCTCTGTCTCTCTCAAAAATGAATATACTTTAGGGGCACCTGGGTGGCTCAGTCGGTGGAGCGTCCGACTTCGGCTCAGGTCATGATCTCACGGTCCGTGGGTTCGAGCCTCGCGTCGGGCTCTGTGCTGACCGCTCAGAGCCTGGAACCTGCTTCGGATTCTGGGTCCCTCTCTCTCTCTGCCCGTAACCCACTCGCGTTATGTCTCTGTCTCTCTCAAAAATAAATAAAACATTAAAAAAAAAAAAAAGGAAGGCATTAGGAGCTCCTTTTGATTTGCTAGGTCATATTGGTGAATTGTTGAATAAAGCTAATTAGGTCCTCCAAAGAAAGGGAGGCATTGATTGGTTAACTTATGTAAACAGCCTGTTCTGTTTGTAGTCAGTTCATAAACTTAATGTGTGAGAGAGCAGATTTACTCTAATTCATTGAAAGGAAACTCAAAAAAGTCTGTTCGGATCATTAAAGTGTTTCCTCAAGGGCTGTATTAAAAAAAAAAAAAATCCATACTCCTTGGGGTTACTTTGGTATGAGCACAATGTAGTACTTACAGAAGGCCAGAGTGATTTTCTTCACATTTCTCAGCGTTGGTCCTGTGTAGAGAAGACAGGAGAACTTTTTACTCAAGTCAGTTTCAGAACTTCAGCAAAAGGAGCCTCGGTCTCCCTGTGCTCAAAAGCTAAGTCCGTTGCAGAGGCTACAGGCGTGTGCTGAACAGGAGCGCCTGGTGGCTTGAAACTTCATTCTTAAGAACCGTTGCAAGCATTCCATCCCTGTGGCCTGCAGATGGCAGTGCTTTTGTATGGCTTGTTACTGCTGTGAGAATTACTGGAATTCAGTTGTGCTTTTAAGAATGAGAAACCGTTGGAGGAAATGTATTTAATATTCTCTTCAACTATCGTTGCTTCTTTGTTTTTGACTCCCCTAGAGAATGAAAGGTCTGTTCCTAAACTCACTATTACTCTTAGTGGTAATGAAAGCATACAACCAGCAGCACGTATGATTTACAAAGCAGGTGTACGTTACCAACGTGTTTGTTCCCGCCAATCTTGTGAGATAGGTAGGCTGATGTTGTATCTTCTTTGCGTATGAGGAAATAATGACTCAGGTTAGATTTCTTGCCCAAATCACATATTTAGTAGAACATATTCAAGGTATTGTTGAAGATAAAAGATTTTGTGGTCAAGCAAAATTGGGAAATTTTGAGATAAAGAGGTTAATATGCTAAACATGGGCGCTATAGATGTCCAAGAGAGGAAAATATCATTGGTGCCTTTCTCTTGCTATCCTCCTACAAACATCTTGGGTCCTAGTGTTCTCCCAAACCTGACTACTCTTTCTGCCACACTGTTTCTTCTCTATACCTTGTGGTTTACTAATGATTACCGTGTGTCTTTGAGACAAGTGCTTCTAAAGCTCAGTCAGCTTTTTTTGTGCCAAAAGATTTGTCCTGTCAACAGCATAGGCATTTGTGCAGACTATTTGGCTTAAGCAGAGTTAAACTCTCAAGAAGTTAAAAGGGCAGTGACCAACAGAAAATTACCCTCTATTCCACTTTCATTAATGAGAAGTGTTAATGAAAGGATCAGGGTAAGGCCACTGTCTGAAGCAGCAGCACATTAGGGAAATATGAAGTATACTGACAGCTAAATATATAATACCAGCATGCCTGCTGCTTTTTAAATGGTGGTTTTATTACCACCAGATATGAATATTTATAGGGATGGTCATTTTCATTCTTTATGCTTTCATTCTTTATCACTAAAAAAATAAGAGATAATAGGTCAGCTGGACGAATTACTTTTTTGTTAAGAAAATAATTCTCTTCAAAGAATCAGCACTTTTGCACACCATAAGACTCTTTTCCCTTTATTTCAATTCAAAACAACATTATTACTGACCTGCCTAAAGACCGACAACTTTAGGGAAAGATCAGGAAAACTTAGGTTGCATTGGAGAGCATTTATAAAGCAGTCTTATACCTTTATCTCTATAAAATATCTTGAGTGGTTCCCTGGTTTGGATCTAGAATTATTGAATTACTGAAGATTAGGTTGATCCTACAGTTAGTGGGCAAGCTTTGGAGAACTTTGAATTATGAGTAATTTGGCCTTAAGTGGATATACTTAATTATGCAGTTGGAGATTGAGATAATAATAACATGTATTTAGCATCAGAGATGATACAAGAAATTTATTTTTAAATCTCTCTTTGGAAATTATTCTTGATATCAAAAAGAAAAACTAAGAAAAATGTGATTCCGTTCAGTACAAAAACTTAAGATTATGAACTGAACCTTTTTTTGGAAAAGTTATAGTAGGACAGCATCAGAGTCACTAGAACAGCTAGTTGGAAATACATATCCGTGGATGCAGCTTGCCACCCCCTCCCCCGCTAACTGAACAGTCTCTGGAGGGGCTCTGGGGGCTACAGAATCTGCCTTTCAGAACCCACCCCTGCGGTTGTTACGTACATTAAAGGTTTGAGGACCTCTGATTTAGGCTTTAGAAAATGAGTTTTCACTGGAAATAGAAGTTTGAAGTAGATTCTAGTACTAATCTGTTCGTATCTCAGATTACTAATAGGAGTTAACAACTCTGGTTTATGGTTGTATACATTTTAAGCAAAACTGTAATTTAAAATGTTTTTTGGCTTGATAGTCTGGACTAGAGGTAATAGCAATAGTTAGAATATCTGTGCAGTTTTCAATATTATAATTCCTTCCATTCACATCAGTAGGATGATTTCACTTTCATGTGAACAAAGACAGCAGACTTACCAAGATTGCAGGTCTGCTTATTAAATTTAGGTTTGCTCCACTTTGCTTTTAGCGGTGTGGATATGAAATTCTGTGTGTGACCATTTTTCTCTTCTTGCAGAGAGATGCATTTAGATATGAAAACCAGTTGCCTCAGAAGAAGCAGGAGTTTCAGCCCCTGCCAGCAAACCAATACCAACAAGTCTAGTTGGCAGAATTTAGAGAAAACTTTAGTTGGTAGTTTGCCATTTATTAGCCAAAGAAGTGGATAATATGCTATCAAAAAGTGGCAAGCTCGAGGGGCGCCTGGGTGGCGCAGTCGGTTAAGCGTCCGACTTCAGCCAGGTCACGATCTCGCGGTCCGTGAGTTCGAGCCCTGCGTCAGGCTCTGGGCTGATGGCTCGGAGCCTGGAGCCTGTTTCCGATTCTGTGTCTCCCTCTCTCTCTGCCCCCCCCCCTTCATGCTCTGTCTCTCTCTGTCCCCCAAAAAATAAATAAACATTGAAAAAAAAAAGTGGCAAGCTCAGTGGTTAATATTTTTCTTGCTATTTCATAACTAGGTAATAGGGAAAAGACACGTAAGTTTTCAGGGTACTTTTTAAAATGGTCAGATGAAATCGAAGAGAAGGTGTTGGTGCACACTCCTCCTTGGGGAGCAGGGGCACAGACCTTATAATTGGATACTATCTTTAGTACTATGGAAACTTGGGTTGATGATTCCATTTCCTTTGGGGATAGCTATGTGATTATGTTTACTGTTTCCAGCGGTTGTACTTTGACAGATTTTAACCATTGTCATGACATTTTCTTTGTAACAGATTATGTTCATGGGTTATTACCCCTTGAATACAGGAGTTTAAAGAGGTTTCTAAATGGAGGATCTAAGTATATGTTGTACATAAGCTAAAGGGATAAACAGAATATGGTTCTCAAATACCTGCCAAGAATCACCTGAGAAGCTTGTTCAAATACAGATTCCTAGGCTTCATCCTCAGATTCTAAAAGTTTGCGATGGGGCCTGAAAATGTGTTTAACTATCTTCTCAGGTGGTGCTGATACATCTTCAGTAAAGGAGTGCAGTGTGAAGAGTGAAAAAATGTGTATGTATACAAATGCGGAGAGGGGAGATGGGGAATTGTTTACTGGATGTAAGGAGTTGCAGTTTTATGAGATGAAAAAGTTCTGGAGATCTGTTGTACAACAGTGTGAATAAACTTAATATGCTCACTTAAAAATAGTTAATATGAGGGGGGCCTAGCTGGCTCAGTCAGTAGAACCTGCTACTTTTGATCCTTAGTTCAACCCTCATGTTGGGTGTAGAGCTTGCTTTTTAAGAAAATAATAGTCAATATGATAAATTGTATATTGTGTGTTTTTTACCACATTACATTTTTTAAAAGATATTAGAAGAAAACTAAGGAAGGGTGCTTGGTTGTCCGTTTCTTCCTGAACGGTGGGTTTAACTCATTTTTGTTAGCTATTAATTACTGACTCTGGCCCTCAGTTTATTTTATATCCCTTTACTGAAGATAACCTTTTAAATATTTGCCTCGTACCTGAATAGGCAATATTTTTAAGGTGTGAGGTTTAAATACTCTTGCCTGCCCCCCCCCCCCCTTTTAGATAATATACATACAGTAAGCCTTCATTAGTTTGGCTTCATTGAGACTCTGTTATGGTAGCTCAATTTATATAGGCCCTCTTGCCACCAAGCTCTTGCTTTTCAGTAACAAAGTTTTTTGTGACCTTTTTCCGATTCTGGCTTGCATCTGTAATTCCTCTTTTCTTCCTCTTATCCCCCTACTCCCTACACTAAACTTCCTATAGTATTTCTAATTATGTTCTTCACGCCATTCCTTCACTTTTGCATGTGCCAAATGACTTCTCTCTTTCTGGTAAACTCCTATTCATCTTCCAGGACTCAGTTTAAATGTTACTTTTAGGCCATCCCTGCCCCTTACTCTTTCCAGTCTCCTCTCTGTCCTGTTCCTCTCCCCTGCGACACCCATGTACACAGAGTTAGGCCTTTATTATCTCTGCTATAAACCCATTTTAGATTATATTATGATTATCTGTATGTGTCCTGCTCTCCTTTATTAAGCAGCGAACTCCTTTAAAGCAGAGACTTTACCCTTTTTATTTCCATATGTCTAAGGCATGGTACATAGTACATAGTAGGCCTAGATGCATTTGGTGTGCTGGTTATGAACTATCCTTTCCAGTTTATTAATTTAGTTCTATAAGGATCTCTACTTGTACCGTTTAGTTGAAATTTTACCTGTGTTAAATAAACCTATACTTGAAATTTTTTGTAGCTCAGACTATTTTACTAGTTTAGATTAGCTCAATCTTTGTGAATCCAAATTAGTGAGTTTTTTTCTCTTAGCTGATGTTCTCCTTGAATCAACATAACCAACACAGGTGGAATATCCACTTCATCAGATTCAGAGAAATCAAATGACTTGACTAACCACATCCCACACACACACACCAAGTAGAACTAGAACTCTGATATGCTGATCCCAGGCAAGTGTTCTTTCCTGAAAAGAAGTAAAAGGGGTAGGAAATTAAATGTTGGTAGAGAATGTTTGTCTGAAGTGTTGAAGTGAATAGAATATCAGTAGCAAAGCCAGAAACATTGTACAGTTGACCCTTGAACAACATGGGTTTAAACTGTGTGGCTTCTTATGTGCAAAATTTTTTTTGGTACTGTAAATGATTTCTTTCATAACATCTTTTCTCTAGCCTACTTTATGGTAAGAATACATTATATAATACATATAACATACAAAAATATGTGTTCATCAACTGTTTATATTATCGGTAAGGCTTCTGGTTACCAATAGGCTATTGTTAAGTTTTTGGGGTCCTTGGGGCTCAGTGCCCCTAACCCCTGCATTGTTCAAGGACCAACACTGGTTTGAGGTGATAGGTGGGTGTCTGGGGTACTTAAACATTGGAGTGACTAGCATAGACTGGGCCTTTTCCAGGTTCTATCAGTTTGATCCTTAGCAAGTGTTCATAATGGAAACCCTGTCTTTCCACTCCCTGTTGGGGCAGCATAGCATAATGTTTAAGCACTTTGGTGTCTGACAGACCTAGATTTGAATCCTAGCTCTGTCTCCTGATGATCATGTGACCTAAGATAAGTCATTTAATTTCTCTAAACTTCAAATTTTCTCATTCACAAAATAGAGATCATAATAGTACTTAACTCCAAGAGTTGTAGAAAGGATTGAATGAGGTAATGCACATAATGTTCTTAGTTCAGACTCTGGGACAGAGTCAGCATTCTGTAAATATAAGTTATCATTGTTTCCCCCGTTCCTATACTGAGGAATAATAATCTAATACAGTTAAAGATAGAATAATTATTTTAATTAGAGAATGAAGGAGATAATCAAATAAGAGGGAATGCATGGTTTTTAAAGTGAGCTTAAAGGGTTGATTTAGAAACCACAAGCAGAGCAGTCTCTTATCCTTAACTCATTATAGTATAACTGGTTATAATATTCCTGATGTTATACCGTCAACGTCATCTTCACAAGTATAGTTTAAATGAGAAGTGCTGTCCTTTCCTCTCCCGATTTGGGGCATTTGATGTGTGATAACCACTTTATTGTCAGTGTGATTTTCCAAGTGGCATTATCTTTATAATCATATATTTTCAATTTAGTGGTAACTGATTTTTAGGTGGTTTCAGCTAAGGCTTTGGAGAATTTTATTTCATTTGTAATCACTTGACAAAATTGTGTAGGCTTCTGGATTCTTTCAACAGCCAATGGTGGTAGTGTCACTAAGTGCAGCGATTCATACTGCACTTATTTAGCGTAGTCTTTATGGTTTTCCATTGTGATAGCTTGTGATAAAAATTGATTTTAAGGGGCACCTGGGTGATTCAGTCAGTTAAGCGTCCGACTTTGGCTCAGGTCATGATCTCACAGTTCATGGGTTCGAGCCCCACGTTGGGCTCTGTGCAGACAGCTCAGAGCCTGGAGCCTGTCTTTGGATTCTGTGTCTCCCTCTCTCTGTCCCTCCCCTGCTCTCACTGTCTTCTCTCTCTCTCTCTCTCTCTCTCTGTCTGTCTCAGAAATTTAAAAAAAAAAAATTAATTGGTTTTAAGTTGAAAGGAATTGATTTTATGATAGTACAATTAAAGGGGCACCTGGGTGGCTCAGTCGGTTGAGCGTCTGACTTCGGCTCAGGTCATGATCTTGCGGTTCATGGGTTTGAGCCCTGCGTCAGGCTCTGTGCTGACAGCTCAGAGCCTACAGCCCGCCTTGGATTCTGTGTCTCCCTCTTTCTCTGCTCCTCCTTACATTCCTTCTCTCTCTCTCTCTCTCTCTCAAAAAAAAAAAAAAAAATTAAAAAAAATTTTTAATAAAAAGAGCAAAGCAGCTCTTGGTGCTGTGAATGAAACATGCGTTTTTATTTATAGCATTATACAAAAACCATTGTGTGAACCTTGTCTAGCATATTAGTCTAAAATAAAATTGTACATTAGGCATTGTGTTGTTCTTTGAAAGTTCTTTAACCCAGTCTTTTGTGACTTAAAACAGCTCTGCCACTTCCTCTGTGACATCATGTTTTCTAGATTATTTTCTAATTTTTTTCCTTTTATGTAGATCCCTTCAGTTGGTGTTATTTTTCTTGTCTAAAAATCCTTACCTGAAAAGTGCTTTTAACCATTTTCAGAAAACCACTTAGAAAATATTCAGGCCAAAGTACCTCGTAGTGATGGTGATTTCCAGTGGTGCTCACATTGCTAGTATAGTTAACAAAGTATAGAGGTACCAACCAGGCCGAGGTGAAAGAGGCACTAAGAGACTGACTTTTGATCTTACAGGCATTTGGCCAGAATGAGATAGAGCAGGAGGAGAAAGAAGCATTAAAGTTTCCACTACCCTCTTGTTGGTTACATTTTCTCCCATTATGTTCCCTACCTAATGTCCAGAAAGGTGCCCAAATTGTCTTTCCTTCTTTTTTTTCTTTTCCTTTACATTAATGTCATTTCTATTTCCTTGGCATAGGACTATATGTCTCTGAAAGGATGTAGGAAGAAAATAATCTGATTCAACTAATTAATACAAAAGCCCTCTTTCCCAGTCCCAGTATTTGCATTTTCAAAGAGAAACTTGTTCAAATGAACCTCCAGCCTCCCAGTTGATGGGTTATTAAGTTGTATAACAAAAAATTGTAAAAAAAAAAAAAAAGTAATGGGGCAAGGGTTTTTTCCCTTGACTTTTTAAATCTTTGCTATACTGTCTGATCAGCTCCCTGAAGTTATTTGTACTTTTGTAGCTTCTCTATTCTTCCTGTATTTCTGAACTCATAGGTTTTCCAGAAGTTCTGGGTGACCATGTGTTAGGATGTTTTGTGTATTGGGATTGGTGGTGACGATAGTTTTGTTTTCATAACTCTCACTGAAACCTGCCCCCCAGCTCTCCTGTAACCTGAGCAGCCCTCTTGGGTGGCACTGAAACGATCAGAAATTTCCAGGTCTCATTTTCTCTATAACTCATCCAAGATGGAAGTATAAGGAACTCTTAAATAGCTGTGAATAACCAAACACTTGGCGTAAGGGAAAAAAGAAAATGGTCTGAGAGTTCTCTTTTTTGCAGAACATAAGTCACATCATCAAAGTATAATTGCTTTAGACTCTTCGATGAGGAGGCAAATTACAATCAAAATTATTTAAAGATACAATAATCTTGGGATGCCTGGGTGGCTCAGTAGGTTGAGCGTCCGTCCAACTCTTGATGTCAGCTCAGGTCATGATCCTGGGGTCGTGGGATTGAACCCTGCGTCAGGCTCCACACTGAGCATGGAGCCTACTTAAGATTCTCTCTCTCCCTATGCGCTTCTCCCCTGCTTGTGCATGTGCTCTCTCTAAAAAATAAAAATAAGTAGGGGCGCCTGGGTGGCGCAGTCAGTTAAGCGTCCGACTTCAGCCAGGTCACGATCTCGCGGCCCGTGAGTTCGAGCCCTGCGTCGGGCTCTGGGCTGATGGCTCAGAGCCTGGAGCCTGTTTCCGATTCTGTGTCTCCCTCTCTCTCTGCCCCTCCCCCATTCATGCTCTGTCTCTCTCTGTCCCAAAAATAAATAAACGTTGAAAAAAAAAAAAAAATTTAAAAATAAAAATAAGTAAAAAACAAAAAGATAAATTATTCTTGAATTTTAAATAATATTTCAAATAATTACAAAAACTTTTCACTAACTTCAAAGTAAAATATTTACCTCCTTCAGTCTAACTGGAACCAGTTTTGCCCCAGAGGTATGTCATACATGACTGCTTTGGTCTCTGCAGTCCTATATGTAGGTGCTCACAGAACAGGATATAATTACACAATGTAATAGTCCTTTTCATATCATATGGGCAAATTATATGGCATTGATAGAAACTTCCCTACTAAAAGAGTACCCTATGTTCTGTACTCTAACATAATCAATGTTCAAGTCAATCAATGTTTAGGTGAGTTTTCTTTATTCACAACCAATTAATAATATATAGAATCCTACTGGGAGTTACAGTGTTTATTTAGAAGAAATCTTTATACCACCACCACCACCCTCAGTGTATTCCAGAGATACTCTGAAAACTACCTCAACAATCGAAGAGATTACATTTCTCTCTGAATCATAGTCACTCCATATTAAAGAGCAGACTAGGTCAGTAGGCCCTTCTGAACCTGAACTGATATTCTTCACAATTACATAGAAGAGAGTTAGGTGTTCCCTGTAAGGCCTATCATTATATAATGCGTAATTCAGATGTTCATTAACTTTGAGGGTTATAAATTGCGAAAGTGCCACTTGCCATACCAAAGCCATGATCAGAGATTATAGGCCAAGTCCTATATAGATATTATTTTCTGATTTTTTTTATTAGTAGTTCATTTATTTCTGTTGTTGAGTAGTATTCCATTTTATAGATATAACACATTTTGATTATCCATTCACCAGTTGACCGACGTTTGAAATGTTTCCAGTTTTGAATATGTTATTATGTATAATGCTACTATGAAAGTTTGCATATAAGTCTTTGTGTGGACACATGTTTTCATTTCTCTTGGATATATAGCTGGATGATAGCTTGTGTCTGCTTAATTGAAAATGTGAGAGGCAGTTTAGGGTGGACTGTGCTTCTCTTACTGTTTAAATTTATGTTACCTTCAATTTATCAAAAGTCATTCTTCTCCTAGACATAATAGAAACTCTGACTTAAAATGGAAGTGAAGATCGTTCTCACTTGAACGGGAACTCAAAAGTTGACAAATAGCGGGGTAAAGTCTGTGCCAGACCTCTTAAATTTCTGGTTATTACTATAGTCTCTCACACCATAGGACTCTGGTTGGAATTTTTTAAATACATAATTACAATTTTAAAGCACTCTAATTATGTGAGTGCTTAATACCATTTAATGTCATTAGATACACTACTAATCACTTAATATGGAACAAGGGGAACAAAACTACACCATAGCAGGACACAGTTTTATTTCTTCATTCAACTAAAGAATGAAATTATGAATGAATTTATTCATTTTTAAGTCATATAAAAATTGGTCTGTGTTATCTTTGGACATAGATGGGTACATTTCTTTAGATACTTCATCATTTCTTTCTTATACATGGTGTTTTTATTATTCACTTCATTTTTGCAAAGCAGATTTGTATTTAGCAAGCAGGCTTTAACTGCACAAATTGGCTTTTCTAAGTAAGTTTGTACGATTCCACTGTTCTCCCTTACCTAGTTGTAAATGCCAGTCTTCTCTAATGAAAACTTCTTATGTGAAGTGTTTTGTTATCTAACCCTATTATACCAAATGCCAATTCTTATTCTTAGCTACTTATCTGTGAGGGCTATAGATGTTAACATATAATATACTTTGTTTAGGAAGAAAATTAATTTCCTACATGTCATTCTGGAAGATTCTATCTAATGGGATGCAACACAAGGCACATTAAAAGTAGGCCTGCTTCATGGGATATTGGAAGTCTTAAGACAGCAGGGTCCAGTTGTTGCTTCTTTGTCACATAAAGTGGAATTATTTGCCTTTGTTCTTTTTTTTTTAAACTCTCTCCTCTTTCTCCCACTCTCCTTCCCTCAAAAAAGAATCTTAGAGCTGGCTCTCCAAGAGTTTAGAAGACAACCGTTTCCCCTTTTGGAAGGGGCAGTTGTTAAGTTTGTGACTTGGCAGAGTGTTAAGCATTGACATAACCCGTTTTATACAAACTGTGTCAGCTAGAAAACTGAGGGACGTTCCTTACGAAACCGTGACAATGTACTGCCGTAACTTAATAAAAATTGCCCAAGTGACAGTGTGTCTGCTGAATGGATTTTCTTACACCATCTGGTTGTCATTGTAGTTTTTTTGTTGTTGCTTTCATTTGAAATGTGCTGATGATTTTGTTTTTATTCCGTAGCATTGAACAGATGGGTTGATTATTCTTTTCAGATATTAATAAGGCAGCGGAAAGAAGAAATATGAATACGGCTCCATCAAGACCCAGCCCCACACGAAGGTAAAGTACCCTGAAGCAGTGAGTTACCTTGGGAGAGTTGGGCTCTGGGGAGTTAAGCCCAACTTCGTACATCAAGGGTCTTTTCTTCCCCCCAACAAATCAGAAACGCTCAAGCAAACAATAAGAACATGAACCTTGTGTGAAAGGCCTTGCTGCTTTTTTTAAACATACATCAGGAGATGCAGAGAAGCTTTGTGTTTTCGGTGACAAACCCAGCAAGTTCAGCCTGCAACATGAGTTGCAGGCAATTGGAAGAGGATAAACCTCTCTGTCCCCAGCTCACGTGTCAATGGGAGCCTCCACAGCAGGAGGAGTGCCCCGGGGTCGTTGGTGTGTGCTTTGCTGCACTGCAGCGAGCATCAGAGATTCGACTCTTCATTCCACATGGCTGCCGGTCCAGATGTTAACCCAGGTTTATGGAAAGTGCTGCTTGAGAGATTGCTGCTGTGCCTGTGCTGCACATCCCCTGTTTGCTCGCATGCTTGGGTTACTGTTCGAGGGGAAATAAAAAAGGGCAAAAAACACTCCAGCTCTCAAAAGTCTCCCTTTTTCTTAGCTTTTCTGGAAATAAAAGGCATTTCCCTAATATATTCTTTCTTCTAATATATACAAAAGAGGTTGTCCTGATGTATACCCTTGAGATATGCATTATATTGGCCCCTTCTCTCAAAGAAGGGTCTTAGTAATGTTGCCATTTACATCAAAGATACAGTCTCCAAACTAGCAGATGCAGTGTGTGCACTTTTGTGTGGATTGCAGGCAGATAGGCTGTATTTCATATCTGGTGTCTCTTCATGGCCCAAATGAATACTCAGTATGGATTTTGCTTTTTCCTCTAAGTAAAAATACCAATTTTCCACAATAAACTATATACCTAAACTATATACCATGATAGACTACGTTTCCTATAATGAACTGAACACTGCTGAGTACAATGAATCCTAGTCTGCAATGTACTAGGAGCTCCACAGGTCACCCGGGATATACCCAACTCACTTACACATAACATACAGCTGTCCTTTGAGACACCTATATTTTGTTACCCACTTATAGGAAAGAATGGCTGCTGTATGTTTGGTGTATATCGTCCCACTTCGATGTGAAGGATGGGTATTTTCTACGCTAGCAGGAATAGATTATACACGACTGCTCGGCAGAGTTCAAGCAGATTGTAGCAGCAAGGTGGTGGTTTCAGTTGGATTCTTTGAGCACTCTGCCGGTGCAGAGGAGTTGAATCTGACACCACAACTATAGCTACACTATAGCTGCCACGTGGATGCCCTGGCCCTCCATTAGTCTCGCTGCAGAAGTGAGCATATACATTGGCATTATGTCTGTTGTCTTTAACACCATAAGGGATGCCTATAGCTTGCAGGTAAATACTGTGTTGGTTGATTTTGTGGGTATGTGTGAGCATCCCGAAGAACTTAAGTGAATCCTGTAGAACTGCAGCAGTTCCGTATGATGTCTGCTTCCATTATGCTGCATCAGACCATACTGGAGATGTTAGGAAGTCCCATCTGTGTTCCTCATTGCCCCAGTAAACATGGACTACAGAGGGCTAAGAGTTTGCATCTGACTAACAGTCAGAAATATGGGGCTTCCATTGGAAGCTGTGGTTGCCAAGTGGCTTAAAAGGAGATAACAGTGTGTATCCACTTTCCAAGGAGCTCTGATTGTGTTTCTGGACTAGGTAGCTTACCAGAAGGAATATGAAATTGGTAACTATGTAGACCCTGACTCCACTAGTAAAATCCTCTCCACTCTTTCTTTTCCCCACAATACTTATAATCTCTAGACAATATCTGTGTGTTTTTTCAGGCAAAAAAAGAAAACAAAAAACAGACCAAAATAACAACAAAAAACCAAGACACATTGCAAAATACAGAGTAGTAGATTGATGTCATCCTGTTAATGACACTTAACCAACTGCTTTTAATATTTCCAATTGATTATAGGTATTCAACAAACATTGGTAGTGTTGGGGAAATAACCATCTCCTCTGCTTGGAATCCAGTATAGCTATTGCCAGGACATTAAGTTAAAAATGCCACTCTGTAATTTCATCTGTAATGGAAAAAACAGCTGTATGCTTTTCTTCTTTTTTTAATAACATACAAACAATGTTAGAGGGGGCCTTTTAAAACGTTCTCCCTACTAGATACATACACATGATTCTTTTAAAATCCCCCCTTCCTCAGTAACAGTTTCTAAAATGAGATTATTTGGGATATAGATAGGACAGTAGCTTCCTGCTTTTTTTTTTTTTTTTTTTTTTTTTAAACAATCATTAGGAGGCACAGCTAGACTAATTCAATTTCCATCAAAAGTCAGTCTTCCCCCTTGGTGCTGTGTCCCTAACTGGGTTCCTCAGCATGTTATTTAACGTGATGAAGTGTCATACTGTCATGCTTATTAATAAAGTTCAAGGAAGAAAGATGTTCGCATTTAATAAAATCTATTCTGAGCCCCATCTCAAACCTGAGCAGAGAGTCCCAGTTTTTTACCTTTAAGAATAAAAATGTAAAAACTCTAAAGCCAGGGGTGCCCGGGCGGCTCCGTCGGTTAAGCGTCCGACCTTGGCTCAGGTCATGATCTCGCAATTGGTGATTTCGAGCCCTGTGTCGGACTCTGTGCTAACAGCTCAGAGCCTGGAGCCTGCTTCAGATTCTGTGTCTGCCCCTGTCTCTGCCCCTCCCATGCTCATGCTGTCTCTCTCAATAATAAATACACATTAAAAAACATTTTTTTAATAAAGAAACTCTAAAGCCAGAAAAATTGAATATTCAAAACAGAATACTAACATTTTGATCATCGTACTGATCATGTGTTGTCTCTTAAGGTGTACCAAGAGGGCAGAAATAAAATGGAATAAGTAGGCAAGATGGATGACTAGTGAGCCTGGAAGAATCTAATCGTTTCTTCAAGGGTGAACACTAGATACCACTCTTTGGGTGCATACTTCCAGTCAAAGCCTTGAAGTAATTCCAGTCTCTTGACAACAGCCAAACTACCTTCATTTGGCAACCCTAATCATTTGTGTGTCCCCTGCCATAGGGAATGCAATGTTTCCGGGGGGGGAGGGGGGGGGCGTGTATTTGTGGCAAATATTTCCCTTAAGTTGTACTTTTATGTCTTCGGTGTTGCTACTTTTGATAAAATAGTTTCTAAGCATGCTGGCGAGACCTTCGTAACACCTTGTTTTGCTGGACGTTAACCTTGAGTGTCAAAACACCTCCGTATCTTTGGGAGTTTTCACAGGATTGTCACCTCTTCAAACGTCTCCGTAAGCCACAGTTCTGCTGGCATTGCTCTCTGTTCAGTAATGTGCCTCCCTGATGACTCCAGCTGTCAGTGTGTAGTTCTAACAGTATTGGTCCAGCCAAGCACAGAATGGCTGCATCAGGGATCCCTGCTCCGGATCAAATTTCGGCCTGAATTCTCATCATTTAGCCCTTGGACCGCCTCATTGGACTCTTGAGCGCATTGCTTAGTTACCACGTAAGTTGTCTAGCTTTGGTACTAGGCGCTGGCCTTTACCTTCTTTAAAGACTGGACCGTGATTCTGACTGTACCTCAGATGTTCTCCGTTTCTATCTTCAGCTCAACACCCTGGCAATCCAGGTCTTGGGAGCATACCCCGACACAGATGTGACCTCCAAATGAGACGCCGTATTTCCTAAATCTTCCTGCCTGGCGTAAAAAAGAGCAAATAGAACTAATTTGTTACATCAAAAGCTCTGCAGAGAATTTTTCCCACGTATTTGTTAAGGATGTTAGGCCTGGTGCCTCTTTGGTGAAGGTGGTCCAAGATCGGTTCCTCAGAAATACCCTAGCTGTAGACAGTTTTCTTACGTGGCCCAAGGTGATTTCTGCATATTCACGGCGCTGATTCCTCTGATGACCACTTGCTCTTGGGTATGAGACAGCGCTAGCTCTAGGTGAGCCTCACAAGTTAAGATACCAGGCACTAACACTTAAAGAACAGCCGTCGATTCTCAGAGCAAGTGCCACCTCCACCGACAGAAAAGTCATATTTGTGCTCGAGAAAATCACCAGTGTGCTTCCTAGGGAGAAGCGTGGACACTTAACAAAATTCGGATCTGTGAGGTGTGATACCTCATTGCACCCCATATCCTGCTGTCACCTAATGGCAAAATTCCACACAAGTCTGTTGTCTCCGTTTCTCAGTAGCACGGAGCCATCGTGGTGGGGGATCGACATCACACAGCAGCCAGCCGTTTAGATCATGATATTTGTGGACAGTATCTGTGACAGAACAGAAGTACCAAGAGCTATTGGAGAATTTTTTTTCAGGAGTAAACAAAAAACTGGCCCTCCCAAGGAAAATATTCCATTGAACAGAAAGGCGGAACGGAGATGCCAACAAAAAAGGACCGAGGTCTTTCTCCGGAATGTTCTGTGGAGCCAAGGACAAAGAACACCATCCTGGGCTTGAGGTTTCATTCTCTGGAGGAAGAAAAGCTCAAAGTCCATCGTGCTCTTCCAAGATGGTCATTTGTCGTTCTTACTCTGTAGGCTCTCAAACGCCTAGTGCTCTGCGCACCTCTTTAGTCCCCAGGAAGAGAAGCACTTCTACCAGAAGCGCATCACTTGCCACCTGAGCCATGGCTTTTCCCTTCACCCACCCTTCCCTTCCCTGTCACGTGTTTCCAAATGATATGACGATATTTCTCTCAAGGCAAAGAGCACTTGGCTTTTTTTCCCAGCTGAATAGATGAGAAATTTATAACAGTTTTAGTAGTGTTTGTCATCTGCCTTCAGTTTGTGGACTCCAGTGCTGAAACTTCTCTAACTGGTTCAGTTTAAAGGTTCGGTTTCATTTTAGCCTCTAGTGACCTGGTACCTAAGGGTACACTGCATTTGGTCTAAGTAAAACACCTCTGGTGCCATGGGATGAGATTGAGCCTTATTGGGCTCCAGAAACTTGCTTTTAACCCACTTGTTACCTAAGGTCACGCATCTTGTTCAGGGGCTTCGTCCTTGCGGCACTCTGAATCCTGCACGCTGTACCTCCCTTTTGTTAGCTGGTTCTTGTTTTGAGAAAGATGTTGGGGCCAGCAGCAGAAGCCCTTTTGTTCTGGGGAATTCTTGATTTGGGTCCTACAGTGACCCTAAAAGGTTTTTTGTTTTTGTCTCCAGAAGAACAGCTTCTGCCATACTGCTCATCTTTTGGAGAAAGGAGAAAAGCTTTGCCTTTTCATTTTAGAGAATTGTTATCTTCTCTGTTCCTATTTCCACCATTCCTTTGGTTCTTTCCACCTTGTGAATATCATCTTTTCTTCATTTTACCCAGAAGGCAATTGAGGGGGAATTAGTAGTTTTGTTGCACATGGACTTTAGATTCATTGAGGGAAAGGGAGTGCTTGCCTTCTCACACTGGAAGCGTGAGCCGAGACTTTGGGAATCTCGGGTTATGGTCAACCTCCAGGGATGGACTCTGACAGGTAAGTAAGGCACTTTAGTGGATTCAAAAGAAGGAGAGTGATACGGCCTTTACAGTTATCCTAAGGCTGTGATAATGTGCTGTGACTCGGTGTTCTTATCCATATCCCCACCCCTCATTTCCAACACCCAAAGGCTGTGTGTGTGGTCTGTGGTCTGTCAGGTTCATGATCTCTCTCATCCCTGATTGCCAAGAACACTTGAAATCTGATTCTACCTCTAATGACTGCTTCCAACTGCTCCCCAAGGCAGGTTTATCTACTGATCATTAATCCAAAAATACTTAATGGTTGTCCCTTCCCATAGAATCTTGAGTGTTTGCCCACATTATATACTCTAGCAGATGTTATACATGTGAGGAAGATTATATGACCTAATAAAAACCAGAGTAAGAATCTTGGTCAGTCTGCACTTTAATAGGAAAACTGCTTAGTACCTCATTTAAATTCCCTGGTCTCCCATATGTTTGCTCCCACAAATCAGGAGTACTTGTGAGCCTTAAAATGTATGACAAGGACTTTTCATAGATGCAAAATTGGCATTTAAATTGGTTTTGCTGTGCCCTTGTGGATGAAGTGGAACTGAGGCTCTCTACCAAGCTGATGGCAAGGCATCATGATGGCTGCCTAGTAATGTGTGATCATGATAGATGACGGAAGTATAAACGAAACAGGATGCCTGCTCATGAGAGGCTTATAGTTCAGTTGGAAAATTCAATTCATTAAACGCTGAGCTCCGTGCTGTCGTCCTAGGGATCCAAAGACTTCAAAAGAGCTTAGTCTTTAATAAAAGCCATGTAAACATAATTACAGAATGGTGTGATAAGTGCAGCGACAGAAATATGTACAGGAGCAAGGTTCATTGCACATAGTCATGGAGCATTCGCTGCATATGCCAGACATTATAAACCTACATAGTGGGTTTATAGTAGAGAGTCACACTGACAGTCATTGTCCTCATGGACTCACAGTCTGACAGCAGACATTAAACAAGTAAATGTGTCGAATTGTGATCAGTGACAAAAACAGTGCTATGAGAAAACGTGGCCAGGATTTAAGGGCAGAAAGTAAACTTTTAGACTGTTAGAATCAGGGATAAGAAACATTCATTGTGCTGAGACATAGAGAATGAGTGCGGATCTGTTTTTGCTGCTCAAGTAGAGGCATCAGGAAAAGCCTTGGCTAGTTCTAGCTGAAAGGCCAATGTGGCAAGATAATGGTGAACTTGGGAGGGGAGGGGACAAGATTGGAGAAAACAGCCAAGACCATGCAGCACCTGCCCAGCCTTAGTAGAGATTTTGGATTGAATTCTGAACACTGTGGGAAACCAGTAGAAGGTTTTATGTATTTGAAAGATCACCCTAGAATAATCTGGAAAAAAGATTAGAAAAAGAGGCAAGAGCAGAAATGGGGAAATCTTTCCCCACTTTAGAAGTCTCTTGCTTTGTTAGGGAAAGATTATTATGAGTTGGCCTTTAGTGGTATTAATGAAGGTAAAGAAATGGGCAGAATTGATAATCAATTTCAGAAAAAGAATGGACAGAATTTGAAAATATGATTGGAAGAGCAGTTGGGACTTTGGAAGAGATGACATTCAGTTTCCTAGCTTGAGCAACAGTGTAGGTAGATGTGGCATTTATCGAGATGGAGAGGACTGGAGGAGGAACATATTTGTTGGGGAAGTTCAAGAGTTTAGGGCAGATTTTATGGAGGAGGTAATCCTTAAAAGTAGGTCAAACAAGAAGACATTGTTGTAAAAACGTAACTATATCAAGATGAGTAATAGAAATAGTAAGTGTTCTAAGCATTGAGCAGCCAGAAAGATCAGCAGTTACTAGGGAGATTAGAGAAGACTTCTTGGACGATTTGAGACATGAATTTGCCTGTGAGGATTGGATGATACTTGCATTAAGTGCAAGAAAAATATTCCAAGTTGAAAAATATGAACAGAAATCCTGAAGCAGATAAGAATCATATGAGTTAAGTCATAAGGACAGACCTGAGGGGGTTGAATCAGGAAATGGGGGAGGGATAATAGTTGGAAAGTCCAGATTTGTTATGGAGGGGTACACAGAAATGTGATCGTCAAGCCGTGATTGGCAACAGGTGGAAATTTGGATGGTTAATCTGATATTTATGTGTAGAATGAATTGAAATCTGGAAGATTGGTTTTTGGTTTGTGTTTTGGAAACTTGTTCGTACCGAGCATAAAAATAAGGGTTTGGATTGATGAATCCAGGGGGAATGAAAAGGAAAAATGAACAGGATTCAGGTGACTTAATGGGGATAGGAAAGAAAGAATCAACGTTAATTTTCAAAAACTTAAACCTTGGTAACTAGGAAGAATGAATCTCGGCAGAAGTGAAAAAGTCGGGAATGGGACTGAGTAAGAAATGGGTTGAATAAGAAGTTTAATTTTAGATAGGTTGAGTTTCCAGTGGAGTGGAATGTCACATGAAGAATATTGAATGAGATCAGCACAAATATGTCTGTGACTTCAAACACTGTTTAAAAAGAGGGGAGGGAACTGGGTTCTGCATTAAACTCAGATTAAGAGAGACCACTACTCAATAACTATGTTGAAAAGACAGAAGCTGAGTGTTCTTCTACTTTACTGTGTGTGTATCATATTGTACTTTTTCTTTTTTCCCTTAATTTGATTATCGTACTATATATTTTAAGTGAAGTTTTCTGTACTTCAGGGACAACTACTTTGATCACTGTTCCTTTGTATGAGATTGTGCATTTCCTCCTTTTTTCTTCATGAGTCTTGCCCCTTACTGTGTCCCTCCAACTTTCCCCCCCCTTTTAAAATCTCTTTCAAACAAGTCTGGTTGGAAAAAACAGGTTCTAGGGGAAAGATGCTTTCACTCTGAAAACCTGTGGAGATGATAAACATGGTGTAAGGAATACCGAATTACTCCCTGAAACCTGACAAATACTATGACCGCATTCAAGACATTTGGCTTTGGGTCATACGTTCTTCCTCTGATGTCCTAATCTTTTGAGATCCTGGAACCTACTAGTCTTTATTCGCTGATGAGATGGGTGACTGTCTTTAAAGTTGTAGTCATGTTCTCACTGGCTGCTGTGTTTTAGAGAAAAATGCTTGGAAAGGGTGGGGGCTTCCTCCATTAAAGAGCTGAAGGGTTGGCTACCTTCAATTTCTTTGTCTTAGCTTCTTCTTGCTACCTCCCACAGAGATCCATATGGCTTTGGAGATGGTCGAGATACAAGACGTGATCGATCCCCAATTCGAGGAAGTCCAAGGAGAGAGCCCAGGGATGGCAGAAATGGCCGGGATGCCCGGGATAGCAGAGCCATTCGAGACCCCCGAGACTTGCGGGACCACAGAGATAGCAGAGACATTCGGGATCACAGAGACAGCAGAAGTATGCGTGATGCTCGGGACATGAGGGACCTCAGAGACTTTCGTGATCTAAGAGACTCTAGGGATTTTCGGGATCACCGGGACCCCATGTATGACAGATACAGAGATATGAGAGACTCCCGAGAGCCCATGTACAGGTACATATTCAGCCATCCGCGTAGATCTTTGTTGGGGTTTTTTTGTAACAGTCTTTTTTTGTGGGTGTTCTGCTGAACTAATTGGAAACTCTGTAAGGACAGTGACTTTATCAGCCTTAGGTTTCCAGTGTCTAGCGAGTGGCAGATGTGCTCCTCAATAAATATTTGCTGAATGTGTGAATGTTCAATGAATTATGCTTAGTGAATGAATCTGAATCTCTCCCTGTAGCCTATGAAAGGTAGTATTGTGCAAATGGACAAAAAAGATGGAGTGCAAATTGTTTTGGCAGTGCAAAAACACAGGGAAGACACACACGTAGCCAGTAAGTCTGTGAAAAGACTCTCCGCATCATTAGTCAACAGGGAAATGCAAATTAAAGCCACAATGAGATACCACCTCATACCTACTAGGACGGCTATGATAATTTAGTAAGGAAAACAGCAAAAGAAAAGAACAAGCACTGGCGAGGTGTAGAGACTAGACGCCTCAAACATTGTTGGTCGGAATGTAAAATAGTATGGCCGCTGTAGAGAGCAGTTGGCAGGCGGTTCCTTAAAAAATTAAATGCGGGGCGCCTGGGTGGCGCAGTCGGTTAAGCGTCCGACTTCAGCCAGGTCACGATCTCGCGGTCCGTGAGTTCGAGCCCTGCGTCGGGCTCTGGGCTGATGGCTCAGAGCCTGGAGCCTGTTTCCGATTCTGTGTCTCCCTCTCTGCCCCTTCCCCGTTCATGCTCTGTCTCTCTCTGTCCCAAAAATAAAAATAAACATTGAAAAAAAAATTTTATAAAAAAATTAAATGCAGTAGAATTGCTCTGACCCATCAATTTCACTCTGGGTGTGTACCCAGAAGACTTGAAAAGAGGGACTCAAACAGATACTTGCATGTAAATGTGCAGAGCAGCACTCTCCACAGTGGCTGGGAGATGGACAAAACCCGAAAGTCTGTCAAAAGGTGAATGAATTAAAAAATGTGATATATCCATACAGTGGAATATTATTCAGCCATAAAATGGAAGGTAATTCTGACACCTGCTGCAACAGGGATGGACCTTGAAAACATGCTAAATGAAGTAATCCAGACAGACACAAAAGAACAAATAATGTGTGATTCCACTTACATGAAATATCTAGAGAAGACAAATTCACAGAGACAGAAAATAGATTAGAGGTTATAGGGATGGGAAGTGAAGAGTTACTGCTTAATGAGTGTTCGTTCTGCTCAGGGTGATGAGAAATTTATGTATAGATTTATATGAAATATTTGTATTTTTTGTATGTATTTTAAACAGTTTTTTAAGAAGCACAGGCAGGGGGGATGGGAGTCCTCAAAATTAATATCAGTCATTACTATTAGTTATTTTGCATTTCCTTTAAGCCAGAAACTTTTATGAGAGCTTTCTGTACATCCTCCCAGCCATTTTGCAAGGCAGGTTAAGAGTCACAGCCACCGAACTGATAAGCAGTGAATCTCGTTTGTCTAATCCCAGAGTCCACTGCCTTACTGTGCTGTTTCCTCACAGGGGACTGGGTCTTGAAGAATTCTCTATATCTGAGTTTTGCAGGATAGGTGAGTTTTAACTTTGTGCAAATTTCTCCCACTTTTCAGGAGAGAAAGCTCTTATGACCGATACCTGCGAATGGATGACTATTGCAGGAGGAAGGACGACCCTTACTTTGACCGTTACAGAGATAGCTTCGATGGACGAGGCCCTCCAGGCCCAGAAAGTCAGTCTCGTGCAAAAGGTAAAGTAGCAGTTTATTTGTTACTGATAGAACACTTTACAAATAACCAACTGGAAAGGGACTAACGACTTGGCTAAGCAATCCACAAAAAGAAGAAATACAGATAGCCTATTAGTATGTAGGGAACATTTAGCTTGAAAATAATTTGTAAAATTCAAGATTACTATCATCTGCTTTAGTCATGTAACAAGAAGTAAATACAGAATTGTAGCAATAAGAAATGAACAAAAGATTACAGCTGGAGAGGGTTAATAAGTGCTTACTTTTTGCCTGTTAACCAAATAACTACAACTGTCGGCACTCTCTGTGCGGCATGTGATGTGGGGTTTTTTTGTTTTATATGTAATTTTTACCTAATAGCGTCTCTTTTTTAGATAAAGACAAAATGTTTTTTCAAAGCCTGATTATTCTCAATACATCCTTAAAGATCTCGTAATTGTTTTGTAGTTGAAATAAGAGCCTCATTTTTAATTTGTAATAAAACTTTACCACGTGATTTTTTTTTTTTTTCCGGAACAAATTAACAAATACCTGCCAATGAGAGTCTTAAATAGTTGTCCCCAAAATGCAAATTAGAATAGTAATGGAATACTATTTTTTACCTGTCAAGTTGGCAGGAATGTTTAAAAATGACAACACCCAATGTTGACCAAGATGCAGAGAATTAGCACTAGGTAATCTACCCCTGTGAAGGGATAAGTTAACAGCCTTTAGAGGGCAGTTTTGCAGTATGCAGCAGATGATGCATTTAAGTGACCATGCCCTCTAATCCAGCCATTCCATTTCAATGAATTTATAGTAATAAAAAATAATAATACTGGCTATTTTTAGGAGGTAGTCCAGAAGAGTAACTCAGAAGAGTATATGTATATTACGACCTTGGCCTACATACTTGTAGGATTTAAAGTAAGGTCTGTGGCTTATTTTTATAGAAAGGCACAGTCCATATTTCAGTTTTCCTTGTCGGTGTCTTACAGAACGTTTGAAACGTGAGGAACGGCGTAGAGAAGAGCTTTATCGTCAGTATTTTGAGGAAATCCAGAGACGCTTTGATGCTGAGAGGCCTGTTGATTGTTCTGTGATTGTGGTCAACAAGCAGACTAAGTAAGAATCCTTCGGTTATTTCTCCTGAGTAAGGAGAATGGTCAGAAGAGAAATGAAGACTTCCTTTGGCAGCCGTACCCACTGAACTTGGGCTGTGGGTTCTAGCATTGCTCTCCTACATTGAGCCAGAGTTCTGTCAGTTGTGGCTTGACAGAAAACCCATTGCAAACTGGCTCCGCCCCAAAGGGAAATTTTTAGTTTGCCTGACTGGGAATATCAGGTATGGCCACATCCAGTGACAAACCACGTCATCAAGACTTGGTCCCTGTATTACCCTCATTCTCACGCAAGCTTTCTACTGGAAAAGGCAGAATGGCACTAACCCTATACATCTGTCTCAGCAAAAGCCTCTGTTTCCCAGTGCTTCCATTTAAAGGCCTGGAATTGTTTCTCATTGGACTGACCTGGCTCACTGTCCCATCCTTGAACCAGCGGTGCTAAGATTCCCGATTAGCCAGGGCTGGGTCATGTGCCCCATTCCTAGAGCTACAGGTGGAATTAGGCCTGTGGAATCATGTGGACTGAGTAGGAAGGGTGCTTTCCCAAAGGAAAACCGAAGAGGGAATATATGTTGGTCATGCAAAGCAATAGATGCCCCCTTCATGGAGCCACCCCGAATCCCCACCACTTCGGGAGGCACGTGTCTTTGCATTGGCCTGCCAGGCCTTCTTTATGAAGTGCCGTGATCTTGCAGAACTGTCAGGAAACCGTTCTAGCCAATCCAGAGTTCACAATACCTCTTTGCTTGCCTCTTTTTCACATTGTTTCCTGAAGAGACCGAGCAGAGAGGCACAAGGGAGCATAGCAGCTTGCAGGCTTGGCACTGGCTATGTTCCCTTTCCCCAGGTGGTTAGTAAATAACTTCATGTGTTTTCTAGCAGTTTGAGGTTAAAGAGCTAATTTCAAGGCAGAGACTAGGGAAATAGGTGTCGAGACACCAAGCAGCAGGCAGAGTTCCCAGGCTCTGGGCTGCCTTGTTTAGAGATAGATGCCACTTTTAACTGTGGATAGCTTTTTTTTTTTTCTTTCTTGACACAGGATAATAGCTGTTATTTTCTAAGCACCTATTCTGCTATCCCTTGCTAGGCGATTTACTTAAATTATTTTTAATCTTCGCAGTCATCACGTTACATGTGTGTTCATTCAGCTCATCTCTTACGTGTATGGCGAAGCTAGGTACTGGGATGCAAGTATATAGGGCCCCTTCCTGTGGTGGAGCTTACACCCTAGTTGGGCAGATAACAACAAAAATGGGGGTATTGGTGATGAGCCCTATGAGAAGAAATATATCAAGGATCTAATTTAGATTGGAGAGAAGGTCAAGGGAATGACATGAGTGGAGCCATATTCCTGTTTTGTTGGTAAAGAAACAAGTTGGTAAGAGGTTGAAGGATTTGCTTAAATCCTCACAATTTTGTAAGTAAATGATAAGGTTGGGATCCAGACTCCTCCTAGCGTTAAAGCCCATGCTTTTTCCACTCTATTGTGCAGCACCCCAGAGACAGGTACATGCCTCAAGTCTTGGGCAGCAGGATGGTGTTCAAGGAAAGACCACTGCTCTGCAGGATCAAGAAAAAGACCTGGGTACTAAGGACTGTGCTGTTGGTAGCTTAATATGTGACCATTCTGAGCTAGGCATAACCATTCTGAACTCTGGTGTAAGGGATGGAATTGGTCTAGATCCTTTGAGCCTGAAGAGGGCACTAGGGAGACATGGGATGTGCTAAGATTTGAACTCTCCATAGGAGCACACACTGCTGGCTGAGGTGCAACAGTATACAGATTGGGAGCTGGTCAGGGAGTGCTCACTTGGATCCTGTTTGTTCCTACAGAGATTATGCTGAATCTGTGGGGCGGAAGGTACGAGACCTAGGCATGGTAGTGGACTTGATCTTCCTCAACACAGAGGTGTCACTGTCACAAGCCTTGGAGGATGTTAGCAGGGGAGGGTCTCCTTTTGCTATCGTCATCACCCAGCAACACCAGATTCACCGCTCGTGCACAGTCAACATCATGTTCGGAACCCCACAAGGTACGGAGGCCCAAGTGGGTTAGAATTCCAGAGATAGTCACTAGTCCATTAATTCTTTGATGCCCTACTGAGAAGAAGCAGGTTTGGGGCAAATGACTCGTATGTCAGCTCAAAGATGGTGGGTCCCTTTTATAAGCAGACTGGAGGAGACTTGCATAGTCACTTACTCGTCTGATATTCTTTCAGTGGATGCAGTTCTGGGTCTGCTATATGGAAAACATTATATTTAGCTCTCAGGTATACATAACGGGATGCCGGTAAATGTGTAACCACTAGTTCTGGGAAGGGGGCAGGAGGCATTGTGGTTCACAGCATTTGCTGATGGTGTAAATGCTCCCCCTATGTGTCTTGTTTCAAGCCACCAACATGCAGTCACTTCAGGGATGGTTGGGAAGAGACATGCACCATCAGCTCTCACCGTTGAGAGCAGGTGCCGGCACACCTCTGGCAGATGTGCACCGCATGGAGCGTGCTAGAACCCTTGGCTTTCATTAGACTTTGTAATAAGGGACTGGGGACACGACAGGCGACGGGACAGGACAGTCTGCAAGTGTGCTAGAGAAGTAGAGGGGGCAGGAGAGCAGGGAGGAGGCTCAGGAAGTCCTTGAAGCCCTTCCCTGAAGATGCTTTTAGTACATCGCACTCAGGATGTTAGGACTCAGCCAACCAATGGCCCTGGCCATTGCTCTTCCAGCCCAGACTGGACTTTGCCCTTTTTCCACCACATCGGAATCTCTTTGCGTGACTTGTTACCCATAACCATAAAATACATAGGGCTCTCACTAGGTCATTTGTGTCTCTGAGCAGTAGTTCTCAAGACGTGTGAGGGCATTTCTGTGACGTTCTGAGGCTTCTCACCACCCTGTAGGTCACGTTGCCCATGGGTAAGGAGAGGAGGTTATTTAGGGTCATATTTGATCTTAATGCATGACCTTTGAACTGATGAATTCAGAAACAGTAGGCCAGCTCTATCCTGAGTGTCACAGTAGAGAGCCAGACTTTACAGAAGAGCTTTTTGGCCCCCTGCAGCCTGCCTCCCATGGTTGTTCCCCATGTGGTCTTTTTGAATCTGTGGGAGACTGTCATGTTTCTTTGGTTTTTACTACAAGTCTGTGATCTAGGAATTCCCCCGAAGAACCAGCTCTGTGAAAGGTGTGTGTGTTCCCCACCAAAGAAATCTATTCACCTGTCTTTCCAGCCTTCGTCTCCCCCACTCTGCTCCGCATCGTAAGGCTTTTTGTCACCAGAATGGTTTTCTTGCTGGTTTGAGGTTAGAAAAGGCTTGGTAGAGTCCAGAAGTTGGGCACTCACAACTGTCACGGGAGAAAATAACTCCTGTCCTTCTCTCCTACAGAGCATCGCAACATGCCCCAGGCAGACGCCATGGTGCTGGTAGCCAGAAATTATGAGCGCTATAAGAATGAGTGCCGGGAGAAGGAGCGAGAGGAGATTGCCAGACAGGCAGCCAAGATGGCAGATGAAGCCATCCTGCAGGAAAGGGAGCGCGGAGGCCCCGAGGAAGGAGTGCGCGGGGGGCACCCTCCAGCCATCCAAAGCCTCATCAACCTACTGGCAGACAACAGGTACCTCACTGCCGAGGAGACTGACAAGATCATCAACTATCTGCGAGAGCGGAAGGAGCGCCTTATGAGGAGCAGCACCGACTCTCTGCCTGGTGAGCTACGTGGCAGGGCCGAGGTGAAGTTCTGACTCTGCATTTCTCTAACCCCCAGGCTCTGTTGGGAGGGTGGCAGGCCCAAGCTCTTTGGGGTGGGTAAGGGGAATGAGCCCGTCCCCTGGGTTCTCCCACGGGCCATCCTTGCTGATGTAATGATAACTTAACGGGTACTGAATTCCAGTCCCTGTAGTTAATGTGGCGATGGGTGGGCTAAGATTGCCAGCTACCTGGTCACCGAGATGGATGCCCTTTGTTCCTTTAAGTAGTCCTCTGGGGCACCTAGGCTGTTTTCTGGAGACAGCATATACCATGAAGTAGCTCCTTTGGGAAATTGATGTTACAGTCTGTGTACTATGTGATTGATGTGATCAGTGATTGTTGTTCTTCCCTGGCTGTTAAGCCTCCTGCCCACGGAGGGTACTTTCAACTAGATACCTCCTCCTTCTGTCTTTTAGGCCCGATTTCCCGCCAACCACTCGGGGCGACCTCGGGTGCCTCGCTGAAGACACAGCCAAGCTCCCAACCGCTCCAGAGCGGCCAAGTGCTCCCCTCTGCTACACCCACTCCAGCTGCACCCCCCACCTCCCAGCAAGAGCTTCAGGCCAAAATCCTCAGCCTCTTCAATAGTGGCACGGTTGTGGCCAATAGCAGCTCTGCATCCCCTTCAGTCGCTGCCGGAAACACCCAGAACCAGAATTTTTCCACGGCAGCGAACAGCCAGCCTCAGCAAAGATCACAGGCCTCTGGCAATCAGCCTCCAAACATCTTGGGACAGGCGGGATCTGCTCGGAACATGGGCCCCAGGCCTGGGGCTCCTTCCCAAGGGCTCTTTGGCCAGCCTTCCAGTCGCCTGGCACCTGCTAGCAACATGGCTAGCCAGAGGCCCGTGTCTTCCACAGGTATCAACTTTGACAATCCAAGTGTACAGAAGGCTCTGGACACCCTGATCCAGAGTGGCCCTGCTCTCTCCCACCTGGTTAGCCAAACTACAGCACAGGTGGGGCGGCCCCCGGCCCCGTTGGGATCCTACCAGAGGCATTACTGAGGCTAAGTCTCTCAACTGTCCCCAGTCCCCTCATCCCCTGGCCTCCTCCCACCTACTGCGTTCAAATAGAGTTATTTGGAGGATGTTCTCTGCGCCTCTCCAGGTCTACATCGAATGTTTCTACCACCTGCTCTCTCTTCTGCCCAAGGCTTTGTTGCTTATTCCTTCCAGAGTCAGAGTTTATACTGCATTTGGGGGTGTATCTTTTTTTGTTGTTTTTGGTTTTTGTTTTGTAGAAAATAAATATCTCTGGGGTCACTTGGGCAGTATAGGTGTCCGGGCTCAGTTTATATTTCATGGGTTTCTCTGGTCTCTTGTCAGCTGGATTTGGGGGTTGGGGAGAAGGAAGAAGCCACGCCCTGATCGACTGAGTTTGGAACAGCATTTTCATGTCCGTCGCCACCGCCTTTGTTCATTTTGAACCTACCAAGGTTTTTTTCAGCTTCACACAGGCCGACCAGAGCTCAAGCTCCTGTCTGCAGCTGCTTCCTAGGGTTGCAGAAAGCCAGCCTGGGCTGGGCAAGCACGGTGTCCTCGTGCCCCATTCCATGCGTATGGGGTCTGCCGGAGGATTCATAAAGCAGCTGCTCTGGAGTTTGTCTAGGAGAGTGCGTGGCGGCCACGGAAGCAGGCACTTTTCTGCCTAATCCAGGGTTGTTAGTTTGGGGTTTTCTTTCTTTCTTTTTTTCTTTCTTCTTTTCTTTCTTTTTTCTTTCTCTTTCTTTTTCTTTCTTTTCCTTCCTCCCCTTTCCTTTTTTTTCTTTTTTCTTTCCCTTTCTTTCTTCCTTTCTTTTTTCTCTTTCTTTTCATTTTGTTGGAGGATCTCCAATGGATTGAACAGCTGCAGTCACCAGCAGTTCAATAAGAACTGTAATCTGGGCCCTGACCACTCTCACCCCCTTAACGTTTTTGTCAGCTTCTCCCTCTCCAGTGCTAGTTTCATGGAGGTTCTGAGAAAGCAACTCTAGACTCTGGCAGGGAACACCCTTTTTTTTTTCAGTGATTGTTTTGAGCTTTTGGCTCAGAAATCAGGTTCTTATTTTCATTTGGACTCTTCTGTTTCTGAGCAGCAGGAGGTAGGGACCATTTTGATGTCAGACTTTTGGTAGCTGGACATGTCCTTGATACAGGTGGTTGTTCATAACTTTTGAGCCAGAGTGAAATTATTAGAGGGAGGACTTCTGGCTGCTGCTCTCTATGGAGCCAAAGGAAGCTGCCCTCTCCCTAGGGATGGTGCTCATCAGAGCCCTGTGGGTCACAGTCTCAAGGGTCCCCTGCAGGGATGAGGGAGGGCAGGGACCTCAGCTGAGTCCTTGCCAGTGGCTGAGCAAACAATGCTTTCAAAAACTCAAGGTCCCCGATGGCAGCGTTTTATGTTCTGACCTGTTTGTGTTCTATAGTGTTTTTTTCCTCTTTGGAATTCTGTGTTGTTAATAAGATGAGATGATTACTTTTTATTAAAATGAAAAAGTAAAGGCTGTGTTGTCTTTTTGGGGTGTGAATAACTGCAGGGGCATTCCCTCCCCAGTCAGAAGGTGAGGGCCCCTGACGGAACATTGACTGGTTTCCATCTGCCGTGACGCCTGCCCCCTCTTGTCCTCATCTGTGGTTGCGGTCAGCCCCGAAAACCTCCTCTGACCCTAGTCCTCTTCTGCCACACCTCCCCCGGTCAGAAGCTTTAACATCAGGTCAGAGCAAAAGCCTGCTGGCTAATTATGATGCTGTGTTGAACGTGCTTGTTTGTGGTGGACTCTCAGTGTGGCAGCAGGCTTGTCCGCTCACTCTGGGAAAGGGACGTTTCTGAGGAGGCCGTTTCTGGCCACTGGCCAGTGGAGCAGGGTGCTCTCCCGCTTTGATTTGGCCTCAGCTGCCACCCTGTGTTCTACCCGCTGTGTGGGGAGTTGGCAGAACCGTAGAGTCATAGAAAGTGGGCGCCTGGAAGAGCATTTAAGGGCCAGGAGCCTGGGGAAGGGGGCGAGGTCGGACCAGCACGGGCCTGACCTGGTTGTCCCAGGCAACCAGACCCTGAGGAGCAGCCCAGCCAGGGACCGTGGGTCGGGGTGTGATGAGGCAGGGCTCCTTCCGAAGAGCCACCTTGAGTTCTGCTCCTTCCCCCTCAAGGGTCCATACAGCACACCTCAGGCTGTGAAGGGTATAATAAAATTATTTTTATTGCATTTTGTGCAGACGGGAGTCTAAAAAATACAGTAAAAGCTGTAAAGCATTAAATGGGAGCGGAGGAGCATTCAACAAGAAAGGAAAGAACCAACGCGCTCCTTTCCATATTGGCACAAAGAACACAAGATCAGTACTGAGGCGGAATGCGGAATACTGAAACACACTGAAAATTAAAGGCAGGCCTAATAATAGTAATAAATAATCTTGATTTGGTTTGCAACCTCTCCTATTTACAAGGGTTTTCAACTTCATTGCATTGCCCTGCACATAGATCGGCTAAAACAAAAGCAACACTAGTTCTCACTACGAGGCTATTGAAATATTGCACTCAGAATAAAAGTCACTTGAATGGACATGAAACATCTAGCTACGATGATTGTAAAGATAATTTGATGAATGACCTGTGATAACATTCATAACAAATATTGCACATGTAGCACAGAAAACTTGGGTTTTGTTATGGGGTGTTTGTCTTCTTTAACAGAAACTTTGCTCTTGCCAACCAGACATTCTGGGCCCAGATAGTGCAACTTTGGTTCCCTAATTGGTGGTGTTGATACAGCCCCTTCCCCTTCTGCCCAGGCTGCCGCTTAGCCTGGGGATGCTCAGGCCCCCAGAAGGCTAGACCCAGCTGTGGTTCTCAGAGGTCTTTTGAAAGATGCAGGGGGGTCAGGTGGGGGGGCCTGGTGTCTTAATATTTCCAACCTTCTGGAGAGTCCATCTTGCCCCCTTATCAGAGGGCCTTGGCCTAACAGGCAGATACTGAGACCTACCTCCAGCCACACCTGACCCAGTCTATAGACGGCAACAGCTCCAGCTCTCCGCCTTGGGCTCAAAGGGAAGGAGGTGGTGAGGTCAGGAGTACTCGGTAGCCCCAGCTCTGGGAGATGGGCAGGATGTCTAACTAGGTGCAAATGTCAGGGACCTGGAGCTGGAGGTACTGAACCCGGTCCCAGAGGGCGCTGGAACGAGCATGCAGTGCCTGTCCCCCTTAGTGACGTGCCCTGGGGGAAGGGAGCCCGCCCAATGCGCCTTCTCTAGGGATAGACGGCGCCTCCGACCGGGCTGCGTGGAGCAGAAGCGCCAAGGACTGGAGTTGGAGAAGCCAAAGAAAGGCTTTGGGTCCTGGTTGGAGGAGGGCAGAGAGGCGCTTAGAACAAAGCACATGGCGACTCCAGCCCTCCCCCAGGCCCGGGTGCCTGGGAGACGCAGCTAGAGGCCGCTGCTGGGCAGCAAGGCCCGGCCCCGGCACGCGGGAGAAGGCGGCTGGGTCCCCGAGGCCGGAGCTGCCAGCTGCCGGGTGGGGACAGGGGAGGGAACATCAGGAGCAGAGCTGGGGCCTCCCCGGTGGGTCTGGCCCCTAAACCCAAATCGCTTCCCCTCCTCCCTCGCCTGTCCCAGGGACGCAACTCCGGGGAGGGGACGCCCTCCAGCTCCCCGGTTTCAGTCTTTGGCGAGGAGCCATGGGATAGGGGGAGCAGGCGACCAGCCGACGAGGAGAGACGCCCGCTCCCCCATGAAGGCACGGGGGCGGGGCTTCCTCGGTCTCTCCGCCCCCCATCCCCTCACCACCCCCGCCCCCAGCAGCCCCTCCCGGGTCCCGGCTCCGGCTCGCGGGGAGCCGAGAGGCGGCTGCGCGCGTCTCCGCAGCCGCTGGGAGGCGGATCCAGGAAAAGCCGGGCGCTGGTCTCACCCCATCTCCAAAACGAACTTGCGGGAAGGGTCGGAAGCCGGGGGCGCGCGGGAAGGGCGAGGAGGCGAGAGCGGAGCGGGGGTGTCGAGGGGCCAGGACCACGACTCCCGCCTGGGCCGAAAGCACTTTTGCTCCCAAACTCGCGGACGTCCAGGAAAACCCAGCCTCCCGAGGCCGCCGCCTCCCCCGCGTGCCCCCAGCGGGAGAGCTCGAAGGCGGCGAGCAGAGAAGTCCGTTGCGCTTCTAGTCACAGAAATATGGGGACGTTAAAAATACACGCGATGTCTCCTGTACACTATGTATAGGCGCGGCCCCGCGCGGAGGGGCGGCGGGTCGGGCCGAGCGCGGCCTCCCCACCGCGCGCCCTCGGGCCGCCCGGGTGCCGGGCCCGCGCCGGGGCGCCGAGGAGGACCGGGCGGGGCTGGAGAGGGGACGCGGCCGCGCGGCCCGCGGGCGCTCCTCACGGCCCCGCGCCTCCGCCCTCCGCGCCTCCCCGGCCTTATTGCAGCGTCTCCTCCGGCGGGGCGAGGCCGGGCCCGCAGAGCGACGAGCCAACGGGGCGCTCGGGCTCCGGCCTCCGCGCGGGGCGGTCCCCTCCGAGTCAGCCCCGAGCGGCGTGGCCTCCGGGCTTCAGGCAGCGGGGAAAGGGGCCAGGGCGCGGGCACAGGGTCTGTATGTAAACGGTGACAGCGGCGGGGGGCGCGGCGAGGGCTCCGGGGCCGCCGGCCGGGCGCGCTCGGGCCCGGGTGGCAGGTCCTGGCTCTCAGGAGTAGATGGTGATGACCTCGCGGCCGCCGCCGCGGACCAACATCACCCGGTCCAGGTGCTCGGTGAGGACCTCGAGGAACTCCATGTCTGAGCGCCAGTCAAGGAGAAAAGCCGCGTCCCCTTCGCCCTGACGGAGTGGAGGGTCGCGATCGGGCGCCGGGGACCCCTGGGCCCGCCTCCCGGTCTGAGGTTCCTGACGCGGGAACGCCTCGGCTCTTCCCTCCCAGGACGAGGACCCCGTTGCCCCGGACGTCCGCCTCCCTCCCGCACGCCCCACTTTAGGTCCTGGATACAATTTTCGTCACCGTTGCGGTTGCGGGGAGGTCCAGGCATGTTGAGCAACACCAGCTTGGCATCCCGGGATTTCTTCACGATGACCTCGTTCAGCCGCACGGCAGTGTGCATGCGCCGCACGTTGGACTGGTTCCTGGGGGAGGCGGGAGGGGAGGCGGGCGCGTGAGCCCGAAGCCGGAGAGCAGGACCCAGTGCCCTTGCAGCCCCAGGCGCACTGGGCCGCTGGCACCGGTCAACCCCAGACCTCTCCAAGTTGGGCTGTTCAGAGACCCCAAACGGCCAGGGGCCCGCGCTGAGGGTTCGTGATAGACTGAGGAGAGCAGGGACCCTGGCCAACCCAGAAGAGAGAATTAAAAAATCCTGAAGCACTTACAAATTCTCCCACTCCCTTCAGGAAACACAAGAGAAGCAAAGAGAGGAAGAACAAGAGAGGGGTCAGAAGAAGGAGGGGCTGAGCACTTGGGCCACCATCCTCTCCCTCCCCCACCCAGTGCTCGCCGGTCCCGCTCTCCCGGCCACACCCCCTTCGCTTCTTCACGGCGCCCCTGGGAGCGCCGACCCTCGGCAATCAGCCCGACCCCAGGTCCTCGGATGGGGACGCCCAGACAAGGTCTGGGCGGGGTCTTCCCACCAGGACCTCCTCTGCTCATCTGCTCTGCCAGGAGGAGCAAAGACACTGCGGGCTCACCCCAGCCCCCAGCCCCCAGCGCGCAGCCCCCAGGCCCCTACGGCTTCATGCTGAAGAAGTCCTTGATGCCCTCCGAGGAGACGGGACTGGGGCCCTTATTCTTCTCTGCCACCGACTTGTCCTTGGTCCAGGTGAGATGCACCTTCTCAGGATCGGCCTCGCCCTCCCCCTCAGGCTCCTCCCCCGGGGACGGAGAGCTGCTGGGGCAGCTGGGAGCGCTCTGGTCGTGGATGAGCTGCACCTGGGAGATGAAGGAAGGGGCAGGCAGCACGTGACTCCCTTGGCCGAGGCCAGAGGTGCGGCTCCCACCGGCTGGGGCCAAACCACCCAGGCGCACACCTCCTCTTCTGGCTTCTCCTCACTGTCACCAGCGGTCTCTTCTGGGACGTTGAGGCGGAGCCGAGTGTTGGCTGGATTCTTTCTCCGGATTGAGCCGCGAGACTCATCTGTGATACTCTGGATCTACGGAGTGACACAGGTTAGCGCCAGCTCAGCTAGGAGTCACCACCCGTGCCCTGCAAACAGCTACCTCCAGAGCTGATGTTCAGCCACGATGCACACTTCTGGGAGCCGTACCAGCTGTTAAAACATTGCAAGGCTTCCATACCAAATAGCTTTTGCCCCCCTGGCCTGGCCGCTCCAACTCATCCGCAGAACCCCTGACCTCCCCACCGTCCAGCAAGCAAAGGGTTAACCCTTGGCCCAGCAGGGCTCTATCTTAGCACCGTGGTCCAGTGTCAGTTCTAATTGGTCAGTGCACATGCCGTTTTGTGTGTGTGTGTGTGTGTTCACTATCACCCTGGACAACATCCTTGAAGTGTTCACCTTTCCCAGCTCAAAAAGGTACCCACCACTCATTCCCCTGAAGATCCATTAACCAAATCTGAGAAATATATTATCCACACCTGGGAGACCCCCTCAACCATGGTCTGTCGCTCTCACCTACAGGATCGATTCCACAGGCAACCTGTCACCTGCCCCCCAGAGCTCTTCAGTCCCCTGCCACAGAGTTACCATCACTCATTTCACCAAGGGGTGGGCTTTCATCCCAACTCGGGCGCTAGTGGTCCACGTTACTCACACCTGGGAGATCTTACACCCATACCCCGTGGGGGGCTCATCATCATTACCCCCTGAGAACTCATCAACCGTACCCTAGGAGGTATGCCCCCAACTGCCAACCATCAGCTATATCCCTAAATAACCATCTGTTACCCACTCTCGCAGGGTCTATCACATGATCCCCCACACTCGGAGCCCACGCCCATGAGGAATCATCATCCATACATATTTAGCTTCCACGATTCTCCCTTGGGCCCCAGAAGTCACATACAGAGGAAAATCTGTCACCCGTGCCAAAGCCCTCTGCATCCTGGCTGGCAGACTTGGTAGGTGCCATGTACCCCTGCTGCTAGGGAGGTGGGGTTGAAGGGAATGAGGGTGATGAGTAATGCTCTAGGGTGAAGGTCGTGCCAATGGCCAGGAGTGTGAGCCCCGGGCCATCCCTAACCTGTGCAGACCCAGAACTGGCAGCAGCTTGAGGCTCTCAGAGCCCAGCCAGGGCAACCTCACCTCGCGCTCTCGCTCATTCTTGGTTAAATGCATCTGTTTGAGGATCTGAGAACGCTGCTCCATCACCAATGTCTTCTCGTAGGTGTATGCCGAGATATCGCTTTCATGCTGTGGGCGGGCAGGGATGGGGGGGGCGGGGGGCAGGGTAGAGTGACAGGGGCAAGGGAGGAAAGCATGAGCTCAGGTGCAAGGCCAAGGGAAGGGAGGCGGACCCCCTTCCTTCTGCCAGCCTAGGGCTTCTCTCTCTAATGACCTAGTTTAACCAATAGCTGTGGGAGGCAAGGACGAAGCAGAGGACAATGCTCTTTGAAGACAATGCTGCTCATTCCCTCCTCAGCCCAGCACAGGACCAGGGTGTGAATGGGTGAATTAATAAATGAGCAGATTAATTAATTACCCGGGTGAATGGAGAAGGGGAAGAAATTTTAAAGGAACAAAGTGATGAATGAATACATATATGGATGAATGGGTAGTTGAGTGAATGACTACATTAATGAATACACAGAGGGATGGGTGGACGCGTAAATAAACCGAGGGCGACGGATGGATGAGAGGCCATGCGGTGTAATCGCTAGGGGCCTGGACTCTGAAGTCAGCCTGCCAGGGTTTGCATCCTGGCGCTGCCATTTGGTTGTCCTGTTGAGCAAATTACCTAACCTTTCCGTGCTTCAACTTCCTAATCTGTAAAATGAAAATGCTGATACTTGTATCTGTTTCACTGGTTGTTGTGAGAATATATATATATATATATATATATACACGGCGTGAGACAGTGCCTTACATATAATGACTTGGCTATTCTTGTAAAGAAGAGAGGGACGGATGGATGGATAGATGGGCAGACTCTTGGGTTACTCCAAGAGAGGCTAAGAGGTAGGTAAGATGGGGAAGGGATCCAGCATCATAAGCTGATCGATTTGGGGGTCGCCCTATTTGGTGCTAGGGCCAAGAGGAAAGAGGGCCGGCTAGGACTCCAGAACTTCAGGGGTGGCTGGTAGGGACTCACCATCTCCACGACCTCGACCTCCGCGGTGATACGTAAATGGTACAGAAAGGTGGTCAGGTCCTTCTTCATCTGGATGCTGTTGTCGTCCATCTGGGCCACGGTGAAGATGCGCATCTTGCACTTCCGCCAGACCTGGAGGGGTGAAGGGGACCCAGAAAAGCCCAGCCCAGACACAGTGAGAAAATTCAAGGTCAGAACCTAGAGAGGACCCTGTCCCTCACCCTTCCCACCCACCTTCCCCCCCCCACCCCGCCACACACACACACACACACACACACACACACGCAGACCCAAAATCCTCTACCTGGGAGGCCACTCCCTACAAACCACCCCCCTCCCCCGCTTAGGTAAGAGTCCCCATTAAAGTATCGCTTGCAAGGGTGAAGCAGCGCTCTCCTTTACAAGGCAAGGACACCCGCCAGAGGAGACACACTCAGGTCCTAACATCTCAGGGGAAGGGAGGCGATCAGCCCCCTCTTCCAGAAGCTCCCGGGGAGGGGCTCACGTGGAGGCTGGCCCTGGCCAGAGCCCACAAGCCACGCAGAGCCACGCTCGCTCACCTTGTGGTGTCGCAGCAGGAAAGGCAGCAACATGAGCATGCCTCCGTCGTGCACAATCCACCAGACGTCGATGCTGCCCTCGGAGAAGCGCTCGGGGTTCCCAGGGAACATGGAAACGTTCTTGGTGACCAGTAGGGCCAGGTGACCAGCTGTGGTTTCCCGGACCAGCTCTGGGGATGGCCAAGGAGAGGGCCAGAGGGGAGAAGAGCGACCCCGGTCCCTTCCTGCACCAAGGCTCCTGGCACCCAGCACCCCACCCCACCCCCACCTGGCCCCGGCCTTGGCCTGAGTAGTCAGAAAACCAGCATCTACGTAGGTCTCATCACTGAATTGTTGTTTGGGTTGGGGAAAGCCTCTCGACCTTGCTGGGCCTCAGTTTCCCCACCTGTCAAGTGGCAATGAGACCACCTGCCCTTCCTATCAGGAGCTCTTCCGTGCACGGCCTGGTTTATCCTCTCAACTGCCTTTAACTATGATCCACCCGGAAAGGAGCCAGAACGGCCTGGAGTCAACAGGGCAGCCTCTAGGCGCCCAGCTGTGTGATCTGGAGCAAATTCCTCCATCTCTCCGGGCCTGGGCCTCCGTTTCACACCAGTAAAGGGGAGATGACACTGCCTCGCCAGCCCACACGGGACCGCTGAGAGGATAAGAGGCTTAGAGAGAGGCTCAACTTGTCTGGCAGACAGAACACAGTCTATACATGTCCGCTATTATATTACTACCAAGGTGTCTAGTGCTCAGAGAGGGTGAGTCACTTGTGAACGATCACACAGCTAGGAAGGGCCAGAGGTGAGATTGAGACCCAGGCCTCTCTGACTTCGCAGCTGTAGCTCTTTCCGCTGCCTTCCACTGACTCTCTCTCTCGGGGCTGAGTCAGCTCCGCAGGGCCCAAGACTATCTCCCTCACACCTGAGTCCTCAGCGCCTGGCACATGGCCAGCTCTGAGCACCGACCCCCCGCATGTGCGACACCCGGGAAAGAGCCCCCGGGGCCCAAGAGGGAGAGCCCACCGCCCACCACTGTCCCCGGCCCACCCAGTGTTACCAATGAAGTTCCTCCATGTCTGATGATCTTCCTTCTGCCGCCAGTTGCGGGGCCAGCCAACCAGCACGGTGTTGTGCTGCAGCCCCCCGAGGCCCCCGGACTGGATCAGATGCGACACGCCGTCACGCAGGTTGGAGGAAATCACTACCTGGCAGAAGCCTTTCACTTTCTCTGCCTCCATCAGGCGCCGGATGGACTGGGAGATGGGGGGAGGGGCGTGTCAGACAAGGACGAGCCTCAGGCCTCCCTTCCGGCTGTCTCTCCCCTTCACTGTCCCCATCTTCTCGAAGCTCAGCTCCGATCACGTCAGCCTCTGGCACCAGAATCGCGCATGGCTCCCCATCACCTAGAGCCCCATTCCTTGTGGATCCGGCAAAGCCGTCCATGACCTTAGCCCACCCTTCCCGCACCCTGCCTTCGCCGGCAAGCCCTCCACCCCCACAGGGACCCTCCCCCCATTGCATATCACACCCTGCTGGCCCAACTCAAATGTCACCTTCTCAGAAACCACCCCCCACCCAGACCAGAACGGAACTGGGCTGCTGTGCGTGCCCCGACGATTTGTTTTTAACAACTTTTAAAAGTTAGCATAATGAGAAGCATTTTTAATGCGCACTCAACCTGCACTGTGAAGGTAGGGTTCTTATTAGTCTTATGTTATAGATGAGGCAATTGAGGTTCGGAGAAATTAAGCCTTCCTTAAGGCCACCCAGCTAATGGGTATGTTATTGTAGGGGTTCAACTCCAGGGCTCTGACACCATCCCCCACACTCTAAACCCCTACCCCGATGTCAAGCAGAGAGGGCTTCAACTCCTACCTCCGGCACCTCCTGGCTGTGTGACCTTAGGCAAATCGCTTAACCTCTGTGAGCCTCAGTTTGCCCATCTGTCAAATGGGGATGGCAGCTACCTCACTGAGGAACGGGCAGAATTACAGGACATGATGTGGGTAAGGTAGCCTGCTGCTTGACAGATTGGAAGCACGCAGCACATTCTATTATTCTGATGATATGAACCCTAGTGAAGCATCTACCAACAGCAGGAAGGCTTGAGAGCCTTCTGGGTACGTTCTATCTTCCCACGAGCCTGTGAGCACCTTGAGGCCTGGGATCTGGTCTTATCCACCCCCCATCTCCCCAGGTCCAGCCCGCTGTATGGTTCGCAGCACCTTCTCACCCACTCCATATTGAAGGAAGTTGACCAGTGGAGGCCTCCAGCCCTGGACCCTGACAGATTGGTGTGAACGGCCCAGTGAGGCAGAAACAGCAACTGTCACAAGCCATTAGGGGTACTCCTCCCCATCTCTCCTCTCCCCCCTCCGGCCCCCTTTCCTTTCTCCACAACTAGTCACAGCCCCCAGGAGAGAGAAGCCTGGATCGAAGACAGAACCCACCTGCTCAGCTACCCACCAGGTTCCAGACACGTGTTAGTGCCCCATAACACAGAAGCCAGCCGCCCCTGCCCACGCTGGCCCTGTACACTAAGAGCACAGACCGGTGCTCTTAGAAGCAGGTGACCCAGAGCCAGGGACCCAGGCTCAAATTCTGCCTGTGCTCCCAGCCAGCTCTGTGACTTTCAGCAAGCTGTCTTCCCTCTCTGGGCCTGTTTCCCCTTGTACTAAATGTGGATGCTCACACTGCCAACTTCATGCGGCGTGAGGGTCGAAAGAATCATAGATGTGAAAACACTTTGAAAGATCTATACGTTGGCAGGGAGAAGCCTGGAGTAGGAGTCACGCAGTCCTAATTTGAGTCTGTTTTCTGTCCTTAGACAAATGACCAGACTTCTCTAAGCCTCAGTTTCCCTATCCATAAAGTGGGGCCCTTTTGGCTCTGAAGGTCTTTGGTTCTGACAATTGGATTCTAAGGAACTCACTCTCTGAGTCCTTAGATTCCTCTTCTAAGAAAGAAGAAAGAAAAGCATGAGCCACCTTTGACCCCAAAGGAGGTAAGAAGGCAAAGTGTAAAGGGTCAAGTCAAGGGACTTGTCCTTGCCCCCTTCCCACCAGGGACTCCTCTCACCTCCTCTGCCCGCTGGGCCTGGGGATGGTTGTCCAGAAAGGTGCCCTCAAGGACAGAGCCCACAATGGTCAGGCCCTTCCCTGCCTTGAGCTGGGAGGTCAGTGAGAGCAGCTGTGGATGTACCACATTCTGGTCTTGGTCCACGCGCACCAGCACCAGCAGCTGTGGCCTGAAAAGGATTCAAGATCCATTCAAAACCCACCCAACTTCTACCCACCATACGCCACGCCCCCACACACCAAAACACTGGTGAGCTTACTAGCCATCCGTCCTCTATACCCCCACCCACTTACCCATCTCGCTGTCCACCTCACTCATCCATCCACCCAGTCACCCACCCATCCATTTTATCCTTCAGCCGCCCACTCACATCCATATTAACTTACCTATATATGCATTATTCACCTAGTTATCTAACATCCACCTGCCACCAACCATTCACACGTTCATCTATTCACCAATCACCCTCCCATACATACATACACTTAGCCATCTACTCATCTGTTTATCCATTCACTTCCTTTTTCATTTGGCCATCCCATCCATCCAACCAACCATCAGTTTAAGAGCATTCTCTGAGCACTCTGGGCGAGACCCTGTGGCAAGCATTTAAGAATTCACAAACAACGCAAAGCCCTGGTCTCTGGAAGACCCAGTTTAGTAGACATCAGCAAGTGCAAGCCAACAGTGTCCTAGTCAGAGCTCAGAGTTCAGGCCTTCCTCTCGGCAAAGTGACCTGAGGGAGGTGAGCGAGGGCTGGGCTTGCAGAGCAATCAGCTAGAAAGCAGGTGGGGCTGAGAGGTGGAGGCAAAGATTCTGCTTCCGGTTCTGACTTCCGTGGCCTCTGAGACCTTCTCTGGTCCCTGATGTTCACACGAATAAAGTGGAGGGATTGTTCTCAATCTAGAAATTTCTAGAAGCCCCCTATAACTCTCAAAGTGAATGGGTCCACCTTTCCCAGAGCAAATGCTACACGATATTACGTTTATCTGTCTCCGTGTGTGCCTGCTCCGTGGAACTATTCACTCTCTAGGTCCCCAGAGACTGGAAAGGGGCCCGGCACAGATCATGCATTCACACATGTTTTTAAACACATGATGAGGTGAACGGGGGGATGAATGGATGGTTGCTCAGCCTGACCCCGGGTACCGCAGGTGGGAAAGGTTCAGACTAGGCTGAGCAGAGGAGGAGACATTAAGGACACACCATTGTGGCGGGAACACCACCCAGCAAACAAAACAGGTGAGGGAGAGTCAGGCCCTGCTCCCCTCCTGTCCTTCCCCTGGGCCCTCCCACGTGCTCCTGGCCACTTACCTCCAGTTCTTGGTATGTGGGGGCCCTTCCTCCAGGCGTAAGAGGGCATAGCGTGCAGCGCTGAGGGACAGGCCTCGGATCCCATCACCCCACTCTTTCTCTGCCCTGGGGACCCAAGGGGATCAACCAGAGTAGAAAGCCAGGGGTGTCAGGAAGAACCACGCACACACAAGTGGCTGCCCCAGCAGACAATGTGCAGCCATTCTGCCACCTCTTTTCTCGAAGCTTCAGCCCCTCCCTCAACTCCTGTCCCCTATCTCCCAATCCCACCCCTATCACCCTTCCCCCTCCCCTCCAGCCCCAGCCTCTCCCCACTCTAACCTCATCCCTACCCCCTTCCAGCCCTCCCCACTTCCCCGCACTTACCCGCGGTACTCGATATATTTGTAGATGAGCCCAGCAATGAGCATGGCCACCAGGGCGTAATACCAGGAGCAGATAAACATGAGGGCCAGGCAGAGGCTCATGCCCAGGAAGGAGAGTGTCCTGAACAATGGGAGGAAGACCCAGCCTCTGAGTCCCAGCAGGACTGTCACTGGTTCCCGGGGCTCAGACAACAAGGCAAGAACTGGGAGGTCTAGGGCAGCTCAGGTCTGGGGGAACTCACACCATCATCTCCAAGAGCACCATGGGAATCTGGGAGCTTCTGGGTGAATGAGCAGCCACAGACAGCGCCACTCCGTGACCCCCCCCCCCAACTCCTGAGAACACGCTGCCTTGTCCCAGTGCCTTAGACCCTGCCACACCACCCTGCCAGATGGTTTCTGAGGCACAGGTGTCTGGAGAGAGTTGTAGGCAAGATCTCCTGGGAAGAGTGTGTCCCCAGGAGGAGGTAACTGGCAAAGCAGGAGCACTGAGATGGGAGTCAGGCAGCCTGGGTTCAAGTCCAGGTCTGCCGGAGACTTTCTGGGTAACCTTGGGCCACTCCCTTCCCCTGTTTGAGCCCATTCCCTCTCCATAGACCAAGCATGGTCATTCCTGCCCTGTCTGCCCCACAGGCCTATTGTGAGGATGAAGGACCATAAAGTAAAATGATCAGAAGAGCCCCAGGCTCCACATAATAAGAATCTTCCATGCACTAAACCCTGTAACACTCACGAGGGCCCCTGAGGTCAGTGCAGTTGTCATCCCCATTTCACAGCTGAGGACACTGAGGTTTCCTCTTCTAGACTGAAAGACGTTGGGCATTGTGGGGAGGGAGGGACTATAGCCGAGACTGTTCACGACTGTGTTATATTATTTGTGGTTATAAGGTTCTCCAGAACCTTTCTCTTGCTACTTGGGCTACAAAAGCTGGAGAAATGGACTCCTTTTTTTAAATTTTGGGACCCCTAGACCTAGCGGATGGGCTAGGGTGAGGTGGAGTGGGGGTGGAGATAGGAGAGTGTTCTGTTAGGCAGGGAAGGGCACAGGGCACCCACCAGTGGTAATATCGAAAGCGTGGCCTCCAGTTGGGGGTCCTCAGCAGTGTCTGTACAGCACAGGCCAGGTTCACAAACATGTAGCACATCAGGAAGAACCTAGAACACAGAAAGGCCCCAGGAGAGGCAGAGATGCAAAGGGAGGCAGAAACAGAAAGAGAAACATAGGGAAAGAAAGGGGGGGAAAGAGGATAAGAAACCGAGGAGGTGGCCAGATCACATTCTGGAATGGGATTCAAGGGCCAGATCCCCTTTCAGCACACCCTGATGTGTGTGGGAGTGAATCTTCATATAACAAAAGACAGGTTGTTACACTATTGGGTAGGCTATCCAGGGTCACAACTGGAGGATCCAGGTAGAGAGACAACCCCCCCCCCCCCAGAGCTGATGGGGAGGGCAAGAGGCCAGCACGCACATAGAGAGGATGGGGGCAACTTCGTCGAGGGATGCAATGAGGATGCCAATCTCACAGATGCAGGCCGTCAGGAGCAAGGCCCATGTTGGCTCTCCGTTGGCTTTGCCGTGGCCAAAGACCTGGGGACAGAGCAACCATCATAGATGTCTGAGATCTTAGGCACTTCTTGTCTCTCTTGTCCAGTCTTGGGGACCAGTGCAATGGAGGCAGGAATCCCCTAACCAGTGAGGAAGTAGGGAGAGGATGCTGTATTCCTCACCCTTACCCAAGGGGAGGCCAGTCTTTGGCTGTGTCTCTCCCACTCTGACATTGGTACTTCAGTTAATGAAGTTCAAATGACCCCTTAAGGGGAAAAGAAGGACCTGTAGGACAGATGGAGAGGAGCTACAGGGGCCAGCAAGTGGCCATGACTGTGTGCTCCATAAATCTTTTTTTTTAAGCACCATGGAGAGAGCCACACTTGCCCTTTGGCTACCTCCCTGCCTGATCACTCAGCCAAAGGAGGGCTAATGGTTTCTCCCCTAAGAGCAGACAACTCTGCCCAAAGAGATGGCACTGACCATGGGCCAAATCCCAAATAAGGCACACCCATTCTTCTTATTGGTAGTGCAGAGCAGCAGGGCCCTAGGGGGCCTTGGCTCACCCGGTGGCCTCTCCGGGCAGTGGCTTGGCTGACCGGTATAATGGATGGGCTGTTCTTCCCACACTCCACCCCTCACTGACCTGCAGGAAGGGCACTATACCATCCCGGGAGATGGCCTGCAGCAGGCGTGGGGCCCCCGTGAGGCTCTGCAGCCCAGCCCCACAGGTGGAGAAGAAGGATCCGATGACAATGACCCAAGGGGATGGCCAGGCCAGTGTTCCCACCACCAGGTTGCCATTCACAGCTTCGCCAAACCTGGAATGAAGCAGCAAGGGGACAGGAGATGCTGGGTGAGCAATGCCACCTGGATCTCCAGGGCGTGTCTCCCACACCAACCCCAGGACCAGTTGTACACCCATCACAGGACTAGGCTCTCTAGGAGCAAGGGGGGAGACAAAGCTCCTAATGTCCTGGGCATTTCTGTCTGTGTGACCTTGGGTAAGTTGCCTCAGCTATAAAATGAGAATCATTATAAACCTATCTCGTATGATTGGTGACAAGATAAAAGGAAGCAACACAGGTAAAATGCTTTGCACTATGCCTGGAACAAGACACTAATAGTGATTCTAGTAAATGGTCAACATTGTAATATGTTAAGCTGGAAAAAATCTCTTGGCTTATTAGAACTTGTGTCTCCATCTGAAAAATGGGGTTCTGGCCTCATTTATGGTAATGATATCTAATGTGAGAAGCATAGAAAAGCATTTTCTAACAGTGACACTATCTTAAATTGAATGATGCTGCCTCAGTAGGTAGAGAGAGCCCTGTGGCTGGAGTGTGCAAGCAGAGGTGTGCTCAAATGGGCTGTTGCTGAAGGACTCCAAAATCAGATGAAGGGTTTTATCGGATGGCCTGCTGAATCCCTTGCAGTTCTGTGGGAGGTCTCTGATTAATTTTTTTAATGTTGATTTATTTTTTGAGGAGGGGAGGGGCAGAGGGAGAGAGAGGGAGACACAGAATCCGAAGCAGGCTCCAGGCTCTGAGCTGTCAGCACAGAGCCCAATGTGGGGCTCGAACCCACAAACTGTGAGATCATGACCTGAGCCGAAGTCAGATGCTCAACCAACTAAACCACACAGGCACCCCAAGGTGGGGGGGGGGTCCTCTGATTAAATGAAATAAGTGGAGATTAAGTTCCCCTAAAAGCTAATAAGTATAATATATGCAAATTGTCCACTTGGCCAGGTCACTCCCCTGCTTAAAACCCTTCAGGGTTTCCTCTATTTTTTTTTTTAATAAAATAAAGCTCTAATTTCCTGGTACCAAAACCCAGGCTTCCAGGACTGGCTCCAGATGCATGTCCCCATTCCCCACCTTACAGAAGCCAGGATGGAGCCATGGAAACTGACTTCTGTGACAAGACCTCCTACTTTACCCTCCTAGTGGTGCGTGCCCATACCCTTCAAATGTGTAGTCTCCATAAGCTTGAATTTCTTACAGTTATAGGCACCTATGTGTGTGTGCGCGCACACACACACACACACACACACGCACACACTACTGTTTCTCTCCTCCACCTTCGTTCATGCTGTTCCCACCACCTAGAATGCCCTTGCCACTCCTAGTTACCTAACTGATCTCTACTCAACATTTAAAGTGAGAAAGATAAGTGGGAAAATGTGTGTAAGGCACTTCCAGCATCACCTCCTCTTCCCCAACCCTCTGAAGACTGGATTACGGCCTCCTGTGCACTACCAGAGCCCATTCCTACTGCTCTACATTTCAAGTCTGTTGTTGAGCATGGTTATCAGCCCCCAAAGAGCTCCTTCAGGACAAAAAGCATGTGTTATTTATTTTTATTCTCTCCTAGAACACTGGACAGCGACCAACATATAGATATCTAAGAAATGTTAAATGGGTTAATAGATTTTAAGGCAAAAAAAAAAAAAAAAAGGAAAGTAGCATTATCCTAAAAACAATGAGACACCATCCAAGTTTCTTGAGCTGGAGTGACAGGAGAAAGATAAAATATAAGAAGGTGAGCTTGCAAGCAATCGCCTGTGATCTCCCTCCCACAAGTCCCCTTGCACAGACTCAACACTCTCTGCGGGGTCTGTTTCCCAAAACCTGGCCCCATGCACCCACTACCCAGAACAGGATCAGCCCCAATTCCCTTACTTACTTGTCCCGCAGGACGACCCCCTCAATGCAGGCCCCAAACAGAACAACAGAACTGATGTCTGTAGCAGAGGATGAAGGAGAATCCCCAGGATGACATTCCCCTTTCTGCTCCCAGGCCAGCTGGGTGAGGCAGCAGCTTCAGCTGCCCTCCTCCCAGCCCTCCCTATCCACGGTGGTCCCAGCCCAGCAATGCAGGATACAGACAGCAGAGGTGGTGGCAATGGCCAGGATGGTGCCAGTGGGAATTGACTTCTGGGCATCCCGTAGGTCTCCAGAACGGTTAGAACCAGCCATGATCCCTGTGAATAGAGGAGCAGCTAGTACAGGGGCCACAGGAGACAAGACACAACAAGAAGAAAGGACACCAGCCTCGGAGCCAGGAAGTCTGGGATCTAGTCCTGGCATACTAACTGGTGTGAGAACTTGGGCATGGCTTCTCCTGGCCTTAATTCCCTCATCTGTGCAATGGGAACTGGATTTTGGCTCCTGCCTATGTGATGAGATTGCTGGACTAAGAAATTCCCCACATCATCATTGACTCTCTCCACCCATCACTCTCAGGCAGAGTCCTCCCTCTCTGAGCTCCCCTTCACCTGTGACTGAGGGGAAGTAGATGCCAACCAGCAGGGTGAAGTAGGAGGTCATGTCGCTGAAGACATAAGGATGGTCCATGTCGACAGGGGTGCCATCTGCCAGGCCCACCGAGGGCATCCCACGTCTCTCCACAATCACCCCCTTGGTCAGGTAGGAGCTCCAGAGGTTCTCTGTGGGGAGGAGATATGATGCTTAGGAGGAAAACCAGAAGTCAGGGTACCAGAGCTCCAGGGCCAGGAGGTGGGGTGGGCAGAAAAAGAAGGGTCAAGGTCAACCACTTCTCACTCCTTCAAGGCCTTTGCTCTATTTTATTTCCACTGACATTCCCTAAGCTCCTGCTTTGGGCCAGGCCATGTGCAGAGGCTTTGCACATGAATCACATCTAGTCCTTGCCCTCAAATAGTCCAGTCTAGTGGGGTAAAAAGACACAGAAAGACCTATCTCAGACTGATTCAATATGTCCCAAACTGGTCTCACTGGCCAGCCACCTCACAACCAGCTCCTTTTTTGTATCCCTTATCTCAGTAAATGGCACCATCATTAATTCAGACAGCTTTACATTGCCCTCAACTGTTCCCTTTCCCATATCTGTTTCAAAACCATCTCCAATTTCTGTCTATTATCCCTTCTAAATATTTCTCAAATATGCCCCTCCTCTCCTTTTCAGGATTTCCTCACTTCAGCCTTATTGACATTTGGGGCCAGATAATCCTTTGTTGTGGAGGGCTGTCCTACAGCACTGTAGAATGTTTAGCAAAATACTGGTTTCTATGCATTAGATGTCAGTAACAACCATCTAGTTGCGATGGCCAAAAATGTCTCCAGACATTGCTATATGCCTCCTGGGGGGCAAAACAGCCCTGGGGGAGAACCAGTGCTCCACTCCCATGGACATCACTCGATTACTCTTGATCAGAAAACTATCATCTGTCACCTGAACTCAGCATCAGCCTCCTCCTGGACTCCCTGTTCTCTCTCCCTTTACCTCATCCATATTAACAGCCAAAAAGAACCTTTAGAAATAACACTGACCATGTCCATCCCTTATTTGAAACCCTTTCATGGCCCCCATTGCCCTCAGGACATGGTTCAAACATTTCAATATGGCTTCCAAGGCCTGCCACAATCTGGCTTATGCCACCCTCTCCAACATCATTTCTTGCCCCTCCTTCCTTTGTACTTTATGCCCCAGTCATACCAAATTATCTGTGGTTGGAAGGACACAATATGCTCTTCTCTGTCTGCATGTTTTCAGGCAAGCTGTTCTTCTGCCTTAATTCCTTTACCCCCCTAGTATAACTCAAAATCTCTTATTTTTCCTTCAAAACCCTCCTCAGATGAGTCTAGGAAGCCTTGTCTTGCCCCTTTATACACACGACCACTCCCTCCCCTGAGAGGTCTCTGTTCATTGAAGGCACATCAACTCATGTTGTAATTTATTTGCTTATGCATCTGTGTCCACCATTGGACTCCTTGAAGCCAAGGACTGTGACTTATTTATATCATGTTCCTGGTGCTTAGCCCAGTGCTAGACACCACGGAGATGATTAGTGGTGAATACTTGTTTAAACTGATGACTTTCTTTCCTACTAGGTAGTAAGATATTGAAGGCTCCCTTTCATCTCTATTCCTCCAAGACGCCAAGGAAAGATGGCCCAGAGTAGGTGCTCAATTAAAACTGATTGAGTTTAAGTGAATCCCAAGTAGAGTTCCTTAATCCTGACTGTTTAACCCACAATCCCTGTAGTGTTCCCTGGACACCAGCCTTCTTCCCTCCCCCCAGACCTTTGATGAGGCCACTGGCAGCGCCAGGGATGCCCTGGATCTCCGTGACATTGTTTCGGGTGAAGTACTCATCACAGGTGGCGTTGAGGAAACGGGAGGAACAGAAAAGGCCCCAGAGCCGTGTGGTCACCGTCTCATTTCCTTCCCAAGCCAGCTTGGCACAGACATCAAAGCCATGGCGAGATAGTGTGCGGTTCCCCAGGAGGCAGATCCTAGGGAGAGCAACAAGGGAGGAAGATGGGGGAGGGACATAACCTTGCCTTGGCTTCACAATAGAACCACCAGGGGAGCTCTAAAAAACACAGATCTCAGGGCCCCATATCCAGAGATCCTGATTTAATTGGGATGGAGCCCAGAATCGGTGTTTTTTTTTTTTCAAAGCTCCCCCAAGTGATTTTAATATGCAGCCACAGCAAAGAACCACGACTTTAGTACAATGCTATGTTTCAGAACCATGGACAGCAGTCTCTGTGTGCAGTCCTGGGCGGTGGGATTTAAAGGAATCTGTCCTCAAGAAAGAGGCAGGACCCACAAAGATTTGAGACTCTAGACCCTCTCTTCTGTGACCTTTCCCCCAACAGAGAAGGTATCCAACACTAATAAGGTGCCCTATTCCAGGAAGTTGTCTCCTGCCAGGAAATGCTTCTCTAACACAGAATCATCTGTTCAGAAATAATCCCACTTGGTTCTTCCCAATTCTGCTCCACCAGCAAGCAATTGACCCTCACAAGGGAAACTCTGCCCACCTCCAGAAACATTATCCCACCCTGTAGAGATTTCCCCCAAACAAGGAGAGATTTTACTTCCCAACGGAGGTTGCTCTAAATCCACAAGGACTCAGATTCTGAGAGATGAGGAGAGGGAGGTTGGCAGAGACTGGCATCGCAGACCCTGAAACCTAACCAGGGAGGAGGAGGACGATGCCTTAGACTCAGAGCAACAGCACTTACGGGAAGTTGGGTGGGTCGAAGGCAGATTTGATGACCCCAGCATAGATGGCCAGGATGGAGAGGATGACACAACCCAGGAAGACAAGGGCAAACTTGTTGACATACTTGACGCCCACAAATACCACAGTGGCCATGCAAGTGAGCACACAGGTGCCATACACACGCATATTGTTCAACATGGCTGCTGCCTCCCCACTGGCATCTTCTGCCTTAAAAATGGCCATAGCTGGGAAGAGGTAAGCCTGTGGAAAGGGGGCAAGGAGGTCAGGTGAGTGACACAGCAAGAACCAGCTAAGAATCACCCCCAAGGATATAACCTGACGTGCAGGAAGAGCTTTGGAAAATACTTGCTCATCACGGTATATTTACAGTAGTATGAGACTGGAAATGACATCCAATGATAGGAGTAAATGCGATCATTTTTATTCCTACAGCATATTTGTATTTTCTAAAATTTTTAGACTGAATGTTGATATGTTTATATTCTTAAAAAAGTTATTTTTGCTTATAAATGATATTACAAAGGGAGTTTCTAGTTACTTAGGGAAATCTATGGAGTCTATTTTACAAGGACAGAATACAATTTCACATGGTAAAAAAAAAAAAAAAAAAAAAGAAGGAAATACACCAAAATGTTAATGGTGATTTTCTTCAGGCAGTTGTTATTTCCTTTTTTACATTCTTTGATATTTTTCCAATTTTGTGCATTGAGCAGAATTGCTTTGAGCCGAGACCCACATCACTAGGCTCTCCTTCAAACACTGCCCAGCACCCTGATTTCTTCTCATCAGTCACTACTCCTAACATGTCTCTTACTCAGCTCCCTCACATCCTTCTTCTCTTTTGCAACCCATTGGTCATCAGTCCTGCACAATTAACATTCACAGAGAAATCAGCACAGTCCCAGGCACATGGTAGGCAATCACCAGATATAGCTATTGTGTGACATTACTTTAATTATTGCTACCACTATTAACTCTTATCGACCCACCTCTGCCACTTGGTAGCTGAGTGACCTTGAGCAAGTCATGTCACCTCTCTGAGCTTCTCATTTGTAAAATGGGCATAATAATACTTAATCCTTGTGAGGATTCAAGATAATGACTGTAAAGCAATTGGAACTCTGCTGAGAGCACAGTGGGTGCCTGATGAACGACAGCTGTTCACGTTACGTAATTACTGTATCTTGTCTCCCCAACTAGACTGAATTTTTTAAAGACAGAACCACATCTGATTTCCTTTTGGCCTCACTGAGTGGCTTGGACCTCTCCCTAGGAGGTGTCCAGGGAGCATTGGTTAACTGATTGACAGCCTGGGGCCCCACACCTCCTCCTCAGCCCCTCTCACCAGCAGGATTTCGATGGTGCCCAGGATGTACATGGCCCCAGCAAATGTAGTGCCCAGGTAGAAGCAGAGGCCAACGGCGCCCCCAAACTCTGGGCCCAGAGACCTGGAAATCATGTAGTAGGAGCCGCCAGCTGCAGAAAGAACCTAGTGTCAGTGAGAAGCTCAAGGGGCACTGGGCTGCCACTGGGGGTGAGGGGGCTCCAGGACAGAGGTGGGAAAGGGGTTGTTCTGTGCCTCATGTCTTAACAGGCTACAGCCCTCGAATGGTGGGAGACTCAGCCAGCCACTCTGAGTGGATTTTGCAGCACTAATTACCACGTTGCTAATTACCCCTCTAAGGAGGTCATGGCTCAGAAAAATAGGATGACGGAGAGGAGGGTCTCAGGCAAATGGAGATCTTGCATTGCCCTGTTCAACTCCATCAACTGCCTCCCTCCCTCGTCCCCCTTAATACCACTGTCCCCACCTACCCCACAAACATCATAGACCAGCCCCCAGGTCTTCAATATTGCCTCTCTTGGTCCTGATGACCCCAAAGCCTATGGCTCTGTCCTTCCTTCCAACTATCTGGGCCCCCTCCTGACCAACCAGACCCCTTTCCCCTCCAAGAAGCCCCATCACATACCAGGTACAACACCATTGGTTGCGATTGCACTCATGGAGATGGCCGTGAGCATTGTCTGCAAGGAGAGAGATCATCAGAGTGGCAGCTAGGGCAGGGGCCGCAGTGCCCTGGGTCAGTGCCAAACCTTATACCCCATAAACACCTGCCAAACCCACAAGTCCTTGCTGAGCTTCTCTCTGGTCCTGTTCCAACTTCTACCCCTGCCAAGTCCTTCTGGTCAAGAAAATCTCTTATTCACCATGCACATGGAGGAAGCACAAGCTATAGCATCAGAGAGCTCTGGAAATCCCAGCTTGGCCTCTGACCAGCTGTCTGATCTGGGACAAGTCACTTCACTTGTCTAAGCCTCAGTTTCTTCATCTATGAAATAGGTGTACTGTATTCCTGCCTAAATGCTTAAGCTGAATCTGGTCATGAGGAGATATCTGACCAACTCAGATCAAGGGACATCATACAAACTAACTGCTCCATACTCTTCAAAAGTGTCAATGTCATGCAAGACAAAGAAAGAGCAGCTGTTACAGATTAATGGAGGCTAAAATCATGATATCATAAATGAGTATAAACGTGATCTTGAATTTTCTTCAGTTAGTGAGGACATGATTGGCAAAATCTGAATAAGGCCTGCAGATAAAACATTATTAATGTGTTACTATTAAGACATTATTAACGTATCAGTGTTAGTTTCCTGCCTCTGATCATTGTACTGTGGTTACATAAGGGAATGTCCTCATTTTTAGTAAACACACACTGAAGGATTTAGGATAAAGAGGCATCATGTCTGCAACTTGCTCTCAAATTCAGGGGAAAAAAGGTACTTACAGAGAGGATGGAATAAATACAATAACGTTAACATTTGGGAGTCTGGTGGAAGGGATATTCTATTCCTGCAAATTTTCTGTATGTCTGAAATTTTGTGAAAACAAAAACTTAAAAAGAAATAAAATAGGCGTTCTACCGTCAGTAGCGGCCACCTCACATGCAGAGGTGGCTCAAGGGTCATGTGTGAAGAAATGTAAACATGATGAGAAGTAGGTGTTCCGTGAATATTTGATTTTCTAGGGAGGATGGAAAGGATTCTATTACAAGCTGTTTGTGACACATAATCCCATTTTTTGTGAGTCTGGGCCTACAAAAATGTTAACCACTGGGGTTTTCTAGGTGAATTTTATTTCCTTCTGCACACCTATCTTTTTCGTCAATGAATCTGCATTACTTGTGTAATTATACACGCACCCATTCACACACACACACACACACACACACACACACACACGATCCAGGCAAAACCTGGTTAGTGGCTATCAGGGACCAGCTTGTGAGATGCAGGAAGGACCAATCAGACCTGATTTACTCTCAAAGATCATACGCAGTGATTCCTACAAAACACTCAGGTCTCGTGCTGCCCCTTCCCCTCCCCCACCCCAGGTCCCTGGTCTGCCACAACGGTCAGGAGAGGGGGAGGTGTCACTCACACAGGAGCAGCAGATGAAGACCATGCAGAAGGCCTCCATGATGCCTGCGATGCCCACCACCCAAGTGAGCCTCAGGAAGAGGATGACACCAAAGATGTTCTGCAGGCATGGTAGGTACACACCCATGAAGGTGCCCATGCGTGGGGCCTGCCGGGGAAGCCAGTGTCAGTTTCTGCAGCCCGTAGTCACTATGAACACCCAGACCCCTCCTCCCCCCTATTTTCAATCCCCCACTCCCTTCCCTTCTCCGTCCCCATCCCTTCATCCCTCTTTCCTCTGGTCTTTACCCTCCCTCCCCTCTCCTCCCTCCACCTCTATCCCTTCCTCACCCTCAGCCCCAACTCCTATCCCTCTGCCTCCATCATCCACCCCTTCAACTGACTCTCTTTTGTCCCCCCACCCTTTGTCCCCTCCACCCCTTCTTCCTCCCCCATCCCTTTTCCCCCCAAGGCCCTCACCTGCACTGGCTTCTTTTTTCCACCCTCATTGTTTTCTGCCTCTTCATGCTCCCTACTTCCCTGGGGCAGGTTGGTGTAGTTGGCCAGGCCACTGAGCAGGGAGGACACCATGGGGCTGGTGTCCATCTCCTCCTGTGGAGGTGGGGGTGGTAGAGTTAGGACACAAGGGCCCAGGAAAGGAGAGGCGAGCTACATAGTAGGAGGCAGAGAGAGATGGGGGTGAGGAAAGCAAACCATTGGGGGTGGGATGAGATGAGGAAGGAGGAGGAAAAAGCACAGAGAACAGGGAAAGTGGATGTGGGATAAGGAGAGGGAGTAGCAGGGGTAAAGGGAAAGAGAAGGAAATGGAGAGGAGGACACTGTCCCTGCGGGAGGGAGAGAGGGAGAGAGGGAGGGAGTGGCGGATGAATGGGGTGTCACACAAACTAGCAACCCACCTCAAACAGGGCCATATTCTTGCCATCATACTCCCTTCCCTTCTCTGTGTCAGTGCTGTTGATGAAGGGGCTGCTCTCCTTGGGGTTGCCATCACCTGAGAAGGCAGAGGAGTCAGGGGTCTGGCACCAATGGGTTGCCATCCTTCTGCCTGGGCATCCAGCTATGTGGCCACTTTGACTCTCTGAACCTCAGTTTGCACATTGGAAAAACGGAGCTAACAGTAATGCCCCCCCCTTGTAGAATTTTAGTTGACAGGATGTGTAAAGAGCCTAGTGCATTCCCTGGCACGTAGTAGGTTTTTAATGAAGATGTGAGTGCTTCCTTGCCCTTGGGGGGGTCCTTCTTCATTCACTAGGTCACTCTAGACTCTCCAGGTGCCCCTCCTCAACCATAACTGGGACCACGCTGGTGTTCTGGGGTGAAAGCATGCTCTTTCCCAGAGACAAAGGCAGAGAATACTAAAGCCTGAGGACCAAAGGATACTTTACCTCTTGGAGAAGTGACCCATGTGGCATCCCCTATGCCCCTCATGCATCTTCAGTCAACACATATTTACTGGATCTCTACCATGTGCCAAAATCAGCATGGGAGGGAGAGGGAGTAAAACACACATGAAGACACCATCTCTGCCCTCAGGGAAACCACAGGCAGAAGAGATAAAACAGTATTCATGAATTTCCAACCCAGAGTGGTAAATTCTGTGATAGGAGATGAATAAGGGACTGTGGGAATACAGGAGAGGCATTCAGCCCAGCCTGGGAGGTCACGGAAGGCTTCCCAGAGGAAGTGACAAGTAGGCTGAGAACTGAAGGATGAGTAAGAGCTACGCTGGGAGGGAGGCGGGAGGGTGTTCCAGGCAGAGAGAACTGCAGAACAGCATGTTCGATGGCCCAGAGGGAAGAGTGAAGAGAGTGGGTCAGAGATGCTGAAAGAAGCCTGATCTGGCTGGAGTCTGAAGAAGGGACATGGAGGGAGGGGCTGAAAGGTAGAGAGTGACCTACGAAAAGATGAGCCTCAGAAGGTGTAGACTCAGTCCTTAAATGATTAGCAGGCCATGTTAAAGATTTTGGACTTCATCCAGAGGACAATGGGAAGTCATTGAAGAGTTTCAGCCAAAGAGGTGCCATGAACAGCCTTGTGTTTTAGAGCAATCACTCTGGCCTTTAGATGGAGAATTTCATCTAAAGAAAGTTTGAGACTTTCAGTAATCCAGGCAAGGGCTGAGGATGTCCCAGGCCAGAGCAATGCAGGACAATGGACAGACCCAAGAATTATTGGCACATATTTTTATGCCAGATGTTTGGGGACATGAGAAGGAGAAACCTAGGATAATGTCTGGTGTTTCTAGCATAGGTCAATGAGTGGGTGATGGTGCTATTTAATAGATGTGGGAAGGGCAGAGACTGGGGTGGGTAAGAAGCTGAATTTGACTGAGGGAAAGGCAGTATAGGACACTCAAGTGAATACGTCCAGAAGGCTCTTGGATATACAGAGCCTGGGCCCCAGAAGAAAGGCTGGGCAGGAGAAGGAGATGAGGGTAACCCATGACAATGTATGGAGGAAATGTGTGAAACCATGAATCTGGATAAGATCACCCAAGGAGGAAGTCTTTTGGGCCCCTAGCAGAGGTCCTTTCAAAGAGACATAGGAGACCCCCATAGGCACTTTCCCTTGGCTTCAGCCATCACCCTTTCTCAGCTCAAGGGCTGAATCCCAAGAGCAGACATCTGGAGAAAGTCCCCAATAAACAAATCCCAAATGAACCTGAGGCCCTACATATTCTGAATTTCCTGTCCCCTGGTCTCCTGTCATGTCTTTCTCCACCTCCATCTTCCCAATCCTCCCCCGTTTTTCTCCTCCCTACCTCCTGGAAATCTTCCTTAGTCACCCAGCCAGGGTCCACCCCTAGAGCATGACCTGTTACAAATCCAGTCTCATCCTGACTCAAAGTTGTGGAAAGGGGAAGCGATGCCTCACCAGCTCAAGGGACACCCACCACCTTCTCCTGACACCACCTCCACCTCATCGATCAAGCCAGGAGCTCCTGGTCCCTAAACAGGGAGCCACCATCAGCTCGTTCTTCTCCTCACATATCTGAGTGCCTGGAAATAGCAGATCTGTCCTCCCAGTGAGAACCTGGCACATAATAGATGCTAAGGGGGGGTGGGGGGGGTGGAAAAAGTCTTTCTCAGGAGGAAAAAGTATTTGGAGATAAATTCCCCCCGGCTTCCTTCCTGACCCCCAAGATCTCAGAAGAGCTGCCCGGGGCCAGAGAACAGGAGAAATAAAAGAGAAGTGGGTTCCTCCTCCTTTTAAAAATGCCGACAAGATGCTTCATCAACACACTGGGTTGTGGGACCAAGAAGGGTTCAGGGGGATAACAAATTTCTTGGAAAAGGGCTGGGGGGGGGGGTCAAGATTTAGGCTCCAGTCCCAGCTTCACTGGCCGTGCCGACATGTTCGGCAAGTCCCTTAAACTCTCTAAGCCTCAGTTTCCTCCTTTGCAAAGGGAAAATAATTGTGCTTAACTCACAGGGCTGTTTTGAGGCTGAGGGGAATAACGCCTATTGGGTGTGCCTAGCACATAAGCGTAACTATTGCTGCTATTACAAGTACAATTATTATTCATGTTCGTGGTGCCCCACCCAGCCCGGCCTCCGCATCCCACACCTCTCCCCAAGCCGGAAGATTCAGGGGCCCTGCCTCCAGTGGGACTGGGTACCTCTCCCCGCCGCGTCAGCTCCGCGCCGGGACTACAGGCCACGAGAGCCCCTCCCCTCTACTTTTCCCGCCCCCTCCCAAGCCCCTCCTCCTTCCTGGGGTCCCAGGGAACGCGCCGGGCCGCGAGGGGGTCGTCCTGGCCCGAGACCCAGCTCTAGGGAGTCCCGCGCCGGTCTCCATGGCGACCGCGCGGGCAGAGAGCGCAGCGCCGAGCCGAGGCGGCCACGCGCCCGCAGCCGCTTATGTAACGCGACGCGCTGCGCGGAGCCAGACTCGGGGCCGTTTCCCAGCTAGGAGATGAGGGCCTGGGAGAGGGCGGCTCGATAGGCTGGTCCTGGGTCCCGCCCTTCCACCTGCCATCTGGACGGGATGCCAGGCCGCCGGCCTCCTCTGCCGGGGGGCTGATTTCGTCCCCTCCCTGGAACGGCGGGCGCACTGGTCGAGGGGAGAGGGGTGAGCTTCAGGAGTTCTCAGAGGAGCAGGGGGAACTGCGAAGGGGGAACTCGCCCCGAATCCCCAGAGCCAGGACGCAGGCTGCCGGGTAGCGGCGAGTGGCGCGCGCGCGAGAGGCAGGGCCAGACTGAGGCTGAGCCCTCTCCGCCTGGCCCCCGCCCCCGCCCCCGCCCCCTGGGAGCTCTCAGCCCGAATCGGCTTTCAATTAAGCTGCGGCGGCCAGAGCTCCCGGGGAGGAAACAGGCGAGCGGCGAGGGCTAAGGAGCCTCCCCCGGGGGCCTGGGGCCAGGCCTGGGGGAATCCCCAAGCCAGATTGGGGTGGGGGAGGGCGTCAGACCCCAAGGGGATAGGAGGCGTGGGGGCCAGACACAGTATCCTTGGGGTCTTCCTTAGTCCGGATGAACCCTCCTGCTCAGGCTATTCCCACTTCCCTGAGGTCAGCACCTCGCATTCCCAGGTCCTCCCCTACATCCCCAAGAACCTAAAATCAGAGATGGCAGAGGCTCTCAATCTGATAGTCCCTCTTCCCTCAAGTCCAGCAGGTCCTTAGAGCCCCCTACCATCACCTTCAGGCATCGCCGGGAGGCCTTATCTTTCTGGGACCCCAAACTCCTGACCAGGTCCTGGACCCTACACATAGAGAGAAAGTCTCCAGATGGACCTGCTACACTCAGAGTCTAGTAACTAATGGGGAGGGGGTAGAACGGAAGGGAGCTTTTAGCTTGACTCCTGTTCCACACACATAGATAGATGCCTCTTTTCTAGGCCTCCGGAGACCCCATGGAAACCCCAAGGCCCAGTAAGGCAGGAATCTCAGGATAGAGAAATCAGGGCTGGGGGATAGGACCATACCCCGTATCTGGGGGGAGCAGAGATTCTCTCTCAGGCTGAGTCCCTGTCTTCAGAATGGAGGTATCTGAAGGGGATCCCAGATGGAAATGACACCCCCCCACACACACACACACACACTCGTTCCCGGGGCACCGTGTCGGGATGCCTGGATCTGTCGCAGACTCGACTTTGCCAAACCCTCTTCCCCCGGAGCCTAAGCCTGCTGGGGAGGGGGGCGGCTACGGGATGAGGTAACCCCAGGGTCACCCGGGAGATGGATGAACTAGCTGGCTAGCTGGTGGTTCTGACCTCTGTATACCACTCAACGTCAGGAAGGAAAAGAGGGTCTCAGACAAAGAATTGGGGACCCTGGTGCCCACAGCCTTCCCAAGCGGCCACTTGGCTCTGACTTGGATCCAGGATCCGGAAGACTTCAAGTCTAGGCTGCCAATCCCTGGAAGACCTCGCTCTTTCAGTCCTTGGGGCTCTTTGGTCATCCCCCGAGGAGGTCTGCAAGAATCTCAGCCCAGAGGGTCAAGCAATGCCCAGGGGACCGTTTGAAAGCGCGGAGCGCAGACAGCCGGAGCGGGAGGCGCGTTAGTGCGCAAGGGACGCAGCGCCGCTGGAGGGTGGGGGGTGGGGGCGGCTGACAGCCGTGATGGATGGCTGAGACCGCTGGGGGGCGGCGGGGGGCCTGGGAGCCCGAGGGGGTGGCTGGCCCGAAGACCTCAGAGCGGGGAAACTGTGGAGGAGGGCGGCAGAAAGCAGGAGCGGCGAAAGGACCTGCTTCAAGCCCCCGAGCTCCTAGCGAGTCTCCGCACCCACCGCAGCGCGTCCGCAGTGTCCGCGCCGCGGCGGCGCCGGGGATTCAGCTGCTGGGACCCCATTCCTGAGGCCTCGCTGGGGAAGCTAGCAGAGCAGACTAGAAAACCTCCCCCTTGCCCCGCCCTGGAAACCTCACTGCCATCCCAGTGTACCGAGAGAGGAAGGGGAAAGAGGGAAGAAAGGAGGGTGATCTTGCTTCCCGTCCTGAATAGGAACCCATGGGTATGCGAGAGGGAGAGGGAGATTCCGCAAAGTAGAGCTGAAAATCTCCGGAGGAGGTACGCTTCAGTCTGAGGTCGGACCTCCGGCAGCTTTGGGGGAGGGGGGGCCCCGATTGCACCAAGTGTCCCCTTAAGGAGACACCACAGCCCGGACGGGGGCTGTCATATGGTTCCAACCCCCCATGGGTACCTTCCCCCCACCTTTCAGTTGAAAGTCTCAGAGCGAGGGACTGCAGCAGACTGCACCCCCCCCACCCCCTCCCCGCGTCGCCGGTCAACGCTCTGCGCCAGGACGCCGGGGTCCCTTCTTGAGGAAAGGAACCCTTCCTCCCGCCCGTCGAGGTCCACGTCAGCCCATTCTAGCTCTTCCATCCCCTTCCCACCGCCTCCCCCGCTTAGCTAACCCACGTCTGCCCCCGGACCGTGGGCACTGGCAACCCCCTCGGCCCCCAGCCCTGCCACGGGCGCGGCGCATTCCAGCACCTTGGACAGCGCCTGGCGCATTCCAATGGAGTAGGGCTCCAGGCCGCCGTGGGCGCCCACCGCCCAGGTCAGTCCCAGCCTCTTCTCTGAAGGAGGCGGCCCCCGCTCTGCCTCTAACCCTAGAGCTGCCTCCTCTCCTCGTCTCCCCCTCCCTCGCCGCCCCCGGGCCGCTGCTTACCGGGGTTGGCTCCCCCATCGCCGTCCTCGCAGTCCGTCAGGTTGTTTAGCATGGTGGCGGCGCGGCGCCGGGCCCGGGGATGGCTGCTCCGCCTCGCCCGCGCCCCTCTGCCCGCCTTCGCCGCTCGCTCGCTCGCTCTAGCTCTCTCTCGCTCTCCGCTCCACGGAGGAAGAAGCTGCAGTGCCCGCCCGCCCGGCGCACACACACTCGCACACGGACACACGCTCACACCCGCGCGCGCCCCCTCTCAGCGGCGGCGCTGCTCACCTCATCCCGTATGCAGGAGGCGTGAGCCACTGGCGGGGTTTTGGGGGGGAGCGCGAGAGGGAGGAAGAAGAGGAGACGAGGGGAGGGCAGAGCGCGGCTGGAGGCCCCCTCGCACGAAAACTGGGGGCTCGTACGGGTGGGATGGAGGGGGTGCTGCGGGGGACGGGGGCCTCGCCTCCCACGAGCAGACGCAGCTCCGCCCGCCCCCCACTCCCCGGCGCAGGCGGGGCCGGCACGTGGGCAGGTGCCATCCCGCGCCCTAAAAATAACGGCAGGGAACTAGGTCGCGGCCGCGGGGAGGCGGCCCCGCAGCGGCTGCCTGGCTAGGGGTCTGGGGTGACCCCTAGGGGGAAGGCGAGGAGTACTGATGCGGCGGGGGTGGGGCGCCATGGAATACGGGTCTCTGGGGATCCTGCCTGCAGAGCTGGGGAGGCCAGCCCTGAAGAAGAGTGGAGAACCAGACCCTTTCCCAAATCGCTGGTCAAGAGGTTGGAACTTGGGGTGTGTTGAGGCCAGAGCCCTTAGTTGAAGCCCTGTGCTGCCCCCAGGGGTTCAGGGTCACTGGGCTGAGCTGTCTGGCTCATTCTGTCTTAAAATGGGAGGAGTGGAACCTGAGGCGTTGCAGTGAACCCTCTCATTGTGTTTAGACTGCATCCCAGCATCTCACCTCCAAGACAAATCCCAGGAGTCCAAGGCAGGGACCCTCTGACTACAGAATGACCCTGGGAACGAGATGTGATGAGGAGGAGAGAAGGCAGCGGTAAGGTTCTAGGGATCTCAGACTCCCCACTAGGATGGTACAGCCTCCAGGGAGGGCAAACTGGTAGGAGGCAGGCCAGGGACAGAGTGGGGGAGGGAGGAATGAGGCCGTCAGTCGGTTTGGGACCAGATTTTCTCCTGGGGCAGGAGTGTCTAATCCCCTAATCCAGGATTGCTTTCTGAGGATTCCAGAGCCAGCATGCTCTCTGTGTTCCTCCCCCTCCCCTGACACCAGTCCTCCAGAAGCTTGATTGGGACCTCTCACAACCCCTAGAATCCAGACCTGAGCCAGTGGTGGAGACATCTCAGGAAGAAGCATCCCAGGTTTGGACCGTTTGTGTCTCCAGAAGATCTAAACACCCAAAGGGGAGAGCAGGTTAAGGGGAAATTATTTTCAGACTCACCCTAACCCCCAGCACTAGCCCTCTAAATTCCAGGAGAGTCCCAGGGCTGGAGAGGATCACATCAATCATCTTATCTAATAGACAGCTTTCACCTTATGGACTGAAAAAAAAAAAAAAAAAAAAAAAAAAGCTAAGGCCCAAAGAGGAGAAATTACTGCCTATGGACACTACGCCAGTGAATGGCAGGATTCGGTCTAAAATCCAGTTTGCTTTATTCCAATTTAGGAGTCTTCTTCAACATAATTTCTTTTAAAATTGGTCCTGCCTCCAATAGAAGGGACAAAGATACATTCGAACCAAACTGCTCAGCCGTCTCCGATCCTTGGCTACTAAAAAGGGAACAGGGATCAGTCTGAAATGAGCTGTCTCCTTTCTCTTGTGGTCAGGCTTCAGAGGTGCAGGACTGAAGTACCCCTTGCAACTGGAGGTAGGCCCAAAAGATCTCCAAGGGTCCTAAAAAGCCATCCACATGACTGGAGACCCCATTCAAGGGCACGGCTTTTCAGAGTCACGGACAGGGCCTGCTGTTCAGAGTCCTTGTACGCATCTGTCAGTGGCTTCAGATCAGGTTGATCACAGTTTTTGGCAGCTGACGGAAAGGGGCTTCTGAGGGATCCACCAATAAGGTGTCACTGCCACTGGGTTTTGTGGATGCTGGAAGGACTTGTTAGGATGGAGAGCTAGCTATTCAGACAAGGTCTAAGAATTGGTTTTCTTGGCTTTCCCAGGGAGAAAACCACAAAAAAGGTGAGATGGGTTTGGCGTGGTGGCAGGGGTTAAAAGGACAGCAGGTGGATAACAGTGTTCAAGAATTCGTAAACACTCCACTACATACACACCCCACCATCACCACCACGAGCAGCAGCATCGTGGTTTTCCACTACTCTGTAGGGACAGGTAACATAGCAAAATGTGTAGCATGTTTGTCCGAGAAGTACTGTGAAATAAATTAAAGGCTGAGATTTTTTTTCTCCAGCAATCTCAGATCTGGGACGTTACCCTGGATCTGTTTCCATTCGTTTGTGGTCCAGAGCCCTGGCCACTCAGGGACTAAGCCCACCCACAGGAGGAACCTAGATCCCAGGGGAGTATAGGTGAAAGCAGAAGTGATACCTCTTCCCCTGGATACCCCCTCCGCCCACCCTCACCAGAGCTTCTATCTCACAGGACATCTGGGATTCAAGAGATAGTGATGTTCTCCTGCCGTCTGCCCCCAAATTCTGTGTATCCCTGGGGAAAATTAAGTTGCTCTTTCTGGGCTTTAGTATCTCCATCTGCAAAATGAAAGGGTGAGGCCACATAAATCCAAGGGACTTCTTCCCACTCTGAAACCTCTTAGTGCCCACTCCATTTATCTCAGACTAAAGCCATGAAGCCCTTCCTATGGAGCCCAGACCAAGTAAGGAGACAGACCCAAGGGGAGACCCTGCCCCTTCAGTTCACACCCCCTGCCTCTGAAGGAGACTGATACCTATTCTGGCCTCAGGCCAACCCTCTGCCACGAGACTTTGAGAAAACACATTGCAGGCATCTTCTGCACTGCCAGCCTGGCCTTGGCCGGTAAGGTCACCAGTAAGGTGACCCTCAGCCCTGAGCCCCAGGAACATGGCTGTCAGCTTAGCATCTCATCTCCACCCAGAGCCCTAGGAAGATTCCCCTAGGGCTAGGGGGATGCTCTCATTAAACCCACACAAGATGCTAGAGCTAGGAAGGGTCCTGTTTCTGAATTTGAAAGCTCTAAAGTTCACGGCCCCCCACCCCACTTTATGCTTCTCACAGAGAAACAAATTTCACAGAAGCTGCCTGAGTGTCAGGATGTGGGAACTGGACGAGACTTTATAAGTTATTTTTGACCACCCCTCATTTACGGGGAAATTAAAGCCTCGAAGCGGAAAGGTACAAATTTTCTTCATGGGGTGAACGTGTGGCAGACTGGGGACTAGAATCCAGCTCCCTGACCTCCAGGCCAGGGCTCCATCCGGGGAACCAGAATAGGAGGCCATTTGGAGGAAGCTGGAGCCACCTGACTGGATTTTCTTGCCACACGAGGCAGGCATAGCGTTCCTCTTTATGGCTTAATCCCTGTGCATCCTTATCTGCATATCATTACCCCCATGACCTAAGCCACCCACCCCAGCTTTGGACTCCTGGAGCCAAGGCTCCGAACTCCCTCTTTCACTCTTCTCTCCCCAAACTACATGCCGGTCCTCCAGACCCAAAACCCTCTCAGTGAATTGATGAGTCCAGCGCATAGCACACCCCACACACACAGGGCTCGCCGCAGAGCACGTCAACCACCATCGTCTCCGTGGCAACCAGGGGCTTAATTAACAGGCTGCAGCCCTGTCACCATGGCAATGGCACCCCAACAGCCCCCTATTCCCCTACAGATTCAACCCGTCTTCCCTCTTTCTCAATCTGGACCCCCTTCTCACTGCAGCCACCACCCCCACCCCCACCCCACCTGGAGAGCTGGTGCCCAGCAGATCGCTCTGGTTCATTGAGAAGAGGGGAGGGGAGATGAGGGGGATGAGAGAGAGAGAGAGAGAGAGAGAGAGCAGCCCGTCACCATGGCAACTGCAGCCCCGTTCATAACCAGTTTGTTGCCATGGAGATTCCCAGGGCTCACCTTGGGCTGAGGTACTGGGCTGTAAGGTTCTGAGTCCTGGCTTGAGGAAGGGGTGACTGCACAACAACCTGAACAGGCTGGAGATCTCCGGATCATATATTTATACCAATAACTCAGTGTCATTCCTCCCAATTTACAGATAGAGAGACTGAAATATGAGGTTTGGGTATGGGAGAGGCAGAGAACCTCACCCTTCTAGATCATCAAAGAATCCTAGCATTTTTAGGGCTAGAATGACCCTCAGATAGCTTCCTGTTCAAATCTTTTTTACTACAGATGAGGAAGTTGAGCCCCAGACAGGGAAGCAACGTGCCCAAGGCCACAGCACAGAGGCTGAGCTAGTGCGTGGATGGGCTGTACCGTGGTCTACCCCCTAGCATAAGGCGGCTCCTTGTCACTCATGGGAACACATCTCAACTCCCGTTAGCCTTAACCCGGGCCCAGGGTTCTTTCCAGTACCCTGTCTCCCTCCACCAGAAACTGAGGCACAGTGGGAAGTGGTGTAAAAGGGTGGGGAAATAGTTCAGAGTTGTAACAACTGGCCCTGGGTCCACTTCTAGCCAGCCAAGTCACCGTCAATCTCCCCATGGTACCAATGAGGCAAATGAGGTATGGGGGCTGCAGCTGAGGGTTAGTGGTGGATTCAAGGATCAGCCTCTGATTTGCTGCTGTCACCCCTCTGAGCTATGTTCCCACTATAGCTGATCCTCCGGCAGCAGGAGGCACTTCCGGGGACAAACTCCACTCGCTTGGTCCAGAGTTAAAGACAACGCTCGTACACAAGTGACCTGCCAAGCGTCTCCCAACCCTACTCTACCTTCCACATGCTGCCATCTGTCCCCGTGGGCCTGGGTGAGGAGAAGAGGTGGGGAAAACATATCCTTGGGGCCAGAGGTGAACACGAGAACAGCTGTGGGAAAGATATCACCAGATTTTGGGTTCCCCTAGGGAGCCCTTTTCTACTTCCCCATGCAGTAACCTAGCAAGGAGGAGGTGCTGGACGCTGTCTCGGGGCCAAAGAGGTTAAAAGTCACCCAAAGCATTCCCAAGATGAAACTTCTAATAATCTCATACACACAGGTACCCACTCCACAGACAAACACGGAAATACATCAACATGCCCATCAACACCCCGGAATACAGTGACACATATAAGCTCTGACTCACTGACCGCCCCACAGGTCATCAGAGCTCGCGTGGGATGCTCCTCCCTCAAGACGCACAAAGACACACACACACACACCACCTCTGCCACGAACATACAGCATTCCAGATTCACATCCAGTTTGCACACATACCTGCACACCCAAAACTGAGAGCCATATTTTACTTCAACATTCAGGAGCTTGGAAATGGGAATGGGAAGACCGATCAATCACCTTGGAATGAGAGAGAGGGCCATCTTATTCTCAGGCCAGGGGATGGGAAATGGGAGGAGAGGAGAGCAAGAGGAGGAGAAACGGAAGCTTCCAGACACTCCCCTCTCGTCTGATAAACATTAAGCACCTACTAAGTGCCAGGCTGTGGGCTTGGAACTCAGAACACAAAGATAAAAGGATATGGTCCCTGCTTTTGAGTTGTAGGAGACATACAAGTAAATAACTTGCATCCACTGGGACACGTGCTCTAATGGTACAGTGGGTGGGCAGGAGAGGAATGACTGCCTTTGCCTGGAAGCAAGGGAAAGTGAAAGGGGTTTTCAGGAGCGGTTAAATGAGCCATAACCCATAGAGTGAGTAGGAGTTTCCCAGCTAATGGAGGTGGGAAGATGAACACGGACAGGTATGCCCAGGAGCAAATGAGGAAAAGAGTTCAAATATGGACTATGGGTTTGGCCTTTATCCTAAAAGCGATGGGGAGCTTGTGTGGAGGATGATTAGGACAGGATTGGAGGCAGGCAGACCAGTGAGGAGGCTGTGGCCGTGGCTGAGGCCTTGGGAGAAATGATGGAGGTTTGTACAGGGTGATGGTGACAGGAAGAGAGATGGGGACAGATTCAGGATCAGTTGGGGGGGAGGGGTAGGCAAGATGTGAGGACCAATTAGATCTGGTGGGAAAAGAAAAGGAGGCATTGAGAATAGCTCCTGGAGTTCTGACTTTTAAAATTATAAGGATGGAAAGGACATTCATGAAAATAAGAAAGGCTACAGACAGTTGACAGAAAATATGAAGAATGGAGGGACCCCAAGAAATCCAAATGGTCATGTCCAGGAGGCGGTTGGTTCAGGGGCTGGAGCCCTGAGGAAATCCAGGCCTCCGTTTGGTCATCTACACAACGAGGGGGTTCGCTAAAGAAGCTCCTAAAGGGCCCCCTCCAGGGTGGTTGGTGCTTAGTTTTACTGCAGTCCTGGTGAGCTCACCTGCGGCTCAGCAGCGACCCCTGGCGGCCCGGGGAGGCTCTTCCTCCTCCCCGTGCTGGGGCCACTCCAAGCCGATTCGCTGCGTTTCTTCCAGACCTGAGGGGCTCAGAGCCAGGAAGGGGACCCCTGACAAGTGCCCCCTGGGGATGAGGCTGTGAGAGCATCCAGGGTGCTAATTCTTCATTGAGAGCTAGAAGGATCCTTCCCCTCTCCTCTTCTGTACCCTGGGTGTAACTTCCATTACGAGACAACAGCAATAGGTCCTCGAAGAAGACGCCCCCAATCTAGCCTGAGCTTGTTCCACCCAACCCTCTTCTGGGGCTGGAGCAGAGGGACTTAAATGGGTCCCCAAGGGTCGGGACTGGAGACCCCACAGAATTCTCCCAAGATCTAGCGGCCCAAAAGTAACTTCTCTTTCTTCCATCTCCTTCCCGGGATCCCCAGGCGCTGTCCCCTCCAGGGAAGCCGAGGATTGGAAGATCCTCCAGGCACCAATCACCTGCCTAGCCGGCACCAGCCTCAGCGACCCGGACTCATTTTACCTCCCGCCCTCGACCCCACCCCAATCCTCCTGGCACAACCCGTTCCCTCTGGCCCCGCCCTTTTCTGCCCCCAAACAGAAATATCCTGCTTCCTCCCATTGCCTCTGGACCTACCCTTAATCATACCGCCCTCCTCTTTCCCTGGTTTCACCTTTTCTTCTCCGGTCCCGCCCCTTACCCGAAGTGACCCCGCCCCTTTGGTGCCCTCCAGTTCAGCCCCCTTTGGACTCTAGTCCCTCCAACGCAAGATCCGCCCCTTCGCCTATAGCCCCACCCTCTTCCCTGTGACCCCGCCCACCTCGAATCTGGCCCCTCTCCTCACCATTTCCCATCCAGCCTCCTTCCCTCCCCTCTAGGTCCCCGCTCCTCTCCCATCTCTGGCCCTAGGCTGAGACCACCCCACTGTCAAATCCCTGGCCCTGCCCCTTCCAACAGAAGACCCGCCCACCTAGGCCCCGCCCCTTCTCTCGCCCCGCCCCCACGCCGCCAGGCCCCGCCCCCTGCGGCCTCTACCTTTGGCGTCTTCCCCTGAGAGGTGGCGGAGATCGGCTGCCGAATGCAGTTGGGACTCTAAGTCAGGGGTCCCGGCGGGCGCCGCGGAGGGCAGTGAGGTGACAGTGAACCTGCGGCTCATGGTGCGGAAAGGAGCCGGGCGGCGGCGGTACGGGCCCAGATCGCACAAGTGGCTGCAGCCCGGCTCCAGCAGACAGAAAGAGCGGATTCCCCCCCGTCCACCGCCCCCCACCGGGCGCGGCGCCGCGCAGGGTCCTAGTGCCCGCTGTGCTGAGCCTCTGAATGTAGCCATTTCGCTTCAAGTCCATGGGCTCTCAGTTCCGGGAAGCGCCTGAGGATCCCACCCGCAGTTGAGAGCTGTCCCTACACCGAGGGCCCCAGTGTGTGGCTCCAGGAGCCCGGGCCCACCTCTGCTGGGGTCTCCTAAACACCTGGGTTTTATTCACTCATTCATTCACTCAACACATCTTGAGAGCTTTCCTGTGTTTCAGGCAACGGTACTAGGCACTGGGGATACAGACTGAGATTGACTGGCTTTCTGCCCTCTTGTGGCTTAATTCTTTTTTTTTTTTTTTAAGTTTATTTATTTTGAGAGAGAGAGAGAGAGACAGCGCGCATAAGGGAGAGTCAGAGAGGGAGAGAGAGAACCCCAAGCAGTCTCTGGGCTGCCAGCGCAGAGCCCAACTAGGGCCCAAACCCACGAAACCGCGAGATCATCACCTGAGCGGAAAACAAGAATCTGAGGCTTACCCCACTGAGCCACCCAGGCGCCCATCATGTGGCTTAATTCTAATGAGGAGTGAGGGAAGAAAGATTGTAAGTGAGCAAAAGCATAGACAAGATAATTTAAGATTATGGTACATGTTAAGGAGAAAAAAATAGTGCCCAGGGTTAATGACTAGGGGGAAGGACTACTTTAGAAGGTGATCTAAGAAGATCCCTTAGAAGATGTGATATTTGAGCTGAAACCTCACTGATGAGAAGGAACCAGCTATGCAAAGATCTGGGGGAAGAGCGCTCCAGCAGAGAAGATAGAAAGTGGAAAGACCCTGGGCCGAAAATAAGCCTGAACCATTCAGGGAGCAGCAAGAAAGCCAGCGTGTCTGGAACAGAGAGAACGGAGGCTGGAGTGATAGGAGATGAAGGAGGGGAGGAGGGCAGATCCTGTGTTCTCTTGAAAGTTTAAGGGAGGAGCCCAGATTCCTTTTTAATTTACAAGAGAAGCCATTGGAAGTTTTTGAGCAAAGGAATGATGTGATCTGACTTCTACGTTGACAGGATCACTCTGGCTGTTGCCCGAAGACTCAACTAAAGAAGGGCAGGAGTGGGAACTGGGAGTCCAGTTCGGAGGCTCCTGCAGACCCCCACGTGAGAGGCGATGAAAGCCTCGCTAGAGTGGTGGCAGGTATCCTATTCAAGATACGTTTTGGAAATAAAACCTACAGACCCCGTTGCTGAATTGGACGTTGCCTGGGACGTTGCATGGACGGAAACTGTTATGGATCGCTGGTGAGAGTACAGATGAGCAGAACCACTTTGGGAAATTGTTTGGCCATACATCCTAAAGCGGAACACGCACATACCTATCTTCCCAGCAATTCTACCCCCAAGTATGTGCCCCGGCAAAGCACTTGTATGAATAAGTAAGATTTAACACATTTGAATACACAATATCTTACTTCTCGTTATGCAATTTCTCGACACATTTCTAATTGCATCATTAATCGCTGTACTAGGTAAACTAAGTAATGCCCCAAAGAAATGGCTGCCCCTGGTCACCAAAAGACATTTACAAGAACGTTTATAGTGGCATTATTCCTAAGAGCCTCAAATTGGGCTATTAACGAAATGTCCAGTAACCATAAAACGGATAAATAAAATGGGCAAATAAAAAAATAAATGGATAAAAAACATAGCACAACATCCTTATGGTAGAAAACCATACAGCAGCGTGAATGAACAACCTATAATTCACAAACAATATAGACGAATGATCGCAAATGTAACCTTGAGCATAAGAAGCCAGACACAAGAGTACATACCACAAAACACTATTTAAATAAAGTAAGAACTAGTCAAAATCTATGTAAGCTCATAGAACAATGGTGGTAACCCTTGGTGTGGAGGAGTAGCGATGGCAAGGGGGAATGACAGGGGCTCTTGCGGTGCTGCTGACGTTTTGTTTCTTGATCTGGATGTCTGTTACACAGTTGTGTTCAGTATGTGAAAGTGTATATTGAAATGTACCCTTATGACACGTGGACTTGTCCGTATGTTTACTGTATTAGAGCCATGGTTCTCAACATGGTAGTGTTGCCCATTAAGGAACGCCTGCAATGTTCAGAGACATGTTTGATCGTCACAACTGGAGAGGGGTGTTACTGAACATCAAGTGGGTAGATGCCCCTTGTGGCATCCAGGCTTGCCCTAAGTCGGCCACACGTTCCCCATCTCCTCCCTGCACATCACATCTCCACACCCCCACATTGGGACATGAGGTGGGGAGATGTGGACTGACCCTGAGTGGGTCTGCCATCTGTCCACGATCCCATGACCTCCTGGAGGAAGACACCAAACAGCCTATAGCGTTCCCCATAATCCAAAAAAAAAAAAAAAAAAAAAAATCTGACCCCAAATGTCAAGAGTGCCCGGGCTGAGAAACTTACTAGAATGAGGAGTTTAACAGATACCTAGATTTTAGGACCGACCTGAAAGCAGGTGATGTCTTTATCAAGGTAGTGATGACTAACACAGAGGCATGTTCAGAAGGTGGAGCCAAAGAGTTCAGTTGGACCCGTTAGGTTGAGAAGACTGTCAGGCACCTAAGGAGCATGCGGAGTCAGCCCTTGAACATAGGAATCTGGAGTTCAGGGTAGAGGTTAAAGCTAGGGATATAAACTTGAGAGTCTTTAGTAGAGAGATACAAAGCTGTAGGGCTGGGCGAGATCACAGGCAATGAGTGTACACAGAGAAGTCCAAGGATTGAGTGCAAGGGCGTGCTGTCATCTAGAGGTCACAAAGAGGAAAATCCACCAGTGAGGTTGGGAGGAGACCCAGGAAGGGGTGACCCAGAAATTGAGTGAAGAAAAATTTCAGGAACAAGGGCATTACCAACTGTGTCGAACGAGCTGAGAGATGCGTAGGATGAGCACAGAGTGCCCGTGGCACCTGGCTACAGGAAACGCATAGGTGGCTTTGAAAGGAAAGATTTCAGAGGTGTGCGAGTCAGGCTGGAAAGGGTGGCAGAGGGAATGGAAATTGAGGAAGTGGAGACCGTGAGTGGAGACTGTACTTGGGGAAGTTTTACTGTGGGTGGGGGCGAGAGGTAGAGAAATGGAACTGTATTGAGAGAGAGAGAGAGAGAGAGAGAGAGAGAGGTTCAGAGGGGCTTTAAACAAGCCTTCTGAGGGAATGTCTGTATGCCCATGGGAATGGGTCATTTCTCAGTAAGAAATGGATGAGGTGGGGGGCGCCTGGCTGGCCCAGTCGATAGAAGATACAACGCTTGATTTCAGGGTTGTAAGTTCAAGCCCCACGTTGGGTATAGAGACTATTGAAAAATAAAATCTTAAAAAAAATGGATGAGGTGGGTGTGAGTCCACCCAAAGGAATCTCAGGAGGACGCTGCCACTTGGGCCCAAGTTCGGAAGGCAATCCAATCTGAACAAGCCCATCGCCTCCACTCACCTGCCCCAACCCTTCAGTTCAGTCCCTCTCTGTCCTGTGGCATCCTCAGCCTGGCACTCCGACCTTCTCTCATCTAGTCCAGACCAACGTTCCTACCTCAACCGTTCCAGAATCCTCTCTGCTCCCCTCTCGTCTACCCCCTAAAACCACACACAAGAGTTCTGAGCCATTTGTACTTCCCCCAAACGCCCCCCCACTTTTTCTCCTCTCCCAGCATTTGCCCCAAGAGCCTACAGTCACATCCCACTGTGGCCGCCCACTGGCTCTGGGACTTCAGGTGGGTTGTGTAATTCCGTGTGCCTCAGTTTCTTCATTTGTATAACGGGGGGAGGGGGGAGGGCAATAATACCTATAAGGTAAGGGTAGTACCTGTCTGCTAGGGTTGTTTTAAGGATTAGTTGTGTCGACACACATCGAGCACATGGAACCTTGTCTGGCAGAGTCAGTGTGCCCGGGGTGAATACCACCATCATGTCTGTGATCCATATTTCACTTATCCCCCGCCTGACCTCGGCACACTGAGGTTTTGCCAGGTTTTCACTACTGGGACCATGCTGCAATGTCCTTCTATCTGCCGTTTCGTGCACACGTGTGTGAGAGTTAGAGTAGGCCCATTTTTAGGTGTAATGGTTTGTGGTAGATTACCCTGTAAGAGGACAGTTCTACCTGCACGGGAAGAAACTCTTGCTCAAGCTTCCAGATTCAGTTCAAGTTCAGACGTCACCTTGGCTGAGGAACGTTCCCCGCCTTCAGCCACAACATACAGAATCACAGAGAGGCACCATTATTCTGGAATAAAGGACCACACGTCGCACACTCTCCAAGGGTGATCCCACCCCCACCCCGCAAAGAATCATCCTGGTAACTGAGTGGGACTCTCTGGGGACAGAGCCTGGAGTCTGCATTTTAAGCAAGTCCTGGGGGCACTCATGGACCTGCAGCTGGAGGACCCTGAGAGGTCCTTGAGGAGAGAAACATAGTCCAACTCATCTCTCCTTCCCCAGGGCCCGGCACACAGCCTGGCTCCATGCAGGGGCTCAATAAATGTTTGATGAATGAATAATAGGTTGGCCATTTCCCCAGCTGTAAAATAGGAGTAATCACATTATATCTTCCTAATAGGAAGGATGAATGTTAATATTTATGAAGTGCTTAAAACACTACCTGGCACACAGGAGGCGCCCTATCAGTTACATACACACATGCACGCATACATACGTAAAGAAATCTGCTCCTCAAGGTTAAAGAATTCAAGTTTATTAAAAATATTCCCACAAAAGAGGAGGGTGGGAAGAGAGGGGCCCAGCCCACCTCGCCTCCTCCTTGTCCTCCAGAACAGACCCACCAGTTTGTATCCGGCAAACTGGCTCCTTCCCCATTGGGATGGTCCCCAGAGGACCCACTCTGCAGTGCTGAAGCAGGATGGGAACCCCTAATCCTCGGGGCACTGCAGGAGGTCAAAGGTCACGTAGCCCACTTGGTCCACCTGGTTCACCTCATTCCGAGAACTCACACGCCAATAGAAGCGGTCCTGGCAGAAGTAAGCTTTCTCTGCAGGGGAAAGACAAGCCCAAGAGGGGTGATTCCAACCCTCCCACAAACACACACAGAGACAGGAGCAAGATCTCTACAATCGTCCCTCTTGCCCTTTCTAGATCTTTCATACGATGCCTCCATCTCCCCCACAGAGATGCCAGAGGGCAGAAAACCTCCATGTCCAAAGCACCGCCACAGAGCCTGGCACACAGCACGTGCTCAGAACAATTCACTCAACGTTCCTTCATTCATTCATTCATTTCATCAAATATTTATAGCGCTAAGCACTGTTATACAGCAGAGAGAAAAAATGCAGGCATGATCTCAGTTCTGCTGCTGTTTACACTCTAGTGGGGTAAGAGAGACGATTAACAAGCAAACACTTAATAAATGAGGCTGTGGCAATGTAGAAAGCTATGAAGGAAATAAAAGCAAGTCAGTGAATACAGAACAAGGGTCAGAGACGGCCTCTTTGAAAAGGTATCCTAAGTACTGAGACCCGAAGGGCAAAAGGGAGGCAGCCCAGTGACAGTCTGAGGGAAAACCTCCAGGCAGAGGGACCAGCTGGCACAGAGGCCCTAAGCTCGGTGTGACCTTGACCTTGCTGTGTTTGGAGCAGCCAGAGGCCGGTGTGGGTGGTGTGGAGCGGAGGAAATGACAGGAGAGTGTTAGGAGGGTCTGAGGAGCAGATCAGATCCCCATAGTTTTCTTTTGTTTGTTTGTTTTTACCTTGGAATGGGTCTGGAGTCTCCCCGCAAGACCATGGCCCTCTACTCCTAACCACTCCCTACTCCTAGAGAATATCGTAATGGTATTGAACAACCAGTATGGCTTGAACCAGGGTGTTTGCAAGGGAGATGGTGAGAAGTGAACATTCTGGTAATGGAGTCAACAGAACTTGTCAGTTGATTGCATGTGAGCAGTGCGAAAGACAAGGAAAACCCCAGCTAGCGTCACCATTTTACAGACGAGGAAACAGGTTCTGTGAGCAGCAGTGACTGGCCCAAAGACGCAGAGTAATGAAGTGCCTTTTTTATCACTGTATCTCCAGCGTCAACTCAATGCCTGGCATATTATAACACTTGATAAGTATTGTCTAATAGAGGAATGAGCCTCCATGCAAACCACTGTTCTGTACTGGGGGGGAGGGGGGGAGGCGGTAAACTTCCAGCTGGGGGGTGGGGTGGGTAGGAAATCTGGGTTCTAATTCTGTGTCCCTTTATGATCTGGGAAAGGTCCCTGCCTCTATGGGGAATGTACCTGTGCTGGAGCATTTGCCTCAATCTCCAGGGGATTTTTTTTTTCTCCCTCAGAATTTGACTAATCACTGAGGCAGGCAAGTGTGGGAAGTGTCCCGGGGAGGGACCTGACCCCCATCAGCAGCCCTCACCTTGGTACTGAAAGATGTCATGCGTGTTCAAGGGCACGCCGGGGAACATCTGCTCCACCTGGCCGGCGCTCTTGGGATCCACGGTCTGCGTCTTCACGTCGAACCTGCAGGAAGGCGGTGAAGAGACAGGTGCTGAGCCGGAGGGCGGGCGGAAGGCGCCCGGGGTCCCCCTGCCGGCGGTCGCCGAGACTCTCACCTCCAGAAGCGCTGCCTGCTGAAGAGCAGCACCTTACCCCCGCTGCGCGGGAGGGCCCCAGTGATTTGGGCCACCTCCGGGCCCAGGCCCAGCTTGTCCAGACGCCTCGGGCCGAGCACCGACGCTCCTGTGTACACCCACACCTGGCGCCCTGCGGGGGAGGAGAGCCACATCGGTGTGGGGGCAGGGAGTGGCCACACATTGTCCTTGAATGTCAAGAGGAAGAACCCAGCGAGACCTTTCCGCGCTCGACCTGCCGGCAATCTGGGTGCCCAAGGAGCAGAACCCACCGCTCCGTCGTCGGACGGTGCACGAGGACGGTGAAGAGCTGCTCAATTGCACCCGCCAGAAGGGGGCGCCTGTTCCTAATCCGCATGAAATGTTTCACGGATTTTACTCGATCTGCAGGTCTTCCTAGATCCGCAAGGATGAGGAGGGCGGGGGCGGGGGAGGAGAAAGGAGGAAACTAACCAGAGAAGAAGAAAGTCTTCTTGGTCAGCGGGTCCTCAAAGGCGGAGTCCAGCTTGCGGGGCAACGCAGGCCACTTGTTGGTGATAAGGAAGGGGCCCCGCACCCGGCGTCCTGGGTTCTCAGAGAACTGCCAGTACTTCCTGGGAATGAGAGAAGGGACCAGCGGGCCACTGAACTTTGAACCGAAGGCCAGTGGGTGGAGAGGAACAGGCAGGGCCCTCCTCTGAGTCCCCTCCCCCAGCCACATATCCCTGCCCCCTCACCCATCCTTGAAGAAATGCAGAAGATTCCCGATCTCAGCAACAGCGTCGAAAATGTTCACGTTGCACACATCTTCTGCTGGATCCAAAGACACTGTAGGGGCCTCAGAAGGGCCAGCAGTGGGGGGACCCGTGGGGCCAGCTGAAGGGGGGCCTGTGGGGCCAGCAGTGGGGCGCTCTGGGGGGCGGGTGGTGGGAGGCCCCGTAGTGCAGACCGTGGGCTGGGATTCAGGTGTGGTGGTGGTTGGAGGCCGTGGTTCAGGTTCAGGGCGAGGACCTAAAGAGAGACGCTGGATGAGACCTTCTATTGCTACATACACCTGTGCTGGTGGAACGTATGTTCCCCAAAACGCATCAGTGAGGCCCCTGGCACTCACTGTCTTCACTCTAGATGTTGGAGCCTACCTTCCCCCAATCACAGGCTGGCTTTTTTTTTTCATACATTCACCTTCCATTCCGATCATGCTTATCTAATCCCTGGGCTATGTCAGGTCCGGGCCAGGCCCTATGAACACAAGACATGGAGGAGCTCTCCCCCTCTCCAGGCTAGTGGGAAAGAACTGGGTTTTGAGCACTCAAACTGAGTGGCAAACTTAGTGCTAAGAGCTTTATAAAATTACATTAGCTCATTTGACTTAAAAAAAAATCAAATAGATTCTTTAATATTCCCATTTTTAAAATGAGGGAATAATACTAATGATCATAGTGATGATAACAATACAAATATTAAACACTTACACGGTGCTTACTATATGTCAGACAATACTGGAACTCACTTAAACCTCTTCACAACCCAATGAGGCAGGTAACATAATTAGCCCCATTTCACAGGTGAGAAAATTGAGGGGTGAAGTCACGTACCACAGGTCACCTAGCCTGGAAGTGGCTGCACTGGCTTTTGAAACCACATCTGTCTCACTCTAGAATCTGGGCTCTTTATCATCTTCTCCAAGCACTGACCCGACAGCAATTGGACCCACTGACCCCAGGCTCTTCCGCAGATAAATGTTGAGGGGTCCCCACTTCGCTGATCCCCATTCCCCATTCTCAGTACAAGAGCAAAGGCACCGCCCTTCCTTCCATCCCTGCCCAATAACCTCACCGTACAGATGCTGGATGCCTTTCACGTCGTCCTCATGCAGGGGGGGGCCCTCCGTGAAGCTGTACATGGGGTACATGAGTGCCTCTGGCACCGATGAGTGATCTAAGCCCAGAGCATGGCCGAATTCATGGGCTGCCACAAGGAACAAGCTGTATCCTGGAGGGAAAAGGGACCTTGAGATGTGAGCCCAGCCGAGCTCCCAGCCCTGGCCATCCCTCCCCCAACACTGCTGCCCCCAACCTTGGAACCCTGACCACCTTGGTCCGGGCAGAAGCCCCACTTCTTGTCTCTGTCGAAGTTCGAGGTGGTGGCGCACCAGAGGTGCCCATCTCCGCGGCCCTCCCTGGTGCATGTTGAGTACTCCTTGCCCAGGAAGATGAAGGGAAAGACACACAGCTCCCCAGCGGAGTTGCCACCGGTCACTGTAGAGTCAGCTGGAGAGACAAAGGGTGCTGGGTGAACCAGCTGAGTGGGCCCAATAAGGGGCCAGAGGCTGGTGGAACAGGAGCTAGATAATCCTGGTGTCCTATTTTATTTATTTACTTACTAATTTATTTATGAGACAGAGAGAGAGAGACAGAGAGAGAGAGAGAGAGAGAGAGAGAACGCGCGCGCGCGCGCACGAGTGGGGGAGGGGCAGAGGGGGTGGGAGAGCGAGTGTGAGAGAGAGAGTGAATCTTTTTTATTTTTTTAAATTTTTTTTTTCAACGTTTATTTATTTTTGGGACAGAGAGAGACAGAGCATGAACGGGGGAGGGGCAGAGAGAGAGGGAGACACAGAATCGGAAACAGGCTCCAGGCTCTGAGCCATCAGCCCAGAGCCCGACGCGGGGCTCGAACTCACGGACGGCGAGATCGTGACCTGGCTGAAGTCGGACGCTTAACCGACTGCGCCACCCAGGCGCCCCGAGAGAGTGAATCTTAAGCAAGCTCCATGCCCAGCTGGGGCTTGGAGGCCACGGGGTTCCATCCCATGACCCTGGGATCATGACCTGAGACAAAATGAAGTCGGCTGCTCAGCCGACTGAGTAACCCGGGCGCGCCCCCTGGTGTCCTTTTTATAAAAGCCTAGGGTGCTGGGGGCACAGCTGAGACCCGGCTAGGCTGGTGGGCAGGGCCTGGGGACCTGAGACTAAGGGAGAGGAAGCTGTCTGCGCTGAAAGGCCAAGGCACAGGGATGCGGCGGGGCGGGGGCAAGTGGAAGCCAGGGGGAGGGGCCGTGATCGCGGGCGGAGACACGGTGATCCTGAGGACCAACGAAGAGTGGAGAGACACGCTGACGGGTGGGGGAGCCACGTTTCGGGGACCAGTGCGGAACGAGGGGCGAGGCTGAGTCTGGCAGGCGGGGCAGAGGTACCTCGGGTTGGGCAGAACCCATAGAGCTTGTCCTGGTCGTAGTTGGCCGTAGTGGCGCACCAGCGGTAGCCGTCTGAGCGACCCTCGGTGGTGCATGCGGAGTAGGAGCGGCCCTCGAAGGTGAACGGAAACACGCAGGGCTTGCCTCCTCCGTTGCCGTCCTGGGTGTAGAGTCCTGAGGAAGCCCATACAATTACGGGGAGGGGAGGACGGGGGGAGGGGGGAGGATGTCACGAGTTTATTGACCCAGAGACCATCGGTTGTACTCCATTCCTCCTCTCCCCGTTTCACAGATGAGAAACTGGGCCCAGAAAACAGGAGGGTCACTTGCAGGCCACACAGCGCTAGTGGCCGAGCCGGGATTAAAACCTAGGACCCTCGAGGGTGGTGGGAGCCCCTCACCCCCGTCGCGACCCCGCACTCACTCTCGCTGGGGCAGAAGCCGAACCGGCGGTCGGTGTCGTAGTCGGCGGTGGTGCTGCACCAGAGCATGTCGTCGGAGCGGCCGTCCGTGGTGCAGGCCGAGTAGGAGCGGCCCTCGAAGGTGAAAGGGAAGTGGCAGGCGGCGCCACCTGCGTTTCCGAAGTAGGTGGGAACCACTGCAGGAGAAGGGGCACCGGGTCAGGGCGGCTGGCGATGGGCGTGAGAAGAGAAGGGAATGCGAACCGGGGCGGCTCGGGCTCTCACCTACGCCCTTGCCCAGAGACCACAATTCCTCATCGTCGAAGTGGGCGTCTCCCTGAATGCCTGGGCCGGGAGGAAAGGCGTGTGCCAGGAGCCCGTCTTTCCCATCGAAGGGGTACCCATCTCCGTGCTCTAGAGAAGCAGGTGCAGGAGGAGGGGGTTGGCCGAGAGCAGTCGTGCAGACCGTGCGCTGCCCTGAGCGTGGGCTGAGGTCCCGCCTACAGCAGCTGTCCGAGCCCTGCGTCCCCGCGCTGCGCCGTGTCGGGCAGGAGGGGGCGCATAAAGCCAGAGGCGGCCAGGGCTGCAGGGACAGGCGAGACCAAGCGGCGTCCAGTGCCCGCTCTCCTCTCTCCGTGGCCCTCCCTCCGCTGTCCCCGTCCGAGACCCTCCCGGCCTCCCCCTTCTCGCTTTCTCACCCCTGACACCAAACTGGATGACGATGTCTGCCTCGAGGCCATACACGCGCGTGAAGGTGAGCGGCGTCACTGCGCTCCAGGCCGCGAAGGCGCGGGCAAAGGCGTCGTCGATCACGTCGCGCGGCAAGTCTTCCGAGTAGTTCTGGATCCTACAGGTGAAAGGCGAGAGGGTAGAGGTCCGAAGTGAGTCCGGAGCCGGGGCGGTAGCGACACCCGGTGTCTCAGCGACTTCAGCAAGCACGATGTTCCCTGCGTTCCACATTTTCACCTACAAGGTACTTTCAGACGCATTTTTCTCTTGGGACACTCACAGGGGCCCTAGCAGGAAGACTCAGATTGCCAGGCCCACTTCCCTGAAAGGAAAACAGAGGGCTCAGAGGCGGAGCCACCTGCCCCAGGCTGCACATCGAAACCTAGGGGTCTGTCTGAGGGACGAATTCGCCGCCGCTGGCCTGGGGTCTGGCCCTCCCGTCCCCCTCCCCCGCCTTCTCTGGGGCCCTGCCGCGCACCAGTACGTGATGTTGTGGTGATGCCACTTGAGGTCACCCTCAAAGGTCTGGAATTTGCCCAGGTCTGGGACGCCGCAGCGGGGGGTTCGTATGGCCTCCAGGGTGGTTCTGTCCAGTTCGCCAGTCTCAGGCAGAGCCAGGCGCCTCTGGAGAAGCCGCAGTCCCCGACTCAGGGACTGCTGGTCGTCGCTTATCTCCGCCACATGAGTATAGCCATAGCGATACAGATATTCCTGTGGATGGAAGGGCAGAGATACTCCAGAGCCCTGACTCTTACCCGGCCCTAACGGGCCAGGATTCCATCCTCCAGGCACTCGGGGACTATCAGCTCTCCAGGACTTGGTACCCTGGATACCAGTGCTTATGCCCACCCACTAACTCCCTCCCCTATAGACATCCTCATCTCCTTCCCACCCCTGTATGCCCCTGGCCCAGCCTACCTCAGGGCCTCCTAGCCTTTACCCCTGTTCACCCCACTCCAGAACCCTCCAAAGCATTATCACCCCCATCATGTCCCATTACCCACCTAGGAAACCCTTATTAGCCATTCCTGGCCATCACCAGTCCAGAGCCTCCACAGGACCCCTGAGGGCCTGATCCCAGATACCTCTGTCCTCCAGGCACGACCATCACCCTCAACTTGCCCGACAGAATCTCCTCTGAAGCCTCACGCCCTCCCTGAGACTCCTGGCCAGCCCTCCCTAACTACATGCAGGGGTATTAGCCTACCTCTGCCAGCTGCCTGTCAGTGAGATTAGTTCGCATGTCTCCTGGGAAGACCACAACGGTGGGCTTGCGTGGTCTGGGAGCGGCGGTGCAGCAGCCCAGCACCAGGAGCGCCAGGACCAGGGGCTGCCTGGGGCTCATGGTGAGGGTGGCGGTGTCTAGGTGCAGCTGTCCTTGTGGGGGCTTTAGGCAGGCGCTATTAACTGAATCAGTAACCCCGCCCCTCCCTGCCAGGCGGGGGCTGACTCAGGGGATGAGGTGTGTTTGGGGGGGGCAGCCCCAGCATGAGCAGGCAAACAAAGGGCTTACACCACCTCCTCCTGTCCCCACTGCCCACAGTCCCATTGCCAAGTCAGGCAGGACCCCAGACCCACAGGAAACCACAGGCCCGCAGGGGAAGGGTTGGGTTTTGCAAAATGCAGAGCTTAGGAGAACTGAATGAAAGCAAGGAAGGGAGGCTGGAGGGCTCCCTGAGCTCTGTGCCTGAAAGCCCCAAGCGGTCAGCCTAAGGGAAGGGGATGAGAGATTCCCCGAGGCCTCTTCCTGAACCCAGAGATTTCCCCCTTCCCAGTCACACCCCATCTATGGGCCCCTCCCCACACTGCTAGGCTCTGTCCTCTCCTCCCTTGAAGCCTTTCTCAAGGGGGACGGTGGGGGGCTTCCTCTCCCTGCCTCACCTAGGGACGGAAGGAGCAGCAGGAATTGGGGAATTGCGGGATTCCCCCAGGGCACCCCCACCCACCCACCCACCGAGCCGTCTTCCACAGGCTGAGTCTTTCAGGACAGTAAAGGGGGAAGTTTAGGGCATCTGGAAGCCAGCACACAGGCCTCACTCTCTTCCTTCAGGGCCTAGGGCAAATGTCCTACCACTCTGAATTTGTTTCCTCAGCTATAAAAAAGGACCCTTTGTCCTTAAATTGATGGAGGATAAAATGAGATCAAATACCTACAGTGCTTACTCCAGTGTATGGTGCAATTTCTCAAGAATGGCCATGGTTGCTTTTAATGACCTGGGCGAAGATGGTGATTCCAACTTGGAATCAGGAGACTCCAAGGGTCTTGGGTTCTAATCTGCCATGTGAGCTACAGCAAATGTCTTCCTCTCTCTGGGTTTTGGATTCTTCAACTACAAAATGGTGGAGAGGGGACGATCTTGGGGAAACTTCAGTTCTCCAGCCCTTCTCCAGGAGCCCAAGCTGTAGCCCCGGTTATCACCCCTGTGCCTCCCTCCCTCTCTTCTTCCCAGCCAGCCCTGGTGGGGAAGGATCTGTGTTTGCCTTCCGGGAGGAATCCCTTGGGAAGGGCAACACTAGCCATCCAATAAGCTGGGTTTAAAGGGCTCACTACGTGCCACGCACTTTCTGTGCTTGTCGAATAAATGAATCTTCGAGACGAGGACATTTCGCTTCCCTTCTAGAAAAGCTGAAGCTCTAGAGTTCACTAATTAATGGGCATCCACTTTAGATCTGGTGTTCAGTCCCCGCTCTGCCATTTCCCAGTTGTGTCGCCTTGGGCAAGTCACTTCACCTCCAAGCCATAATAATAATAATACATTTCTTGAGATTCACTGCGTAGACTACTGTGAGAAGTTGCTTGTAAGCATCTCATTCCACCATCTGCGAGGTAGATTTAATGAGTACCCTCTCCTATTTTTAGAGGAGGACACTGAGGCTCAGAGCAGTTAAGGAGCTCACCTATGACCACACAGAGAGTTAATTCGCAGAACCAGGATTCAAGCCTAAGGCTGCCTGGTTCTGAAGTCTTTCATATTTATCACCATTTACAGGGAACCAACATGGCCAGGGGAGGCAGGGAGGAAGAAGAGACCTCAAACCTGGCACCTTCTCCCCTAATTCCCTGCACCCACAGAAGAACAGGGAGCAGGCTTACGCCTTTGGGGAACCGGAGGCTAGGACAGGGGACCCAGGGGAACTATATTCCAGATTTGAGAGTTCAAGGTCATTGAGCAATATCATTTTAGAGATGGAAACAAAGAGACCCTCCAATCCAGGGGTCTTCACCTGGTGGCAGATGCAAGCTTTAGGCGAATCCACGAACCACCCCCAACTTACCATCAATTATACAAAATATGTCATATCTATGTACGTATGTCACGTTTCTCAAACTTAACACTATTGACATTTGGGGCCCAATAATTCTTTGTTTTGAGGGTCTGTCCCGTGCATCGTGGGATGTTTCATAGCCTCCTCAGCCTCTACCCACTAGATGCCAGTGGCACCTCCCCCTGCCAGTTGTGACAACCAGAAATGTTGCCAAACATTGCCAAATGTCCCCTGGGTGGGTGGGAGGGGCAAAACCACTGCCAGTTGAGAACCACTGATGTACGTTGATTTTTTTTTTTATATAAAGAGTTCAAAACGTTTATCATATACTCAAACCGTTGATGATGATCCTCAAGTCTGTAAAGACCATTTACTCAAGTATTTGTTGAGTTTTTATGGGCCAAACATTGTGCTAAGAATTTGGGAATACAGTAGTGACCAAGATAGCTTTGTCACTGTGCTAGTGGAACAGAGTCCAGTACGGGAGAAATTGAATGAATAAGTAATTACCAGAGAGACAACCGTCACAAGAGGGAAGTGTACCAATCTACTCCAACTACCTCCATTATGCAGATGAGGAAACTGTGGGCCCAGAGTAGAGAACTGACCTCTCTTAGGTACTAGAGCAAGCCGGGGGACAGCATGGGTGGGACAGTAAGGAGTGGCAGCTATGAGCCTGCCCTCTGGAGCCAGGCTACTTAAGTTCCAATCTCAGCTCTGGCACCAACTTGCTGTGTGAGCTGGGTAATTGACATAACCTGTCAGTGCCTCAGTTTCCCCATCTGTAAAACAGGGGTGATCATAGTGCTTGCCTCATGGAGTTGTAAGGATCAAATGAGTTAACAGGTACAAAGTCTCTGGCACATGGAATAAGTGCTTGCTGCTACTTTAATTCTGATGGCCTCTAGGCAGCTGGCTGTTTTGACCAAATTGTTGGGGGGGGGGGGGAGACAGGAAGGGGGCACCTAGCCAGGAACCTCTGGCTTGATTCCTGGAGTTAATCCAAACAAGACCCCTCCTTTTCTCACCCTCCTCCCAGCTTCCTCCTTTATCCCCTGGCTCCCCAGCCCCCATCAAGAGGAACTTGGAAGAGCTTGGCTTTCAACACGGCAATGGCAGGAAGCGGTTCTGGTTACCACATCCCCTTCCCCACTTCCCTCAGCCCCTCCTTCCAATACCACAAGTTTAGCCAAGGCCCTGGGAGAGGAGGAGGCAGAGAGCAGGATATTCTTCCAGGTGGGCACCCCTTGACCCTGACCAGGGTCATAGCTTGGACGCTAAGCCCCTCCTTCAGGTGGAGACCCCATAAGATGGGGAGGGGGCTGACCCCGGAGCCCTGAGTCACCAGCTGGATGACACAGCCCTGCGGGCTGCCCTTAGTAACACCAGGCCCCCAGACTGGGGTCAGCCTCACGAGGGGAGGATCCTCTCCCCTGATTTAGGATGGGGAATTCCAACCCTGTTCCTCCCGAACCTGCCAGAGAAGGGAGGGGCGGCCAGGCCTGAGATGCCCTGGCAGGAAATGAGAAAGACATTTCTGTCTGGGATGAAGCAGAAAGGTGTGGGTATACTGTAAGACACTGCCCCAGGGATAGAGCATCACCCAAGCACCCGCCCCCACCCACACTAGCCCCAGGTAGTGGCAATCACCAGGTCGATTCTCAGAGGCCTTAATAATAATCTCATGCCTCCCCCTTCTCTCTCTTTAGCTCCTCCAAAAGGAAGCCATATAGTGTAGCCCTCAGAATCAGACCTCCTGGGTTCAAATTCCAGCTCCCACTACATCTGGCTGTGTGACCTTAGGCAAGTCACTTTGCCTGTCTGTGCCTCCATGGCCTCATCGGTGAAATGAGGGAGGACAGTCCTCACCCAAAAGGTTGTGGTGGGGATCAAGTGGTAGTGTACATTGTGAGTTTTTAGCACACGGTAGGTACACACACCAAAAGTAACGTTAGCCGTCATGATTCTGCTATTTTAATGCTCTCTCTGCTAAGAATTAGGATTCACAAACCTCTTTCACTGGTGAGGAACCCATGAGGCACAGGGAGTTGCCAGGTCCACACAACCAGCCAGGAGCAGGCCTGGGATTCGACCCAGACCTGGCACCAGCACCCTGTTCTTTCCACCACATTCGACATGTGCTAACCACCTCGGTGGGCATCCATTTCCGTAGTCCACGCACAATCCACTTAACTCTTTCTCCAGCGCTGTCACGTACCTTATTACCTCTGATTTGTATCCAATGGCAGAACTTCTTACCCTTTTATTTGAGTCTGAGCTTTCACAGGAGGCAGAGACTGTGGCCCATTTTCAAGGTGGCAGACTCGAGGCCCAGAGAAGTGCTTCAGGTTGCTCATGGTCACACAGCCGGTGAGTGACAGAGCTCCTGCCCAGCCCTTCTGACTCCAAATCCCGTGCTAAGATCAGGTCACTGGATCTGACAAGAAGGAAGTCAGTGGGGGAAGCAGCCTGGGGGCGGGGTGGGGTCCCCAGAAGTCAAGCTGGAGGGATCAACAGAGAGAATGGGTGTGGGATATTTGGCTGGGTTCTGTGGGGAGAAAAATGGGGGGATAAAAAGGAAAATAAAATATTAAGCGGGGCTGGACAGGGCAGAGAACAGTCTAAGGGAGGTTCCGTTACAGTGAGAGGTTTGTGTCTATAAGAGGGGATGTGCCGGTTGACCGGGAAAGAGACTGGGCCTGGGACCAGTTCCCTTGACATTGTATCACCCACTGCTATGCATGGGTTCCCAGCAAAGCAGGTGCAGCCTCAAAATACACATTTAAAAGATTCTTTGTTTGTTGGGTTGGTATTTTATTTTTTTAATTTTTTTTTCAACGTTTTTATTTATTTTTGGGACAGAGAGAGACAGAGCATGAACGGGGGAAGGGGCAGAGAGAGAGGGAGACACAGAATCGGAAACAGGCTCCAGGCTCTGAGCCATCAGCCCAGAGCCTGACGCGGGGCTCGAACTCACGGACCGCGAGATCGTGACCTGGCTGAAGTCGGACGCTTAACCGACTGCGCCACCCAGGCGCCCCTGTTGGGTTGGTATTTTAAATTAAGACTCTGTTTTTTAAGGGGCACATGGGCGGCTCAGACGGTTGAGCATCCAACTTCGGTTCAGGTCATGATCTCATGGTTTGTAAGTCTGAGCCCCGCATCGGGCTCTCTGCTGTCCTCGCAGAGCCCGCTTCAGATCCTCTGTCCCCCTCTCTTTACCCCTCCCCGCCTTGCGCTGTCCCAATAAATAAATATTTTTTTAAAAAGACTCTTTTTTCGGGCAGCTTTACTAGCTATACAGCAAAATTGAGAAGAAAGCCCAGAGTGTTCCCGCATGCCCCGTGTCCCCACACAGGCAGAGCTGCCCCATCATCAACATCCCCCACCAGAGTGGGACATTTGGTATGACCCGTCAACCTGCATTGACATAGCGCAAGGCCTCACTGCGTATGTTCCGTGGGTTTGGGCAAATGCAGCATGACGTGCCCCATCACCGTGCTATCATACTGAGTAGTTTCGCTGCCCTAAAAATCGTCTGTGCTTCGCTTATTCATCGCTCCCTGTCACAAAGACTGTTGTCGATATTTGGGGAAAAAATCCTTACAGTAGCCAGCATGGGAAAACTCGGATCTTCAGGGGATTTCCTTATATAGTCATTTCAGGGTTTGGCCTTGTTTTGTTTTGAATGAGATATGGGGAAGGGCACCATATTCTCAGGGGTAGCAGCCCCTAAAGGTCTAAATCTGGTCCTGTTCACAATGGGTAGGGGGTTGAGGAAAGCCTTACTCCTTGGAAATCCCAGGTTAAACATTCAGTGGTCGAACATTCATCCAGGGAGCTGAGGGGGGCGGGGGGAGACACCTGGATGGCTCAGTCAGTTAAGCATCGGATTCTTGGTTTCAGCTCGGGTCATGATGTCACAGTTTCCTGGGTTCGAGCCCCCTGTCGGGCTCTGCACTGACAGTGCAGAGCCTGCTTGGGATTCTCTCCCCCTCTCTCTGCCCCTCCCCTGCTTGCGCGTGCTCTCTCTCTCTCTCTCTCTCAAAATGCATAAATAAAACTTAAAAAAAAAATGAACCCTAGGGTAAACATCCAGTCGGTCCTGGCCTGATGAATCGAGAGCCTTGGGACCAGAGTAGGAGGGAGAAGTCCACACTGCGCACAGGACAACTGGTGACTTCACTGCCCCTTTCCCAAACCTGCGCTGAGCCCCTCCTCTTGGCCAGGCGTACTTTCTCATGCATCTTCTAGTTCCACGGTTCTCCAAGTGTAGTCCCCGGACCAGCAGCATCAGCACCACCGGGAATTTGGTCGAAATGCAGATGGTCCGCTGCTCCCACCTCAGAACTACTGAATCAGCACCTCTGGGTGGGACCCAGCAATGTTTGCTCTAACAAGCCTGCCATGTGGTTCTGATGCAGGCTCAAGTGTGAAACCTCTGCTTTACAGCTGCATCCCCCTGCTGACAGGAGGGGCTTTAGAGCCATTTCCAGATGAGGAAACTGAAGCTCAGAGAGAAAAAGCCACTCGCCCCGAGGTCACACAGTTAGTACTAAAATTAGCCTTTCTGACTGTGAAGTTGATGCTTCCCACAGCACTATAAGGACTAATGACTTCAAATATTTAACAACCAGGACCCCAAGGGATCAGACTGATTCCATCCGAGGAACTTCAAGAGGCCCCTCATTGGAGGGGGGTGGGGGAAAGGGGGTGACTATTAACACTTTTGTTCCTGGATCTGCAGTTCTAGGAGTCTGGGAGAAGGGGCTGCTAGCTAGGGCTCTGGGGCATTTAGAAGGCTCAGAGTATAGGACCTGTTACCAATGCGTAGGCAAGGAAATGTTTCAATATTTTAACAACTTGTGCTTACCAGCTGAACACCAGCCCTAAGGGTAGTTTGCTTCCCAAGAGAGGTTCCTGAAACTTGCATATCGGGTAGAGGGCCTGGAGCTACACAGCCCAAAAGAGAACATAGGTTCTCATAACAAACATCTTATGAGAGTACCTGTTCAACTGTGCTTCTCAAATTTGGCTGTTCATTGTGGAGTCTCCGGGGATTTTCTTTTGAATAATGATGCCTAGGTTTCATCCCCTAGAGATTCTGACTGAATTGGTCTGGGTCGTGGCCTGGGCATCGTTGTGGGTTTATTTGTTTTTGTATTTTTTTAAAGGACCCGTGACTCAGGATTGAAAACAATCCTATACGGGTTCCCTGAAGCCTGTAAGAGACTCCAGACTAAGAACCCCTGGTTTGTACCAGTATTTCCCAAGGCTGTGGACTTTAAAAAAAAAAAAAAGTACAGATTCTGAAGAGATTCGGATTCAGTAATCAGTGGGGCCCAGAACTGGGTGTTAGCAAGCTCCCCTGGTTTAGAAATCAGTGACAGGGGCAGCCCCTGCAGGCCGTGGTAACTGAGAGAGGCTCAGAGATTCTACCCCCCCCCCACCCCCCCAGCCCACCCGCAACGTAGTTGAAGCAACCAAGAACATTTTGCCAGGAAGTATCCAGAACCAATTTCCGCAGCTCTTCCTTCCCCTGTGCTGCAGAGACATTGCTTCAAAGAACACGCTCTGAAACAGCCTAAGACACCCTCCCCGGGGAGCCCTTTCCTGGCTGCACCTCAGCAGAGCCCCAGGCCTGCTCTGATTGCCTTTCTTTCCCATTAATCCTGGGACACCCTCATTTAGATGTGATCTGCATACATTTGCATATCGAGCTCCAGGGGCCCCCTTCCTCCTCCAACGCCCAACCCTGTGGCTTGTTGGGGGCAGGGGGAAGGGAGGAGAGAAATAAAACTAATGAATTCGCGAAGCCTGCCGAGATGTGTTTGAACCCCTTGCCGCGCTGGGACTTTGATACACCTGAAGCCGGGTTGCCGGGTTGAAGGGCCGATAGCACGGGCTCAGCGTGGATGCAGCAGGAAGGCAGACGCAGGAGGCCTCCCGAGGTGTAGCACCAGCGGTTGGGGCCCAGCTCCTGATGAGAGGCAATGCGGGATTTCTCCAATGGGAAAAGACGAGAGCAGCAGTGGAGGCTTTCGGAGAGGGGGCGGGGGGGGGGGGGGGGTAGGTGAGATTCCTTCCCAGCTTCAGAAGAACCCAGGTTGAGGACTCAGTCGGTTAAGCGTCAGACTTCCACTCAGGTCATGATTTCAGGGTTCGTGAGTTCGAGCCCTGCATCGGGCTCTGTGCTGACAGCTCGGAGCCTGGGGCCTGCTTCGGATTCTGCGTCTCCCTCCCTCTCTCTCTCCCTGCCCCTTGCCCACTCACACAGTGTCCTCATCTTTATAACGGGAGCAATAATCTGATTACGCAGTGATGAGAGCCACCCCGGACCGAATATCTTTTCCAGACCCCTTTGGAGGCTGGGAAGGAATCTGCTAACGGGGTGCAAGCGGAGGGGGTGCCAGGAGCCCTCAAGTCCTCACGGGCTGTCCCTGCAGCATGGTTCCGCCCTGCTCACAGCTGGCCAGCTTCCTTTGCCTCTGGCTCACTTTCCTAGTCTGGTCTTGAGCCTTCACATCACTGCTGGGAGCCTCCAGAATCCTTTTCAGTCCCTTCCCTTCCCTTCCCTTCCCTTCCCTCCCTCCCCTCCCCTCCCCTCCCCTCCCTTCCCTTTCATTTTTTTAAGGTAGACCCAACCAGTTTTGCCTGCTTGCAGCCAAGGCCCCCAGTTGACACAAGGACCATTCTGTTCCTTCTCCTCCACCCTCCTGAGTGTCTGGTTCTGATGTGCTTCTCTCCAGCCCCGCTCCTCCCCCCAGGCTCCCTTCCCTGCTTCTATGCCATTCATAGCACTCTTTCCTCCCTGGTCTTCCCGATTTCCCAACCATCTGTATATAATCCTATAGTGTGCCCCCCCCCCCACCCCATCTCCCGTGTCATCCAAACAGGTGACAAACTGTATAATTCTCTTAAATCCATCCGTCTGTATTCATCTACTCGGGGGCCATAACAAAGTACCACAGACTCGCGGGGCGGGGGGGGGGGGGGGGGGGCGCGGCTTACACAACAGACCCTTTTGGGTTTTTTAAGTTTATTTATTTTGAGAGAGCCTAGGAGGAGCTGAGAGAGAAGGAGAGAGAAAATCCCAGGCAGGCTCCGCGCTGTCAGCACAGAGCCCAATACAGCGCTCGAACTCATGAACCATGAGATCATGACCTGAGCTGACACCAAGAGTTGGATACTTAACCAGCTGAGCCCCCCAGGGACATCCTGGTCAAGACCAGGGTGTCGACGGGGTTGGTTTCTGCTATGGCCTCTCTCCTTGGCTTGTAGACAGCAGTCTTCGTGTCTTTGCACGTGGTCCCCTCTCTGAACAACCGTGTGTCCTAATTTTTCCTCTTATAAGACACCAGTCATATTGGATTGGCATCCACCCTAAAGACCTTGTTTTAACTTAATTACCTCTTTAAAGACCCTGTCTCCAAATACAGGCACATTCTGAGGTCCTAGGAGTTGGGACTTCAACATATGAATGGGGGGGGGCACACTTCAGCCCAGAACACCCTCCACCCTCTGCGTGGAGGTACCATTTCCTACCTGGTAGTGCTATAGCTCAGTCCCCTAGCCCCCGGCATCCACACCCCAGATTCAGCTTCTTGCTCAGCCCTCAGAAAGCTTCCATGCCCCCCAGTGTCTCCAGAATAAAGACTAAACTCCTTAGCCTGGCAGCCAAGGCCTCCTTTTACCCTCAGCACCATGACCAGGAAAAATGACAACACCGTCTAGCGCCTTGCTTTTCAAAGTGTAATTCTTGGACCTACAGCTTCAGCATCACACGGGGGCTTGTTAGAAATGCAGAATGTGGGGCGTCCAGGTGGCTCAGTTGGTTAAGAGTTCCGCTCTTAATTTCGGCTCAGGTCATGATCTCTTGGTTTGTGAGCTGAATCCCCACATCAGGCTCTGTGCTGACAGTGCTGAGCCTGCTTAGGATTCTCTGTCTCCCCTCTCTCTATGCCCCTATCCTGCTTGCACATGTGCGCTCTCTCTCTCTCAACATAAATAAATAAACTTCAGAAAATTAAAAAAAAAGACTTATGCTCTTGATTTCGGCTCAGATCGTGATCTCGCAGTTCATGGGTTCCAGCCCCACGTTGGGCTCTGTGCTGACATCGCAGAGCCTGCTTGGGATTCTCTCTCTCTCCCTCTCTCTCTTCTCCGTTCCTGCTTGAGCGCTCTCTCTCTCTCTCAAAATAAAAAAAGAAAAAGAAAAAAGAAAAGAAAAGAAAAGAAAAGAAAAGAAAAGAAAAGAAAAGAAATGCAGAAACTTAGGCCAGGCCCCAGAACTGCTGAATCAGAATCTGCATCACCTGAACAGACCCCAGGTGATCTGTATGCACACAGAAGCTGGAAAGGTGACAGGCACCAATGGTATCCAGAGAGGGACTCACAGGAGTGGGACCTGTCATCACCTGGTTGGGTCAGAAACTTGACTTTGTCCTGACAGAACCATCCGATTCACAGGAGTTGGGGCTGCACAGCAGATGACAATTCTGAACAAACGAATGAACTTGACTTCCCAGGGCTATTAGGAATGCCTAACTCACAAGTATGAACAAATGGAAAGGTTGCTGGGGATGGCCCCCCGATGGGAAAGGCAAGGTTCTCATCTCTCATTCCCATTCAGTAAACATTTATTGGGCCCTGCTGAGTGCTGGGCTGGGTGCTGGGCATCAGGCAGGCATATGGAATGAAAGGAAATGTGAGTTTTGTCCTGTAGGTGGTCACAAACCAGGAAGGGAGACAGATCACAAAGACATGCATTCAATTACCAGCATACACCCAGGGGGGCACCCACCCACCTCCTCCACTCCTCCTACTTCATTCTTAGAAGGCATCACGCTCTGGCCCCTGGACCTTTGCACTTTCCACCACCCCATTCTGCCTCAACCCTTCCACACCTCCCCTCTGTGCCCCCCTCTTGTGTCCGGCTAAATCTTATTCATCTTTTAGATTTCAGCTGAGATATCATTTCTTCCAAGAAAGTACTGCTGATTACTCCAACCTGGGAAGTGGGGTTCTTCTGTGCTCTCATGACTGCCCTCACTCCACCACTTCCCTTGCTGTGGCATTTTTCATAATTCAGAGTGAATTTCCTGTTTATTCATCTATCTCTCCCCACAGGCTGAGATGGTTACAAGGACAGGACCTTTATCCACTGTGTTCACTATATTCGCAAGTGTTTCTTAAGCACAGAAAAATAATAGTCATGCTAGTCAGCTTTGTTTTAATTCATACTATCCTAAGGCACTGTCCTAAGTATTTATATGTATTAACTCATTTAATCCTCACAGCTACTCAGTGAGCGGGTGCTATTATTTTTCCCGTTTCACAGATGAAGAAATAGAGACAACAGAGAAGTTAAGTAGCTCACCTAAGGAAACACAGCTATGAAGTGGCAAAGTAGGGGTTCAAACCCAAGCAGTCTGGCTCCAGAGTCTGCATATTGGAAGAGGGGGTGATTAACTCTTTTTTTAAATGTTTATTTATTTATTTTGAGAGACAGAAAGGGAGCACGTATGAGCAGGGGAGGGCAGAGAGGGAGAGAGAGAGAGAATCTCAGGCAGGCTCCACACTCAGCGCAGAGCCCAACTCAGGCTTGAGCGCACGAACCTCAGCCAAAATCAAAAGGCAGATGCTTAACTGACTGAGCCTGCCAGGCGCCCAAGGGGGTAATTGATTCTATGGAGAAGTCAGAAGTCAGGGAATGCTTCAGAAACAACACCTGAGCCAGATTTTGAAGCCTGCATAGGAGTTTGCCATGTTGGAAAGGAGCGGGGGATTTCAGACTTGATAACCTCCAATTTGTCAAGGCAACAGCATTTTCCCCAAGGGCAAAGGGAAGGAAATTGAACGGTGCTGCAGATCCTGGCCTACGAGGCTTAGACAGAGTGACTGCCTTAGCGTCCAGTTTCAGCCTGAGTCATGCATGAGTGGGGCGAGGCAGGTTACACACACCCTGGGGCTCTGGTCCTTCGGTCCCTGCGTGGGTGAGACGTACACTCCCCTCCCCTCTTGCTCAGAGACTCAAGGCTCCCTCCTGAATTGTGCCCCCGTTCCTCACAGGGATTGGCTCACCACCTCGGAAGGAAGGTCCCAGCAAGCGCACCTCTGGGCAGATGCAGGCCCAGCACAGATCTGGAGTCTGTAAGAAGAACCGAGGAGTTTCCCCAAAAACCCCACGCAGGCTGTCCTCAGCCTGACCTAACAAACCCTGGGATCCTCTTCTGGCTCAGGAGTCTCCCAACTTTTAAAGGCCCAGAACACTTTTAGGCAACTGGATCTCAAGAAATCCCCAGTATATAAGACAGATGAAGAGGTGTTCTTCTGCTTCCCACCTCTGTTGACCATGTCCCTCGCAAGGACCCCGAGGCCTGATCTAGCCCAGCCACTTCTTTTTACTGTTAGGAAAACTGAGGCTGGAGGAGGGAAGAAGTTTGCCAAGAACAAGAACGCAGGACAAGTCAGGGCCAGCACCCAGACGGGAACTTGGGTCTCCTGAATCGGACCAGCACTCTTCTCGGCAAACAGCACCTTCTCTCCTGTCCTCTCGGTCGTGGCCTCTCCAATACAACTGGAGGACTTTACCCCTACCTTCATTCCTCCTACCCAATCAGTCAGTCAGTCAGCAGGCGTTTACCAGGCTCCTTCTAAGTTTCAGGCACTGAGCCGGGCCCCTCACCTCAGTGAGTGACGGAGTGATGTGTGTAAGACAAACACATTCGCAGACATTTACGATCCCCTCTGATAGAGCCACAGTGGAGACCACGCATCCTTTATTCTCAGGGCCTGGTACAAAGTAGGTGCTCAATAAATATGTGTGGAGGGGCGCCTGGGTGGCTCAGTCGGTTAAGCATCCGACTTCGGCTCAGGTCATGATCTCACGGTTCATGGGTTCGACCCCCGTGTCGGGCTCTGTGCTGACAGCTCCGAGCCTGGAGCCCGTTTCGGATTCTGTGTCTCCTCCTCTCTCTGCCCCTCCCCCGCTCATGCTCTGTCTCTCTCTCTCTCTCTCAAAAATAAATAAACATTTAAAAAAATTTAAATCAATGTGTGTGGAGCACAGAGGAAGAAGTGACGTGGGGACCAGTGGGCCGACGGGAAGGAGGGCCAAGTGACACTTCAGAGCCCCTCCCTCTCCCTCTCTGACCCCCCACCACTCAGCACCTCGGATGTCTCTGTCTGTAACGTGACAGTGATGACCGGCTAAAGACAGGAATACTCAGACCCAGACCTTGCCTGAGCTCCCAGCTTTGTGTACCGGCTGGTCTAGACCCAGGCTGTCCGACCCCTATGGTCACGAGGCCCATGTGCCTGTTTCAATTTAAATTAATTAAAATTACATAAAAGGTAAAATTCAGTTCCCCAGTCTGACTAGCCACACTTCCAGTGCTCAAAGGCCACATGTGGCTAGCGGCGACCCCACCAAATGGTGCAGGTTAAAGGTCACTGGCATCATCACAGAAAGTTCCCCTGAACTGTGCTGCTAGTCTCTAGCAGCAACTGGCAGATTTTGAATGTCAAGGACCAGTCCATGTTCAAAAATATTTGGGAAAGGACACAAGATTGGCAACTCTTTGGGGCACCTGGCTGGCTCAGTCCGTAGAGCATGGAACTTTTGATATCGCGGTCATGACTTTGAACTCCATATTGAGTGTAGACATTACTTAAAAAAAAAATTGCCAGGGGGCGCCTGGGTGGCACAGTCAGTTAAGTGTCCGACTTCAGCCAGGTCACGATCTCGCGGTCCGTGAGTTCGAGCCCAGCGTCAGGCTCTGGGCTGATGGCTCAGAGCCTGGAGCCTGTTTCCGATTCTGTGTCTCCCTCTCTCTCTGCCCCTCCCCCGTTCAAGCTCTGTCTCTCTCTGTCCCAAAAATAAATAAACGTTGAAAAAAAAATTGCCAGAAAAATTTTCATTTTGCCAGAAAAATTTAAATGCAGTAATAATGATTTAAATTTTTTTAATCTTTATTTTTGAGAGAGAGAGAGACAGAGTGTGAGTAGGGGAGGAACAGAGACAGGGAGACACAGAGTCTGAAGCAGGCTGCAGGCTCTGAGCTGTCAGCACAGAGCCTGACGCAGGGCTTGAACCCATGAACCGTGAGATCATGACCTGAGCTGAAGCTGGATGCTTAACCGACTGAGCCACCCAGGTGCCCCAGTAATGATTTAAAAAAGAAGAAGAAGAGGGGCACCTGAGTGGCTCAGTTAAGTGATGGGCCTTGGCTCAGGTCATGATCTCATGGTCCATGAGTTCCAGCCCCGCATCAGGCTCTGTGCTGACAGCTCAGAGCCTGGAGCCTGTTTCGGATTCTGTCTCCTCTCTCTGGAGGATTCTGTCTGTCCCTCCCCCACTCAACTCTGAATCTCTCTCTCTCTCTCAAAAAATAAACATTAAAAAAATTAAAAGAAGAAGGAGAAGGAGAAGAAGATGGCTACTAGAAGTAATATGAAATCATGTACTGGGTCCTAGGCTTAAATAGCCCATATTAAGGGATATTCATGGAATAATTGGAGAAATTTGAATTTAGATTTTATATTGGATAATTGTACTGTGGTTGTATAGACGATGGTCTATATTCTTCAGTGATTGAGGTGGAGGATTTAGGGGTGAAATATGAACATGTCTGCAACTAACTCCCTTGTGATTCAGGAAAAAAGTATTATGTATATTTATAAAAATATAAACAGGGGTGCCTGGGTGGTGCAGTCGGTTAAGCGTCCGACTTCAGCCAGGTCACGATCTCGCGGTCCGTGAGTTCGAGCCCAGCGTCAGGCTCTGGGCTGATGGCTCAGAGCCTGGAGCCTGTTTCCGATTCTGTGTCTCCCTCTCTCTCTGCCCCTCCCCCGTTCATGCTCTGTCTCTCTCTGTCCCAAAAATAAGTAAAAAACGTTGAAAAAGGGGCGCCTGGGTGGCGCAGTCGGTTAAGCGTCCGACTTCAGCCAGGTCACGATCTCGCGGTCCGGGAGTTCGAGCCCCGCGTCGGGCTCTGGGCTGATGGCTCAGAGCCTGGAGCCTGTTTCCGATTCTGTGTCTCCCTCTCTCTCTGCCCCTCCCCCGTTCAAGCTCTGTCTCTCTCTGTCCCAAAAATAAATAAACGTTGAAAAAAAAAAATTAAAAAAAAAACAAAAAAACAAAAAAACAAAACGTTGAAAAAAAAATTTTTTTAAATAAAAAACAGAGGGGCGCCTGGGTGGTTCAGTTGGTTTCCAACTCTTGATTTCAGCTCAGGTCATGATCTCATGGTTCGTGAGTTTGAGCCCCTTGGGATTCTCTCTCTCCCTCTCTCTTTGCCCCTCCCCTGCTCATGCACACACACTCTCTCAAAATAATATTAAATATATATATATGTATATGTAGTGGCTCAGTTGGTTAAGCAGCTGACTTCTGGCTCAGGTCATGATCTGGTGATTCGTAAGTTCAAACCCTGCATCAGTCTCTGCAGTATGGAGCCTCCTTAGGATTCTCTCGCTCTCCCTCTCTCTCTGCCCCTGCCCAGCCCACGTGCACATTCTCTCTCTCAAAATAAATAAACATTAAAACAAATTTAAAAATATATAAATATAAACATAAATGAACATAAATCTAAACATAGAAGGAGCAAATGTTTCAATATATTAACAACTGGTGAATCTAACAAAAACAAAAAATAAATAAAACAAAAAACAAACAAAAACCTGGTGAATCGAGATGAAGATTACAGGAGTGCTCACTGTACTATTCCTGAAACTTTTCTGAAAGTTTAAGAATCTTTTGAAATAAAAAGTTGGGGGAGGGGAATCAGAAGTCAAGACAGTGGTTCCTCTGCTGCCAGGGAAAGAGACAAGGAGCCTTGAAGGCCTGGCTGATGCCCTAGGGCTTGACATGGGACATTGGTTACATGTTGGTAGTGGGTTACGTTGTATCCCTCCCCCCCCCCCCAAAAAGCTATATCCATCTGAATCTGTGAATGTGAGCTTATGTGGAAAAAGGGTTTTTGCAGATGTAATTGAGTTAAGGATTTTGAGAGGAGGTCATTCTGGATGAGGGTGCACCCAAATCCAATGACTGGTGTCCTTATGAGATCTGCCCAGAGACACAGAGAAGAAGGCCACGTGAAGACGGAGGCAGAGGTTGGAGGGATGCGGCCACAAGCCAAAGAACTCCTGGAACCACCAGAGGCTGGAAGAGTCAAGGAACGATTCTCCCCCAGAGCCTCCAGAGGGAGCATGGCCCAGCTGACGCCTAGATTTCAGACTTCTGGCCTCCAAAACCAAGAAATAAATTTCTGTTTGTGGTCATCTGTCAGAGCAGCTCTAGGACACTAACATGGGCGTATTCACTCCATGAAAATTCATCAAGCTGTATACACCTAAGATTTGTGCACATTTCCCTATGTGCGTTATACTCCTTTAAAATTTTACTTAGGGGCGCCTGGGTGGCTCAGTCGGTTGAGCATTGGACTCTTGATTTCGGCTCAGGTCATGATCCCAGGGTCATGGGATCAAGCCTAATGTCAGGCTCTGTGGTGAGTGTGGAGCCTGCTTAAGATCCTCTCTCTCTCTCTCTCTTTCCCTCTGCCCCTCTCCCCACCTCATGCACTCTCTCTTTAAAATAAAAAAAATTTTTTAAAAATTTTACTTAAGAATGACTACTATCAGCATTCACTTATCTAAAAATTTTAAAAGAAAAATTTTCGTAAGGACATAATCTCAAAAGAGAAGATGGACCCTTAAAATGAAATTAAACTTTATGACACTATTTTTCTTCATTTTCCTAAGAATCTGCAAACATATCTCATCACAGATAAGCACCAGCTACAGACGGACTGCATCAGAATCACGGGGGGGGCTTTAAACAATCCAGAATCCCAGACAGAGGTCACCGAGAAAGGATAGGGAGTCCAGAAATAGACTTGAATACATGTGGGAATTTAGTATATGCTAAAGGTGGCATTTCAAATTAGTGGGGGAAGACAGATTACTCAATATGGTGTTGGTTCAACTGGCTAGCCACTTGGAAAAAAATAAAGCTGTATCTCTACCTCATTCCAATCTACCAAAATAAATTCCAGATGGATGAAAATGTTAATTAAGAAAAAAAAAAAAAACCATCCTAAAAGGACTACAAGAGAATGTGAGGCGTTTTCCTTTTATAATCTGGAGGTAGGAATTGCCTTTAACAAACATTTACTGAATTCTTATTCTCTAACTTTGTGCTTGGTGCTAAGAGATGTGTGGGAACAAGGGTGCTTGGCCTCCAGGAGCCCATCATACTACTGAGGGTGATCTAAATCCCTGGTGCCCAGGTTTTAAGATTTCACTAAGCATTAACAATCTTTAAATTCTTTGCTTTTTAATAATCTTAGAGTGAGGAAAGCATTTCTACGCACAATACAAAAATCACAAATTTGTTACAAAAAAAAGGTTAATAAAGTGTACTACAGAAAAACAAATGGCCAAAAACACAAAAACAGAAACAAAACAAAACAAAATAAAAACAAATGGCCCTGAGGGCAGGGGAATGAAGATAGATTGCTTAATGGGTATGAGGTTTTCTTTTGGGGGGATAAAAATATTTTGGAACTTGATAGAGGTGGTGGTTGCACAACATCAGATTTCAGATTTCCGGCCTCCAAAACCAACATTATGAATGTACTAAATAGTACTGAATTGCAAACTTTTAAATGATTGATATTATGTTATGTGAATTTCACTTCAATTAAAACGATAAATAGAAATGCAGTTTTTAAAGTCAACTTAAAAACTCCAAATGCCTCACTGGGAAAAAATTTTTGCAATACAAAGGGGATACAAAAAATTCATTTCACGAATATACAAAGAGTTCTTACAAATCAATAAGACAAAGATAAACAATCCAGGGTTGCTGAGGGCATGGAATAACAGACAACCTCATATATGTCATTGGTAAGAATGTAAATTGGTATGAACTTCTGGGAATGTAATTTTGAAATACTGTAATTTATTTATTTATTTATTTATTTATTTATTTATTTATGTTTATTTATTTTTGAGACAGAGAGAGACAGAGTGCGAGTGGGGGAGGGGCAGAGAGAGAGAGGGAGACACAGAATCCGAAGAAAGCTCCAGGCTCTGAGCTGTCAGCACAGAGCCCGATGCAGGGCTCGAACCCACGAACCATGAGATCATGACCTGAGCCGAAGTCGGATGCTTAACCGACTGAGCCACCCAGGTGCCCCTGAAATACTGTAATTTAAGTGGACATAACTTTTGGCCCAGCAATTTCACTGCTGAGGTTTGTTTTTTTTTTTTTTTTTTTTTTTTTTTTTTACGAATATCCTTACACAAGAGTTCATTGTATTATCCTTGCAACTCAAGGGGCCATCCAGGTTCAAAGGTGTTTTTTGCTTCACTGTTTATAAGAACAAACAAATGAATATAAGTGGCCATTGGTAGGGAACTGGTTAAATATGGCGCATCCACTGGGTAGTGAATCTTCTTTCGTCATTGAAAAGAAAAAGATGGGGGCGCCTGGGTGGCGCAGTAGGTTAGGTGTCCTACTCTTAGTTTCTGCTCGGGTCATGATCTTGCGGTTTCATGGGTGGGAGCCCCACATCTGGCTCTTTGTGGCCGGGTGTAGAGCCTGTTTGAGATACTCTGTCTCCCTCTCTCTCTGCCCCTCCCCCACTGGCACTGTCTCTGTCTCTCTCAAAATAAATCAATAAACTTAGGGAAAAAAAAGAAGAAGTTGTATCTATATGTTCTTGTGGAAAATTATCCAACACAAGAACTTTATTTTTTTTTTAATTTTTTTTTTTAACATTTATTTATTTTTGAGACAGAGAGAGAGCATGAACAGGCGAGGGTCAGAGAAAGAGGGAGACACAGAATCTGAAACAGGCTCCAGGTTCTGAGCTGTCAGCACAGAGCCCGACGCGGGGCTCGAACCCACGGACCGTGAGATCATGACCTGAGCTGAAGTGGGACACTTAACCAACTGAGCCACCCAGGCGCCTCTATATATTATTTTTGAAGTTTAATTTTTTTAAATTATGAAATAGCTTAGGCATAGGGAAAGTATGGATAAAAATGAAACAAACTCAGGTTTCCCCCACCTGATTAAGTAATTTAACATGACGGACACAATTTGAAGATCCCTGTGCATTTCTCTATGACCCACCCCCTTCTCTTTCCCTAAAAGTAGCACCATTCTGAATTTGGTTTTATCAGACATGTGTGTTTTTATTCCTATGCCTTGAAATTCTTTTTAAAACTTCCATACCTATCAGTAAAAAACATACTGTTTTGTATATCTTTGTATATACTTTTTTGGTATATTTTGTATATAAATAACGTTAAGTTTTGCACTATCGCTCTTAGACCCGGGCAAGTCAGGTCTTGGGTCCAGAGCTTTATGGGGGTCTCCCTCTGGCTCTTCTGTGTCTGTGCCCCTCTCCATGGGACAGGGGGGCCAAGGGAATGCACACATGTCACGCCTCTGAGCCTCTGTGACAGGACACTCAGGGTACACAGGACCCCAGGACTCCCAGTGAGATAGCCTCCAGGACTTTTTCCAGGATCCCTCCTCTTGAAGGTGGGCCATCTACCTGAATGTGCACCCTTAGACCAGAGGGGTGGCCAAGGGCCAAATGTTTGGGAAGGGGTGGGGTGGGGGGGCAAAAGGAGCGGAGCTTGGGCTGGAGTGCGCAACACAGGGCGGGGGGGGGGGGGGGGCGGTGAGGTGGGATGCAGATAGGGCGTGGGCCTGTGTTTATATTCTTGCCTTGGGCTCCCCACCCACCCCCCACAACCCCCCCTATACACACACGTTAAAGTCAGTACGTTTGACAACTTGCTTCTCCGCTCAACATTACATTTTTTAGCGTGATCGATTTCCATGCCTATACAGTATTTCTTTAAAGTCTTAAAAGTTTCGGATCCCTGGCCCATCACCCAGGGGATTCTGACGTGGGGGAGGGACCAGACAGGGCTGAAAGCTCCTGCATCCTCTGGAAGCTCTGTGTGATGCCGCTGGGCAGCCCGGTTTGGGAACCGTGGGAGATAAGCCCCTCTGGGCATGCCTCTGGCTTTGTACAGGCTAACACTGTCACTTTCTGCTGCCCCTCCATGGGGTCCCCAAGGTCTGCCTGGACGGGCCACTCACAGGGCTCACGCCACCAGGCCAGAGGCCTGGTTCCCGAATCTGGGACCAGACGGAGGCAGCGGGCGCCCCCTGCTGGGGACAAACGCGAGTTGAGCGGATGCGTCCTTCCAAGCCCCCGCTCCGCTACTCTCACCCAGGCTTTCTCCATCCTTTAATGTGCATTTGGGCCTACTCCACGTGGACACAGGTAATTGCCATCTTCTTTGCCTCCTGCGTTTCTACGAAGATGGCAGTATCTGTGCACGGAACACAGATATTCTAATAGCTTCCTTTTATGGAGCCTTTATTAGGAATGAAGGAGTGCGGTGGCACAGGGTCTGCGGGCTCAGGTCCTGGTCCAGTCCTCTGATCACTGTGTGACCTACAGCAAGTCATTGAACCCCCGAATAGCTCAGGTCCCCATGAGCAAAATGGGGCAGTAATGTCCCTGATCTCACAAGACTCCTTTGAGGATTGGAGTTTAAAGTGACGCCTGGCATGTGGCAAGGACCAGTCACTGTTAGATGCCAGACCCAGGCATCTATTGATTACTCAAAGTGACAGAGAGCTTACTGGTGCCAGCTGCTGTTCCATGTTCTTTCTGTTGATTATATCATTTAATCATTACAACTCCATGACATGAGCGTGCTTATATTCCTCTCCCGTTTCCAGAGGAGGAAACTGAGGCACAGAGGACGAAGCAACTTGGTTAAAGACTCACAGCCTGTCACGGTGAACCATGATTTGAATCCAGGCAATTGTACTCCAGACCCCATGTTTTTGTTTTTTAATGTTTTTAGATGTTTATTTATTTTTGAGACGGAGAGAGACAGAGCACGAGCGGGGTAGGGACAGAGAGAGAGGGAGGCACAGAATCTGAAACAGGTTCCAGGCTCTGAGCTGTCAGCACAGAGCCCAATGTGGGGCTCAAACCCACAAACCACGAGATCGTGACCCGAGCCGAAGTCAGATGCTTAACTGACTGTGCCACCCAGGCGCCCTAAGAGCCCATACTTTTTATTTATTTATTTTTGAGAGAGAGAGAGACAGAGAGAATGAGCGGGAGAGGGGCAGAGAGAGAGAGAGAGAGAATCCCAAGCAGGCTCCACACTGTCAGCATGGAACTCAATGTGGGGCTTGAAATCACAAACCATGAGATCGTGACCTGAGCCAAAACCAAGAGTCGGATGCTTAGCCCACTGAGCCACCCAGGCACCCCCAGAGCCCATAGTTCTTTTTTTTAATTTTCTTTTAACATTTATTCATTTTTGAGAGACAGAGACAGAGTGTGAGTGGGGGAGGGGCAGAGAGAGCGGGAGACACAGAATGCAAAGCAGGATCCAGGCTCCGAGCTGTCAGCACAGAGCCCGACATGGGGCTCGAACCCATGGACCATGAGATCATGATCTGAGCTGAAGTAGGACGCTTAACCGACTGAGCCACCCAGGCGCCCCTAGCCCATACTTTTTTTCTCCAGATAGTGAAGTTCCTTCTTAAAAGGTGCCCGTATTTTTTTTTATATGAAATTTATTGTCAAATTGGTCTCCCTACAACACCCAGTGCTCATCCCAAAAGGTGCCCTCCTCAATACCCATCACCGGCCCCTCCTCTCCCTCCCACCTTCCATCAACCCTCAGTTTGTTCTCAGTTTTTAAGAGTCTCTTATGCTTTTAGCCGATACTTTTAATCACTAGGTCCTCACGGTAATCTGGTGAGGCATGTACGATGACTATTATACTGCTGGGACCACTGAGGCTCAGAGAGGTGAAGTGACTTGCCTCAGATCAAACAACAAAATTAGTGCCCGGGCCGGGACTCGTCCCAGTTCTGTCTCTCTGAGTTGTCTCATGTAAGTCCATGACAAGCCAGAAGGCATGGTGGACCAGTGCGACAAGCGAGGATGCTGGACTGAGATGGTTGAGTGCCTTGCTCAAGGTCACAGAGCCAGTCAGTGGGGAGCTTTGTCTGTTGGTGGCGGGGCCCAAGGATATTCTGTCTGGGGCCCAGCACCTCCCCGGCGCCCTGCTGCCGCCCCTGGCCATCTCTTGTCTGTATGAGCCCAGCTCCAGTTCCCAGGCATCCGAGTTTAGCACCGCTTGCTTCTGGGCCAGCCTCAGCACAGCTGTCAAAATTGCGCACTCCAGCTGTCACTCAGCCTGAGCCTGGCCTCCGCATTGGGTGCTGGGGCTTCCTGTCTGGCTTAAGGCTCAGAATCCACTCTCCTGCCCTCCGGGAGGCAGCTGGGACCGTGGAAGGAGTAGGAGTTTAGAACCAAACAGTCCCCAGTCCAGGGTTTAAATCTAGCCGTGCCCCTTCATTTCTGCACAACCTCGGGCGAGTTTTCTCATCTCCCTGGACGGCCATTTCGTCACCTCTAAAATGGGGGGCGGTGGGGGGGGGAGGAAGATTGACACTTTGCAGGCTCCTGTGAGGCTGAAACACAACAAGGCATATACAGCATCTGGTACACCCTGCTCAATAAATGTTCGACCCCTCTGCCAGCCCTTTGCTCCGGACCCCTGTCTCCTGTTGTTCATGGCTCCTCTTGATAGGCCCAGTAGTCCCCACCTTCCCTTCCACGATGGTCACTTGACCTGTAGATGTCTGCAGGCCTGGGCTGAGCTGGCGTAGAACAGGCATCCTCTGTGGTGCCGGGGACTGAGGGGGAAGGCACACAAGCCCTGGCTCAGAAGCCGAATATCATTACGACATAGGCTCCGTCATTGGTCAATGGCCTAACAAAGACTGGTTGAGCACCTACTATGTGCCGGAAACTGTTCTTGGTAATGGGGCTCCAGGGGGAAACCAGAAAATCAAGATCCCTGTTTGCCATACAGCACTAAGAACTCACCTGTTCAGTGTTCAGCTGCTGGGTGGGGCCCCATACATGATGCTACGAGCCCATATTCACTGTGAGCCTGCACTGTTTTCCACACATTGTTACACTGTTTCATTTAATGCTCATAGATACCACGTGAAGTATTAAAACCATCCCCAATTTATAGGTGAGGCAGCGGAGATGTGGAGTTAAGTAACTTGAAGAGGTGGGGGCTGACTGTAGACAGTGTGATTCCAGGACCTGAGCTTAACTGGGTTGCCACACATTCTCCCTTTCACTCTTCAAAGTCTGTGTTGTTATTCCCATTTTACAGATGAGGAAACTACGACTCAGAGGGAATGAGAGCCGGCCAAGGTCACACAACATATAAATGTAGGTTCTGGAATACTTGCACCGTAGGTGCAGCCCAACTCCAGACCCCATGTTACCCCTGGCTCATTCAACAACCATTTTCTTCCCAGTAGAGAAAAAAAAAAATCAGACCTGGGTCTGGCCTTGGGAGGCTAAATCTGTTGAGGATGCTGGGAGATAACTGGCAGCATTACACCGTGGTATATGTTATGACAGAGGCATGTAGAACGTGCTAGAGGAAGATACACTAGGGAGAGAGCAACTCTGCTGGGAAGGAGTCCCGGAAGGCTCCCTGGAGGAGGTAATGCTTAAGGTGGACGTGGGAAGATGAAGAGCCTTAGAAGGATCAGATGGAGTTGGGGGGAGGAGGACTGCCTGACGGCATACACACGATGTGGCTTCTTTGTAGGTGTGGGACTATTTGGGCCACTTAATTTTTCTGTTTATCTCAAATCCATTCACTGCCCTTCTCCTGCTCCTCTTCTTATGGTAGAGGCTGGTCCCTGCAAACCATGCCTCCTGGGCTCCTTTGCCAACTGGCTTCTGGCTGGGTTCAACCAACGGGAAGCCCTGGTGAGAGAGGAGAGCAAAATGAAAGGAGAAGTCAGGGCATTTCTCCCCATCCCGGTCAGCCTTGGGAGGGCAGGGGATGGCTGCAGCAGCCAGGATGTCTCCTCCAGAGTTGCGGCTTCTGCTAGAAAGGCTACAAAGGCTCCTCTTTGTGGCCCCAGTCACTGGTAATGCCATCTCTTCCCTGCAGGGCTCCAGCCCTAGGGGAGGTCATGGCTTCCTGAGTGGTTGATAATCTCAAATTTGCCTCGGCTTCCCCAGGGGGTCGATCTTTCTGCTCACCCAGCAAACTTTGTAACTAACTCTCCATATTAGATGCCTCTTTAGAATCAACTGGTACAGATCTTATTATCCTTGGGTAGACCTTTGATACTTTATGTCTCTGCTTCGCAACCTATAAAAGGAGGGCTCATTGATTCATTCAACAAATAGGAATGTAGTGGCTTCCTCATGATGCAAACTATGCTAAGTATTGGGAATATCACAGGCAACAAGACACCTTAAAAGACATGAAAATCCAGGGGCTGCCTATCCTTCATGTCTCTGTGATGATCAGATGAGATGTCCGCATAAATGTCACCTGCCGCCTGGTTTTCAGGAACTGCCGCCACAGGCAAACACTGTTTGCCTGCAGCCTGTTTTCTGAATCCAAGTGTTCTGGTCCCAAGGCCATACCCCACCTTTCCACCAATCCTAAAAGAGAAAAATTTAGGACAAATAAAAAGAAACCTTAATTTACACCATGGGAAGTCAACTTAAGGGACTCATTATCTCAAGTGGTGGTACAGTTTCAAGCTATAAATAGGTTTTTAAGAACAGGTTTAGCTAAATCCATAGATGGCGTGGCACCGAGACAGAAGGTAGAGATGGACCCTGGAGCACCCACCTGCTGAGTGCCTACTCTCAGCTCTGCTGCCCTCCTGGGGCATCTAGTACAGTGGAAGGAGCACTGGACCGGGAGTCAGGGAACCAGGGTTTGAATCCCAGCTCTGCTAACCATCAAGTACATAATCTTGAACTAGTCACTTCACTGCTCCTGCCCCACAGTTTCCTCATCTGTCACATGGGACTATTGAGAGTACCTAGGATCTCTGGTTGTTGGGATGATTACAGTTTAAAAATGACTATGAAGGGGCACCTGGGGGGCTCAGTCAGTTAAACATCTGACTCTTGATTTCAGCATAGGTCTCGCGGTCCACGAGTTCAAGTCCCACGTCAGGCTCTGCGCTGACAGGAGCCTGTTTGGGATTCTCTCTCTCCCTCTGTCTCTCTGCCCCTCCCCCACTCTCTCTCAAAATAAATAAATAAAATTTTTTAAAATGTTGGGGCTGCTGGGTGACTCAGTCAGTTAAGCCTCTGACTCTTGGTTTTGGCTCAGGTCATGATCTCATGGTTCATGAGTTCAAGCCCTGCATCAGGCTCTGGGTGGACAGCATGGAGCCTGCCTGGGATTCTCTCTCTCTCTCTCTCTCTCTCTCTCTCTCTCTCTCTCTGCCCCTCCTCCACTCTCTCCGTCTCTCAAAATAAACATAAAAAAAATTTTTTTTATGGGGTGCCTGGGTGGCTCAGTCGGTTGAGCATTCAACTTTGGCTCAGGTCATTATCTCTTGGTTTGAGTTTGAGCCCCATATCCAACTCTGTGCTGACAGCTCAGAGCCTGGAGCCTGCTTCGGATTCTGTGTGTGTGTCTATCTCTCTGCTCCTCCCCTGTTCGCACTGTCTCTCTCTCTCTCTCAAAAATAAACATTAAAAAAAATTTTTTTTAGGGGCACCTGGGTAGCTCAGTCAGTTGGGTGTCTGACTTCGGCTCAGGTCATGATCTCACAGGTGGTGGGTTTGAGCCCCACGTTGGGCTCTTGGCTGACAGCTCAGAGCCTGGAACCTGCTTCGGATTCTGTATCTCCCTCCCTCTCTCTCTCTCTCTCTCTCTCTCTCGCTCTCTGCCCCTTCCCCACTCGCACTGTCTCTTTTTTTTTTTTTAATTTTTTTAAACATTTATTTATTATTGAGAGACAGAGAAACACAGAGCGTGAGCAGGGGAGGGGTAGAGAGGGGGAGACACAGAATCCGAAGCAGGCTCCAGGCTCTGAGCTGTCAGCCCAGAGCCTGACGCAGGGCTTGAACTCACAAACTGCAAGATCATGACCTGAGCCAAAGTCGGTCGCCCAAGCAACTGAGCCACCCATGCACCTCTCTGTCTTTTAAAAATAAATAAATATTTGAAAAATTTTTAATTGTTTTAAATAAAAAATGCATAAGAAGCACCTACTGTATCATTCGGTATTTGGTAAGTGCTCAGTAAACATTTACTAGTATGATTAATCCTCCCCAATCCTATTAGAAATTCACTGTGTGATCTTGAGCAAGTCTCTTTCTCTGGGCTTCAGTTTCCTCACCTGTAAAATGGGAAAATAGTAACCACCCTAGCTCAGGAAAGAACAGTTAAAGTATCACCTATTACTACTATTACTACATGAGCAACCGTACAACAATCGAAAAGTGTGGAGTCTGGGGCCACATTGCCTGGTTTCCAATCCCAGCTCTACCCCCTACTTAGATTCCTTTACTGCTCTGTGCCTGTTTCCTCATACCTAAAATGGAGACAATGATGGCAACTACCTCACAGGGTGGTTGTGAGGATTAAATAAATTAATGCAGGTGAAGTGCTTAGAACAGTGACTGGCAACAGAGTATTTTAAGTGTTGCGATTACTAAGCATACAGCACTTGGCACCTCAAGTGCTTGGGGCTTTGAAATCAGATAGACCTGCGTCTACATCCCACCCTCCTGGTGGTGTGACTTTGGACAAATCACCACCCTTCCCTGAACCTCAGCTTCCTCTTCTCTACAATGCAAAATGAGAACGACCCCTGCTTCCTTAAGGCACCATGATGCAGCAAAGTGCATGTGCAGCCTGGCACATGGTAGGTACTCGTTCAAAGTGTTTCCCTCCTCTTTCCCTCTTGGTTCCTCTTAGCACTTCTCTCAATGGTGTGCCCTGTCCTTCTGACCCAGACCCACTTCGCTGCTTCTAAAAAATCCCATCGGGGCTAAGGCCACAACTACAAACTGCATGTTTTGGTGGGAAGAACCGTGGGATGGCGGTCGGAAAACCGGGGTTGGCTTGCTTCTTTTTGTAACGGAAGGACTCTGACATGCTGTTTCCAACGTGACCTTGGGCCGTGAGCTTTCTGTCTTTGGGCCTTGGGCTCCTCAGTTCTGTTCCATGATGAGGTTGTTGCCTTTTATTTACATCATGACATTCTGCAATCTTGTGATTTGGTGCCAAAGACCAAGGTTAGGGTTGAGCCTTAGTTGGGCTGGGGATGGAATGGTGCTGTGGGACTAGTCCTGAGTACCCCCAACATCCTTGGCAGAGGTGACTTGTCAGAGTAGTGGCAAGTGGTGGGGGTTGGGGGTGGCTCTACAGAGCTGAGAAATCAGGTCCTCATGGGAAACCTGCTCAGGGAGTGCAGAACCAACCTGTCATCATCCATGTCGGCCCAGCTTTCCGGGGCTGCTCTGGGGGCCTGATCCTGCTGGATGGGAGGTAGGAGGTGACGAGGGGACCTAGGCCATCCAGAGGCCTCATGCTTTATTACCCCTCGCAAAGCCTGCTCCTAGTAAAGGACCAGGGAAACCCCCTCATACTCGAGTACACACAGATTTTAACAACTCAAAGCACATTTGCCCTTTTAAAGTTGTTTTTTTTTTTTTTTTTTTTTTTAATAGGAGTCTTTTGAGATTCTTCCTCTCCCACCCCATTTGTGTTTTTCAATTGAGGAAAGTAACTAGCGCAACGCAGAATTAGGGACAAAGGAGAGCACCCGGCTTAAACAAAAAAGTAAGGCCAAAGGTGGCATTTGCAGTATCAGGAGAAAGGGGCCTACCTGAAGGGCTGTAGACCTTTAAATACACCTACACAGGTCTACACTGAGCAGACGAGGGTTGTGGAGGAGGTCTTGACCTCCATCTCTATTAATGCAACAAATACGTAAACAAAGTTCACTAAGGGCCGCGCTTTGATTCCCTCCATTTTCCCGCATGCAGCCATCCGGGCTTGCCTCCCGAGTGCCTTGTTGTGATTTTGGACCAGCCACTTACAATCTCCCGACCCGTACAGTTTCCCCATCTGGACAAGGATTATATGCTCCCCTCCTCCCAGGACATATCAAACCTAATCGGGAAGGATTCGATTAGGCTCGATAAGAGCGTTAAGTCATCGGTCACGAGCCAGGCGAAATGACTAATGATGTCTACTCCTCTCCCGCCAAGTTAAAACCTCCCGGTGGCCCACACTCTCAGGATTGGTTCCGGGAGGGGCGTGGCCAGGTCACTGAAAGCCACGCCCCCAGACGTGGGGCAGCCTTCGCCGCGCCCAACCCTGCGGCCCAGGGAAGGGACCCAGCAATGACGTCTCATAACCACTCCCAGTGTAACCCTCCGCCAAGCGAGAAAGTAGTTCCCAGCCCATAGCGGACTCCGTCACCCATACTTGGCAACATATAAAATCCTAGACTCTCTCCGGACTGGACTAGGGTTCTGAGGCCTCAGGGCGACCTGCCGACACACCGGAAAGCGGTCTTTCTCTGGGTCGGCGTAGGAAGTAGTTCCGGCCTACGGTGGGCCGATGGGTCCCTCCGCAGCGGGGGAAAGAGGATGGCGACCTCGTCGATGCCGGAGTCGGAAAGAAGCACGGCTACGAAAGCGTCAGGTGAGCGTCTGGTAGAGTCAGGTCGCCCCACTGCACCCTGCCGCGAAGTGGGGCCAGAATACGGGGATAGCCGGCGGCGAGCTCCCGGGCCGGCGGGGCTGTCCGAACAGGGCCCCGGGGTCCCAGGCCCTTTAGTCGCTCTCGCACTTGCCTGAGCGGAAACCCGGCGCCGCCACAAGATGGCGTCGGGCCTGGAGCGCAGGCAGCGCCGGGGACAGCCCCGAGTCGCCAGGCCCCGGGACCGTCGCTGTCAGCCCCCTCCGCATGGGAACCAGGGGAGGGGGGGGAGCGAGCCACTGACCCAGGGGGCCTGCGGGCTGTACCACCGACCCTGCACCCGGGGGGACTCGGGGGGCCGAAGGGCTGAACCACTGAGCCCGGACAGGGCTCTTAGAGCGAACCACGCTGCGGGAATCATGGAGGGGAGACGAGGAGGGTCAAGATTACCGGCCACTGACCATCCTCCTGGGGCTGGGGAAAGGCTCTAGACTGGGAGGCCAGGCTTCTCGGTCCTGTTTTCCCAAAGCTCCTGTCTCTGTACACGAGAAAGCCCCTCCCCGTCGGGGACTCCGTCATTGCACCTGCGAAATGGGCACACGGGTGCAGCTGGGTGGGCCGTGGTTGCCGGGGCCGGGAAGGAGGCCCACCTGTTCCAGCCCGGGTCACCTCTTCTGGCAGAGTGAAGGATCCAGACCCTGCGAGTCCCTGTCAGGCGGCCCCCCGAGCCGATGGAGGAGAACGAAGTGGAGAGCAGTAGCGACGCGGCCCCTGGGCCTGGCCGGCCCGAGGAGCCCTCTGAGAGCGGCTTGGGCGTGGGCACCTCTGAAGCCGTGTCGGCCGACAGCAGCGACGCCGCGGCCGCCCCGGGGCCGGCTGAGGCCGACGACTCTGGCGTGGGGCAGAGCTCCGACCGCGGCAGCAGCTCTCTGGTATGGACCGTGCTGGCCGGCGTGGGTGGAGGCAGGGACCGCAGGCCAGCATGCCTGGCAGCCAAGGGCAGCAGTCAGAAAGGCTAGCTTGTAACTAATATTTGGTTTTGGTTTACTGTGTGTCAGGCACCATGCCAAACCCCTAACATGGATTTTCTCATTTAAGCCTCATACCTTGTAAGGCATATCACTCTTTTCCACATCTTACAGGGCACAGAGAGCAAGCCGACAGAGCCAAGGTTCAAATCTAAGCAGTGGCCTTACCCACTCCACTCTCTTCCTTCTTTGAGATGCAGGTGTCCTGGTTCAAGTCTTACCTCTACCTCCGATTCACTGGGGGACCTCTTTGAGCCTCATTCTTCTGTCTGTAAAATGGAGCAGGAATGCCTGCCTCATAGAGAATACTCTTGGAAATGCTTTGTAAAACTGTCTCCTTCTGGCTCTGCCATTCCTGGCTTTGTGATTTTGGACATGCTACCCCACTTCTAGCTCTCAGTTTTCTCATCTGTAGAGTGGGAATGATAAATACATATGCCTTAATAGAGCTTTTGTGAGGATTAAATGAATTAGCATATACAGAGCAATAGAAACAGTGCTCAGCACATAGTAAGCACTCAGTAAATATTAGCCATTACCATTATTATTATCTGCAAGATAATGACATCACATTGTGGAGCTGCACGATGATGGACCCCATTTTGGGGTCCAGGATTTCATTAATTCAGCAGAGATGGGCCTACCGTGTGCCCAGCTTGTGTTGGACCCGGGGGATACAGCAGGACACAAGACAGATGTGAGCCCGGCCTTAATGGAAAGTACCGTCTGACCTAGATCTGACCTAGAACATATTACTCTAGAGTGAACCATAATGGAGGGGACACAGACAACTGCGGCACTGAGGACAGAGGGGTCCTACTCTGGCCTTGGGGGTCAGGGTTAACTTCCTAGAAGAGGTACCAAGTAAATGGTGGTGAGAAGGCTGGGCAGGAATTAGCCATGGTGCAACGCTGGGAAGCATTTCAGACAGAGGAAATAGCTAATTCAAAGGCCCAGTGAAAATAGCTCTGCCTGGTTGTTGTGTGGGTGTGGGGATTATGGGGCCTCTTACCTGACCAGAGCCAGGGACCCTGAGACTTGTTCTTGTGTGGCTCTGTGACTGGAGGGCTTCTGCTGGTCCTTTGTGGGGCTGACAGCGTGGATGCCTCTACTCACCGTGGCCAAGGAGCTCTATCTAGTGGGTGGCAACTGGTCCTGCTCCATCCGTGGCTCCTAAAATCCCTGTTTCCAATCACCCAGGAAGAAGTATCTGAGAGCAGCTCCAGCACAGACCCCCTGCCCCACGGCTACCTCCCTGATTCCTCTTCTGTGTCCCGTGGGCCAGTGGAGGGAGTGACAGGCGGCCCCCCAGCACTGGTGCACTCCAGCGCTCTCCCAGACGCCAACATGCTGGTGTCCGACTGCACGGCTTCTTCCTCGGACCTGGGCTCAGCCATTGACAAGATCATCGAGTCCACCATCGGGCCAGACCTAATCCCAAGTGAGTCAGGCAGAGGGCAGTAAGAGCTGACCCACAGGGGTCTTCCTGTGGGGTCCAGCAGAACCAACCATGCAAACTTGGACACATAACCCTGCCACTCTAAGCGTATGATGGGGGAACGGCAGCCTCTGTCTCGTAGTGGTAAGTGAGGTGAGGATTTAATAAGACAGTTCAGTGTAGTGCCTGGCATGGGCATGTGATAAACAATAAATATAGAAATAATAATACCTAATTTGTACTGGAGTTCGTGCCAAGCACTTTACATATGGTAGCTCATTAATCCTCCCAGTGACCCCCCAAAAAGCTGGATGCTATTATCATCCTCACAGTCGAGATGAGAGTTTTGAGGTACAGAGGACCCACTGCAACCAGCAGGTGTTGGGCCATGGGCTCAGATGGTCTGACTCCAGATTCTGTACTCGTGATTGACCACACTGTACCTTCTGTTGTTAATGGTGTAAAGGCCACAGTCTTCAAATAGTCCTGGGGTGGTGTGGAAAGCCAACCCTGATAAAGTGGTGCAGGGGCTAGGCCTTGACCTTGGAGAAGTTTGGAGACAGGAAGGGAGACTCTCCAGGTTTAGTGGTCAGAGGTGGGGCAGCTGGGGTAGCCATGGCATCTGTGTGACCGTAGGCCAGCTCCTGGGCCAGCGTGTCATGCACACTAGACCTCCCAACAGCCCTGTTCTGGGTGGGGGCGTGGACAGGGGCAGGGCACAGATGAGGCTCCGGGGGGCAATGCAGCTGGTTCATAGTTGCATGGGTGAGCCAGAATGAATATGGGCGGTGACGGTTGTCATTGTCAGCTGGGAATCCCCTCCCCCCATCTCTGCCCAGGCTGCATCACCGTAACCAGTGCTGAGGATGGCGGAACCGAGACTGCCCGGTACCTGATCCTGCAGGGCCCGGACGATGGTGAGACCCCAGGCAGCAGACCCAGGGCGCCCTGCAGTGGGCGAGGGAGTTGGAGAGGGAGGCTCCGCCACAAACTCACTGTGTGATCCTAGCAGGTCGTCCTCTGCTCTGGGCCCTAGTTTCCCCACTGCCACTCTGGTGGGGGGGTTGGGTTCTAGGATCCCTGGGCCTGCCTGGGAGGGACAGCTGTTGTTCATGGCCAACCTTCCCCTCCACCCCCCTGCCCTCCGACTCCCTCACCCACCCACAGGTGCCCCCATGGCTTCGCCGATGTCCAGTTCCACCTTGGCCCACAGCCTGGCAGCCATCGAGGCCCTGGCTGACGGCCCCACGTCCACATGCCTAGAACCCCCCGAGGAGGCACGGGGGAGGCCCAGCTCCCCAGCACAGCCGCCCCCAAGCTCTGGTACCGAGGAGCCAGACCTGCAGAGCCTGGAGGCCATGATGGAAGTGGTGGTGGTACAGCAGTTCAAGTGCAAGATGTGCCAGTACCGGAGCAGCACCAAGGCCACGCTGCTGCGCCACATGCGGGAGCGGCACTTCCGACCAGGTGCGTGGACGGCGGCCTGCCTGGCTGGGGCTGTGCGGGTGGCGGGGGGTGGGGGGTGCCGCCAGCCAGACGTGGCAAGCTTGTCTTCTCTTCACAGCAGCAGCAGCAGCAACCGCAGCCGGTAAGAAGGGGCGTCTGGTAAGGAAGTGGGGTACCTCTGCCAAGACCCCAGACGAAGAGGGGCCAGAGGAGGAAGATGATGATGACATTGTCGACGCTGGTGCCATTGACGACCTAGAGGGTAGGTCACCTTAGCTCCCAGGAGTGCCATCCCCATCTACAAATACCGAATTCCCTCTGGCCCACATAGAGGACTGGGAAAGAGGAGTTGGTACACATGTGTGCCTCCGGTATAAAACAGAGGAGTTGGGGCTCTGGGGTCAGGACCTCTGTGTGCGGTCGTGGAGACTGCACACTGAAAAAGAGCACCACCTTTAAGAGGGCCACGTTCACATTTGTCCAACAGAAATAGAATAAGCTGCATATGAACTTCTTACATAGCTTTGTAGCTATGTTTTAAAAAGTTAAAGAAAAAAGATGAAATTAAGCTTTATCAGAATTATCAGTGGGTTGTTTTACTTTGCGTTTTTATACTAGTCTTCTGAAAGCCGGTATGTATTTTACACTTAATTATCTGTTACTGAAAAAAAAAAAATTATGTGTTAGTGTAGACAAGGCACAAGTTCTCGGTCGTTGCATATGGCCAGTGGCTCCTGCACTGGATAGCATAGTCGTCACAGTTTGTAGACTTCATTGTTTATTTCAATTATCTTCTAACAATGGCTATGAAGTGTCTTAAGAAACGGGCACCTTTTTCTAATTTTCATAGTGGAGCGCTGCCTGAGTTGGCGGTAGGAGTCAGGAAAGGTACAGAGAAAGGGGCTTGGAGAGAGGCACTCATAGTCAGCTAGTGGGAGGCCAGGAGGGCTTTTTGGAGGGAGGCATCACTGGTTGATAGGCTTGAAGGAGGAGTAGGCAGGGATGGGAAGTGGGCCTCTTCCTAGGGAAGTTGGGCCAGGGATTAGGGCTGAAAGGGCGGGTCCGGCACTGATGCCCACCTTTGCTTGCGGCCCCCACAGAGGACAGTGACTACAATCCGGCCGAGGATGAGCCCCGGGGCCGGCAGCTACGGCCCCAGCGCCCTACTCCCAGTACCCCAAGACCCCGAAGGAGACCTGGCCGGCCTCGGAAGCTGCCTCGCCTGGAGACCGCAGACCTCTCAGATGGTGAGAGTTGGTCACGTGGGGCCGTGTGGGGGGCTGAGGGATGGCCTCCTTCCCTGCTTGCTTCTGTGGAGCCCTGGGAACTGAGGGTGCCACTCAGGGCAGCACATATCAAGTCAGGGTGACCTGAAGGCCGCCTCATAAAGGGACGGCCCTCCGAGACCAAGCTTGAGAAACCCCGATAAGCAATATATCAGCTTTGTGACAGGGCCTCTCGGTGGTAAGATGTTGGAGCGCGGGAGAAGTTTAAATCTTTATAATTGAACTAAGAAGATAAGTTGTAAGTGTGATTACTGAAATGAGAACAAGTCTGAGGGCTGAAACTGTGTCCAAGAAACACTGGCTTGGAGCATTACAGGCTGGGGACTAGAAAGCACGATCATGGCCATGAATGGCTCCACCACCTACTGGCTGTGTGACTCAGAGTGTGTTATTTTGCCTCTCGAATCCCCTGTTCCCTTGTTAGGAATGGAGGTGATAGCATCTGGCTTTTCGGGATCGCTTTAAGGGGTAAACATACACACACAAAAACACATGATAACTGTTTTTGTATGTGCTGTATAGGGGAGATTGTTACACATTTTCAGTGTCTTTTTTAAGAATAGCATTTTATTAAGGTCTGCATGGGAAGGCACACACATCCTAAGTGCAAGGCTTAGGGAATTTTCACAAGATGAATGCGCCTGTGTAGCTGAGCATCCCAATCAAGAAGCAGGATGTTGCCAGCATTGTCTATGTCACTTTTAATTTTTAAAACATTGCATTGGAATACAATGGATGTTTTTGGATAGGTAGCACATTCAGACTGTTCAGACTTCAGAAGGTTAGGAGTGCGTGCAGCGATGCTCTGTCTTCTCTCTTCCTCCCATCTGCCCTCCAGCCACCCGGCCTCCCTAAAGAAAGCCAATGTTAAAGTACTGCTGTCGTTCCCAGACTCTAGAATGTTCCCATGAGGTCACTAGAGCAGCACTTATCGTCTCCATCTGACAGATGGGAAAATGAGACTCAGAGAGGCGCGAGGAGGCACCGAAGTCTGGTGTCAGAGCTGAGCTGGCACGCGGGTCTCTTGACGGGGAGGTCGCCAGCTCTCTCGCTGCTGCCGCAGACCGTCCTGTTTAAGTTGTGCCATCTAGCAGCATGTCAGTTGCAGGAGGGGCCTGCGTCTGTCCCACGGCCTGACGTGCCCGTCAGTGGTCTGTGACAGTGGTTGAAGGAAGTATTTTGGCTGGCCTCTGGCACACCTGTCCACGTCTGTCCTGGTGCGTCCGTGGCTGATTTGCCACCATGTGCCCGACAGGTGTGGAAGGAGAGCCTCTAGTGAGTTCCCAGAGCGGACAGAGCCCACCAGAGCCTCAGGACCCCGAGGCACCCAGCTCCTCCGGCCCGGGATGCCTGGTGGCCCTGGGCAAGGCCGATAGGGGCCCCGTGGAACCTGGCGTGAGCCAGTCGGATGCAGAGAACGCAGCCCCCTCTTGCCAGGATGAGCCCGATGCCCCACCCCGCCGCCGGGGCCGACCCTCCAGGCGCTTCCTCGGCAAGAAATACCGCAAGTATGTGGAGCAGAGATGAGGGTAGGGGGAGACAGCCCGGCCGCCCCGGCCCAGCCACACCTCTTCCCAACACCCTCCTGGCAGGTATTATTACAAGTCACCCAAACCGCTCCTGAGGCCCTTCCTGTGCCGCATCTGCGGCTCCCGCTTCCTGTCCCATGAGGACCTGCGCTTCCACGTCAACTCCCATGAGGCCGGGGACCCCCAGCTCTTCAAGTGCCTGCAGTGCAGCTATCGCTCCCGCCGCTGGTCCTCGCTCAAGGTGCGCGGCGGGGAAGGGCAGGCGCGGCACGGGACCAACGTGAGGGTGCCAGGAGGGAGTGGAGTTGACGGGTCGTTCGCTGGCACCTTCTGCCCCTTCGCGGGGCACGCGCCTGGGCCGCTGCCGTGCTGAAGGAGCTGGGGGGGGGGGAGCCGCGGGCACTTCCGCAGACTGCACGCGACATAGTGGCGTCGCATCTTCAGGGGGGCTGTTCACGCCGCAGCCAGCACAGATGTGCCTGTTCACCACACGCACTGGCAAATGGCAGGGAAACGGGCTCTCCCTAATTCCGTGTGTTAGAAAGTTTTCCGGTAGGTGGCCGTCAGGTGTCTCCAGAAAGGGGCTCTTTTTTTATCATTTACCCAAAAGCGCCAGTGGGCTTGCTGTGACCCTGAGCCGTTTTTATCCAGTACCTGGGCCTGGCAGGCAGGCACGCTCGGGTTCCAGGCTTGCGCAGCCTGGAGAGACTGTAGGTATCGATAGTGCCATTTTACTGACCCAGGAAACCGTGGCTTGGCCAAAGTGAGGCAGAGAATTGGCCGCTGTGGGGAGTGGGGGCCACCTGAAGCACAGCTGGTCAAAGCCCCCGTGCTTTCTGCACGCGGTAGTTCCTCCCCAGACAGGGCCCCGTGACCTGGAAGTTGTTCTCCGGAGCCCTACCGGGGCTGGGTTGTGCCAGAGTACGCTGGGGCCGTGCCGCTTGGGTTTGGCTCCAAGCTCCACTGTTCACAGGGTCACTGTGGGACCCCAGCACGTCCCTTCCCTGTGAGCCTCAGTTTCTGCCTCTGTCAGATGGTGAGCTGCACAGGGCCTGGTGCCAAGTAGGTGCGCGTGTTGGGGAGAGTCCCCAGCCCTCACAGGCTCCGGCCCTTCCTGCACTCGTTCTGGGAGCAGCTCTGAGGCTGTGGGCACAGGCTGGGGGGGAGGGGGAGGCCAGCCCCAGCCCACTGTCCTCTTGCCTCTGTCCTAGGAGCACATGTTCAATCACGTGGGCAGTAAGCCCTACAAGTGTGGCGAATGCAGCTATGCCAGCGTCTACCGGAAGGACGTGGCCCGGCACGCAGCCGTGCACAGCCGAGACCGGTCAGTGTGCGTGGGTGGGGTGGGCCAGGGCAGGAAGCAGAGGCCCGGCGTGACCACATTCCCCCTTTACTGAGCACCTGCTCTGGGCCACACTATTCACAGCACGTCACAGACCTGTGAAAGATAAGGCCGTTCATCCCAGCTCATGTGGCTCAGAGCAGTAGCAGGGCCTGAAGGGTTCTTGTTCCGTCTCTTCCCTGCTATGAGCTTTGTAAGATGGGGACAGTCATTGTTGAGGGGATTAAAGGAGCTCAGTAAATGATCTAAAGATCTTGCAGACTCCCGACTCTCAGCACTGACAGAGCAGACATGGGACAGATGGGTGGAGGAAAATCCTTAGGGGCCCTGTGATTGCTCACTACGTTGTCGTTAGATCTACAGCTTTGGGAAGGAGTTCACTCTGCTTAGGATGGTACGTGAGCAGAGGTCAGATACAGGATTTCAGGAGAAAAGTGACTTTCAAATTGTGCTTGTGGGAAAGGCTGTTCTCCATGATGCTAATGGGTTTTCTTAAGAAAAGGGGAGAGCGGAAGTAAGATTAGGGACACCAGGTTGAACACGTGCTTTGCCAGCTCTTTTCTACAGGACTTCTCAGGGCCTTTAAAATGCATGTGTATTTTGTGACAGGAAGAAGGGACCATTCTAGAATTTGTTTACAGCGTGCCTCTTAGCATTTCTTAGCAAACTCCACTTGGGGAAGCCCTATTCTGAGAGAAGGGCTTGGCTGGGCAGAAGGGACACTCAGGGCCGAGACAGTCCAGTCAATGTGAGAGAGTTTGTGGTGGGGTTGGGGAAGCAGTGGTCTAACCCCTATGCCTTTCTCCCTCAGGAAGAAGAGGCCAGATCCGGTGAGTCTGGGGCCTGGCCCGGGAAGGGAGCCTGCTTGAGGGCTGCTTATCAGGTGGGGGCAGGAGGTGAGGTCTCCCCCTCTCTCCTCCCCTTCTCTCTTCATCTGGTCCCGTCTTGTCCCTTCCCAGACTCCGAAGCTGAGCTCCTTCCCGTGCCCTGTGTGTGGCCGTGTGTACCCCATGCAGAAGAGACTCACACAGCACATGAAGACACACAGCACTGAGAAGCCCCACATGTGTGACAAGGTGGGTGGGGCCAAGGGCTGGGGGCAGGGGCTCAGGGTCTCCCTGGGCAATCTCCCATCTCTAACTCACCCTACCCCTCACAGTGTGGAAAGTCCTTTAAGAAGCGCTACACCTTTAAGATGCACCTGCTCACACATATCCAGGCTGTCGCCAACCGCAGGTATATCCATCCCTAAGGAGGCCCCTGGGGCTGGAGCACCCCACCCGACCCCACCACTGAGCTTTCCTCCAACCACCTCCAGGTTCAAGTGCGAGTTCTGTGAATTTGTTTGTGAGGACAAGAAGGCGCTGCTGAACCACCAGCTGTCCCACGTCAGCGACAAGCCATTCAAATGCAGCTTTTGCCCCTACCGCACCTTCCGAGAGGACTTCCTGCTCTCCCATGTGGCTGTCAAGCACACAGGTCAGGCCAGCCCCACCCTGGCCTGAGGGCAAGTTGGGGAGCCCTCCACTTGCCATGCCCCTAGGCGGCAGGCTCGGCTCTGTCCTCTTCCTCCCCCTCCGCAGCCAGCCGGGCTTCTCAGGTATCAGGACATCCCCTCTGGGGTGTCACCCGCTCTCCTGGGCTAAGCCAGCTCTTCTCTGTGTGGCCAAGGGCTAACTTGCTATGAGAGGGAGTCAGAGCACCTAGCATGTGGTGGTTGCCAAAGTGAGTTCTGTTTGTGTCTGGAGCCCTGTCTGTACTGGGCGCTGGGTGCTGGGGAAGAGGTGTTTCTGGAGGCCCCGGTCTCACACGTGAAGTAGGAGAAGAAGCGTCACGTGCTCGGCCCGCCGAAGGTGGACAGAACGGTTGGTTCTTTCTCCTCCTCGGCGCGCAGCCCTCTGATGGGCACACTAGAGATGAGACACCGTAGTGGGCCAGATCCCCGTCTACCCGGGAGGGATGGTTCGTAAGAGAAGTGTGTGGTCACCTGACATGAAAATAAGACGCTCCTGCGAAGGCTGGGAGTGCCGGAGGTGGGCCTGGTTCCTCTCTGTCCTGGCCCACCAGATCGGACAGCGGCATGTGTTGGGAGCGAAGCCCCAGGAGTGAATCCCTCAGAGGGGTCCTTGGGACCACGGAAGGCTTCCCGGAGAGGGTGGGGAAGCCTAAGCGTCCCTTCCCGTGTGCCTGCAGGGGCCAAGCCCTTCGCCTGTGAGTACTGCCATTTCAGCACCCGGCACAAGAAGAACCTCCGCCTGCACGTACGGTGTCGGCATGCAAGCAGCTTCGAGGAGTGGGGGCGGCGCCACCCTGAGGAGCCCCCTTCCCGCCGTCGCCCCTTCTTCTCTCTGCAGCAGATTGAGGAGCTGAAGCAGCAGCACAGCGCGGCCCCCGGGCCACCCGCCAGCTCCCCAGGGCCTCCTGAGGTAAGCTCCGCCAAGCAGGCAAGCGGACAGAAGGGGCTGGGGAGCATGGGCCAGGATGACCGTGTCCTGTCACCCCTCCAGTCCCTGGCATCCTCATTTACGCATTGAGGCAACAAAATGGCCCCAGCTTCTCCAGTTGAGCAGATGGGGTCACACACATGTCAGCCCTAAGCTCAGAGTGGGCGTGGCTTTCCAGTGCTAGTAATAGAGCATGGAAATACGAGTTTAATTGTGGCAATAGTTCATTTTTCTCTTGCATAAAAGAAGTCCAAAGGTTAGCAGTTTAGAGCTAGTTTGGCAGCTCTGTGGTCAGTCATCAGGGACCAAGTTCTCTCAATATTTTTTCCCAGCCATCCTAGGCATACGACTTTCATCTTTGTGGTTGCCTCATGGTCCAGTATAGCTGCAGGAGCTCCAGCCTTCTAGCCACATCCCAGGCAAGAAGCAGGAGGAAGGGATGGGAGAAGGGCAGAAAGGAAGCCTGCCATCTCTCCCATCTGTCTTCCTCATGAACTTAACCGGAAGCTCCTGCTTAGCCACAAGGCCACACTTTACCTAGCTGCAAGGCAGGCCGAGAAGTATAGTCTCATAGCTGAGTATACCACCTACTCTTTTTGTGCCCCAGAAGATGGACCACTGCGATGTGCTGGTAGAACACAGCCTCTAGTGTCAGTCTTGTGTTCAGACCCCAGTTCTGCTACTTACTCGCTGTGGGATCTTAAGCAGTCGCTTCATTTCTCTGAGCCTCGGTCAGTTCATCTGTGGCACCGAGCTGATAAATACCTGGCATTGTAGTTGTGTGAAGGTGAGACAAGCCGGCAGATGTGAAGTGCCTGACACACAGGAGGTGCCTGGTAACCGGTGCTCGAATCTGAGCTGCCCCCTCTCAGGTTTGGCCACATCCCCACCCCGCAGATTCCCCCAGAGGCAGCACCTTTCCAGGCACCTGAGACCCCCCCACTGCTCTGTTCCGACACCCTTGGTGGCGCCACCATCATCTACCAGCAAGGTGAGCCCTGGGGGAGCTGGGGAGCCTGGGGAGCGGGGCAGGGGCGGGGCACGTGCCGGGGCTGGAGGAGGGAGAGAGGGGGCCCCGGCCCATCCTAAGGCTCAGGTCTCACCCGACCCAGGAGCTGAGGAGTCAACGGCAATGGCCACACAGACAGCCTTGGATCTGCTGCTGAACATGAGTGCTCAGCGGGAGCTGGGGGGCACAGCCCTGCAGGTGAGCTGCCCGAGGCCGCCACCGCCTCCCCCGTGCCGCCACCTTAGGCGCCCGCTGTGCACTGGACACTGGGAGGGGAGGAGGGTGGTGAGGCAGACATGCCCTGCCCTCGGGGCGCGCCCAGTTAACCGGGAGACAGTCCACTGAAACCCTGTGGGCAAACACAGAGGAGGGGGACCCACTGTGCCAGGGAGGTCAGAGGGGCTTCCGCTCAGCTCCAGTCACCAGCGGCCTCTGCCAGGCCGAGCGGTAAGCGCTGCTCTCGTGGCTTCTGGGGTCCTGCTGGTTCAGGTCTCCTAGCTCTGCGGCCGCCCTGTACTGCAGGTCCCGGCCAGCTTCTCATCCAGCCTAGCACCCTCGTTCCGCGACACCCCCTCCCACGGCCCGGAGGCTCCCAAGGCTCCCTCCCCTCTAGCCTGTCTTAGCCCTGAACCTCATCCCCAGCAGACCCCCTGCCCCCAGCTCATCATCTTCACTTCTGCCGCCTTCTGGCCGCCTGGGGTCACCCTTCCACTACCCCCGCCCTGCCCGTACTGCACACCCCACACTCCTCTAAGGTAGGGAGAGGTTTGTTATCGGTCTCCCAGCCTCTCGAAAAGATGTAGAATGTGTGTTGAGATGATAAATTCCAGGAACTGGGAGCAGTGATGTGCTTCCAGGGGCTGGAGGGCAGACAGAACTCTGTGGAGGGGGGAGCCTGGTGTTGGGCCTGGGGACCTCCGTAGGGTTTCATTATGCCTTTGGGGGTGTTTGGAAGTTCTACGTTTTTAGTTAGTTAAATCGGTCTTTCATGGTTTTTGCCTTTGATATCATCCCTAGAAAGGCCTGTAATCACCCCAAGATTATATAAACATTTGTATATTCTTCTTAGGGTTTCTTTCTGCTTAGGGTTTCACTTTTTTACACTTAAATCTTTACTCCACCTGGAATTTATTTTTGGTGTATACAGAAAGGTAGGGGACTCGCTTTATTTTTTTTTTCCCAAAAGTTGTACAGTGTAGTATATCAAATCTTCCCCTGTGGTTGGAAATGTCTGCTTTATCACGTTCTAGATTCCCATATTTATAGGAGCCCATTTCTATACAAGTTCTGTTTTATTGCTGTCTCTTGTTCTCATGCCAGTTTTTTTTTTTTTTTAATCTGATTACAAAAACATACGTTAAACCAAAATGACCATTAGGAAATGTTCTATACAGAAAGTGAAAGTCCTTAACAACCCTCCCCCCCACCGCCACCGCCGCCAGCGACAAATAGGCATTTCTCCAGTTTTGACCATGTACACGGTAACATGGAGACATTGTTTCTAAAAAAGATGGGATCACACAATTCATGCTCATCAACACCTCCACTTTTGCTTGCTCTGGAGTGTGTGAGGCGTGGCCTGGCCGGCACGCAGAGTCCTCTCTCTTACTGTTCCCATTTCACATCCCCAGGCCACTACACCGTAGAGATGCTGTGAGCACGTTCGGTCCTGTATGGCTTGGGTTTCCGGCTTTTTGTCAATCAGGGCAGTGCTTTAGTGCACACTTCAGGTGGTCCTAAAACATTCTTTTGTTGTAAAAAAAAGCCTCCTAGGGGCGCCTGGGTGGCGCAGTCGGTTGGGCGTCCAACTTCAGCCAGGTCACGATCTCGCGATCCGTGAGTTCGAGCCCCGCGTCGGGCTCTGGGCTGATGGCTGAGAGCCTGGAGCCTGTTTCCGATTCTGTGTCTCCCTCTCTCTCTGCCCCTCCCCCGTTCATGCTCTGTCTCTCTCTGTCCCAAAAATAAATAAATGTTGAAAAAAAAAAATTAAAAAAAAAAAAAAAAAGCCTCCTAGAAGTAGAGTTGGTGGGTCTGAACGTGTGAAGCCTCATAAAAAGAGAGTTTATGTGACCACCTCTAAAATTGCGCTCCCTTCCACCCTTGCCAACACTTGGGTATCCCGAGCTTTAGAAATGTCTTCCGCATGGCAGAAGTATGTTTCATGGTTTTGGTTTTTTTTATATATAATTTTATAACCGTAAATGAGTTTGAACTATGTTCGTAGAGTCATTTTATTTTCTGACTTGTGTTCTATATCTGTTTTTCTATTGTTGGTGTTTTTAGCGTCACTTTGCAGGAGCTCTTTGCAGATGAGGGAGACTCCCCTTTTCTCGTATTTATTGTTAAATACCCCCTCCCCCCATTTCTTCGTTTTCTAATTGCAGTTTATGGTTTGTTTTGCTGTAGGCTTTAGCATCTTTTTCTGTCATGATTATAGAAAAATCTTCCCACCCCAGATCATAAAATATCCATCCACATTTTCTTTTCATATACTTAGAGTTTTATTACATTTCGGTCTTTAATCTATTTGAAGCAGGCTCTGGAGCAAGATGTGAGGTCAAGCTTTTTTCTTCTTAAATGGTTTGCTAGCTGTCCCTTTACCAGGGTTTCTCAATCTTGGCCTTTTGTGCCAGATAGTTCTTCGTTGTGGGGGCTATCCTGTGTGTCGTGGGGTTGTCAGCTGCATCCCTGCAGATAACTCCTAGGTGCCAGGACCACCCCTCTTCCGATTGTGACCACCAAAGAATGTCTCCAGATGTTGCCCGACGCCCAGGGAGGGCAGGGTTGCTCTCCCCGGGTCTTGTTTCTTTGCAGGTGCCAGGCAGGGCTGGGAGAGCCAGGGTGTGTTTTAGATCACACAGTGGGGTTTGTACAAGTGAGTGGTGGTGGCACGGGCCCTGGCCAGTGTGGGTGAGCTGTGAGGCCCTGCGTGCCAGCCTCTGTACCTGCTTGTAACACCCTCCGGTTCCCTCACAGGTGGCCGTGGTGAAGTCGGAGGACGTGGAAGCAGAGTTAGCCTCCCCTGGCGAGCAGCCTTCCCCGGCAGGTGCCGCTCCCCAAGTGGTCACCCTCCACGTGGCAGAGCCGGGGAGCAGCCTGGCAGCGGAGAGTCAGCTGGGTGCCCCCGACCTGCCCCAGATCACCCTGGCACCCGGTCCATTTGGTGGGACTGGCTACAGTGTCATCACAGCACCCCCTATGGAGGAGGGGACATCGGCTCCTGGCACACCTTACAGGTGAGACCTGCTGCCCGCGAGACCCCCTTCAGCCATTTATAAGGTGTGCTGGGAGGTGCCAGAGAAGGGCTCTGCCTGCTCGAGCTTAGTTGGCAGGAGGCAAAAATCCTAATACATACCATGTGATTAGCCATCGGAGTCTCTCTTGTTAGGAGGTTGGAAGCTACTATTTCTTGGTCTCGTAGATGTTCCAGGCACTAGACCTAAACACCTAAACATTTGGTGCACTCACCAAAACCATTCTCGTGAGATCCAGGTGTCCCTCATCTCACAGGTGAGGAAATAGGCCAGGGACATTGAATAACTTACCTAAGGTCAGATATGTAGTGAGGAGTCGAACTTTGCGTTCCAAAACCATGTGCTCTTTGTTCTGGGTGATCCCTGAACACACCTGGGTGATTCCAGTTCTGACCTCCAGAGCCAGCTCAGGCTCCTTGCCAGCATTGCAGGCCTGACAGCTGCCCTCAGTGTCCTCCACACCCAGCAAGTTCAGGGCAGAAAGACTGTGTGTTTGCTGCACTCCTGGGCAGCCTAAGAAAGCCCTTAATCCAAGCACCAAAGTACCACAGTGTGTGGCTGGGGTGGAAAGCAGGACCCCTGGGCTGGCGGCAGGCAGCCCAGTCTCCACATCTGCCCTCCACTCTCGGCCCCTGCTTGCCTCCCGCGCTGGCCCGCCCGCTGCCGCACTCGGCCAGACCCGGGCTGGAGCGCTGGGCTTCGCTGCCTCACCACCATCACCCCTCAGTTGATGACTTTTCTTGGGGAAGAGGACTCCCGTGGCCTTCCATCCCCTCCTAGAACCCCGCCTCACTCCTCCCCGCTCTCGGTGCCCACAGCGAGGAGCCCCCAGGGGAGGCAGCCCAGGCCGTGGTCGTGAGCGACACCCTGAAAGAAGCTGGCACCCACTATATCATGGCAGCCGATGGGACGCAGCTGCACCACATTGAGGTGAGGCTTGGGGTGGCTGGCCCCGCCCCCATTCCCCGTCAGTCCCCCCCCCACTCCCCGTCAGTCCCCCCCCCCACCCCAATCCTCCCCAGTCCATCACGCTCCCCCGTCTGTCTACAGCTGACTGCAGATGGTTCCATCTCCTTCCCGAGTCCGGATTCGCTGGCCCCTGGAGCCAAGTGGCCGCTGCTGCAGTGTGGGGGCCTGCCCAGAGATGGCCCTGAGCCCCCATCTCCAGCCAGGACCCACCAGGTGGGAGACCCCCAGGGCTCTGCCTCCCCACCTCCTGCAGCCAGCAAAGCCCCGGGCTTGGTAGTACCCCCCTCGCCGCCACCTGCAGGCACGGCATCATCAAAGAAGTTTTCCTGCAAGATCTGTGCCGAGGCCTTCCCTGGCCGAGCAGAGATGGAGAGTCACAAACGAGCCCACGCCGGGCCTAGTGCCTTCAAGTGCCCCGACTGCCCCTTCAGTGCCCGCCAGTGGCCCGAGGTCCGGGTAGGTGCTGCCCCCTGGTGCTCATTTGGCCACTTGTTTGTGTAACAGACTTTAACTGAACACCGCAAGCCGGGCCCGCTGTCCCTCTCTGGGGTCGGAGAGGACTCTGTGAGGCCTCAGCATTGAGGGAGCTCTGTCTGGTGGGGAAGCAAACCAGATGGTGTGACTAATGCCCCACGGTGTCCCCAGTGTGAACAGAATGCATATGGCAGAGCAGAGACAAACCGGGAACAGGTCGTGTGGACTCGGGGTGCTGGCAACAACCGGGCTGGGCCCGTAGGGGCAAAGGCACAGGCATGGCAGCACCAGGCACGTTTAGGGAAACACAAGGCATCTAGAATAGGGAACGCACACGGTACGAGGAAGGTGGTGGAGACAACATGGAGAAGGCGAGGAGGGAGTAGTTCTGGGTAGGAGGCGGGGGTCCCTTTTGAGGACTACCGGTTTTCACTGCCACCATGCACCAGATCCTCACAGCAGCTCAGTGAGGGGAGCAGGGCCTAGAACCCCAGAACATCAGGGCTGGAGGAGACCTCCAGGGAGGGGTTCCTTCATCTGAACCTGTACCTTACGTGACATGGCGGTAACCTGAATCTAAGCAGGGACAGGACTTCCTAACTGACCTAATGGCAGGGCCTGTGGCTTTGCCCTCTCTTGGCACACAGCAGCACCAGGTCTTGGTCTGGTTTGTACTTGTCACCCAGTTCTTCCATCTGAGGACAGACTCCCCAACAGTTGTCTCAGTGGGAGGCTGCTTGTCCTCACGTGGCCAGTGCCCCTGACTCTGCTCCTGCTCCAGGCCCACATGGCACAGCACTCGAGCCTGCGGCCCCACCAGTGCAGCCAGTGCAGCTTTGCCTCCAAGAACAAGAAGGACCTGCGGCGACACATGCTGACCCACACCAACGAGAAGCCTTTTGCGTGCCATCTCTGCGGGCAGCGGTGAGGCTGGGGACAGGTGGGTAGGGGCTGCTGGGCACGCGTGACGGGACTGCCCTGAGCCTTCTTCCTTCCCCCACAGTTTCAACCGGAATGGGCATCTCAAGTTCCATATCCAGCGGCTGCACAGTCCTGATGGGAGAAAGGCGGGGACACCTACTGCCCGGACCCCAGGCCGGACCCCCACCCAGACCATCATCCTGAACAGTGATGATGACACGCTGGCCACGCTGCACAGTGAGCCGCCCCTGGGAGACCAGGGTGGGTGCTGGGGCACCTCAGGTTTCCCTGGATCCGCTGTATGAGCACCCTCTCTTCTCTGCCCAGCTGCACTCCAGTCCGGTCATGGGGTCCTGGGGCCAGAGCGGCTACAGCAGGCACTGGGCCAGGAACACATCATTGTCGCCCAAGAGCAGACAGTGACCAATCAGGTGAGAGCCTGGATTGGGGCCCTGCTGGCAAGTCACAGGCTGGGGTGGGGGCACACAGAGCTGAGGCTAGAGCTGACTTGGTCCTGGCAGGAAGAAGCCACCTATATCCAAGAGATCACCACAGCTGATGGCCAGACAGTACAGCATCTGGTTACCTCTGACAACCAGGTGAGCACCTGCTCAGCCAGGAGAGCCTGCCCTGCCCCTCCCCCAGACTCCACTCTGGGGAGGACCAGTACTTCCCCAACCACTCCTCCCAGGGTCTGTGCGGCTTTCATCGTTGATGGTGGGTGTCCCTGGCCCCCTGCTCGATCTTCCTGGTTCAGCAGGGCCCCCAGCGCCTGCCTCTTCTCCACCCTTCTCCAGGTACAATACATCATCTCCCAGGACGGAGTCCAGCACCTGCTCCCCCAGGAATATGTCGTGGTTCCAGAGGGCCATCACATCCAGGTGGGCCAGGCCTGGGCAGGGATGGGAATGAGGGGAGGGGTGGACAGCCTCCTCAATCACCAGATCGGCTTCCTCTCTCCAGGTACAGGAAGGCCAGATCACACACATCCAGTATGAACAGGGGGCCCCGTTCCTCCAGGAGTCCCAGGTAGGACCTTTGGGGAATCGTGCGGAGTTGGGGCACAGGCAGTACTCCTCCAAGGCCACATCTCACTGGCTTCTCCCCTCTAGATCCAGTATGTGCCCGTGTCCCCAGGCCAGCAGCTTGTCACACAAGCCCAACTGGAGGCAGCAGCACACTCAGCAGTCACAGGTATGGGGTGGGACCCTGAAAACCATGGGGACCCAGGCCCAGCTTCTGGGGCCTCAGGCTCACCGTCCTTTCCCCTCCCCTGGCAGCGGTGGCCGATGCTGCTATGGCCCAAGCCCAGGGCCTGTTTGGCACAGAAGAGGCAGTGCCTGAACACATCCAACAGCTGCAGCACCAGGGCATCGAGTACGACGTCATCACCCTGACCGATGACTGAGCCCCAAGGGCCCAACGCAGACCGTGGATATTGGGGCCAGCCATGTTAGGGGTGGGGGGACCCAGTGGGACTCACCTCCCTGTTCCACCTAGGGTCTCCAGACACTGGGCAGCCAGCATCCTGTCACTCTAAGAGAGCCAGACCTGTGCTGCTGGCTTTAGGGGACAGCCATGGGCCCCAGCCAGGACATGCTGGGTGCCCTAGCCTGCAGGCAGGCTTTGGGGAGAAAAATTTATTTTTGTTTGGATGGACCCACTGGCCCCTCAGTCTCAATAAAGGGACCAGAGTCCAGTCCTGACCATCTTACTTTGTCCGCAAGGACTTGGGAAACAGAGAGGAAGAGCCTGTCACAGCTCCCAGGAGCTGCCAAGCCCCACAGTGCGGCCTGCCCGGCCTCTCAAAGTGCAGTGGCCCGACAGCAGGGCAGGCCCTTGGGGCAGAGGCCTGATACTGGGACAGATGGCTGAGCTGGTAAGAGCCCCCTCACCCCCCACCCCCCCAGCACCTTCAGACCCTCTTCCTCCCCTGGGCTCCAGGGGAACATCTGCTCCATGCCTAGAGGTCCTCAGGACAGCTCAGCCGGGTGCCTGTCTGTACAGAGGCCATACCCTGAAGCCCATGGTGGCTCAGAGCTGCTCTTCCTCCTGACCCTTGACTGTGAAGCATACCTGGCTGCTCACTCACTGTGGTGGCTGCAGGTCAAGCAGGAGTCTAGCTCGCTACCTGGGCACAGCCTCCCGTCCTCTGCTCCCTAGAGGTACGAGGGCAGGCCTGGCTGTGGGAGTCTGGGACTTACAGATGGATGGTGCTGGGCTCTGGACTCTTCAGACCCGATGGACACAGGCAGAGGCCACCAGGGACCCAACTGTGGGGTCAGCAGGGTGAGAAGTTAGACACTGGATCCCGGGGCTGGGGCGTGGAGGCCCAGGGGTCCAGAAGGTGAGCCTGAACGCAGAGGGTGTGGTCCCAGGACTAGCTCCAGACTCTCCGCCTTCTCTGCCCTCAAGACCCTCACGCGTTCTTAGGGAGGCTTCTGTATTTCCTTTTACAAATGAAACGAGGTGGCAATAAGACGGTATGGGTGAGGGGGTGGGGGTGGGTAGGAAGGGAAGGGATGGGGCCTATTTACACGGGAGCTGGAGCAAGTCTGAGGTGAGGAGTCAGGGGATCGGGCAGGGAGGGGGAGCCCTGGCAGAGCCATAATCTTCCTATGTCACTGGCAGCCTGAGCCCTGCTGCCACCTCAGGGGGAGGGTCCTGGGGTCTGCTCAGCCCCAAGAGGCCCAAGTCCCAGCAGTCCGTACCAGCACCCTGGGGCTCCTCCTCCCCGCAGGATGTGTTAAGTGGGGTGAGGCTCGCGGCTGGGGCCCTGCTCGCGGCCGGAGTCCCGGTCCTTGTTCTCGGAGGAAGACGACGAGGAACTGGAGCCGTGGCTGCGGCCTGACTGCCGGTAGGCGGTGCTCAGCTCCTGCAGCCGCTCGGGCGTCGGCCCCCACTTGGCAAAGCCAGGGTCGTTCTGTAGGAAGAGCACGGCCGTGTTGTGGACGGCCTTGTAGTGCATTTCCTCCCTGTGGGCAAAGGAGCAGCTCAGGGTGGGGCTTGGCCCGGCCCGATCGGCCGGCCCTCCTGCCCCTGCCCTCCCCAGGCACCCACTTCTTGCAGACGTGCTGGGAGCCACTGCGGTACTCGTGCTCAAAGGCAGGCAGGACCAGCTGGTGGCGTTTGAAGCGGCTCTGCTCCATGCGGGTGAGCGCCGGTGTGGGGGGTTCTCGCCACTCCGGGATAAACACGATGAAGGACAGGGGCTCCGGGGAGCTCTCGAGCAGTTTCTGTGGGAGGGGGTACGGGGTGGACGTCAGAGGCTGCCCTCCGGGTGGCTGGCGATCCCGCTTGCCAACCTACCCCACCCCCACCGCCAGCTGCACACCCACCTCAAAGTGAGAGACCATGGCATCCATGAGTTCCTCGCAGAACGGAGGGTTGGCCTCAAAGGAACCACTCAGCGGGGAAAAATCCAGGCAGGGCCTGGGGATGGAGGTGAGCACTCTAAGTCCTGCCAGAATCCCAGCCCTCAACTGGAAACAGGTGCCGCCCCCACCTCGTTGAAAGGACGGCCCTGGTCAGGCCACAGGCCGACATTCACCCTTAATTCATCCTGGGACAAGGTGTGGCCGACTCCACTGGAGTGCTGAGGACAGAGAGGCTCGGGCTGGGCAGCCAAGTCCACCAGGCTGCTTAGTGGAATGGCTGGAGCTCAGATCCAGTTCGAGCCCCGCTGCCACCACAGCACAAGCCACAGCCAGGAGTTCCCCAGCTGCTGTGCTTTCCCTCTTGCTGGCCCAGGCTGGTCTTCTTACTGGAAGCTGTGTCCCCTTTCACCCATGCTCACCCCCCTCCAACACCCCACATTAGTCTGTAAGGTCCCCGAGGTCTGAACGATCTCTGAGCTCTGAATTACCATTTCCCATGTCTCTCAGTGCTGGGAACCACATGCTCCTATCCCAGCCTGGGCTTATTCACAGAGAAACCCACAAGATGAGTTAGGGACTATCACAGGCTCCTGAAGTTCAGCGATAAGTCCAAAGTCACACAGCTAGCAAGGGGTGAAGGCAGGGACTACACCCAACACTGCCCAATCCCAAGTAGCTGGCCCGGGTGCTATCTATGCTCTAGAAGACCCCTTCCAGGGCCTGGGCAGAAGGGCCCAGCAGCCCCTGGCTCTCACCCGCGGGAGCCGAAGTAGCCATCTGTGTCTGGGAAGGCAGAGCAGTACTGGCGGAAGTAGCAGTTGAGGGGCGAGGCGAAGCACTCAAAGCTGACACTGAAGAGCCGGTGGAGGGCCTCAAAGACGTGCACGGGCAGCGATCCCTGCAGGCCTGTCCCCTCGTAGAGGCCCACGCCAAACATCATCTACACAGAGGCCACGGTCAGCCTCCAGGGCTCAGCCTTCCCCCTGCGTCTAGAAGAGCCCACCCCCAGCTGCCCCAGGCCCATACCTGGTACCGTCGGAGAAGACACCAGACTCGGGGCAGGAACCGCTCAAAGGCAGAGTCGTCAATGCAGCTGTAGCGGTAAAGCAGCCACTGTGGGACAGAGAGCAAGGCCCTTACACAGCGGCCCCTCACTCCCTCGTAACTGGCCTCTTGCTGAGGACGCTGGGTCAAGGAGGAGGCAGCCCTCACTTCTTGCACCTGTGGGGACCTGCCTCCCCTTCACCCTAGCTCTTACCAGCTTGCTGAAGTAGTTGCGGCTGACCTTGACCATCTCCCCCTTATACCGGATGCAGACCACGTTATTCTCCATATGCATCTCCACGCTGGGCATGGGGGGCGCAGACACGGCCAGCCGGACCGGGTAACAGTACACCAGGCGGGGCTCCACTTCTGGGGCCTCCACCTCCTCTGTGGGCAGGGAGAGCAATGAGGGGCCTCCCTGCAGCGGCTCTGCTAATCCTCACCCCGGACGGACGGCCTCTGCCCCCCGTGTGCTCACACACGTACCCCAGTAACCAAGGGAGGTAAGTCTAATCCCACGGAGGAGCAGAATGCAGCTCAGATGGTTTGAGAACAAAGTTCTTGGCAGGGGCAAGAACTGGTGGCCTGTGTCGCCATGCTGCATACTGACACAAACCCCCGGTTGGCCACGTGGAAGTAGAACTGTGGCACGTCCGTGATTACGGTACCCTACTTAGGCATCTTTTTGGGTCAAGCGCTTCGAATTACCACTGAGTTCTCGTATGATCCTACGGCTGGGTATTAGCCTGCAGGGTGGGGGAACCGGGGCTTGCAGAAAGCAGCTGTAAATGCAAGTCGTCCACCTAACTGCTTACCCCTGGCCTGTCGTGTCCACCCCCTTCCAGCTCCCCCATTCCCAACCCTTCTCCAGTTCCTGGAGGAGTGCTGGGAACCCTGCACCGAAAGACAGCAGGGCCTGCCTCAGACACTGCCGGGAGAAACGGGCTTGCCCAAACCAGCCGTGGCCTAGAGGCTCAGCCTTGCTTGTCCCTTCACTCAGGGCCTGGGGTACACCGTTGACGGCATCACAGCTGGCTCCCTGCCACCGGCCCCTCACCTGGGATGTTGTTTTCCTTGAGGATGGCCAGGTGCTTCTCTCGGATCCGTTTGACATACTCCAGGGAGATGTGGTAGATCTTACTGCAGATGCCCTCCACGGAGTCCTTGGCCGCGGCCGAGACGTGGGGGCCACACTGCCTCCGCAGATGCTCCAGGCGGTCCTGGAGGAGACACTCTTGATCAGGGCTCTAGGTGGCTGTTGAGGGAGGGCTGGTGGATTCTAGCAGTCCGCGCTTTGAAACCGGTGGTTACTTACTAGCTGTGTCACTTGGACAAGTCCCTTGGCATCTCTGAATCTTAATTCCTCTACTGTTAAGGGAACACACAGTACTCACCTGATAAGGCAGTTTAAGTATTAAATGTGATCATTCCCATTAAGGGCTTACCAAGCCCCTGGCATACAGCAAGTGTCCGATAAATGCCAGCACCTATGGTTGGGGTTACACTGTGCCAGATCCCATGATAATTGCTGGGGAAACACACAAACCAGGCACAGTCCCCGCTTATAAAGCATTTGCCAACTATCAGGGAGAGACACCATTACAAAACGGGGTCCTTGGTCATTGCAGATTTGAAATTTGAGCTTTTAGCAACTTGCAAGGATTTAACTAGGCATTTGTAATTTTGCCGAATCACACGTGTGAAAGTGATGAGTGAAAATGAGTCACTCTGGCTAGTGAGCACACCTACCTTTGTCACTCTACGTGTCAAGTACAGTTACTATCGTGAAGTGCGAAACCTTGTCTCTTGTGAAAAATGGTCCTGAAAAGAAAGCCCATTGCTAGTGCTGGCGGACAGTTAGAGAAGTGACGGGTCTGGGCCAGAAAACAGAACTGTTGTGGACACAGTAAAGTAGGGAAATGAGTCTGGTGCCAGCTCGTAACTGTGAAGTCGCACACACCCCAGAAAAGGCAGTCTGTCAATCTGTGTCCAAAAATCTATTCAAGGGAGATGCTGAACATTAAGTTGAAAAAGCTACTTATGGTGTGTAGCTGAGCACGGGATTCTGTTAAGAACCTTAATGAAGAGAGTCTTTTAGGAGAGAGCCAGGAACCTGGACAAACCTCTCTACATGCAGGAGTTTAGGGACCAATGAGTGTCAAAGGTTTACTGAAGTGCACAGGAACAGGATGCTGTGGGGCTCCGCCCGGCCTGGGCAGGCAGAGTGGGCTTCTTGGAGGAAGCAACCCCAGAGCCTTTCCACGGGCCTCCTTACCCGGGGCCACTCACCATGTAGTCCTCCTTAGAGGCAGAGTGGTCCTTCCGCAGCCAGCTGAAGGTGTCCTCCACGTTCCATTTGACCACCTTCCTGCTGTCGGGGGACGCACTCCTGCCGGTGGGGGGAGCTATCAGGCATCTGTCCACACTCCTTACTCCTCCCACCCCACCTGCACTGACATTCGGGCTCTTGTTCTGCCTTTGGGAGCCAGCCCTCCTCCTGCCACCAAGCACAATGACCGCACTCCATTAGATGGGCCACATGGCCCAGGACCTCCCCACTTTGATCACACACCCAGCTTGCTGGGGGCAGGAGAGAGCAAACCTGGATTCGATGAGCCGCCTAGCAGCCTCTGCATATTTAAAGAGCAGGCGCTTGGCTTCCTCCCGGAACTTGATTCGGGATAACCTGGGATAGAGAACGGATAGAGTTAGGAGCCTTCAATGCAGAACTGGCTACACAACCCTTAGCTGGCCCCAGCTGCGCAGGTGTACCTGATGGGAATGTCATTCATGATTTCTCGAAACATGGAGGGCGACACGACCGGTTCACAGTTGCTCGGCAACAGGGGGTCAGAGCCTTTGTCCACGACCTTGCGCTCCAGCATCCAGCGGTTGAAGGATTCTCGAGGGGGCTCGATGCCTGCAGGACAGAAGAGCTGGTGAAGGTCTGGCTTTAGACAGGAGGCATCTTGTGGGTACTGGAGGTGCAACAGTGAATGACAGCCTGTTAAGTCAGGAGCTCATGTTCCAGGCAACACCTCCCAAAGTATATTCTAAGAATCGCTAGTTTTATAAAGGGTTAGATGATCCTTAGAGTAAAAGGGGAAAAGAGAAACACTATATTCCAGCAAAGTTAAGCAGGCTTATTTACTAATTAATAAAAGCTGCAGTTTACTGAGGACTTTCCATTCCTCTTACTCCTAGTAGTAGCAAGGCCACCAGGACAGATACTTCTGTTTTTGTATCACAGATACATAAAAAGGCTTCAAATGATACCTGGCAAACGAAGCACTCTGGAAGTGTTAATGATTCCTTTTGTAGTTACTGATGCCAGCCACCCTTTCTGGAAGCGGTTAGAGGAGCTGGGGCTCCAAGCAGGCCCGTCCCCATCCACTGCCTATGCTCTGGGCCACTAGGCTCCCCTGCACCATTCCCCAAGCCCGGTTCTTGCTCGCAGCAGGTGGAAACAGGGCTCTGAGGCCCCGGAGGCAGTTACCCTCTCGCTGCTGGCACAGCTCCCGATAGTGCTGCCGAAGCTTGAGGATGAGCTGGGAGCGCAGCAGCTCCACCTCGGGGTGCGGGGGCAGCACCTCTGAAGGCCCCCGGTGCTTGATGACCGCGTTGGTCTGGATGTCCAGATCCCAGTACACCCTTGGGGCACAGAAAAGAGCAACGAGGACAGTAGAGGAAAGGGAAGGAGGGGTGCCCTGGCTGCCACCACACCCCAGTCTCCCAGGCACGCAGGCCGCATCAGTGCGTGCCCCCGAGGGACTATAGCAGGGACTCACTCGGTGGGCCGGAGGAGAGCCGCCTGCTGTTTATCTTCAGGGGATGTCCCCCACATCTTCAGTGTTGGGGTTCCTGGGATACTGGGGGAGCTAGGCACCGATGGGCCCGTGGGTGTCACAGGGATTTCAATCTGGAGCAAAAAAGGAGAAGGCATCAGGGTCAGGAGTCAGCCTATGGTTCCAGCGCCAAACCCAGCGAGCTGTGCCCAGGCCCCGCTCCTGACCGACCTGCCACTGCCCGGCCTTTGCAGGGAAGCTGCTGGCTGCCCGCCTGGCTTGGCCACTTGCCAGCCAGGTCCTCAGAGCCCGCCAGCACTCACCTTGGGCTTCTTCACACCATTGCCGCTTGGCTGCTCTTCCGAGAGCTGCCGCTTTCGGGGCTTGTTCTCAGCCGGGGGGGTTTCCACCAAACTGGAGTCTTGGGGCAGTGGGGTCGCATTCAGCCCCAAAGGGTCCGACTGGTGGAGGGAGACCAGCAGAATTGCAACCGGGGCCAGTGGGTTAGGAGTCCCGGTAATACGGAATCCTGATGCCCTCCTGACCCCTGCTCCTACTGCTCAGAGACTGGGATGCAGAAAGAACGCTGGGCTCCAGTCCCACTGGCTACTTGCAACCATGTGACCTTGGCGGAGTTCCATCCTGTCCTAATTCCCTCACATTCAAAATGGCCCTCCTGCTAAACAGGCCCAACCTCCCACTGGGAAGACGATTAAATGAGTCAGTGAATATGACCAGCTTAACATGACCTCTGGTATGAGATAAACACACTGTACACATTAATTTCTTAAATACCAGAGAGTCAGGAATAAAGGAAAGAGTCAAGAAATGCTTGTTTTTGAAAAAGCAAGGCCCTGTGGGTGGAATGCCTTTGGCAACACCAAAAAGAAGCATGATGGTAGGCAGGGTGGCCCTGAGATCCTAAGAGGTTTGAGTCCAGCTCTGCCTCTTACTGGCTTGAGGTCTCAGGCCAATCATTTCCCATCTCTGAGCCTCAGTGGCTTCATCTGCAAAATGGGAGTGCCAACTGGCTTGATTATGCCCAGAAAAAAAAGTTCACCCCAACTGACAGGGATCCAAAAGCCCACGTTTCTGGCAGACAGCTCGTGTTGCTACTTCCCTATCACATTGACCTTTCCACTTCTAGAACGTGCTTCTCCCCAACTTTTCTCTTTCTAACTCTGTCACCTTAAATGCTAATTCAAAGAGACGCTTTCCTGTCCCGTCCTGTCCACTCCCCTCCCCCAAACCGGACCATGGTCCCTGCTGTACTCTAACACTATTCTTCATACACAAGCCAAATATAATCGTACTGGCCCCTCAGTAGACTGTGGGCCCCCCGAGAGTACAAGGGAACGACCATGTCTGTCTTGGCTCACAACTGCATTACAGGCACAGTAACAGGTAGTTCAATATCACATACTATTTACAATCGTCTCTTTACATGTCAGTCTCCCCTATTTGAGTATAGGTTCCTTGCGAGCAGGGAATATGTCTTCTCTCGTGTATCACTATATCCCCAGGTCCCAACACAGGACTAGGCTCATAATAGCTGCTCAAGATACGTTTGGGGGAAGGCCCAGACGCCAGAAGCTGCTTTGAGACCCCTGCCCTAGGCTGGCACTCACAATCACGTCATGTTGGCCCAGCACAGGCATCTCCCACAGGGACTGGTTGGTAAATCGGTTGAAGTAGTAGGGACGGTTCTCCCTCCTGCTCCAGCACTTCTCCCAGCCCGCGTGCACCAGCTCCTCTGCAAACAAGCATGGAACCCAGCCAGGGTCAGGGCTGCTCCTGGGGCATCTTTCCTACCCCACCACCCTACCCTGCCCCTCGCCAGTACCTGGGAGGTCCTGCACCAGGCGGATGGGCTTTGGAGAACAGGGCTGGCTCTGATTGGAGGTGCCCGGGGAGTGACTCAGCAGGGACGCTTCCTCCCGGGGGCTGCCGTGATTCTCATTGGCCATCTCCGCACCCACACCGGACCTGCCACACAGAGGACCGAAGGGTGTTAGGCCAGCAGGGTGTGGAGGTCAGCTCCACCCCCAGCCCCCACCCACCAATTACAACCCACTGAGGGCCCCCCTGACCACTTGTAGATCTGAAAAAAGTCACTCTGGTCCTGTCCTGGAGGGCCAGTGTGGTACCACGGGAGCCCTGGGACCAAAGTTGCAGTTCTCTCAACTGTAAAATGGGTGCAGTCCTGTTGCTCCTTCTGCCTGAAATGCTCTCCCCAGTTCTCTGCCTGGCTTGTCACTATGTTCACATGCTCCAGGAAGCCTTCCTAGACTCTCCCTTCCCAAAGCTAGGTGGTCAGAGCCCATCCGCAGGGCCATGAACACCTCCACCGTAGCACTCAGTCTGGTCTATGAACTGGATTTGTCTCCCCATCAGACTGTCAGAACTCCCAGGGCTAGGAACGGGGTCCAGTTCTCTCCAGCGCTCAGCATGGTACCTGGACCCAACAGGAACTCCATTCATTCTGCAAATATTTACAAAGCACAGAGTGCCACAGAAGACAGAACAGGGTCTGCCCTTGGGAAGCAACTCCCACAAAAAAGAACAGTAAATCCTCCTCTTCCCTGTTCCTATCCAATAAAATCTAACTGGAACAAAGTGCAGCCCAGAGTGGGCCATGGCATCTAACTGGCTGCTTCATTCTACACTTCAGGGCAGGAAACAATCTGTTGCTAAAGAAACCAGTGGGACTGAGAAGAAACATCTAATTCAGTCCTTCCTAATCCCCAGGTGAAAATTTACCAGGAAGCAGGTCAGCTCCTTCAGATTTGTATTCTCCGCTACCTTCGCCCAAAGCACACCCAGCACGAGCCTCAATGGCCAAAGTGATTCCCAATCTGGCTGTTAGACTTCTAGGGGCCCAACTGAGATTGAACTGGTGATCCCAAAGTTGTTTTCAATATGCCACAGCACCCAAAGAAACATTTACCCACAAAAAGAGCACGAAGCCATGTTTAACCATCAGTTATCTTTGCTTGCTGACATTTTATCAACTCCTTGTGGTCACACTGATTATCTCATGCTGATCAGAAGCTCTGATTGGCTGTTGACGACATCATAGGAATCACTGGGACATTAATTTTATTGTACACTCAGTCATAGATGTCTTTGTTAATTTGGAAAGAGAAAAGTGAATGGTTACTTTGTCAGTACAGTTTGGCAGATAAAAAATGCACGGAGCAAGAGGACATACATACAACCAAAGGGGGCCATGATAACAAAAAGGTTCGGAACCACTAACCAAGGGGAGAAAAAGCTTGATTCTCTGGGTAGGAGGGATTCCCGATGCCTTGGGGCTGAGCCCACAGGTCTCAAGGCTGGACAAGGTCCCTCTTTTTCTCACCCTCTGGGGTCTGCAATGCTAGCATGAGAGGGTTTTCTTCTCCAACCAGGTGGACCCCCACGTCACAGGGTCCAACAGAGGCAGGGGGAGGCCTGCAGGAAGGCTCAGCACAGGTGGGTGGCCGGGTCAGCAGTGGAGTGAACGGGGGCCCAGGGACCTCCTCGCATCAGCAACTGCAGAGCAAATAGAAGAGAGAGTCACAGACCTGTGAAATGCTGCACAGCAGGGACAAAATAAGAGGGGCAATGACACAGCAAGTTGGGAGCCCCCAGGACAAGGCAGGAGACACTGTGGGAGATCTGGGGATTCAAGGGATGAAATGGTACTTCTCAAGGTTCCCAAACCAAAACATTTCACGGACTTGCCGCCTGAAGTCACATGGGCTCCGGGATGAGGAGGGCCCTAAGCCTGGTTTAATGCTCCACTGTTACTGTCTTTGAAGTTTTTAATAAATTTTTAACAGAGGGGACCCACATTTTCATTTCGCACACGGGACCCCACAAATTGTGTAGCTGCTCCTATCAACCAAAATATCCCTAAGATAAAAGTGAACATATAGTTGTCCCTTAACAACATGGGTCCAAACCACACGGGTCCACTTACACATGGCTTTTTTTCAACATGATACAGCGCTATAAATGTATTTACTTGTCCTTATGATTTTCTTAACATTTTCTTTCCTCTAGCTCATTTTAAAAATACAGTATATAATTCATATAACATACAAAACATGTGTTCACCGACTGCTTATGTTGCCAGAAAGGCTTCTGGTTAACTGCAGGCTATTAGTGAAGTTTTGGGGAGTCCAAAGTTATACTGGGATTTTCCACTGCACTGGAGATCAGTGCCCCCAACTCTTGTGTTGTTCAAGGGTCAACCGTACTTATCACAGATCAGAGGCCACAAAAAACACGTTTCTTGGAATCAATCTTTTAACACGTTACATGCAAATGCATTACATAACTCGGCATGTTCAACTTTATTGAAAAATATTTTTGCCAATAAATATCGTGTGACGTTGAGGCACCACGTAGCTGAACCATGCACAGGCAGCACATGCAGCCCAGCTCGGTGAGGCCAAACAGGGACACTGCAGTGTTTCCAAAACCCGTATCACAGCCATCAGAGGGCCTGTAATAGAAATCCAGATTCCCGCCCGTCCCTCACCTCACATCGTAGGAGTCAGAAATGGAGAAGGGAGACACACGAGAATTTGTATTTTTTTAAACGCACTCCAGAGGTGGGACTGGGAAACAGGATGACAAATTTTACACCAGTTCAAACCTTTACCAATTTTTTACGATTAAAACTTTTTCTTAATTTCCCAGGTGATTTGGAAGCAGCGGGTTGGTGGCCAAAGAACCTGCTCTGGGTGTGGACAGACCCGGGGTCCAGATCCTTCTGCCGCGCATTCCGACTTAACAAACAGGAATGACTCGATCTCTATGGTCTCTACACGTAGAGTCTATTGTATATTGTACACTTTAAGTAAGAAATAACTCTATTATTAAGATAACGTTTTTATTTATCCTGAGGTTTCCCGGCCCTTCGCATACCACAGTTAATGCCGATCAGCTTACTAAACAACTGTATCTGCGCAACCGGAGGAACCCACCAGAAGGAAAAGAACCCGGTTACGGGATTGGAAGATGGGGCGGGACCATCTCAGTAATGGGCCAATCAGAACCCTCCAAACCAATAGGGCGGAGTCAAAGGACTTGCAAAATGCGCAGGCGCGGGGGCCACAAGAGACGGGGACTACACCCCCCCACCGCCAGCGCGCGCACCCTTTCCCTTCCCCTCCCCCCAAACCCCAGCGGGGGCGGGCTGTTTGGCGCGCGCGCGCCGGCCCATCTCCCGGACTCCGCCCCCCGCCCCACCGCGCGCTCCCGCCCCCGGGCTGAGGCGACTCAGAGTCGGAGCCCGACACAAAGGCGGTGGCGGCGGCAGCGGCGGAGGGGCCCTAGAGGCCGCTCCGCCCGCGCTCTCCGGGCCCACCTCCCTCACCCAAGCTACCGGCCCGGCCGCCCACCCGCGGGCCTAAGATGGCGGCGGCGGCAGAGACAGGGCAAGCGGTGGCCCCGAGCGGAAAGCGCCGGAGGGGCCACCGCAGCCCGGCTTCGGATCCCCGGAACCCGGAGCGGCTCGCGGCGGGACCATGGCTTCCTGGGGCTCTTACCTGCCCGGAGCGGACTGGAGGGGACGCGGCTACACGTTCTGCTCGACCTCCCGTTTTGCCGCCTCCGCCTCGCCCTCCCCAGCGCCGCTGCCGCCATCTTGTGTCCCGGGCCGGGACTCCGCGCTGCGCATGCGCCGGTACCGCCTCTGAGGGACCTCGCCGCTGCCGCGCCGCCATCTTGAGTGTGGCAGAACCGGCCGACTCCTCAGAGCCTGCTTGCTTTCGGCCCCTTCCCTTCCTCCCGTCCTTCCCTGCTATTCCATGCGGGTCTCAGGAGGGCAGGGCAGCTTTGCGGGCCGTGGGGTGTGAACTGAGGAAGGAACGAACTCACAAGCACGCTCCCTGCCTCTGTTTCCCCCGCGAGCACACCCGCTGGGGCTGGAGGACCTAGGTGGGAGGTGCACCAACCGGGCCGGACTGAGTGTGCGCACCGGGGGGCGCGGGGCGGGCTGGGAACCTGCGGGCGCTCGGCAAAGACGCCGGCCCGGGGGCGGGGTTGTGGTGACGCAGCTCTGGGCGTAGCGGGGGCCTGGGTCCTAGTTCCGGCGCGGCTGTGTCATTGATGTCCAGTCGCTTACCCTCTCTGAGCATCTGTCAAGAATGTTTTCCAGCCATTTTCTATGTCGAGGCTGCATGCAAATCGGATCTTCTCCCAGGATGAGGCTTCACAAGTTACAAGTGTTCCTGAGTAGAAGAAACTTAAAACAGCCGTGGGAGCCATAATAAAGGTGGCTTTGGCGAAGTTAGGAATGCAACTAAAATGCATCAGTGGGGCTCTTCCAACACTGACCTATCTATGGCTACTAGTTGCGGTGCAAAGCCTCACTGAGACCTCAGACCAGCCATAAATGCCCAGCAGGAGATACAGTTGCTAGGTTCCCCCACGCGCGGCTCCCTACAGGATTCTTGGGCAGAGGCTGTCAGACGACTCAATAGCCCCACCTCCGTCGGGCCTCCTTAGTAAACTGACCTCAACAGTGGCTTGAGACGAACACAAGGTTGCCATCTGCCGTTCGCCTTGCATCTCCCAAGTGGAGCCAGAGACTGCAGGTACCCGGGCTGGGCTGCACGCAGCCTCCGGTGTGCATGATGTCTGGCCCCGTGCAGCTGGGGGGGTGGGGGAGTGTCAGCAAAACGCGAGGCAAATAGTATGAACTAGGGTGCTCCTGAGTCTGGCTGGTTCAGATCTGTATCCTCCGCCCTGGACGTGTGGCCTTGAAGGAGTTGTTCGACATCTTTAAGCTGTAGTTTCCTGTAATGGAAGAGAAGTCCACCTGGCGAGAACTGAGATGGCGTCTGTAAAGTACTCAGCACATGTGGGACCTGGCATTTAATAAATGTTAGCTGTTACGTCTCACGGGGTTGTGAGGGTTTCTCCAAGTAGATTTGAGCCTTCCCCAAATACACCTGCTCCGGATAGGCCCAGTAAGTGCAGCCAAATCCTGCCCTTACAGAGAGTCCAGTTCACTTGGGAAGCTTGATGGGAAATCAGATGCCTGGTGCCCACCTTGGACCTACATAGGGGGGACCAGATGTCCTGCTCTCCCTGGGACAGTGTTGGTTTATATCTGTTGTCCTGGCATAATTATTAATATTGCATCCTTTCTCAAAAGCGCCCTGGTTTGGACAATAAATTATACGGTCTCTCTAGATTTACAGAATACCTAGTTTTTCTTCTTAAGATTTTTTTTTTTTTTTTTAAGTAATCTCCACACCCAATGTGGAGCTTGAAATCACAACCCTGAGATCAAGAGTCTCAAGCTCCGCTGACTGAGCCAGCCAGGTGTCCCAAAAGGCCTAGTTTTGCAAGCTCCCCAGCTAGTACTTACTAACACAGGAGTGTAAAAACCATGTACTGATTGCTATCTGTTCCTGTTTTTTTGCTTTCAAAGTACGTTAATTTGTTTCTCAGAGTCTCTTAATTGGTAACTAAAGCACCGAGCATCCCAAGTGCCTATCCCTGTTTTACCATGTAACCCTTTCCAAGAACTATGAGAGTAGAAATGATTATCTCAAGTCCACACGTGAGGAAACTGAGGCTGGGGGAAGGGGCAGGGGTCAAGTAATTATATGAAGTATCAGAACTGGTTTTTTCTTTTTGTGTTTTTTTAATGTTTACTTATTGAGAGGGAGAGAGATTCTCAAGCAGGCTCTGCACTATGGGCTCAGGGCCCAATGCGGGGCTCGATCCCAAATACTGTGAGATCATGACCTGAGCTGAAATCAAGAGTCCGACGCTCAACCAACTGAGCCACTCAGGTGCCTCCAGAACTGCGGTTTTAAAGACGAAGCTTCCCAGCGTTAAAACCCAAAGCTGATTCCATGAAGCCACACTGCTTCCCTCTCTTGTGGAGAAGGGACTCTGAACTTGAGAAAGTGACTTTTCTGAGCTCACACAATGGTCCTGGGCATTTCCACTTCAGTATCTTCCAGGTCTCAAACTCAGTGTTAAACACTGCTCTTTGCTTTCACCTCCCTCCCCAGACTCGTTCCTCCCAAAGGATTCCTCACCTTCCTGTTCTCACTTTCTGCACAACAGTCAAAATCAGCCTCTTCTCTCCAACCTCATTCCTGCTACCTTAGAGCGAAGCCCCATTATTTTGGAAACACTTTTTATTGTTAAGAGTAGCACACATACAGAAAAGTGCACAAAACAGAAATGTAAAGGCCACCTGGGTGGCTGAGTCGGTTAAGCGTCTGGCTCAGGTCTTGATCTTAGGGTGGTGAGTTTGGCCCTGCATCAGGCCTGCGTTGGGCTCTGCGCTGCATGTGAAACTTCTTAAAAGGAGAGAGAGAGAGAGAAATGTAAAACCTAGTGATTTGTCACAGAGTGAACACCCAGGTGAACGTCACTCAGGTCAAGGTATCATTGAGCCCAGGGGCACCTGGATGGCTCAGTCGGTTGAGTGTCCAACTTCAGCTCAGGTCATGACCTCACAGTTTGTGAGTTCGAGCCCCGTGTTGGGCTCTGTGCTGACAGCTCGGAGCCCGGAGCCTGCTTCACATTCTGTGTCTCCCTGTCTCTCGGCCCCTCCCCTGCTCATGCTCTGTCTCTCTCTCTGTCTCTCAATAATAAATAAATGTTAAAACATTTTTTTAAAAAAGGGTATCATCAATCACTGTTAATTTTGTGATAATCACTTCTTTCTTTGATAGTTTGACCACTGGGTGTCTCTAAACACTATAGTTTCACTTTGCCTGTTCCTTGAACTTCATTTAAATGGAATTACGCAGTTCTATATTGTGTTGGCTTTCTTTTGCTCGACATTGCACTTGTGAGACTCATTTATGTTGTTGCATGTAGCTATAGTTCATTCTCATTGCTGTATTCTGTCTTCCAATGTATATTTATCTATTCTACTGTTGGGATATTTGAAACTGCTCCCCCAACCCTGTATCTCCTTTCTGAATTATTACAGATGCTTAATAATAATAACAAAACAATTATATTTAAATAAATAACAAGTTAATAATCCACTGATTCTTTACATGTTTGAGTGAATGAATGAATGAATGAATAATAAGACTAGTCTCCACACTGGTCTTTTGGTCCTCCAGCCTTGCTTCTCTCCTCCATAATCCACCCTGTAGTCACAGAGATCTCCTTAAGTCTGGTCATATGGCACATCTGATCAAGTCACCCTGGGCTTAAAACCCCTGAATGTCTCCCCACTGACTGCAGGATAAAGTCCCAAACCCTTAGCTTGGTTTACAACACCATAATGATAATGACCGCTGCCATGGCAGAGTATTTGCTGTGGGCTGTGCCAAGCACTTTAAATACATTCATGTTATTCACGATCCGGATCTTCAAACCACCTCTCCTCATCAGGCCCCAGCCATCTTGAACGACGCATAACTTCCCCCAAAGTGCCAGGTTCTCTCTTGACCCCGGGCCTTTGCATACGCTGTTTGCTCTTCTCTCCCCCCGCCGCCCCCCGCCTTTGACTAATTCAGGCTTCAAGTCTTTATTTTTTTCAATTTTTTGTCTTTTTCGAGAGAGACAGCAAGGGAGGGGCAGAGAGAAAGGGAGACCCAGAATCCCAAACGAGCTCCAAGCTCCATGCTGTCAGCACAGAGCCTGACGCAGGGCTCCAACTCGCAAACCGTGAGATCATGACCTGAGCTGAAGTCAGATGCTTAACCGACTGAGCCCCGCTCCAAGTCTTACTTTAGATGGCACCTCCACCCGGCAGGCTTCCCTGAACTTGCCTTCACCCAGGCTAGGTCAGGCCCCCTCTTCTGTATTCCTATTCCTGCACTCAGTGGACTGCTTGAGGGCGGGGCTGGGGCTTGTTCACATCTGGAGACCCCATGCCCAGTGCTGTGCTTAACTAACCCTCTGTAAATATTTGTTGACCACGAACAGACCACATTGGGTTGAAATCTGGGTGACTTTTTCAGGTATCCCTGCTTCTATTCCAGGCTCTGGTTTCTGCGGTGGGCACACCAAGGCTGTGCCCTTTAGGATGCCAAGAAAAGCATGAGCTGCCTGCCGTGGCAGAGTCCCTGCCAGCAGCCTAGAGTCCTCTACTCCGAAGATAGGGATGGGCAGGTCGAGCAAAGATCCTGGGGCTTTCAAGCACTCCATCCAGTTTCCTGAAGTAAGATGCCTGGTGAGTTGGGAGAGATGGTTGAGATAAGCGGGGCTCCTCCAGCTTTAGCCAGCTCTGGCTGGGAGCCTGCTGGCAGGGCCTCTGAGGACCTCAGCCTCAACTCAGGACAAAGCCCTGTCTCCATATTAAAGCAGAAACATAAACATACAGGCTCAGGTTGCCACATACCTTAACCCCCTTGTTCTTTTCCACGACAGCAAGAGGCTGCGAAGACAGAACCACACATCTCAACCCCTGAGGTCCTGGCGGTGGGGGGAGGGAGGCTCCAACGTAATCCTGATCCAGGCCGCCCCCACCTGGGTCCGGTCAGAGCTGCCCATAGACTCTGTTCTGCAGTTTAAATAACACTAAGGCAGTTTCCAAGGCCAGTGGGCCTGGCCCCAGGGAAACTGCAGAAGAAATTCTTCCAACCCAAACTGTGGTTTCCACTGGGAGTGGCTCTCCGGCCATTCTGGGGCCAGATGAGAGAAACCATGTAGGCCAAGAATAGATGAGGGGAGTGGGGCGTCTCCTCTGGTCTTCCTGGTCCCGTAAGTGTCTGATGTGGTGTCACGGCCCCCTCCGTTTCTTCATCTGACCGGACCCAACGTGTGTTGGGGCCTGCCCCAGGACCGTGAGCACCAGAGATACATAAGACAGATGTTTTGTCCTCAGGGAGCCCACAGAGGAGGCAGGGGGCAGACACATAAATAAGCCCTCTGCTATGGGGAGATAAGGGTTCTGTTGGGATGGCCAGGAGGGTGGGCCCTGCAAAAGAGAAGGCTTCAGAAGAGCTGGCAATGAGCTGAATCTTGCTGGAAGGGTAGGATTTTGCAGGTGGGCAAGGACACAGCCTGTGCCGAGGGCTGGAGGGGTGGAAAGGGGTGGCGTGTTTGGGGAACTAGTCAGCCGGAGCACCGCCAGGCACGGGGGAGGTGCAGGTCGAGCCGGGGCCCTCGACCCCAAATTCAGTGTCTGTTCTGCGCCCAGCATCTCCAGGTGGCATCTGAGTCATCTCAGGATGGGGGCGGCGGGCACCTCCACCCTCCCCACCCATTCCTTCTGATGCCCGTTTTTCTACTTTGGGCAGAGTGGCCACGAACCAGGATGTTTATACTCACATAAGCTGAGTCTGCAGAATGAAATTCCAGACTTCTCCAAAAAAGAAGCCAGGGTGACAGCTGGCAGCTTCCTGAACGTCTGCCATCGGAGGAAACTTTGACCTAAAGAAGGGGGTGGGGGAGGACACCAGCTGAGCCTGGGTCCCAGCTGAGGGGTTCCTGGGACGCTTGGCTTCTAACCCGGATGTCTCAAGCCCGGTGGGAAAAACCTGGGGTATAATTTATGTGCCACACGATTCACCTGTTTCACATGCACAATTTCAGTGATTTTGACTAAATGTACACAGTGGTGCAAACATCGCCACAACTGAGTTTTACGACCTTTCCGTTTCCCCCAAAATGAGCTCCTATGACTGTTTGCTGTCACCTCTTCTTCCCACGCCCCAGGCCCAGGTGACCACTACTCTGCTTTCTATCCCCTTAGACTTGCCTTCTCTGGGTTTGTCATACAGATGGAATCATACAGAATGCAGTCTTCGCCCTGGTCCCTTCGCTTTGCATCACGTTTTTTTTTTTTTTAATGTTTTTTTTTTTTTTTTTGAGACAGAGAGAGACAGAGCATGAACAGGGGAGGGGCAGAGAGAGAGGGAGACACAGAATCTGAAACAGGCTCCAGGCTCCGAGCGGTCAGCACAGAGCCCGACGTGGGGCTCGAACTCACGGACCGTGAGATCATGACCTGAGCCGAAGTTGGACGCTTAACCGACCGAGCCACCCAGGCGCCCCACATCACGTTTTTCTTAAAAAAATTTTTTTTGGCGGGGGGAGGAGTGCCTGGGTGGCTCAGTCAGTTGAGTGTCTGACTTCGGATCAGGTCACGATCTCATGGTTCATGAGTTCAAGCCCCACACTGGGCTCCCTGCTGACAGCGTGGAGCCTGCTTGAGATTCTCTCTCTATCCCTCTTTTTCTGCCCCTCTCCCACTCATGCTCGCTCTCTCTCTCTCAAAATAAATGAACTATAAAAAATACTTAAAAATGTTTTAATGTTTATTTTTGAGACAGAGAGAGTGGGAGCGGGAGAGGGACAGACAGAGAAGGAGACATAGAATCTGAAGCAGGCTCCAGGCCCTGAGCTGTCAGCACAGAGCCCGACTTGGGGCTTGAACCCACAAACCGTAAGATCATGACCTGAGCTGAAGTCAGATGCTTAACCGACTGAGCCACCCAGGTGCCCCTGAGGAAGTTAAAAAAAAAAAAAAAAAAAACAAAAAACACCCACTGATGCCCAGGCTTCATCCCAGACCAAATAAACCAGAGTCTTGTGGGGCGCCTGGCTGGCTTAGTCCATACAGCATGTGACTCTTGAGCTCAGGGTCATGAGTTCAAGCCCCACACTGGGTATGGAGCCTACTTTTAAAAAAATCAGTCTCAGCATTTGGGGCCCAGACATAGGTATTCAAAACATAACAAAACAAAGCAAAACCCTTTCTACTTTAAAAGCTACTGACGTACAGAAGGGTTGAGAACCAGCGACCTAGCTCTGGGCCTGCAGTTCTGGCCTATGGGTCACTGAGAGGGGCCTCAGGCTGGCCGGCAGCCTCTCCCAGGCCAGGAAACATATGTGCTTGGGGTTAGGAAACAAGCTGCCTGCCAAGAAGTCACATGAAGTCCTGGGACAGATGAGACTTTTGGGAGGCGAGGTGAATGGGGCCTGGTGGTGGGTTGGGGCAGGGAGTCCTGATTTCTGCACAGACAGCTGAGATCCTGAGGGAGTACCCTCCCCCCCCGCCCACCGACTTCAAGGACTGTTCAGGCCTCTGAAGAGATTAGGAAAGTATGGCATTCCTGGCTGCAGACCAGCTCCAGAGAACCCCAGAGAGATGGAAGGGGATGCGTGGTGCCAGCGGGGAGCGGAGGGAGCTTAGAGGCTCAGGAGGGAATTAGGCTGGGGCTGCTCAGTCTGTGATAAAATATCCTCCTTTTGAAGGGTCTGCAGATGGTAATAACCGCCCACACTCCATGTACCAGACTCTGTGACGGGCCCTGGGGACACAGCCATGAGTAAATGTCAGGCGTCTACCCCACTGGGGCCTTCAGTCTGCTGGAAGAAACAGACAATGAGGAATTAAACAGAACAACAGGCAGCGATGGGGAGGGGGCCTTCCAAGGCAGGTGACGCTTGAGTAGAGACTCGAGGGCTTGAAGGAAGCCAACCAGGCAAGGTCTGTGGAGGGAAGAAGGGTAAATGGCCAAGTTTGAGGCTGAGTGAGTGGGTGTCCCAACAGCGGTAGCAGATAGGTGGAGAGGAAGGTAGGCAGGAGCTAGACCACCTAGAGTCCTTCTGGGCTCATGGCCAGAGTCCAGATCTTATTTTGTGTGTGATGGGGAGTGACCGGAGGCTTTTGGACAGGGTAGTAAGATACTACGGTTTCTACTTTTTAAAGATCACTGTGGTTGGTGCAGGAAGGCTAGACCTTTAGGGGCAATCATGAGGCAGGGAGAGGAGACTAGTGGTCCAGGTAAAAGAAGAAAACAGCCTGGCCCAGTGGTGGTGCGAAGGGAGAGGTGTGCACGGATGCGGGGCACCTTTTGGAGTTAGGGACACCAGGATTTGCCGCAAAGGAAACAAGAGAGTCGAGGATGAGTCCTGTGCTTCGGGTTGGAGCATCTGAGTGAGTGTGGTGCCGTGATCTGAGATGGGAAGCCTGGGAGAGCAGGAGAATTTGGCACCCGCGTGGGGACAGTGCTGACACATGGCTCTAGCTGGGTGACAACGAGGAGGGAGGCCGGAGGGCTGTGATGTCCTCATGACTCCCGGCCGTGTGCATGCTGGGCCCTCACAGACTGTGGTGGCAGAGCATCTCGGAAAAAGCCAAGATGCTGGAATGTGCTGGGTGCTTCCTGCAACCTTTGCAAAGGCCGGCAGAGAGGCGAGCGTTGGCTGAAGACGGTGGCCCATCCTCATCGTCAAAAGGAAAAGTCCCTACCGCTTGCTGCCCGCTCCCGTCAGTTACTTTGGAATTATATTTCTGGCTCGTGAACTCCAGACATCTAGCCGGCACCATACAGATATTCCACCCCCTTCCTCAAAGCAGTGAGCAGCTGGGAAGCCCGTGCCCAGTGCTAATGAAAGCGGGGACAGGAGGTTTAGAGGGCCATCAGCAAAGAGGCCCCCAAGAGTCAGAGTCAGCTAGGCTGCAAGAGGCATAGAAACTGGGAACGAGGGTGAAGCGCGAAGGAAACAAAGGAGAGAAATCAGAGGGCGAGTAAGCGGCTCGAGGCCACATGGAGCCGGAGAGGTACCAGGACAGGCATTCACAAGACCCGCGATCCAGAAGATCCTTTGGGGGCCAGGTGGCCGGCTCCATCTACAGAAAAAGGAGCTGGTCTCTGAGGAGAAAACTAAAGAAAAGGAGAAACCAAAAGGCCAACGTCCAGGCTTTAGAAGCCACAGAAAGGCAGTCAGCGGCTCTTCCCTGGCCAAACGCAGAGAGCCCCAGTCCTGTCTTCTCCCCATTTGGTAAATGTCTGGCCCCCACGCGGGGTCATTCCGCCTGCCTGGGGAGATGGAATCGGAGGCTGTCGCTCTGACATCTGTCCCCCCACACATACCTCTCCCCCGTTCCAACACCATCCCCTGTCACACATTCCCAGGCACACCCACGCTGACCAACCCAGGCACGTACAGCCACAGGCTCCAGCGGACCGAGAGGGAGGGGGTTCATTTCCTGAGGGGTAGCTTGGATGGGCGTCGGGGGCGGGAGAATGGTCAGGAGGGGAGATGGGCTGACGCGGCTTCTCCAAGCCATGCGAGGATCCAAAGAAAACACAGCTGGAGACAGGGAGAGGGCGGGGGAAGCCGGGCTACACATGTTGACATCTTGGGCAGAAATCCAACTTGGTATCTTGTGGTCAGTGGAGACTGTGTTTACTCACTCGGACCAGTTACTTCCTCCCGCTGTACCTCAGTTTGCCAGTCTGCAAAACGGGCAATAACAGCATGTCTCGGGGCACCTGGGCGGTTCAGGCAGTTAAGCATCCGACTCTCGATTCCGGCTCAGGTCCATGAACTCACAGTTCTTGGTTTTGAGCCCCGCGTCGGGCTTTGTGCTGACAGCTCGGAGTCTGCTTGGGATTCTTTCTCTCCCCCTCTCTCTGCCCCTCCCCTGCTTGTGCTCTCTCTGTCTCTCAAAATAAGTAAATAAACTTAAAAAAAAATAACGATCTCAAGGAATTGTGGTGAGGACTAAATGGGGTCATTTAAAAAGAGACACAGTTGAGTGGGTTGGTTAAGAGCATGGGTTCTGGAGCCAGATTGGCTTGAGCTAGTTAGGTAACCTCTCTGGGTCTCAGTTTCCTCATCTGTAAAATGAGATGATGATACCTGTCTTACAGGATGTTATGAATTTTCAAGTGAGTTGATATTTGATTAAAAGAATTTTTTTAATGTTTTATTTATTATTGAGACAGAGAGAGTATGAGCTGGGGAGGGGCAGAGAGAGGGAGACACAGAATCCGAAACAGGCTCCAGGCTCTGAGCTGTCAGCACAGCCCAATGCGGGGCTCGAACTCGTGAACTGCGAGATCATGACCTGAGCCGAAGTCGGACGCTTACCCTACTGAGCCACCCAGGTGCCTCAGTGAGTTCATATTTTGTAAAGCACTTCTTGTTTGTGAAACAACTAGCTAATGCTAGTGACCAGAGACATTTATTGAACCTTTAGCATGCCAAGTACTAGGCTCATCACTTTATATACTTTATTACTTTAAAATCTCACTGCCACCCAGAGAGGTGGGCAGGCACTAGATTGTCTCCATGTGACAGATGTGGAAACTGAGGCTCTTAAAGAGATTTACTTTTTCATTTACTCTTGAACGGGGTTGGCCAACTGTGGCCCACGGGCCACATCCAGGGAGCCTTGTTTATAGCTGCCTCCAGGCTGCAGTGGCAGAGTTTGAACAGCTGTGACAGAGACCACAGGGCCAGCAGAGCCTGAAATATGTACTACCTGACCTTTCACAGGAACACCTCTCTGACCTCTGCTCTAGGAAACGACAGACGCAAGGTTCGAACCAAGTCTGTCTGATTCCAAAGCTCTTAACTGCTTGGCTCCTCTCATGTTTTACAATATCACTGTCCCCGGTGCGTAGCAGGGGCTAGAAAAGCACTGTTTTCCTGTCCCTTCGAGTGCTGGGAAGTCCCTCCTTCCCTCTTCAAAGCCGGGAGTGAAAGTGCAAAGGGATTTGGGTATTCTGATCTCTTCATCCCTCAAGCCAAGTGTTGAGGAGCTTGGCAAAGTCCCTCCTGGGCTTCACATCTGCCAGTATCACTGAAATGTGAGGGTTGGGGGCACAAGCTTTGGGAGAAAGGGGAAACCAGTGTGATGGAGAGGGCTGGGCTGACCGGGCAAGTCCCTGGAATCAAGGCCATCGGGTACATCTTTTCATCCCCCAGCCCAGGGCTGTATTTAGGGTCAGTTGGGCTGAGACAGTGAGGTGCAGAAGTTGTGGAAGAATCCAGAGTGGTATAGGTATCACCTGCTCCCCGGGCACATTTGAGGTCTCTGAACCTGTCCAGTCAGTCCGCAAATGGGCACTGCCTACGCTTAGTGCCAGGCACCGTTCTAGGTACTGGGAATGAGTGGTGAGCCCGAGCCCAGCTCTCATGGAGACAGGCCATGTCTCCGACAACTTGGTAAACCATTAAATAGTCACAAGATCAATAAAAGCAAACAAACCAGGCTGATGTGATTGAGAGTAACTGCTGCGTAGGCAGGAAAGTCCTCTCTGAGCAAGTGCCATCGAAGCTGAGACCGAAATGACAAGGAGCTAGCTGTGGGAAGATCAGGTGGAAAGGCATTTTGAGCAGAGGGAACAGCAAGTGCCAAGGTCAGTGTGGCCAGAGCAGGACGTGAGTTCGACTCAGATGGTGAACTCACGGTTCGTGGGTTTGAGCCCAGCTTCGGATCCTCTGTCCCCCTCTCTCTCTGCCCTGCTCTCCTCTCTCTCTGGCTCTCTCTCTCTCTCTCTCAGAATAAAGACATAAACATTAAAAAAGAAATGCCAGGTGCTTATCAAGCCCTTTAAATGCATTAACTCTTTTAATCCTCAGGAGAGCAATCCAGATGAGGAAACACAGGCCCAGAAGGTTAAACCACTGGACCAAGATCACGTAGCTATGTTTAAAGCTCACTGGGGCTGCTGTGGGGACAGGGAAGTTCAGGGGATAAGAATCCCCTGCATCTCCCAGGAGATAACAGTGGTACAAAGACGAAGCTTGCATTTCAGTGAGGAAAATGAGAGGAAAGAAAACTAACATCCACCAGGTTTTCTGCTTGAGCCAGGCTCCAGGAAGAGCGGGGTTACTAGAGTTCAAAGGCATTAAGGCACTTCCTCCTCTGGATATCCTTAGCACTCTCTTTGTTCCTGTCCTACATGCTTTCTGTCTCGTGTGCTTGTGGTTTGTGCCCCTAATCTTAACAGCCAGCATTTATTTGGCACCAAGTGGTGTACCATGTACCATGTCTAAAACATGCACTATGCCCACTTTTTAATTTTTTAAGTCTATTTATTTTGAGAGAGAGAGAGAGAGAGAGAGAGCACGAGGGAAGGTCAAAAAGAGAATCCCAAGTAGGCTGTGCACTGTCAGTGCAGAACCTGGTGGGGGGCTTGAACCCACGAACCATGAAATCATGACCTGAGCCGAATTCAAGAGTCGGATGCTTAACCACCTGAGCCACCCAGGCGCCCCCATTTAATTTATTCTTGCAATAACTTTATGGTTTCTGTTCTAGGAAGAGGAAACTAAGGCTCAGAGCTGCCTCAGCAAGGGGTCCAACAATTGGACCTGAGAACTGACAGCCTAGGATTTGAATCCTGGCTGTGCGATAACTACTAGGCTGTAAACACCACCTCCCACCCTTTCACAAACAGTTCATGGCTTCTCTGATAGTAATGGCATGATGGTCTGTTTTCCTGCTAAAGCCGGTCCATATTAGCACCAGCCTCATAGGTTAAGAAGATTAAATAAGTTAATCTAGATCTAGTATGACTAACCATCCTGGTTTGCCTGGGGACCCTGGAACCATCCTGGAAGGGAGACATTCAGTTTCAAAGCCGGGAAAGTCCTAGGCAAATCAGGACACGTTGGTATTCCTACCTGGATGAGTGCTTGGTGCTAAATACACTTTCAATGGACACTAATCTTTATTGCTTCTCCTTTCCTCTTTCATCCATTTGATAACAAAAAGGTAGCAAGCACTTACTGTGTACCTGTCCCAAGAGCTGGGAACACTGTAGGCAGCATATGGAGATACTGTGCAGAGAACCTAGCTTCAGAGGTTCACCAAAAAAACCCACAGAAAACAAACAAGGTTCACAGTCCCTGAGAAACACCAAACCTCCCTCTGGGGTGATTCCAGCAGCCTGTGCACTGTCCTCCTGAGTGGGCAGCACTTGCTTGGATCCCAGTGGGAGATGTCTCTGGGCCTGTTGGGACCCTAGTCAGTGACCCAGAGACATTTAGGGGGTCCCATAGTGAAGCCTGGCAAGGAGAGGTCTTCAGATGATTGTGGCTGGAAGGGAAGGAAAAAAAAAAATGTGCCTCCAGCATTGATTTTGTGGGTGGTTCCAATTACCATGCACATTTTGCTGGATGAGGAAACTGAGGCTCAGTGACCCAAGTGAAGTGACTTGTCCAGGATCATGCAGAAAGACATGGGCGTTTGGCATTTGAACCAAGGTCCCAGAGAAGCAAGGACTGTTGGGACTGGGCGGGTCAACTCCTGCACTTCCCTCCCTCCTTCCCGGCTTGGGTCCCCCACTTGTCTTGACAGCGGCCGGGCCTGTCACGGGGCTCCGTACAGCCCTCTCCACCCTCCCGGCTGCCAGCGTTCCGCCCCATCCCCTCCCAACCCCCGAGGGAGGAGGGGAGAGCGGGAGAGAGGAGGGGGGTCGGAGAGGCCCGGCATTATAAAGGCTGCTGGAACAGCACAGCCCGCCAGACCCCGCCGCCCGGATCCCCTGCGCAGCCCGCCGCACCACGTGACCCCGCCGACCACCCAGCTCCGCCGCAGTGAGTCGGGGCGCGTCCCCATCCACCCCCAGACCCTCGCCGAGCCGCCTGGTCTACTGAGCCCGGGGAGGGGAAGAGATCCCATGAAGAAGGGTGCTGATATGGGGGGTACCAGGCCGAATCTCGATGGCAGGAATTTAGGACCCAGCAGAGCCGGGAGACCCGGGAGCCCGAGTTTGGGCAGGCAGCCCCCTTTTCTCCCCCGGCGCGGGGCCTGGGAGACCGCAAGCCACCCCCCAGGAATGCGCGTGCAACCGTTCCCATGGTAACATGCAAGCCGCGCCCGCCCTCTGCTAAAGGAAAGGGGGGGGGGGGCGCTGGTCCCTGGGAGGTCCAAACTCGTCACGCGGCGGGTGCACGGGGGGACTGAGGATGTCCCCTCCCCTTCCCCCCCGTGCCCCAAATCCTCTGGGAGCCAGAGCGCGAGTCGCATCGCCCTTCTGAGCCTCAGTTTCTGCATCTGCCAAATGGAGGCAATATAATTGGTTCCGAGTTCCCCGAAGAGCTATTTCGAGGGTAACCATCTCGCCAGCCCCTCTTCTGGCTGGACAACCGGGGAGTGGGTTCTAGCGGTCCTGATGACTCCAGCGACCCCACCCCACCCCAGGCCCGCTCGCCATGGCCCTCTTCGGGGCCCTCTTCCTAGCGCTTCTGGCAGGCGCTCAGGCCGAGCTCCCCGGCTGCAAGATCCGCATCACCTCCAAGGCGTTGGAGCTGGGTAAGGCGCGGGGCCGGATGAGGGCGGGTGAGGGAGGGGTCGCTCCAGCAGTGGGCGCAAGACCTAAGGGCCTCGCTGCTACTTCAGTGAAGCAGGAGGGCCTGCGCTTTTTGGAACAAGAGCTGGAGACCATCACCATTCCGGACCTGCGGGGCAAGGAGGGCTACTTCTACTACAACATCTCGGAGTAAGTAGGAGACCCGGAGGGCGGGGTCTCGGACTCCGGGGTGGAGCCTCTGCGTTGGGGGCGGGACCTAGGGGCGGGGAAATTGGCTGGGTCTGTGGGGCGGGTGGGGGCGTGGCCAAACCGGGGAGGCGGGACTCAAGAAACTGGACGGGGCATTGAAAATAAAGGTCAAGCCCTCCGACGTAGGCCGGACTGAGCACCGCGAAGCAGAAGGTTTGGGATTGAGGTGTAGCCAAAGAGCACCGAAGAGGCGGAGTCACGAAACTTGCCCAGGGATGAGAGTGGGGTCTAGGATACCCGGGAGAGGTGGGAGAGGTCAGGGGAACAAGAGATAAGAGCCTTGCTTGGGATGGTGGGGATAGGAGAACTGGGATATGGAGCGGAGCTCAGCCGATGGAGACAAAATCAAAGGACTCTGTTAAAAGACCAGGTCTAGCGACCATGGGTGTGAGAGGGAAGGGAATGGAAGCAATAGGCTTCTAAGAGAAGGGGGGAAGCTCCTCTCTGAGCTGTCCAAGTCCAGGCTGGGCGCTCGAGGGGCAACGGAAGAATTCGTTCCACCCGCCCCGGTTTCCCCAGGCCTGGACTGGAAGAGAAGAGAAGGAATTTCCTGTAGTTGGGCGGGGCCCCCTCTTCTCGGTCCTGAATATGACCCCGAGGCCTCCTGCAGGGTGAAGGTCACAGAGCTGCAGCTGACATCCTCTGAGCTCCATTTTCAGCCAGAGCAGGAGCTGATGCTACAAATCAGCAACGCCTCCTTGGGGCTGCGCTTCCGGAGACAGCTTCTCTACTGGTTCTTGTGAGGATCTGGCACCCCCAGGGGAGTGGAGGGGGGATCTGGAGGGCTGGGATGCTGTGGGGCTGTGGGCAGCCCTTTTGCCTGAGTCACAGTTTCTTCATCTGTACAATAGGGAAAAGCATACCCACTACATAAGGGTTGATAGGGCTTGGTAAAATGGTAAACTGCCGAAGTGAAGCCTTATTAAGAGGTATCATGATATATATGGGGTGGGTAGCGGGGTAGAGAAGCCGTGGTTAAGCTCCAAACTGGACATTAAATGCCCCGCACCCCCTTGGCAGCTATGATGGCGGCTACATCAATGCCTCTGCCGAAGGCGTGTCCATCCGCACAGCTCTGCAGCTCTCCAGGGACCCCACTGGCCGTATCAAAGTGTCCAACGTCTCCTGCCAGGCCTTGGTCTCCAGAATGCACGCAGCCTTTGGGGGAACCTTCAAGTAAGCCCTGTCTCCAACCCTAGTTGCACCCAGGGTGCCCCCTTTGAGCCTTACTGGCCATCTGCCTAGTGCAATGCAAAGTGCACAGGCTTGGGAATCAAGCCAACTGGGTCCAGATCTCAGTACTCTCATTTCCTGGCTGTGTGACCTTGGGTAAGTCATCGAAGCTCTGTGCCTCAGTTTCCCCGTTGGTAAGATGGGGATGATAATAGAAGCTATTTTATATGATATTAGGAGGACTCTTTGTTAATATATGTAAAAATATTTAGAACGGCACCTAGCATATTAGTGGCTAGCTTCCTAGATAGAAGTCATTGTGAGGATCAATAGGCAGTTAGGCGTGAACTTGGTTCTCAATAATTGGTAGCTCTTGGGGCACCTGGGTGGCTCAGTCAGTTAAGCGTCCCAGTTCAGCTCAGGTTTGAGTCCTGTGTCAGGCTCTGTGCTGACAGCTCAGAGCCTGGAGCCTGCTTTGGATTCTGTGTCTCTCCCTCTCTGTCCCTCCCCTGCTCACGCTCTGTCTCTCTCAAATGTAAAATAAAACAACAACAAACATAACTGGCAGTTCTTACTACTACTTAACAAAAAAAAAATAGCACACTTCCAGGTTTGGGGCTGAGAAATGGACTTTGTGATGGTTCTCAAAGAGAGTGGGAGAGAAAATATGGTGGATTTATCATCTGGTGTTGGTACAGTGCAAGTTTGTTGTTGTTGTTTATTTTTTTTTGGAGAGAGAGGGGCAGAAAGAGAGAGAGAATCCCTAGCAGGCTTCACACTGTCAGTGCAGAGCCCGATGCAGGGTTCAAACTCGTGAACTGTGAGATTATGACCTGAGCCGAAATCAAGGGTCAGATGCTAAACCGACTGAGCCACCCAGGTCCCCCTCAAGTTTTTATTTATTTCTTTAACAAATAAAGTGTATGCCAGTCCCTGAGGATTCATAAAGGAGCTCAGAGCCTAGTTGAAGGGACAAAACATCTGCCATCAGGGCTTTAAGGGAGGAACGAAGAGAGTACTCCAGGGGTTCAGAAGAGGGTAGTCTGGGAAGACCGCCTGGAAGAGGAAGCATCTGGGCCCGGACTGGGGGAAAATATAGGACAGGAACATTGAGGGTGGAAGGGAGGGCATGAGTAAGCCTCTGGAGGTGGGGATGCTCGCAGCGGGTCTGAGGAACTGGGGGTAAATTCAGTTTGGCTGGTGGGAGCAGGGGTTAGGAGAGGTCTTTCGGATCAGGCTGGAGAGGGGATTTGGAAATCCTTCATTAAAGAGCTGGTGCTTCGGGCCAAAGTTGAACCACCTCCTCCCCATGTCTCTGGCCACTGATTTCTCCTGGACCTGGGTTGGGGTAGGGCAGTGTCTGGGCTCACACGGTCTCTCCCCTCCTTGCAGGAAGGTGTATGAGTTCCTCTCCACATTCATCACCTCGGGGATGCGCTTCCTCCTCAACCAGCAGGTACGGCAGTGGTGGTGGTGGTGGCGGGGGGGGGGGTGCCCTCCGTTTTGAAGGCCCTGACTCTGGACCCCGCCCTGCAGATCTGCCCCGTGCTCTACCATGCAGGGATGGTGCTGCTCAATTCCCTCCTGGACACCGTGCCCGGTGAGTTGGCGCTGGCTGGGCAGGGAGCTCTGGGCCACGCCTGGGGCTGGACCGGGGGGTAGGGAGGAGGCTGGGTATACAGCTGCCAGGCCATGGCTCAGAGCAGGCAAGGCCCCTGCCACACCCTGGGTTCCCATATGGCCTCTGCTGCGGACTTGCCCTGTGTGACCCCAGGTCAGTACTCACTTCTCTCTGGGCCTTGCCATCTTCGCCTGGCTGGGGTGCCTCCCCGTGGGGTTGCTGTGAGCATTAGCTGCGTGACGATTGTCAAGGTCCTCTGTCTTTATGTGCTCGCTGATCATTGGGACCCCGTGTGTGTTCGTCCCCTGCACTTAATAGGTGCTCAACTAACATGGATTCCCTTTTCCTAAGCTTTGACCTCTGTCTGCTGTGGGGTAGAGATCACCGTGCCCCCTACACGGGGCACAGGGAGGGAGGGAGGAGGCAGGGAAAACTCATGAGGGCAGGGAATCCCTTGCCGTGTTGTTTCGTGATCTGATAAAAGCCCTGTAGTAGTGGTGGTGGTAGGAGGAGTAGTAATAGCAGCTTCTCCCCACATAAAGCTAATTTGATCCCCGCAACAACCCTATGAGGGAAGATTGATGACCGTCATTTATGGGTGAGAAACAGGCCCCAAAGGGTGAACACCTCGCCCAGCGTGACACAGCGTGAGTGACTGAGCTCCTTCCCACAGTACGCAGCAATGTGGATGAGCTTGTTGGCATCGACTACTCCCTCCTGAAGGATCCTGCAGCTTCTGCCAGCAATCTGGACATGGACTTCCGGGTGAGCTGCCTGGCTGGTGTGGCATCTCTGACCTGTCCCCTGCGTCGCTGCCTTTGTCTTCCTGAACCACAGCTCTGATGAGGCCACTCCGTTGCTGAGCCTGCCATGGCTCCCCATTGCCTACAGAATCAGGGTCAACTCCTGGGGCCGGCCCCACCTTTCTAACTTCACCCTGTTTCTCTGCAGTCATTCTTTCCCAAATATACACCCTCGTTTCCTACCTCAGGGCCTTTGCTCATGCACTGCCCTTCCCCATCTTCCCTGAAGGAGCTGGACAGACGGCTCTATGCACATAATCTCATTTCACTCTCATGACTGTGTGAGTCAGGCACTTCTGTTTTATTTATTTTGGGGATGTGGACATTGCTCGAAGAGGTGATGTCACTTGCCCAAGGCCACACAGCTACTCCGTGGCCATTTCCTTTGCTCCCCACAGTGGATGGAGTGTAGCGGTTTCAGAGCAAGGATTAGAGCTGGCATGTCTGAAGTTCAGGTCCTGGCTCTGCCACTTATTTGCTGCGTGATCTTAAGCAAGTGGCTTAGGGGCACCTGGGTGGCTCAGTCGGTTAAGCATCCGACTTCAGCTCAGGTCACGATCTCACGGTTCGTGAGTTCGAGCCTCACGTCGGGCTCTGTGCTCCCCTCACGTGGGGGAGGGGCAGAGAGAGAGGGAGACGCAGAATCCGAAGCAGGTTCCAGGCTCCGAGCTGTCAGCACAGAGCCCGACGTGGGGCTAGAACTCACAAACCGTGAGATTGTGACCTGAGGTGAAGTTGGACACTTAACCGACTGAGCTACCCAAGCACGCCCCCCCCCCCCAATTTTTTTTTTTTTTAACGTTTATTTATTTTTGGGACAGAGAGAGACAGAGCATGAACGGGGGAGGGGCAGAGAGAGGGAGACACAGAATCGGAAACAGGCTCCAGGCTCTGAGCCATCAGCCCAGAGCCTGACGCGGGGCTCGAACTCACGGACCGCGAGATTGTGACCTGGCTGAAGTCGGACGCTTAACCAACTGCGCCACCCAGGCGCCCCATTCCCCAAAATTTTTTTAAGCAAGTGGCTTAACCTTTCTGTGCCTATTTCCTACTAATATGTAAATGGCTATAATACAGTAAGAAAACATCTCTCATGGAGATTATGTGGATTAAAGGAGTTGGTGTATGTCAAGGGCATGGAAGAATTACTGTGTAAGATGTAAGCAGCAGCTATTATTGCTGCCATATATCGTTCAAGGCCCACTGAAATGCCACCTCCTCCTGAGCCCTTTCCTGAGCTTCCGTTCTCCAGTCTGACGGGAGTGCTCCCTTGAAGCTGCCCTCCTCTGCATGCCTTTTTAAGAATTGTGCTAATGAGGGTGCCTGGCTGGCCCAGGTGGGAGGAACATGCGACTCTTGATCTTGGGGTCGTGAGCCCAAGCCCCACGTTGGGTGTGGAGATTAAATAAATAAAACTTAAAAATTGTGCTGAGGAGTCCCCTAAGGACAGCAGCTGGGTCTGACCCCCACCATCCCTCACAGTGCCTGCCACAGGGTGTGGGAACATCTGGGTGCTGGGCCAGTCTGCCTTGGCCTTGACCCTGATCCCCCAACTGCAGGGGGCCTTCTTTCCCCTGGCAGAGGGTAACTGGAGCTTGCCCAACCGGGCGGTTGAGCCCCAGCTGCGGGAGGAGGAGCGGATGGTGTACGTGGCCTTCTCCGAGTTCTTCTTTGACTCCGCCATGGAAAGCTACTTCCGAGCGGGTGCCCTGAAGCTGTCACTGGTGGGGGACAAGGTATGCCAGGGCCTGTTTGTGGGATGGGCAAGAGGGGCCCTGTCACGGAGCTCCTGATGACCCTGCTTCACCCCCAATTTCCCTACCCAGGTGCCCCACGATCTGGACATGCTGCTGAGGGCCACCTACTTTGGGAGCATCGTCCTGCTGGTGAGTGCGGGCAGGAGGTAGGCACCTGGCCAGGGTGGGAGGGCATAGCACCTGCATACCAGTGAGGGAACGGTGGAGGTGTGCGGGTGGAGTCCCCCCGAGGCCACTGTGGAATAGACAGAAGGCCTGGCCTCCTGCCTGTGACCCGGTCCTCTTATTTGTCAAACTCATTTCCAAGTCCTTGAAGGGCCCTTGCTACTTCCTGCTCTTCATGAAGCTATGAGGACAGGCTGAGACCCAAGCTCTGTAAGTGTAGGGGCGCTTTAACAATGACTGATGTAGTCTTTTTAAGTTAGTTAATTAGATTGTTAAATAATCTCTATGCCCTTTGTGGGGCTTCAACGCACGACCCCAAGATTAAGAGTCATGTGTTCTACCGACTGAGCTAGCCAGGTGCCCCTGATGTGGTTTTCTTTTTTGCCTTATTTTCCCTTGTTTAATGGAGGAGTTCCCACCTACTCTTTCAAAATGTAAAAAGCATCTTAGTGACCATTAAAGGACTTGCCCTTAATTTCCTTTATACTATACAACCTCACAGAACTGTCATGAGTATTAGCTGAATCAATTCATGCAAAGGGACTGGAACAGCACCGGGTGCAGAGTAAGTGCTCAGGAAACACTCACTGGCTGCTGTTCTTATCATTGCTGTTAGCACCATCGTCTCCATCAACCTGATGGCCAAGCGTCAGCGAGAGTGTGGACTCTCTTGCCAGACTGCCTGGGTCTGAATCCCAGGTTCTGCAACTGGAGGGCCACATAACCTTGGACAAGTACTTAACCTCTCTGTGCCTCAATTTTCCCATCTCAAAAATGAGTAGAATACCTGCCTCACATGGTCATTGAGAGGTTTCAATGAGCTAACACAAGTGAAGTAGGAGTGCCTATCGGACAAAGGACACGGCAGGTTAGAGAGAGGAAATATGGCAGAGAGAGGGGATATTTGATGCAAACGCAGTCTCAGGAGGCTGGTTGAAGATGGATCCCCACGACCAAGAGCTCAGGAAGGCAGGAAAAGAGGAGACGTTTCTAGAATGAGACATTCCCTTGTGTGAGCAAAGGCACAGAGGCTAGACACAATTCTGAAGGGTCTGGGAAGCCACACCAGCCTTCATATTTGTGTGCCTGGGCTCCCAGCGGGCAGAACCTGAGCCAGCCCTCCTCCCCTCCTGGTGCTCATCAGGGAACAGATCTGGGTTTTGATCCACCCTCGCTCCTCTGTCCCCAGAGCCCGGCGGTGATTGACTCCCCGCTGAAGTTGGAGCTAAGGGTCCTGGCCCCACCTCGCTGCACCATCAAGCCCTCGGGTACCACCGTCTCTGTCACCGCGAGTGTCACCATCGCCCTGGTCCCGTCCGACCAGCCTGAGGTCCAACTGTCCAGCATGATTATGGTGCGGGCACCAGATTAGGAGCTACTGAGGGTCAGGGAGATGCGGGCTGTTGATCCTTTGGGTCAGTAACACCCCCCTCCCAACTCCTTGCCTGCAGGACACCCGTCTCAGCGCCAAGGTGGCACTCCGGGGAAAGGCGCTGCGCGTCCAGCTGGACCTGCGCCGGTAAGCAGATGGCCAAGATCTCGGGCAAGCCCTTAACCTCCCTGAGCCTCCGTGTCTTCAGGTTAATTGCACCTGCCCAACAAGTGGGGAGCTGAAATTCACTCAGATCTACAGCCACTGGAGAGCTAAGGTCTTTGTTAATGCATAACAAATGCATCTTATTCAAGGGTAACTTCTCTGCCTTGTCTTACACCCGAGAGAGAGGCAGAACAGATATTATGAGGTGTCCAAATTGGCCCAGCAAGGTTAAAGGACGTGCCCTCAGTCACACAGCAAAAAGCCAAACAACATGGGTTCGGGCAGAAACCTCAGCACAAATTTTGTGATCTTGAGAAGAGTCACTTTATCTTTCTAAGCTTCATTTTCTTCCTGGGCTAAATGTAGGGAAAAGTAGCATCCGTTTTGTAAGGTTGTGCTGTTTGTGATGCTAGCCACAGGTGCTAGGGGTTAAATGAGATACTGCGGGGCAGTAGTTAAGAGCCTAGATTCCAGAGGCAGATTCTGCCATTTACCAGCTGTTGAGACCTCAGACAAATTACTTAACCTCTCTAGGCTTGATCTGCCCCATCTAAAAAGCGCGAGTTGTTTAACAGTGCCTACTTCTTAGGGTTGTTAGGAGGATTAAGTCAGTTGGCATTTTAAAATATCTTAATGATAGTTAACTGTTTGTAACACGCTTAGTATCTGGTAGGGAGGAAGCTCTGTACGTTCTGTTAAATAAACACAAACAACACAGGCAAAGCTGCCAGCACGAGTCTGGCGTAGAGGAAGCGCTCAACAAATTAAAAGTAGTAGCCTTGGAAAAAAGGAACCCAAAGAGGGAGAAATGACTCACCCAGGGATGCACACCTGGAAAGCGGCAGAACCCCTGGACAGGTGTGTAGGTGGGAGCATTGCAGGCTGAAAGTCAGGGGCTTCTGGCGGGTAGGCCTGGGTGGCCTGAGGAAGGGGAACTTCCAGGGTTCGTGCCCACCAGACACTTGTCTCCCATAGGTTCCGAATCTACTCGAACCAGTCTGCACTGGAGTCGCTGGCAGTGAGTTGGGAGTGGCGAGGGGGCCAGGGCTGGGTTGGGGCCGGGCAGCTAAGGCAAGTCCGCTTCCTGCTGGCTGCCCTGACTTCCTGCCTCCTCCCTCCCAGCTGATCCCACTGCAGACCCCTCTGAAGACCATGCTGCAGATTGGGGTGATGCCCATGCTCAATGGTAGGGCTGGGGACGGGAGGGAGGAGAGGGAAAGGAGAGGGGAGCTGGGTGGACCCAGGTTGAGCCCGCTGCTCCCACCCACAGAGCGGATGTGGCGGGGGGTGCAGATCCCACTACCCGAGGGCATCAACTTCGTGCGCGAGGTGGTGACCAACCATGCGGTGAGTGGGGGTGGGGAGTGAGTGATGGAGAAAGAGGGCAGAGCCTTCCCCCCACTTCACGACCCTGACCTCCCTCTGCTGTCAGATCCCAGCCCCTCCCTTATCAAGTGTCACTCCCATTTTAATCTTCCATCAGACCTCAGCCCTCTGCACAGGCTGTGCTTTCACCTTGCAACACTCTTCCTGGATCCCACTTTAACACCTGAGCTAAGAGGCCATCTCAGAAGCCCTCCTTGACCCCCACAGGCCACGCTCCTGCAGCCTCTTTCACACCCTTCACAGGAGCTAGAACTTCTTTGAGGCTCCTCTCCCACTAGATTGAGAGCCCTTCAAGGCCAAGGGCCTGTCTCGATCTTTAGATTTGGGTCTCTGTAATGGAATGAAGAGGCTCCCCTCTCTGCCCCACTGCACAGGGCTTCCTCACCATCGGGGCCGACCTCCACTTTGCCAAAGGGCTGCGAGAGGTGATTGAGAAGAACCGGCCTGTCAGCACCAGCGACACCTCGGCATCCAGTGCCCCACCACCTGCCACGACGGCTGCCTGAGCCCTCAACCCCACGCTGGCAGGGGCATCCAGGACTTCGACCCTCTCGGCCCCTCCCAGCCTATAGCATCCTGTGTAACCCCCAGTGCCACAGAGAAGACAGGGTTTTAAGCTGTACCCAATTTAATTCCATAATCACACTCAATCCACCAATTAGTCCGTCCACCCTCCCCGTGGGCTGTCCTGAGCTCTGCTGTGTTCCAATGCATTAAGGGAGGGGGCCAGGCCGCACCCCAGTCAGGAATAAAGTGCTAACTCCCCCAGGCTGTCTACGTGAGGCACTGGGGCCCGGTCTGGGAGGCAGAGGGCTGTGGGGGAGGCAGGGGCGGGGGAGCAGTTCTGGAGGCAGGGACCTGCCCCACAGGGGCATTTTGCATAAAGGTGGACCTCCCTTCTAGCAGGAGGGGCCAGGAAGAGGGGCTGGATCAGGCAGAAGGGGACCAGTCTCCGTGGTCATCAGTATGGCTGCTTATTCAGGAAGCGAGAGAACATGGTGAGGGCAGCCTGGGGCTTGTCGGTGGGGACCATGTGTCCAGCGCCCTAGGAGCAAAGCTCTGTGAGATTCCCCTTCTTGTGTAACCCCTGCCCCTGGGCGCCCCTCCATCCTACTGGATCCCCTCAGCCAGCGACCTTCCTCTTCTCCCAAGCCCTGCATTCTCCCCATCCTGCCCAGAACGCTTGCCCTTATGGGGCCAGATGGTAAATGGGTGTAAAAGGGAGTCGGAAGGAGAGGACGGGTGGGTTCTGCCCCATCCCCTCCAGCCAGGTAGCCCTTGCCAGGCCCAAGCCCTACCTTGATGGTGAGAAAGGCGATGTGGGAGAACTCCTTCACGAAGCCTGCGATCTGCTCCCCGCTGTCCCCGTAGTCCACTAACCAGGGCCGGCGCTGGACCTCCATCTGCCCCACCAGGGAAGCCTTAGCAGCCTGTGGCTGTCCCCAAATCTCGCTCACATCTGCCAGCAGGACCTCAGGGGCCCGAACTCTCCCCAGGTTTGTCCTCTCTGTCTGCCAGAGCCAAGCTGCCAGGCACAGCTGCCCTATCCCTGCACCCAGCCTCACCCCAGAGCCGGGATCCTTGCCTTACCTTCTGGTTCAGGGAATCCACAAACCACTCGTCCCCCATGAAATTGCAGGCCATGTCCACATCTCCGTTGTAGAGCAGGATCCGGTATTTCTGGAGCAGAGCAGGGGGGGAAGTGGGAGGGTCTGGAATGAGCCCAGGCCCCACCCCTTCCCGGGTTCAAGCCTTATCCCCTCAGGGAATTCAAGGGGCCTTGCTAAATAGCACAAAGCAGGAAACACTCGGGTTTTCTGACTGTTTCCTACATGACTGGTGTTTTACTAAATGCTTTACCTACGCAAGTAGATACCATTAACCCCATCTTATAGGTGGAGAAACCAAGTCTCAAGATGGGAAAAACTTGCCCAGGGGCGCATGGCTAATGAAGGGACGTACACGCAGACGATCTGACCCCTAGAGGTTATGCTCTAACCACTGGTCCTAGCCTGGCTCTGTCAGGATTTCCTAGATGACCTTGGACAAGGCCCTCTCCCACCCTGAACCTCCATTTGCTCGTTTGTAACACATTCTCGCCAGCTCTTCTCAACCCAAAAAGCTCCTTGGCTGATGCAGCCTCCTACGACAGAGCAGCATGGGGTGGGGACAAAGCAAGGTTCAAATCATGACCCTGCCAGTCACTGGACTTCATTTCTTGGAGTTTCAGCTCCCCGTGTCCGGAGTGGCACGCTAAAGGGGGCCCCGCCTTGTCATGCCACTCCAGGGTCCTGAGGCTGCTGGTGGACCCAGCTGTGCCGCTCCCACTCACCTGTGTGGTGAGCAGCTTAAGGTACTGGGACTGCATGCTTTGGTAGAGACGTTGGTACTGTAAATTCACCAGGAAGCTGCGGGAGCACGTGGGCGGGTCCCAGGAAGACCAGGTAGAGGGAGAAAAAGAGATCAGATCTCCTCTCCCGTCCCCTCCTACCTCCAAGCTCCAGCCTGGGAGGCAGAGTTGGGATTCAGTCCCCTCCTCAGGCATATCATCTCTCTAGGACTTACGTGGATGGGGGGCTGGGATTCAGCCCACCCCCGTGCAGAAACGCATATGGGAACATTTAGTGATTGATTTGCAACTGGCATTTAGTGTGCAGGAGCCCACCGGTGGGAGAACCACAGCCTGTAACAGCAGTAGGGCAGGGGCACTGGCCAATCAGCACAGACCCGAGTGGCCTCTGCTCTGCCAGGCGGCATCCTCTTACTCATACGGGTCATAGGAGATCTCTGTGGCTGGGGACTATATTGGAGTGGGGGTGGGGGACAGTGTCTATTTACTAAATGCCAGGGGGGGTAAATCGCTATTTTACCAGCCCAGGTGGCCATTTAAGAATGAACTGGCTAAATATCGATCAATTTAGGGGCGAAACACCTGCACGGGACCCTGTGTCACACCCTGGGTGCCTGAAGCGCCCCCACAAGAAACCCTAGCCAAGGGATCCTGGGAAACCTTTCTGATACCCAGGAGCCCCAAGTGCCTGCCACCCCTGGGGCCACGGCTGGCCGCAAAGCCTCACTTGCACATGTCCCAGTGGGGCAGCTGCTCGGGGATGTGGAGGGCCTTCCGCACATAGGGGTTGTTGAGGTACGTGGAGGCGGCTGTGGTGTTGGTGCAGGGGGGGTCCATGCGCAGCCTATCCCCAGAACGTAGCAGTGCCTGGGGGCACAGACGGCAGGTCAGGGTCTTCGTTTCCTTGCCTCCCCCCCGCCACCAGGAGAAAGTCCATGCTCTTCCTGCACACCTGATGCCATGTCCGCTTCAGCGGTAGGCGAGTGAAGATGTTGCCCAAGTCATGGAGCACAATGGCGTCCTTCTCGTACCTGCAAGTGAAGCGGGGGACGTGTGCCTCAGCCTCCAGATGGGGGCTGGGACTGGCCCCCAGGGCACACGGCAGGGCCTACCTTAAACGGCCAGGCACACCCCCAGCACATGGGGCATAGAGGTTGTAAATGTTGAGGCCGGAGTTGCCCACGATGCGGGACACTTCCTGCAGCTGCAATGATACATGGGAGCCACCGTGCTTCACAGAACCCCGGCCTCCCCATGATCTCACCAACTCGTCCCAAGATTGACGGCTCTCCTACTCCACTTCTTGTCATTACCCTTCCCCCACTTTTTTTCCACAGGCAGGGAAACTGAGGCTCAGTGGAAGGAATCTGCCAGACCTGGGTCCAGAGCCTACTGCCGCTACACCCTAGCACTGCGACTTCAGGCGAGTGACTTTAACGTTCTTGGCCTCGGTTTCCTCTTCTGGAAAACGTGGATAATACGATCTCCCTTAAAGGAATCTTGAAGATTAAATAATCTATGTTGATATAGTTCGGCCCAGTGCCTGGCACAGAGTAGATGCTCGACAAGAGGGAGATCCTTTCCCTCACAGGGGTTATGGGATTTGCCTAGAAAGTCCCAGGAAGTAGTGGTGGGAACACATCCCTAGGTAGTGGTGGGAACACATCCCTAGACGTGTCCCAGAGGACATCAAATTGCTGGAGGAGGCAGGATAGGAAAGCAATAGGGGATGGGGTCAGGGAGGCCCGAAGGAGGAGATGTGGTCCTATTCTCAGGGCTGGGGGTGTCAGGGGTGACACAGGTTGGGCGGCAGAACCTCACATTGGTCACGCATTGTGGGTCTGTGTTGTCATAGAAGTTACACTTGTTCTGAGAGCAGCAGTGGGTCTGGAGAGAAGACCAGAGCCTGTAGGAGACGCATGAAAGTGTTCAGGCCCAAGGTGGGCCTCCCACCTTCCACATCCAACCTCCCACCACCAACTGACCCCAGCCAATGAGGAAACAGATCACAGGGGATGGTATGCAAGTTCCAAACCTAGCTGCTCTGGGGCCACACAGCCAGCCCTCCTGAGTCCATTTAAGTTCTGGTCTCCATTCTTTGGCCTTTCAGCACCAAACACGTCTAGCAATCCCAGCCCCCACCCCCTGCTCAGAAACTAGGGTAGGGCCTGGGGTATCATGTGCTTGGAGGGCAGACCTGAGACCTCAAGATCTGCCCCACCCTAGAGATTGCCCAACTGCCCCCTCCCATACCTGTTCCCAAGGAGGCCGTGGTAGTAGGCGAAATAGACCAGGGAGTTGTCATTCTGCTCGTAGGAGGAGAGTCCGTTGCCCACAGCCAGCCCCTGTGAAACACCCAGGGCATTCAGGTCATCTGGAAGGAGAGGGGGAGCCTCCCCTGACTACACCCAGACCTTCAGCAATCTGGAAGCTGAAATCCAAGGTGGTTTGTGGGGAGGCCACTTGAAGCTAAGAACAGAGCTGGCTGGCTGACAGGTGAGCTTCCTGTTGTGGGAGGCACGTGAGCAGAGACAGGCCACCCAGTGGCAAGCATGTTACAAAGGGGACCAGGTTGGACAGAGAAAATGGCCTCTTTCACGCTGCTAACCACAAGGCCAGGACAAGTTGCCTCTCTTCCCTCCTGCAGCGGCCCTGTACCTGAAGGTTCATGCTGGGATCCTGCATGACCAACACTGCCAGGGTGGGGATGTAAATGCCGGCATAGCTCTCTCCTGTCAGGAAGAGCTTGTTGTCCTTGTACTCCGGGAAGAGGTGGAAAAAATCCTTAAGGGCCTCAAAATTACTCTGGGCGACCTAGGGAAAAGAGGAGGAGAGGATCAAAAGGCTTTGGTATTTGAGCTGGAAAGAATCTGAGATAACGACATCCACCCGCTCTGAGCAAGAGGAAGTGGCTTGGCCTAGACCACACATAGCATGTGACAGAGCCAAAATCCAGACTCCAAGGCCACGCTCTTTCCCCCCTGGGTCTCGCTGCCTTTAGAGAACCAGGGAGGCTGGGGCACAAGGGCAGGCACTGGACTCACCTCCGTGTCATTGGTTGCATAAGACTTGTCATCAGAGTAGGAGAAGCCCACCCCAGCTGGGGACTCAAGATACAATACGTTGGCAATCTGGAGGGGAGGAGGAAATGAACTGAAGAGGAATCCCCAACCCATCCAAGTGCTCAGACACCCCCACAGGACCCCCCCGCTCCGGCTATACCAGGTTCCAGGAATAGGGGTTGTACTCCAGGGTGGCACCATCTGGCTGCACCTGAAGAGGAAAGAGATGGCTAAGTCCCAAGGACTAACTGGATGGAAGGAAAGGGCGACCATGCTGGGCAGTTCACATTTGGGCAAAACCCTTGAAAGGTACAGACAGTGAAACGAACGGTACAGATGAGGAAACCCAGGCTCAGGAGAAGGGTGCGCCTGGGAAAAACCTCCGAGTCCGGTTCTCCCTCCTCCCGGGCCCTTTCCTTCAGGAATGCTTCCCTTGCTGGTCAGGGGGCAGATGGTGGCTTTCGACTCACCAGGAAGGGGCCGTGCTCCGTGAGGAAGCCGTCTAAGGAGCTGCAGCCCGGCCCTCCGTTGAGCCAAAGCACCACAGGGCTGCTCTTGGGATCCTTCTGGGACTCCACAAACCTGGGAGGGGAGGCAGAGCAGGGTGGGTGCAGGCGGAGGGGCCCCTTCCAGCGCTCCCTGCTCTCAGGCTCCCTCAGGGGTCTTCAGACCCTCCCCCACCCCGCGCCCCGTCACCTCCCCGCCCGGGACGGGGTGGGGGGTGGGGGGTGGCGCAGACCAGTAGTGGAGGTGCTTGGAGCCGGAGCCGCGGAGGTAGCCTGAGTACTGGCGGAAAGCTGGCTGCTTGGCCAGCCCGGGCAGGCACTGGATCTCGTCCAGGTCCGGCGCTGCCCGGCCCGGGGGCGCCCAGGCCAGGAGCAGCAGCAGCAGCAGTAGCAACCACGGCGGCGACAGCGCGGCTCCGACCATCTGCGGGAGGAAGTGGGGCCGACTGTTTCCGCGCTCCCTTGCTCCTCCAACGCTTCGGTGCGATCGCCCCGCGGAGGAGCTGACGGCGCGGCGGCTATAGGAGCCCCCCAACCCGGCCCGGCCCCAGCGTCCGCCCGCCCGCCGCGCCGCCCAGGACCGCGGGTCCCCTCCAGCCTCCAGAGCGACCTCACCTCGGCTCCCCAGCGTCGACGCTCTCCCGGAGGGGCTCGGCCACGGGAAGTCAGGTGGAGTCCGAGTCACGTGGGCGCCGGCGCCACGTGACAGTCTTCCTCCGGCGGCCTCTCAGGTCTCCGGGGACCCAGGGGACGCAGGCGGCGGCGGCCGGCGCTGGGTCAGAGTCCGCGGGCTTCTCAGGTTATCTCGCGGGCGCCAGCCATCGGATGACCCAGATGTGGGCGGCCAGGATCCCCCGGCCTCCTGGGGGCCCCGGTCCAGGCAGGATGGCTGAGCGAGCGGCGCTAGGACCCCCGGGCAGAGACTCGGGGAAGGGGGTGGGGGGGTGGAGTGGGAGGGATACCTTACATGGTGCCCCCGCGGTCACCCTCAGAGCACGCCGCCCAAAATAGCCCCCGGCGCCCGCTGGCCTATCTCACGGCTGGGAGATGGCTGCTGTCTCCGAGCCCGTGGACTTGGGTGCGCCTTGGAGAGCCGCGCGCCCCGAGCCCCCTCCCACCCGCTTCCACAGGGTGCATGGTGCCAACATCCGGGTGGACCCCTCCGGGACGCGGGCCACACGCGTGGAGAGTTTCGCTCACGGCCTGTGCTTCAGTCGCGAGCCGCTGGCCCCGGGCCAGGTATTCTTGGTCGAGATCGAGGAGAAAGAGCTGGGCTGGTGCGGGCACCTGCGCCTCGGCCTGACTGCGCTAGACCCTGCCACTCTGGCCGCGGTGCCCGAGTTTTCGCTGCCCGACCTGGTCAGCCTCGGCCACACCTGGGTCTTTGCCATCACGCGCCATCACAACCGCGTGCCCCGGGAGGACGGCCCGGAGGCAGAGGCAGCGGTCCCCAGCCGCCCCCCAGCCCTCCTGGTGGAACCCTATCTGTGCATTGAGCAGTTTCGCATTCCCCGAGACCGCCTGGTGGGCCGCAGCCGGCCCGGGGTCTACAGCCACCTCCTGGATCAGCTGTATGAACTGAACGTGCTGCCTCCGACCGCGCGCCGCAGCCGCCTGGGCGTTCTTTTCTGCCCGCGCCCTGACGGCACGGCGGACATGCACATCGTCATCAACGGCGAGGACATGGGTCCCAGCGCCCGGGGGCTGCCAGCCGCCCAGCCCCTCTACGCAGTGGTGGACGTCTTTGCCTCCACCAAGAGTGTGCGCCTTGTCCAGCTGGAGTATGGCTGTAGGTATCCCACCCCCTGGGCAGCGACCCCTCCTGGCCCAGTGTGGGACAGGAACTTGCGAGGACTCCCAAGCCAGCTAGCAAGGCCTTGGTCTGTCCAGCATTTGTTTAGAAGTTGGGGAATCGAATTTCCAATTATGCCTCTGCTTGTGATCTTGGACAAGTGGCTCTCTGGCTCTGGGTCTCAGTTTAGCCATCTCAGCTGTGATGGATTAGGATGCTGGCTTTGCCAGTATTTTCTGTATTAACCTAGAATCCCTAGGGCAGGGATTCTAAACTGATTTTACATCCAGGCTGCTTTGAAATCGTGTGCCCTTTTATTCGACAAATGCTCCTAGATTTAGGCATACCAGTTCAAAGGCACTGGAGGCCCCGGATTGAGAGCGTCTTAATCCTGAGGTCTGGTTCTTTATAGCTCTGCTAAGCTCTTTATTTATTCCTGTGATCATTTTATGGATTCACTGAACTAGAACCCACTCTGTCAGGCCTGTGCCGGAAGCTGGATGAGCATAGGTGAATCAAGCACTACCTATATCCCCGGAAGCTGCTAAGGAGGGGTTAAAATAGAAATAGGGCTGCAGCAATGTCAAAGTTTGGAAAAGAGGTGCTTATCTTGACCACACGAACAGCCCCATGACTCAGGCTGGGCCTGGAGAGCAGAAGGAACTTGCCCAAGTTAATGACAAAGGGAGAACCGAGACCTAGATCTTTTGGGTCTCAGCCTCAAGTTCAGTTTGCCTTTGACAGCCTTCTTTCCACAGTGCCGTCCCTGCAGACTCTGTGCCGCCTAGTCATCCAGAGGAGTGTGGTGCACCGGTTGGCCATCGATGGGCTCCACCTGCCGAAAGGACTTAAGGATTTCTGCAAGTATGAGTAAGGGCTTGCGGCCACCCTGGAACAGGGCCACAGGAGCACGTCCTGGCCCTGGAGCTGTGGCTGGTCCGAAGCTGGCCGTACTGCTGCCGGCCAGGCCTGGAAATAAACACAGCGATGCTGACACTGATCACTGGAGGGTCTCCTTGCCCTGGAAGCCTGTGAGGGGCACTTTTTAGAATTGTTGTGGGTCAGCAGGTCAGAGCAAGAGAGAGCATTTTATTTTTTTAAGTTTATTTATTTTTGAGAGAGAGAGAGAGAGAGAGAACGAGTGGGGAAGGGGCAGAGAGAGAGGGAGAGAATCCCGAGCAGGCTCCACACTGTCAGCACGGAGCCCGATGCTGGGCTTGAATTCACGAACCATGAGATCATGACCTGAGCTGAAACCAAGAGTCGGGCGCTTAACAGACTGAGCCACCCAGTCACCCCAAGAGAGAACATTTTAGACATTACCTAGACCAGTGGTACCCAGCCTGTCTACTCATTAGGGTTATCTGGGATACCTAGAAAGCTGATGCCCCAAACTCCATCTCCAGAGATCCTCATTCCATTTGTCAAAGGATTAGGCCTAGACATCGTTGGTTTGTAAAAACAGCCTGGAGGTTCTAACATAGAGTCAGGATTGAGAAGCGCTTCTTTAGAGTAGAGGTCTCGACTTTGGCATATATTATAACCACTTAAAGACCTTTGAAAAATACTTACAACTGGGTCTGACCCTGGGATTCTGATTTAATTGGTCTGGGATGAGACTGGGCCTCAGTATTTCTAAAAGCTCCCAAGAGAATTTAATGTGCACCCCAGTGTGCGACCCAGTGTCCCAGACCAACGACTTCATTTTGCCATCGGGAAACTGAAGCCTAGAGATGGGAACGTATTCCAGAGGCACACAGCAAACTCCCTCTCTCATACTGCAGAGCACAAAGCACTCGCCTCCTTTATTTCTATCTCTGATCTTTTGCTTCCGTACAAATAATCGCATTTAATCCTCACAACGCTGGTGAGGTGGTGGGCGGCCATTACTCCCACTTTAGAGAAGACTGTCCAGGAACAAAACTGTCAAAGTGACTCGCCCAAGGTAGAGGTAAGAACCTAGAATGTCCGGTCCCTGGTCCAATGCTCTTTTAACCCCATCCCATTGTCATATACGGGTTCTAGAATGAACAGGTCAGTGCTGTGAGGTGGGTTCCGGGTGTACAAGGGAGGGACTATGAAGTGACGTTCTAGAATGGTGGAAAGGGTAGGAGAGGAGGCAGGTGACTGTTCCCTCACAAATGGGGGCTTTGGGGCAGACATGTCCTATTTCATGTCTCCACAAGCTCATCAAGGTCTTCTGCCTTCCAGCCAAGGTGAGAGAGGGTCTTCTGGAACTGGAGGGGGCACCACAACTTCCCCTGAGAACTTGTTTCCTGCCTCCTGGGAGGTGGAGGTTCTGCGGGGGATTTGGGGGCTGGCCCTGGAGTCAATTCTCTGAAGAACGCCATTCCAAAAGTCCTTGCCGGTAGCTACCTGCCTGCTCACTCATTCATTCAACAAACACTTCTCCGTTACTTATTCGATGTTGGGGCCTGGGGATGTGGGTATGAGTAAAACACCTAGTTCCTCACCACTAGACAGCCCTGCTGGGGCTCCTGTTTCCAGTGCTCTGCTCCTATGCCCTGCCCCTCAGGGCCTCCTCAAAGAGACCAAGAATAACATTCCATCTCCTTCCTGTCTCTACAGGTGGGGCTGCTTCTCCGGGCGCATCCCTTGGCCTCTATAGTGCTGTAGAGCCAGTAGTGGTGGCCCCTGGTGGACTAGGCCCACTGAGCCAGAAACCTGAGCAGGTGGCGCCTGCTGCCCAGGCCCGGGGCCCGGCCCTGGCAGTGCCGGAAGCCAGGGGCTGCCCTGGGGGGGCTAGCTGGGAGACCCTGCGGCGGAAGGAGTACAGCCGATACCACCACAAGTCCCCCCACGCGAGGCAGCCGGAGAGCTTGGGCTGGGAGGACGGCTGCTCCAGAAACACAGCTCCCCACCTGGGTGGCCCCAGCGGGCCTGGGCCCCTGCTGCTGTGTGGGCTGTCACCAGGGATTTTACCCATGCCCTCTGAGGCAGGGGGGAAGGAGGCCGGCTCCCAGCCTGACATCTGCATCCTTACCCTGGCCATGATGATCGCTGGCATCCCCACCGTGCCTGTCCCCGGCCTGCGGGAAGAGGACCTGATCCGGGCAGCTCAAGCTTTCATGATGGCCCATCCGGAGCCAGAGGGGGCTGTGGAGGGGGCGCGGTGGGAGCAGGCACGCGCCCACGCAGCCTCTGGGCAAATGCGCCTAATGAGATCCAGGAGAGGCCAGCCTCCTGGCTCCTGCTTGTAGCTGGATGAAATAGCACCAGACACACAGGGTGGCTTCTCCGTATGGTTTTTGGGCAGACAGGATTGGGGGTGCCTGTGGCAAGGATGGGGACAGGGCAGTCGTTGGAGCTGCTCTGACAAACCAAGTCTTTCATCAGGGTCCAGACCCCAGGAAGTTTCTCCAGATAGCACTAAGTCAGGAAATAGATCTTATCAGAGGAGTTATGATGAAAATTACCTGAGGTAGGGGGCCCGGCTCGGAGTGGAGGTCGCTTTTGTATTGTTTTGGGATCCGATCAAGATTTCTTGGACAACGTCCTAGGCAATGTGAATTTTCCTCTTGCCTTACATTTCCCGGCCAGCTGAGGGCAGGTGATGGGAGCAGAGGCAAGGAAGGAAAATGAACAGTTATTTGAGCACCCACTGGGCACTGGGCCCATTACATGCAGGCTCTCCTTTAGTCTTGCCAATGCTGTGAGATCTCCATTTTTACAGATGAACAGATTGAGCCTTTTTAAGGGTGGCTTGCCTGAAGTCTCAGAGCTAGTAACAGGCACAACTAGGCCTCAGAAATCAGGCAAGGAACCAGGATTTGCATGTAGTGTCAGACTCCAAGTCTTTTTGCGATATTTGCTCTGCTGCCTTCTAGAAGACAAAAAACTAGACAAGTGCTGGAATAGGCAACATTTGACTTTAATGACCTCTGGGTGGGGGATAGGGGACAAAGGCTGGGATCCACCTTCTCTGTGGGTCAGGTGAATCATCTAATGACTGGGGAAGCTGTTACCAGGCCCCTGCCCTTGATCTCCACTGTCTTATCCTAGAGCAGGGGGTCACCGGTTTTTGCAAGGCCCTTGAGCTAAGAATGGTTTTTAACCTTCTGAAAAGGCTGTCAACGCAAAACCAAGCCAAGAATATACAACAGAGACTGTGCCCAGCAAAGTCTAGAGTATTTACTGCTAGGCCCTTTACAGAAAAAGTTTGCTGACTCCTGTCTTAGGAACTAGACACATTTTAGGTAGCAGTCTGCAGTAGAATAGAAGAGCCTTGTCCTTTCCTGGAGGGAGGGCCCATGGAAGTACAACAGTGTGAGTGCATGTTGGTGTGTGTGTGTCGGGGTGGATGTGAGTGTGTACGTGTGTGTGAGCATCTCTGGGCACAGGGTAATCAGAGCTGGACCTGCTCATAAGGGCCGATCCAGCTGTCGGCCAGTTCCCGCAAGGTGCTGTACCTCCGTTCAAACTCCTCCTGGCTGCAGTGCTGCAAGAGCTGACTCACCTCCTCAGTGAGGAGCGCCACGGCCAAGTGCTTGTCCAGTGTCTCACTCCACTTGCTGCCCAGGATGTTGTCTAGACTGGCAGCACAGCCTGCTGTCCACTGGGCTGGCAGCATGTCGGGCTGGAGCACCTGGTGGCGGGCACTGAGCAGGGCTAGGATGTGGCGGCAGGGCAGGTGGAAGGCCTGGTTAAAGTAGCAGCTGCAGCTGGCAGGGGGCTGAGGCTGCACCCTATGGGTGTCCTCCAGGATCTGTATGTTCACCTTTTCTGAGCCGGAGCCAATGAGGTGCACCGATTTCTGGACCACAGCAAGCTCACCCAGGCAGAGCTGGGCCGCTGGCCCCGTGCAGATGGCATTGAGGGAGTGCTGGATGCGGGCTTCTACTAACTGCTCCACTCTGGGGCTTTCGGGGCTGACGTCTAAGGGGGCGTGATTGTTCTGGGGACTCAGGCCCAGGCTGGAGCTTGCCTTGTCTCCAGAGTTCTGCTGCATGTATCGGAGCAGCAAGGTCATGCCTTGTTCCACACACGGGGTGGTGCCAAAGAACTGGCTGAGGACGCGGGTGGTGACCTCCAGGCCCTGGAAGTAGCGGCTGCTCTCAGCCCGGCTTCTCCAGCGGTGGGCCAGCCAGATGCGGTCATTGAGCAGCCAGTGTGAGTGGAGCTCGGGCAGCTGGGCCGGAGGGATGCAGCTGCTCAGGAGCGTATACAACTTCCTCAGGTTGCCAGCTGTGGCCGAGCACATCGTGCTCTGCAGGGAAGTGAGGAGCACCCTCTCCACAGGCTGTTCAAGGGACAGCTGATAGAACTTGCCCTGGAGGAACTTACAGATGTGGAAGGCTGAGAGCAGGACCTCGGCTGCGGGGAACTCCATAGTGAGGGTGGGCAGGGGGAGGAAGTGGGGATCCACCAGGATGGTACAGACTCTCTCCCATGCTGGGTTAAACTTCTTAAACACCTGGAACATCTGGGCCAGGCCTTCAGCATCCTCCTTGGCGGGAATGGCGAAGTAGACCGCCCGGGCAAGATGACCCTCCAGCTGCACCCGAGGTCCATCTACCAGGAAGGTATATAGCACCTTGCCCACTGGGTTATAGGTCCGGTGGATAAATAAGATCTCAGGGAAATGGGCAAAGACACCTTGCATAAAGCAGCTCTGGTAGTTGAGGGTATCTAACTCAGCAGTCTTGCTAATCTGATACAGCAGCATAGGTGGGTTTGGGTCCTCAATCAGGAGCTCATTCAGCATTGTCAGGGCCATGGGGAGATGGGAGATGTCTGGATGCCAAGGTCAAAGTACTTTCTCTGCAAGGCTGCCGTCCAGGAGACTCTCAGGATCTCAAGCTCCAACTAAGTTGAAGCCTGAGGCTGGACTGTAGTTCCCAGATCTTGTTCCGAAGATGGGCCTAGGGAGAGGAACACAAGTTTAAGGCAATAGTAGGGGCTCAGCTCTTCAATTGTGTATCCAGACAATATTGGTCACTATGTAAGTATTGCTTATTACTGTGACAGTATGGCTTACTGTTCTGGGGGAGATACACAATAAACGTGTAAACAGATAAAGATATAACAAATAAGGAAGGTTACAAAGACCACAAAACTGGGTAACAGGTAGAGAGTAAGGTGGGGGAGGAGGGATACTTTAGCTAAGGTGGCCAGGGAAGCTCTCTCTGGGTGGGGAGAGAGGATGACATTGGAGCTGAGACCATTTGGTAAGGTCGCCATAGGAAAATTCAGTTCCAAGAGATTGAAATGGGCGTGAAGGCTGGAGGTGCATGTGGCCTTTTTTTTTTTTTTTCTTAAATAGCAATTTAAATATCTGTTTAGTGCTTTATATTTGCGAATTACTGCTGGCATCCATTCTTCCATTTGGTCCTGGTATATACAAGCGAACTGATTGCCCCCCAAATTGTATGATTCTGGGCAAGTCAGTGACACTCCCTCTGAGCCTCAACCCCTTGAACCATGAACAGGGGCTATCAAATGTGCTTGACTTCTCCTGCCTCTCCATTAATCCCTCTATTAACTGCAGTACTCTGTTCAAATGTTTCCTCTATTTGGCCCCAAATCGGGTTACTGTCCCCATTCTACAGATAAGAAACTGAGGTTCAAAGAGGTTAAGTGACTTGCCCACCATTACTCTGTAAGTAGCCGGAAGCTGAGTCTTTGACTTCGGATCCTGACTGCTTTCCACACAGTACCTGAGGTCCGAACACCAGAGAGGGGCCGCAGCCTCTGACCTCTCACCTCTAACCCGGGTGGGAGGATGTAGATGTCAGACGTTCCCATTCGGAGTCCGGCCGGAGCCGGAAGAGAAGTCAACCTCCCACCCCTTTGGGGGCTGTGTCACGGCTGACCGCGGTCATCAACTGCCTCACACCTTCACGCCTTCAGAAATCACTCACCCACTGCCTGGCTCCGTCGCCATGTCTCCCTATTTGACCCTGCCTGACTCTGACTGACCTCTAGGCTCACCAACCGCGGCGCCAGCTTCGCCGTGACTCGGACCAATGGCCTGAAGAGTTCGCGGTCGATCTTTAGGGCATAGACCAATCGTAGCCTGGCGATTTGTGGGCGGGTGCTGTTCCTAGGGTTACGAGGGGCTCGGCTGGCGGTGACCAATGAAAGCCCGAAGATACTAGCATCCTGGCAAGCCTAAGCTCTGAGGCTGGAACTCCGGAGCCCCGCGTCTGGGGAGAAGACTCTGGAAGAGCCTGTTACTATGGAAACTCCTCAGAGGCCGAAAATGAAAAGGAAAATAAATTGCAGTGCTTTATGGATTTTTTTTTTTCCTTTTCTGGCCAAATTCCAAAGCCCCGGGGAATAGGAAAAGGTGCCTATGCAGTTGTACTGTATCTTCTGCCTAATGGGGAGATGGAGGCCCAGGTCTCAAATTCTGCCCTCTCCACCAGGGGTCAGGGGCCCAACCCTTAGCGCAGAGGAAATCCAGATCTCCTTGAGAGAGCTGAACCTTGGTGTTGCGCAGCCCCACCCCTTCCAGTGGTTTACAGAAGAAAGAGATCCAGAACGGCGCTGTGACTTAAGATCCCGGTGCAAGCAAGAGGCAAGACCGACTGCTAAGTTTGACCTCGGTTCCCCTGAAGGTGGTATCTTGGACAGCTGGGTAGCTTCCCAGCTTTAGGTGGTTAAGATTACCAACCAGCAACAACAACAAAAGTCCATGCTGGTGCTTAAAACTGAAACGGGGGCGTCCGGGTGGCTCAGTCAGTTAAGCCTCTGACTTTTGATTTCGGCTGGGGTCATAATCTCACGGTTTGTAAAATCAAGCCCCGCCTGGGACTCTGCGCTGACAGCGAGAAGACTGCTTAGGATTCTCTCTCTCCCCCCTCTCTCTGCCCATCCCCTGCTCTCTCTCAAAATAAGTAACTACACTTAAAAAAAAAAAAAAAAATGGAAGGAAATGTTCTGTTTGTATACATCTAGAGGGTAAATTGGGACTTGAACAGGGCAACATTTATTTTTACAGGTGAGAAACCTGGGGTCAAAGAAATTAGAAACTTGCCCACAGTCTGCCAGCAAGTTCAGGCTGTGGTGTCTAGCCCCCACCCCCCTCATCTATTTGGCCTCCTCCTGCTAGAATTCTAGGCAGCCTGAAATCAGTGTTGATGGCTTGGTTGGTAGCAAGAAGATGAAGTCAGTAGTGGACTCCTAAGTCTTTGAGTTTAAGGCATCAGATTCTGTTTGGCTCTACAACCCCCATTAGGTTCCTTCCCTGTTTAAGCAGCGCACATTTTCCCTGCTTATTTGATTTTATTAAAAAAAAACAAAACAAAAAAAACCAAAAAACCAAAACTTTATTTAATATGAATAAAAATAAGTACAAATAACAGATTCTTTGTAAAGAGCAGCAACAGCTAAGGATCACCCTCCATCCCTTTGTCCCTGGAAACAGGTCCTTTTACCAGGTATATTTCGTCTCACCCTATCCTGGGGCAGGAATTCATCCCTCTGACAGGAGTAAGATCTCATCTCAGGAGTCAGGGCAGAAAGAGGGGTGGGTGACCTTTCAGCATGGAGATAACTTTGGCCTTGACAACGAACGAGGTTCCCGAGGAATGACAAAGGTAGGGCAGAAATGGGGTGGATTCAGAGGACTGTCACATAGTGGGGTTCCTCTTCTCCCTGTTGTAACAATCTTCCTAGCCCTACCTAGGAAGACATTGGTTAAAATGCTGACCCCTGGCATGGCCTGCCCACTTTGAGTTCTTAGACTTCCAAGGAGAGGGGCCTGTGGTCCAATGCGCCAGTGCAAGTGCCTTAATCATGAATCGTGGCTCCAGCAAGAGGGAGTCCCTCCCCTTCCTCTTGCTTTCCCCAGAGGAAAGGGAGGCGGCCCACATCCTTGAAGTCCTCCGGCTGCTGACTGGGCTCAGGCGGCTGGCAGGGGTCAGCCCAGATGTCCACAATCTTGCGCAGGGTGGAACAGCGCTCCTCTAGCTCTGGCCCCTCACTCTGCATTAGCAGGTTTGCCAGCTCCCTGCTGAGGTCCTGAATCACGTCACTCCGTCCTTGCTTCCCAGGCTGGCCTATGTTTGGGGCCACAACAGGGTCCCGGAGCTCCCCGTTGGGCCCGAGGAGGTGCTGGTACCTCTTCTGCCACCGGCGGCACACCATGGCTTCACCCACAGGCTTCTGGCTGGTGTGCAGCAGGGCCAAAATGTGCCGGCATGGCAGGTGGTACCACTGTTGAAAGGAACAGCTGCAGCTACAGCCATCCTTGCTCACCTGGTGAGAATCCTCTAGTAGCTGAATGTCCACAGAGGAGCCAGCCACGTCCACCAGGTGGGTGGAGTTCTGTACCACCTCCCACTCATTGTGGCACAGCTTATAGGCCAGTTCAGAGCCACTCCCATGCAAGGTGGCTAGCATGCCCTCCTGGGAGGGCTGCATCTGTGGCTGCTGCTGCAACGGCGCCCGCTGTGGCTCTGGCTTTGTCTTTTCCACAGGGAGCCTGGTGAGGCTCCCCCCACAGACTCCAAATGCCTTCTTGGACTTTGGCGGCATGCTGGCTGGTCGGGCTCTTTTTAACTTGGGAGGAGCTGTGGGCAAGTTTTTCAAGCCTTTGGTATTAAAGAAGTCTATATAATCCACAAAGCGGAGGATGCAGTCCAGCAGAGACTGCTGTTCCCGAAAGAGGCTGGACACCTTGCTGGTGACAACGTCTAGGCTGTCCATGTACGTGTTACACGCGTGCAGGCCTTTCCTCACGTGCATGTACCACAGCAGCTCACAGGAGAACCAGTGGGCCTGCAGGAAGCTGAAGAGCTCCTCATCCAGTAGGGCTTGGGACATCTGACAGAGATTTTGCAGGCTGGCATCAGAAGTGACAAACACAGCCTCCCGCAGGGCTTCCTTCATGAGCCTTTTAAAGGATGGATTTGCTGAACTACGATGCAACTTCTTCTCCAAGAGCCGGGTGGTGTGGTAGATGGACAGGAGGATGCGGGCAGCAGGGAAGATCTCCTGCAGGATGGCTCGATGGGGGAAGGACGGGTCCACAAAGACCACCTTGACCTTGGGCCAGTCTGTGTTGAACTCTGTGAAGATACTCAGCATCTTGGCCACGGAGGTAGCTGTCTCAGCCTTGAGCACGGCAAAGTGTACCACTCGGCCCTCTCGCTCCTTGTTCTCCACCAAGAAAGCATAGAGGATGTGGCCCTGGGTGTTCTCCACGCGGTGTAGCAGGAGATTCTCTGGGAAGCGGATAAACAGATCGGTCATCTTGCTGCTCTGGAAGCTGAGCCGGTCCAGGTCTTGGCTGTTGCCCACGCTGAGAGAGGCCATGGAACCCTCATCCACCTTAAGAAAGTTTTTCATCACTTTTGCTATCTTGGCCAGGTCAGAAGGAGTGATGCCCTCCTGCTCTGGCTTGGAGGGTGCTTGGACCTTGTCTAAGCAAAATGATGGTTCAACGGGGGACTTCTTGGCTAGGTCAAGGTCTTTCTTGGTTGCAGGCTGCTCAGGCTGGGGTTTCTGCAGGTACATGGTCTTTTGAGGTTTGCCAGTGGTGTCTCCTCTGGGTCCTGCAGTTTTGGAATCAACATGGACATGCTGGGTGTTGAGTTCACTAATAAATAGTCGATCCAGTTTCTCATTGTACCGCAGGAGCAAGTATGCTGGGCACATGTCTGCCTCTGATGTTCTCTTCCTGTTTGACTGGGTCCGAATACAGACAAATTTCACCTGCATGTATCTAGGGAAGGTAGATGTGACAGTGAGAAAGGTACTGCCCACCCCTTTCCCTTATAAGACAAGACCCTGGAGGGATTTACAGTGACTGATGGGTTTTCCAGAGACCACGAGGCAGTGTAGGATGTAGGGAAGGAAGACTGACATTCATACTCCAATCCCAATTCGGTGTCTTTTGTCAGGACCCTGTCCAACTAACACTGCATCCATTCTCATGTATAGTAGTTTAAAGCCCCACTCCTTCCATTCACTCTCTGTGGCCCAGCTGAAGCTCCCAGGGATTCACTGTGAGACCAGACGGGAGAGAAAACAGACAAGAGGCAGCAGCAGCAGGGCAGCTGATTATGCACTGTTTAAAATGTTGCCTCTGGGGCCCCTGGGTGGCTCAGTCAGTTAAGCATCTGACTCTTGATTTTGGCTCAGGTCATGATCTTATAGGTTCGTGAGTTTGAGCACAGCGTTGGGCTCTGTGTTGACAGTGAGGAGCCTGCTTGGGATTCTCTCTCTCTCTCCCTCTCTCTCTGCCCCTCCCCTGCTCTCACTCTCGCCCACCCCTCTCGCTCACTCTCTCAAAATAAATAAACTTAAAAAATATATATCCCCTTCACTCCTGCCTTTTGGGAACTATTACCTTTGCCTCCTATTCCTCCAGACAGCAAAGATACAAGTGGCCCTCTCTCAGAGGAAAGATCTCTATTCATCTTTCATCTAAAGAAAAATGTCCAAATCCTAGGAGAGTTTGAGAACCCCTGGGCTAGATGATCTTCAGGTCCCTACCAGCTCTGCCATTCTAGGCTGAGAGTGAGAATTCAAAGGAGAAGAGTAAATACATTGAATCTCTGCTCTTTTCCTCTTCCTGTCCCCATTCAACCCAAGCTTCAAGGCCAAATCAGCTCCCACCTTCTCCAGGAAGCCTTTGTGGATGTTTTCAACCCATAGTAACTGCTCCTTTCTCTGAATTCGTAGCATTTACTTAACATAAAAGGCTCAAAATCTTCTCTGGGGGGCAGTATACCTAGTGGTTCCATAGTGGAGATGCTGGAGGCTGACTGCCTGGATATTAATCAGGGCTCTAGCACTCAGAAGCTCCTTGCCCTTGGGCAAATCACTTTAAAATGAGACTCTTTTATTAAGATTGTTATGAAGGTTAAATAAGCCACAGACACAATATTTAGCCCAGAGCCTGGCTACTGTTATTATAGTTCCTATGCCTTGTGACACTCTATTGGGTGTTTATAAAGTACCTTTACAATTGGATGGGGCTAGGGGGTGCCTGGGTGGTTCAGTCGGTTAAGCGTCCAACTTTGGCTCAGGTCATGATCTCAAGAGTCATGGGTTTGAGTCCCATGTCGGGCTCTGCACTGACAGCTCAGAGCCTGGAGCCTGCTTTGGATTCTTTGTCTCCCTCTCTCCCTGCCCCTCCCCCCTTGCGCGCTCTCTCTTGCTCTCTCTCTCTCTTTCAAAAATAAATAAACTAAAAAAAGAAAACAAAAAACAATTGGATGGGGCTGTCACGAAGCGGCAGGACTGAGTTACTTCTCAGTGTATTCCAAGCACCTAACAATGTTATTCCTGCAGCAGATGCTTACCAAAGATGTACTAGATGAATGACGCATAGATCATGGGTGGGACAGGTTACTACCCTGCCTCTTCAGGGAGTGTCCCGGCCCAAAGACCAGGAGAGAGGGGGAAAAACTCTCAGCCCCTGGCATGCAATGACACAGCCTGGGCACCTCACTAACTCTTTTCCAAACACTCTAATCCGGCTGGTCCTGTCTGCCCACCCTGTGGGGTAAGCTTAGAAAAACAGGATACGCCAGGCCTGCAATAATAGGGCGGAGTGGGCTGAAAATGCCTGCACCTGTTGTGTGCACAGTGCTGGGGCTACAACACCATCCCCAGCTCAGGGCTGTGAAGGGGCTGGAGCAGTCCAATAGTATGGCAAGGCCAGTCAGTGGTGGCCGCAGTGTGGCTTCTGCCTACATTTCCAGTCCCTTTTCCACCCCCTCACCATCTCATTTTTCTGTGCCCTAGAAAGACAAAGTGTCTACAGCTTCCTGCATTCGTTATGCTAGGTCTCACTTCTCTGCCTTTGCTCGTGTTTGTCTCTCTCTGGAACACCCTTCCCACCTGCCTTCACCTCAAAGCTTACTCACCCTTCAGGACTACGTGGAACGGTCATCTCTTCTAGAAAGCCTTCCCCAAGCCCGTAGATTGGGCCCTGCCCTTTTGCTGGCTCCATAGCTTAGCATGGCCCTAGTTCATCAAATTAGATGGGCTTTGCACGCTCTTAGTGCATGTTAGGCTTGTCCAAAAAAAAAAAAAAAAAAAAAAAAAAGAAAGACACTGGAGAACGTTAGCCATAAAGCTTTTTCAAACCTTTCCTGGTTCCATTAATGACTGACTATGCCTCCAGGGGGGGAGACCTTGGCCTTGTTCTTAATTCCTCCTTCTCTGTGTCTATATCCAATATGTTAACAAGTGTTTTACATTCTTTCCTACCAGTACTACATGTACTAAGGTATTCTATGCCAGGCTATATTAAGCCCCTAACATGCATCACTTTATACTAGGAAAAGGGTTCTATTATCCTCATTTTTACAGATGGGGAAACAGGCTTTAAAATGTTCTCAAGGATGGGGATCCGGGATTTGAACTAAGCCTGCTTGGCTACAGTCTGTGTAGTTAACCCTTATGCTGCCTGTCCACTTTCAAAATATTTCTCCTTTTTCAGGATACTCGACCCTCAACACACTGTTCAGGTTCAATAACTTGCTTAAAGATCTGTAAACATAATGTCTTTGTTGGCATCGTATGTTTCAAACATAATGGGTACTAGGCTGAAGTCTGTTTTTTTTTTCCCCCACTTTGTTCAATCTTTTTTATTGAGATAGAACTTACATACAGTGAGATACACAAATCTTTTGTTAAGAATTCATTGAGCACTGCGGTTATTTTCATCTGTACTTAGTTGTCTAAGTTAAAGCATTGACTCCCTTCAAGACAGGAACATGGTTTCACACCTTTCTGAATCCCCCTGACTGCTTATACCTAAGGGTGCCCAGCCAGGATCTGGAGGGAGGGAGTCAGCCAGCCTTGCTTCCCATCTACTTTGCAGGTGTCTGTATTCCCTACTGGACAGAGCCACCAGTGTGCTCCCAGTGCCTGCTCCCGCGCGTGGAGCACACCCGGTGCTCTAAGCACGCGTACCGAATGAGAAATGATTGACTATGGCACAGAAGGTTCTCCTTATAAAACATGAAAAGTATACTAGGAACACCACTGAGAGGGTTCTGTCCAACAACTTGGCTTCTAGTCCCAGCACAACTACTTTTACTAACTATGGACAAGTCCTTTGTTTAATTTCAAACATTTACCAAGTCCTGCTATGTACCGAACACTATACTAATTGCTACACAGACTCGTTAGCCAGTCTCTACTCTCTAAGTCTAGAGAGCAGAGAGAGAATTACATAGGTAGCCAGTAAAGTCAAAATTAAGTGAATGGTTAAAGAGAGGTACAAGCAGTATATTTATAACTGACTGAACAGTGATTCACTCTATAGGGATTGGTACAGATTAACTAAGCCTTTTAATTTTACATAAGATTTGTGTCCTTGTGTGTAGATTGCACCTTGAGCAATACTAGGATCTTTATAGGTGCGGTAAAGCCATTTTAGAAAATATAACTTGAGTTAGGAACAAGACTCAGAGTCAGAAGATCTGAGTTTAAATTCTAGCTCTACCACTTATTAGCTGTGTGAACTTGGACAAGTCATTTTACTTCCTCTGAGTCTTCAACTCCTAATCTGTAAATTAGAAATAACAAGAAGTTAGGGGGGCGCCTGGGTGGCGCAGTCGGTTAAGCGTCCGACTTCAGCCAGGTCATGATCTCGCGGTCCGTGAGTTCGAGCCCCGCGTCGGGCTCTGGGCTGATGGCTCAGAGCCTGGAGCCTGGTTCCGATTCTGTGTCTCCCTCTCTCTCTGCCCCTCGCCCGTTCATGCTCTGTCTCTCTCTGTCTCAAAAATAAATAAACGTTGAAAAAAAAAATTAAAAAAAAAAAAAAAAAGAAATAACAAGAAGTTAGAAATAGCAAGAGTACTGACTGGTCTGTAAAAGTCGGTACCTGATCCAAAACCAATCAGAACCACTACAAAGTGAATTCATTCAAAAGGTTGTGACTGGATCTGTGGGTTGCCCTTAGCCCCCTTCTTCCTTCCCAACAGAAAGCCAACTTAATTTGGGTTGCCATGACTCCCCCACAAAGCTAAGTACTTCAGGGCTAGTCTAAGCCAATTGAGCTCATCTCATTGGGAATGGGCATGGATACTGGCCCAATTCTGGAGAAAGAAACAGGATAGGAAATCTGCAGGAAACTGAGGAAGGCTTTTCCATTTGGATGTGACCCCTGCATCTGTACCAAGCTGAGACCTGAGGGTGGCAGAGCAGTAAGAAACAAAAAGCCAGGGGCGTGGAAACAATCACCTTCACAGACCCACCTCTAGGCTTCTAACAAATAAGCCATTTTGAGTCAGAGTTTTCAGTTAATTGCAGCCAAAACTATCCCTCAGAAACAACATATGATAGTAAATAGAGGGGGAAAAAGATTTGAGAGGAACTTTATCTTGAAATAGGAGCCTAAAATTATGAAGTTAATATTATATTTAACAAAACATAGGTTATAATGGCAGCTATATACCAATTCTTAAAATAATCCAAGAATAACTTACAGTGTCAACTGTTTTTTTTTTTTTTTTTTTTTTTCCTGGTGCATTTCCCCTCAAACACTAAGATATTTCATTTCCTGTCTCACTTTTACAACACGGAAAGGTCAGTTTTACTGAAACATTCCTGGGCTTTATCAGGTTTCCCAAAGGCCTAATTTTATTCTTTGCCATGAAAATCCTTCGTTAGTCAAATTCCTATCACATCATCATCTTTGCTCATTTTTCTTCTCCTCTTGTTCACTGGTGTCAGGCTGAGGGTGATGTAAGTAAGGAGTTCTCATTACTTTCAGAGATTTCACGAAGTCTTGCTCTCGGGAGAGGTGTAATTTTTGTTTGCAGTTAGTTTCTTTTCCATTGTATTATCCTGATGTTTACCACACTTACTGATTAGCCAGAAACTGACTGCCAAAGATATTAATGGGACTGGTAGGGATAAGCAGGAAATTATTAAGTAGTGACTAATTTTATAAGTGGCTGGCTTATTAGCAAGACTTTTGTAGGACATTGCTTTCCTACTCGGCCTTGTGACTATGGATACATAGAAAATGAAAAATCGGGTAACAAGGGCCTAGTTCACAGGGTGTAATGAGGATTAAATAAAACAATGCCTGTAAAGTTCTTAGCACAATCTCTGGAATGCAGCCCCCAAAAATGTTCCAAAAAAGGTAGCTATTAAACCGAACAGCAATGGAGAGAGACATGAGAATACTTCCTGGACTCTTTGAAGCATTATCAATCCCCCCCAAAAGACATAACAAAAGCAAAAACACAACAGCCATATATAAAAATATGAGAGGGAAAACCGGGCATAAAAGCATAGAATCTCCCAGTGGAGTGGGACTTTTGGTGGTCTAGTGATAATTCCCGCAGCACATGTGATTCTCAAAGTACTGAGTCAGAGTACCGCTTTCTACCATGTACTGATTGCAACTGAGCACTGAGAAACTGAGCACTACGCTTCCGCTCCTACACGCGTTCGGTTATTTAATCTTTACCATATCCACTTCAGTTTAGAGGATTAAACCGTCACAGAAATTAAGTCTTGCCCAAACTCAAGCGTAAAGCCTGTCTTTCTGACTCCAGAGCTCTCTTTTAACTCCTTGATGGGGTTTAGGGCAGGCTGCCCCAGAATTTGCTACTTGGACGTGTGGCTTATTTTGAGCTGAAAACAATCAAGGTCCAACAGACTCAAGATGAGCTCTTCACCTCTCCCTTAACTGCCTAGAATAATTTAGATAGAGACACTCTGCCCATACAGCTTTGACTTGGCCCACGTGGACTGTGTTCGAATTGGACCCGATTTTCAATTTTTAAAAAGTGGAGAAACTGACCTAAAGCCTGGATTTCTGACTTCCCTTGCCCCAAAGCCTGGCCACAGGGGATCTTCATTTTCACACGGCGGCCATTAGCTAATGGCAGTTGATTAGATAGGGCCTGCTCTCCATTTTGCCCAAGTCCCACTTCTGTGGTCCCTGCTGCAGAGACCTGGTGTCTGTGGTTATTTCATCATTCTTTCTCTTATGGTGAAATTACAAGTTAAACTTTCTTACCCGGGGCTGTTTCACCTGAACCCTGAAGACAACTGAGTTGTCAACCCTTTTCTTAGCCTCTCGGCCTGTTTTCTCCGCTGCCAGATGGGAAAAAATAGCTTTTGTCTATAATTCTCAATTCAGCCCTGCGGGGTAAATAAAGCACGCACACAACGGAGAAGGATGCCTGGGGCATGGGGAACGTTTGGAAAACGGCTGTGAATCTCAGAAGCTCAGGGACCATTTACAAAACGAATGAATGAATGAACAAACTAATCCACAACTGACCGCGTTAATTGCCTGGTAGAGAGAACACTGATGAAGGGAATCACCGCGAAGGCGTTTTTTTTTGTTTGTTTTTTGTTTTTTTTTAATCCATTTGTGAAAACAGTGTACTTTGAACTAGGGATACCGCAGGTGCTCAAAAAATGGGACAAATTACAGTTATTCCGGGAAAGCTGTAATGGAGTGAATGAGTGGAGGGGAAGTGGGGGGTCAAAAAGCGATGCCTGTGAAGCTCTGGCTCTTTTCACCAGGCACAGGGCAGGTGCTCAGCGCCCTGTGGAATGCTAAGACACCAGGGCCCAACTGCACTCCCTCCACGTCCAGGCCTCCTACCAGGGGACAGTCCGGCCTCCTCCCCACCCCCCTGCCCCGCCCCCGCCCCGCCCCGCCCTTACAGGATGTCCTCGCGGATTGACGTGCCGTGGTTGAGGTTGTGGAAGCGGACGGAGACGCAGTCCCTGAGAATGAAGGAGCACCTGTTCTCCTTTTTGTAGGCGCTGAAGCACTCCTTGAAGTCCTCGTAGGTTTTGAAGCAGCTGCCCAGCTCCATGGCCGCCCCGCAGCCCGCACCAGGGGCTGGTGCCAAGACCAACACCAGCGGTCAGAGGTCACACCAGGAGGGCCCGTAGGCTGGCGTGTGTCCGGGATGCCTTAAGGGTGGGCCCCGGCGGAATGGCCTGTTACGGAGCTCAGGGGGATCCCTAGGACTGAGAGGGCTACCAGGGGCCGGGGGCGTCTTTGCTATCTGACAGAGGGGAAATGACACTCAGCCCTTATTATCCAGTCCCGGGTTCCGCCCCCTCACGGCCACGCCCAATCACACACGGGATTCCCGGACTGGCACTCCTTTTCTCCAGTCGCTAGAGGAAAAATCGACGCCCTCCCACGAAGACTGACAGGAACATTGGCCAATCATAACTTGGATCCCGCTTTCTCAGGGCCCGCAGGGGGCTTCCGGTTGCTGGAACAAGCTGCCGGAAGAAGCTGCTGGTTCAATGCGGATCTCCGCGTGTCTGCCCAGCGCTGCGTCCTGGTCGGCAGCGAGTGAACCCCATGTCGTCCTCGCAGGCTCCAGAGGACCAGCAGGGCGGCGGCGATCCCCCCGGGGACCTCCGCAGCGTCCTGGTTACCAGCGTGCTCAACCTCGAGCCGCTAGACGAGGATCTGTTCAGGTAGCCGGCCGCATCTGGCCTGCACTCCCCCCCGTTGGGACAGAGGCTTCTGATCTCGACTGCCGCCACCACGTTGCCCCCTCCTCATAGTCTCCCGGACGAGGATGGGCTCTGCGCGGGATGCAGGCTCTGCATCCTGCGGTTGGGAGAGAACTTATCCCTGAGAGATCTGGCTTCGCTGCCCTAGCTTCCTCCTCCTCCGCACCAGGTCTGCGCAGCCCCATCCCTAGGAGGTCCTAGCAATCTGGGCAAATAAAGTGGTGGCCTGAGATAGCCTTCTCAGCAGCCTCCCTTGAGGAGTCATGTCCCTGGGGGAGCCAGCCCCCAAAGGGCGGGGACTTGTCCAAGTGCACGCAGCTGATCAGGTTTAAAACTTAGAAGCAGCTGCTTGCGTATTCGTTGTCCTTTTCCTCTTACACACCTTATCCCCTCCACCACTAGGTGGAGTCTAGTAGCTCATTACTCATTCTGAGGCCTGAGCCAGTTTCCTTCCCAATGCTATTTAAATTCTCTCCGTAGCTAGGGATTTAATAATTTTGGTCTTCAAGGCTTTTCAGAAGCCATCTTCGGGTGTTAGCTTCCCTTCCCGTCACTGAAGAATTACAAAAAACTTCCTGGAGAGCTACTTAGAATGCGTGATATTAAAAAAAAGTCTAACCTTGGGCTGGGCTGGGCTGGGTGATGGGAAACTGGAATTTCACCTCTGGGGCCTCAGTTTCCTCCCCTGTGCATTGAAAGGCTTCGATTTGAAGTCTGAGGGCCCTTTGAGCTCTAAATCTAGTTCTTGGAAGAACTGGGCTGTCCCAAGTTGAGAGATGTAAGTGGCAGGTCTCAGTGCAGTTTGCCCCCAGCTCTTGGGGTTCATTTTCGCCCTCACACGACCTTGAGGGGGCTTCTGCCTTACCCTGGAATCAGCAGTGGAAGAAACACTGGACTTGGGGGGAAAAGACGCAGATAGTGCACAGGAATGGTAATGTTTAAGTTGTGTGACCTTGCTCAAGTCACTTTGCCTCTCTGATCCCTGTTCTCTGTGTAAAATAAGGGCATTGGTTCCTTGTCCTTAACCGAAGCCCGGAAGGGTTGAGCAGTCTTGAAGACCCTGAAGTTGTACGCTGTGTGCAGAGTAAGGGAATTTGCTTGGGAGAAGGGTCCATGGCTCTCACTAGATTCTCAAAAGGATCCCAGACCCCAATAAGGCCGAGAGATCCTGCCCTATAGGCTCAGTGATGGTCTGGTCCCCAGATTTGGTCTGGTCCCCAAGTATTTCCTGCTTTCCCCTCTCCCCACAGAGGAAGGCATTACTGGGTACCCACAACCCAGCGGCTGTTTGGGGGTCAGATCGTGGGCCAGGCCTTGGTGGCTGCAGCCAAGTCTGTGAGTGAAGACGTCCATGTGCACTCTTTGCATTGCTACTTTGTACGGACAGGTAAACTACCCCCCTCCTTATCCCCAAGCCAACCCTGGTGGTCCATTAGCCACTTCTTCCTGGACTTGGGGGGCTGACCTAGGAGAAAGAGGGAAGGAGGGGGAGGGGGAGAGAGAGACTATTAGTTGATTCCTCTCAGGGGAGCCTAGAGAGGAGCAAAGCAGGGGGTCAAGAAGAATGTTAGACCTCACATCTGCTGAGATCACGGCGTACCTGTTTTCTGGGGCAGAATGACTTTGTTGCTTAACTGCTCCCTACAGGTCTTTTGTTCTTTGCTCTTTACACACCTTCTGGTGCCACGTACTGTCCTGGATCCCCAGAGGGGTGCTGTCACCTCTGCTAGTTCAGCAGTAGGCAGCTTGGCTTGGAGAAGAGAGCACCAGCCTGCAAATCAGGAGACCTTGGGTCTGGTTTCAGCTTTGCCACTAACGTGCTCATCCATCTTGAGTGAGGTTACCACCGCCACCCTCACACCCCCACTCCCACCCCTCCTCTCTGCCAGGCTTGGTTCTTCCCACCTGAAAAATGGAGAAGGGGAGGGGCCTAGTATGAGATCCCTACAGCCGCTTACCGCTCTGGAATCAAAGGAAGGAGGGAGGGAGTAATCCTTTAAAACCCACGCTTTCTTTTGGGAAGCATAAACATCTCACCTTCCCTCCCTTTCCCTCACTCCTAAGGCAGATGCCTGAAATTTTGAGTCCCTGTCTTCTGCACAGTCTCATCAGCTGTGATGAATTTATGGAACTTTATAATATATGATTTATGTTAAAACAGTAGTGAGGTTTTCCCCTTCATGTTACAGATACAGTTATAACTTTTTTAAAGTTTATTTATTTTTGAGAAAGGGAGTGCGCAAGTGGGGTAGGGGCAGAGAGAGGGGGGGCGGAGAGAGAGAATCCCAAGCAGGCTCCACGCGGTCAGCGCAGAGCCCCATATGGGGCTCGAACTCAAGAACTGTGAGATCATGACCTGAGTCAAAATCAAGAGTCGGACGCTTAACTGCCTGAGCCACCCAAGCACCCCTGCAGATATAGTTATAATAGTAAGTATCCCTTTTTGTCATACTATGTTCCCCTGCTGCCGCTCACTCCTTATCCTTGTGCTGCCTGTCCCTCCCTGACAGTCATTGCTGTAGAGTATTTGAATACTTACTGTGGGGTCAGCCCTGTTCTCACCTTCATGCTAGCTGGGAGCAGATGTGCTCTTACTTCTTCAGTGTAATCGTAAGCTCCAGAAGTGCTACGCTTACGCTTTCGATATTGTAACCCTTCTAGCCCAGTGCGACAGTTTTATTTTGTTTTGTGGCAGTGGGAGCACTACCTGATCCCTCTGAATGGGCCTCTTTCTCTTGTTTCTAAAGAATTTTGGGTCTTTGTGAGTAAGTAAAGTATCCAGTGCAGGGCCTGGACTGTTGCTGGTTCTTTTTTGATGAGGAACTTATGGGAATAACTAAAATTTGCATGATACAGTGCATAGCTATGTCCATTACCTTGTTTAGTCCTTAAAAGTAAACACGAGGGGTGGGCATTCCTGGCACCATTCCACCTGTAAGGAGATGGGGACCAGAAGAGGTTATGTAACCAGCTCCCACAGTGCTCAGGGAGGCAGAGCTGGGATTTAAATCCAAGCTCCACACTCTTTCCTCCTCCTTTGCTTTTCTCTTTCACTCTTGGGAGATCATTCCAAACCATGAGAGAGCTACCAGGTTCTGGGGAAAGGATCCTTTTCCTTGGAAAGTCTCCATCCAGGGAAAGCATGAAATGAGACATGCCCATGCTACTGTTTTAAAATAATCATCAATTATTTATGTCCCTACCTGCTTCTTGAGAGGCTGCAAAACAGCTTAAAATAATTGGTAGTGGGGTGTCTGGGTGGCTCAGTCACTTAAGTGACCATCAGTGCACAGCCTGCTTGGGATTCTCTTTCTCTCCCTCTCTCTCTGCTCCTACCCTGCTCTCTGTCTCTCTCTCTCTCTCTCTGTCTCTGTCTCTCTCAAATAAATAAATAAACATTTTAAAAGAAAAAAACGGGGGCGCCTGGGTGGCTCAGTCGGTTAAGTGTCTGACTTCGGCTCAGGTCATGATCTCGCGGTCTGTGAGTTCGAGCCCCACTCGGGCTCTGTGCTGACAACTCGGAGCCTGGAGCCTGCTTCAGATTCTATGTCTCCCTCTCTCTGCCTCTCCCCCACTCGCACTCTGTCTCTCTCTCAAAAAAATAAACATTAAAAAAAAATTAAAAAAAAAAAGAAATAATCGGCAGCTATTACAGGACTATTGAAATAGAAGTCAAGGGACAGGAGGCTAGTAACAGGATTTGGAAGAAATGATTGTGTTAAAAAAAACTAAGCTAAGGCATATTGTGGCTCGTTCTGAGCTTCCTGGCAGCAAGGAAAAATGGGAAGCTCTCTTACTAATTTGTGATGTGACCTCTTACTGGTTCCAGTAATGATGGTTCCATATTTTTAACTTCTTTCTTTTTTTTTTTTTTTTTAAGTGAGCTTCACGCCCAGCACAGAGCTCAGTGGGGGGCTTGAACTCATGATCCTGAGATCAAGGACTGAGCTGAGATCAAGAGTCAGACACTTAAAACGACTGAGCCACCCAGGTGCCCCTCAATATTTTTAAATAAAAGATGCTGGGGTGGGGGTATTGTCCTTGGCTATTTATCATATCAATTCTTTGTCTGAAAAACCGGGAAAGGGGCACCTGGGTGGCTCTGTTAAGCGGCTGACTCAGGTCACGATCTCACGGCTTCAAGCCTCACATCGGGCTCTGTGCTTGACAACACAAAACCTGGAGCCTGCCTCAGATTCTGTGTCCCTCCCCCCCCCCCCCCCCCCGGGCCCTCCCCCGCTCGCTCGCTCTCTCAAAAGTAAACATTAAAAATATTTTTTAAAAACCCAGGAAAGAATGACAGTTTAATTTTTTGTTTGATTTATTTTTTTAAGGATGCTCTAGAGAGGTATAAGAATGTAGTGTAGGAGTCATCTGACTTGGTATAGGTTTAGAGCTTGGTGAATCTAGAGTCCTCACACATTAATCTGTAAAGGACCAGATAAAAAATATTTTAGGTTTTGGGGCCCCTGGCTGGCTCAGTCTGCAGAGCATAGAACTCTGGATCTCAGGGTCTTGAGTTCAACAACCCATGTTGGGCGTGGAGCCTACTCGAAAAAAACATTTTAGGTTTTGTGGGCAAAAGCAACAACAGACAATATGTAAACAAATGGGCTTGTCTGTATTCAAACAAATGTTAATGGCATCAGTTTCCTCATCTATTCAGTGGGGATAGAACTTTGCATAGTTATTGTGAGACCCACCGGACAAAACCCGCCTTAATTACTAATGCCACCTGGCACCCACCAGTCACTCCTGCAGCCAACAACCTGTTGACTCCCTTCCTTCAACACATTCCAGGGCCTACCTGCTCTGTTCCAGTAAAAATGTCCAAGAACTCATTGACACCGAAAGGTAAATCACTAGTAACTGAAAGTAGTACCTTTTAGCTGCAGCCTAAGGGTAGGGTTAGGGCTTTTTTTTTTTTTTTTCTTTTTTTAAGTTTGTTGGTAGGGAAAAGGGAAAGGAGGGTTCCTTTCCAGCACCTGAAATCAGACTGCACATGTAGCTGTTTCCAGGATCTGGACTCTTGGGAAGCCCTTCCTAAAGGCCTTTGACCTTGAGGAGCCCCCACCCTTCGGCAATGCCCGAGAGCAGCCTGCTGAGCAGACCGGCCAGCTTCAGACGGTGATGTCTACCGCTGTTGAATGAGCCTCTGGTGCCCCGTTGGCTCCCCATTTGGATGACGGTGGAGGAAGCAACACTTCCTGAGACCTGCTCCTTTCATCTGAAAATTGAAAATCATCCCCAGGACGTCTCACTGCCAAGGTGTCAGAGCTCTCCAACATCGGCCTGACTCAGGCACTGAAGAACTTCAGGGACACCAAGGACATGCTCCTAAAAATCCTCCAGACTAGCTTGTTGAGGGCTAATAGGCCTCAGGGCAGGGCCAGTGGCTTCCGTCCTACACTGGGGATGCAGACATCCAGAAGAGAAGGGCCAAGGGACTGCTATTTCCATCTAAGATGAAGTGACTGGCCGACAGTAGGCTTCTGAGGGACGAATAGTCAAACAGACAATGGCCAGACCATCTATAAAAATAGGATTCTGATCCCCAGTTGGCAGGAAGCAGCACAGGAAGCCAACCTACTGTCTACACATCAGACTTGTAGGAAGTCAGACCACCATCTCTAGCAACCGGCACAGGAAGCCAGACCATAGCCTCTAGAATGATCAGCCCCAAACAGCCAAGACTTTATTAACAGAGATAACTTCCCTAATTTTTGTCCCCACTTCCAACTTAGGACCAACCAGAGAAAGCCAAATATGCCCTGTTTCTAGTTAGCTCCCTACGGACTTCCTGGGCCGACAGCTTCGATCGTGGCTTATGGTGTATCTTTTTTCACTATAATGCTTTCCCACTTCTCTGCCTGCCTTTGAGTTTCTGCCACACACAAGTGATGGTGGCTGACTCCCTTGCTATACTAAACTCTGAATAAATAGCTTCAGCTTGTTCTTAGAAAACAAAAAAGGCAGCAGGCCAGAGTTACTGACCTCTGATCTAGAAGAATAGTATTGGACTCATGACAAGATCCCAGTCACAGATGAAGCAAGACAAAAGCGGAGATTATTTAGTTTCTTTAACAAACACTTATAGAGCACTTACTCTGTGCTGGATGTTCTAAACTTTACAACTGTGGCTAATCTAATTATCATTAAAATACTGAGAGGGATTAGCATTGATGATCCCTATGTAGAGAAGGGTAAAATGCTCAGAGAGGTTGAATGATTTTCTCAAGGCCACACAGTGAGTGGCAGGGCCAGGATTTGAATGCAGGGAATCTGGCCATGCCCCTCTGTTCTGTGCTGTTGAGAGAGGGGAGCTCCACTTGTCCCAGAGCATCTGGATGACAGGGTCTGGTATTGTCCCTGTATCCCCAGTACCTAGGCCGTAGCGGACCTCAGTCAGTTGCTGCAGAACAGAAAAGGAATAAAGAACGAGTAGCAGAGGTGCCTGTCCAGCCATTGTGATGATGACTTGTCCCGTGGGGCTTACTTGGGCTCAACTGTATCCCTTGTGCCCACTGCAGGGGACCCAAAGGTGCCGGTACTGTACCAGGTGGAGCGGACGCGAACAGGGACGAGCTTCTCTGTGCGCTCCGTGAAGGCCGTGCAGCATGGCAAGCCCATCTTTATCTGCCAGGCCTCCTTCCAGCAGGCACAGCCCAGCCCCCTGCAGCACCAGTTCTCCATGCCCGCTGTGCCCCCACCGGAAGAGCTGCTTGACCATGAGGCCCTCATTGACCAGTATTTAAGGTGAGAGACCTGGAGGCTCCAGGGTAACTGCTGCTGTCACCTGTTAGTGGGTCATAGAGTCCATTTTAAAACTCTAGGGGAAAAAAACCCATATATGTGTATGTATGTGTATACATATACATATATATATATATATATATGTATATGTATACGTATATGTACAACGTGTGTATACATACATAGAAGGAGGGAGAGAGAAGGACCAGGAAAGAAGATATTGGAGCATATCGCATAGGGAGGGTAAGAACCCTTTCGTGAAGCTTTAGTTTCAGTTGTGTGTGTTGTGGAGTGTGTGAGTAGGTGTGCATGGGCAAGTGTGTTGGGTCACGATGTAAACACAGAGCTTAGTGATTCAGCCAGTTCAGGTACTGTTGCAGCTTTACTGATTGCGCAAATACTGAAATACTTCTGTAATTACTTGGTGCGTCCCTTCCCGGTCTCTGAGTGATCCCTCTCCTCCTCTGGGGTCACTCGTGATCCAGCAGCCCAGGAGTTCATGCCGGGCAGGGGTGACGGTCCCTGCTGCCTTTGCCTTCGTGGGTGCTAAATATTTTGAGTATCGCCTGGTAAAATATATTTCTTACTTGGATCGTAGCTAATAAAGTTGGAAAAGTGCTGGGGCAGGGGAGAGAGCTCTGGGTCCCGACACAGGACAGACACAATGGATTCTGGCCGGGTCTGTGCCTTTGATAGCGCTCGCCTGCTGTGCGACTTTGCCTGACTCCCCAGCCTCTCAGAGCCCTGCTTCTTCATGTGGAAAATGGGAATGGTCATGTTTGTCCTGCCTACTTCACAGCTGTCTCAGAAGGAGAGCTCCCGTGTCTTGTGCTGCACGCTGGGGACATAGCATGGTATTGATAGGATGGATGTGGGTTTTATCTTTTGGTAAAGGCCTGGGTTCAAATTTAGACTCTTTCTGCTAGCTCTGTGAGTTTGCGCAAGTTGCTTTCCCACGCTGAGCCGGTGCCCACGGTTAGGAAATGTGCTAATCATAATTCCTCCCTCATAAAGCTGCCGTGAGGATTAAGTGAGGTAAGAGACAATAAGGTACTCAGTGGATGCTCCATAAATTGTAGTCACACCACTACCGACAGAGAGGAATAAGCAGAGAGCCTGGTCTGCCGTCAGAGCTCAAAAACGTTTGCTGAAATAAAAGGAGGACGTTGTTCTTAAGGGTCCGTAAACCTAGAGCTGTGCAGTCCAACAAGGAAGCCACTAGCCACATGTGGCTGGCGGCTTCTGTGGTGGAGAGTGCAGGTACAGAACATGCCATCGTCACAGGAGATCTGTGGGAGGGTGCCCTCGAGGGTGGGGTGAAAGTGGAAATACTGGTGAAGAGCACCAGGGCTGGTTGTTACTGTCACTAGAAATGGGCTCCTCCCCTGTGGGGACACAGTGTTCCCACTTGCTTAGGGTAACTCAGTCCAAGTTGTACAGCCTGTTTCTGAAAGTTGAGAATAGTGAAGTAGTTAAGAGCATGCGCCACACTGCCTGGGTCCGGACCCTGCCTCCTCCACTTGCTGAGCAAGCTACTTGGACTGTCGGGGGCTTAATGCATTTATTGGATCGGGGTGATAATAGCATTGTCTCACGGGGTCGTTGTGAAAAGTGAGCGGACGCAAAATGCTTACAACAGTGCCTGTTATGGGGTACGCCTTGGTACTCCGGTAGCTACTGTCATTATCTACATTTTGCAGATGGGAAGATAGGCCCAGAGAGGTTACTAACTTGCCAAGGTCACGTGGCTCATAAGTGGCAAAGAAAGGATTCACACACTCTCCTTTTCTGCCTGCCAGAGAGGAGGTGAGCTGTGGGGGAAAAGTCAGGAGTCCCTGTGGAGGACCGAGGGGGGGGTCACAGAGGCAGCTCAGAGAGGCTCTCCCCTCCCCCTTTACTTTCAGGGACCCCAACCTCCAAGAGATGTACCGGGTGGGACTGAACCGAATTGCTGCCAAGGAGGTGCCCATTGAGATCAAGCTGGTAAACCCACCGATCCTGAGCCAGCTGCAGAGCAAGGAGCCCAAACAGATGTTCTGGGTGCGAGCCCGGGGCCATATTGGTAAGAGGACCCCAAGGAGTGGAAGAAAACACTCTCCAGGGGTCTCGGCCTGTACCTCATATGCCCTGTGTGGTGCTGGGCATGTTACTTCCCCTCTCTGGACCTGTTTCCTTGTCTGCACGGTGGGGAGTTGGCTTAGCTTCTCACCGGGACCCTCTCGGCCGCTTGTATGGGGAAAAAGGGGAGGGGACTATAATCATCCTGATGTCGGCCCTTTCTGGGGAAGGCAAGGTACCTTGCTGGTTCTTCTCCAGGACCTCTGCTAACCATACAGTGCCTCTGTGCAGGCTGGAAGAAGATACCCCTTAAAGGACCCAGTGAGGGAGACCTACGGAGTGAAGACTGGATTTCAGTCTTCACTCACCCCTGTCCTCTGCCCATCCCTGCTGCCTTTGTCACCTGCCACACACACACACACACCCCGTAGGCCAGGTGCCCTGATACAGTGAGTAGTCTACACATCTGTGTGTGGCAGCCCCTCTCTGCCCCCCGCCTCCCTGCAGGTCCTGAGCTGTAAAGCCCAGGAGCCCAGGGCTGATGGGGCTGGAACGTGTTGCAGGGGAGGGCGACATGAAGATGCATTGCTGTGTGGCTGCCTACATCTCGGACTATGCCTTCCTGGGCACAGCACTGCTGCCCCACCAGTGGCAGTGTAACGTGCACTTCATGGTCTCTTTGGACCACTCCATGTGGTTCCACAACCCCTTCCGAGCTGACCACTGGATGCTCTATGAATGCGAGAGCCCCTGGGCTGGTGAGTATGGGGCCACCAGGACAAGGGTGCTGACGTTGGGGGGCAGGAAGCCTGCTTTCTGGGGTGATGCTGCCCTCCGCCCCCAGCCTGTGGGGCACTGCACATGTCACTTCCTCTCCTGCCTCCTCTAGGCTCTGGCATTCTTCTCTTCAAAAGGACAGGGTGAGGCTTGAAACGGGACACCTGCTCAGCTTACTATCTGTAACAGGCAGAAGGTACTAGAGACCCAATTCTAGTCCAGAACCACTTCAGATTCTCTGTGTGATCCTGGGCAAGTCCCAGCGCCTCTATGAGCCTCAGTTTCCCCATCTGAACAAATAGGGTCCCACGAGCAGTGGTATCTGAACCTGGTGGCCCATCAGACTGCCACTTGGGGGAGCTTTTTCAAAATAGGTTCTCAGATTTTACCCTCAAGATTCTGACTCAGCACGTCTTGGATAAAATCCAGGAAACTATTTTTGAGAGGCTCCCTGAGCAATAGTGCTGATTAGCCAACCTGGTTGGGGTCAGGGCCTTCGGTCGTCTCTGAGGGCTCCACAACTTGGACACTGTTAGTGCGCAGAGAAGCCCAGACTCGTTCATCAGTGCCTGGTCTCAGAGCCCTGGGCTCCTTTCTAGGGAACTACTTTTCAAAGGAAGAAAAGCCTCGCTTTGTAAAACAGGGACAAAACTTAAGGGATTCTATATTCAGGGAAGGGGGTACTCTCCAGTACCAACAGTATCACAATACAGGATCAACAGCCTTGCAGTTAGGATGCTTGGGTTCGGGTTTGGCCGGCTCCTTATGGCCGAGTTCCTGACCTCCTGCGACTTTGCTCTCTTCATCTGGAAAATGGGTGAGGCCTGTTTCACTTGGCTACTATGAGAACTAAGTGAGCTCTACTCTGTGTAGGGGAGACCAGCAGCTCCCTTCAGAACCTTCCAACTCAGGCCCAGGGTTAGCAGGGGAATCTCTAAGCAGGGAAGGAGGGGTGGCCAGCCCTGATGGCCCCAGGCCCTCCCAACACCCCCTTCTTCCTGCTAGTGGGGTGGGGGCAGTGTGGGAGTCTTTTTCATGAACCACCCTGGAGGACCGGTTTCATTTATTACAGGGAAGTGACAGGTTTGCTACCACAAGTGGCCAGGGTGGGTGGCTCGACCCGGCCAAGCTACTGACCAAGACTGTCCTCAGAACTCCTCCCCTGTGATCTTTTTGAGGAAGCCAGTGAATATGTGAAAGTGCTTTCAGACTGTCAAGTGGGGTTCCCACAGGAGTTACCCCCAGGGACCATCCATAATAGGCTCATAAAGGGGCACCTAGAGATTTGAAGAGGCCACAACACTCAGTGTGCCCTTGTATGGGGCTGTCAGACCAGTTGCACCCTTTTCAAGCAGCACATTATGCTGGGCTGTGAAGGAGCGAGAAGGTCATTCTCACCCTTCTCCTCACCCGCAGGTGGCTCCCGGGGACTGGTTCAAGGACGGCTGTGGCGTCGGGACGGCATCCTGGCTGTGTCCTGTGCTCAAGAGGGCGTGATCCGAGTGAAGTCCCGGGTCTCAGAGAGCAAGCTGTAGCCAGAGGTACCAGCTTGGCCTGGGGCTTCTCCCCCAAATTCCTGAGGCAGGAATTACAGTCAAGGTCTGGGCTTTCTGTCCCCAAACCCAATAAAGAGACTAATACCACTGGAGCTGCTGGCCTTTAATTCCCCTGGGCCAGGCTGCAGCTCTGCTCCAGCCCTCAGCTCCAGGACTCCAGAGGCAGAGTCCCTGGCCCTCTGGCCAAGGAAGAGGTGACACTGACCTACCCTGGGGCATCGTCCCCAGACATTCATGACCTGGAGAGGCTGCATCCGGCTTCCTCCCTGCACCATCCCAGGGCAAGCCCAGCCGAAGCTTGTCCTGAGCCCAGCTCGACAGAAAGAACGTATTTCCTTGGTTTGCTACAAATTCTCTGTAGGACTTACAGGGGTTCCCAGCACCCCCTACCACTTCCCAACTGCTGTGTCCTTACTGCCCACCCCCATCCCCCATCCTGGGGCAGTGCCTCTCCCCACAGCGGCAGTAAGTCTAGTCCAGTACCTCCTTGATGAGCAATTCTTTGAGACTGGGGGGTGGCGTGGGGGTCAGACCTGCTTCCTGCAGGGCCTGGAGGCGGGCCTCTGATTGGCGTTTGTCCAGGCCCAGGCGCCAGGAGAGCCGCACGTGGGCCTCCAGAAAGGGTGCCAGCAGAGGGTGGGGGTTCTTATCCCCCAGCAGTTGCAAGGCTCTCTCACAGCACGCCCGGGCCTCCCCAGGGTCCTCCAGCTCCTGGTGGCACACAGCCAGCCCAGCCAGGGTCAGCAGAGGGCGGTCTGGGCCCGAGGGGGTGCCTAGCTGGGTCTGCAGCTGCCAGGCATTGGCCCAGAGTGCCAGAGCCTCACGATAGAGGCCAGTGCAGGTGAGGCTCTGTGCCCGTCGCAGCTCAGGCAGCACGAAGAAGTCCTGCAGGTCCGGGGCATGGCGCAGCTCAGGCACTGCCTGCAGGTGGCTCAAAAACTGCTCGAAGGCCCGGCTGCGGCGGGCGATGGTCTCCGCGGTAAAATTCCGGCGCAGGCGCTTCCGGGGGAAGGAGATGGCAGCCATGGGGCCCCGGAACTGTCGCTGCAGGTTTCGGTGCAACCGTTCAAAGTCCGAGTAGCGGCGAGAGATCTGGGCTGGCTGGCGATCAGGTGGCCCTGGACCCATCACGGCGAGGGTGTAGAGCTGCGGGGAGGGTGGGGTCAGGGCAGGTGTGAATTGTCCATGTACCCCTCCCCTCCCCACACCCGCACTTCAAGCTCTGTTCCCCCACCTCTCCCCTTAGTCCCTGAGACTGGGCCCAGGAGGGTGGGAGCTGCTGGGGCAGCAGCTAGGGAGCCCAGTCCCATCTTACCTGAGGCTCGTCTGAAATGACCCAGGCCCAAGGCAGCACGGGGAGAGAAAGACAGAGATGAGCTTCAGTGCCTAGAGCTGCCACCCCTTTTGTCCCTTCCAGGGAGCACTCCCTTCCCATAGGGTAGTTAGCTCTTCTGATAGCCTCTCTGGAAAACCAGCGGTGAGCTGAAACCCAGGCGACTTTCTTGGGCCTCTGAACCAACCTTCAGGACCAGCCTGGGGCTTTGCTCCACTCTGGACACAGAGCCCCCACCTCCTTAGCTAGGTTATTCCAAACTGGCGGAGAGGTCTTCAGACAGCCCTGGTAGCGGTCATTGTGAAAAGGACACTGGGCACTGCACGAACTCCTGGGCAGCTACTCCCCTGGAGGTGTGTATCCTCAGGCAAGGCAGTTCTCCCCCTTGGGTCTGCCCTCCTCTCTAGTGAACGAAGCACTGGCCTAGGTCATGTCTACTCAAGTGGAATGTGTATAAATACATGTTGGTCCCGAGATTTTAGGTGCTGTGTGCTGGAGTAAATAACACTGAATCAGAGACAAGAGGTGACTCCCCCTAATTTGAATCCTGACTACAGATTAAGAGGCTCTCAGTCTGATTTTTAAAATGCACTTCTCCAACACTTCTCATCTCCACCTTGAGAAAAGTGCTAGAAAGCAAATCTCCGGGCAGAGCCTTCGGGCAATAGCATTCACACAGGGTTTAATGACACGGTGTCATTTTTCACGGATTTTATTGTATTAATTTTTATGGTTCTCTTTATGGCAAACTAGGCTTTCCCCATACAGTAGAACTTTAAAATCTTTTGAACTTGTTTAAGACGAAAAATGTTAAGCAAGGAGCGGTACAAGTAGCATTTGGCCAGGACAAGAATTGTGAAGGTGGTACTGGAAGGACCAGTGTCTGAGAAACACGGGGCAGGATGACCGTGAAGCTGAGAACCTGAACACGGATTAATCTAGCATAATGCTGAGCCACCAGACTTAAAAAGGGGGATTAGTGAGCATCAGGTGTTGAAGGCACACCAACACCAAACCCAGACTTTTCTCGAATTTGCTCTGCGAAACTGCCAACATTACAGCCACCTCTGGTCAATTAGGCTTGCTCATTCTATACTTCTCTGGAAGATTCAGTGTACGGTAATATTTTAAAGGATTAAGAAGTCTAACCTTGGGGTGCCTGGGTGGCTCAGTCCGTTGAGCATCTGACTTTGGCTCAGGTCACGATCTCACAGTTCGTGGGTTCGAGCCCCATGTCAGGCTCTGTGCTGGCAGCTCAGAGCCTGAAGCCTGCCTCAGATTCTGTGTCTCCTCTCTCTATTTGCCCCCCAACCCCCGCCCCACTTGTGCTCTGTCTCTCGCTCTAAAAAATAAATGAACATTACAAAATAAATTAAAAAAAAAGTTTAACCTTAAAGAAATTTATTTTATTCTTCAATTCTGCTTTCCCAAAACATATCGACTGCAAATCTTTTTTTTTTTTTTAATTTCTTTTCTTTTTCAAAGGAACAATTGTTAACATTCCCGGAAAACAATTTCCTGCAGAATACACTTCAAGAAGCATTGGTCTAAAATGACCCCCTTATATTTATCTAGCTTTTACTTTTAGTTTTTTGGCAAAAAGAAAACATTTTAGATCCATTATCTCATCTGACTCATCAAACACGTCCCCCCCAAGTCTCACAGCTGGTAAATGGCCCAGCTGGGATTGAAACCCAGGCCAACCTAATTCCACAGCCTGTGCTCTTAACCCCCAGAAGTTAAGTCAGGATGTAGGGTCCCCACTGGACAGAGAAGGGGATTTGTCTCCCCAAACACAGGTCAGGACCTATCTGGCCATCCTGCTCTGTCTTATCATTCTCTTCCCAGAGTCCCACCCCCACCATGCTGCCCAGCTGCTCCTCGGGGTCCCTCTCCTGTGCATGACGCCTGGCTGGGACTTTTGCCACTTAAGACTAGATCATCAGAGGCATCCCTGCTCAAATTGGAGCAGGCACCCCATGGGCGTGGCCCCTGTTTACTAACAGCGGCAGAGAGGAATGGAGAGAGGCCCAGATGTGGGACAGTGCTACAGGCCCCTTTCCTGCTGAGTCAGAAATGGAGGAGGGTGGCGAAGATGAGGGATGTCTGAGGCAGGGAGCTGCCACTGCCCAGACTGGCCAGGTCGGGCTGGGGCTCAGGACCTGGCGACCTCATTCTCCATGTCAGTTTCTCCTTTCCACAGCAAGAAAAACAGACTCCAAGGCCTTCCCCCACACTGCTTTTCACCCTAACCCCACCTACCCCCTAAATCCAGCCCTCAGAACAACATCATGGGGTACAGTGTGGGTGCCTGGGAACTGGGTTGTAAGGATGCCACAACAGGCCCTACCTGGATGCCAGACATTTTCAAGCCAAGGTTAAGTCATAATAATAGAGGTGCCATTTTATCAAGCACTTCATAATGCCAGGCACAATGCTAAGGGCTTTCTTTCTGTGCACTGTCTCATTTAACTTCTGCAACTGCTCAGATGAGAAAATAGCATTATCAAGGTTACACAACGCACCGAAGGTCAAACAGCTGGTAATAAGTGGGATCTGAATCAAGATCTGGATCCAAAAACCTTTTTTTTTTTTTTTTTTTTTAACAACTAACCAATGCAACTTGGGTTTCAGGTCTGACCCAGATAATATTTTTTCCTATATATCTTGTATTTTGCTACAGTCTGCAAAACCTAGGGTTGGGGGGCACACACACCAGTTCTCTTTAGTCTCAAAACCAGGATGGGGGGCAGGTCCATAATCCCTCAGAGAAGCTAAATCATTTGCCTGAGGACTTGCTCAAGTTGTATCTCCTTTCTGGCCTCAGTTTCCCCATCCCTAAAAAATGAAGTGATCCTTTAGAACTACACAGCCAGACTGCCCCCCTCAGGAAGTTGGAGTCTCCCCTAACAGCCCAGGGGTTCCTGGACCCTCACTCACCACGTACTTGGAGGGCGGGTCCTTGACCACGTTGGCGCTGGTCACCTCGAAGAGCAAACGCTGGGGAACCAGGGTGTTCCGGGACTTCTTCCAGAAATCCTGCAACTGCCTTGTGAGGGGCTGACTGCCCCGCTGCCCATCAGGTGGGGGGCTTCGTTCTGCATGAGCACATGACCAGTTACATCAATGGGCCTGGGGCTAAGGTCGACATAAACCACATGCAGTGACCTCACTCATCCTCCCAACAGGTGAGACAGGCTTTATCTCCATTTGACATAAATGTAAACCGAAAGCCAGGGAGAGGTCTGGGGCCAAACACCGCGCCTAGCAGAGCAGACGGCCGACTCTAAATAAATATTTCCACCCCCCAAACATCGCGAGCACATTGTTCGGATTTGTACATCCCGGATCCTGTACATTTAATGCCTGCGGCAACCTCGAGATGGGAGTGATTTCCCCCATTTGACACGAGGGAAAACTTGGCTCAGAGAGGTGTTGTGATTCTCTCAAGGTCACACAGCCAAGAGGTGGCTGGGGTGGAGGCCTAATGGAGCCCCAGGTCCCGCCTCTGTCCTCGGGAACTCGCCTGCATCTTCCCCCGACGCCCCGTCCCCGGCCGGCAGCGGGTCGGGGCCAATCTCTCCATCGTCCTCGTCGTCCTCCTCCTCTTCGTCCTCGGCGCTGGTGAAGCTGAGGGTGCCGCTGAGGCGGGAGGACAGGCCCTCGGCGTCGTCGTCCTCTAGCTCCGAGCTCTCCGGGAACTGCTCGGCCTCCGGGCCGGCCGCCGCCTCCCCCGGGCTGTCGCCGGCCAGGGCGTGCCGCAGCCGGTGCAGGAGCCGTGAGGCCATGGCACCCTGGGGGGAGCGCGCGACGCTGGGGCTGGGGCCGGGGAGGGAGGGAGACCGCCCCCCCCAACCGCGCGAGAAGGGGCGGGCCCAGTCAGGGGAGGGAGGGAGGGGCGCCGCGGAGGCCCCGCCCCTGCCCGTTGGGGGTCCTGCGAGCCCCGGGCGTCGCCTGGCGTCGTTTCCCTCCCACCCACGCAGCCTAGGGCCGAGCTCTGGCCCCGAGCGGCTGGGACCCTCCCCTTGTCTCTTTCTCCCCTTGGCGCGTCTCTCCCTCCGGCGCCCGCGGTGCGCTCGGCGGCGCGCGGTCCCCCGGGGTCCGAGTGCAGTCCCGGCAGCTTACCGAGGCCGGCCGGGCTTCCCCGGGCTCAGGCCGCTCCGAGCGCCGCTCCGGCCGCTTCCTGCCGCCGCCCCGCCCCCGGCCCCGCCCGCTCCCCGGAGCCTCCCGGGAATCCCGGGCCTTTCGCTCCGGGAGGGACTTGGGAATCCTGGGTAGGCCTGGGCGAACCCGAGACTCCTGCGGGATCCTACCCAATCTAAGGGGGCTCACGCCCTCAGTGAAACCTCCCGCTCGTCCCGAAGATCCCGTCAGTCCCGGTTGGCCCCAATCTGTCCCACAATCTCCACCCAGCACTCTTAACTTTCCAAAGTCATTATGCTACCGTTGGAAGCCCATCTCTGGTGAAAAATTTGAGGCCAGGAGAAGACACGTGATCTGAGTTGGAATCTGGCCTCGATGAGCCTAGGTTTTCTCCTATGTAAAACAGGAATAATTAAACCTAGGACTAATCTTTCAGCCTTTGAAAGGGCACTGACTGGTTCAGTGCCTGGCACAGAGCAGAGGCTGACAGATTGATCAGTTACATAGTGATTATTGTTTCCATAGTGCTCTCAGGTTCTTACAACTTCATAATTTCATTTGAGCCTCACACATAGGAAGTAGCAAAGGGGGAAGTGAGATCCAGAAAGGCAGAGTTACTTGCCCAGAGTCACACAGCTTGCCAGAGGTTTCTGAGTGTGGGGCCTTGCAGCCTAGGTCTCCTGAGTTCCTAATTCTGGTTTTGTTTTGTTTTGTTTCCCCACACACGGGAGGCGTGGTACTCAGCAGCTCTTCTAAAGGGCTGGCTGTGTTTCATCTTTTACCAGGAGGTCAGCAGGAGGAAGAATTTATTGTCACTTCTTGTCAAAAGCCCAAACTATCAGTCCCTAGCGGGGCAGATATTGTTGGTTATACAATTAAACAAATAAAATCTCTCTGACAATCGTTCCTACCCTTTTTGAATGGCACAGGAGAGAGGTGGAGGGAAATCGCTTTGAATGGAAAACAGACTCCCTGCCCCCCTGTGTGCAGAAAAGGCAGGGCTTTCATTTGAGGCTCCACTGTGTCCTACATCCTGTTCTAGGCACTTTATATGGGGTCACATGTCACACTCAACCTCTTGGGGGAGGGGCTGTTATTGGACAATAATGGTCCATTTTCAGGATGAAGAGGCAAATTGACTTCCCCCAAATCCAGAGCTAGGAAATAGGGGAGCTGGGATTTAGGGCCAAGTCTGTGTAATTTCAAGGCTCTAACTACTCTTCATTCAGCTTAGCAGTAGGGTGTTGGGGCAAAAAAGGCCCCCTTCATTCATTGATTGATTCAACACTCACTTATTCACCAAACACCAAACAAGAATATTAAGTTGTATTTTGGCATGTTTCACAAGTCTGGGTACAAGGCAGGTGTTCAAAAAAAAACCATGGGTTGTCAGAAATCTGGTTTGGCACTTCTATTTTACAGATGGGAGGTCTGAAGGTCAGTGAGGGGAAGGGACCTACCTTGGGTCATACAAACAGGACCAGAACTAGATCTCCTGATGTCTTGTATCCTCCACTATCCTTGGATTCTGTGTAATATCTCCCTATAGCCTCCCTGAGAGATGGTCATTGAATTCCTGATTGCATACATTCAGTAACAGGAAGCTCATTATCTCCTGAGGCTTCCCGTTCCTGTTATTATTCAACCACGACAGTTAGGAAGTTCCTTCTCATAACCAGATGTCACCCAGTTCAGTTAGTCTTATAAAGAACAAGATATTTATTGAGCACTTGCTAAGTGCCACGTGCTGAGGTGCTGGGGAATGCAGTGATGAACAGGTAAGTGTCTCTGGTTCACGGAACTCAGAACAGGTCATGTCATGTGGCATGCTCAGGGATATGATTGAAGAAACTACCAGAAAACCACCCTGGACTTCTTTGGCCCGGGTAGAGGAGGAGGGATCCTGAAGGAAGTGATGTTATTTTTGATTTGTATTTTTTTTTGCAACTAATCTCTACACCGAACATGGGGCTCGAACTCAATATCCCAAGATCAAGAGTCGCATGCTCCACCGACTGAGCCAGCCAAACACCACAAGGAAATGATGTTAAAGCTGAGAAAGACGGGGATGTCTGGGTGGCTCAGTTGGTTAAGTGTCCGACTTCGGCTTAGGTCATGGTTTCATGGTTTGTGAGCTCGAGCCCCGCATCAGGTTCTCTGTCAGCACAGATCCTCTATCCGCTCCCCCTCTGCCCCTCCTCTGCTTGTTCTCTCTCTCTCTGTCTCTCAAAATAAATAAATAAACTTAAAAAAATTTAAGAAAGATGACAGGGAAGTAGGCAGGTGTAGAGAAAGAAGACAGAATTACTGGCAAGAAAAAAACCCAGCATGTACAAAGACCTGAAGGCTACAAAAGGTGGTGTTTGGAGCCGCATTTTAGTCTGACCAGAGCAGCAGGCAAGATGTGGAGGAAAGGGGATTGGGATTGGAAGGGTCAAGGGGAATAGATAAATTCGGACCTTCTGTATTTCCCTGAATAAATGAAAGAACAAATCAGGGAACAAATGATTGCTGAGGGTTCCACACGCTGTTCCAAAGGAATCCTGCAGTTCCAGGGCTCACATCCAAATTGGAATCCCCTGGTGTCGCTGCCCCTTGGCCCTCTGCCTGGACAGGGGAGGCCTTCTGTAGCCTGGCCTAGCTCCACTGAGCTTTTCTTGGGAATGTCTATAAATAGAGGAAGATGGGCTGGGCTGCCACTGTCCGTCTGCCTTCCTTGGAATCCAGCCTCCTTTCACTGGCCCCAGGCTCTGTGCTTAGTTGTCTTAGTGCTCTTTCTGTTGACTTAGCCACTGTCCACAGCATCACCTACCCCTCCAACATCCACCCTAGGCTCTGTGGATTCTCGGGGTGGACCCCCTCTGGACTGGGCTCGCTCTGCACATCCCTTTGCTCTCCGGACGGCCAGCTGAGCTGCTCCAGACTTTCTCACCGAGATCTAGGAACGGGCCAGCTGCCCCTTTACCCACGTAGAGAACCTGCCCCTAGTCCTCTAGTCTCCCTCTCCCTCAAAAAAGTGACTCCCAAACATCTTTTCCCTGGAGAAGGTGTATTTGAGAGATGGATCTGCTTCATTTCTTTTCTTTTTTCTTTTTTTTTAATTTTTAGGTTTATTTATTTTGAGAGAGAGAAACAGAGCACGTGAGTGAGGGAGGGGCAGAGAGAGAGGCAGAGAGAGAGAATCTCAGGCAGGCTCCTTGCTGAAAGCACAGAGCCCGATGTGGGGCTCGAACTCACAAACTCTGAGATCATGACCTGAGCTGAAGTCAAGAGCCCCATACTTAACCAACTGAGTCATCCAGGAGCCCCTTGGGAACTGCTTTCAAAGTTTATTTTTCCTCCAACTGCATACCCATTTCCCGGACCCCTCCACAGATTTCTTATTTGGATAGGACTTCCCTTGAGGATTAATAAGAATCACCCAACATGACTATAGACCTTTACGATTTACAAAGGTCCCCCGGGAAAAGGGAATAATAATAGCTTCTACCTCAGAGGATGAGCACCAGATGAGATCACGTGGTTAAAATGCTTAGCACAGAGTGTGGCACGTCGTAGAGGTTCACAAACTGTGGCTGTCACTTCCTCCTCGCCCCCTCCCCTGCCATGGTTCAAAGACAGGACATTCCACTTGCCAAGCATCAACCCTCTGGAGCTGGCACAAGCTAGGTGACTTGTACCTGGGCCCCCGTTTACCGTGGTCTCTCTGTGAGGGAGGTTATGACCGTCCCCATCTCCGTCTCGCAGAGAAGGAAACTGAAGCTCAGAGTGGCATCGTCACCTGCCTAAGAGTGCATAGCTTGCAGAGACAGGATTTGGATCTTGGGTTTTAGACTCCAAGTTTTGTTCTCTTCCCAGTCTACCTTGCTGCCTCACTTGTCTGTCTTCTGATTGTCCTTACCCATCTTGGAGCAAACATGATTCTTGAGCAGGGGCTTGCTAAGGCGGTGAGCGGGGCGGGTTCTCCTCCCAAGAATCTAGGACATCAAGGCCTGCCACCTGCTCAGAGGCTTAAATTTCTCTGCAAGGGCCCTTGGCTAAATTAGGTAATGGGCTAGGACTCTGGGATGGGGCGGGGGTTGGGGGGGAGGCACTCACTGACCCCAGGATCTGATTGGCTGGGGCAGCCAGTCCTGGGGAGCAGGGAGGTGGGAGGGGAGGGAGCCCCTACAAATCCTAGGGGCTGGAGCAGGCCAGGGCAACTTTGGGTGGTGGAGTGTCTGAGGCGGTGACCTACAGCAGAGGAGGCCCTGTGACTAGCAACCATGGTAAGGACAAGAAAGGACTTCAGCCCTTTGCTTGCTGGAGCACCTCTGGACCTCTTCCAGGCCAGATCTGGGTGCTCTGTAGTCCAGTAATTGGATGTTTGAAGATGGACCGTGAAGGTTCCTGGAGCCTGGGTGTCTAGAAGGAAGTCTGGGGAAGAAGCCCTTGGACTTCTCTAGAAAGGGGAGGGCTGGGATGTTCCGGGTATTGCCAACTCCCTGCAGACCTGAGGCTTTGGCAGTGTTGGTCATGGAAGCGTGAGGGGGTCCTAGCTTGTCTCTCTCATGGTAGAGGTGGGGACTCCGAGGGCCAGAGTGAGTCACCCAGTGAGCCAGTGGCAGGGGTGGGCTAGAAGCCTTGCCAAACCTTCCTACTGCCAGTGAGAGAAGACTCTTCTGGAAGAGGGGAGGTTTGCAGGGTCTCAAGTCCAAGAGCTTCAAGGGTGAGGAGAAGGGGCAGAAGAGGACAGACCCCAGCCTCTCAGAGAGGGGTTCTAATCTGGGGCTGTTATGTCTGCTGAGGTCCCCCACCCCACTTCACTTCAAGGGGTAACTAGACCCTGGAGGACAGCTGCTGTGGCCCACGCCAGACTAAAAATAGCTGACTCTCCTGCATGGACAAGGAGGAGGGAGGAGGGGAGGGGGGGCAAGGAGGAAGGCATCAGCCAGCCCGCCAAAGAACACCTTGGCCACCTCAGCCCCTCCTCCTCACCAGCCTCAGTCCAAAGCCCCATAGCCAGTTGGCTTGGCTTGCATGTGGCCAGATCCCCTGTCTCAAAATCTTACTTTCACCTCCACAAGGCCCCCATTATATTCGGCCCAGCATGAGTGGTATTTACTCCTATGACTGAATGATAAGAAGGAAGCTTAAAATCTCCATCTCAGCAAGTTCTTGGAGGGGGGGGATGCTGTGTCTGAATCTTCTTGGTTTCAGTGCCTAGTCTTTGGCCTGATGGGCACTTAGTAGGTGCTCAGCGACTTTGCGTTGCATTATTGTTTATTTGAGAACATACGTTTATTGAGCACCTATTACAGTGCCAGGCTCTGTCAGGAGCTAGGGAAAAGTGGGAAATCATGCTGGAATAGTGCTGGCACTTTACAAAACCCTTTCACACCCCCAATGCTATCTCATCTCTGAGAAGCTGATGAGAAGAGATAAAGTTACAATAAGTGACTTGCCCAAGGTTAGTGGGTTAGGGATTCCTGACTTGGCATCTGACTGGCAAGTTTGAAGACCTTGGGTGTGATCCGTTTTCTCCCTAGTCCTTCATAACTGGGGCCAGGTGCTGTGAGAACATGGAGAAGGTGTTGCTAGTTTGGCATTGTTCTTCTGGAAGACCAAAGGGCACTGACAGAAGGGGGTTGAAGAGAATGGGGTTGAGACAGGAATGAGCTCGGGGGTCTGCCCCTTCTTCTCTCTGACTCTGTGTCTTCTGCAGACGGACCAGCAGGCAGAGGCCCGGTCCTACCTCAGCGAGGAGATGATCGCTGGTGAGTGCAGGTGGGCGGGCAGGCTGCTGGGGGGATGTGTGCTGGGCAACGGTGTTTGAACAGGGTGGGAGACAAGATGTGAGGCTGACAGTCCAGGCAGCCCCACTTCAGTCTTCTGCCTCCTTCCTCCGGCAGAGTTCAAGGCCGCCTTCGACATGTTTGACGCTGACGGTGGCGGGGACATCAGCGTCAAGGAGTTGGGCACGGTGATGAGGATGCTGGGCCAGACACCCACCAAAGAGGAGCTGGATGCCATCATCGAGGAGGTGGACGAGGACGGTGAGCTGGTGGCTCTCCAAGGCAGGGCTGGGACGGTGGCGGGAGAGGTGGGCATCCAGGGCTCAGGCTCACTCACCACCTGCTCCCCACAGGCAGCGGCACCATCGACTTCGAGGAGTTCTTGGTCATGATGGTGCGCCAGATGAAAGAGGATGCGAAGGGGAAGAGCGAGGAGGAGCTGGCCGAGTGTTTCCGCATCTTCGACAGGTGCACTGGGGGCCTGGGAGCCGAGAAGGCGCTGGGCTGGGCGAGTCTGGCCCGCAGGGCACTTACATTCTCGGCGTGGGGTGGCGGTGAGGGAGGGGAGGCGTCGACGTGGCCGGGGCAGCTCGCCCCTGCCTGCCCTGAGCCCTACGCTGTCCCTTCGCTTCAAAGGAACGCAGACGGCTACATCGATGCGGAAGAGCTGGCTGAGATTTTCAGGGCCTCCGGGGAGCACGTGACGGACGAGGAGATCGAATCCCTGATGAAAGACGGTGACAAGAACAACGACGGCCGCATTGACTTCGACGGTGAGGGCCGCGACAGCTTGGTGGCGGCGGGCCGGGGGCCGGAGGGCGCGCTACGCGGGAACGTCCGGGGCGTGGCACCCACATGAACGTCCTTGGCCTCGTGGGCAGGGTGGGGAGCTCTCGGCGGTTTTGTGCAAGATTTCCTCCCCCTCTCCTTCCCCGCAGAGTTCCTGAAGATGATGGAAGGCGTGCAGTAAGAAGTCGGCTTCTCCTCTGCCCCGACCGCGCGTCCCTCGGGCCAGGGCGGTGCCACCCCGCCCCATCCTACTCTCCGCCCCGGGAGGGAGGCGCGGCTCCTGCTGGCTCTGTGTCCAGAAAGAATAAAAACAGACGCTGAGAAGCACGTAGCCTGAGTGAGGGGAGGAGCAGGGGAGTGGGTGTCATGGCCCGCCGGGCTGGGCCGTGGTCCAGGGCGCCACCCGAGCGCACTTGGGATCCGAGGAGGGGCGACCCGAGTTGCCTGACGCGCCGACGCGCTGGTCAGGTTCCCGGCCGGCTCCCGGTAGCTGGCGCTGGGCGTGGGCAGCTCGGCCGACGGGCTGCGGTGGCGCCTGGCGCTGGAGGAGGGTGGCCGGGGGCTTGGGGCTGTCGGGGTGAGTGAGGGTGCCTGGGATGGGGGTAGGGTGAGGTCGCCGCAGGCGACCGAGGCCCCTTTCCTTCCCTACCGTCCCTCCTTTCTGGAGCCTTTTTGGGTCTTCGGTGCAGACTGCCGGGGTGGGGAGGGAAAGAGGAGTATCCGTCCGTTCCAGGCAGCATTCGTTTCTGCTTGACTTTTTCTACTTCGTCTGTTCTGACGTCTTCGTCTCCACCCTGGACCCCTGCCTCCAGCCCCAGCCAATGCGCTCAACACACGGCCGTCAGCACGATGGAGCCAAAAGAAATCTGACCCTCCCCCGTTGAAAGACCTTCAAGGCTCCCCATTGCTTCTAGAATCCAGTCCAAATTCCTTTCCCCTCCTTCCCTCCCCTCTGGGCTCCAGTCACGCTGGGCGATTTGTCACTCCTGCCCTGGACAGTGGGGGTGCACTTTCGAGCCTTCTGGCTTTTTCTCCTGCCTTCTCCCTCCTTGGAATGCCCTTCCTCCTCTAAAAAGCCTGGCAAGTTTCTCAGCCCAGCTCAGATACCACGTCAAAGATACCAGGACCCAGCTCAGACACCACCTTCTCCCTTGATCCCTTCTCCCACTGGCTGTGCTCTGGCTTCTGTAACTCTTTGTGCACGACTCAATCACAGCAGGCAGCAGGTCAAAGCTAATGCCGTGCAGTGGTGCCTTAGCTTTAGAGGCAGGGTGCCTCTGAATGAGTTCGAACCCTCACTGCCATGACAGACCACTCTGTAATTCAGTTTCCTACTCTGTAAAATGGGGATAATGAGAATTCTCACAACCTTGCAGGGTTGTGAGAACAAGTTAGTTTGTTAGTGCAGAGCGCTTAGAACAGAGTGTGACTATGTTAGTATATATTAGTAATGTTAGTATATATTAGTAATGTTAGTAATTATTAGTAATTAGTAATGTTAGTAATTATTAGTAATTACTACTATAAGTTAGTAATGTTAGTATATATATTAGTAATAGTACTAATGCTATTATTATTTTTAAATGTTTATTTTAACAAATAAGTACATTCGAGAGCCCAACGTGGGGCTCGAACTCTCGAACGGTGAGATCCTGACCTGAGCCGGAGTCAGACGCTTAACCCGACCGAGCCACCCAGGAGCCCCACTAATGCCGTTATTAATATCACTACTACCACGTAGAAACCCTGACTTGTGCGGTTATTCATCGCTACAGTCCTCCCTTTCCAGTTCCTTCGTGTTCTTGGCTCCCCTTTCTGAGGCATTCATGTTTCCCAGTTTCTATTTCCAGCCGGGGTCAGCACTCATCACCAGGACCGCTTGCTGTGTGCTGTGCCTTGCGGGCCGGTCTGATTGATGCACACAACCCTAGAGGCAGGCAGAGGCTGTTCTCTCCGTTTTATAGTGGAGGAAGGCGGTGACGTACCCGGGCACACACACGTGGAAACAGGAGCAAGGCTCTTAACTGTGGCACCACCTACCTGTGGACTGTTCTCCCTAGCTGCCCTTAGAACTTCACACCCGTCCTGCTCTAATCTCATAAATTCCCCATCTCAGAGATGGCACCCTGGAGTTCTGGAGCCGCCTTCCCACGCGCAGTTTGCTCTGGCCTGCTGCTTTCCTTCTGTCTCCTTACTCTTTTATCCGTCCTCTCCGAGCCCGCTCAGTGTTGTGACTCAGAACAGTAGTTAACCTCCTGGCCGTTCCCTCCCCTCAAGGCTGCCGGAAGCAGCTTTCTGACACCAAATCCTACTCAAGGCTTTATTAGGTGCCTCAAGGTAAAGCCCCTGTATTTTATTATTTTTACTTTTTTAAAGTTTATTTATTTTGAGAGAGAGAGAGTGAGAGAGAGGACTGAGAGCAGGAGGGGCAGAGAGAGAGAATCCCAAGCAGGCTCCATGCTATCAGCAGAGTCTGGCGTGGGGCTCGAACTCATGAACCATAAGATAATGACCTGAGCTTGAAACCAAGAGTCAGTCGCTTAACTGACTGAGCCGCCCGGGTGCCCCAGAACCTTCTCGGTAAAAGCCTTTAATTTAAAGGCCTTACAAGCCCTTTGCGACCTGACGTCCATGCCACCATGCCACTATTCCATACTGCTGAACTTCTTGCTATCCAAGCAGTGTGCTCCCTTCCTTATCCCTCCCTCATGGCCCAGTCCATTCTCCAGAAAGCCCTCCTTGACTCTCCTGGTCTTTGTTAGGTGCCCCACCTCTGAGCTTTCATAGTACCCAACATCTAAGGAGGGCTTACCACATGCCAGGCACTACTCTAAGGTCTGTCTATCCTATGAGGTAGCTACTAATATTTCCATTTTACAGAGTGGTTTAGTCTAAATGTATGCAAGTAACAGGGAGGGGTGTGGGGATTCTAACAATTGTTCTGCCTGTGAGGTCTGAGCTCTTAACCACCACTCTTATGGCATTTATTCTACCCCCACTGACCTGCCTGTCTGCCCCCTGAACTTCAGCCTCTGAGGACAGGACTGTGTTTTTTCCCCTGCTTGATCCCCAGCCCCAAGCATAGGGCTTGTATGGGGCGAATGGGAACAATACCTTCTCCGTCTTGTTGCAAGTGCCAGAAACCGAAATCAAATGGACCTAAACTAAAAAGGGATTTGCTGGCTCACGAAACTGGGATGCTAAGGCGTCAGCTGGAGGCCAGTCTCAATGTCACCTCCATCTCCCAGCTACTGGTCTCTGCTTGGCTTTCTCCCATCTGCCCAGACTCCCTCCTCTTTTAAGCAACCCTATTAGTAAAATCATTTTACTTTCTCCCAGGGATTAATTCTAAGGAACACTCTGATTGGTTCTGAGCTATAGTCCACCCCTGTGACTGACACAAGGCAGGCCATGTGGCCATCTGGGTGGCCCAACAATTGGATCAAGGACCACGTGGAGAAGCCTCCTAATGCAGACAAAAAAATATACCCGCCTTGGCCAGCCTTTAGTAAGAACAATCTTAGTGCCCTTTCTGAGCTGTCTTCTTAGACATCCTCTAGTCACGTATTTTCAAAGTTGAGAGAGCCTCGGAATCCCGGAGAGCTTGTTGGGGCCAAGAATTTGCATTTCTAACAAGTTCCAGGTGGAAGGGCCACGCCTTGAGAACACCGCTCATCTTCAATTTCGGGAGGAATGCAGATCCTCAGGCCCCACACAGACCCACTGAATCAGCATTTGCATTGGAGGTAGAGCCCAGGCAGACTTCTCTGCACATCCGATTGGGCAGCACTGCCGGGAGAGCTATCCACCCAGTGTCATCCAAATCCCATCCCAGATCCACAGGCCACTTCTCACCTGCCTGCTCCGTGGGGGCACAGAGCAGGGAAGGAGCCTGGGCTGGCAGGAATAAGAGAAAAGTGAGAACCTTCCTGATGCCTCCCCCCCCCCCCCCCCCCCAGGCCTGCACAGTCAGCTGCTGGCAGAGCTGGGTGAGGCCAAGACCCAGGCGGTGTTGGAGGGCATCTTGCTGCTGTGTTGGTCCACGTTGGAGATTTTCCTGCAGTACCTGGGCTGGGGCCATCACCCTACTCCACCCTTCCCCCTGCCCAGACCCCAACTGGTCAGCACAGGAGTTTCCTCTCAGGGCCCCAAAGGCTGGGGCCTGTGGCAAGCCAGTGGAGAGGGCCTAGGGGCTGGGGGCCTGGGCCAGTGGGTGCAGGAGTGGGAGGAATCGCTGGTGAGGAGTGGGTGAATGTGAGTGGGGGCATGGGGGGCCTGGGGCAAGGGGGGAGTCGGGAGCTGTCCTGAGGTCTCTGCCCAGGAAGAGGCATTCCTGGGCTGTCTCCCAGACCCCAAGCCTGCTTAGGGTGAGCTGAGTGCTTTCTTTTTCCTTTTTCAGGACCAGAACATCCCGCCATAAAGTAGGTGGCTGGTCCTCACCTCCCAACCCCCTCCTGTGTGCACGTGTGTGCACGTACATGCTTTCTTTTTTTAACATTTATTTTTGAGACAGCATGAACGGGGGAGGGTCAGAGAGAGGGAGACACAGAATCTGAAACAGGCTCTAGGCTTTCAGCTGTCAGCACAGAGCCCGACGTGGGGCTCAAACTCACGGACCACGAGATCATGACCTGAGCCGAAGTCAGACGCTTAACCGACTGAGCCACCCAGGCGCCCCCGTACACGCTTTCTGATTCAGCCTCACCTGTAACTCAGCTGGGCAGCTCCAGTATCCACTGACGTCCCTGGTTCATGTCACAACTCTACAGAGGCATTTTGTGAGACCCATCTTATAGGTGAGGAATCAGATGCAGTCATGAAATGACTAAGCTCATAGAGGAACGAGTCCTCGTCACCCCTGCGCAGCCACACAGCCTCTCAGCTGCTTCTAGTCCCTGGAGAGGAGCAGGGCAAGGGTCTGGACCCTACTCCACCCGCACTGAACACTCCCAACCCTGAGGAAATTACAAGGCAACTTGTACAAAAAAACCCCAAAAAAACCCAACCAATGTATTTATTTAATATATTCATCACAAGGGCTCAACCAGACACTTAATTTAAAAAACAGAAACAAAACAAAAATAACACCACAGTTTAAGATACAGAGTCCTAGGCAGAAATGAAGGAAAGGACAGACCATCTAAGGAGAAAATAAAAAGACAACACAAGGAAAGAGGCTAGACAGTCAGGGTTCTTGGCTGGAGACCTGCTTTGAGTAGGTTTCTTGCAGATACTTCTTGAATGCTGGAAGAGAACAGGCAGGTATCAGGGAGTGGTGGGGACGGGGATTAAGATGCACATGAGGGCAAGCAAGGATACAAAATCTGGGGAGCTGGAGAGGATTTCTTAGTACAACAGAGTCCCTTTTGCTGCCCACCCAGTCAGGTCTTGGGGAGGGGTTCTGCTTCCAGTGAGGCTGGGGAGGTGACTGGGGGGCCTCAGTGAGCAAATCGTTTGCACAAAGCTTTGCCTTCTACTTAAAAAGCCCCTCAACCTACATTAACGTGGAAAGAGTTTCCTGATTTTTATAGCAAACAGGCAAATCAGAAAACACCAAGGCAGAGGCAGAAGTGGATTCCCTAGGTTGACATCCACTCCCAACCCAGTCCTCAGGACACAATCCCAAGTCACCAAGATCCTTCTGTGTGAGGGAGCCTTTGAAGGCTGGGGAGGGATCACCTGGTGCCAGGAAAGGACAGAGGACCCACCTGTGGGGTTTTTCCAGAGCTCAGCAGCATGTGTGTTCAAAGGGCTATCGATGTTAGGTTCTGTGGACGGACAGAAAGAGAATGATCAGTAGGGGTAGAAGAGGCTGGCCTGGGGGAATCCCGGGAGGCCTGACAGGTTCCCGGGTTCAGGGGACGGGCTGGTCTCAGAAGTCACCTCCTAGCAGGCTCTGGATGGACAGCAGGATGGTCCTGACATCATACAAGGCAGACCACTTGTCCTTCAGGATGTCCAAGCAGATGTTACCCTGGGTGTCCACGTTGGGGTGGTAGCAGGGCGTGAGGAACTTGACCGTGGGTGCATTGTAAGGGTAGCCACTGGGGAACTCCAGGGAGAGTTTATACCTCAGGTCCTCGTATACCTGGCATCGGAGAAAGAGGTGGGGAGTATACCTCCCACCCTGAGCCTCACAGCCCGACCCAAGCCCCAGAAAGGGGCTTGCTAGGACCTTTGAGTTTATCTGGGACTTGACAAAAGACAAAGTGTTGCAATGGCTCTGGTTCTTTCTCGCATATCTGGCAGGGACATCAGTGATCCTTGTCCTACAGATAAGGGGCGTAAACTGGCATCCTGAGGGTTACCACAGCTGTGCTTTAGTCAGTTATAACATTAGATACTAACATGTAAAAACCAGGATGTTTTAGACATATATCCAGATTTTTTTATCTTTTAAAAGATTTTATTTTGGGGCGCCTGGGTGGCGCAGTCGGTTAAGCGTCCGACTTCAGCCAGGTCACGATCTCGCGGTCCGTGAGTTCGAGCCCCGTGTCAGGCTCTGAGCTGATGGCTCGGAGCCTGGAGCCTGTTCCCGATTCTGTGTCTCCCTCTCTCTCTGCCCCTCCCCCGTTCATGCTCTGTCTCTCTCTGTCCCAAAAATAAATAAAAAAACGTGGAAAAAAAAATTAAAAAAAAAAAAAAAAAAAAAAAAAAAAAAAGATTTTATTTTTACGTAATCGCTATACCCAACATGGGTATAGACACAACCCCAAGATCGAGAGTCACACGTTACACTGACTGAGCCAGCCAGGCACTCGTGGATTTCTGACTAATCGTAAACCAGATGTGGAGCAGGGTGCCTGGGTGGCTCAGTCGGTTAAGCGTCTGACTTTGGCTCAGGTCATGAACTTGTGGTTTGTGAGTTTGAGCCCTGCACCGGGCTCTGTGCTGACAGCTCAGGGCCTGGAGCCTGCTTCGGATTCGGTGTCTCCCTCTCTCTCTGCCCCTAACCCATTCGCATTGTCTCAGTCTCCCTCAAAAGTAAATAAACATTAAAAAACATTAAAAATAAAATACCCCAAAACCCACCAACCAAAACCCAGACGTGCAGCAATGGCAAGCTGCCATCTTGGGACTTACTTGAGCCCTTTCATCAGCCAAAGTCCTCGTGTACCCTCCATTCTCCTTTTTGTCTGGCCCCCTGTAGGCACTTAAGATGGGAAGCCCTGCTTTAAACCCAACCTCTTACTGTACAGAGGGAGAGACGAGGCCATAGGCTCAGAGCACAAGAACACAACAGGGGAACGTCCTGCCAGGCTGAAGACTTGAAGCTGACCTGCACTTGGACTTCTCCTCCTACCTCTCCCCAGACCCAGCCAAGTCACACTCACCGACCTCAACCCTACACTTACTGTGCCAGCTGCTCCATGGATGGTCCCCACCCATTTGAAAAGGTTGTCGGATTCAGGGAAGGCAGAAATTCCTTTGTCACCAGACATCTGGGGGAAGAAACAACACCTGCTGGGCTGCAGACTACACTTTCAGGGGTCAGTGGGTGAACTCCTTCCTCTGAAGCGCATCACATTTTGATCCAAAATAAAGCAACCAGACCAAATTGACAGGCTTTTCTGGGGAAGTGATTCAGTTCTTGGGGGCTGAACCTTCCCCTTTGGGGAGGGGTACTGGGTATGTTAAGGAGAGAGGGGTTATGCAGAGAAGCAGAAGGGAGCTCTGTACCTCCAATCTTGTTGGATGCTGGGAATTCAACTGAGCATGCCAGTGAGTGCTGGTTACACACAAAGCCTCCAGATCATTCACAGACTAGGTAGATCTACATAGGGGCACTGAAGGATTTCAGTTGATATTCAGGGTTAATGCAGACAAGGTCATCTGGGAAGAAGCATTTCAAAGTATGAAAGGATTAAGAATATTAAGGGTGGTGAGCAGGGTATGGGTAAATCTCCAGGCAAGGAAGTAGGACCAGGCAGGATAGAGGGAAAGCCTTGTATGGTTTCAGGGAACTGTATTTTAGAGAGAACTTCATGGTGGGGGTGGGGGTGGGGGTGGGGGTGGGATGGGGAGTAGACACTGCTGGAAGGAAAGGTGTAGGTGGGGTATATTAACTTCTTCCCAGAAGGGCGCAAACTGGACTCGTGTTTTAATCCCCTGCACTATGTCTAGCAAAGAACCTGATGTACGAAAGTCGCTGATTAGCGGAGGTGAGTAGGAGGTGGAGGGTGGAAGAACTGGTTGCGGGGTCTGGGCACGTAGTCACTCACCATAAGGGTCATCAGCTCCTGCTGTAGCCTGCAAAATGAGTGCTGGGAGTCATCTGGGAGTCTGGAGGAGCCAGGGCTCCAGGCGGTGCTTCTCCTCCCACCCCAATCTCTCTGGAGGAGCTGTCATGGAGGCTTCCCCTACCCCGAGGTCAGACTTCAGCGGGGGCACACTCATTTCCGCTTCCATAGGAGGGTCCCAGTGAGTCCTCACCCTTCCTAATTCCAGGCTCCCGCAGGGCGGTCTGGCTTGTTCTTCACTCCCTCAGCTTCTCTGACGTCTCTCCCCGTGCCGGGTCCCAATTTCCACCCACTTCCGTCCCCACTCTCCCCCCGCCAAGTCACCGAAGGTCCCAGTCACACTTTCATCTTGGCTTACCCGCGGAGGATCCTGGCAGCCTGCCTCCCCCTTCCGTCCTCCTTCGGGAGGCCCTCCCAGGGCGGCCCGAGCTCCCGGCGTGCCCTCCTGTCCCCGTATCAGCCCGCTCAAGGAGGAGGTGGGGGCCCGGAAGTCCGAGGTCTCGACCCCAAGGCCCAGGGCGTGCTGGGCACGGCCAGTGTTACCTCCATACCGCTCACCTCTTGCCCACGGGGCCCCGGGCAGCGCCCCCGCTGGGCTCGGCTCCTTTGCGGGCGGCGGCGACGCTGGCGGCGGCTGGGTCGCGGTTCTGGGAAGCCATCCGGGCGGCGCGGGCAGGGAGACAGGAACTCGGAGAGCACAACTGCAACTGCAGGGCTGGGGGCCCGCCCGCCCGCGTTTGAATTGTAACCCTCCGGCTGGACCAGCCAATCAGCGGCTCGCTTGGGTTTGATCCAGCCAATGAGGAGCGCCAGAGCACTCTGTAACTGCGCAACTGCTAGACCCACCCTCCAGCGTACCACTATTGGGCGGCAGGAACAGACTTCTGATCGACGATTGGTAGAAGAGGCCGCCATTAACTAACGGATCTGCAGCGGATTGGTGGCCTTTGGAAAACGCCGACCATTAAAGGGCCAAGAAAAAGTCCACGTGGGATGATGAACCCTTCCAGGACAAACGCCGGGATGCGGCGGGGAACGGCCGGTGCGCTCAGCCAGGATCCCTACGCCCAGGGGAAGGGAGCGTCCGGGTCTCGTCGACATTGGTACTTCTTCCCTCAACCCGGAACCCCCTGCTCCTCCATCTATTATAATGTCCCGGGCACCTCTGTAGGGACCTCTGAAAACTCATGCGAGGGGAATGATGGCCACAACAGGAGACTTAGAAACGGGCTCATAACGCTGCCTCTCCAACCGTCCTCTGGGACCTCAGACACAACATTTCGTATCTTAACCTGTAAAACGGGGGGGGGGGGGGGGGTAATGAAAGCCTCTCCTCATTTTCTGGTCTGTCATCAACCCCTATGATGCCAGCCATCACATTCTGGCACTTCGTCTATACCTTAGGGGATGAAGAAATAAGAGAGACAGGGAAGGTTAACAAAGCACATGATGTCCCCAGCCTCGTGTCATAAAGCAGATAATGCCTGGGGCAGTGGGACTTCACTGGATCTGACCTGGAATGGGGGAGGGTAGCTGGTCATCTTTTCCTGTGCCCCCTTCTTCTAGAGCCCTTGGTAATCCGTCCATCCCTACAATGCAGACCACACAGCAAGCTCACTATGTTTATTACAAACTGTTTAATTGCTTCTTAACCGATAACTTTACAAATATAGAACCACGTGCCATTCTGGGGGTGCTCTGTAATGAGTCACTACAGACTAGCCCAGGCACAGTTTAATGCCGCTGAGATCCATCCAGGAGCAGTCCCGGCAGTGGCCTCAGCCATGTGGGGGAGGGCCTTGGGAGGAGGGCTGCCAAGTGTGGCCAGGGGACCCGGCTTCAGGTCTGAGGAGGTGCTTCAACAGCACGATGCTCATTCTCTGTCCGTAGTGTCTCCATGTACTTTCGCATCTTCTCAACCATCCAGGAGGGTAGCACAAAAGATTTCAGCTCCTCCAATTTCAGGTCCAGGCATCCTCTGGAACAGACATTGAGGAGAGTTGAAGCAAGGGAGGGTATGGGCCCAGGCTCACCCCAAGGGGCTACTGTGATGGGAGGGGAGAGGCAGGGGACAGATGACTGGTTTTACCTGTAGTCATCACTGGCAGCGAGGTCCCGGATGTCCTCCTCAATGAGGAGGTAGGCCTGAGGCAGGAGCAAAGGAGAGTGGTCACTGCCTTTGATTCAATTCAACTCAACAACACTTGATTAAACATGTGCTTAATGTCAGGGCTGGAGGGGAGAGGGGCATGATTTACAATTTAGGAGGGGAGAGTGAGTAGGGAGAGACTGGGGAACAGCACCGAGACCACCTTTCACACATATAGAAACTTTATGGGTTAGGGAGTGGGACTGGTGACTTATTTATGGCCCTTTCCTCTTAAAAAAGGCCTCTGAGGTAGCTTAAAATGAAATGGCAAGAGAGCTAGCAAAACACATATGGAAACAGGAAATCAGGAGGAGGAAGCCATATGTTAATTCTAAGAACGAAGATAATCTGGTTTTGAACTTCATGGCAAAAGGGAAAGCATGAGAAGCTGCACACACTGCTGTGGTCCTGGGGCCTACGGAACAGCTTTGGCACAATGCCACGGTCTGCAGTGGGAGAGAGCCCTCTCATGAGCTTACCATACAGGGGATGTTATCCGTCACATGAGAAAGTCTTCTGTGAGAGACAGTTCTTTCTGCTCTTATGGTCAGGATTGTGTGTCCCCTGAGGAATCTGTTTTCACCTTATGAGCACTGTGAACTATCTAACAGATGAGGTGTCCTTGAGAAGGGCCTAGAGCTAAATTTGTGAAAACCCATGGAAGTGTGCTGGTTTATCAAGTCAGCAATTAAAAAAAATTTAAAAAAGTCAGCTACTAGTCTTGCAGCGCCTGGGTGGCTCAGTTGGTTGAACATCCGACTCCGGCTCAGGTCATGATCTCATGGTTCGTGAGCTCGAGCTTAGCATCAGGCTTACTTCTCAGTGCAGAGCCTGCTTTGGATCCTCTGTCCCCCTCTCTCTGCCCCTCTCCTGCTCATGCTTTCTCTCTCAAAAATAAAAATTAAAAAAGAAATAAAGCTCGTCTTGCTTATCGCTTAACTTTAGATCCTGTCTTTCCTTTTTCCCATCGATTTCTTATTTATGTTATGTTGCGTTTTATGTATCAGTGCTAAGCTCCCTGACATCTTCTTAAACAGGGGGTAGGAATAAGAAGAGTACTAAAAAGAAGATGGTTTTTCCTTGCCAGAAAGGAGATGGCATACTGGCTTGCAAGGCCATGGAGTTCTAACAGGTGCAGTCACAGTGGTGCGACTGAGGCCTCAGGTGGGGGACACTGCATGTGATGAACAAAACCCTGCTACTTTTAGAACACACAGCGATGATTTTCCCCAAGACTGTTGCTTGATATAAGCTAAGTACTCTTTAAGCAGAGGTGATTCTGGAAAGGGCTGCTAGGTGTGGCAAACAAGTTTTACTGCATGTGCTAACTCCTACTGACAAGAGGTGCTGCCTGGATCACTGTGTTGGGAAGATTCTACAGCTGTGTCTGGTAGAAGAGTGTTGTGATCCACGAGTGCAATCTGTCAATGGGCACATGAGGGGAAAGTAGTGTTAAGTGTGTCTGGAGCTTGACATTTTTAGGCACAGCTAATACAATCCAAATACAAGGGATGATGTGGGAGGCTGAGGGAGTGGTGTGTGGGAAGGGAATCCAGGGATTAAGTCCGACCTTCAGCATGAAGGAATGGGCCCTCTCCACCCTGACAAGTCTCCCTTTCCACATTCGTCAGGCTTTGAGTCTCACTGAGTCTCATGTGGAGGTAGGCCGGAACCCTGGTCCCCGGGCTGGGTGGGTCTCTGACATGGCACGTGTGAACAGTGCTTACCATCTTCCCTCCTGTTGCCCGCATGTGATGCTGCTCGGCCAGCCAGTGCTTGTCCTGGGGGTCAGCTGCATACTGTGAGGGATGAAATCACAGACGTTAGCCTAGTGAGAGGAACTTTTCTCATTTGGTCCCAGAGCCATCTCTCGGTCCCTGAGTAGCTCTTACTAAGAAGACCTCATCTCAGCCTGGTGGATGTCAGAGGGCTCGCCAACTTCTTCACAGCAAGTAGAGCTGAGCCCAGGAGGCCAGGGGTCGGGACCCCCATACTAGATCTTTAGCACTTCTAATCTCTACCCCTTCCTTTCTCAGAACACAGAACTCTGGCAACTGGTCAGACTGATGACTACTATTCTAGAGCGTAATTCCTCTTTAAAAAATGACCTGAGGTAGTTTACAACACATGTGAATGGTTATGGTGACCATTATTTTCTAAGACAAAAATCAGGACAGGTCAAGCTCTGGGGGAGGCAGAATAGTACTGCGGTGAAGAACCTGGTTTTGGAATTAGGTTTAAATTCTGGCTCCTGCCCCTTAGTAGATGGTGTCAACCTGGGCAGTAATTTCCTTGAGACTCGGTTTCTTCATCCGTGAAATGGTATTCATACTTACCTCATCGGGTGCTCGGTAAGGATAAATGATATAGTGCATAAAAAGTAGGAAAGATAGTACCTGACACAGTAAGTGCTCAATTAAGGTAGGTTTTATAAGACAGGCACAACATTTGAGATAGAGACAAAGCAGAGAAATCTGCATCGTTACCACTCTTTGAGTTTAAATACTTATTTCATTTCCCAAGTAACATGAATATTAATCAGAAAATTTAAAAGTATGCACTTTCTGACCCAGCAATCTCACTTCCAGGGATGTATCCTGCAGAATCACTCACACATGTACACAGGCATATTTGGGAAAGCATTGTGTGTAATAGAACTACTGGGAAAAAATGTAAATATCCATTAATAGCGGAGTAATGAAGTAAGTTATGGAATATCTAGTCTATAAGTTCTACACAGCTGTTAGAAATAAAATGAAGGAGACTTAATAACATGGACAAATCTCAGATATTATCCATAGATTCATAGTGGTCAGCATACTTTTTCTTTTTTTTTTTAAAGGGCCAGCTAGTATTTTAAACTTTGCTGGCCACATACATTTTTGTCACGTATCCTTCATTTTTATTTTTTTAAATTACTCTTTAAAAATATAAAAAACCAGAGTTGGACAAAAATAGGCTACAGGTTGGATTTGGCCCCCAAGCCATAGCTGCTGGTCCTGAATGTTAGCTCTGTGGGATACCTGGGTGGCTCAGTCAGTTAAGCATCTGACCCCTCATCTTGGCTCAGGTCATGATCTCACAGTTCGTGGGTTCGAGCTCCAGGTTGGGTTCTGTGCTCACAGCACGGAATTCCTGCTTGGAATTCTCTCTCTCCCTCTTTCCCTGCACCTCTCCTGCACATGTGCTTGTGCACATGCGCACTCTCTCCTTCCCTCAAGAATTAAGAAAGAAAGAAAGAAAGAAAGAAAGAAAGAAAGAAAGAAAGAAAAGGATGTTAGCTCTGTGAAGGCAAGGAGTTTTTTGTGTCTGTTTTGTTCACTGCTATGTATCAGCACCTTGAGAGTGTTTAGCACTCAATAAATATTTGTTCAATAAATGAATTTTGGGGTAAAAAAAATACAATCAGAGAACACTATGTACTTATATTTTTTTTAACCTTTATTTTTGAGACAGAGAGAGACAGAGCATGAATGGGGGAGGGTCAGAGAGGGAGAGGGAGACAACACTATGTACTTACCTACATATTATGGCTACTGACATATGTATTGTCAAATCACTAAAGGACACACACACACACACACACACACACACACACACACACTCCCATGTGTGTGCACAGGGCGGGAACTGAAGGATGCTACCATGTTGGTGGTGGTGGTGGCCTCTAGGGGAGGAGACTCCAAATCAAGGGTGAAGGGAAACTTTGTGTTTTGTTCCCTATTAGCTTCTGTATATTGAGTCTTTTTACAATAAGAATGGGGTGATATATTTATAATAAAAAAAGTTGAAAAGGAAAAAAATTTGAATAATGCGTCAGAAGGACAGAAGAATGGGCAAAAAATTCAATAAGCAGTTTACAGAAGAAATACAAAGGGATGCATCGAAATGATGCTCGTTGTCACTAACAGAATATAAAGTAAAACAACAAAAACATTTTCCCTCCACTTCTTAGATTGGAAAGATTACAGTGAGACATCACACCCACCAGTAATGAGTGCGGATCGGCAGTCTAAGAATGGCGATCTAAGAATCGGGAATGTCTGCTGGTTACAATGAACATTTGCTGAGCCCTTGCTATGTGCCAGGCATTGCTCCGGGAGTTCACTGCACTCTCTCTTAATTCTGCTCATCCTAAAAGGTTGGTTTGTATCATTTTCTTTTTGTAGATGACAAAACAGACTGGGAAATGTGAAGCCACTTGCTCAAGGTCACCTGGCTACTAAGCGGTGGAACCTGGACTGAAACTCTACTCTTAACCACTGCGCTACTGGAGCTCCAAGTAGGTCCCGGAGCACAGACATGGGAGATAATGCTAGAGGGGTTTTAGAAGAGGTGGAGGTTACAGAAGAGTCAGGCAGAGATAAGCCTGGGGGAGGAAGGTCATCAAGCGCAACAGCAGGAGTGAAGGCACTGAAAGGGAAACGAGGTAGCAAGTAGGCATACTGTCCAGGTGCTGAGGAGCCCAGGACGTAAGACTGAAAGACTAGAAGCAAGTCTGCCCATCAGAGAACTTGAACTTGCACAGAATGTAGCACACAGAGCCGTAATTCTGGGACCCCAAAGGAGCCGTGTGGTTCTGGCAAGGGGCGCCAAGCCTTATGCACAGGTGCAAAATCACCTGTCTTCAATACACACGCACTACTATCTTTGTAATATATTTGGATGTTTTGTGACTGAAAAAACATAAATTCATTTAAGGGGGTGAGGGAATTTGTGCCCCTCCCCCATTATTTTCTTAAATAGTAGAGACCAAAGTACCTTTGTTTGAAAAGGATTAGAACTGCTGCCCTGCTTCAATCTCTTTATTTTATAGACAACTGAATAAGGTGGTGGTAAAGAGCTCAAACTTTACCAAAGACAGGCCCGGCCTGGAATCCTGACTCACCACTTATTGGCTGAGTAACTTTGGGCCAGTCACTTAGCCATTCTTTACCTCTGGGTTGTTTTTTGTTTTTTTCCCTTTGTAAAACAATATAGCAATCCCTATCTTAAAGGATAGTTCCATGAGATAATGTAAGTGCAGCACAAGAAACTGGTACACAATAAGCACACAAAGAAAGTTGCTGTCACTATTGAGATACAGAGTTGTTGAGTAAATTACAAAAGGTAAAGGTTAAGGGCAGAGGGGTGACTAGAACCCAGAAGTCCTGACTCCCAGATCAGTATTTGTTTCAAACTTCTCTGTGCCAGCCAGAGCTCCCAACAACCATCTACACACACTGCAAAGGCCTGCCTAACTCCTATCACTCACCTACCTTAAAGAGGTGCGGGTGCTTGATGTAGATTCTCCCTCTGGTGCCCCCCATCCCCAGGGCCCTGAAAAGGAACAGACGAGTGGTAAGGATTCCAGCAGCTGCAGTCCTAGGAGCAGGCCCCAGAGTTGCCCCCCTCCCTCCGCGCCAAAGCCCTTAAACTTACTTGTTGGCTCGAGATCCCAACACAAAGGTGGTAGATTCATTCAGCCGGGCTGGGTCCCACTATGCAAAAGACAGAGGCGGGTGAGGGTGAGGTGTACCTGCTGGACAGGATGGAAATACTCTTCCTACCTTTATCCTTGTCCACTATTCCAAACAGCTGATTCAAGTAACCAAGTACTGACGATATGCTAGACTAAATATTGGGGATAAAGAGACGAGTAAGATACAGTCTGCTCTCCGGGGACCACAGACGTATGTGTAGTAATTATACCACCACGAGACAGGCAGGGGTACAGATGAGGGCCGGGCATGAGGGATGCCAAGGGGGAGAGCAACAGGAAGGGTCCCTTGCAGAGGTAATTCCCAAGTTAATTCTGAAAGGGCGGAGGAGAGGAAGAAAGGGACCAGGATGAATGCAGGAGGGGACAGTGGGCTTGGCATGCTAGAGAAACCATGAGCAATTCTGTTACACCTAAAGGAGAGGGAGAACAGATTAGCAAGTGGCAACTGATGAGACTGGAGAGAGAGGCAGAGAGGGCTTGAGGCCCTGGTATGCTTCTTTTTGTGGGTCTGTACTTTATTCTGTAGGCCACGGGGAGTTACTAAGGCCTCTAAATAGGGAGAGCCAGATTTGCTTTAAAGACAGCTCACTTGCCCACAATGTGGCTAATGGATTGGAAGTGGCAAGACTGTAGGCAGGGAGCAGTTTAGAGGGTGCTGTCCTAATGTACTTTTGAAAGATGAGGGTCTGAGCTCAGATGGCAGTATGGATGACGAGAAGGGAAGAGGAATGGTGATATATTTGGGAGGTACACTTGTCCAGGACTTGAGGGGATGTAGATGGGAAGGAGGGGGAGAGGGAAAGATGACTCAAGCAGAGAATGTCAAAGAAGGTCTGTGAAGAAAGATTCCGACTGCAATGTGGGATATTTGAAATGCTATGGAAATTCCAGGCAGGGCGTTCTAGCAGGCAGGGTATATAAATTTTACACCAGAAAGAGAGGTGTGGGACAAACAAGGGGGTATGGCAACTTCAGGACACACTGAGCCCTGAGTACATCATTCACAGAAACTTTGGGTGCAGGAGTGGGCCAGGGAGAGAATTCTGAGGAACGCCCATGTATATGGGTCATTGCTGAAGAAGAACTCACGAGAGACAGAAGGGATGTCTGGGGAGGAACAGAAAGATCAGGCAAATGCAGGAGCATTTCAATCAAGGGAGCAGAGTTTAAGACGAAAGGCATGGTCGCCAGTGTGAGAGCAGAGAAGGCCAGTAATACAGGAGGTGGAACCTTTCTTTTCTTTCTTTCCTCTTTCTTTCTTTTTAATGTTTATTTATTTTTGAGAGACAGAGCACGAGAGGGGCAGAGAGAGAGGGAGACACAGAATCCAAAGCAGGCTCCAGCTGTCAGCTTAGAGCCTGACATGGAGCTCGAACCCATAAACTGCGAGATCATGACCTGAGCCGAAGTCGGATGCTAAACGGACTGGGCCACCCAGGCGCCCCGGAGGTGAAACATTTCTCCACTTGATCTTAGCCAAAAGGCCGAGAAGCAATGGGAGGTGAAACATTTCTACTGGACACAGCCTCAACCAGGACAGAGGAGTCTTCAGGTACCTTACTGGGCTTCCACACATGATTTTATTTGAAGAAAGGATTCTATTGCTAAAAGAGCTTGCAAACAACCGTTCTGGAGGCAACAGAGGCTAATGGTTAAGAGCATAGCCTCTGGTGGCAATGAACCTTGGCTTTGAGACTTGGGTTGACCACTCAGCAGGTATGTGACTCTGAGCATGTCTCTAAGCCTTCACATACGTTCAAGGGTATTAAGTATATAAGCTAACTAGATAAAATAGTTCCTTCCCACAAGGTCGTTCACAGGAAAGGAAGCTCAACTACAGAAGCATAACAGAATCTATCTCATAAGATTGTTATAAAGATTAAATGATACTCCTGAAACCAGTATTACACTGCATGTTAACTAACTAGAATTTAAATAAAAACTTGAAAAAAAAAAAAAAAGATTAAATGCAACCACATAATCCGTACAAAAGATTTAGTACAGTGCCTGTCACATGTTAAGTATCCCTAGCTCCAATCCCTATTTAAGACCCTTGTGGGAGGCCAGCGGGGGCGTGGGTGCAGGGCAGGGGTCGGGGAATAGGGGGATGGCTCTGGAATGGCATTCACAAATACCTCACACACTCGCCCCTTCCCTCATGGTGGGCCCAGAGCCTTGACCGAGTCTCCCTGGCATCGTGGTCACTGCCATGCTCACATAATCATACCTTGGGGCCTTCTCGGCGAATTGGTTCACAGGATTTTGGTTTCCATCTGATTGGAAGGAAAGAAGAAAGGTGACTTCTCCGAGGTGAGGCCCAGGACTGGAGCAGAGCCTGCTGGCGGTGGTGGGAGTTCCTCACATACTCTCACTTTGGCCCTGGCTGTCTTTCCTCCTGGTAACCCACAGGAGGAGGTACAAAGGCAAAAAGCCATTCTAGGACTGGCTCTGATATCACCTAGCCACGCGGACAAGTCCGGGAACCTCTCTGAGCTGCAGTTTTCTCATCTGCGAAAAGGAGAGAACAGCAGCAACTACCCTCCCTCTCCTGTTTGTGAGCAGTGGGGCTGCTTCGGGAGACCACGCTATGGTACGATGACTTTACTGCTCCGTCTCCTAGACCGGTGGTTTCAAGCTGTCCCCGTTGTTCCCAACCCCACCCGTGCGGCTCTATCAGGCTTCCACGTAAAGTTTTGTTTGAAAGGAAGATTCTGCTGCTTCAAAAACCGTAGCGCAATTTTGTTCATTATTAGCTGTAGGACCTTGGACAAAAATTCTCTGAGTCTGTCTCCTTACTTGCAAAAGTAACTATACCTTCACTACAGGGTGGCTGTAAGGATGAAAAGGTCAAGTACATAAGGTGTTTAGACCAGTTGTGGCACCTTATGAGCATTTAATATATACTAACAATAAAAACAACTCTGGTATTTAATCATGCTGGGCTGAACAGTTCTGGGGCAAAAGCAGGATAAAACAGTATCCCCCCTTTGCTGCCTTCTTTCCCCAGCCCTCAAACCAGACTAACCCTCCTCCCTGGTGACTCAAATGCTGGATCTGATTTTGGCAGGCAGAACTCTGGCCTGTCCCCCTCCAGGCCCACTCCCTCCCCGTTCTCACCACACCGCTGGCCCCTACTCACACCATGCCGGCAGCCGCCCGGTCATTTGACAGCATGTGTCCAGGAGGCCGTCCCTTCCTCTGCCGTAAAGAACAGCTGTCAGAGGCCTGACCCTGTGGGAAGCCCTACCCCGTGCCACTGGCAGGTCCAGGGTCACTTGGTGGAGATGGTTTTCCAAAGAGACCAAATGAGAGTGAACAGGGAGAGTAACAGTCTCCAGGGGCCCTGCCTCTTATGCTAGATAGGCTCCACGGTGCACGGAGGAGGCCCTCTACCTTCTTCTGGACTTGTAGGGCCTTTTCCCAGCCAGAAAATGGGGAGATGGTTTACCTTTTTGGGAATGGGGCTTCCTCGATGGGCACATTCTTCTTCTGTCTGTCGGCCACGCTGGAGGAAAATGGAAGGGAGGAGTCAGTGAAAGGCCAGAGCCTGGGAGCTGCAGGTCCCCAGGGGCTGCAGAAGCCAGAGCCTGGGACTACACCCTCCAGCCCCTCCCTGGACCAGGCTTCAGAAGCTCTCCCAATGATGCTATTTGGACCTGGTCCTACAAACAGGTAACACGTGGAACCTCCCTGGGCCCACAGAGTTCACCTGCCTCCCAGCCTCATCGGTCTCCCCATGCAACACCCCAGACACAGTGAGTCTGACCTTTATCCCTGGAAGTTCATGGGTCAATCTGGGTATTACTTTTTCTCCATCTGAAAACAGTAGTTTAGCCTGAAGGGAAAAGACCAAGGTGTTAACAGTTATTATTTTGGTGGATAACAGCTAGGTTAAAACTCCAAACTGGGTTGAAAATTTTTCATGATCAGTACAAAGGCACCCCAAGATATACATATAAAGAGAGACCTATTTTTTAAAATACTTAAGTACAGTTGACCCTTTGAATTGTGTAGGTCTACTTACACACAGATTTTTCCCAATAAAAACAGTACAGTACTGTAAATGTATTTTCCTTATGATTTTCTCAATAACATTTCCTTTTCTTTAGCTTATTTTATTGTTAAGAATACAGTATATAAAACATACAACATACAAAATGTGTTCATCAACTGCTGATGTTATTGGTAAGGTTTCAGTCAACATAAAGGTGTTAGTAGTTAAGTTTTTGGAGTCAAAGTTTATAATATGTGGGGGCGTCTGACTGGCTCAGTTGGTAGTGTGGGACTCTTGATCTCAGGGTAGTGAGTTCGAGCTCATGTTGGGTGCAGAGATTACTTAAAATTTTTTTAAAAAAATGTTTTATCTATTTTTGCAAAGAAAGAGAGAGAGGGACAGAGAATAGGAGTGGGGGAGGGGCAGAGAGAGGGGAACACAGAAGATCTGAAGCTAGACCCACGTTGACAGCAGAGAGCCCATGTGGGGCTCGAACTCACAAGCTGTGAGATCATGACCTGAGCCGAAGTCGGATGTTTAACCGACTGAGCCACTCAGGTGCCCTGAGATTACTTCTAAAAACAAGTTTATACGTGCATTTTCTACCACAAGAAATTGGCGCCTCTCATCCCTGCCTGTTCAAGGGTCAACTGTAATTAATGATCATTGATGAAAAATTAGAAAACTATGTAAAAAAAAAAAAATCAAACTTGAAATTTCCCATATGCACAGGCTACTGTTAATATTTCAATGTAAATTCCTCATTACTCTTTTCCTTGTAAATATATACTATATATTTTTCCTAACTAAATGCATTAATATAATACATATTACTTCATAAGCCACTGCTTTTCATTTAATAAATATTTGGCACCAAGTATAGACGTGCTGGGGACATAGTAGTAAATAGCACCTGCAAAGTCCCTGCTCTTGTGGAGCTCACACTCTGTGGGCAATCTGGAAATAAGGAAATCAACAAACATACAAACAAGGTAATTTCAGATCATGATAAATGCTCTGGAGAAAAAAAGTCCAGGCAGATGTGACAGACAATTAGCAGAGGGGAGGCTGTTTGGAGAAGGCAGCCTTCTGGGCTGGGCAGGAGGAGGAGGAGGTGGAGGAGGAGGAGGAGGAGGTGGAGGAGGAGGAGGAGGAGGAGGAGGAGGGAGAGGGGGAGGAGGAAGAGGAAGCAGCAGTTAGAAGAAAAGCTGAGGGGAAGCATGTCAGCAGCAGGGAGGAGTGCAAGAGCACCAAGGTGGGAACAGACTTGGCCTGTGTGAAGAAAAAGATGGCCTGGCAAATAACGGGCAGAGGAGAGAGGGGTGAGTGAGGAGCCCTATAGTCATGTGAACACCTGTGTTCATGTGAGCGGCATTTGACAGGCCTGGGCACTCCCCATTTCTGGAAACTCTTTCCTACAGGCTCCTGTGGCCACACTTCCCTGGTTTTCCTCCTACTTGTGTGGCCACTCTCTCTCAGCCTTTTCTGCTGGCTCATCTTCCGCAATCTGGTTCATTCTATCTTCTTCCATTTGGTATTCTATCTACTCTCATCACATTCACAGCTCCACTTAACATCTATAAAGTGACGACACCATAATTTAAAAAATTTTTTTTGAGTAGAGTTGACACACAATGTTGACTATGATTTTTTCTCTTCAGCTGTGGCTTCTCCTTTGAACTACAGATTTATACAACAGTCTGTCTGATGTCTATGCGCTGAGGTCCCCAAATCTGCTAAGTCTGAACTCATGACCTTCTCCTCCAAACGCTGCAGTGTAGGGTGCATAAGTCTCCGTGTGAAATTATGTGCATATTTTGTGGTAATTTAATTCATACCTGTCTGCCCTAACCAGGCTGTCAGTTTTATGAGAGCAGGAACCCTGCCTGTTCATTTGCCATTTGTTCCTTTGTTTCCTCATTCATTCATTCATTCATTCATTCACTCACTCACTTGCTCACTCACGCAATCACTCAACACTTTGTGTACACATATTACAAGTCATAGTCTCAGGCTGGGAATACTGCAGTGGACAAGATTAGGCCTCAACTCTTGCAAAGCTCAAGCTTTTAGCAGAGGTGGGGGTGGAAAGGGAGACAGGAAGTAGGTGCACGAACTATTAATAATTTCATATTGAAATAAATGGTAGAAATAAACAAGTAAGGTGACAGAGATTAACTGGAGGTGAGGAAAGGAGTGAGATGGGGTGCTACTTTAGATGGAGTGGCCAGGAAAGGCCTCTCTGATGAGGCAATATTTGAGCCAAAGCTGAAGAAAAGGAGGCACCTATATAAAGAGTTAAGGATAGAACATGCTGGGCAGTGAGAACAGCAGGTGCCAAGGTGCCGAGCTTGGTGTACTGGAGAAGCAGAAAGGACTCCAGTACAGCTAGAAGACGGCCAGCGAGGGAGTGGTGGGATGAGATGAAGTTAATGGAGCTAGTACAGGTAGGGAGGGCTCTGTGGATCATGTTAAGGCATCAGGGTTTTACTCTGCCTGCGGTGGGAAGTCACTGGGCTTTAAAGAGGAGAGCAACGCAATCTGGTTCATCTTTAAAGAGAAAGGTCTGGCTGCCGTGAGAGTGGACCGGAAGAAGGCAAGGGGGGAGGCAGCTCCGGGCTCAGATACACATTTGAGAATCATCAGCAGTTAAACTGCTTCAAAGCCACAGGACTGGAGGGAAGCACCTAGAATGAGAGTGAGCCGCAGAAGAGAAGGGGTCTGAGGACTGAACTCACGAACGCACCAATGGTTAAGAGGGCAGGCAGAGAAGGTGAGCTGGTCCAGGAAGCCGAGGAGGAGCGGACGCAAAGTCAAGGCACTGGAGAGGAGTGTTCGAAGAAACATGAAATGACCCCCTGGCACAAACGCTACCAAGAAGTAAACTGAGGACACTTCGGGTCCAGAGGATCTGACAACATGGAGGTTACTGGGGACCCTGACATGGGAGGGGTTTTGGTGAAGTGGTGAGGAATGGCACCGAAACAAAGTGAGTGAAAGAATGAACAGCAGGTGCAAAGTGGAGCCAGTGGGTTCAAGGTGGTCTGTTTTTGTTCCTCACTGCATTCCCTGTGCCCCCATGAGCGAACAGACATAGGTGAAAACATACATAGGGAGAAGAAGAAAATGCACCAAAATGTTAATATGAGTTACTGCTGGTAGGGAGATCAGGAGGAATTTTAGTTTTCTTCCTCATAATTTATTGTGTCTAATTTTAACATAAACCAGCAGCAGGTAACATTTACTGAGTCTTTGTTGCTGAATAAATGTTTTAAAAGTACCACCACATTTAAACCTCACAACAATCCTATGAGGTAGCACCTCTCTACTCACTTTGCAGATGAGAAAATGGAGATTCAGTGAGGTGAGGTAACTTGCCTGAAGTCACACAGTGAGTCCAGCCAGCACTCATGTCTGGATGGTGTAAATCAAGAAAAAGCCTGCCTTCTTAACTACTATGCCAAATTGTTAATGGATGTATATTACTTGCATAAATAGAATGAACAAATAAAAACAACTGCTGTGCAAAACAAAATGAAGGACACAAAAAATGCAAGGCAACGGGCTATAGCTAAGATCAGCCATTTCTCCCTAAGAAATCGCCATAAAGGGATATCTAAGGAGATTAGGGAACATGACTGAGATGGTAAATGTCGGTAACAGAAGTGCAAGCAGGCAAATCAAGTCTTAACCCAAACAAACTAAAAACCCTACTCTAATTGTATCATGTCCAATGTGAAGAATCTTTGCATGTAATGAAGTTCTGCATGCAGTTTAGACAAGGGGACCCCAAAGAACTTCCGAGTACCTGGCCACCAAAAATTAGGTTCTGTTGTAAGGCAGTTGCATATTACATTTACTATTTTTTTAAAAATGTTTTTAATGTTTATTCAGTTTTTGAGACACAGAGAGAGAGCATGAGCAGGGGAGGGGCAGAGAGAGAGGGAGACAGAATCTGAAGCAGGCTCCAGGCTCTGAGATGTCAGCACAGAGACCGAGGCGGGCTCAAACTCACAAACCGTGAGATCATGAGCTGAGCTGAAGTCGGATACTTAACCGACTGAGCCACCCAGGCGCCCCTTACATTTATTATTTTTATTTTTTAAAGATTTTATTATTTTTTAAAGTAATCTCTACACCCAACGTGGGGCTTGAACCCATAACCCCAAGATCAAGACTCGCACACTCTACTGACTGAGCCAGCCAGGGGTCCCTAAGGCAGGCGAGTGTTATAATTATGAATAGAACTCCCATGTATTTAATATCTAGTATGTTCTGCGTCAGTAGTGTATGTATATTTTCTCATTTAATCCTTATAGCAAACCTTGGGGGTAGGGGGGTGGGATTCTTACTCCTAATTTTAGGAATAAGGAAACTGAGGAACAGAAAGGTCAAAAGACTTGTTCAAAGTTTCTTGATTCGTCTGGTTTCAAGATGGACTTTGGGCTTTCTACCTTCCTGTGCTCGAATTCCTGTGCTCTGATCATATACCTTCTGTTCCACATGCTAGCTTCCCAGTCCCATCAATCCCAGCAAGGGGGGACTCCACAAGGTGGACATGGGGATTCAGGAGACTGGAAAGGTGAAACCATTCGTGGAGTACAGACTATGCCCAGTTCACTTTAATCTCATCTTTCATGGGGACTCAGGCATAGTTTCACACATTTCCCTTCCAATCTCCTCATGGCAGCCAGAGTGATCTTTCAAAATGCAAATCTCATTAGGCGGCTCTTTTGCTTAAAACACCATAGTACAATTCAGTTTGCAGTGCTCTGCTTGATTTGGCCTCTGCTTACCCTTCCGACCTCATCAAGTATTTTCTCCACCCTCTGAAAATCAGCAACCCTGCCCGCTTTCCGTCCCTTAGATGTACTCCGCTCCCTTACCTTGTAGCGTACTCTCTCATTGCCTCCCACACTCACAGCACTTAGAACAGTTTGTTATCCTAGGTCTATTTTATGATTACTGGAGTAACATCAGGGATCTGGGGGTAAGGACTATGTCCATCTGGCACAGTGCTGTCGGGGCGTGGCACAGAAATGGCACACAGTGGGCTCTCAATACATATTACCTGCAGTGAGAAATAAACTCAAAAAAAAGCATTCTAGGGGGCACCTGGGTGGCTTACTTGGTTAAACGTCCGACTTCGGCTTAGGTCATGAACTCATGGTTTGAGAGTTCAAGCCCCACATCAGGCTCTGAGCCTGCTTGGGATTCTCCCTCTCTCTCTGCCCCTTCCCCCTCCCCCCCCCCCCCCCCCCGCCCCAAATAAATCAACTTAAAAAGAAAAAAGCATTCTGGGATGCAACTGAGACTGAAGGTTTATTAATTTAATCTTGTTTCAGTTCAAACTTATAGTAATGTTAGCAAACTGCCAGGTTTTATTACCAGCAGATGTTACAACTGATTATAATATACTACAGACCCAGAGTGAATTAATGAATTGGCCTCCTGGGAGTTTGGCTAGCTTAAATGTGACAGACCATGAGAAGCAGATCAGCTTTCACTGCACTGGTGGATGGAATCTTGTCCTCTCGAGGCTGAGGCTCCAGCCCTGGTCTCGCTCTTTTCTGAGGCTGTGCCTGAGCAGCTGGCCAGCCAAGCACCCAGAAGACATCACTCTCTCATGTCTGAGAATCATCCTCACACGACTAAGCTCAAACTAGCCTCTGTGCCTCTGAGTATGAAAACATTTCCATCTCTGATACCTAGTGGTTTCACAGTCGAGCACAAAATCCGGGTGATGCTGACAATTCCTATTAGTAAGAACAGCTGACACATGCAAACAGGTTCACTTCTATCTTGGGAACACAGCCATATTTATAGACCTGATGTCATGCCTCCTGACCACACCCTGAGAGGCAGAAAGGGTGACAGTCTCCATGATGCCAAAAGGGGCTATAACTACTTGAAGAGTTAAGTCACCAAGTATTTGCAGAGGTGAGACAGTCCTTAGTTATTCTAACTCTTGCTTATTCTGAACCACAGTTTCTTCTTCTGTAAACTAGGGATTAAAAGACGCCTTCTGGGATGTCAATGAACTAATACACGTGAAAGTATCTATCACAGAGCCTGGCACATGGGAGCCACTTCCCTCCTCTCTGCCAGCAGCAGCTCTAAGCCCTAGATGGATATTAGTGGCTCGTCAGGCACCACACCCCCCGCTCCCCCAAATACCATGAACGAAGTGATCACATTTCTTAATAGAGCCCCGAGGACTAACCCTGTGCCTACATCTCTTGCCCCCTTTGGTCTCACCTGCTCCAGGCAGCTCCGACAGGCCTCCTGGATCAGCTGCTCTGCGTCCACTTCTTCCCCCACATTGTCTCTCACATTCAGTGCTGCCTTCTGGAAGAACTAGGGGGAAGCAGAACAGAGGACAAGGTCAGAAGACCTGCTAATTTGCATCAACTTGAAGGAAATGGAATATAAAAGAGAAGCTTTTGTCTTACCCTCATACAGAAGGGAAAAGGGATTATGAATGTGGCTTTGAGATCAGACAGATCTATTTATTAAAAAAAAAATTTTTTTTAAATGTTTATTTATTTTTGAGACAGAGGGAGACAGAGCGTGAGTGGGGGAGGGGCAGGACAGAGCGGGAGACACAGAATCCGAAACAGGTTCCAGGCTCTGAGCTGTCAGCACAGAGCCCGATGCGGGGTTCGAACTCACGAACCACGAGATCATGACCTGAGCCAAAGTTGGATGCTTAACCGACTGAGCCACCCAGGAGCCCCGAGATCAGACAGATTTAGAGTCAAATCCCAGGTTCCTCACTTTATTCTCTCTTAAGGAGGGTAATAACCATGGAGATGCCCAAAGGATGGTCATTACAGCATTAATGTGTAAGCAGTACAAAACCAAAGAATAACTTAAATGTCCAATTATTGCTCAAATAAATCGTGGTATATCCATACCAGGAAGTAGTGTGCAAATATTAAAAACCACAGTAAGGAAAGGGGCGCCTGAGTGGCTCAGCCAGTTAAGTGTGTTGACTCTTGGTTTCAGCTCAGGTCATGATCTCATGGTGGTGAGTTTGAGCCCCACATCGGGCTCTGTACTGACAATGTGGAGCCTGCTTGGGATTCTCTCTCAGGGACCCTCTCTCTGCCTCTCCCCTGCTCACGCTGTCTCTTCTCTCTCAAAATAAATAAATAAACTTAAAAAAGAAAAAAAAGATTCTCTCTCTCTCTCTCCCACTCTGTTCCCCTCTACTGCTCACTGTTTCTAAAATTAAAAAAACAATCCCTTTCCTTTCCTTTTGAGAAAGAGAGCAAACGGGAGGGGCAGAGAGAAAGAGAGGGAAACAGAATCGGAAGCAGGCCCCAGGCTCTGAGCTGTCAACACAGAGCCTGATGCGGGGCTCAAACTCACGAACCATGAGATCATGACCTGAGCCGAAGTGAGACGCTTAACCAACTGAGCCACCCAGGCGCCCCGAGAATATATTTTTGACATGATAAGGCATTCAAGACATATTGCTAAGTGAAGGAAGCAAGGCATCAAACAGTTTCGTACAGAGTGAGTCTATTTATGTAAAACAGCATAAAGCAAACACAGACAAAAGAACTGTAAAAATTTTATTAAAGTAACAGTGGTGATATTATGGATGACTGTTTTCTTTTTTCTTTTTTTTTTTTTTTGCTTATCTATAGTCTCTCAATTTTTACAATGTACCTGTATTACTTTGTATAGGAAAAGAGGAACAGCCCAGGCCAGGAAAGATCCCGAGCGTAGAAGGTCCTCACTGAATTTTTTGCCCTATCTGAAAGAAATGTGTGGGATGGACAGCATGAGACCTGGCCAGGGCCCCAGGACACCAGAAGTCCCAATCAGCTGGGGAAAGGGAAGGCAGAAGGTTCCTCTATGGGGGAAGAGGGAGAGCTGGAGCCTGAAAACACTGAGGGACAGGTGATGAGCGGCCTCAGATGGAGTCACTGAGAACACATTCACAGTAAGAGTCCAAGTTGTGTCCTAAAAGAGTGTTACAGAAAAATGCTGGCATCTATAATCACTGCTCCTACTGTGGCAATGTACTTTCTTTCTTTTCTTCTTTTTTTTTATTTTAAGTAGGCTTGGGGCACCTGGGTGGCTCAGTCAGTTGAGCGTCCGACTTCAGGTCACGATCTTGCAATTCATGAGTTCGAGCCCTGCGTTGGGTTCTTTGCTGACAGCTCAGAGCCTGGAGCCTGCTTCAGATTCTGTGATTCCCTCTCTCTCTGCCCCTCCCCCACTTGCACTCTGCCTCTGTCTCTCAAAAATGAATGTTAAAAAAATTTTTTTTTTAAATTTTAAGTAGGCTCCGTGCCCCCCAACTTGGGGGCCTTGAGATTAAGAGTCATGTGCTCTACTGAGTCAGCCAGGCACCCTCAAGGAGATATACTTTCATTTTATTTTATTTAAAATAATTCTTGAAAAATGAATCTATCAGTATCTGTATTCAGCTATTTTTTTTTTTTTTAATGTTGGTTTATTTTTGAGAGACAGAAAATGAGCAGGGGAGGGGCAGAGAGAGAGGGAGACACAGAATTCGAAGAAGGCTCCCGCCTCTGAGCTGTCAGCACAGAGCCCGATGCTGGGCTCGAACCCATGAACCATGAGATCATGACCTGAGCCAAAGTTGGGTGCTTAACCGACTGAATCACCCAGATGCCCCCCCAACCCCCTGCTTTTTAAGTTTATTTTATTTATTTTGAGAGACAGAGAACAGGAGGGAGAGAAAATCCTAAGCAGTCTCCACACTGTCAGCATGGAGTCTATGTGGGGCTCAAAATCATCAATGGTGAGATCATGACCTGAGCTGAAATCAAGAGTCAGATGCTTAACCAACTGAGTTACCCAGGCACCCACATTTTATATTTTGCAAGGCCAAATGCCTGATATTATTAATGTCCAGCCAAGGAAAAGAGTGAGAAAGTGTGGATTAGAAATCTCACGAGATGAAGAGGAAAATTCTTCAGGCCAAATTAAATGAATGGTCACAGTTTCACTTTAGAACAAAACCCTAAGAACTAGAGATTAATGCTGGTATTCAGTGTTGAGTATTGGCTAAGTGAAAGCTAGTTAAAACAGTCTGGATTCTTTACAGCCAGCAGGGGAGATGGCAGTGTGATGAATATACAGGGGTGACTGTAAGTGATCTCTGGACCTGAGAATGAAATTTGGTCCTGAATAAGGTGTTCGCAAATGCTGCTGGGAGAAATACAAAATTGTACGACCTTCTGGAGAGAAATTTTTCTCGGGGCAAAAAATGTTTTCCTTTCTATCCACCAATTCCATCGCTAGAAATTTATCCTCCAGAAAAACTCTCACAAGCGAATAAAGATGTACACTCAAAGATGTACACAGTGTAGCACTGTTTGTAATAGACAAAAATTTGAAATAATCTGAATGTTCTTGAGACTATCTAGTTGTGGTACATCCATACAATATACTATTCTGCAACTATTATAAAAGAATCAGGGTGGGGCACCTGGGTGGCTCAGTTGGGTTAGGCAGCCGCCGACTTGATTTTGGCTCAGGTCATGATCGCATGGTTCGTGGGATTTCACCTCGCTGACAGTGAGGAGCCTGCCTGGGATTCTCTCTCTCCCTCTCAAAATAAATAAACTTAAAAAAAAAAAAGTATCAGGGCGACAGGGCGCCTGGCTGACTCAGGCAGTAGAGCACGTGACTCTTGACCTCAGGGTCGTGAGTTCAAGACCCAAGGTAGGCACTGGGATTACTTAAAAAAAAGAAAAAAAGAAAAAGAATCAGGGTGAGCTATTATGTACTGACCTAAAACCAGGACCAAATTATATTGTTAAATGAAAATACTGAGTTGCAGAACAGTGTGTGTAAAATGATGCCACGTAGTTTTTGAACATAGGTGTGCGCGCACGCGCGTGCGCGCACACACGCACACACGCACACACACACACAAATAAGTATGGGAGACTATGTAGTCCCTGTTAACAGTTTGGTATCTCTGGGAGGTTTAAGTGACTTTAGGTTTTTACTTTTCAAAATATTTGTATTATTTTTCCCCCAATATTTTCTTATGAAAAACTTCAAACGTAAAATTGAAACAATTATTCAATCAGTGACTAGCTAACATCTACCACGTGGAGTCTATAATTAACATCTTGTTACATTTGCTATAACATATCTATTTATTCATCCCTTTGTCCATCCATCAATCTATTTTATGAACTATATTATTAGGCTATTTCTTTTAAAAAGAGGGATGCATTTAGTCATCACACAAATCAATAACGATGAACAGATGAACAATGTCTCAGATAAGATCAGTCATGGCTAGAAGTTACTACCCTAAACATTTTTAAAACAATGGATAGACAGAAGAGGTCAATCAACAGTGTGAACTTATCTGAAGCAGTGATATAATCAAGTCTCTTATCTGAAAACAAGGGTGATAAGGAGATATACATTTTTTAAGTTTATTAATTTATTTTGTGAGACAGAGAGCACGAGGTGGGGGAGGAGCAGAGAGAGAGAGGGAGAGAGAGAATGGGGGGGGGGGGGGCAGGGGGTAGAGCAGAAAGAGAGGAAGAGAAAGAATTCCAAGCAGGTTCTGTGCTGTTAGCCCAGAGCTGGATGTGGGGCTCGATAACACAAACCATGAGATCGTGACCCGAGCTGAAATCAAGAGTTGGACGCTTAACCGACTAAACCACCCAAGTGCCCCAATAAGGAGGTATCTCGACAGACTACATGAAGGGAGCACAGAGCCACAAATTGTGTTCATCCAGCATTTGTCCAGGAGAGAAAGTTCTTGAATCACGGTATCCACTATTGGGAAATGATAAGGAAAGGGCTTTGGAGACCGGCAATCCTAGACTGACTCCTGGCCTAGCCTTTTCCTAGTGGATTAACCTCTTTACTTCTGCATATGTAAACGTGTGCAGGCATGAGAATACATGGTGCATTCTGGAACATGCAATATTTAGGGGTAGTAATAACCGGGTATATGGGGAGGTGTGGCTGGGGTCTGATCACAGTGGGCCATATATGCCATGTTAAGGAATCTCGATTTCACCCAGAAGGCAATGGAAAGTCACCGAGGGATTTTAAATAGGGAAGCGACACCCTTAGATGTACACCTTAGATGTCACTGGCAGCTGTATGGAAGGTGAGTTGAAAGAGCAGCAGTTACAGCTAGAGCCTGGGTGAGAGAAGATGAAAGCCTGAACCAAGGCAGAGGCAAGGAAGAAGACGGGTGATGAAGGCATGTGTGACGGATGATGAAGTGGAAGGTACAGGACTCCGTGACTGGATGGGGAAGGTGAAGGAAAGGCAGAGTTCTTGGTTTCCAGTTTCTAACTGAATGGTAGTCCCATTCAAACTTCACACTGAGCTCCAAAACTGAGCTCCCGATTCCCTCGCTCGTTCCTGCTTTCCTCATAGCAAGTCAGTGGCAATGCTATTTTTATAGCTGCCCAGGGCAGATAACTCAGAAATTGTTTACTTCTGCTCTTTTACCCCGCACATCTGAATTGCCAGCAAATCTTGCTGGCACCTTTAAAATACACATTAGAACAGAACAGAACAGAACAGAACAAAACAAAACAAAACAAAACAAAACAAAACAAAACAAAATAAAATAAAATAAAATAAAATAAAATAAAATACACACGGAATCTGGGGTGCCTGGGTGGCTCAGTCAGTTAAGCATCTGACTTGATTTCGGCTCAGGTCACAGTCTCGTGGTTTGTGGGATTAAGGCCCACGTTGGGCTCTGTGCTGACACAGCTAAGCCTGCTTGGGATTCTCTCTCCCTCTCTGCCCCCACCATCCTCACCCCCCACTCATGCACAAGCATGTGTGTGCGCTCATGGGCTCTCTCTCAAAATATATAAAAACTTTAAAAAAATGCACATGGAATCTGACTCCCAACACCTTTACTGTTAACACTCAAGCCACTATCATCTCAAACCTCCTAACTGGTCCTCCTGCAGCTGCTTCTTTTCACATCAGAGTGACCCTTTAAAAATATTCAGATCAGGGGTGCCTGGGTGGTTTAGTCGGTTAAGCATCTGACTTCAGTTCCGGTCACGATCTCATCATTTGTGAGTTCGAGCCCTGCGTCGGGCTCTGTGCTGACAGCTCAGAGCCTGGAACTTGCTTCAGATTCTGTGTCTCCCTCTCGCTCTGCCCCTCCCTTGGCTCACACTCTGTGTCTCCCTGTTTCTCAATAATAAACATTAAAAAAATTAAAAAAAAATTCAGATAAGTACTCTGCTCAAAACTCTCCAAGAGCTTCTATTTTACTCAGAGTAAACCCCAAAGTCCTTACTGTGGCCTCAAAGGTTCTGCATGAAAGGGGCCCCTATTTCCTCTCTGATTACCTCTCATTACCCTCCTACTGGCTCAGTTGGTTCTAGCCACACAGGCAACTTTGTTGCTCTTTTTTTTTTCAAAGTTTTATTTAAGTAATGTCTACACCCAACATGGAGCTTGAACTCATGACCCCGAGATCAAGAGTTGCCAGCCAGCCTTCTCTTCTGAGCCAGCCAGGGGCCCTGACTTTGTTGCTTTGAATGTGCCAAGCACACTAGTGCCTCAGGGATTTTGCCCTTGTTCCCTCTACCTGGACTGCTTTTCCCTGATGTGTCCACATAGCTTGTATTTTCCTCACTTTATTCAAGTCTCTGCTCACGTGTGGCTTTCCTAGATACACTCTATGAACTAGAACTGCTCCCCACTGGTCACTCTCCCCCTTCTCTCTGGTGTTCCTAATGCAGTACATATCAGTTTAAAGAGAACAAGGACACTGTCATTTTGGTCATTGCTACATCCTCAGTGCCTTGAACAGTGCCTGCTATTATGGTGGGTTCTCAGTAAATACTTCTTGAATGATTAAACAAATACAAGAAGAGGAAAAGGTTTAGGAAGAAAAACAGTTCAGTTCTGAATATGTTGAGTTTGAAATATCTATGGGACAATCAGGTAGAGTCATGTAGACGTTTATTTATAGGTCTAGAAAGGAATTTTTAAAATTTTAATTAATTTAGAGATGGGGTGGGGGGAGGAGCAGAGAAACAGGGAGACAGAGAATCCCAAGCAGGCTCTGCACCATCAGTGCGGAGCCTGACGTGAGGCTTGAACTCATGAACCATGAGATCATGACCTAAGCCAAAACCAAGAGTTACATGCTTAACCAAATGAACCACCCAGGTGCCCCAAAAGGAATTTTAAATAATAATAATGGTGATACTACTAAACAAATAAAAACACTTGTTCAAAGCACAGTGTTGAGCACATTACACTTAAATCATTTTATGCTCATAATGACTTGACAAAGAGGTATTCAAATTACCCCCCAAAGAGGGGAGAAAAGTTCTCAGGGATTCAGAATAGGAAACCTTTACACATCTGTGCACTAGAGAGAGCCAGAGGGATTGTGATGCAGGAAAGACCTGTCCGTGAATCTTTGTCCTTAATTTTTTACTGCTGTGTCCCTCTCACCTTCATGTACTTGTTGAAGACAGTCTGGATCTCCTCATTGATGCTAGGCTGGAGAACAGCTCGGAGGAGGTCCATGGAGATAGCAGGATCTGTGAAACTGCATTCAGGAAGGAGACATAGTTAGGGATCATGTCCCAAACATATCTTTCCTGGTCTGCTCAGCCAATTATTGACACAAACTCCTTTATTTATTTATTAAAAAAAATTTTTTTTAATGTTTATTTATTTCTGAGACAGAGCATGAGTGAGGGAGGGGCAGAGAGAGAGGGAGACACAGAATCCGAAGCAGGCTCCAGGCTCTGAGCTGTCAGTGCAGAGCCTGACGCGGGGCTCGAACCCACGAACCATGAGATCATGACCTGAGCTGAAGTTGGACACTCAACCGACTGAGCCACCCAGGTGCCCCTATGTTTATTTATTCTTGAGACAGAGACAGAGCATGAACAGGGGAGGGGCACAGAGAGAGGGAGACACAGAATCCGAAATAGGCTCCAGGCTCTGAGCTGTCAGCACAGAGCCTGATGCGGGGCTCGAACCCACAGACCATGAGATCACGACCTGAGCTGAAGTTGAACGCTCAACCAACTGAGCCACCCAGGCGCCCCTGACACAAACTCCTTTAATGAGAATAATAGATAGCTTCTACTGAAAACAAGCTATGTGCCCAGATGTAGTATGCACTACATAGATGTATGGCTTTATTCCATTTTCATAATAACCTGTGAAATGAGCATTACTTTTCTAAAAAAATTAATTAAAAAAAAATTTTTTTTTCAACGTTTATTTATTTTTGGGACAGAGAGAGACACAGGATGAACGGGGGAGGGGCAGAGAGAGAGGGAGACACAGAATCAGAAACAGGCTCCAGGCTCTGAGCCATCAGCCCAGAGCCTGACGCGGGGCTCGAACTCACGGACCGCGAGATCGTGACCTGGCTGAAGTCGGACGCTTAACCGACTGCGCCACCGAGGCGCCCCTTAAAAAAATTAATTTTTTAATTTACACCCAAGTTAGTTAGCACATAGTGCAACAATGATTTCAGGAGTAGGTTCCTTAATGCCCCTTACCCATTTAGCCCATCCCTCTTCCCACAACCCCTCCAGCAACCCTGTTTGCTCTCTATATTTAAGAGTCTCTTATGTTTTGTCCCCCTTCCTGTTTTTATATTATTTTTGCTTCCCTTCCCTTACTTTCATCTGTTTTGTATCTTAAATCCCTCATATGATATTTGTCTTTCTCTGACTAATTTCACTTAGCATAATACCCTCTAGTTCCATCCACGTAGTTGCAAAAGATTTCATTCTTTTTTACTGCTGAGTAATACTCCATTGTGTCTGTGTGTATGTGTATGCATATATATATATATATATACCGCATCTTCTTTATCCATTTATCCATCGATGGACATTTGAGCTCTTTCTATACTTTGGCTATTGTTGATAGTGCTGCTATAAACATTGGGGTGCATGCGCCCCTTCGAAACAGCACACCTGTATCCCTTGGATAAATGCCTAGTAGTGCAATTGCTGGGTCATGGGGTAGTTCTATTTTTAATGTTTTGAGGAACCTCCATACTGTTTTCCAGAGTGGCTGCACCAGTTTGCATTCCCACCAGCAGTGCAAAAGAGATCCTCTTTCTCCGCATCCTCGACAACATCTGTTGTTGTCTGAGTTGTTAATGTAAGCCATTCTGACAGGTGTGAGGTGGTATCTCATTGTGGTTTTGATTTGTATTTCCCTGATGATGAGTGATGTGGCGCATTTTTTCATGTGTCGATTGGCCATCTGGATGTCTTCTTTGGAGAAGACATTCATGTCTTTTGCCCATGAGATGAGCATTCTTTTTCTTTTTTTTAATGTTTTATTTATTTTTGACAGAGACAGAGCACGAGCGGGGGAGGGGCAGAGAGAGAGGGAGACACAGAATCCGAACCAGGCTCCAGGCTCTGAGCTGTCAGCACAGAGCCTGACGGAGGGCTCGAACTCACAGACAGCAAGATCATGACCTGAGCCCAAGTCAGACGCTCAACCTACTGAGCCACCCAGGTGCCCCGAAATGAGCATTATTCTTAAAGTGTTTTATGAAATACAAAATCTATATGCTTTAACAAATAGTTTTTTTTTTTTTAATTTTTTTTTTCCCAACGTTTATTTATTTTTTTTGGGGACAGAGAGAGACAGAGCATGAACGGGGGAGGGGCAGAGAGAGAGGGAGACACAGAATCGGAAACAGGCTCCAGGCTCTGAGCCATCAGCCCAGAGCCTGACGTGGGGCTCAAACTCACGGACCGCGAGATCGTGACCTGGTTGAAGTCGGACGCTTAACCGACTGCGCCACCCAGGCGCCCCACTTTAACAAATAGTTTTAGTGAACATCCATTTAATCACTACCCAAGTCAAGAAATATAATCCACATCCTATAGGCCTATCTTGTACTCTCTCCCTTCACGGAGATAAATACTACTAGCCCCACTTTTTTCTGAACCTCCATGCTATTCTTTCTTTTTAGCAGTATATTTATTAATTTTTTTTTTAATGTTTATTTATTTTTGAGAGAGAGAGAGAGTAAGTAGGGGACGGGCAGAGAGAGAGGCACAGAATCCAAAGCAAGCTCTACGCTCCGAGCTGTCAGCACACAGCCCAATGAGGGGCTGGAACCCATGAACTATGAGATCATGACCTGAGCCGAAGTTGGACGCTTAACCGACTGGGCCACCCAGGCGTCCCTCTGGATCTCTTTATAGCCCTCAACCACAGAGCCAGTGAGTGTTAGGGATCTTAGGCACGGTTGAATCCATGACTACCCCTCACTTGGTACATCAGTTCAGAGGAGACAATGATTCAACCAAGGTCACACAGAGTTACAGAATCTTAGTCTCCTCTTTCTTAGTCCAGTGCTCTTTCCAATAGCTCATTATCTCTTCTCAGCTCGGTGCAGTGGGGACCCCAAAGGTGCCATCCAAGCCAATGCCTGGGAGGTAAATACGCAAGACCAGCCTTACCTTGTCGTCATCTGTGAGCGGCGGCCCCTTCGCTGCACCTGCCGGTGCTTTATCATTATGTTCCAAGGGTTCTGTGGGGACCAAGGGAACGGGTGTCACTGAGGTCCATGACACTGGGGTGGAGGGTGGAGATGAACTTAAACGTAAACATCCCCGCTTCTCTGGGACGGGGTTGGCGGGAGGGCAGCGGTTGAAAGGCCCCGCCCGGGAGGAGGAACTGAAGAAAAGTTTCCTGCCTCGAAAGGTCCCAACCCCACCTTTTCTGGAACGGCAGGAGGAAGGTAACCAGTGTTTACCGAGGGGCTGGCTACTCTGGGGCAGGTGGTGTGCTGGGCGCTTTCCTCGTACTTACACCCCATCCCCACAACTTTATGAGGCAGGCACTAATCATCTCCATTTTACAGAAGAGGAAACTGGAGCTCAGGGGTTGGCAGGACTTGCTCACGTCACCTAGCTAGAAAGGCGGCATCAGAATTTGAATCCAGGTCGTTGGACTGCGAAAACACCAACTCCCTGGGCAGCAGCACCAGCCGCCGCGTTCTCTCACCCGCGGGCCAGGGTCCCGGGAGCCCGAGGCCCAGCCGGCCCGAGCCCAGGCCCAGCCCCGGCCTCCCCGGGGGCGCCCTCACCGTGAGAACCAGCTGCCCCGCTGCGCCCGCGTCGCCCAGGTCGGGGCCGCCCCGCTCTGCCCCGCTGGGTCCCCGCGGCTGCTCGGCGTCGCCAGTGGCCCCCATGGCTCCCCCGGCCCCCGCAACTTCAGACCGACTCTACCACCGGCCGGAAAGTGGCCTCGTGACGTCATCGCAGCGCGCCGTTCGCCGGCCCGGAAGCGCGCCGCGGGGAGCTGCGGCGTTTCCATGGGAACCAAACGGCTGCGTCTCTCCAGGGTCTGAGACGCCTACAGGCGCTGAGTGCGCGGTCGCCGGGGCTGCGTCCGGGGCGGGGCCGCGCCTCCCGTGTAGGCTGTGGGTGTTTGGTCCCAGAACGCTCCCCGTTGGGTCAAGGCCGGTGGAGAAGTGTGGGGCAGGAGGAGGGCAGCAGGCTCCCTGGGCTGGGGTTGGGGAGCGGAGGGGAGCACAGCGGCGCCTACAGTCCAGTCTTTGAAAGCCGTAGAATTTAATATGCCTCGTACTCATCCCCTACGGAATGGAGGGAGTGGGCCTACTACGAGGACCCGATAACCCAACAAGAGGGGGTCTGGCCCATGCCGTCCCAAACGCTTACCCACCGGGGCCCTCCAGGCCTAGACGCCAGGGGCTGCCTCTAGCATCTGAAGGCATCATAATGAAGGTTGAGTCTTGGGCCGTGGACTCCCCAAGCCCCAGGGAGCTGGGCTTCTATCCCCAGAGGGGTGATTCTGGGATGGGCAGGGGATGCAAGGGGTTAACAGCTATGGAGCTCCTCTTAGCTCTGGCTTAGAGGTAAGAGGTCCGTGAAGAGAACTGGATCGATTTATGGGTGGTAGAGAAAGTTCCTTTTACCAGGTCACAATATGGGGGAGTAAAAAGTACACGAGTTTTACATGTAGAAATATCTGAGTTCCAATTCAATATGATATGGTGATTAACAACATTGACTATGCAATTGGGCTGCCTACCTTTGGTCTACTACTAACTGACCCACGGTTCTTTCTGTGCCTCAGTTTTTCCATCTGTAGAGTGGGGATAATAGTACCTAACCTATAAGATTGCAGTGAGGATTAACTACATGCAGTTAATTCATGGAGAGCACTTAGAACTGTGTCGCAAGTAAACCCTCAGGCAATGTCATCTATTGTTACTATTAGTAAATTCTGGTAGCCACTACTTACTAGCTTAATGACCTTGGGCATTCTTTCTCAACCCCTCTGAATCACCTTTCTTACCTCTGCAAGATTATTGTGAGGATTAAAATAAATAATACAAATAAAGCAGATGTTAGGTCATCAACAAATGTTAATTATCTCCGTGCTCCCACATCAGCCTTAAAACGATGAGGCAACTATATGGCACCAAACTCTGGCTCTATTAAGGAGATTTTTACTTTGGGCCTTGAATTTCCTCTGCCCTTTAACCTTACTGGGCTAAGCAGCGTCAGAGGATACCATTAAATATCATGCCTGCCTAAAGTCGCAAATAGTACAGACAGATAAAGTAAAAACAAGCAGAGGAAGAGGAGATAAAGAAAGGAGGGTATATATTGTCTAGACTACTTGAGTCATAGCAATTTCTTTTGGATTCTGTCAGCTTGCTTTCACACAATCCAAAAATGGCCTGTATGGCTAGAGGGACCAAGATGTAGGTTTTTGGTGCATTTGTATTAGTTGTGAACAAACTCAAACATGGCTTTACTGTAGGTTTTTTGTTTTTTGTTTTGTGTGTGTGTGTGTGTGTGTGTGTGTGTGTGTGTGTGTGTGTGTTTGCTGGTTTCTAAGTAGTCTGTTCCATTCTCTGTTTTCTGGGTTGCTAGGATGAACAGGAGCCACAGTACATTTTATTAGCTTTGGTTATTATTAAGTCGTGTCTCTGGTCCTTCCCTCTGTCACTTTGGTTGCGGCTGGGTCCTTCCAGAGGCTCCTTTATCTAGTGGCCCTCCCTACATTTCCCCAGCTACTGAACAGGTTCCTCATCATTGTCCAGGGATGTTGTGTGTATTGCATTACAGAGTCTGATCACCATCATCACATGGGCCTTTTGGGAGTGCCAGGAATTTTCCCACACACCAGCGACCAGTCACTTTTCTTTTTGTCAGGAGAAGACATCCTGGGGGATATTGCACAAGGGGAGACTTTGGGGCTGGGTTTGGGCCAGTCTCCTAGTCCTGCCCTTCCTTTGGTTGATGCTCTGGGCAAGGTGTATACCTCCGGCCTGGACTAAGTGCTCATCTCACTTCTCAGCACCATCGTCATGTTGAGCTGCCTTTTCCTCCTGAAGGCATTTCTTGCTCTTGGGTCCCTGATATCCTGGGTGGCTTCTGGAGAGCATGGTGAGCTATTACTTGGATTCCTTGGCTGACAGTAATAGAAAGTGACTAAGGAGAAATTATCCCCTGCCTCTTTCTGAAGTGAGAGTCCTTATTTGTGGAAATGGTGATCCCTGTAGGACAGGACTGGATGTGTAGATTCTCAGGACAGCCGGGGTAGGTCTTCCTGGCTCGGAGGTAGGACTTCCAGTCTGGCTTACTAGAGGTTCTAGGTTTTCCCTAGGGCTCCTTAAATGGGAACAAGGTCACCCCAACCTTTCCCTCTCTTTATCCACAAAGTGGCTGGTTGTTTAGTCGTGGTGGGCGCGTGTCACTGGTTGTGTGGGGGGAGGAGAAAGTGGTTGCAGAGATATTGGATAGGAATGTTTGCAGAGCCTGAAAAATCCTTGAAGTGCACTTGGCTTTCATTCCCTGTTTCTTGAGGCCCAGCCAGTTCCCTCAATCTCGCGTGCTATCTTTTGCAGTGAAAGAAGGAGAATGCCCTCCTAATAAGAACCTGTGCAAAGAGCTGTGCTGGGGGGACGAATCATGTCCGGCTGGGCAGAAGTGCTGCAGCAACGGCTGTGGTCGGGTCTGCCGAGGAGGCATTCCGAAGGGTATGTTGGCTGGACGGGCAAAATCCAGGTGTTGCCTCTGGGCTAGAAAGACCTGGAGAGCTTCCTACCTCCTAGATTGCTCTCTCTCTCTCTCTTTTTTTAATGTTTATTTTATTTTATTTATTTATTTTTTGCTCTAAAGCATTTTATTAGAATCCTTTTGACAAGACCAAGTATTTGATTACAATGAAGCCAAGTGGTCTGAATGATATTTAAATATCTCAAAATTTCTATGCAGTTTTTTCTCTCAAGTTCAACGCTGCTCACAGGTTAATGCAGGACAGCTAGATGAAGTTCCTACGATTTGCTCAACACCAAATAAGACACATCCTCTCGTTAGCAAAATCCATAGGAGCCAGGGAGAAAGGACATGGCTCTTCACTCCTCATTGCTGCCCAAAGATTCAAGTGGCAGGAGCCACTATCTAGGCGACCCAGAAGTCTCAACAGCACTTCTCCAAGAGGCTAAGTTCCCAACTTCAGCCTTTCGGTCACCAGATTAGACACTGATCTGTGAAAGGGCACTGCCCCAAGTAGGCTTCTAGAATAATCATGCTAGAAAAGTAAAAAGACAACCATTGAGAAGTACAAGCAAATTTAAAGGCCCTCCTGTTGGCCCCTTCTCAGACTCAAGCATCCAGTTCTCCAAATGAGTCAGAACTTTAATGTTTATTTTTGAGAGAGAGAGCGTACGTGTGTGCAAGCTGGGGAGGGGCAAAGAGAGAGGGAGACACTCTGAAGCAGGCAGAGCAAAGCCAGATATGGGGCTTGAACCCACGAACTGCGAGATCATGACCTGAGCGAAAGTCAGACGCTCAGCCAACTGAGCCACTCAGGTGCCCCTGGATTGGTTCTTGAGATCTAGCTTGCTTGCAGACCCTCCTCCCCCTTTTGGGGTCTCTAATCACTCAGTTCCCAGTTCTTTGTCTTTTATCAGGAAAGAACACATAACAGATGATCTCTGTCTTTTATTGTTATTTTATTTATTTATTTATTTTTACTTTTTTAATGTTTATTTATTTTTGAGAAAGAGAGACGCAGAGCATGAGCAGGGGAGGGGCAGAGAGAGAGACACAGAAACTGAAGCAGGCTCCAGACTCTGAGCTGTCAGCACAGAGCCCAATATGGGGTTTGAACCCACGAACCGTGAGATCGTGCCCTGAGCCAAAGTCAGGCACTTAACTGACTGAGCCACCCAGGCACCCTTATTGTTATTATTTTAATGTTTATTTATTTATTGAGAGAGAGAGAGAGAGAGAGAGAGAGAGAGAGAGAGAGAGAATGAGTGCGGGAAGGGCAGAGAGAGAGAATCCTAAGCAGGCTCTGTGCGGTCAGTGCAGAGCCCAACGCGGGGCTCGAACCCACAAACTGTGAGATCATAACCTGAGCCAAAATCAAGAGTCGGATGCTTAGCTGACTGAGCCACCCAGGTGCCCCTCTGTCTTTTATTTGAACTTGGGGTTCCTGTGAAGACTGGAGGGCAAAGTTGTGCAGGGAAGCCTGTTAAAGGTAGATGATCAAAAGGGGCACCTGGGTAGCTCAGTTGGTTGAGTGTCTGACTTCGGCTCAGGCCATGATCTCGTGGTCCGTGGGTTCAAGCCCCATGTCAGGCTCTGTGCTGACAGCTCAGAGCCTGGAGCCTGCTTCGGATTCCGTGTCTCCCTCTCTCTCTCTGCACCTCCCCTGCTCACATTCTGTCTCCCTCTCTCTCTCTTAAAAAATAAAATGAACATTGGGGCGCCTGGGTGGCGCAGTCGGTTAAGCATCCGACCTCAGCCAGGTCATGATCTCGCGGTCCGTGAGTTCGAGCCCCGCGTCGGGCTCTGGGCTGTTGGCTCAGAGCCTGGAGCCTGTTTCCGATTCTGTGTCTCCCTCTCTCTCTGCCCCTCCCCCGTTCATGCTCTGTCTCTCTCTGTCCCAAAAATAAATAAACGTTGAAAAAAAAATTAAAATAAAATAAAATAAAATGAACATTAAAAAAAAAAAAAAGGTAGTGATCAAAAGAGTAGACCCCCGAGGCAAGCAGGCTTTCCATGCCTCAGGTAAGCTTTACACTTGATCTTAGCCAAAAGGCCGAGAAGTGATTGCCTTAGGTAAGCTTTAAACAGCTCTTTGTAAGTGTTAAGCTTTTAAGCCTCAATTTTCTCATGTGTAAAATGGGGATAATTGTTGTGAGGATCAAATGAGAGGTTCCTGGCACAGGTAAACTCTGTAAACCTTATAGTAAATGTGAGCTGTTATCACTGTCTCTGCTCTAGCACCAGAGCTGAGAGTCCTAAAGAAGCTCAGGGCTTCCTTGCTTTGATTTTCCCTTTTGCTACACCGGTGGGTGCCACCGGGCACCATTATCTCTCTCTCTCTCTTTTTTGAGTGTGTGGCTGTCTCCCTTTTTTGCTACAGGGAGGAAAGGAGATTGTCCCAGGGCTGTTCGGAAACAATCCTGTCTCCAAAGGTGCGTCACTGATGAGACTTGTCCAGGTAGAAAGAAATGCTGCGCGTTTGGCTGCAACAAGAGCTGTGTGGTCCCAGTCTCTCAACCAAAGCTGGGTAAGAAGCACTACCTCGGGCCCCATGGGCTCTTTGGGGGCCTGCTTGTTTCTTTCTCAAATAAGCCCATACCATGTTATTGCTGGTTTTACTTTACTTTGAAAAACAATAATTAAGTGCCTGCCATGTTCTGAGAACTTTTCTAAAAAAAGATAGACGAAGGGTTACCAGCCATGGTGATCTGTGGTATGTGGTCCAGGCAGGCAGAGGAGGCTGCCGGAATGGAAATCTTGGCGTGTCCTTATTGGCAGGCAGATTTGAAAGCTGTTGGCTAATTCTCAATTCCCCTTGTCAGCTGCAGTCTTCTCTATTAATTCTTAGTTCGAGAATCTGCAGGGAGACAGCAAGATAGAATCTCGGTACCTATGCAAGGCAGCAAGCGTTTCCCTGCTCACTTGCTTCTGAGGCCTTATGTCCCCTCTGTCCGCACCTAGGATGGCCATCTCCTACTGGAAATGTGCCCTGTTTTATTCTGGTTCTGGTAGAGAGGTGTTTGAAAGAGATTTCTCCTGCCTTTTGCAGGATTCTTATGCCCCAAATTCTCCGTTTACACATTATGTCTTCACCAATTATTTGTTGAATGTTTATTGTTTCCTAGATCTAGCATGGGCTCCGGGCATATTGTGGTTAACAAAGGGGCTCCCATCCCGGCCTTCTTGGAGCTCATGGTCTGGTGCGGGAGAAAGAGGTTTCCCAGATGAGCAGGTGAACATATACTTTCCAACTGTGAGAAGGATATGGAGGAAAACTAATGGGTGCTGAGAGATAGAAAGAGGGGGTGCTGGCTTTGGACTGGGTGGTCAAGGAAGGCCTGTCTGGGGCAGTGACATTTCACCTGGAGTTGAGGTTAGCCAGGCGAAGGGTGTGATGAGCATCCCAGGAGCTTTGCCACATTAGAGAAATTGAAAGAAAGCTGGTACGGTTGGAGTAGAGACAGGGAGGGACCGGATGCTTCTTGCTGAGGATGGAGTCCAGTCAGACCAGGGGGTTGGCAGTGGGGACGCAGGAAAGGTGACACAGTGGAGAGAATTTGGAGGTCCGGAGGTGGAAGTGACAGAACTTTCTGCTTGATTGCTTGCCTCCTCCTTTGTTCCCTGAGAGGCCCTCCCCTGCCCTCCGCCCCCGCCAAAGGTATTAGGAATTGACGATGTGTCTGTCTCCTGTGTCTAGCCCCTTCTCATTTCTCTCTTGTTTCCAGATTTTTATGGTTAATTTTGCTTGTTTGTGCTTCCAAATATATTTTATTATCATACTGTCTATCACTCCCCCCCCCCCGTACAGAGGCTATTTTTATTGGAGAGGTGTTAGATGTATACATTAATTTAGGGACAGCTGATATTTTTATGTTGAATCTTTGTCTTCCCACTGTCCAAGTGTATTTGGTGTGTTTCAGGGTATTTTATAGTTTTAAAATACCGTTTGATAGGGTTTATTATCTTCTTTGTTGTCTTAAATGGGGTCTTACATCATTCCTCCCATTATGTTTTCTGAAGAAACTGGAACCATTCTCTCCTCTGAGTGCATGTGGCAGAATATTACAGTAGAAAAGAGTAGGTTTTGGTTGTCAGAGAGCCGGGTTCAAACCTGAAGGCTCACCAGTTACTGGCCAGCGTGTCCCTGGTCAAGTGTCTTCTGCTTCCCCGAGCCTCAGTTCCCTTCTCTATAAAATGGAAAGAATAAGCCTCGGAGGTTGTTGCAATGATTCAAAGTATGTAAGGTGTTTAGTAATACATTACACATTAGCTTCCTTCCTCTCGCCTACTAAGGCGGGCTTCATCAGGAGTACAGTTTCTAACCAACTCCTTTTGTCGCGAATCAGGATTGCTTTCTCCTCCCCTGATCACTCCCTCTCTGAGACCCTGAAACTCCACAACATGTGACAATCTCTTTCCTTCTGGCCAAACCTCCCCAGGCGGTGGGCCCCTTCCCTGTAACCCAGTGGGGCTGTGTCTGGCTTAGGCAGATCTTTTGGGCGCCCTGCCCATAAAAGAGAATAGAGGGTTGTACTCCTTGCCAGGACTCTTGAGGCCCAGCTCTGGAAACAGAGCCTGGGAATCTGTGTTAGGCGGGTCACTCCCTGCCAGCCGGTAGGGCCCAGCACAATCTTCCCAGTGTGTGAAGCTGCTGGCTGAATTACGGGGGCCGAGGGTGAGGCTGGCACCCAGGCAAGGCACTTTGTGAGCTGCTCTGGGGCCTGGCCAGCCCTGATGGGGATTCCTCTTCCCTTCGAGCCAGGCAGGCTGCATTAGTGATCCCCCTGAAGATCTCCCAGAGTGCACTGGCCGAGTGGGGTTCCTAGACTGGCCGGAAGCGATCCTGGTTGCTGTGTCCATAGTTCATGACTTTTCTATAGCTTCAGTCCTGCACTGGCCCACTCACCCAATGGGACTGGTTGCTATACTCAAGGTCACAGGAAGCCGTCTGTCTTGGGCTCTGGGTGGTTCCTGCTTTCCCTCAGTTCTGACATTGCCAGAGGTTTACCATCGTCAGTGCTGGTCTGTTCCGTACAGTGGAGGGACAGTCAAGCCTCCAGGGGGCTCAGGGCAGACTCTGGGACCTGCTCCCCTCAGGCAGTTCTCGTCTGCGCCTGCATCTGAGTCTTGGCTTCTCTGCTTTCTGTGTGGCCTCGGGCAAGTCCTTTCATCTCTCTGAACCTCACCTCTGTCATCTGTAAAAGTGGAGATGAGGAAGTTTACCTCAAAGTGTGGTAATGTAGTGTCTTAGTCCTTTGGGCTGCGCTAACAGAGTGTCATGGGCTGAGTAGCTTATAAATGACAGCAATTAATTTCTTATGATTCTGGGGGCTGAGAAGTCCAAGATTAAGGTGCCAGCGTAGTCAGTGTCTGGTGTGGGCCAGCTTCCCGGTTCACACACTGCCGTGTTTTCACCGTGACCTCACATGGCGGAAGGGCAATACGGGCATCATCCCATTCATGGGGGCTCCCCTCTCCTGACCTCGTCACCTCCCGAAGGCCCCATCTCCTAAAACCATCACATTGCGGGTTAGATTTCAAGATAGGAATTTTAGGGGAATACGAACATTCAGTCTGTATCATACGGTTTGGAAGAAATGTATTTAAAAAGCCGGAACAAAACCTACCAAATAATGCTTAACAGCTCAGACTGTGATGCCAGTGCCTCCCTGTTCAGCCTTCCACCTGTCTGAAGCCTGGCCTGTTTGCTCACTCACTTATTTGCTCATTGGAAGTACAGAAGTGTGGAAGGAGAGTCCTGGTCCAGTTTTCATTTAAAAAAATTATTTTAGTTTTTAGACAAAGCATGCACATGGGCAGGGGAGGGGCAGAGGGAGGGAGGGGGGAGAGAGAGAGAGAGAGAGAGAGAGAGAGAGAGAGAGAGGAGAAAATCCTGAGCAGGTTCCATGCTCAGAGCACAGCCTGATGGGGAACTCCATCCTACGACCCTGGGATCATGACCTGAGCTAAAATTGAGTCGGATGCTCAACCAACTTAGCCACTCAGATGTCCCCGGTTTTCATTTTAAAATCACCACCCTGCTGGTGTATGAAGAATGGATGGGGGCAAATGTAGCAGATGGCAGGCCAGTTAAGAGGCTGTTGTGGCAGGCTGGGGGAGAGGTGAGCACGGTTTAGACCAGGGTGGTGATGGTGTGGACGTGGGAAACTGGCAGACTTGGAGTACTTTTCAAGGTCGAGTTGACAGGTGAAGAAGTAAGTGGGTGTGGGTGCTGAGGGAGAGGAAGTGTCAAGAACAGTGCTTAGGTGTGTGGCTTGAATAAGTTGAGTGATGGGAGCACTTGGGGAGGAAGAGGTATTGGAGCAAAGATTCAGATTATGGTCTAAGAGTTGTCTCCTTTGGATCCCTCATGGTCCCCTCTCTCACACCATGAAACGTGATCACTCTCCATCACCTGTGACCACTGTTTTGCTTATTACAACATGTGTATTATATCCTTTGGACAGATGGGTGGCATGGGCTCCCTGTGTGCTTGGGTGACCTTTTCCTGAAACCTCACTGCTGGTTGTTGAGAAAAGAGTTAATGTAGCAGGCCTGAGATTGATGTTCTTAGAAAGGCCTGCCTGTAACATTGGCCCTGGCTGGCTCTGGGAAGTTAGATTTTTGAGAGTGTTCCTACCACCGTAACTGGTAAGAGTCGTATCTGCTAGGCAGAGAGTGCCCTGTAAAAACCCTGAGTCTCTCGTGAGCATTCCTGGTAGACAACACTTCACGTGTGTTTTCATGTGTCATGTGATTCCACCGGAAGAAGACTCTTGGTGCCTGGTTTCTTCTGGGCTTTGCCTCATGCACCTTTTCCCTTGGATGATTTTGCTTTGTATCCTTCTGCTGTAATAAATCATGGCCATGAGTCCAACTGTACTCTGAGTCTTGTGAATCCTAGCAAATCACCCAGCCTAGGAGTTGTCTTTGAGACTCTCAACACACTGGTTTATTGATACATTTTCCTAATCCCTAACACTTTCTACCACTAGGTCTTTTCTTTTGTCAGAATTGAGCTAAGCAAGTCCTAGCTCTTATTGATTCATTTTTGGGTAATCCTCGTGGAATGTAGGGAGTCATAATGATGTGGTTTAAAGGGCACCGGATCTAGTGTCAGGGCTGGGAATTTGGGACCCAATTCTGCCACCATTGACCTCAGGCCAATCCTGCCCCCTCTTCCTGGATGTCTGTCTGTCTGTCTGCAAGAGAAGTAGGTTTGATAGCTCTGAGGGCCTGTCTTGGCTTCAGAAGTTTTGAGGTTTTACTTTTCTGCCAGCACCTGGAGTCCTTCCCTCAGACATAGTGGAAGGTTGGAGCTGGGGCAGCAGTAAAGCCTATGTCCGAGTATTTCCTGGGCTTCATTTTTTTATTCCACTTTTTTTTGGTGATAGCTTGGGGTCTTGGGATAGAGACATATTTGCAGGGTGGTGATGACCATTCCCATCCTGACTCTCTTCCCTATTTCTCATCCTGGTTCCTGGTAAGATAACTGTGAGGTGCCTAGAAACCATGTGGTATGAGGAACTGAGCTTACCTAGTCTGGGAAAGCTGAGATGGTGAAGGGCAGAGGATCCTATCTAAGGGGGATGGCACAAGCCATGTTTTCCTCAGGTCTCTGGGGATAGGACAAGGGCCAATGGATAGAACTTCTAGAAAGCCAGATTTCAGTTGAGTATAAAGTACAAGGATGGGATAGTCCGGCTTGGAGGTCGTGACACCCCTTTCCAGTGTTTGAGCTGAGAGTAGGGAATTATTGGTAGGGATTTAGGCATCAGACATGGGGGCCCATGCTGGGCCCTGGTCAAAGGGCATATGTTCTGACCCTCAGGGCTTTAGCCTGTTTTCCAAGAGTCCATTCAATGCTTCTCGTATTTGCCAAAACCCCAGGGACCTCAAGGAAGCCTGTCGTGGAAGAGAGTAGAGGTTTGGTCTCAATGCCTGGTCCCGGGGATGAGGGCAGGAAGTGCAGAGTGCTCCTGGCATTGGTCACTTTGGGGCCAAGCTCAGCAAAGTGGTGAAATCTGGGAAGGGTGCTGCTCAGTATAATTCCGTGAGGAGTTATGTTGCTAGGTTTTTCTCACCAGGAAGATTGTTTTTATGCCCAGCCTTCTTAACTGTGGATGAAAGGCTTTGTTCTTTGTTAAATAGATTTTTAGTGTTTGTCAAACAGGAGGGGAGGTGTGGAGGGGTACATCGGCAGTTACAGTGGCCATATTTTCTGGATAAAAAATCAGGTTTGAAGGGCGCCTGGATGGCTCAGTTGGTTAAGTGTCTGACTTCGGCTCATGTCATGATCTCACAGTTTGTGGGTTCGAGTCCCCACATCAGGCTCTGTGCTGACAGCTCGGAAACTGGAGCCTGCTTTGGAGTCTGTGTCTCCCTCTCTCTCTGTCCCCTCCCCGCTTGTGCTCTCTCTCTCTCTCTCTCTCTCTCTCTCTCTCTCAAAAATGAATAAAATTTTTAAAAAATCAGGTTTGATGTGATGTGCCATTGGCCTAGAATCTTTGAAAGGGGGGCCGTTCAGGAAAATCCTGGGATGCAGGGTTATTAGACCTTGATTGTTCAGCTGCAACGTTCTTGGAGTCCAGCACTTGCTTTTTCCACCACGGCAGACTTCCCGGCAGCCATATGCATTTGTACTCACATGTTCTTACTCAAAGGTCCTGGGCCGGTCCTGCTTTGGTTTTCTACAATGCTTTTAATTGCCTGCCACTTCTTTTCTCCATTTCAAAAACTTGAAACAAACACTGGGATGAATGAATCATGGTGAATCAGTTTGTTTTGGGTGTGACTTCTTAGGGAGTGCCTGCTCCAGAGGACCTGGCCTGGTGCCTGCGTGTTTTAAGGATGGTGTAGTAGAAAGAGTGCTTCCTTGCAAACCAAGAGGCTGAGTTGTGTCCTGCTTTGCCACTGACTCACTCTGTAGTTCTGGGCAAACCCCTTCATTTCTCTGAGCGTCATTATCTTCATAGGGGTGGTGAAGGGGCGCATCAGGGATGTTTGGCTGTGTGCAACAGAAAATTAACGGAGTTGGTATAACATTTTTCTCACATAGCGAAAGGTCCTGAAGCAGGTACCAGGGCTGGTGTGGTGGCTCCATGATGCTAACAAGGATGAGGTTATTTTTTTCTTTCTCCTTTGCATTCCCTGACTTTGTCCTCATAGTAGTTGCCTCATGGTTGAGAAAAGACGGCTCTACCTCCCTGTGTTATGTCTGTCTTTGCACTGGAAGAAAGTGAAGCCAGGAAGCAGTTTGAAAGGGGCATTACCTGGGTCGGGAATGCAGAATTTTCCCAGCTTATGTCTTCATTTCTGGTCCCTCTAGTTACAAGGTAATATGGGGAAGCAACTCACTGTAGCTGGCTGGGCTCATTGACTGCACAAGCCTGTGGCTTTATTAGCAAGTGTTTCTGTTGTCCATGGCTGCATAACAAACACTTCCTAAACTTAGTGGCTTAAAATCCCAGCAATTGACTCTTTCTCACAGCTGTGTGGGTTGGCTGAGCTTAGTTCTCATAACCTACATGGTGCAGCCATGTCACTCATGAAGCTGCCTGCAGCTGGGAGCTCAGCGGGGAACTTGATGGTGGCTGGAATGTTCAGGATGCCTCTCTTCATGCCTCTCTTTGGGGCATCTCATCATTCTGCAGTGGAGCCCAAGCTGCTTCACAGCATAGCGGCTGGTTTCCAAGGAGGCGGTGGTGGTGGGGGGATTGTTTTAAGAGGATGAGCCCCAGTATGCAAGTGCTTACCACGCCTCTGCCTGCATCACACTTGCTGGTGTCCTGTTGGTCAAAGCAAGTCCCTTACAGCCCAGCCCAGAGACAGTATGGGAGGTGTGGCTCACTGGGGGCCACCACCTACCACAGGAAGGAGGGACGGAGAGTGACTGTGGGGCTGGCAATAGGTACGTTTGCCACAGTGGGTTAGACCTCAGCAGTGTTTCCCAGACTGCGAATCTTGAGATCAGTTTAGTAGTTGACGGCCAGCATTAAAAAAAAAGAAGAAATAGACTATAGAGTATATACATGTGTGTACATAAATATATACGTTTGAGGCATGCATACGAATTAACATACACAATGAAAGATGTATTTTGCACTCAAGAGTCACAGTGAAAATAACCAGAAACACTGGGCTTGAACACCTCTGGGCCCCAATGCTATGATTCTATGGCAGAGCCTGGAGGTGAATGTCCAGCTGACCCCCTTCCGTGTAAGGAGCTGTGTGATGGGGACGTGTCCTGCCCCCAGGGGCTTAAATGCTGTAGCACCGGCTGTGGCCACTCCTGCCGTGGAGACATTAAGGGAGGTATGTTGGCTCCTTGGGGAAGAAGTCCTGAGTTCCAGGGTGGGATGGGGAGGGAGCCATCTCTGGCCTTCCTGTCTTTCCCTTTCTGGAGGGGGGGTGGTGGTGAGAGTTCTCATGCTTCCTGTCCTCCTAGCCCCCCAGTCCAAAGCAACCCCTCTTTCTAGGGCCCAGGGGCCCATGTTGGCATTGAAAGAACTAGGGGAAGGCAGTGTGGGTTAGTAGGAAGGGTCCTGAGGCTGGAAGATGGGCAGTGTGGCTTCTGGGCTTCATTCTGCTGCCGACTGGCTCTGTGACCTCAGGGAAGCAAACTCCTCTCATTGAGCCAGCTTCTTCATTTGTAAAGTGAGGGAGTTGCCCAAGATCAGGATTTTCTGACTGATTTCTTAGCAACACGTATGCAACAGATAAAAGCATTGCTGCTCTGATTTCTTTGTTTCTTCAATATATTAAAAAAAAAATTTTTTTTTAACGTTTATTTATTTTTGAGACAGAGAGAGACAGAGCATGAACGGGGGAGGGTCACAGAGAGAGGGAGACACAGAATCTGAAACAGGCTCCAGGCTCTGAGCTGTCAGCACAGAGCCCGACGCGGGGCTCGAACCCACGGACCATGAGATCATGACCTGAGCCGAAGTCGGACGCTTAACCGACCGAGCCACCCAGGCGCCCCTCTTCAATATATTTTAAAAAACAAATACATCTGTTTGAATGCTCCTTTTGTACCAGACTGTAGAACTCCATTAAAAAATTTTTCTTTAAGTTTATTTATTTTGAGAGAGAGAGAGAGAGCGCGCGTGCACGAGTGCACAAGTTGGGGAGGAGCAGAGAGAGAGGGAGAGAGAGAGAATTCCAAGCAGGCTCTGCCCGGACAGTGCAGAGCCTGAAGTGAGCTTGATCTCACGACCACGAGATCATGACCTGAGCTGACATCAAGAGTCAGACGCTTAACTGACTGAAGCACCCACGTGGCCCTGTAGAACTCCATTTCAGAATCACTGGCTCAGATGTTGTTTTTAGACAACATGTGGATTCCCAGGCAGGGTTCAAGGTTCTGAAGACAGATTCTCTTCCTTATGTAGCTTAGAGTTTATCAGGGAAGGTAGACGGATCAGGCATCGTAATAAATTCTGATGAAAGGCACACAAAGCAGGGCCCCAAACCTTGTCTGGCAGACAAGGCCTCCCTGAAGAAGTAACACTATAAGGCCCAGGTGTGGGGGAGAGAGTGGTGGTCTTGACAGACTCCAAGCAGCCCCGCCCACAGAGCCGTCAAGCCCCGAGGGGCCACCATAGGGAAATCTGAGATGCCATTTGAAAACTATTGGTCCAGATGCTCTCTTGGGGACCTGCCTATTCTCAGAGGCTGTAGCTTCCTGGTTTCTCAGCCAGATGTTTGGTTAAGATCTAGTTACAGTCAGGGATGGATTCATCTGGAGCCTCTGAGTCTCAGTGCCAGTCGGAACGTGGAGTCCATGGAGTTGACTGTCCTGTCTCTTTACCTGTGCCTGTTTATCTCGCAGGGCGGAGTGGTGATTGTCCAAATATTTTGGTGGGCTTGTGCATCGTCAGTTGCATGACGGATGAGAACTGCCAGGCCGGGGAAAAGTGCTGCAAGTCAGGCTGCGGCCGCTTCTGTGTCCCACCAATTCTGCGAGCCGAACTGGCCACAAACCCCAGCTGGACCCTCAGGTCTGATTCTGAATTAGGTGAGTACAGCCTGTCATTGCTGAAAACAGCCAACCTAACTGCTAGGTGCCGAGCACTGGCTTAGGTGCCGGGCAGGGGGCTTCAGAAGGTCGAGGCAAGTTCTTGCCCTGCAGAGGCTAGTTGGGAGAAAAAGGTCATGTGTCACAGATGAGAATCCTTGAATAGACGAGCTGGGGCTTCTAGGCTCTCTGTGTGGGAGTGGCTCCTTAGGAAGGTCTTTCTGCCAGAAGTGGGATCTGATCTGGGTCCTAAAGGCTAGGTGGGCAGTGACAGAGGAAGAATAGCACAGAGTACACGCTGGACAGCGAGTCTGGTGGTTAGCAGGCACAGAGGGTGGAATGTGTGTGCCATGTTTGGGGAACCGGGTGGGGGTGGGGCAAGTGTGGGTGAAGGGACAGCTGGGCTGCTTTCATGCCAGGAGATATGAGGTTGGTATCTGAAGGAGTAGAGTCTTCACCACCAGTTTGGACTGGATTATCTGGGAAGCAGGGCACCATTCGAGGCTTTGCGGAGCAACGTATGCCATGCTTCTCTAGGGTGTAGAAGGGAAACCTCTCTAGGGTAGGGGGGAGCTGGAGCCAGGAAGGCACATTGTGACCTGATGTTCCTTCTTTTTGCAGAGACCCGGGTGTCCTAGCTGTCCTGAGCTGCTACAGGGGGCTTGTTCTGGCTGCCAGGAGAGGGAGATATCCTGGGGCTGTGACCCTCCGGGGGGCTCTCACTGCCCTCCCTGCTCTGCTTCTGTTCCTGCTGCTGCCCTGAGCGTGGGAATATAGCCGTGGATTTGGGCAATGGTGTTCGGTGCTGCTTGTCCCCAGTAAAGGCTCATGCTGACCTTCTTGTCTGTGCTGTTTGAGGGCTAGGATGAGGAGAGAGAGCTAGGGGGTCTGAGCATGGCTGCAGGATTATGGCACCTTAGGCAATCCATCCTTTCTGAGAACACTGAAATGTTGCTGCTCAGGTGGCGAGGGCAGAGGAGGGTGGGAGCTCAACCGACTTGCCCCAGAAGTCTCTCTCAAGCCTCAGGAGTGGGACCCTCAGGCCTCTTCTTGGGCCTGCTGACCTTTCTTTTATCAGAATGTGAGTTGGGCTTGGAACTGGTTTACTGCAGTCGTTTGGATGTTCCTACCTTGGACCTCCTTCCTTAGGGGCTGGCCCGTGGCTCCAAGACAGGCAGTAAGTCCCCTCCAGGTCACTTTGCTGTAGGGAGGAATTACCTTTAGGTTCTTGGAATCAAGATCAGTTTTTAAAAATTATATTTGTTAGAGGGCATCTGGGTGTCTCAGTCGGTTAAGCTTTGGACTTTGACTCGGGTCATGATCTCGCTATTCCTGAGTTCGAGCCCTGTGTCGGGCTCTGTGTTGGGCTCAGAGCCTGGAGGCTGCTATGGATTCTCTCTCTCAAAAATAAACATTAAAAAAATAAAAAAAAAATTATATTTGTTAGGTATACAAAATGGATCACATTCTATATCTTTGAGAAATTTATGTCCTCACATACACTCTTGTAATGGGACTCCATGAAAATAGCTAATTTAGCTAGTCAGCTCTTGTTGGACCTTAATCCGTGTACGTTTAATGTTGGCCTACTTTTGCAGGTAAATCTGGGGACAATTCTCAATAGTAGAATTCTAGGTTCTCAAATAGAGTCTGACAAAAAAGACACACACACACACAAAGCCCCTCAATCAATGTTCACTGAATGAATGGAAGAATTTTTTGAGCTGCAAGTAATAGAAAACCCAACTAACAGTGGCTTAGCCAATAAAGACATTTAATTTTCTCACATCAGAGTCTGGAGAGAGGCAGTGAGGCTGGTTCGGCAGCTTACCCTCAGCACCAACGTGCAGACTCATTCCTTCCTTCCCCACCAACCTCAGCATGCTGGCTTTTGTCCTCGAGAGGGTCACCTCACAGGTGTGGGATGGCTGCTGTAGCTCCAGACATCACAGCAGGAAGATGTAGTGGTGAAAAGACCTTCACCTCAGATGGTGCTCTCCTTTTAATGATGGAGACCATCTTCCCCAGAAGCCATCCCCTCCCCGGATTTCCCTTGTCCTCTCATCGGTCAGAACTGTTGCCACAAGGGAGGCCAGAAAAGCAAACGGGAATGGGAAAATGTGACTGTCTTTGATTAAACATGCTTCATCCTTGAGGCTGAGGGATGGCCCCATCTGTATATAAAAGCTGAGATTCTATTAGCAAGGAGAAGGAGAGAATGACTTTGGGGTTAGGTGGCTAATGAACCACACATGTCATATTGGGTCAAAGGACACATGCATTCAAAATTTAGAAATTGCTAACGTAGGCAGGGCTTTTATAACAAGAAAAAAAGAGTATTAGTGCTCACCTTGAATATTGCAAAGATGTTTTTGTAATTCCCAAGTCTAGTGGAAAAAGGCAAGTTACAACTTAAGAAGAAAATTCCCATCACTGCTGTCTTTTTTGTTCCTCCCTTCCCTCTGTTTTCACACTGGCCTATGAAATTCCGGTTTCTGCTATGATCCAAGCATTCTTCTCTCTGAGCAGACGTGTCCGTTGTTGCCTGATCTGAACAAGAGTAGATGGTGTGAGCCTGTCCATGGCCATCCCAGGGCTCCAGGCTCACAGCGCAGGGAACTAGGAGGACCCCCAGGTGTCAGTGTGACAGGCTGCTGGACATTTTGGCAGGTTCCTCTTCCATTGTTTTGCTTATCGTGTTATTGTTTATTAAAAAAATCAAAATAACACATGCACACTTAAAAAAAAATCAATGTGGAGAAACTTTCAATGAAAAACAGCAGTCCTAGAACCTTAAAATACTGTAAAGTAGGGTGATTTTTCTGCCAGGATGGGGGTGGGACTGGAAAGGAAGGTGTGAGCCCCAGCACAGCACAGGCTGAGCACCAGGAGAGAGGTCCCTTCCAGGTCTTCCCTCCTCATCTGGGGCTACCCACCTTGTCCACTTGGGAGCAATGACATGGGGTGGGGGGGAAGGGGAGGGGAGAGAATGAGGTGCGATGGGGGGAGAGGGAGAGAGAGAAAGAGAGTATGAACTGAAGGGCTGAATTTGTTTTTTTTTTTTTAACATTTTAAAAAATTTAAATATAATTTATTGTCAAATTCATTTCCATACAACACCCTGTGCTCATCCCAACAGGTCTGAAGGGCATCTGACCTCGGGGTTGTGTTGGAGTTGGAGGTCAAAAGCCAGATTCTTCGCCTCCCCCGCCCCCCTAGGCCTTTCTAGGCCTCTTTTCCTACTGTTGTACCCTAAACCAAAGCCATCAGAACCTTTCCTTCCTCAGAGTTTAAGGCCATTTCCACCTCAGGCCTGGGGGAGCAGGTCTCAGTGGACTCTGCTCCTATGGATGCCCCAAACTTGCACCCTGAAATTAGCTTCTGACCAGATGGAAAGGCCACACACACGCCCCTCCCCATCCTCAGCTTCCAGGTGGTTCACCTTGGGAGGGGTGAAATCTGAAACCGGCCCCCAGACACAGAGGGCAGGGTAAGACAGAGGAAAGAGAAAAGAGGCCACTCTGATCTCCGCAGGTGGCAGGTGTAACAAGCAAGGGAATTTACACACTGGCAGGTGTAACAAGCAAGGGGATTTACACACGATGCTGGTCTTGGGCTCTGGAAGACAGAGGATCTCAGCGCCTGCCCACCAGAACCTTAACAGTTTACGGAGGGGCCTTAACCAGGCTCGGTCACAGGTACCGGCCAGAGGGTCTCAGCAACACTTTGCTCCCTCAAGGCTACATCCGTGAAAATGGCTCCCGCTGTGGGAATGGTGGGCGGAGCCTATGCTCCAAGGACGGGGGAGGGGGAGGAAACTCCAACTGCCCAGGGTCAGCTTGCAGGTCAACTGGCGGCCACCATGTCCTCTCTGTGACCTCCTCCAACACTTCCTTGCAGTGGGCGGGGATTTCTGGGGCTCTGATACTTGCCAGTCATCAAGTGTGAGTCATCTGAGACCTGTTCTCTGACCACTCCGTGGGTCTTGCAGCTCCCAGCTTCTCCATCCCTTTCCTTGACCATCAGGTGGGGGAAACCCCTGGCTGCACACCCATGTGCCACCTCAGTGACACCACGGGCCCTACTTCCTCTCCCTGCTGCTCTTCTGGATCTTACTCTCTGGGAGGCATAATGTCATTGGTAAGTGGGATATGTGGGGTGAGAGGGGCAGGCGGCTGAACCTGTGCCCCCTGCGAGGGGGTGCTCTTGAGGGCTACCTTCCTTTTCCTACCCAAGTGAAGGCCTCTTGTCAAGGGGATTGGTGCCCAGAAGGCCAGCTTCATATAGATTCACAAGCATCGGAAAAGAATGAAGAACTCCGCTTCCCCCCCCCCCCCCCCGGAATTAACAGCTAATCCTTACCGAGCACTGACTATATCCCAGGTGCTGGGCTTGACGTGCACACTCGTATTTAATCCTCACAGTAGGCCTGGGAAGTCCTGAGAAAACTGGGAAAGTTTAAATAACTTGCCCAAGGCCTCAGAGTGAGTGGCAGGGCTGGTTTGAACCTTGGTCTATAGGAGAGCAATAATTTTGGTATTCTACCTTCTCTCACTATAAAATGGTGGTAGGCAAGTGGTTTGGGATCAACTGTGATGGTTTGGGAAGTAAGGAAAAGAGAGACAGGTAGGGGTAACTCTGAGTTCCAATCCAGACTGGCTGCATGAGCTGGGGCAGGGTGCTTCTCCCTCTAGGTCAGAGAGGGAGAGAGATGCAGGGAGGGAGAGACAGGGAGAAATGGGGAGGGAGGGAGGGAGAGAGTGAGAGTGAGAGAGAGAGAGAGAGGACAGGGAGGGAGAGAGGGAGAGACAGGGGGAGAGAGGGAGAGGGAGGCAGGGAGAGAAAGAGAAAGAGAAGGGGACAGAGAGAGACATCGGGTTCCACGAGATTTACAGTCCCTTCCAGGCCTGAGATTCTGTCCAGCTGAGCAGGTCCCAGGTGGGAAGAGCTTGGCCCTCGATATCTGTGACCTATTCATACTCTCCCTTTCATGCTTTCTCATTCGTATTCTAGTCACTCTGCCATCCTGGTCTTTCATACTGATAGCAACTCTTGAACTGTTGTCTTCCAACAACAATCTGGGTCCCAGCACTAGCCTGAATCAGGACACCAGTGCACCCAGGGGAGGGAAATGAAATGCAGTTCGTGAGGGCTGGGGCAGAGCCCAGACCCTGAAGATGGGGTGTGTGTGTTCAGAGAAGGTTCAAGGCCTGTTTGGAGTGGGGTGGGGGGGAGCTCACATGCTCCTCTCCTCAGACCCCAGGCTCCGCTGCTTTGCGGGCCTGTGAGAACAACAACGGTCGGGCAGTTTTGAGTGGAAAGAATTCTTGGCTGGGTGCCTTTATTCTCAGAGACACCAGAGGGCAGCAGAGGTCTAAGTCATAGGCCATTCCCAGGCAAGAGAAAGATGCTCCGAAATTCTAGAAGCCTAGTGAAGGGAAAAAGTTCAGTATTGCCTGAGTTCCTCCCAACTGTTTCCTGTCGCTTTGAGAAAAACGTTACATAGCAGGGTCTATAATCCAGATCCGTACTGAATTGCACTTCATCAATTAAGACAGAACATTAAGCCCTCCCTTTTCATACCAAGTGGAATGAATGATCCTGCAGTTTGGGTACCACTTATCTTGGGGACATGATCACGTTGTATCAGTGTTTCTTGGACAGAGTCACAGAGCAAGTTCTTTGTGGAGCTCAAGGTCAGGAGAAAGTTTCCCTCTGGCCATGAGCCATTCTGAGAATGGGCAGGGAAGTAACTTTACTGGCATCACCTCTGTTACTGGCCCCTGTGAAAAGGTGCTTTCTAGAGCCGATGTTTCATTTTTGCCTCGGCTACCAGGAAGCCACGAGCTTGGGTTTTGCAATGAGGCCTGGGTTCAAATCTGGACTCCGCTGCTGCTCATGGGCTCTGTGCAAAATGGACGAGGACAATCATGTTATCACATTACCCACTCCACAGGATTGCCGAGTGAATACATAAAGAAAGCACTTGGCACAGAACCGACACAAAAAGGGCACATTCAACAAATGTCAGCGATGGTTATTCAGTTTCTCTGAAAAAAGATGAATCTCTTCGTGATACCCTCTTTTATTATTCTCTTTGCTTTCTTTTACTCTTGGTATGATTTTCAGCTTCCTGTAATCTATGCCTGTTTGGAAGATGGTGTGGTATGTATACATGAGAGGTTAGCATCAGTGAAATTTTGGGGCAGAAAGAAACATCCAGAACAGCGCTCTCCAATAGAACATAATGCAAGCCACGCATATAACTGCAAATTTTCTAGTAGCCACTTAATGTAGTAAAAAGTGTGGTGGTGGCTCAAAAAGTTAAGCATGGGATTACCATATGGCTCAGTGAATCCACTCTCAGCTGTGTAACCAAATGAATAGAAGACAGGTGTTCAAAGGAAAACTTGTTCAACAGTGTTCATAGACATGCGATTTGAAATAGCCGGAAGGTGGAAGCAAACCAGATACCCATGAGAGGATAAATGGATAAAAAAAAAATGTCACCTATCCCTCCAGTGGAGTATTATTCAGCCGCAAAAAGGGATGAAGTACTGATCCATGCTACAATATGGATGGACATTGGAAACACTGTGCTAAGTGAAAGAAGCCAGACACAGAAGGCCACCGACGGTGGGTGATTCCATTTATACGAAAAATCTAGAAGAGGCAGATCCATACAGACAGAAAGCGGGCGAGAGGTTGCCAGAGGCTGGTTTTAGAACACAGTTATCTGAGTGGGCTTGTCAATGTGCAGATTCCCAAGTTCCATCCCAGATATTTTGATTCAGTAGGTCAAAGGTGGGGGCCGGCCAAAAGAAACTGCTTGTTTGTCTACCAGGAGCTACATTTCAAAAAAGCTTATCAGGGGATTCTAACGTGTGGTGTGGTTTGGTAATCTCTGAATTAGAAGTTCGTGAAAGTCCTTCCGGGCTCTGAGGATATGGGAGCCTAACTCAGTAGGATTATGGGATTATGCATCTTTTTTTTTTTTTTTCTTCTTTCCTTCCTTCTGCCTCCTCCTCCTCCTTTTCCAGCTTTTTTTTTTTTTTGAGAAAGGAGGTGTAATCACTGTTGAGATATTCAAACAACACAGAAAAGTCCAAAGAAGAGGATCCCTCGTCCATAGATAATGATTGCTAACTGGTGAACATTCATCCAGCCTTGTCTTAGGTATTCATGTTGATATGGTAGCAAGCGTGGGAAGGAAGTTCTTGCTGTTCTGTAATAGCTTTCGTCACTCAACGGTATGTCATAGACATGATTTTTGAAAAAAAATTTTTTTAACGTTGATTTATTTTTGAGAGACAGAGCATGAGTGGGGGAGGGGCAGAGAGAGAGGGAGACACAGAATCCGAAGCAGGCTCCGGGCTCCGAGCTGTCAGCACAGAGCCCGACGAGGGGCTCGACTCACAGACCGCGAGATCATGACCTGAGCCAAAGTCAGACACCCAACCTACTGAGCCACCCAGGTGCCTCTAGACATGATTTTTAATTGTTAAAGTGTTCGGTTTCTTTAAATATATAAGAATTTTTTTTTATATTTAACCACACCCTGGAACTCTGTAGCTGCTGCTTGCTGTGTTTCCCATGTTCTTTGCCAAATGGCCTCAGAGGCTTTTACTCTCAATCTCACTGCAATTAGACCAATAAGTGTATTTAGATGCAAAGCCTCTATTTTTTGCAACGCTTCTTGGGCTTGCAGATAGATTGCTATGGATGTTTCCTGATATATAGGGATAGTGGTTTCAATTTTTAGGCTCTCCTGTCCTGTGGTGCTCCATTTTATAGGTTACATCTTCCATTTTTAATATTATTCCAGTTTTAACATTTTTTTTTTGTCTTTTGAACATAGGCTTCTTTTTATACCATTCTCTCCCCTGAGCCCAGATAGAAACAATCTAGTCTCTTTCCTCTCCCTTGTTTTCTTCTGCCTTCTTAGCACTGAAACTCAAAGCTAAAGCAAGCTTGCCTCAATACCCAACCAGTGGCCCAGACCACCGGGCTCCTAAGAATGAACAGTTTAAGGTACTTGATGAAAAGCTTACATTTAGACTGAAATTAAAATAGTTTCTTTCTGGTTTTCTGATTACAAGTTCTAGTGAAGTTCCTTAAAGCCACACTTTTTGTTACTTCGCTGATGCTTTATGTGTATGCTTAGCCTAGCAGCTGGGTGAGGCTACCCTTCCTGGAGTGGAGCCCTCATCCGACTAGGTAGTTGTGGGTCAGGGTTCTTTGTTACCAGCAACGGAAAGATACTGGCTAACTCAGTGTTAGAAATAAGACCAATGGCCCTATCAAAGGAGGGATGCCAAGACTCGGAGCACAGTGAAGCGAGGCTTTAATCAGCGTTCTTGCAAGAGCGGGTGTCTGATGGACAGGCACACTTGGGGCAGTTACAGCAGACAATTTATCTCCCAGCATGCAAGTCCCTCCCCTGGTTCCTCATTGGCTGAGTACTACAGAGGTTACAGCCTTACTGAGATGTTGCCTATGCCCATGTAAGGCAAAAAGTAGTCTGATTGGAAAAAGTGTACATTCCCTGGGGCGATGCAGAGACTTTTAGTCCCTCCTCCCTTCGTTTCTTTGGTGCATGCTCATTGCAAAGCCCGTGAAAATAAGCCCGTGAAATGGAGAGGGGGAGAAGAACCAGGAAGTGAAGTGTCTAAGGGTTTGCAACTCCATTGTGTGGGGGAGTCCATACATATTTCCAATAGATTCTAAACCTATTATTAATTAGACAGTATACCCTTTATTTAGTACTTCTGAAATGAATCATCTCCCTTTCGTCTCACATCAAGCAAACCCAGGAATGTGTTGGGACGTTACTGGTGCTCACATGATTCATGGAAAGCTGGGGCTCCACGGTTGGGAACTGATGGCACTGGAGAGGGTCAACGAGGAAGAAGTACATTGTCTAAGCAGGAAGGTCATCTAGATTGGATTGTGGTGGCACTGCTGTGACAGCGATGTTCACTTTCTCTTTAGCTTTTCTGAGAGAGGAAGAATATGATTCCTAATTGAAGGTTTCTCAACCTTGGATCTACTATCATTTTAGACTGGGTAATTCTGTGTTGTGGTGGAGGGACTGTCCTGTGTATTATGTGATGTTTAGCAGCATCCCTGGCTTCTTCCCACTGGAGGCCAGCAGACTTCACCCTCATTTGTGACAACCCAAAGTGTCTCTGGATATTGCCAAATGTCCTCTGGGAGCAAAATGGCCTAGCTGGGAATTTTGATCTTAACTAATGTGCTGCCCCCTACACACCCCATGTGTGGAGAAATGGTCTGGTTCCCTGGCTTCAGTTGGTCATCAGGCTCCTGGAATTGACCCTCACAAGACATCACAGAACAGGGGGAGAGAATTCCCTGAAAGAGAAGCCACTACTAGGAACAGAAAAGGGATGGAGGCAGCTCACTGTAAATCCTCAGGGCCATATAGACTCTGTGAAGAGTTTCACATTTTATGGGTAGAAGGCAGCTGGTGAAGGAGAAACTTTCGTTGTAAGAAGCTACTCAGGTAGATTTCCTTTCCTGATGCTTCCTGATTTTCCATAGGCTTGTACTTGCAAAATGAGCATACAAATCCCCAACGGGTCTTGTTAAAAGGCAGATTTCTTTTCTTTTCTTTTCTTTTCTTTTCTTTTCTTTTCTTTTCTTTTCTTTTCTTTTCTTTTTACGAACCAGGGAAAGGCCTTGAGTTGACATTCTCGCAAGAAGATACACCAATGGCCAATAAGCACATGAGAAGATGCCCAATATCAGTCATTAAGAAAATGTAAGTCAAAATCACAATGAAACATTAAACGGGTTCATCCTCACTAGGATAGGATAGCTGTAATTTTTTTTCTTTAATGAGGAATAACAAGCGTTGGTAAGGATATAGAGACATTGGAACGCCCAAACATTACAGGAAGGAACATAAAATGGCGCAGCCACTTTGGAAAGCAGTTTGGTAGTTTATCAAAAATGTATGGGGTACGTGGGTGGCTCAGATGGTTAGACGTCCAACTTTGGCTCAGATCATGATCTCGTACTCCGCAGGTTCGAGCCCTGCATCGGGCTCTGTGCTGACAGCTCAGAGCCTGGAGCCTACTTTGGATTCTGTGTTTCCCTCTCTCTGACCCTCCCCCACTCATGCTCTGTCTCTCTCAAAAAATAAATAAACATTAAAAAAATGTAAACATAGCATTATCACATGACCCAGAAATTGTACTCCTAGATATTTACCCTAAAGAAATGAAAACACGTGTCCATATTAAAACTGATACATAAAACTGATTCTCAGGTCCACCAGAGAATTGCCAAATTAGAATTGTGTTTTAAAACTATTAGTCTGCCGGGGTGCCTGGGTGGCTCAGTCAGTTAAGTATCCGACTTTGGCTGGGGTCATGATCTCATGGTTCATGAGTTTGAGCCCCATGTCCGGCTCTGTGCTGACAGCTCAGAGCCTGGAGCCTGGAGCCTGCTTCAGATTCTGTATCTCCCTCTCTCTGCCCCTCCCCCACTCGCACTCTGTTTCTCTCTCAAAAATAAATAATAAAAATAAAATTAAAAAAATTAGAAAAAACTTATAAATGGATGCTCACAGTAGTACCGCTTATAACAACGACCTAAATATTCATCAACCAATGAATGGACAAAGTATGGTATACCCACACAATGGGACATTATTCAGCAACAAAAGAATGGAGTACTGACATGTACCACAACCTGGACAACCCCTGAAAGCACCATGCCAAGTGAAAGAAGTCAGGCACAAAAGAACACATTGTATAATTCCACTCACATGAACGTCCAGAGCAGACAAACCCACAGAGACAGAAAGCAGACTAATAGTTTTAATGTTTATTTATTTTTGAGAGTGAGACAGAGAGATAGAGCATGAGCTGGGAAGGGGTAGAGAGAGGGAGACACAGAATCCAAAGCAGGCTCCAGCTTCTGAGCTGTGAGCACAGAACCTGAGCCCAACGCGGGTCTTGAACCCTGAACCGTGAGATCATGACCTGAGCTGAAGTTGGACGGTTAACTGACTGAGCCACCCAGGCGCCCCAGCAGACTGATAGTTTTAAAACGCAATTCTAATTTGGCAATTCTCTGGTGGGCCTGAGATTCCACATTTCTAACAAGCTCCCAAATGGTGCTGATGCTGCTGGGTTTTTTGTTTGTTGTTTGTTTGTTTTGTTTTTTAGATTATCATCCTTAGGTTATTTCATATTTTGAAAAAAATCCAACAATTTCTTAAAAGTCACAAAAGTAATATTTGCTTATTTTTAAAAAAGTATAAAAAGGTGATATATACACATATATATACACATATAGTATATGTATATATATACATATAGTATATGTGTATATATATATATAGTATAGTATATATATAGTATAGTGTATATATATAGCATATATATATACATATAAAGTATAAAAAGGTGATATATACAGATATATACATGTATATATACAGATATATATATGTATATATGTATATATCACCTTTTTATACTATATATGTATATATATATATGCTATATATACTATACTATATATATACTATACTATATACTATACTATAGTATATATATAGTATATATATATATACTATATATATATATAGTATATATAATCTGTATATATCAGAATATTACTCAGCAATCAAGCACGAAATCTTGCCATTTGCAACAATGTGGATGGAACTTAGAGTGTATTATGCGAAGCAAAATAAATCAGAGAAAGACAAATATATGATTTCACTCATATGTGGGGTTTAAGAAACAAAACAGATGAACATAGGGGAAGGGAAGGAAAAATAAGATAAAAACAGAGAGGGAGGCAAACCGTAAGAGACTCTTAAATACAGAGAATAAACTGAGGGTTTCTGGAAGGGAGCTAGGTGGGGAGATGGGCTAAATGGGTGAAGGGTGGGGCGCCTGGGTGGCGCAGTCGGTTGAGCGTCCGACTTCGGCCAGGTCACGATCTCGCAGTCCGGGAGTTCGAGCCCCGCGTCGGGCTCTGGGCTGATGGCTCAGAGCCTGGAGCCTGTTTCCGATTCTGTGTCTCCCTCTCTCTCTGCCCCTCCCCCGTTCATGCTCTGTCTCTCTCTGTCCCAAAATAAATAAACGTTGAAAAAAAAAATTAAAAAAAAAATAAATGGGTGAAGGGCATTAAGGAGGGTGCTTGTTGGGATGAGCACTGGGTGTTAGATGTAAGTGATGAATCACTAAATTCTACTCCTGAAACCAATACTACATTATATGTTAGCAAACTAGGATTTGAATAAAAAAATCAAAGCTATGAAACCTATCTGATAATTTGGCACCTCTGTCCTGGCTGGATTCTTGGAATATCACCTGCATATAAGAGACTGGGGAGACAATCAGGGATTTGAGAAGAGGTTGTATAACAATGTTGGAGATTCCCTCTTGTGGTTGTCTCCACTTTGGATTTCCTCCCTTGATACATAGTTGCTTTGGGAGTCCATCCTGAGTACTGTCTTCTGACTTCTCAGGACATAAGACTATGGCTTTCTGCTTGAGCTTTATCTGCCTCGCTCAGGCTGGATTGGGGGTCTTCCTCTGAGAAAAGCCATGTGTGGATCTCTTCCACCATGGCTCTTTTCTTTCAAGGATTAAATCCTATCCAGCTTCTGCTTAATTTTGGTCACTCTCCAGTGACTTAAAACCGTTGTTTTTTCCATTTTGTCAAGATAATATAATCGTCATCTGTAGAATAGTTTGATATAAGCTATTCTGCCGTGCTCAGAACCAGAATTCCCCGACTGGTCTCTTAGAAACATTATTCTTCTTTTTGAAACCCTCCATTAAAGAAAAATTATGTATTTAATTTGGGGGCAGAGTGGGAAGGGCAGAGAGAGAGGGAGAGAGAGAATCCCAAGAAGGCTGTGCACTGTCAGTTCTGAGCCCGATGTGAGGCTCAAACTCACAGACTGTGAGATCATGACCTGCGTGGAAATCAAGAGTCAGATGCTCAACTGATTGAGCCACCCAGGTGCCCCTGGAAACCTCCATTTTTATTCATCACAGTTGAAATAAATCTAAACTTCTTTTCCTGACATATAAAGTCATACAGATGACCTGGGCCTGCTAACCTCCATATCCTCACTGTGCCCCCAGCTCTATGGGAGCACATTCAATTCTTAGAATATGTTATGCTTTATCCTGCCTCAAGGTATTCACATTATCATTCTCTCTGGTGGGAATGCCTGTCCCCCTCGTGCCTTGTTATGCTTCAGATGTCAGCTTAAATATCATTTATTCTGGAAAGTATTTGCTGAATCTATTGATAGGTTAAGTTCCTCTACTGCACCTGCTAATAACACCCTATGCCTTTCTTGTAGATCGTGTATTAACATTTATCATCAGGTACCTGGGTGGTTATTGGATAAATATCTGTCTCCTCTTTAGATTGTCAATTCCATGAGAACAGGGTATGGCCCTCTCTGCTCACTACTTTATCCCATGCCTCATATGGTATCTGGCTTACAGTAGGTGCTCAATGAACGTGCTGAATGAATGAAGAAGGAGAGAATGCATTGTGCATGGAAGAAAGTCCCCAACTGAGAGTCGAGGTATAAAACATAAATGAAACTATGAGATAACAGGGGCATTTGTCAAGTCACCTCACATTTCAGACCTTTCGTTCCAGTAAGTACAATAGGTCAGAATTGGATTAGGTCACTCTCCTCTCTCAAAGTCCATGCTACTCATAAAAAGACTCGTGAAGTTGAGACAAAAGTATAGGAAACAGTAATAATATGGGGCAGACATGGGAGACCTGGATATTTGGTTAAAATCTTAACCACAGGCAGTGTGTGTCTTGAATCAAGGGCCCGAGAAACAGAAATGGTGCTTGAGGATAATTATTCTGGCAACAGCAGATAGAACTAATGAGGTTTTGAAGTGGCCAGATCAAGGACGGATCTGATAAAGAGAGCTTGGCAGGATGGAACTGGTGTCAGGCTGCTGGATATGGAATTTCATGTGGGGAGAATGATCTACCAGACCCAGTGAAGGCTAGCCTGAGGAAGGGTTGGAGCTTTTCTCCTACCCTATTTATTCCCCTACAGGGGATGGAATGGGATGGTTAGATGGGGGAAGAGATCAGTGTCTTCATGATGATCATTACATCTCCCTTCTTTCCATCTTCTCCCAGGTTCTGCTCTGCACCCAGATGTGAGGGTGGAAGGCACTGAGTATCTCTCGAATGACAGGCAAACTTGTGCCACATTCCAAGGTCTGCTGCACAAATTCCTTCTTTCTGGGGCCTCTTGGAATCAGAAACCAAACCTTCGAGTTTCTCTAGTGATCAGATATGACCTTGGGAAGAGACCACACTCAGGACTGTAATCTTTTCGTTCTGTCCTTGGTGTACCCCAAGACCTTGCTTTATGTTGTCATCTGTGGCCCCCCTTTTATCAGTGATCACCCCCTCAAAATATCTCACTTGAATTTAATGTGAAATTCATTTGGGTTTCTCATTAATTGATGTCCTGTATTACTCCTTGGGTATGTAGTTCTGTAGGAAGGCCTGCAAATGTTGTATGGCTTTGTGCCTTTTTTACTGATCTTTGTTGGCACTTGTGAATATCATCCTTCAGCACCAACAGACAACACACACACAAATCATCCTACAGGCAAATTTAGGATTGAGTGAGAAGGAAACTTGGACAATCACTTGAGCGCCCAGGAGAAATCTGAAAACCTGAGCCTAAAATGGACTTTGGATACTAATTGTCTTCAGAGAGTACTTTACTTATAGTAATTCTTTGGAATACTAGACTACAGTTCTGAAAGAGTTTTCAAGGAAATTACACTCATTTATACTTGTTTATGTGACACTGTGTTTCACAATAGTCAGAGGGTGGGAAGTCTTCAGAATCCATGAATGTGCACCAGATAGGTCATACCCGTGATGCCAGGCCTAGGAAGAAGTTTTCTATGGATTCAGAATGGTCTCGGTTACTAGACTTTGGTTCAATACCCAGAAACTACCTTTTTCATTTGTCCCTTTTTACACAGGAACAGTTCCTGGGTGAAGGGCCAGGGTGACTGACGTCTTTAACCTATGCTTCCTGCCAATTCCTGAGATGTCTCCAAGGCTGTGCCCAAAGTCCAGAGGCAGGGGTTGCCATTGTTGGGATTGACTTAGCATGCCCATATATGGACTTACTCTGGGCTGCAGTGCCCCCCAGTGTTTATGGTCCTTAGAATGCTCTTATCACTGGACTCCTTTGTGAAGCTGGGTCCTTGATGAGAATGTGAATAGGGAAGTCAGGGCAAAGGGGAATGACTCTCCATACTCTGATTATAGAAGCTCAGCTTCATTCAAGATTTGCAGCTTCCAGGTGTAAAGTCATAATTTCTATATTCCTGGTCCCTGGGGCACTGGAGATATTTCCCTAGAACATGAGCATTGTTGAGGGTTGAATGCTCATTGATTTGGGGCAGATGAAACAACTTAATGAGGATTATTTTAGTGCCACTTATATGGAAATCCACTGGGGTCAGTGACAAAATACAGGAGCAAACTCAGTTTTGGCGGGTCATGCCAAGGAGGTGCCAACAATGATGGCCTTTATGCAGATGAATTCATTACATGGGTAGGTTGGTATCTTCAGAGAGGTCATCAGTGGTTTACATTGGAAGAATCTAGGATGGGAGAGATGAATGAATTTAGACCGGGGCTGACATGCAGGAAGTTTTCAGTTAAATTTTTATACATATAATCAGCATGAAAGGCAAATCTGAGCAAGGAAATCAGCAAGAATTCTGAATTCAAAATCTTCCAGTAATAGTCCCATTTATATTCAGAATTATTTTGGCAGACTTTTGCATAAGGAATATTCCTTTTTCTTCATTTCTTCCTTATGTTGTGTTGGGTTTCCTTTCTTCCACTGCCTCTGTCTCTGTTAATAAATAAATGTAGCAATTGTTAGCACCTTTGGTAGAATCCATGGGTCTTTTACATTTCAGCAGAACTTCAGAGCTTTTTTTTTTTAACTTTATTTTTTAATTTTTTAAAATTTACATCCAAACTAGTATATAGTGAAGCAATGATTTCAGTAGATTCCTTAGTGCCCCTTACCCATTTAGCCCATCCCCCCTCCCACAACCCCTCCAACAACCCTCAGTTTGTTCTCCATATTTATGAGTCTCTTTTGTTTTGTCCCCCTCCCTGTTTTTATATTATTTTTGTTTCCCTTCCCTTATGTTCATCTGTTTTGTCTCTTAAAGTCCTCATATGAGTGAAGTCATATGATTTTTGTCTTTCTCTAATTTCAGTTAGCATAATATCCTCCAGTTCCATCCACGTAGTAGCAAATGGGTTTTTAATTCCTATACCATCCTGATCCACAATGCATCCATAAAATGTTAGTGAGCCAATATAGTACTCTACTCTGAGGACATACAAATTAATAAAGTGAGGTCTCTGCTCTTGAGTCTAAGGCTATTGTGTCGCCATTCACTATAGATACTGAACTACTCTGCCCATTCTCACTACTTTGCTTTTTAACTGTGCAAAAATAGGGGTTGAATAGGATCTTAAAGACCTGAGGTGATCATGGTAGTGGTGAGTTGTTGGGTGGAGAGCTTGGGCGTCTGGACCCACGTCCTTCTTCTGAATGAGCCTCTCGTTGTTAGCCTCTCTGGGCTCTGATTTTCACAATTTCAAAAGAGTTTTGTTGGACTAAATGACCTGAGACCTTGAAATTTGTGCCTGTGACTGATCGTCCCCAACCCAGGTACAATCTTGTCCCATTGCTCAATTTCCCCTGGCCTCTTTCTTGCTTTTTACTGAAAAAACCAGGGTTTCTAGTATTTGGTGTCATTGGGGGTTGGGTGAGGAGCTGAGAGACTTACTTTTCAGGAATACAAAATTTTTCGCAGAGAAATTTATGTTTAAAGTTGTTTCTGTTGCCTCCACAGCCAGAGAAGACGAAGGGCTCACACAAAAATGTCAACGTGTTGTAGTAGAATCTCGTGTAAACTGACTTACAGGTGCCAAATACCGGAGGATAGTTGCAGATTTCTGGGCATGAGAATCCCAGAGTCAGGTTTTCTTTTTTTTTCTTTTTAAAAAAAATTTTTAATGTTTACTTATCTTAGAGAGAGAGAGAGAGAGAGAGAGAGCACAAGAGCAAGTGGGGGGAGGGGCAGAGAGAGAGGGAGACACAGAATCCAAAGCAGCCTCCAGCTCCAAGCTGTCAGCACAGAGCCCTACACGGGGCTCAAACTTGTGACCCACGAGATCATGACGTGAGCCGAAGTCCATCGCTTAACCGACTGAGTAATCCAGGCACCCCAGGTTTTCTTTTCTACTGCCAAGCGGACATTCTTTTCCTCATGGACTCAGATGACTGATGGTCATCAGCCCATGTCAATCTACCTGTTACTTTTTCATTGGGAGAGTTCCTTCAGCAAAAATACCACTGTATATGTGATATGGGGCAATGATTCTAGACTACGGCCTGGGTCAGTGACTCAGATAATTGGAGAAGGACGGTAAGGTAGAGTGGAAAGCAAGAAGGACCTGAGGCTTCTGCGTTCTATCACAGAATTTCATATTAAATATATCCCATTTCCTGACTCTCCACAGGCTTTCCCATGGCACTGGAAGTAAACATGTCATCTGCTTCCCCAAGGCCATAGGTCAGAGCCCTTACTTTACTTTTAGAGTCTCTGCAAACACAAGCTAAAAAGGCCTTTGTCTGTCTACATCTACTCCTGAAGGATAGGCTCAAAATGCTTAATTTGCAAAAGATCTTCCTTCCTTCCACCAGTGTCTGTGTCCTCTCCCATCTAGCTACGCCCCTCCCCTTTTACCTACCATGCAGACTCACCTGGCCTCACTGAGACCATGGAGGTGGGTGGTCAGAGCAGGAACAATGACGGCCATGTTGGAGACAAAGAATGAGTTAATGTCAGTCTTCCTGAAGTCCAACTCCAGCCCTCACCCACAACTGGGACTTTGCCGCATTTACTCATGGATACATGAGTATTCCACATGTGTCCATCATGATAAGTAGATGTGAGTGCCCCAAGTGTGTGAATGATGGCCTTTGCTTCTCCATATCTGTGGAATGCAGAGTGGTCCTGTATACATGCGTTAAGTAGAATTAAAGTTCATCTAATACACACACACCCACACCCACACACAACAATAAAGAGGTTTTCTGGACACTCCTTACATTAATCCAATTTTCACAATCTCCCTCCTCTTCCACTGAAATCCCTTGGAAAAAACTTGATTCTATTTTCTCTCTTCCTCCTTCTCCAATCCATAGACAGAAATGAATGAAACTTCTGGAATTAGATGCTCTAGGGCTGTGTGGTGTAAGATAAAAGCAGGACTTCATTACTGCCTATCACCCAGGCTGCCTAGATCACCTTCACCTTCACAGTGTTCTCCTGGGCTGCCCTTCCTATTTTGCCTTACCTCCAAGATGTCCACTTTCACACAATTGTTTTCTGAGAGGTAAAGGAAACAGGACGCCTGAAAGTGTCTGGAGGGGCATAGACAAGATGAGGAGACATAGAGAAAAGAGGATCCATTCAGTCTTCATGGTGTTGCAGGCAGGAGATAGGAGAGTCTAGGACTGGGCTGACATTTTACATTTGGGATGGAGCTCCTTCTTTTGGGAGGAGTTGAACCCATCTTTTTGATTTCATCTCCCCAGGGCCCAAGCCTGGGCAGGGTTCTGGTGCATACAAAATCAGCCTAGTGAGCAGAACACTAAGTGCTTGGGTACCCAACCATGTATCATCCAAGGTCATGGTTTGTCACAGCTAGACTGGTGAGCCTCAGTGCCCCCACTCTCTTCTTCATATCTAAGGCCCAGGGCATCAGCATTTCTATAATGAACATTTAACATATAAATGTAAAAATTTGAAAGTAAGTTAATGTAGGCTTGAACCTAAGAAAATGGAACAAAAACAGCAAAATAAATGTAAAGAAGTAGACAGGATATTGATGAAGATATTGATGCAGATACTGATGAAGATAGTTGAAATTGGTGAGTAGTAGAAAAGAGAAAATACAATTATCAAATAATGTTAAAAATTTGTACTTTATTTTTTTATTCTTATTTTTAAAATTATTTATTTTTTATTTTTTAAATTTACATCCAAGTTAATTAGCATATAGCGCAACAATGATTTCAGGAGTAGATTCCTTAATGCCCCTTGCCCATTTAGCCCATCTCCCCTCCCACAACCCCTCCATATGGATATGGATAACCTTATGTTATCCATATTTAAGAGTCCGTTATGTTTGTCCCCCTCACTGTTTTTATATTATTTTTACTTCCCTTCCCTTGTGTTCATCTGTTCTGTGTCTTAACGTCCTCATATGAGTGAAGTCATATGATACTTGTCTTTCTCTGACTAATTTCACTTAGCATAATACCCTCTAGTCCCATCCAGGTAGTTGCAAATGGCAAGATTTCATTCTTTTTGATTGGCGAGTAATACTCCATCGTATACATATACCACATCTTCTTTATCCATTCATCAATTGATGGACATTTTGGATCTTTCCATACTTTGGCTATTGTTGATAGCGCTGCTATAAACATTGGGGTGCATGCGCCCCTTCGAAAGAGCACACCTGTATCCCTTGGATAAATACCTAGTAGTGCTATTGCTGGGTTGTAGGGTAGTTATATTTTTAATTTTTTGAGGAACCTCCATACTATTTTCCAGAGTGGCTGCACCAGCTTGCATTCCCACCAACAATGCAAAAGAGATCCTCTTTCTCTGCATCCTCGCCAACATCTGTTGTTGCCTGGGTTGTTAATGTTAGCCATCCTGGCAGGTGTGAGGTGGTATCTCATTGTGGTTTTGATTTGTATTTCTCTCATGATGAGTGATGTTGAGCATTTTTTCATGTGTCGGTTGGCCATCTGGATGTCTTCTTTGGAGAAGTGTCTATTCATGTCTTTTGCCCATTTCTTCACTGGATTATTTGTTTTGGGGGTATTGAGTTTGAGAAGTTCTTTAAAGATTTTGGATACTAACCCTTTATCTGATATGTCGTTTGCAAATATTTTTTCCCATTCTGTCAGTTGCCTTCTAGTTTTGCTGCTTGTTTCCTTTGCTGTGCAGAAGTTTTTTATTTTGATGAGGTCTCAGTAGTTCATTTTTGCTTTTGTTTCCCTTGCCTCTGGAGACGTGTTGAGTAAGAAGTTGCTGCAGCCAAGATCAAAGAGGTTTTTGCCTGCTTTCTCCTCGAGGATTTTGATGGATTCCTGTCTTACATTTAGGTCTTTCATCCATTTTGAGTTTATTTTTGTGTATGCTGTAAGAAAAGTGGTCCAGGTTCATTTTTCTGCATGTTGCCGTCCAGTTTTCCCAGCACCACTTGCTGAAGAGACTGTCTTTATTCCATTGGATATTCTTTCCTTCTTTGTCAAAGATTAGTTGGCCATACGTTTGTGGGTCCATTTCTGGGTTCTCTATTCTGTTCCATTGATCTGAGTGTCTGTTTTTGTGCCAGTACTATACTGTCTTGATGATTACAGCTTTGTGATACAGCTTAAAGTCCAGGATTGTGATGCTTCCTGCTTTGGTTTTCTTTTTCAAGATTGCTTTGGCTATTTGGAGTCTTTTCTGGTTCCATACAGATTTTAGGATTGTTTGTTCCAGCTCTGTGAAGAATGCTGGTGTTATTTTGAAAGGTATTGCATTGAATATGTAGATTACTTTGGTTAGTATTGACATTTTAACAATATTTGTTCTTCCTATCCAGGAGCATGGAATATTTTCCCATATTTTTGTGTCTTCTTCAATTTCTTTCATAAGCTTTCTATAGTTTTCAGTGTATAGATTTTTCACCTCATCAGTTAGATTTATTCCTAAGTATTTTATGGTTTTTGGTGCAACTGTAAATGGGATCTATTCCTTGATTTCTCTGTTGCGTCATTGTTGGTGTATAGGAATGCAACCGATTTCTGTGCATTGATGTTGTATCCTGACACTTTGCTGAATTCATGGATCAGTTCTAGCAGTTTTTTGGTGGAATCTTTTGGGTTTTCCATATAGAGTATCCTGTCATCTGCGAAGAGTGTGAGTTTGACCTCCTCCTGGATGATTTGGATGCCTTTTATTTCTTTGTGTTGTCTGATTGCAGAGGCTAAGACTTCCAATAGTATGTTGAATAATAGTGGCGAGATTGGACATCACTGTCTTGTTCCTGACCTTAGGGGGAAAGCTCTCAGTTTTTCCCCATTGAGGATGATATTAGCATTGGGTCTCTCATATATGGCTTTTATGATATCGAGGTATGATCTTTCTATCCCTGCTTTCTTGAGGGTTTTTATCAAAAAAGGATACTGCATTTTGTCAAATGGTTTATCTGCATCTATTGAGAGGATCATATGGTTCTTGTCCTTTCTTTTATTGATGTGATGAATCACATTGATTGTTTTGTAGATATTGAACCAGCCCTGCATCCCAGGTATAAATCCCACTTGGTCATGGTGAATAATTTTTTTAATGTACTGTTGGATCTAGTTGGCTAATATCTTATTGAGGATTTTTGCTTGCATGTTCATCAGGGAAATTGGTCTATAGTTCTCCTTTTTAGCGGGGTCTTTGGTTTTGGAATCAAGGTAATGCTGGCTTCATAGAAAGAGTTTGGAAAATTTCCCTCCATTCCTATTTTTTTTTGGAACAGCTTCAAGAGAATAGGTGTTAATTCTTCCTTAAATGTTTGGTAGAATTCCCCTGGAAAGCCATCTGTCCCTGGACTTTTGTTTTTTGGGAGATTTTTGATTAGTAATTTGATTTCTTTACTGGTTATGGGTCTGTTCAAATTTCCTATTTCTTCCCGTTTCAGTTTTGGTAGTGTATATGTTTCTAGGAATTTGTCCATTTCTTCCAGATTACCCATTTTATTGGCGTACAATTGCAAATAATATTATCTTATTATTGTTTTTATTTCTGCTGTGTTGGTTGTGATCTCTCCTCTTTCATTCTTGGTTTTATTTATTTGGATCCTTTCCTTTTTCTTTTTGATTAAACTGGCTAGGGGGGTTTATCAATTTTGTTAATTCTCTCAAAGAACCAGCTGCTGGTTTCATTGATCTGTTCTACTGTTTTTTGGGTTTTCGATAGCATTAATTTCTGCTCTAATCTTTATTATTTCCTGCCTTCGGCTGGTTTTGGGTTTATTTGTTGTTCTTTTCCCAGATCTTTAAGGTGTAAGCTTAGGTTGTGTATCTGAGACCTTTCCTACTTCTTTAGGAAGTCCTGGATTGCTATACACTTTCCTCTTATGACCACCTTTCCTGCATCCCAGAGGTTTTGGGTTGTGGTATTATCGTTTTCATTGGCTTCCATGTACTTTTTAATTTCCCCTTTAAATTCTTGGTTAGCCCATTCATTCTTTAGTAGGATGTTCTTTAGTCTCCAAGTATTTGTTCCCTTTCCAATTTTTTTTTCTTGTGGTTGGTTTTGAGTTTCATAGTGTTGTGGTCTGAAAATATACACGGTATGATCTTGATCTTTTTGTACTTGTAGAGGGCTGATTTGTGTCCCAGTATGTGGTCTATTCTGGAGAATGTTCCATGTGCACTGGAGAAGAATGTGAATTTTGCTGCTTTAGGATGACATGTTCTGAATGTATCTATTAAGTCCATCTGATCCAGTGTGTCATTCAAAGCCATTGTTTCCTTGTTGGTTTTCTGATTAGAGGATCTGTCCATTGTTGTAAGTGGGGTGTTGAAGTCCCCTACTATTATGGTATTATTGTCAATGAGTTTCTTTATGTTTGTGGTTAATTGATTTATACGTATGGGTGCTCTCACAGTTGAAGCATCAATGTTTACAATTGTTAGGTCTTCTTGGTGGATAGACCTCTTAATTATGATATAATGCCCTTCTTCATCTCTTGTTACAGTCTTTATTTTAAAGCCTAGATTGTCTGATAGAAGTATGGCTACTCTGGCTTTCTTTTGTTGACCATTAGCATGATATATGGTTCTCCATCCCCTCATTTTCAATATGAAGGTGGTTTAGGTCTAAAATGGGTCTCTTGTAAACAGCATATACGTGGATCTTTTTTCTTATCCATTCTGTTACCCTATGTCTTTTGATTGCAGCATTTAGTCCATTGACATTTAGAGTGAGTACTGAAAGATATGTATTTATTACCATTATGTTGCTTGTAGAGTTGGAGTTTCTGGTGGGGTTCTCTGGTCCTTTCTAGTCTTTGTTGTTTTTGGTCTTTGTTTGTTTGTTTGTTTGTTTGTTTTAGTCTTTTCTCTCCTCAGAGAGTCCCCCTTAAAATTTCTTGCAGGACTGGTTTAGTGGTCATGAAGTCCCTTAATTTTTGTTTGTCTGGGAAACTTTTTTTTTTTTCAACGTTTATTTATTTTTGGGACAGAGAGAGACAGAGCATGAACGGGGGAGGGGCAGAGAGAGAGGGAGACACAGAATCGGAAACAGGCTCCAGGCTCTGAGCCATCAGCCCAGAGCCCGACGCGGGGCTCGAACTCACGGACCGCGAGATCGTGACCTGGCTGAAGTCGGACGCTTAACCGACTGCGCCACCCAGGCGCCCCTGTCTGGGAAACTTTTAATCTCTCCTTCTATTTTGAATGACAGCCTTGCTGGATAAAGAATTCTTGGCTGCATATTTTTCTTATGCAGCACATTGAATATATCCTGCCACTCCTTTCTGGCCTGCCAAGTTTCTGTGGATAGGTCTGCTGCAAACCTGATCTGTCTTTCCTTGTAAGCTAAGGAGTTTTTTCCTTTGCCGTTTTCATGATTCTTTCCTTGCCTGGGTATTTTGTGAATTTGGCTATGATATGCCTTATTGATAGTCAGTTTTTGTTGAATCTAATGGGAGTCCTCTGCTTTCTGGATTTTGATGTCTGTGTCTTTCCCCAGGTTAGGAAAGTTTTCTGCTATTATTTGCTCACATAACCCTTCTACCCCTATTTCTTTCTCTTCCTCTTCTGGGACCCCTGTGATTCTGATGTTGTTCCTTTTTTAATGAGTCACTGATTTCTCTAATTCTTAAATTGTGCTCTTTTGCCCTAATATCCCTCTTTTTTTCTGCTTTAGTCTTCTTTTTTTCTGCTTCATTATTCTCCATAAGTTTGTCACTGATTCTCTGCTCTGCCTCATCCATCCTTGCCGCTGTGGCATCCATTAGAGATTGCCTCAGTTACAACATTTTTTATTTCATCCTGACTAGCTTTTACTTCTTTTATCTCCGCAGAGAGGGATTCTAATCTATTTTCGACTGCAGCTAGTATTCTTATTATCGTGATTCTAAATTCTGGTTCAGACATCTTGCTTGTATTTGTGTTGGTTAAGTCTCTGGCTGTTGTTTCTTCCTGTTCTTTCTTTTGGGGTGAATTCCTTCATTTCATCATTTTGAAGGGAGACAAGGAATTAATGAGGTAAAAAATTAAAATAATTAAATTAAAAAAGGAAGATTGAAATAAAAAATTAAAAACAACACACACACACAAATCAAATAAATGATGTCAGATCCTAGGTGTGTTTTTAAAAAAATTTTTTTAACATTTATTCATTTTTGAGAGTGATAGAGGCAGAGTGTGAGCAGGGGAGGGGCAGAGAGAGAGGGAGACACAGAATCAGAACCAGGCTCAAGGCTCTGAACTGTCAGCACAGGGCCTGATGTGGGGCTTGAACTCATGGACTGAGAGATCATGACCTGAGCTGAAGTCGGACGCTCAATCCACTGAGCCACCCAGGTGCCCCAGATCCTAAGTGTGTTTTTGTCTGGTTGTTGGAAGGGTCTTGATAGAGAAATGGAGAAAGAAAAAAAAAAAAAAAAGGAAATCATTTGAAAATTTGAAAAAACGAATACACTGAAATAGAATAAAATGAAATTATGTAAGTAAAATAGAAGTTGAAAAAATTTACACAAAAGTAAAAAAATAATAGAAAAAAATTAAAAATATTTTTAATAGAAATTGAAAATAAAAATAAATTTTTTCTCTTTCTGCATTTAAGAAAAAGAAAGGAGGGGCGCCTGGGTGGCGCAGTCGGTTAAACGTCCGACTTCAGCCAGGTCGTGATCTCGCGGTCCGTGAGTTCGAGCCCCGCGTCAGGCTCTGGGCTGATGGCTCAGAGCCTGGAGCCTGTTTCCGATTCTGTGTCTCCCTCTCTCTCTGCCCCTCCCCTGTTCATGCTCTGTCTCTCTCTGTCCCAAAAATAAATAAACGTTGAAAAAAAAAATTAAAAAAAAAAAAAAAAAAGAAAAAGAAAGGAAATGCAAAAGAGAAAATAATTGAATAGTTGGACCAGTGAACAGACTGAGAGACGATTGAAATTACTTCATTTTCACCTAGAAGTCAAACTTTGAAGCACTATATAGTCCGTAAACTAAGCAGCTGGAGAGATTTGTGTTCCTGAAGAGGAACGTTGGCCCAGTTGGACGGGACTTAGTGTAATGACTCTGCTGTCCACTAGATGGCACTGCTTAGCTACTGGGGTGGGTTGGTGTGGCGCTTGTAGGTGTGTATGCGCATGCATGGTAGCAGTGAAAATGGCGTCACCCAGCTACTCAGTCTCTAGTATCGGGACTCAGTTCTCCCCGATCAGCAATCGGGCACTGTTCTTCATCTCCGGCTTTTGTCCACTCCACGCTTTTACACTGTCAGTGACCGAGCCCCAGGCAACACCTCCCTCTTTAGTTTTATCTCAGATGCGGCTGTTATTTCCCAACCCCTCACTTCTGAGGGACTGCGGCTTTGACCCATTCTGCCCCTCTGCAGGAGAGTCACACTGAGCAGTGGCTGGGTGCTGGCCGCACCCAGGATTGTTCGTGGGATCGTGCTGCTGCCGAAGCCCAGAGACCGTGGCCAGTTGCCAGCCCGCCCCAGAAAGAGTTCACACGATCATGTAGCAGCAGCACTTCAGGGATTATGGAAAATCACAACACGCATTTGGCACCAGGCTTCACCCCCAATGACCTTGTTCCAGCACCAGTGAATGTGGTTGTTCTCCTGGGTCCACTGGGGCACACAGCCTCTACCAGATGTCCTCCAGAGAGGGAAACCGCCTCTCCCCTGTGGCCCAAAGACCCCCAGACTTCGCTCTGCTCCTGGGGATTCACCCTTCTCACCAGAGCACCGCCAGGTATCGAGCTGCAGAGTTTCAGACTCTGCATTCCCCGTTTATAGTCTTAATGGAATTTAAACCCTCTCCTTTCTCCCTTTTTGGTTCAGTCCCTGCAGCTGTTTCCACTTTTCCACTTTCTCTCCAGCTGCTTTTGGGGGGATGCTTTCCCATATTCTCCCCCGATCTCCGTCCTCTCTCCACAAGCAAAAACAGCTCCCTGCCCCCAGCAGCTTCTCTCTCCCCCAGTTCACCTCTCTGAGCCGTGTACTTGCTGAGTTCTGTGGTTCAGGTTGTGCAGATTGTTGTGTTAATTAATCCTCAAATCAGTTTTCTAGGTGTGCAAGATGGTTTAGTGTTGATCTGGCTGTATCTCTTGGACAAGAGATGCAAAAAAAGCTTCCATGCTGTTCTGCCATCTTGGTCCCCCACCCCCCTCTTTTTTTAAATTTTAAAGAGAAAGACAGCACACTAGCTGGGGAGAGGGGCAGAGGGAGAGAGAGAGAGAGAAGGAGAGAGAGAGAGAGAGAGAGGATCTTAAGCAGGCTCCACATGTGGAGCCCGATGCAGTGCTTGATCCCATGACTCTGGGATCATGACCTGAGCCAACATCAAGAGTCAGACGCTCAACTGACTGAGCCAGCCAGGCGCCCCATGCAACTGTGTGCTTAACGTCTTGAAGAACTGCCAAGCTGCTCTGCAAAACAGCCTCTCCATTTCCCACTCATACCAGCAACGCATGAAGGCTCCAATTTCTTTATATTCTTGCCAACACTTTTTACTAAGTTAAAAAAATTATTATTATTTTAATTCTAGTGTAGTTAACATACAATGTTATATTAGTTTCAGGGGTACAATATAGTAACTGAGTCCTCATAATGGTAAGTGTACTATTTTTTTTTTTAAGTTTACTTGTTTTGAGAGAGTGTGAGAAAGAGCGCAAGTGGAGGAAAGGCACAGGGAGACGGAGAGAGAGAACCTTAATAGGTTCTGTGCTGACAGCGTGGGGCTCAATCTCACAAACTGTGAGATCATGACCTGAGCTGAAACCAAGAGTTGGACAATAAGTGTGCTCTTAATCCCCATCATCTATTTTACTCATCCTTCCACCTGCCTCCCCTCTGTAACCCTCTGTTCTCTATGGTTAAGAGGTTAACCTTCTGTTTTTTGGTTTGTCTCTTTCCCCCCCCTCTTTTGTTAATTTTGCTTCTTAAATTCCACATATGAGTGAAATCATATGGTACTCGTCTTTCTCTGACTTATTTTGCTTAGCATAATACACTCTAGCTTGCGAATGTATATGTTCCCAACCACAGAGGTCTAAGGTATGTAACAGGGAGTCACTTAGCACGTCTGACTCCATATTGCTTTTATTTCTCTTGCTGCTGTGAAACTGTATAGCTAGGAAACCTTTGCTTAGCTCTGCACATAAGCTTGTTACAGCTGAGTGGTAAAAACTGCTCTTTTTCCAAAACCTACCTCACCCAAGGAGATAAAGAAGGACATACAGAAATGACTATACTATGTTTATTTGCTAGAACGACAAGATCAGATTCCTGTATGCAGAGGTCAACTGACCAAGGACAAATAATTTACATGATCTTCCTCTTGTGTTATAGATATCTGTCACCTTTTGACTCCAAGCCCTTCCCACTTCCCCCTTCTGCTAACATAAAAGAAGCTCAAATTTCACGCTGAGGGGAGGTGAGTCTTTAGAACAGTTGTCCACCATCTCCTTGGTTTGCTGATTTTCTGAATAAAGTCATTTTCCTGCTCCCCTGCCCCTGGTATCTTGCCTGTTGACATTTGAGCTTATCCGTTGAGAGCAGTAAGAGTTTAGATTTGATTACAGAGAAACAAACAGAATATTGACAGAATTGGACCAATTGGCAATCCGAATCATAATGTAAGATGTTTTAAAGGTTTTTTTTTTTAACATTTATTTTTGAGAGACAGAGAGAGACAGAGCATGAGCAGGGGAGGGGCAGAGAGAGAGAGAGAGAGAGGGAGACACAGAATCTGAAGCAGGCCTACTGAGCCACTCAGGTGCCCCATAATGTAAGATTTTTAATATAACTTTATGAGAAACTGAGAGATCAAAAAGACAAAAACTCTAAATATATGCATACATACATGTATCCATGTATATGGATATTTTATTTTACATATATACATGTATCCAAAAATAGACATGTTGGTTATTCTAAAGCCACTTGGATTGGAAGGTAATACAACCTCTCATCTGAGTGCCATGCCCACATGTTGAACTATCTATTGAACATACCCACTCACATGTTTTGGACAAGCCAGGTCTTTCCTTCTCATTCTTATATGTATTAGTGAATGATACATCCACCTACTTAACCAAGCTCACCTGGGAGGCATCCATACCTCCTAATGCATATCGCCATCATCCTATTTACAAATCCTTTTAATTTTATCTCAAAAGATGTCCCTACTGTGTTCACTTCTCTCTTTTCTACCACCCCTCTCCAGCCCATGCTATGGTCATTCTGCACTTGGGTGTCTACCAGAGCTCTCAACTGGTCTCCCTCACTCTACCTGTGGTCTGATTTAGTTTACTCTCTATAGAAATCAGAGTGAGTATTTTTTAAAAAATTTTTATTTGTTTTTGAGAGAGAGAGAGAGAGAGAGAGAGAGAGAGAGAGAGAGAGAGAGAGAGTAGGGGAGGGGCAGAGAGAGAGGGGGGAACAGAGGATCCCAAATGGATTCTGAGATGACAGCAGAGAGTCTGATATGGGGCTCAAACTCAAGAACTGTGAGATCATGACTTGAGCCGAAGTCAGATGCTTCACTGACTGAGCCATCCAGGTGCCCCAGAAATCAGAGTGATTAAAAAAAAAGAAAATATTTGAAAATAGGTTCATACTCAGGGCGCCTGAGTGGCTCAGTCGGTTGAGCCTCTTTCGGCTCAGATCATGATCTCATGGTTCATGGGTTTGAGCCCCGTATTGGGCTTTGTGCTGATGGCTCAGAGTCTGGAGCCTGCTTCGGATTCTGTGTCTCTCTTTCTCTGATCCTCCCATGTGCACTTTCTGTCTGTCTGTCTGTCTGTCTCTCTCAAAAATAAACAGCAGCAACAACAACAAAATAAAATAGGTTCATACAGCATCGTAAGAATAGTATGGAGAAGTGTCTTACACTCTTTGTTTAGATATCCTACTCAAATTCTGCCAATTGTTCCAGTATCCTCCTTTTTAATAGAAAGGATCACTCTAGGAGCATGTGTTACATCTAATTGTCATGCCACTCTGGTCTTCTCCAGTCTGAAACAGTTTCTTGGCATTTCTTGACTTTTGTGAAGTTTCGTATAATGTCCCTCAATTTGAATTATACCAATGTTTCCTCATGATTAAGTGTAGGTCATGAATTTTGACCAGAATATTCCAGATACTGTGTTTTTGCCATTGCATCGTATTGAGTGGTTCACAATGTCTATCTGTCCCATTATTGGCAGTGGTGATTGTAGTCACTTGACTAAGATGGTGTCTGCCCCGTTTCTTTATTGTAAAACTGTTCTTTTGCCTTTGTTATTAAATATTTTGTGAGGGGGATCTTCAGAGATCATGCAAAAATTAAATTGCTCATTGCACTTGTGACGGTGATTCCCTCATCTGTCATCTTTTGGCCCGTATTCAGATGTGGGGGTGTGGATGTCATGACCATAACTCTTAACAACTAGATTTTATGCAGCGTTCCGTGATCCTGGCCCTATCAAATCCTTTCCTTTAGGAGCTCTTGGCACTATTTTCTTTCTTTCTTTCTTTCTTTCTTTCTTTCTTTCTTTCTTTCTTTCTTTCATTGAGATATAATTGACATTTAACACTGTATGAGTTTAAGGCATACAACATGATGATCTGATACGTTCACATATTGCAATATGGTTATTGTTGACTATAATCACTACGCTGTGCATTAGATCTCCAGGACTTACTGATCTATTATTTGAGTGTTTGTATCATTAAATAAAAATCTCCCTAATTTCCCCAGCCCCTAGCCCTGGAAACCACCATTATACTCTTTGTATTTAAGAGTTTGGCTTTTTAAGATTCTATGTATAGGTGATATTATATAGCATTTGTTTTCCTCTGTCTGTCTGATTTATTTCACTTAGCATAATGCCCTCAAAGTCTATCCATGTTATTGCAAGTGGGGAGATTTCCTTCTTTTTCATGGCTGAATGATAGTCCATTATATATGTGTATAATGGAGTATTTTATTTATTTTTTTCAAATTTTTACTTAAATCCTAGTTAGTTAATATAATAGTGTAATATTGGTTTCAAGAGTAGAATTTAGTGATTAAGAGTCTCTTGATAAAGAAGATATGGTGTATATATACAATGGAATATTACTCAGCTATCAAAAAGAATGAAATCTTGCCATTTGCAATGACATGGATGGAGCTAGAGTGTATTATGCTAAGAGAAATAAGTCAGTCAGGAAAGGCAAATACCATATGATTTCACTCACGTGGAATTTAAACAACAAATCAGATGAACATAGAGAAAAAAAAAGAGAGGGAATCAAACCATAAGAGAACAAACTGAGGGTTGATGGAGGGGAGGTGGGCAGGTGATGGGTTGAATGGTTGATGGGTACTAAGGAGGGCACTTGTTGTGTTGAGCACGGGGTGTTATATGTAAGTGATGAATCACTAAATTATACTTCCAAAACCAATGCTACACTATATGTTAATAAACTAGAATTTAAATAAAACATTGAAAAAAAATTGAAAAAAAGTCTCTTTTGGTTTACTTCCAAAATTTTTTTCTTGTGGTTGACTTCAAGTTTCATAGTGTTATGGTCTGAAAATACACATGTTTTGATCTCAACCTTTCATACATGTTGAGGCTTGATTTGTGACCCAGTTTGTGCTGTATTCTGGAGAATGTTCCATGTACATTGAAAAAGAGTGTGTTTTCTGCTGTTTTAGGATGAAATGTTCTGAATATGTCTCTTAAGTCCATCTGGTCCAGTGTGTCATTCAAAGCCATTGTTTCCTTGTTTATTTTCTGCTTAGATGATCTGTCCATTGTTGTTAGTGAGATGTTAAAGTTCCCTACTATTAATTTATCATTATCAATAAATTTCTTTATGTTTGTGGTTAATTGATTTATCTATTTGGGTGTTTCAAGTTGGGGGCATAAATATTTACAATTGTTACATTTTTCTTGTTGGATAGACCCCTTAGTTATGATATATTACCCTTCTTCATTTCATATTACAGTATTTAGTTTAAAATCTAGTTTGCCTGATATAAGTATGACTACTCTGGCTTTCTTTTGAAGTCAATTAGCATGATAGATGGTTCTCTATCCCCTCACTTTCAATCTGGGGATGTCTTTAGGTCTAAAATGAGTCTTTTGTAGGCAGTATATGGATGGGTCTTTTTTTAATTATTAATCCATTCTGATACCCTATGTCTTTTGATTGGAGCATTTAGTCCATTTACATTCAGTGATTATCGATAGATATGAATTTAATGCCACTGTATTACCTGTGAAGTTGTTGTTTCTGGAGAGTTTCTCTATTCCTTTCTTTGTTTTTTAATGTTTATTTATTTATTTTTGAGATAGAATGCACAGAGGAGGGGTAGAGAGAGAGAGGGAGACAGAAAATCCAAAGCAGGCTCCACATTTTGGGGAGCTGGTATCAAAACTCCAGTTTTTGGGGACCTGGCACAGTATGAACTTGGTGCTGATCTTCAGGGGAGGGTCTTGCCATGCTCATGCACCCATTAACTGCTTCTTTTGCTGTTTGCTATAATCTTGTAGGTCTTGTTGATGCAAATCTCACTGTCTTTCAGAATTAGTGTTCTGGGGGCCCATTCCTTAGGTGGGGCACTAAATTTGGATTTGAAACACTTTGCTCCTCAAAAGGCTGGGAGTTGGGAGTTCCTTCCTGATTGTATGGCACTGTGCTAGGGGTGGGATTTGTTTGTTTGTTTGTTTGTTTGTTTATTTATTTATTTATTTATTTATTTATTTATTTATTATTTTAGTGGTGGCATTATGATGAGAGTGTCTCAGGCTTTTCTACCTGTTTCAATATGAGTATGTTCTCATTTGCCCAGTGTGTAGGAATCACTCAGCTAGTTTCTGGATTTTTTTTCAGTAGTAATTGTTCCATGTGTAGCTGTACATTCAGTGTTCAAGGTGGGAGGGGAGTTCAGGAGAATCCTATATTGCCATCTTGGTTGATCCCCTATCTCCTCCTCTTTAAAAGGACACTATTGCTGGATATAGGATTCTTGGTTGATGGTTTTTTTCTTCTGGCATTCTTACTGTATTAGCCCACTGCCTACTGGCTTCTAAAGTTTCTGATGAGAAATCTGTTGTTATCTTAATGAAGATCCCTTGTATGTGATGTGTCACTTTTCTCTTGCTGCTTTAAAGATTCTCTCTTTGTCTTTAGCTTTTGAAAGTTTGATTATAATGTGTCTCAGTGTGCATTTCTTTGAGTTCATCTTATTTGTAGTTTGTTGAACTTCTTGGATATTTATAATCCTATCTTTCATCAAATTTGGGAAGTTTTCAGTCATTATTTCTTCAAACAGTATCTCTGGCCTTCTCCCTTCTTCTTCTTTTTCTTCTTCTTCTTTCTTCTTCTTCTTCTCCTCCTCCTTCTCCCCCTCTTCCTCCTCCTCCTTCTCCTTCTTCCTCCCCCTCCTCCTTCTTCTTCTTCTTCTTCTTCTTCTCCCATGATGCATATCTTGGTTTGTTTAATGGTGTCCAAACATCTCTAAGGTTTTGTTCGCTTTTGTCAACCTTTTTTCTTTCTCCTCTTTAGACTTGATAATTTCCATGGTTCTATCTTCATGTTTATTTCTTTTTTTCTTCTGTCTTCTTCAATCTGCCTTTGAATCCCTCTACTGAAAATTTCATTTCAGTTATTGTACTTTTCAGCTTCAGCATTTCTTTTAAGTTTTTTTTTTTAAAGATTTAAAAAAATATAGGGACGCCTGGGTGGCTCAGTTGGTTGAGCGTCCAACTTTGGCTCAGGTTATGATCTCACAGTTCATGGGTTCAAGCCCCGCATTGTGCTCTGTGCTGACAGCTCGAGTCTGGAGCCTGCTTTAGATTCTGTGTCTCCCTTTCTCTCTGCCCCTCCCCTGCTTGTGCTCTCTCTCTCTCAAAAATAAACAGTTTAAAAAAAGATTTAAAAAATCTCATTAATATTTCTGTTTTGTTCATACATTATTTTCTTGATTTTATCCATGTTATTTCTTTGAGCATCTTTAAGACAGTTGTTTTAAAATCTTTGTCTAGCAGATCTGCCATCAGATCTTTCGGGGGGGGCAGTTTCTGTTTGTTTGTTTGTTTATTTATTTACTTAAAGTTTACTTATTTCGAGATGGGGAGGGGCAGAGAGAGAGGGAGAGAGAGAGTCCCAGTCAGTGCAGAGCTTGGCGTGGGACTCAGTCTCAGGAAGTGTGAGGTTATGACCCGAGCTGAAACCTAGAGTCGGACGATTAACTGACTGAGCCACCCAGGTGCCCCTGATTTATTTATTTTGACTTGAATGGGCCATACTTTTGTGTTTCTTTGTATGCTTTGTGATTTCTTTTTGGTGGAGACTGGACATTTGAACCTAATAATGTGGTTAACTCTGGAAATCAGATTCTCTTGCTTTCCCAGGGTATGTTGTTTTATTTTGCTCTTGTTTTTGTGAGGTTTTATTTGCTTTTTGGATTGCTTAGTTGTCTCTGTGCTGAGGAACAGTCTTAAATGTACACTTAAGGTGTTCTCATATCTTTTCCTAGGTGTGTATGGTCACTTTCTAATTTTCCCTGTACATACAGTTGTTTTGAACATCCTAGTCTTTAATGTCTGGCTCCCAAAAAGAAAAAGAGGAAAATAAAGGGAGAGAAAAAAGGCACTGGCCCTTTAAACACTTGGAAGTCACTTTAGCATGAGAGGGAGGGGCTTGCAACAATGAGGGGAGGTGCTTCTTTGTGTGCACTCTGATCAGAGGCAGCAATCAGTGATCAGAGCATGGATCCCTGACATTTGGAAGAGGGGATCCTTTTTTGCTTACCCTGGCTGCTGTAAGCTGTGTTTAAGTTGCTCCAGGAACATGTGCACAGCTGCCTGCCATAAGGCAGGATGAGGGTGGAGAATGTGTAGCTACTAGTATGCTAAGAACTGAAATTGATTAAAATTAATTGCAATTACCATCTAAGCCTTCCTGTGGAAGTTGCAAACCTCAGTAGACTCCAGTTCTGAATATAGTTCCATCAGACATATTTTGTAAGTGCCATTGTTGTCTAGGCAGGGAGACAGATTCCTGGTGTTTCCTGCTCGGCCATATCGCCCTACCTTAATTTTCATATTTTAAAATTTCTTTATTCTTTTCTGGCATTTCAGAGGGCTCCTTGACCTAATCTTCTACCATCACTAATTCGTACTTTGGCTGTATCCTTTATTTGTATCTCGAGTTACTGTGTCATTTAGGTCACCTTTTCTATTTTCCAAATCCTATTATTTTTTATTGGTTCTTCTTTGATAATATATGTTCCTGCTTTAACCTACCCATATCCATTCTTACCTAGTTGAGAATATTAATTATGTCTATTTCATTTATCCCTTCAATTAATTCTGGGTTATTTAATATTGGTTATTTAGCTTGTTTCTCTTCGTTTACATATTTGTGACAAATTTTGTTTGTGATCATTTGTGGAAATATGAGCCGGTTTTGCTTTTATTGTGTGTGTTAACCTTAAAACTAAAAACTACCAATTATTTTACCAGCAAAATATGGGTTTATTGGGGGGACAAAAGAGAATTGTAATCTGGACAAACAAGCTGTGGCCAAACTGTAGGCAAGTTTGAGGAACAAAGGAGAGGTACACTTTTTTAATGAGAAAAGGAGTAGGTTCGGAGGGCTGTTATAAACTAAAAGTGCATTGGAGTATAGTGGGAGTTCAAAGTATGGTGGCTTCTCATTGGCTGAGCTCTTGCCCAAAGGGATGAGGGAAGTATTTCTTCCTGAGGCAGGAAGAGTAGAGTAGTATCCACATGCAAGGTCAAGTCTGTCTCTTCCTGCTTGGTCTACAATTGACTAGGAGAGGTAGAGCTCCCCCTGCTGACACCTCCCAACTCCATTTTAGTGAGGCTTCCTGTTATAATTTTCATATGTATGTGGTGGATGGGTGGTTGGTGGGGTAACTTGCACTTCTCTTGGTTGATTCAAAGTAGGTGGTGGAGAATTCCAGTCAAAACTCCACAATAATACAATCTGGTCTTACACTCATTTGCTACTTCTTTTTTTTTTTTTTTAATTTTTTTTCAATGTTTTTTATTTATTTTTGGGACAGAGAGAGACAGAGCATGAACGGGGGAGGGGCAGAGAGAGAGGGAGACACAGAATCGGAAACAGGCTCCAGGCTCCGAGCCATCAGCCCAGAGCCCGATGCGGGGCTCGAACTCACGGACCGCGAGATCGTGACCTGGCTGAAGTCGGACGCTTAACCGACTGCGCCACCCAGGCGCCCCTCATTTGCTACTTCCTAAATAACACTTTCCCTCTGTCTCCCTCCCTGCTTAGGGAGCATTTCTACGTTTCTGCCCTAGATGTGTTTTCTATGGCAATTTTTTTTTCTCTTTGGTTTAGCCATTATCCCTCAGTGTGTATAGGAAGAAGGATAAACAATAAACTCTGTGTCTGCCTAGTCCAATTGCACCTGTTTTTATATACTTCTTACTATAGCTGTGCTCTGGAACTGCCACTTTGTTATAGCAGTTGCACTTGTAGTATCTTGTGGATGTGGATGGTGATAGATCCAGATTTTTGTGGTGGGGAGAATAATATAACTCAAAAGCTTCCATCCAACTCCTTCTTTTACCATTGGTGCCCAGCAATCTGTCTTGGGCATCTATTTCTTTTCTCACCAAGATAACACTGCCCTCTTTCCTCAAAAAATTCTTAGTCTTGGGGCACCTGGGTGGCTCAGTTACTTAAGCAACCAACTCTTGATTTAGGCTCAGGTCATGAACATGCAGTTTGTAGATCTGGGCCCCATGCCAGGCTCCACACTGACAATGTGGGGTTTGCTTGGGATTCTCTCTCTCTTGGTCTATCTCTCTGTCTCTCTCTCAAAACAAATAAATAAACTTAAAAAATTCTTAGTCTTGACTTTAGTTATTCATATCCATATGCCTTCTTTGTACTTGTCCAGCATTTCCAGGATTTGGTTAGCAGAAGAAGCAAACAGGCTGGGGGAATATGTTATTTTGTCTGAAAGACTGTCTATTTCTGGGACACCCAGCTTCGTGACTTGCAAAAGGAAAATCTCAGAACTTCCACTTATGTGAACCAGTCAGGTTAGCCTAGTTCCTATTATTTCAGAGTGCACAGCATGTCTCCAACAGCTTATTTGGCTTAAGAATAATTTGTAATTCCCAGGTCTTCACCAAAATTGAAACATGCCAGAATTTGGGCTTCACCTGTTCAGAGTAAACTCTCTTTGGATGAAGGCCTAATTTTAAAGTAATCAGAGCTCTTGCAGAAAATGGTCTCAATTTGGGGGATTAATTTTATTATTTTTAAGACTGAGAAAAGACCAGGCTTGCATGTCTGGTTACAGGATCTCACTGGTTTATGATGTCTCTGATGTTGGCCCTTGCTACTAATAGTCCAGGATGCATTCTCAGGTAAGGGATTGGACTTGGTCAATAAGAGGGACAGGGAAGGTGTGCAGGACAGGGATGTTTGGATAAATTCAGAGATAAGATGGTCAAGCTGAGTGTCCTACAGCTGGGAAGATCATGGCCATGTCGAACATTGTAGCATTATATTCAGACACTTGGCAGCTAGTGTCTGGGTGATTATTTTCTTGGTAGTAAAACACAGTCATTGATTGAAATTGAGTTATTTTGCCAGAATGACTAAGAACAGCCAAGTCAAATTTCAATGACTGAGATACTAAACAGTGTCTAAATAACTACTTATTAATAGGGATCAAGTCAGGAGGCTACTTAAGCTAACTGGGGCTCCTGACTTGGTGTACATGAATCAGGAAGTGTCACAAAGAAACATTTGTCATGTGAGGCTCAGGGCTCATTCTGCTCATTTTGGTTTCATGGGCAAAAAGGAGCACAAGTTAGGTACTTTGCTTCTACTAACTAGTTCAACCTGAGAAGGGAGGTGATATAAACCTCTACAGATCTGGTTTGTCACACCTGAAACATTGTGTGCATGTATAAGAAATGGTTCAATGGGGAGAGGGCAGCTAAGGATGGAACCAGCTCTGGATAAGGTGGGAGAGAGACATTTCAGAGAGCAGGGAAAACTGACACAAAGTTGCTTTCATTTTAATGGTCATACAGTTATTTCTCAAGAAAGATAAAACTAAAGTCAGGAAAATAGCAAACAGATGGAAGTTTCCAGGATTATGGAAATATTACAAAGATCTTAAAATTGGTTTGAATTTTCTTACAGCTATGTTTCAGAATGATGTATCAACTCTTGACTTTTTTTACTTGGTTTCCCTGTCTAAGAAAAAACAAACAAACAAACAAACAAACACAACAAAAATCTGCGTTATAGGTTTTGAAAAGTCTCCCTCGATTAATTTAAGTCATTTTTATCCCAGGGGAAGTCCTGAGGATGCCATATCTTTCAATGTCCCCCCCTGTTCCATTGATTGATCTCTTACTCTTTCATTCCCTTAAAACTTAGTCATTGTCTACTGTGTGCCAGGCATTGCAAAAATTCACTAGGAATATTAAATAAATAAAACAAAATTTCCGTTTTTGAGTCACACCCAAGGTTACTTTCCAACTCACTCTCCTAGAAATCAGCCATACCATAGCCTTGTTAGCCTCCATAGACCTTCTTCTAGTTCCAATGACTGGGGAATGGTCAAATTTGGGCTGAGAGCTTAGTTGTATAAAACAGGATATTGCTATGGAGAGATCACAGGTCTAGGATCACAAGGATTGGGTTTGGGTGAACCTGTGCATGTAAAATGGTCAAGCTGTAGGTGACCATCAAATCTGGTTAGAAACCTTGGTATGTCATTTAATGTGAACTTGGGCCAGTTAGTTACCTCTACTGGAGTTGGTTTCTTAATCTGCCACTTTAATAATACAAATCTACCTTAGGGTGATTTTAATTTTAAATTGTATCAATACATGTAAATTGCTTAGGGCAGCACCTGGCACACGGTAATTATCTGATAACTGGTGACTACTATTTTTCCTCTGGACTTTTGATTTCCTAACTGAAAAATGACAAATGATCCTGAGATCCAACCCAACTATTAAACTTTTTGGTTAGGACAGTCCTCCCTCTTCCCATCCCAACCAGGGATCCTAGGATCTCAGAGCCTCTCCTTTTCCTCTCCCCCAAGGACCAAGGGCAAGATGGGACTCCTTACTTTATTCTGTATTCTTCAACACAGGCTATGTCACATTCTAATTTAAGCTTGTAGTTGTTAAGGTTGCCATTACAGCCAGTGAAGATAAAACTTTCACATCTTTTGGAGGTTTGGTTGTAGAAAAATCTAAAGTGAATTTCAAAACAGCTGCCAGGATTCATATCCATTTTGCAGGGATCTGCATGAGAGGTTCCCATTGAGTTAGGGGGAATTAGTTAGGACTCAGCAGGAGATCTTGCCTTCCAGGGCCCTTAGAAATTCCTCATGTTCGTTTGGAAATGGGTGGTAAGTGATTGAGTGACTTGACCAAGAGCCCACATTTGCTAAGTGGCTGGGCCAGAGTTTGGGGTGTCTGACTTGCAGGATAGACTCTGCCACCTTCCCATGCTCCAGAAGCACCAAGCCTGTACTCATGATCTGTGGAAGAAAGCTTCATTATCTTTCACATCTACATTGTGAGCTTATTAAAACAGGGGCCATGTGTTCAAGTGTTCTCTATGCACTGGGAGCCAAGATATTGAAAATGCCTGTTTTCTCAGTATCCAACCCCCTTTATTCTCATCTCAATATGTACTCTTGAATGGTCTGAGATCTTTGAAATTTGTCATAAAACCCCTAATTCAAAATACTTTTGGTCCTTTGGACACCCTTCAAAAGACGGCCCTATCTGGAAGGGTGTTATTTGCATCATAGTTTTTTTTTTTTTCTCACCAGACATCCACAAGACCCCTAGATTAAGCAATTCCCAGAGTCAAAGGATTAAGAATCTATGGGTAATAACACAAAAGGAGAACCTTCATGGACCAGCTGTATATCACATTTTCTTTTTTACCACTTTCTCCCTCATTCATAGTTGGTCTTTGGATTTATTTTCTGCTTCAGGTTCATACCTTTGAGGTCTCCACATATCATTTCAGCAAGTCTAGCAACACCACCCATTAATGGGGTAGTCAGCAAGAAGAAGATGAAGAGACCTAGAAGAAATCCCAACTCAGCAGGCTTCATGATGCAGCAGGCAGCAAGTAGAAGAGTCTTAGCGTCAACTGATGTTATATTTTGGCCTTGATACTTGAGAGGGCTGAGCCCGCTTACCCCAAGGGCCAGGACTGGGCATTACTAGGTGTTGAGTTGAACAGTGAATGCTTGGGTACTCAGCCATGAAGCTGAAGGTCCCAAGCTGATTAGACCCCTGATAGTGAGTCCCATGTTCATCTAGAAACTATAGAAACTAAAGCTTCAGAGCTGCTAACATAAGTTTAATCATGGAGAATAGAATAATTAGGGCAAAAATTAAAAAAAGCTTACTTCCTTTCTTCTCTTCAGCCTTCCACAATAAGGAAGAGACTGATCCTGGTGAAACAGGAAGAATGTAATAAAAACAATAATAGTAATGATAGTAACTAACCTCTATGGTACTTCCTATATGCTAGGCTCTATCTATCTATCTATCTATCTACACAAAATCATTAAATTTCAAAAAAATCACAGGCACCCTGTGAGTTTCATGCAATTATTACCATCATAGATGAAGAAATTGAGGCCGAGGTTAAGTTATATGTGTAAGGTCACCCATCGATTATGTAAGTGGAATCAAAATTTGAACTCACTTTACCTAGGAATATGGGACAAATTTATTTTTTCTTAGTTTTGTTTTCTTGTAAGACTTTTGAAATTTTGACTTTCACATTTATACTCTTCTTTATCCATTTCAAATTAAGTTTCATGAGTGGTGTAAGATAGGGGTCCAATTTCATTGTTTTGTATGTGAATATGTAGTTTTTCCAGCATCATTTATTAAAGTGACTATCCTTTTCCCATTGTGTATTCTTGGTTCCCTCGTGAAATACTGGCTAACCATATATGCATGGGTTTATTTTTGGGCTTTTGGTTCTGTTTCATTGGTCTATGGGTCTGTTTCTTTTTAAATGTTTATTTTATTTTTGAGAGAGATAGAGAGCAAGCAGGGGAGGAGCAGAGAGAGAGGGAGACAGAGGATCCGAAGTGGGTTCTGCACTGATAGCAGAGAGCCTGATGTAGGGCTTGAACTCATGAACTGGGAGATCATGACCTGAGCTTAAGTCAAACGCTCAACTGACTGAGCCAGGCACCCTGTGGGTCTGTTTTTATGCAAATACAATAATGTTTTGATTACTGTAGCTTAAAATTTTTTTTTAATGTTTATTTATTTTTGGGAGAGAGAGAGAAAGACAGAGTGTGAGCAGGGGAGGGGCAGAGAGACCGGGAGACACAGAATCCGAAGCAGGCTACAGGCTCTGAGCTCTCAGCACAGAGCCGACGCGGGGCTCGAACCCAGGAGCCGCGAGATCATGACCTGAGACAAAGTTGGACACTTAACTGACTGAGCCACTCAGGAACCCCTGATTACTGTAGCTTTTTAAAAAAAGTTAATTTATTTGTTTTGAGAGAGAGAGAGAGAGAGAGAGCGAGTGAGCAAGCAGTGGAGAAGCAGAGATAGAATTCCAAGCAGGTTCCGTGCTGTCAGTGCACAGAGCCCGACATGGGGCTTGATCTCATGGACTGTGAGATCAAGACCTGAGCTGAAATCAACAGTCAGACACTTAACCAACTGAGCCACCCAGGCACCCGGGATTATTGTAGCTTTTAAATGTAGTTTGAAATCAGGAAATGTGGTGCCTCCAGCTTTGTTTATCTTTCTCAAGTTACTTTGGCTATTTGGGGTCTTTTGTGGTCCATACAAATTTTAGGATTGTTTTTTCTATTATGCCTTTGGAATTTTGATAGGGATTGCATGGAATCTATAAATCCCTTTGGTTAGTATAAGGGAAAAATACACTCCTCCTGTGTGTCGTTTACTCTCCTGACTGTACAATAACACTGCCTCACTTCTGAGACCAGGTGTGAGTGTGTGTGTGTTTCCACACATCAAGCAATTCTGTAACACCAGCTGGGTGCCCTACAATTTAACTAAATTCTCACACTATTTACCTGGAAATATCATCAGATCCCACAGATAAGGGCTCAGTCTGACAAGACCGCACCCCTCTACTCACATGAGATACCAATGACAAGTCCATGTTGTTAAGGGTACTTCTGACCAACCAGTTATAAATTGGACGTTCCCATGATCCCCTCCTTGGGTTTGAGCAATTTGCTAGAGCAGTTCTCAAAATTCAGGGAAAACAGTTTACTTATTGTGTTACTGATTTATTATAAAAGGCTACAACAAGTTTTGTGGAGCGTGAAACCTGTATAATCTTGGGACCTTATTTTAGAAAATAATGCAATGGGGGCGCCTGGGTGGCTCAGTCAGCTGAGCTTCCAACTTTGGCTCAGGTCATGATCTCGCGATTCGTGAGTTCGAGCCCTGTGTTGGCTCTGTGCTGACAGCTCAGAGCTTGGAGCCTGCTTCTGATTCTGTGTCTTCCTCTCTCTGTCTGCCCCTCCCCTGCTTGTGCTCTGTCTCTCTCTGTCTCTCAAAAAATAAAATAAAATGTTAAAAAAATTAAAAAAAAAAAAGAAAGATAATGCAATGGAACAATACAAAACTACAGATAAAAAATTAGGTAGGTAAGTGAATATGTACTTGGAATGAAAAAAGAAATTACAAAAAAATCACATGTTTCCCAAAGCTTATAAATATATCAAACATCATGAATCCTAGAAAAATAACATTTCATTACCATTATTTAAAATATCTTTATAATACCCTTTTCCTATATTTTGTGGCTGATTATTCTTTGGTCACCTTTTATTATGACAGTGATTCTGTAATATCTTATTTCTATAGGGAGAACAGAAAGATAATTCAGTCTTTTCTCTAGCATGGTTGATCAAAAATTTAAAGTTATAGTCCTGAGAGCTAATACATAGCATAGTGGTTATAGTCAACAATACTGTATTATAATCTTCAAAGTTGCTAAGAGACTAGATTGTAATCATTCTCCACAAAAAAGAAATAACAATTATGTGACTTGATAGAGGTGTTAGCTAATGCTACAGTGGTAATTATATTGTACTATATATAAATTTATCAAATCAACAGGTTGTATACCTTAAATGTACACAATGTCACATCTCAATTATATCTCAATAAAAAAATAAGTTACTGATTATTTGGGAAAAATCCTTTCCAGATTGATAACACTGGCAAAGCCACATCTGTAACTTTCTTCATAGTTTCTGGTTCAGGTGGTGCTACATGCCTGGGGCAAGCCCTCGGAGAATTCTAGCTCTTTGATCTGGATCCAATGGACTCTCATTGCAGCCTAATAGCCACTGATCCAGCTCCACCAAGTCCTCACCACCCTCACTGTGCCTGTCCTGGGTTCATGATATGGCCATGAAACCTTGAACTCTGGCTCCGAGCACGTTGTAGTGCAACATCTTATTGCTACTTCTCCCTGAGGTCAAACGTGGGAGCATTTTGACCGATGGGTGCAACCAGGGGCAGATTGTCAGTGAGGGTTGTCCAGACATGAACACAGAAGTAACTTAAGATCGCTATTAGGATATACCCCCCAGCCCACCACCCTTCCATCCCCCATCTTGGGTTGGGACAGTGATGGCTGTCTCTGGGCTTAGACGGTGTTGTTCTTTCCTTTCCTCATCCTGAGAGAAGCAAGTGACGGATCTGGAGCTTAAACTACATGAGTTTCATGGTAAATTAGTCTTTTCTGCCAAACTCAAAATCTGTTTGCAAGTCAGATTTCGTTGGGGAGAATGACCTCAAATTTATTGTTTCTCAATGCCTTCCTAAAAATGGACTAAGAAAAACAATATTGTGGAGGCCTGTGGGGGAAAAAGAGGATAATTAGTGCCTTTTTTCTTCTGAGTTCTTGAAACACATCCATGGGCTATACCATGTAGGGCCTCCAAAGAGCTGTTGTCATTGAATTGCGTGTTGTTGGCTTATGCTTAAAAACCCTTGGAGAAATAGCCCCAGAAAACTTCCTGGAATCTAACTTGAGGTCATCATGGAGAGTGTTGTCCATCTTACTGCACAGTCTTTCCTCTTTGAGAACATGTGGAAGAGCTTGTCTCTTTTGCTGTTTACTACCATGATTATTTCCACTGTTCCTGAGTATCTTTTTGGGCTAAACTTATGCTTACTCTAAAAGTTGTAACTGATTGTACTGCCCTTGTTGTGTTGTTATTATGAAAGCTTAGAGCTAATTTTATAATATTTATTTTATTTATTTTTTATTTGAGAGAGAGAGAGAGAGAGAGGGAGAGAGAATGGGTTAAGGAGAGGAGCAAAGGTCGAGAATCTTAAGCAGGCTTTATTCTCAGTGTGGAGCCCAACACAGGGCTCCATCCCACGATCCTGGGATCACGACCTGAGCTGAAATCAAGAGTTGGACGCTCAACCAACTGAACTACCTAGGTGCCCTAGTTATGATATTTCATAGCAAGTATCTGTGATCCTTGTAGCATGTATTTGCTGTGCTAATCTTCTGCATAGTTTTACCGTACTTTATTATTTTTATATCTTCTTTCCTCTGTCTTACTTAGATAGGCTAAATTTATTTATTTATTTATTTATTTATTTATTTATTTATTTGAATACTATGTATTATGAATCCTGGTAAGCTGCCTTAAATCTTTCAAAACGAGGTTGAATGTCAATAAATAAAACCGTAAATTGATTTGAACCCAGGTCTTCACATTAACTTAAATTATTTTTTCTAGGACATCATGCTGCTTTGAAGGTGGATAGGAGGGGATGGGACTCTGGGGACATAAGATTCCCCTTTGTTCATTAGTTACATCCTGTCCTGCCCCAAGGGCTGAGAGGTAGTGAAGTGGGGAAGATGGGAACTAAATGCAAGAGGAACCACCAAAACTCTACGTCCCAACCTAAAAGGATAATCTTATCTCAGATGAAATTTCTTCCATGTTGTCCTGATAAAACCAAGTAGCAGGTTCATCTGAACCCTTCTGGGTGCTTTACTCACTGCTCCAGATGATTAGACTGAATGGCATAGTAGAGCAGGACTGAGACCCCTGGAGGGGCTACATTCTTGCCCTACCCTTTACCATGAAGGAGTGTTAGAATATTGCAAGGCTAGACTCTAGGTCAGGAATTCCTAATGCACTAGGGAGTTATTCTTTCCTGTAATCAGAACCCACAGTTTCGCTCTCAGTTTAGGAAGGGATGCCTAATGACAAAAGGCTGATGGAATGTAGGATCTATCTCTGACTTCTCTGAGTGGATGGTTTTCTGGAAAGCGGCCCAAGGGAGTAAGTACCTAGGTACTTTGTGTATGAAAAGCTTAATAAAACTGACTCCGGTTGATGGTGAGAGTGGACATGCCAATAGTGCAGACAAATCCCCCTGAGTCAGGAAGTGTGTGCCTGGCAGGGGGACCACCATGAAGCTAATGCTATCAGAGCTTCATGGAATCCCAACTGCTTCCCGGGCCACTGCTCCTGATACTTCAGAGTTCCCCGGTTAAGTCTTGAAAGCTTGGCTATGAGAGAAGAGGTGGGACTCTAAAACTTGGTTGCACGAGTACATGTTGCAGGTGAAGGAGTTCTGCATACTTGAGTATGGACACTATGTTACAAGGGGTCTGAAAGCAAGAGAAGTGTACCGCATGCTTCTGCATCAGTACAGCCCATTAAACCCATGGGGACAAAGCAAGACCCAAGATACTGTGCTTTGATTCTACCAATGCCACTTTCTTTTTATGTGGCCTCGAACATATCCTCCCTTTCTCTATCAGTTATTCTAACTTTAATTTTTTTTAAATGTTTGCTTATTTTTGAGAGAGAGGGAGACAGAGCATGAATAGGGGAGGGGCAGAGAGAGTGGGAGATACAGAATCTGAAGCAGGCTCCAGGCTCTGAGCAGTTAGCACAGAGCCCAATGTGGGGCTCAAACCCACGAACCCTGAGATCATGACCTGAGCCGAAGTCGGACGCTTAACCGACTGAGCCACCCAGGTGCCCCTAACTTTAAAATGCAGAGATTAGACCAAATAATTGCACAGATCCTTCTGGTTCTAAGGTTGTGGGAAGAAGGAATGTGAATTGTGTCTGTCCAACCAGGAGTTTGAAGGTAAAAAAGGAAATAGATCTGAGGTGGTAGGTAATAAAAGCAACATGTGGTTAAACAACAGTGGGCAACTGGGTGAAGAGAAGTATTTCAGCTGCTTGGCACCGCCATGATGGAGCTGTGGGCCCAGACATGGTTGAAACTGGCCATGAAAAGCTTGATGCCTGTTTGTTGGTTCCATGGACAAAAATGGGGGTGCAAATTTGATATTAGGTGGAGCTATGAAACCCCTTACAGTCTAGGAGTCTGGGGCCAGCCTCTGGGGTTGGGTTATTATGGCCCTGATTTCCTTCCCAGACCCTGGTACATGCCTCTCCTTTTCTTTGACAAATCCCAGGGCCCAGGAGTCATGGAGTTGGCTGATAGCAAGTATACAGTGTCTGACCCAAAGTTAGCAATTTAATAAGTCCTAGTTGTTGGGATCTTACTTGTTTTGTTGTGTACTTTTTCTCCTTGAGTCTTTTAGAGCAGGGACCTTTGGGGCTCCAAGTACTCCTCCATCAAAAGAACACCCTCACTCTTTCCTTTCCTTCCTTCCTTGTGCTGAGCCCAAGGCAATTGGGCATTTTTCTGAAGTATTTCAGATCGTACTTGGAGCTTGACACCCAAGTTGCCAGAAGTTCGCAGGGAGACTGCAGTGGCTATTACTATAGCTTTCCTACCGAAAAGGCACGGGAGAGAACTTGTGCATTCTCAAAGTAGGAACCTCACAAAGCACATGAGTTCAGAGGTCGTGCTGTTAGGTTTTAAGAGCCATAGATGAATAAGCCAAAAGGTAAGAGTTTGGTGGGGGATTTACATGAGTGATGGCTTAGAAATAAGGATTTTCTTTGATTTCCAAGTGAACAGAGGTAGCTAGTGTCAATTGTTTGCAAAATTTGGGACAAATGATGACTACAATTCCAAGTCTCTCTTCATATCTCTTCCTATTAAGGCTGCTTGAGTTGTTGTGTTGCTGTCCTTGTAACTCTTGAGACTTCCAAACCTAGGAGCTCATCCTCATATCCTCCATTTACTGTTTGTCCCACCATCTCACCCCTTGTGCCCACCACATGTTATATGCCTATGGTAAATGAGGGAATGACAACAGATAGATACCCCTGGACTCAGGGAGTTTTTAGCATTTAAACTCCAGAAAAACAAACTTGATCTGTTGGGAACAAATCTAGCTCTCAGGAGCATTCTTAGATATGTTCCAAGGATCTTACTGTATCTTGCCACTGTACCCATATTGTATACACTCTGTATGTACACTCAGTATGCATTTCTACCTTAGGACTGTGCCCCTGGACTTCTAACCTTTTTCTGTTGTATTCATATGGAAACTGTTATGCAAAGTCACTAGGAGCAGAGCACTCAAGGCTAACTGGGAAAAGATCTAAAGTCATAGCTCCACAGAAATAATTTTGTCCCAATGTCACTGTGACTTCTTTCCGTTCTCTTGGTCAATGCCGATGCAAGATATTTTATTTATTAGCCTAATACTACTTGCTTAAACAGCCCTTCCCACCACTGCTCCAAAAGATTCCCTGGATTTGTCTAATGGAAAGTTTCTGCCCTGAACTCCCTTCTTGGGTGTCCAACTTCCAGGACCAGATTCTCTGATTGATTGCTGCATTAAAGTTTTCTTTTTTTTTTTTTTTAATAATTTTATTTATTTTTGAGACAGAGAGAGACAGAGCATGAGCAGGGGAGGGGCAGAGAGAGAGGGAGACACAGAATCTGAAGCAGGCTCCAGGCTCTGAGCCATCAGCCCAGAGCCCGACGCGGGGCTCAAACCCACGGACCGCTAGATCATGACCTGAGCTGAAGCCAGACGTTTAACCGACTGAGCCACCCAGGCGCCCCCTGCATTAAAGTTTTCTTAAGCAACTCAGCCATACGCATACACTACTATATTTATCATTTGTATCTTGAATCAATACACAGTTTTCCTAAGGCCTTCAAGTTCCTTTATACCTCTATTATGTAGCATTCTTGTGCTGCAGTCAAACTCCCATTTAAGATCCTTCACTGAAATAATTCCTTGTACTTATCTAGACACTCACTTAGTTCTGGTTGAATTGAAAAAGTTTGTTCCAATAAGGATGTGTAGATGGGACACAAAAGGACTTAGTAAAAGTTCCCATCAGGAGAGTCCCAGATTCCAACACAGGCGAAATCTCTGATCCCTATTTTTGGCTTCACCACCTTCCCTTTACTCTTCCTTTTGCTCTTTTGGACTACAATTTTTTTTTTCACTTATTCACCATCTCTACAGAGAATACCTCATTAGGGCTTTGCTTCTTTCACATTACTTAAATGGTGGAATATAAGAGGTACAGACAGCCTTATTCCTTATCCTCCTGCTTCTATCTTCCTAGCTCCCCTCCATCCTGTCCATTGCTTCCAGTATAATGTTCACACTCTTTATACTATCATAGTTTTCTAAAAATTTCAGAGTCATTCAGAAGGGATTTTTCTCTATTTTGAAATGCAAAGTGTGAATACACTGGATGCATATGCATTTATAGTAATTAAGTTAACCTCTTTCTTGTTAACCTTATCAAATCCATTATTATTATTATTATTATTTTAAAAATTTTAATGTTTATTTATTTTTGAGAAAGAGAGACACAGAGCACAAGCAGGGGAGGGGCGGAGAGAGAGACACAGAATCTGAAGCAGACTCCAGGCTCTGAGCTGTCAGCACAGAGCCCAATGTGGGGCTCAAATCCACAAACCGTGGGATCATGACCTGAGCCGAAGTCAGGCACTTAACCGACTGAGCCACCCAGGTGCCCCTCAAATCCATTATTATGGATCGACCCTCTTCCAATGGCCTCCAGGTGGACAGACTGTACTCCCTCTGTATTTTCTAGGTCTTTGACTTTGGACTTGATCCTTTTGTTTGCTTTAGTCAAAGAATAATATCAGGCTTGAAATATGCTTGCAGGTTGGATTTCCTCTTTTGAGCTCTGCATTTTGCCACAAGAAGAGTGTTTCTTGAGAAACAATTGGTCCAAGAAGAATGAGAGACACAAGGATCAAAAGTGAACTCTACCCTTGGCCCGGATCTAAGCTCAGTGAAATCCAGTTTAGACTAGTTAGACATCTGTTTTCCTGCTTATGTGTGAGAGACAAATAAACTTTTGTTGTTGCTGTCACTGAGATTTACTGGTGGGGGATTGTTATGGAACAATGCTGACTAAAACACCCATGCAAAAAATTCTAATGTAAATATTACCTGCTCACATGATATAAAATAGTAGAAGAACATGGGAGGTGGAAAATAATGAAAATAAACACACACATACAATATTAATGACATTTATATTTATAAACATCCATAGTATAGCAAGGAAGAGAAAATTATGGTCCTCTTTTCTGATCAGAAAGTCATGGCTGCTATTTTTGACTTCTTCCTCACGCTATTCATCCACATTCCCTTGCTTTCAGCCAGCAATGCATCAGCTGATTAATGTTGTTTTTCTCACCTGGTAGAATGTTCCAAATCCTCATTTCCTTAAAAAAATTTTTTTTAATGTTTTTATTTATTTTTGAGACAATGCAACAGACAGAGTGCAAGCAGCAGAGGGGCAGACAGAGGGAGACACAGACAGAATCCAAAGCGGGTTCCAGGCTCCAAGCTGTCAGTCCAGAGCCCGATGCGGGTCTCGAACTCACCAACCGTGAGATCATGACCTGAGCCAAAGTCAGACACTTAACCGACTGAGCCCCTTAGGCACCCCCCAAATTCTCATTTCTGAAGCGTGTGAGCTCTTCATGGCTCTGTCTGTATTGGTTGCTGTTATCTTCTATTATGCCAGACCTAGAAAGTTCCTGTGTTCTAGCTCTAATTCCTGCCCCACTGTTGAGTAGCAGTCTTATTTCTCCTTTGTAATGGTGACTGATCACTATAGCCAACAGGGCAACTTCTTTTGATTTGTTCAGTGAAATAAGAAGCACAAAGTGGCCACTTGGCAGTCTTATTCCATAAACCAGGTACGGTTTTTTGACATTTGGTAGAGGAATTCTGCCCTGGGATACTAAAAACCAAAAAAACCACACAAAAACAAAACAAAAAAAACCCCAAACTGGTAGAACACAATTGCCATTGTTGGGGACATTCTTGGAGCCTTAGAAGAAAGATCTGTGGTAAGACAGAAGGGGAACTGGGAATCTTGGGTTGATGAGTCTTTGGAAGATTTCTAATCTAGCCTTTCTTAAGGCATGTCCATACCCATCCCCCTCAGTCCATTTTCAGTTCCAGACTGCAGTTTCACTGGGCCATTTTCAGTTCCAGACTGCAGCATTCCCTGATGAGGTGAAGCACTTTATGCTAACTTCTTCTATAACTGCCCCTGGCAACACACACTCAAGGTATCCACAGCTCGTAGCCTTCTTGCTGCAGTTTTTCCTAGATGTCCCAAGCCTGGATACTTCTGTTATTTCCTTGGCTCACAAAAAGCCTCAGGCTTCCTAGCTTTTTCAGACTCTGGATGGGAAGACATCTCCCATCACCTCTCATCATCTAGACAATAGTCTCTATGCCTTTCAACCTCAGAGGACACACCTCAATCTCTTCTAAGCACTCTTATATGCTCTGCTTGGACAGCAGCAGGGTAGGGGATCTCCTCTTCCTGAAGTTCATCTGCACCCAGCTTGGGGCTGGAATGTCAATGTCTCTTCGGGCAGAAGATTCAACTCACCTGTGAATGGTTGATTCCTCTAAAGCCTCTCATTAGGCAGGGTGGAGGGGAGCACAGCATTCCTCAGTTCTATGACACCTCTTCCAAAAGCGTGTTCACGAACCCTCTCTACATTAAAGATCTAACCTTCTCTTGGATGGCTAGAGGTTAAGGGTGGCCATTGGACCCACTGTGGCCACTTGTAAATACTTTCATCTTCAGGTATTTCACACTTCTCTTTAGAATGGGTGGGCACTCGTCGATAATTGTCTGCAGCTACAAAGTCTCAGCTAAAATCTATGAGACAAAGGACAAAGTTCCATTTCACAGCCTGTCATAAGTACATTTGTTTCACACCAGGGATCTATCATAATCTACATAACTAGTCTCCTATTGTTGAAAATTAAAGTTGATTCAAATATTTTACATTTATAGGTAATATTGATGACTATCTATCCACACCACTTTTAGTAACAGTTTTCACTTGGTCTGATGGCTGTGGGCCTTCCAGTCCAACACTCATCTAATCCCCCCAAAACATGGGCCCATTCCTGTATCACTCCCAATTCCTTCAGTTGGAAAATCCGCAGTGTGGGTGGCTATGAGATAGAAGACCTTCATTTTCCCAATGTCTTCACTGCCTGTCCCTACCTCAGTTCTTTTCATATTACACTGTTATACTATAGCAGAGTAAAAAGTTCAAATACATGCTTCGACAATTAGTACATATCCTTGAATTTTATTTCCTTACAAATAATTGGAACTAAATGCTAATTCATTAAATGTAAAATAAAAACTTCTATAATAGTAAACCCTTGTAAAATTCTCTGACATCATGATCTTTATTTTCCCGTTATTATTTAGACATTAGCTCCATATAACTCAAAGCAACGTTTCCAATAGAACTTTCCACCATGTTGGAAATGTTCTGTTTGCATTGTTCAATACAGTAGCTACAAGCAAAGGATGGTTATTGAGCACTTGAAATGTGATTAGTGAGACTAGGGAGCTGATGGAATATTTCATTTTACTGAGTTGTAATTAATATAAATATATATATATTTTAAATTTTTAAATTCATTTTTGAGAGAGAGAGAGAGAGAGAGGGAGGGAGAGAGGCAGAGAGAGAGGAAAACACAGAATCTAACACAGGTTCGAGGCTCTGAGCTGTCAGCACAAAGCCCAATGTGGGGCTTGAACTCGTGAAGTTCAAGATCATGACCTGAGCCAAAGTTGGATGCTCAACCGACTGAGCCACCGAGGCACCCCAATATAAATTCACCTTTAAATCTCCTCCTGTGATCAGTGTTCTTGTAAGGGACAGAACAAACTCAGGTGATTCAAACAGTGGTAGCTATAGTTTGAACCGGCCACTCTTAGTGTGAGAGGTCACCTTGAACCACATCAGGTCAGCTCGTGGCAGTGAAGGAGCCTGTAGAGTTTTTGAACGTTTCCAGCTCAGGGTCAGGGGTCACCAGAGATCAGCTGGATTAGAAAGGGGGAAACAGAATAGAAGAGTGCAACATGGAATTGTGATAAATTTATCTTGGAATAAGTTCATTTGGATGGGATGTGGTTGCGGGAGTGGTATTGTGGGACTAGGTGACCACAAATTTCCAAGTTGGCACATTCCCATGGGATTTGCAGGGGAAGAAACATCTTCCCTAGTTGCTGGAGGCTTAGTAGAGGAATCAAGATCATTGTTGAATTATCTGGTTCTTCATCACGTGGTTTAATTATATTATCTCTCAGGGATGGAGTACTTTCCACAACTATGCTTGATTCCATCTTAGATGTTTCCAAGGTCAGAGACATGCCGCTTATCTTCTCTGGGAGCTAATTTATTTGGAACCTAGAGAAATTTTTTAAAAACATAGAGTTTCAGATGGAAGATACACTTTGATTCTTTTCTAAAACAGGAATTTTGGATGAAAGAAGGATTGAGAAGACGTGAACAATGATGGTAACCTTCTCCTCAGACTCTATCAGATGCTGTGGTACATGCTTTACCTGCATCATCTCATTTGGTCTCATGACACTCCTGAAGGTGGGTGTTATTCAGCTCCATTTATAAATGAAGAGACTGAGGCCCCAAGGAGTTGGAAATGCCCAGCTCCCCCAGGCCAGCAGGGACAAAGCTGGACTGAGTCCCAGAGCAGCTAGGACCTAAAGCACTTATATTCCTATATACTAGCTCCACCACTGACCCGTTGGTTAATGCTGTGCGTGTGACTTTATGATCCTCAGTTTCCTTGCCTGTAAACTGGGTATAATGGCTGCTATGGGGACCAAATGAAGTGACGCATGGCTAAAACATTAGCTCACATTTAAAAAGTTGGAAGCCCTTGGCCACTCCCACCAGAGCCCAGATTATATGGAAGACACTGGCAAGGTATGCCGGGGCTGTTCTGCCCATTTTACCACCATAGGCAGCTGAACACAGCACTTTCTGGGAATAAGATGAGCATTTTTCTCAGGTCCTCACTGGCACTGCTATCTCCTTCCTCACTTGAGCTTCCCAGCCAACACCAGCTCCTCCAGAGCAGTAGTGGCCAGTCGAGGGGAACGGTTCTCCAGAGGACAGGCTGCAGGATTGGGGAGAGCAAACATTCTGACATGGGGATCTAACAGATACCACAGTTAATGCAATACATCAAAGGGCACAGTCTTAGCTGAGCCTACCAGAAGATAACAGGATGGGGATGTCTATTTCTTTAGAAGACACACTCAGGTCTATGGCAGTGTTTTTCTGCTTGTCGAAGATGAAGTCTTGTCTCTCTGGGCAATGCTTAAGATGAGGCTTGCTACGGCTCATATACCTGTAGCCACACAACCCTGAAACAGCAATAAAAATACTCTATATAGTTGCATCAGCCACCTTCTGTTACCTCTCACCTGGATAGAACCCCTGGGTTCTTATTACAGGCTCAGTATCTTCCCACTGTGCAGGCCGTGGATTATGTGACAATGCGGATGCACTGAAGGAGAGCCAGGGTGTGGTCAGAGTGCCTAATCATCTACAAGGTGCAGAGGAGTTAGCATGGCTGACTCACCAGGGTCTGAACAAGGTGGTATTCATGCACGTAAATTCCTCCATTGGACTCCACTTCTCACCATTTATCAAACTCCTTTGTACAGGGTTAATGAAAGGACTGTATAAGCTGAAATAACCCTTGGAAACTCTGGTGACTTCCGAAGGACTGTTAGAAGACCCTAAGATCCTCCTCTTTTTCCAGTCTAAAACAAAATCCACCAAATTATAAATTGTAGCTTTGTTTTGGTGGTGGAGCTACAGAGGACTCTATTTTGCTCAGCTTTCTTGTAACATTGTAAAATAATAAAGATGATCCCCCTTTTTTTTAAGAGGCAAAATCTGAAACCCATAAAGAGTGGGTTGCTGGCAGCTTCTAACCTTTGCAGACCCTTTGCAACGATCAAGTTCTTCCATTCCATGTGGCTTCATGTAATCCTCGCAAAACCTGACACATGGATGTTCTCTTCATCTCTCACACGAGGAAGCTGATGGTCTCAGAGGTGTGAGGAAACTAAGGCCACACAGAGTGTGAAGGGCTCAGCTTGACTTCCTGCCTAGGACATCATTAACCCTCAGGCTGGCAGAACCTGATCCTTGGCGATGGCTCAGATGTGAGGGCCCTGTGTTCCCCTGGGGCCATGACTCTGCCTCCTTATGTTGCTCTGTGAGGTAGAACTCACCCTGGACCACATCCCGCTCCAGGGAATGAGAGCATAAACGGTGGCGGTGTGTGTGCGGGGAGTAATGGAGAAGGGTGAAACTGGGATGACAATAGGCTATTCTGACATTGCAGGAATATTGGAGAGGCTAGAGGAGGAAAACTGGAAAAGGCTATGCTGGGAATCTCAGGCCAAACCCCCATACTTACAAAATGCTCTGAGAAACATGCCTCAGTTACCAGCCATGATGTTTCTTATGTTCCTGTGTTTGGTTCTGTAGAAGAAAAATATTTTCAAATATTCTCTGGTTAAGTTTTGTTCTTAGAAATGTAGGTATTTAGGGGTGCCTCGGTGGCTCAGCCGGTTACATGTCTGACTCTTGGTTTTAGCTCAGGTCATGATCTCCTGGTTCGTGAGTTCGAACCCTGGGTTGGGCTCCATGCTGGCAGTGGACTCAGCTTGGGATTCTCTCTCTCCTTTTCTCTCTGCTTCTCTCTCTCTCTCTCTCTCTCAAAATAAATAAATGAACTTTAAAAAAATTAAAAAAAGAAATATAGTTATTTAATTTTTCCATTACTTCCATCATTAAAACTAGACCATAAAGCTAAATTTTCCTGCCATAGAGAAAGCAGAACCTCAAAGAACCAAGTGACAACAAAAAGTCTTACTTATGCCTCTGCATTGCACTTTAGAGCCTGGAAACATGTGAAGTTTCACTGCAAAGGCCCACCTCTTAAGAAAGAAGTGGTTGCCTAATTGCAAAATTTACTGAGTAATTAATCTGTCATGAGTAACGTTTTCAGAGCTTGCATGGGTTATCTAATTTAATCTCAGTCTCTTTCCAGTCTTAAATATGAGGAAGCTGATGCCCGGAGAGAGGTTGATTAAGTTGTCTAAGATCACTCAGCTAAGAGGTGATAGAGCCAGGATTCGGGTCTGGGTATCTGGCTCTGGGCCCCTACTTCATCACTCTGTTCCTTGTGTCCTATGTTGGGTATTGTGCTCAGGGCAGGGAATACAGCAGTAAACAAGACAGCTTAGAAGGTCACTGGTTGAGTCTCTTGCCTTGTGGGTCTTTATAGCAATCTCGTAAGGCTGAATTAAAGAGTCCTTATCTCATGTATGAGAAAAACAAAGACAAACATAGGAAAGGCAAACATGTCTTGCTCAAGGTCATAGAAAGACATAGTTGGAAGATAGAATTAGAAAACCAGATGTCTCATAGCTCTTTAATGCCCTTTCTCTGCTCTGGAAGCACTTCCATTCAGCAGACTTGGGGCCAGCGTTAATGCCTCAGCAAATAACCAAAGTTTTGCTCAGGCTGGAGGATGTGCAGTGCCCAGGAACACTGGGAGCCAACGGTTGGTGTTGGCTGAAAGAGGGAAAGCAAAACCAGAAAAAACAGATTGACTTTGAGATTTGGGTGAGACTTGCAGATATAATGTCCCAGGCTTCTGGATAAAAGTGGATTCTGGGCCAAGGCAGGGTCCATGGATGGGTGTTTGGGTGAGTTCAGAGAGGCATATTCAGAGATTCACAGATGTGGTGATGAGGAGACAAGTTTGGGAGTGGAGGAAGGCTCTTTTTGTCAGGACACTTAAGGAAATTATTGTTGGTAAAGAGAAGGTGAATGTTCAAAAAATACTTCCGCTGGAGGGGCTGGTAAGAGACTCTTCTGTTGAATTCCCAAATGGCAGCTGGCTCAGAACTAGGAATGAGAATCCCCTTACCTGTCATGGTTCATATTTATGTTTAGAGTACAGACTATCCCACAGAAGGCAGAACAGCACTGAAATCCTTTATGGCAATCTTCCTGCAATGTACAAAAATGAGTACAGTTTTCAGGGTCTGATTTGCAGGGTGGCGGTTCCAAGATACTCCCTGGAACACAGAACAGGAAAGAGAAGGGCTTAAAGTAGGCTGGAGTAGCATTCAGAACTCCAAAAGCCTAAGGAACTTCCAGGCAATCAGCCACCCTGATCTTTCTCCTGTGGTTATAGGGAAGTGGAATCAGATTTTGTCTGTAGCTCCTGCCTTTCTCCGAGTTCTCAGCAGGGAAAACCAAGAACTCTGGGTATCTTATTGAAGACAGAGGTAGGCAGAACCCTACACCCACTGGTGATTCACCTCCTTGCAGATCAGATATCTTATAGACCCTGGCTGGGTCCGGTTCAAGGGAATGAACAGTGTGTGGTGAGCAAGAGAGGGGTGTGTAGGTGCATTTGCACTGACTCATTGCATAGTCCCAAACAAGTTGTACGAACTTTCATTAACAACATAGTTTATCTCAGGGTTGACCTAATATGTATTATTTGTGTGTAGGAAGAATGAGTGGGAAGGAAGATTTTGGGAAAGGGCGAAGACCACACAGTAAACTGATGATACTGGCATCAGAATGCTAGAACCCAAATCACAAATGAGTTCTGAGGGCGACTTATTTCATGGAGTTGAGGGTGGGCGTTTCAGAATGGGGTGCAAAGATTGGCTTTTCTTTCCTCCCAGGTCTTTTCTGATAAGGAAGCCAGAGAACCAGGATGCCCCCACTTTGTACTATTAGAAAAGAATAAGAATCTTCATGCTAACATCCCATTTCTCCCATCTCTTAGTTCTTGGGTCAAAGTCCAGACCACCTGCACCAGGAGATCCTACTGCAGGGCTCCAATTCACAATCTTCATTCTGTTCTTGAACTCCATGGCATTAAGAATAGGCACCATAAACCCCTTTATTGAAGCCAGGCCAGGCCTTAATTTTTGTACCTTGTGACTTGCCCTTTCTCAGGGCAAATGTCATAGGTGAAGCATTCTATAAACCCCTGTTGACTTATTCCTTTGCAAGTATTTGCAATTAGGAGGGGATCCATAAGATATCATACCGACCTGGAAGGAACAAATGATGATGAAGTTGAGGGCTATAATTGTAACAGCAAATGGCACCAGAGGAAAAAGCCAAGGCCCAAGCTATTGACAACTTGGCAGAGACCAGTATGAAGCTCACCCTGGGTCTCCAAGTCATCCCATGGCTCATTAGTTCAGTGCAAGAAATTGGAACTGGCCCCCACTTTGGGGGAGCTTGGGGAATCAATGGAACAGTGTGGGGAAGGAGTCTGTGAGCCAGGGATCTCAGAGAGGCGGATCTTCTCAAGTTTTGCCTCCTTTTCTGGGTATCTGGTGCCAATTTTACTCACAAAGACTTACTAGTCTTTCAGGACCCCTCTTTGTATTTCCTTTCCAATTTTAGTCCTTGAGGGGCCCCTGGGTGTCTCAGTCTGTTAAGCGTCCAACTTTAGCTCAGGTCATGATCTTGTGGTCTGTGAGTTCAAGCCCTGCGTGGGGCTCTGTGCTGACAGCCCAGAGCCTGGAATCTACTTCGCATTCTGTGTCTCCCTCTCTCTCTGCCCCTCCCCAGCTCATGCTCTGTCTCTCTCACTCTCACAAATAAATAAACATAAGAAAATTAAAAAAATTTTAGTCGTTTATTCTCCAATTAACTCTACCCTGGATTCCCCCATTCTCTTGCATCTAGTTTAGCCTCCCTCAGTCTTACAAATCTGCGTGCCCTCTCTGAGACCCCTAAAACAGGATCTTCCCTCCCTGTACACCTGAGATAGTACTCACATCCCTCTTCTGAGCCTCAGTATTCTGAGGATGCTCTCTGCATAGAAGGGTGCAGGTATGATGGATAATAGTTCACCCATTTGGCATTGGTCAAAGTCAACATAACATGGTCAGCACTCTTGTTAGGTTGAGCTGGGCAATGGTGGCTGCTGAGATGGACTCTGTACTTTGCCATTGATGACAGTCAGTGGCAATTGTGCAGGTCCCTCTGAATATTTAAAATGTGGAATAGGGGTACCTGGGTGGCTCAGTTGTTGAGTGTCTGACTCTTGATTTTGGCTCAGGTCATGATCTCACCGTTCATGAGTTTGAGCCCTGTGTTGGGCTCTGTGCTGTCAGAGCAGAGCCTGCTTGGGATTCTCTCTCTCTCTCTCTCTCTCTCTCTGTCTGTCTCTCTCTTTCTCTCCCTCTCTCTCTCTGCCCTTCTCCCACCTGTGCTCTGTCCCTCTCTTTCTCAAAACAAAGAAATAAACTTATAAAATGTGGAATAAAATGTAAGGCTTTCTCTCCTTCCCTCCCAAAACATTCTCCAAGGCAGAGATTATGTAGGTGACAGCTCGAGTTCTACCAATGTAATTTTCCTCTCTGTTTTAATGCTTGAAAAGTTGGCGCATGCATCCGTGAAGGAACTTAGGCAGCAAGAATAACCTGGATGATGAGGCTGATAACATTTGCGGTAGTTAATTCTTATTGAGCATTTACCATGGTCCAGTAAGAGTGCACTCTGTGTGCATGCATTATCTCAGTTTCTCCTTCCAACTGTCCCAAGATCATTATATCAATTGCAAAGATAAAATCTGAGTCCCAGATACTTTTGTCCAAGACCACTCAGTAAGCACACAGTAGGGATTCAAACCTGGATCTTACTGACAATAACTCTTGGACCTTTGAACATGATACTATATTTTTTTCACAATGTGTATCCTCAGCCCTCAGATCCTCTCATCTCTACAAATGCTGCTTCCCTCCCTGGAGCCCAGACCCAACACGTACTCATAAAATGTTGCTTGGGACTCCCAGACACCCGCTGAGGTGCTAAGTGAATCAACAGCAGAAGTTGAAGAAACAGCACGGGCTTCATGCCGCTGGCAGGATGGGTTGGTAAGTCCTGGCTGAGGACTGCTGGGTTTGACCAGGCACAGCTCAAACGAGAAGAGAGAAAGAGAGAGCAAATTAGAGGCATGGTCATTCATTGTGTATTCCAGTGACACATCCAAGTGCCTCCCAACCACACCCACCCCAGGGACAGGTAGTGTTTTCAAATTCACACCCATTTTATCCCCTAATCTTGGACTTGTTATGTCTCTCATCCGTCTTGTTGCTGTCCTTTCGCAAAATTTTAATAATTCTTCCCATGTAGAGTTCTGGCATGTCTTTGTTATATTTATTCCTAGACACTTGGACTTTTAAAATAAAATTGTAAGCAGTATGGCAACTTTTTGGTTTTTCTTTCTGTTTGTTGCTAATGTAGAGAAATGACTTTCGTGTATTGATCTGTTACTAGCTATCTTGCTAAATTCTCCCCCTGTTCATCTTAATTTCTTGGTGTGTTCCTTGCAGTGTTCTGGGTGGTCATCATCTGCAAATGATGACAATTGTATTTTTCTCTTTAAACTTTATGCCATTCTTGGGGCGCCTGTGCAGCTCAGTCGGTTAGGCGACCGACTTCAGCTCAGGTCATGATCTCGCAGCTCGTGAGTTCGAACCCCACGTCGGGCTCTGGTGCTGACAGCTCAGAGCCTGGAGCCTGTTTCAGATTCTGTGTCTCCCTCTGTCTCTGCCCCTAACCCACTCACATTCTGTCTCTGTCTCTCTCAAAAATAAATAAACATTAAAAAAAATTAAAAAAAAACTTTATGCCATTCTTAATGCCTTCTTGTGCAGACTAGGGCCTCTATACATTATTGTATAGAAGTGAGGATGTGCATATTCTTGTCTGACACCTGATTTAAAATGAAAGCTTTTTGGGGCATCTGGGTGGCTCTGTCAGTGTCCAACTCTTGATTTTGGCTAAGGTCATGATCCCAGGGTTGTAGGATCGAGCCCTGTGTGGGGCTCCATGGTGCACATGGAGTCTGCTTAAGATTCTCTCTTTCTCTCCCTCTCTCTCTCTCTCTGCCCCACTCCCCCACTCCCCCACTTATGCACTTACTCTCTCTCTCTCTAAAATAAGTAAGTAAGTAAAAATAAAAGCTTCTTGAATTTCCCCTTTTAGGGTAGTATCTGTTTTAGGTTTCTCATAAACATCTTTTATCAGGTCCAGAAAGTTCTCTTTCATTCCTGACAAGAAAATTTTCCTTAATTTATGTGAAGTTATATTTTTGCTTTTTTCTGTTAATGTGTTGAATTACATTTCAGATTTTCTAACATTAAACCATTCTTGCATTTCTCTAGTCATCTAATGTGATCATTTTATATTATCATTTTTCATAACATTTGGTTCAGTTTCCAATTTTTAAGGGATTTTATATCTATATTCATAAGAGAACTGTGCCTGTAACTTTCCTTTCTCATACTGTCCTTGCTTGGTTTTGTAGTAAGTTTGCACTAACCTCATAGAATGTGCTGAAGAGCAGACTTTATCAAATATGTGGGAAATTTTGTGTAAGATAAAGATAATTAGTTACCCGAATCTTTAATTTCCTTTTTTTTTCTCGCACAAATATACTCACTTGCACTTTGTTGTTTTCATTTAACAATATATCCTGAAAATTACCCTAAGGCAGCTCGTAGCAATTTCTCCTTTTTTACAGCTGTGTTCTACACTACCACGTACACACAAACTTAGTCATTTGGGCAATCTCCTTTCAATGGGCATTTATGTATTTTCCAAGATTTTGCTATTACAAATATGCTTCAGTGAACAACCATATGCATATTTTCTGTATTGTTGAAGGTGTAACATCAGGGTAAATGTTTGTAGGTATTTTTGTTGCCTAAAAAGGTAAATTTATACGTACTTTTGTTAGATATCACTAAATTCTACTCCATAAAGTTTATACTATTTTGTATTGCCACCAACCATGTGAGCATGGGTGTTTCCTGTAACAGACTGTATGGTCGTGTTTTTGAATTTTTGCCAAAATAAGTGAGGAGTGTTATCTCTGTGGTTGTTGTGGTTCATTCACATTGTAGTATGTATTAGTACTTTATTCATTTTATATCTGAATAATATTCCATTGCATGTATATGCCACAACTTGCTTATCCATTCATCTGTTGATAGACATTTGGGTTGTTTCCATTCTTTGGTGATTGCAAATAGTGCACTACAAATGTTTGTGTACAAGTAATTTTTTTAGCACCTATTTTCACTTCTTTTTAATATATATAGATATACATATATACGTATATATGTATATATACATATTCTTTGGGGTATAATAGCTAGCAGTGGAATTGATGGGTTATATGTTAAACTTTTGAGGAAATTTCAGGCTGCTTCTACGGTTGTTGAACTATTTAACATACATTTTTTATCTCTAATGCATAGGAGTTCCAATTTCTCCACATCCTTGCCAACTCTTATTCTCTTCCCTTTCTTCTTCTTCTTCTTCTTCTTCTTCTTCTTCTTCTTCTTCTTCCTTTCCTCCTCCTTTGTTTATAGTCATCCCTGAGAGTGTGAAGTGGTATTTACTTGTGGTTTTGACTTGCATTCCCCTAATAACTAATGATGTTGAGCATCTTTTCATGTGCTTGCTGACCATTTCTGTTTCTTCCTTGGAGAAATATCTATTCAAGTCCTTTGCAACTTTGTCACTGGGTTGTTTATCTTCTTTGAATTGGAAGAGTTATTTTTATATTCCAGATATTAGACTTTTACCAAACACATATTTTTCAAATCTATTTTACCGCTTTATGTGTTGTCTTTTCACCTTTTTGATAGTCATTTGGTGCACAAGTGTTCTTAACTTTGATGAAGTCCAACTCACCTATTTTGTTGATGTTGTTGCTATGCTTTTGATGCCATTTCTTGCCTAATACGAGGTCATGATGATTTACCTCTACACTTTCATCTTAGAATTTTATAGCTGTTATATTTAAATCATTGATCAACCTTGAATTAATTTTTGTATATGGTGTGATATAGGGGCCCAGTTTCATTCTTTTGCATTTAGATATCTTTTGCAAATGGTCTCAATACCATTTGTTGATGTGACTATTCTTGGTCTTGATGCCCTTGTTAAAAATATTTGGCCATATATGTGTGGGTTTATTTCTGGACTCTCGATTCTATTTGTTTTTGTTTTTAATGTTTATTATTTTTGAGAGAGAGACAGAGTGTGAGCAAGGGAGGGGCAGAGAGAAAGGGAGACACAGAATCTGAAGCAAGTTCCTGGTTCTGAGCTGTCAACACAGAGCCTGATGTGGGGCTCGGACTCACGGACCATAAGATCATGACCTGAGCCGAAGTTGGTCACTCAACCACTGAGCCACCCAGGCACCCCTCAATTTTATTTGTTAATCTATATGTCTGTCCTCATGCAAGTACCACACTCTTCATTATTGTAGCTTTGTAGTAAGTTTTGAAATTGAGAAATGTGAGTTCTCCAATTTGTAGTACTTTATCAATATGTTTTTGTGTATATGGCATGCCCCTTGAAATTCCATGTGAATTTGAGGTTTGGCTTCCTCACTTCTGCAAAAAAAAAAAAAGCCATTGGAATTTTATGTGGGATTCCATTGCATCACCATTTTAACACCCTAGATCTTCCAATCCACACATATGGGATGTCTTTTAATTTATTTAGGTCTTCCTTAATCTCTTTCAGCAATGTTTTGTATTTTTTGGTGCACAAGTTTTTCACCTTCATGGTTACATTTATTCCTAGATATTTTATCATTTTGTATCTTATTATAAGTTGAATTGTTTTCTTAATTTTTCTTTTGGATTGCTAACTGTTGATGTATAGAAACACAGTTGATTTTTGTGTGTTATTTTTATACTTTGCAACTTTGGTGAATTTGTTTATTAGCTCTACTAATTTTTTGTGTGGATTCTTGGGGAATTTCTCTACATGGGATCATGTCATTTGCAAAAAGACAGAATTTTATTTCTTTCTTTCCAATTTAGATGGCTTTTTCTTGCTTAATTGCTTTGGCTAAAACTTCCAGTGCAATGTCGACCAGCAATAATGACAGTTGCATTTTTGTCTTATTCCTGATCTTGGGCGGAAAGCTTTCACTCTTTCACCACTGAATATGATGATAGTGGTGTATTTTTCAGAGATACCTTTAATCATGTTGAGGAAGTTCTTTCTGTTGCTAGTTTCATGAATGTGGTGCATTTGTAAAATGTCTCTTCTGTTTCAGTTGAGAGTATCATGTAATTTCCCCCCCTTCTTTATATTAATGCGTTTGATTACATATCACTGAAATAGATAAAAGTTTCATAGTTTTTAAAAATAAGCTATATTTGTGTACTGAAGGAGACTGTATTTGGAGTTTAGAATATCAAAACAAGGTTCAAATCTTCACTGCTATCCAGCTTCTTCCCAGCTTCCCAGCCTATTGGGAGCCTAGTGTCCACAGGTTTCCCCTTTTTCTCCTCTTAGGGAAAAGTCAACTTCTTCATTTCTGAGAGCATATAATATTTCTCCACAGGGGCGCCTGGGTGGCGCAGTCGGTTAAGCGTCCGACTTCAGCCAGGTCACGATCTCGCGGTCCGTGAGTTCGAGCCCCGCGTCGGGCTCTGGGCTGATGGCTCGGAGCCTGGAGCCTGTTTCCGATTTTGTGTCTCCCTCTCTCTCTGCCCCTCTCCCGTTCATGCTCTGTCTCTCTCTGTCCCCAAAATAAATAAACATTGAAAAAAAATTAAAAAAAAATATTTCTCCACAATATTTACACTCAATAACCACCTTCTCCTGGAGAACCTGCCCTGGGCTCTTGGCTGACAGATCTCCTCTTCTGTCTGAGCTCTAAGATACTTACTGTGTGCTCCTATTCTTCCCATGTCCTCTTCTAGTCTCTCTGTATATAACATTTTTTATTATATTAATTACTTAGAATTAATATATATTAATAAATCTGGAAAATGTGTGTTAATATATATTTTAAGCTTTATTAAGATATAATTGAACTATTTCAAAATTTTTTCAAGCAGGAAAAAATACATGTGTGTAATATATGAAATTATATATGTAATATATTGTTTTCCAGCCTTATTAAGATATAATTGATATAACATTGCATAAGTTTAAGGTGTACGATGTGTGGATTTGATATGCTTATATATTGTAAAATGATCTACCACTCCATCACATCGCTTACTTATCATTTCTTATTTGTAGTGAGAACACATAAGATCTACTCTCTTAGCAACTTTCAAGTAGGTAATATGGTCTTGTTATCTATAATCACTATGCTGTATGTTAGATCCCCACATCTATTCATCTTATAACTAGAAGTTTATACCCTTTGCCAACATTTACCCATTCTCCAGTCTCCAGCCAATCATTCTACCCTCTGTTTCTAACAGTTCAGCATTTTTGGATTCCATAGAGAGGTGTTATCATACAATATTTATCTTTTTCTGTCTGACATTTTACTTAACACAATGCCTCAAGTTTTATCCACGTTGTCAAAAATGGCAGGATTTCCTTCCTTCTCAGGGCTAAATAATGTATATATATTACATATAACATATTGTATATTATATAAATATATAATATATAATAATATATATTTATATATAATATAATATATTATATATATATATATATACCACATCTTCTTCATCTATTCAACCATTGATGGACTGAGGTTGTTTTTATATCTTCCTGCAGAAATAATGTTTTCTTCTTTTCTGTAAATTATTTTATAATTAGAATATAGAAATATTTCTTTCAGGGAAAAAATTTTTGTGTGCAAAAGAGGGGTTTAGACGTGTGAAAGGAGAGTTGTCTGCAGAAGCCCTAGTGCCACAGAGAAAAGGCCATGGTAAAGGCAGGCAAAGGAGAGGAAATGTTTTTGGCCAGTGGAAGCAGGGAGGAGCCTGGGATAACCACCTAGCTCTCCAGGGAAGCCTGTGCCAGACTGAGAGCTCTCCTCTCTGGCCAGAGTCATGCCAACCCAGGCTCTCCTGCCCATGCTTCTCCTCTCTGTGCTGCTGCTACAGGCCCAGGGAGGGCACCGTAAACTGAACAGGATACAGGGTAGGTGATGGACTAAGGGGGTGGGGAGGGAAGGGGGCAAGAGGTGCTGTGTCGCTTCTGGGGAGGACCTGGAAACTGGAACTTTTCAGTGCATCCTGCTCTGACTACAGCACTATGAAAACTCTGGGTCGTCCAAAGTCATGGCCCTCTGGCCCCTTTACCCCGCACTGGGAACAATAATGGGGGATAAAGGGGGGAACCTATGTCTTTTGACTCTCCATTCCAAATACCAGGACACAAGTAGTACATAGTGTGGTGAAAGGTACATCAGGGCTGAAAATCACTTGGGGACACCCAACCACTATTCTTGGATTTCTGCACGTATGTGATCTCTAAAGATCCGGAGATATTGATGGGAGTGGGTACAGAATGAAAGGGCCCTGGGAAAATAAGCTTTGGGGTGTCCAGGGTCAAGTCGAAGTTCTCATCAGAGAACCAGGATGGTGGCAGCAGAAGGGAAATAGTGCAAGTGGCATTTTCTGGGAAGGCGCAGGGGTCCTGGACACAGTGACAGGTCATCTTCCTTTCTGGACCCTGCAAATCCTGGGGAGTGAGAGGGTCTGCGGATGTCTCAGACTTTGCTGAATTCTCAGAGTGTAGATTCTATGGGGGTGACTTCACCAAGACCATGACTAACATGGGAGACAGGTTCCTGTCTGCAGAGAAAGGAGAGGGCCCAGAGAGGCCAGGCATTGAGATCTGTTGGGGCAGAAGGTGTGTGGGTGGGGGGATATAGGATTTAAGATACTACAATCATCAGGTTTGGGTAAAGGGAAGAAATTGTGTTCCCTGAAAAGTTCAAGAGCATCATGAGTAGGACTTGGGTTTTAGGGTTTTTGGGAGAGGATTTAAGCTTGAGAGGAGTGCTCTTGAGGGATCTGGTTCCACTGACTCTGATTCTGCTCTTTTTAGGTCTAAAGGCCTGTGAGAAGAAGCCCAGCGTGTATCTTTGCAGCAATCAGTGTTCATATTTTCTAAAGTGTCCAAAAGCAAATACTGTATGTTGTTCAACCTTCTGTGGGAACGTTTGCATGAGCCTCCAGTGAGTGGGTGAGGGCGCTGGACTTTGCATTCTGCTCCCCCAAACTTCTATTCAGACCAAAGCACAAGGACCTCAGATCCTGGGCACCAGGATGTCAATGGAAGTACACCTTTACCCTGCCTGAACTGTTTGTTCCTGTCAAATAAACCAGAACAAATGTCCACAGACCTGCCTATCTTACTCCTAGGGCTTATAGTCATTGAGGACCCAGTGCAGACCCCAGAGCACTCCCTTCTCTGGGTCCAGGGCTCTGATCTCTCCCCCCTTGTGATGTTTCTTTATTTTCTCTCCCATTGGCCCCTGCTCCCCCACCAGGGCCCCGAGGCCCAGCCTCATTGTTGATCTGCTCATTGAACCAGTGATGCCAGGGAAGAAACTGCTCATGTGTGGTACCTCCCAATGCTAACCAGAACACTCCTCAGCCTGGAGTCAGAAGGGCCAAGTTAAACATGAGGTGGGGTGGGGTTACACTCTGGGGCACAAAGTAGGAGGTCCCCAAGGAGGCTTCTTCTTACATTTAATCCACCTCCATCCTGTTCTACCCATTCTCCTTGTGAGGTTCAGGTTACCATATGTTTACAATATAGAAAACCAATCTCAGGGAGTTAAGTGACATGCTTGAGGCCAAAAGACAGTGAGAGGTCATGTTGTGGCTAGAGGAGGATGTTCGTCTGGACTCCCTGTTTGCTCACTGCTCCTCCATTATTGTGAGAACATGGGTGTGGAAGTGAGTGCCTACACTATCGTCTCCCACCCCATCCTCCATCAATATGGCCCCTTTTGTGATGGGGCATGGAATGGGGTCCCAGGACCTGAGACTCCAGTGTCTTCCATCAAATGAATGGTCCCCACCTTTCCCCAATCCTCCTCCTTATGGTCTCATTCTCTCTCTCTTTTAACCCAGAAAGAAGCCAGGTGGTGGGGAACAGGTGGTTCACGGTGATGCTACTAAGGATTAATTGGCCACTAAGGGGTCAGTATGAGTGTTGCCCATGGTCTCATGGTGAATCAGTGGAATTCTGTGCAAGCAGAGCTCCTCTGAGGTTGTCCTGGGACTAAATCCAGGGACTAGGTCACATGTGCCCAAAGGGGACTTGGAGTCAAGTGTGAAGAACTCAGGCAGGTAGGCAGGGCTTGCTGGAGGCAGGTGTGCAGTGTTAAACTCCAGGGCAGTGCTTCCTGTGGGCATCAGTGAGGATTTCCTACGGAAGAAACCAGCATCCCTCAGGCCAGAGTCTATGGCCCACCTCAGAAGCATCCCAGGGCTCCTGGTATTGGAGGAGCTTCTCCACCTATCCTGGGAGCTGGGACTAGGAGACTGTAGGAAAGATCATGATCCAGTAGCAGCACAGACATCATCAGATGTAGGTGGATGGTAAGGGCATGCCCTGCGGGAGATCTTAGCGGGTGCTTCCTCAGACAACCTGACTCTGCAAGCATCTTCCCAGTGCTTGGCCATGCCCCCGAACACCCTGGGAGAGACTATTAAGAGACGCAAAGCTACCTGCCAGGGCCCACATAGGGAATGACCTCCCGTGTCCATGACCAGTGTTCCCTACTATGTGCGTTCACCATGCTGCCAGCTGACCTATTCCTTGCCACCAGTGTGAGCACCCCAGACCATGAATTCTACTGGAAGGATCTGGTTTTCTCCATTGTGATAACTCATGTCTTGGCCTGTGTTCCCCAGAGCTCTCTGGACACTCCACATTGCCTCATTGGACCGAGAGGCCACACCTGGACTGCTTTGGCTGGGAGGAGTGCTTGCCTGTGGTATGGGACAACTGTGTGCCCCTGTGGTAGATCAAGCGGAGGAGTGGGGACCCCTGCAAGACCCTGAATCTCATGGGGGCAGAGGAGGAAGCGAATGTAAATTGTGCCATGGCTTGGGTCTCCAGAAAGCCAGGTCCCAGCTGAGGAGAATCATTGATCAGGCTGGTCTGTCTGTGAGACACAATGGCCTTGCAGTTGCCTTGGCTTCTGCACCGTTCTCTTCTCATGCCCCAGACATGCTTTAGCAAATTTTTTCTTCGCAAGTTCTCATCACGGTAATAAGAAGTGGCTTTCTCATATGCAGGGACTCAGCCACATGCCTTCACCATCTTAGTCAGGACTAAGTCATCTCCTTGGCCCTGTGACATGATAGAGGTTGAAGAGACTTTGATTACTCCATATCCCACAGGACATCATGCTGGTCTCTCAGGTCACTTACATTGTGCTAACTGACCACAGGGAAATAGTAGGTATCCTACATGCTTTATCACGTGCATGCCAGAGGATAAGACTTTCTATCTGGTGTATTTTCAGAGATCCACTGGTCTAGGTCATATGGAGACATTCTCTTGAGACAGGAGACAACTTCCTGCACCTTGTATTGTTCACCATGAAGCAAGAGAAAATGCATGGTGGGCCTCTGGATTTTGGAGATGACAAGTGTCACTTTTGGGCATTCTCTATTTCCTTGGGAAATATATGGCTGCTAGTTTTTTTAATTTTTTTATTTTTTCAGAGTTTTTTTCTTATTTATTTATTTATTTATTTATTTTTAACATTTTATTTATTTTTGAGACAGGAAGAGACAGAGCATGCACAGGGGAGGGTCAGAGAGAGGGAGACACAGAATCTGAAACAGGCTCCAGGCTCTGAGCTGTCAGCACAGAGCCCGACGCGGGGCTCGAACTCACGGACCGCGAGATCATGACCTGAGCCGAAGTCGGCCGCTTAACCAACTGAGCCACCCAGGAGCCCCTAGAGTTTTTTTTCTTTTTTAAGTCCAAGTTAGTCAACATATAGTATAATAATAATTTCAAGAATAGAACTTAGTGATTCATCACTTACATATAACACCCAGTGCTCATCCCAACCAATGCTTCCTTAATGCCCATTGCCCGTTTAGCCCATCCCCTCACCCAACACCCCGCCAACAACCGTCAGTTTGTTCTCTGTATTTCAAAGTCTCTTATGGTTTGTCTCCCTCTCTGTTTTTATCTTATTTTTGCTTCCCTTCCCTTGTGTTCGTCTGTTTTGTTTCTGAAATTCCACATATGAGTGAAATCATATGATACTGGTCTTTCTCTGACTGACTTATTTTGCTTAGCATAATACATTCTAGTTCTATCCACATTGTTGCAAATGGCAAGATTTCATTCTTTTTGATGGGCGAGCAATATTCCATTTATATGTACGTTACATCTTCTTTATCCATTCACCAGTAGGTGGACATTTGGGCTCTTTCCATACTTTGGCTGTTGTTGATAGTGCTGCTATAAACATTGGGGTGCAGGTGCCCCTTCGAAACAGCATTTTTGTATCCTTTGGATAAATACCTAGTAGTTCAATTGCTGGGTCATGGGGTAATTCTATTTTTAATTTTTTGAGGAACCTCCATACTGTTTTCCAGAGTGGCTGCACCAGTTTGCATTCCCACCAACAGTGCAAGAGGATTCCCCTTTCTCCACATCCTTGCCACCATCTGTTGTTGCTTGAGTTGTTAGTGTTTGCCATTCTGACTGGTGTGAGGTGGTATCTCATTGTGGTTTTGATTTGTATTTCCCTGATGAAGAGTGATGTTGAGCATCTTTTTGTGTGTCCGTTAGCCATCTGGATGTCTTCTTTGGAAAAGTGTCTATTCATGCTTTTTAAGGCTACTAGTTTTGAATAAGACCCAGATTAAGAAAAGATTCTGCAGCATGACCAGGGTATGTTGAAAGTTGCCTGCCAGTTGGGTCTTAGCACCTAGCCTATGCATTTTACTAAATGTGTCTCTGGTGGATTAAGATGCTGGATAGAACATTTGCATACTCAAGTAGGAGAATCACAGAACACATACTTGGAGTATTGAGGTCAAGACTTTTCCTCTTCTGTTGACAAGTGCTTTCCATTTGAGAAGCATCTCTTTACTTGCTAGTGGACCCCAGTAAAAAAACTGAATGCCTGACCGTGGGACATTGAGTCACTTTGAAACTGGAATTATCCATCACAAATTGGGAGCTATCTGACCTATGAAGTCTTAAAATGGGATGTGTATAGAGGCAGTCCATTGTCAAATAGAAATGGTATAAATGAGACTGGGCTTGATCAGATAATTTCTTCTGGAAATGAGTAACCTATGTAATCAGGTATTTGGGCTCCAAAGACCCACTGATATCTCCCCTTGCTTCATTCTTGCCTGCTGCCACTAAGTCTCCGACAGGGGCTCCCCTTTCCACACATGCATTCCCTAAGAAGTGGTGTCTTTTAATATCTGCCCATTTGGGTCCCTTGGGTCCCTTCCTTATGGTTTCTTAGGAACCAGAGAGACCTGATCTACCAGGTATCAGCCTTGTGTTCTATGCTAAGCCCCCTGCTCATAACTCATTTCCATACAATCTGTGTATGTCTTTGCCGTTAACCTAAAATATAAAACTGTCAGTTATTTTTACCAGCAAGAATAGGTTAACTTGGGAATAGCAGAGAATTGCAAATCAGGGCTAACAAGCTTCAACAGAAGAATAGGCAAGTCCAGAGAAGAAAGGAGAGGAAGGCTCTTCTATAGAGGAAAGTGGGAATTAACATGGAGTTCCAACTAGAATGGCTTTTCATTGGTTGTGATAGTCTCTTATTGGGTGGGCTATTGCCACGGGAGGAGGAACACCTTTCGTCTTGCTGTGACAACAAAGCTAAGGTACTATCCACTTTCTGGGAACATTTCCTGTTGGGTCAGCAATTGATAACAAGTAGTGTGGTAGGAGCACTCCCCCTGGTGGCCTCCCAACTCCATTTCAGTGAGGTTTTCCTTTATTAATTTTCACATTGCATCTATGTGGATGCCAACACTACTAATCCAAATCTGCTGGATATGAGTGTTTTATTTCTCTGCTCACAGATTGTTTGAAATTTGTAGCATTCTCTATTTGCTCATTAGGCTGTGGCTATGGGTTATAGATTGATTTATTTGCTTTCCTTGTTGAGCTGTATTTTTTTGTTTTGTTTTGTTTTGTTTTTAGGAAAAAGATCTTATAACACCTGATGGGATGAACTCTATTCTTCCCATTCTTACATGTGAGTAAATGAAGTTTCAGAGAAATGAGATGATTTACCTAAAGTCTTTCAGTCAGCAAGTGATGGAGGTGAGTTTCAAATCTGTCTGATGAACCTAAGGTCTGTGAGTATGACACTATACAACTGTGCACTTCCAATCAATAATACATTGGCTCCTCTGAATGACATTCTGGATCATCTATGGTTCAGGGTCAGGATGAGGGAAAATGGGTTGACCCATATTCTGTTGGTGCAAGTATAACCCAAACATTATGAAGGGAGAATTGGCAACATTTATGCACAGATTAAATTGTGTGTATTTTCATTTCTTCTCATATTGGCTTTCCCAAGGAATAAAGAAATGCTCAAGGATTTAGTTATAAGAATGTAACTAATAATAGTGAAATGATTGCTTACAATAGGGAAAAACTGGAACAACCAAGATGTCAATAACTGGTGATTAATTGGCAGACCAATCTCTTAATCAATGAAGTTGTAGAAAATATTTAAGACTATGGGAAAATATTCATTATAAATGTTAAATTTTAAAATAGTCACAGGATTTTCCACTATAATTTTTCTACTTTTATTGTGATAAAATACACATAAATCTAATCACTTTTCTATTTTTAAATTTTCTTTTTTATTTTTTTTAAATTTACATCCAAATTAGCATATAGGGCAACAATGATTTCAGGAGTAGATTCCTTAGTGCCCCTTACCCATTTAGCCCATCCCCCTCCCACAACCCATCCAGTAACCCTCTGTTCATTCTCCATATTTAAGAGTCTGTTATGTTTGTCCCCCTCACTGTTTTTATATTATTTTTACTTCCCTTCCCTTGTGTTCATCTGTTCTGTGTCTTAACGCCCTCATATGAGTGAAGTCATATGATACTTGTCTTTCTCTGACTAATTTCACTTAGCATAATACCCTCCAGTTCCATCCAGGTAGTTGCAAATGGCAAGATTTCATTCTTTTTGATTGGCGAGTAATACTCCATCGTATACATATACCACATCTTCTTTATCCATCCATCAGTTGATGGACATTTTGGATCTTTCCATACTTTGGCTATTGTTGATAGTGCTGCTATAAATATTGGGGTGCATGCGCCCCTTCGAAAGAGCACACCTGTATCCCTTGGATAAATACCTAGTAGTGCTATTGCTGGGTTGTAGGGTAGTTATATTTTTAACTTTTTGAGGAACCTCCATACTATTTTCCAGAGTGGCTGCACCAGCTTGCATTCCCACCAACAATGCAAAAGAGATCCTCTTTCTCTGCATCCTCGCCAACATCTGTTATTGCCTGAGTTGTTAATGTTAGCCATTCTGACAGGTGTGAGGTGGTATCTCATTGTGGTTTTGATTTGTATTTCCCTGGTGAGGAGTGAAGTTGAGCATTTTTTTCATGCGTTGGTTGGCCATCTGGATGTCTTCTTTGGAGAAGTGTCTATTCATGTCTTTTGCCCATTTCTTCACTGGATTATTTGTTTTGGGGGTGTTGAGTTTGAGAAGTTCTTTAAAGATTTTGAATACTAACCCTTTATCTGATATGTCGTTTGCAAATATTTTTTCCCATTCCGTTGGTTGCCTTTTAGTTTTGCTGCTTGTTTCCTTTGCTGTGCAGAAGTTTTTTATTTTAATGAGGTCTCAGTAGTTCATTTTTGCTTTTGTTTCCCTTGCCTCTGGAGACGTGTTGAGTAAGATGTTGCTGCAGCCAAGATCAAAGAGGTTTTTGCCTGCTTTCTCCTCGAGGATTTTGATGGATTCCTGTCTTACATTTAGGTCTTTCATCCATTTTGAATTTATTTTTGTGTATGCTGTAAGAAAAGTGGTCCAGGTTCATTTTTCTGCATGTCGCTGCCCAGTTTTCCCAGCACCACTTGCTGAAGAGACTGTCTTTATTCCATTGGATATTCTTTCCTGCTTTGTCAAAGATTAGTTGGCCATACGTTTGTGGGTCCATTTCTGGGTTCTCCATTCTGTTCCATTGATCTGAGTGTCTGTTTTTGTGCCAGTACCATACTGTCTTGATGATTAGCTTTGTAATACAGCTTGAAGTCTGGGATTGTGATGCCTACTGCTTTGGTTTTCTTTTTCAAGATTGCTTTGGCTATTCGGGGTCTTTTCTGGTTCCATACAAATTTTAGGATTGTTTGTTCCAGCCCTGTGAAGAATGCTGGTGTTATTTTGAAAGGTATTGCATTGAATATGTAGATTGCTTTGGTTAGTATTGACATTTTAACAATATTTGTTCTTCCTATCCAGGAGCATGGAATCTTTTTCCATTTTTTTGTGTCTTCTTCAATTTCTTCCATAAGCTTTCTATAGTTTTCAGTGTAGAAAAAATTAAAGAAAAATATTTTTAATAGAAATTGAAAATAAAAATAAATTTTTTTCCCTTTCTGTATTCAAGAAAAAGAAATGAGGGGCGCCTGGGTGGCACAGTCGGTTGGGCGTCCGACTTCAGCCAGGTCACGATCTCGCGGTCCGTGAGTTCGAGCCCCGCGTCAGGCTCTGGGCTGATGGCTCAGAGCCTGGAGCCTGTTTCCGATTCTGTGTCTCCCTCTCTCTCTGCCCCTCCCCCGCTCATGCTCTGTCTCTCTCTGTCCCAAAAATAAATAAACGTTGAAAAAAAAAATTAAAAAAAAAAAAAAGAAAAAGAAATGAAACGACAAAGGGGGAAAAAAAAGAAAAGTGAATAGATGGACCTGCGAGCAGACTGAAATACGATTGAAATTACTTCTTTTTCCCCTAGAAGTCAAACTATGAAGTGCTTTATTGTCTGTAAACTAAGCAGGTGGAGAGATTTGTGTTCCTGAAGAGCGAGGTTGGCCCCGTGGGTGGGGCTTAGTGTATGGCTCCGTTCTCCACTAGATGGCGCTGCTCAGCTTACTGGTGTGAATTGTTGTGGCGCCTGTAGGTGTGTACACGCATGCGCGGGAGCAGTGAAAATGGCGTCACCCAGCTACCCAGTCTCCAGTGTTGTAACTCTGTTCTGCCGGACCCCCAATTGTGCACCGGTCCTTTGTCTCCAGCTTCCATCCACTCCCCGCTTTTACACAGTCCTGACCAAGTCCCAGGCAGCACCTCTCTCCTGAGTTTTCTCTCAGATGTGGCCGTGTTTCCCGACCCCTTACTTCTGAAGGGCTGCGGCTTTGACCCATCCTGCCCCTCTGCGAAAGGGTCTCACCGAGCAGTGGCCGGGTGCCGGCTGCGCCCAGGAACATTGGCGGGACCGTGCTGCTGCCGAAGCCCAGAGACCGCGGCCGGGTGCCAGCCCGCCCCAGAAAGAGTTCACGTGATCGTGTAGCAGCAGCGCTTCAGGGATTATGGAAAATCACAACACGCATTTGGCACCAGGCTTCACCCCCAATGACCTTGTTCCAGCACCAGCGAATGTGGTTGTTCACCTGGGTCCACTGGGGCACACAGCCTCTACCAGATGTCCTCCAGAGAGGGAAATCGCCTTTCCCCTGTGTCCCGAAGACCCCCAGACTTCGCTCTGCTCCTGGGGATTCACCCTTCTCACCAGAGCACCACCAGGTATTTAGCTGCAGAGTTTCAGACTCTGTGCCCCCCCCCCCCCCCGTTTATAGTCTTAATGGAATTTAAACCCTCTCCTTTCTCTTTTCTTCCTTTTTAGTTCAGTCCCTGCAGCTGTTTCTACTTTTCCACTTTCTCTCCAGCTGCTTTTGGGGGGTGCTTTCCCATATTCTTCCCCCCCCCATCTCCGTCCTCTCTCCACAAGCAAAAAACAGCTCCCTGCCCTCAGTGCCTTCTCTCCCCCCCAGTTCATCTCTCTGCACCACGTACCTGCTGAGTTCTGTGGTTCAGGTTGTGCGGATTGTTGTGTTAATCCTCAATTCAGTTTTCTAGGTGTGCAGAATGGTTTAGTGTTGATCTGGTTGTATTTCATGGATGCGAGACACACAAAAAACCTTCCATGGTGTTCCCAGGTTTTTTATATATGGCTTTAATTATGTTGAGGTGGTGTTCTACTCCTAGTTTGTTTTTATTATGAAAGGCTGTTGAGATTTGTTGAGGGATTTTTCTGCATCAATTGAGATGATCATGTGTTTTTTTTTCCCTTCCATTCTTTTAATGTGGTATATTATGTCAATCATTTTTCATATATTAAAGTATTCTTGCATTTCAGGAATAAATTTAACTTGATCGTGAGTGATGTATAATCCTTTTAGCACACTGCTTAATTCAGTTTGATATTATTTTGTTGAGGTCCAGAACTTCTCTTTGGTGGAGGTTTTTGCTGAGATTTTTGATTCAGTTTTTCAGATTAGTTATAGGTAAGGGACCTGGGTGGCTCAGTTGGTTGAGCATCTGACTTCGGCTCAGGTCATGATCTTGAGGTTTGTGAATTTGAGGCCTGTGTTGGGCTCCGTGCTGACAGCTCAGAGCCTGGAGCCTGCTTTGGATTCTGTGTCTCCCTCTCTCTCTGCCCCTCCCTCACTCGTGCTCAGTCTCTCTGTCTCTCTCTCAAGAGAAACTGGGGACTTGACCATCTGGCATACATGGCTCTAGACTCACTTCCTTTTAAATCCTGTACCTGGGGGCGTCTGGGTGGCGCAGTCGGTTAAGCGTCCGACTTCAGCCAGGTCACGATCTCGCGGTCCGTGAGTTCGAGCCCCGCGTCAGGCTCTGGGCTGATGGCTCAGAGCCTGGAGCCTGTTTCTGATTCTGTGTCTCCCTCTATCTCTGCCCCTCCCACGTTCATGCTCTGTCTCTCTCTGTCCCAAAAATAAATAAAAAACGTTGAAAAAAAAAATTAAAAAAAAAAATCCTGTACCTGGCAGTTACTAGTTGTGTGGCCTTGGGCAAGTTGCTTAACTCTTCTGTGCCTCAGTTTCTGTATCTGTAAAATAAGAATAATAGTAGTACTAAACTCATAGTGTCATTGAAAGTATGTATTAATTAATACATGTTACATATCTGACACATAGTAAATTTGCTCTTAAACTGAATGATTCTCAACACTTCATTGGGCGAGTGTTTCATTTGTTTATTTAACAAACAAACATAGACTCTATGCCAGACTTTGGCTCTAAGTGCTTAACACATAATCACTCCTGGAGCCTTCACAACAACCTTATTGGTTGGAAAGTGCTATTATTATCCCCATTAACAAATGAGGAAATTAGGGTGCAGAGAAGATTAGTGACTTGCCCAAGTAAGTGGAAGCTAGGATTTGATCCAGATAAAGTCTGTGTGTGTGTGTGTGTGTGTGTGTGTGTGTGTGTACAAATGTATGTATTTATGAGAGTGGGCGCAAGTGAGCAAGAGAGAGAGAGAGAGAGAGGGAAGCGGAGCTCACCCAAAGAGGGGCTTAAGTCTGTGTTTTAAATTTCTATGTTATGTGGACTTTTGCAAGCTCTCTTGGCAGACCTCTCTCTTCTCATCAGCACAAAAGTCACAAGACATTGGTGATAAAGTAATGTAGGCTGATCCTAGCAATGGAGAAATTAATATCAAAGACGGATGGGGCTTTACAAAAATCTTCACATAGATGCTACAGAAAATTAAATACATAGATCCTCTCCCACCTCCACAATCACCCAGCCTTCCAGAAATGTGTGTGTTGGTGGAGTGCAGGAGGCTCCTGCAATTCCACAGTGATCTGCTTCTGTCTATGCTACCTGCAGCAAAAAGAAAGGGAAAAAGAAAGTACCACTTGAATAGGAATTCAGTCATAATGTTCTAAATGTACCCAACTTATGGCTTGGGGCAGAACTCCCAGATCTGTCACAGCCAGAACGATAATTACATTCTGAGTGTTTGAAATCTATTCTGCTCATCGTCTGCCCTGTGCAGGGGCTCTGGCATTCCCAGAGACCAGGAGGAAGAGCCACCAGTCAAATAGCTACCAGCTTCCAACTCGAACATCTTCAGAGGTAGGTAGAGGTCAGAGTCTTGGGGCTAGAATTGGGAACTTGCAAACACTTTTGTTTGTGGTTTGGTTGGATGAGTTCCCTGTCTAAATTATGCCCCCAGATCACGCCAACCCTATGCCTATGTGGAAGAAATTATTGTCCTTTTTGTTCAAATGGAGAAACTAAGAGAGAGAAAGATGACATGGATAGACACTGTGTCCCTTCATGCATGATACCCTGACAAGGATACTATGTATTGATTATGTAATATTCCCACTGAGCATGTATAACCTGAGTCTAATCATAAGAAATTTCAGACAAAGCCCAAAATGAGGAATGTTCAACTAAAAGAAAAGTTTGGCTCTGCTATTCAAAAATTTCAATGTTGTATAAGGCAAAGGACATTACTGGGTGAATTTGTAAAATGGAATACTGATAATAGCTTAGATAAGTGTATAAAAGTATATTTTGTCAATGTTAAATTTAATGAAATTGATAATTGTACTATGATCACTCACCAGAACTAATTCCAAAAAGGTCAAATAGTTAAAAAAAAAAAAAGACCACAATAAAGTCAACGAGGTCAATGTTTACTCTTCTGAAGAAGAAAAGAGAGTCTGAGCTTAATAATCAAAATAGTGGCCATTTATTTTGTGTATTCCATGTGCCAGACCCTATGCGTGGTACTTTCTATACTCAACATTTGCAATGTGGATTATAATATCACCTCCATGTTACAGGTAGGGAAACTGAGGCTCTGAGAAGTTAGGTGGTAGGCCAATTTCAAAATTTCAATTAAGCTCAATGCGTTGGGGTCAGGTTTCAAGCCCAGGTCTCTCTGATTCCAATGCGCATGTTTTGTTCTCTGTCTTATATGATATTGATAGTCTTCAGTGTGGTAACAAGTGGGAGGGAATTTCCCTTTTATGGTGAGACAAGATGAGCATCCTATTTGCAGAATAAACCAATTTAAAAAAAAAATTTTTTTTAACATTTATTTATTTTTGAGACAGAGAGAGACAGAGCATGAACGGGGGGAGGGCCAGAGAGAGAGGGAGACACAGAATCCGAAGCAGGCTCCAGGCTCTGAGCTGTCAGCACAGAGCCTGATGCGGGGCTCGAACTCACGGACCGTGAGATCGTGACCTGAGCGAAGTCGGACGCTCAACCGACTGAGCCACCCAGGCGCCCCGAATAAACCAATTTTAATGGAGAAGAAAACTGGCAACAACTATGTAGGGTTCGTAATAGGCAGTACCCTTTACTCAGGACTTCTGGAGCTAGACATTTGTGCTCTGAAGCTAATACTGGATTTAACTGAATTTCAGTTGCAATATTCCTACTGACACTTTTTCCTAATGAAGAGAAATTTTCAGATATTACAAATTTTCAGATACCTTATGATCAATGGGGAAGTATGAATGCTATATGTAACTAGAATATTGGGAAAATATTCACAGAGAGTGTTATTGATAGTATGGTGAAAAGCTTGTCCTTTGTCTCATTTAAATTTATTTATAAAAGCTACTTTTTTTTCCCTACCTCCCTGTGAGACCTTGGGTGTAGAACTTGACTTTTCTAGACTTTAGAATATATAAAAAAGAGTCTGAGCCCATGCAATAGTCAAAATACTAAAACTGAATTGAAATTGTGGCTTCCCCCACACCAAGAAACCTGCAACTGGGGAAGAGAGTGGACAGTTTCCTCTTCTCCTGCAGCTGGCTAAGTGCCATTTTGGAGGTGGGAGGAGAGAGAGGAGGAGAGGGGGTCAGGATGGTTCTTTCCGGCAGGGAGGATTGTACCTTTGTGCTTTGTGCTTTCTGGGCTTAGTATTGCTTAAAGTTTACTCTATTGTGGGTGGTTTCAAGGATTCTTTGAGTTTTCCCCCTACCCCAACTGATGCAAGTTTCTCACCTGTGGTTCTCTTGATATTGCGGAATCTACCTCCTTTCTGATACCTTTCCCAGGCCCTAGGCATCTGGCTACTCACTTTCTACTTCTTTATGCTGAGGTCCCCTGGCCTTCCCAGGCAGCCCACCTGACATGAAGCTAGTGCAAACCTACACTGGCTTTCTTCCATATGTTTCCTTATCAAATGCCATAGCACAAGCTGTAGTCTCTTGCTTGTGGCCATAGGTCATTTCAGCCAGTGTCCTACCCTTTGTTTCTCTGGTGTGACTCAGACACCTGCTACTATGTCTCCACAAAACCTTGGGGGTGCATAAAAAGCTCTATGGGAGGTATTCTTAAAGCCTTTCTGGTGACTTGGAATTAAAAGAGCACAGCAGTTGGGGCACCTGGGTGACTCCCTCAGTTAAGTGTCTGACTCTTGATTTCAGATCAGGTCATGATCTCACGGTTCTTGATTTTGAGCCCTGCCTTGGGCTCTGTGCTGACAGTGCGAAGCCTGCTTAAGATTCTCTCTCCTTCCCTTTCTCTCTCTACCCCCTCATCTCTCGCTCTCTTTCTCTCAAGGTAAATAAACTTTAAAAAAGAAAATAAAAGAGCACAGCATTCTTTAAAAATGAGAGAGAAAAATGGCCAAAAAGTGGTTGGTGACTCTTAAAACTCTGACTTTTTTAAAGGTAGAAAATGACTAGGAATTTGACATATTTTTTTGCAGGTGATTTTTGAGCACATCTTCTTCAAAGTACAAGTTGATTGGTCTCACATGCTCACTTTAGGGTCTCTCTGAAGGTCTTGGCCAAAACTTTAATTTTAATACCAAGTTACACATTTTTAAATAAAAAGTCAAGATATATAAATAAATAATATATACATATATCATATATATATGATATATATATATATGATATATGTATATATATCATATATATATATATAAAAAGTCAAGCCAGATAGCCTGATTTCAGCTTTATGTGCACATATAAAAGATAGAATAACATACACCAATATAGTGGGGTTACTAGAAATATTTCATTGTCTTCTTTGTATTTTTTTATGTTTTAAGAATTTTGTAAGCTGGATCTAAATTATCTTCTAATCAAGGGAAGGCAGCACATTTTTAAAAACACATTTTCAAAATAATTTTTTTTTTCTGCAAAAGGAAAGCATGAAGTGTGAGATGGAGATAAACCTTTTAGCAAAGTCAATGTTCAGCTTAGGTGTGTGCCTTTTGCCGAGTGGGTAGAGGCAAGGAGGAATGAGTAGACAAAGAGTAAAGAAATTCTATGAGCACGTCTTCTTGCTTCACAACTTCTTGGTATGTTTATACTTCTTGGTCTCCAGCAGCAACTGGAAAGGGGAAAAACATCCTGACGGTATATATTCAGACACATACGGTCAGCATCATGAAGCTCTGGACGCCTCAACTCATGACATTCCTCTGTATGGTGCTACTGTCTGTGCTGGGAGTGATAAAAGAAAAACACAACTGTAGGTGACTAGGCTGGGCTGGGGAGTCAAAGGGATGGGGGGTACTGTGCTTGTTCCTGGATAAGTGAAGGGGTATTGTGTCTGGCACATCTGACTCAGGACTCAGGACCTTCCCTGGAACACCTAGTGGAGATTCAGAGACTTTCTTACGCACAGAGTCCAAGAAGTGTCCAAGTTGAGGTCCTTTGATGCTTCCTCTCCAACCTTGAAAGTGGCAATGGGTACCTGTCACCTTTTATGTACATTTCATATGTTATAAGGATATAATATTTTCCCATGTCAGGCTACCATAACTTTTTGTACTTCCAGAAGCTCTGTGTCTTAGCTTGTGTGTACTTTAATGAGTCCCATATGGGGATTTCTTAATATATACACTTAGTTTCAATGGCAGGATCTTTCTGAATATGAAAAGATAGAGAAGAGACCTGAGATGGGGCCCTAGTGGGGCAAAGTTGGGGGCCATGTGATGACAAAATGGAATCAGTCCAGGGTACCAAGAAAATTGAGTGAGAGAGAGAATTTGGTGAGAAGCCGTTCTTAAAGATGGAGTCAGCAAGGAAGAGAAGAAAAAGAGAAAGAATCTGTTCCTTACTCTCCCTGGTCTGGCTTCCCACACTAGGAATTAAGTATGGTAACAAGGCTAGAGGCTACCTTGGGCCCCTCCTATTACAGAAATGTAGATTTTATAGGATGCCACATGAACATGGGGAGTATGAGGAGTCCTGTCTCCAGGATGCTTGATGAGGGCCCAGAGGTCTGTGGGAGCAGAGAAGGCAGAGATCTGTGAAGACACAATGAGGAAGCTCAGCAGGGGGATTTTCTCATAAGGCAGATGGATAGTCAGGTGGGGCTTGGTGGGGCTTTGATTCTAGGAGGGGCTGTTAAGCTCATGAAGGACTTCTCTTCCCACCTTGGCTATGTAGCCCCTGTGAGCCTCTTCCCATCTCATCTCAATTACAGGGGCTGAAATGTTACTTGAGGAGTGCTGGGGACAGCCAAATGTCCTTGAATGCACCAAGAAGTGTTCTGGAACCTTTAAATGTATAAACAAAAATCACACATGCTGCTGGACCTATTGTGGAAACATCTGCTGGAAAAATAAAGTGAGTTGGGAGGTGTGTTTGGGCATGGATCTTCACTGATTCTCAGATGCTGTTATTCATAAACAGAAGACCGAAGCACCCTAAATCCTAGGCACAAAAATAGTGGAAGACAATGTACCCTAAACCTGGACAGCAGTTCACTGGCAAATAAACCAAGATACCAGGTTGGGGCATATTGTTCATTATATAATCAATGCCTATGTTGTTCTCATTATATTGCTCAATTGTTTGCTCTTTTCCTGATTTTTGTCCAAATTTCTAACCATTGCCTCTATAGTCAGACCTTTCTATGAGCCCTTTTGGCTCAGCCAGGCCCCAAATATCTATGTTTCTCTGTTCAATGAACCAAACCCACCTCCCCACCTCAGAAGTGGACTTTTTCTTGTTACAAAAAGTACTCCTGTCCCAGGGTCTGCCATAGATGGGTAATATTAAGCTTGGGAATGAATGCTTGTTCCTCAGAGTTCCCTAACCTCTGAGTATATAACCTTTCTGTCTTACAGGAAATCTTTGAAAGACATCTAAAACCCTAATCTCCCAGCTGGACACCAGTCTGTTCTCACTGAGGGCTGGGCAGGAGCAAATCCTTGACAAATAAACTCATTTATCAACAGTGGCTTTTAGCTTTTTCAACTCCATTTCACTACTTTTTTTTTTAACTTTATTTTTTATTTTTTAAAATTTACATCCAAATTAGTTAGCATATAGTGAAGCAATGATTTCAGGAGTAGATTCCTTAATGCCCCTTACCCATTTAGCCCACCTCCCCAACAGATCTCAATGCCTGGCCTCCCTGGGCCCTCTCCATTGTCTGCAGCCAGGAAACTGTATCCCTTGTAAGTCATGGATTGGGTGAAGCTACCCCCCATAGAATCTACACTCTGAGAACTCAGCAAAGTCTGAGACATCCCACAGACCCTCTCACTCCCCAGGATTTGCAGGGTCCAGAGAAGAAGATGACCTGTCACTTTCCCCCCTCTCTCCTGTGCCTGTCACTGTGTCCAGGACCCCTGCCCCTTCCCAGAAAATACCACTTGCGCTATTTCCCTTCCGCTGCCACCATCCTGGTCCCTCTGATGAGAACTTCGACTTGACTGTGTACACCCCAAAACTTATTTTCCCAGGGCCCTTTCTTTCTGTACCCATTCCCATCAATATTACTGGATGTTTACAGGTCACCGAAGTACAGAAATCCAAGAATAGTTGTTTGGTTTCCCCAAGTGATTCTCAGCCCTGATGTACCTTTCACTACTGAGTGTACTGTTTAGTGTCTGGGTACTTGGGATGGAGAGTCAAAAGACATAGTTTCCCCCTCCACTCCCATCAGTGTTCCTGGTGCTACATAAAGGGGCCAGAGGGCTATCGTTTGGGAAGACCCAGAATCTTCATAGTGCTGTGGTCAGAGTGATGAGGGACCATAAGGCATGCTGAGGGCCAAGCACAAGCTAGCATCACCCCCCACCCCCAGGTGGGATATGAGATATTCCTCAGACACTCCTAACTGCACAAGTACAAAGGAAAGGACAGAAAACAAATGACTAACTGATAAAGATCACAGTCATACAGGACATGGGTCTCCATCAGTTTAAAAATATCTTAGTAAATTAAAATTTAAATAAATTTTAAAAATTTAGCAAATTTATCAATAGCCTAGTCTCTAGAAATCTATAGACTCCGTTTCCTGGAGTCCCTAATATCACCCTCCCCTCCATAGTGATGTGGGGAAGGATTAAAGGCAAGAAGGAAATGGCAGGTAAAATTAAATTTCTTTATAACCTGCAGCCCATCGACAAGTACTTGAGGCAAATATAGAGTAGTACATTTCTCCAGGAACATTTGTCCTAGAAGGCCCTACCACCTTAATGCTTTGCTAGAAGGAAAAACAACCTTAGCTTGACAATAGCTAGGCCTCCAGTAATCTGTGAGTCTTTAGCTTATGAAAGTCTCTTTGGAAACTTCCCTTTTGACTTTACCTTCCCCAAGTCCATGGTTCTACACAACCCCAGTGAAGCTCTTCCCGCCCACTGGTCCTGTTCCCATGCTTTAATAAAATCACCTTTTTGCACCAAAGACATCTTCAAGAATTCTTTCTTGGCTGTCGGCTCCAGACCCCACGAACCCCACGATCACCCCAAAACCTCATCAAGAGCAGAATGTGCTGAAAGGCTCCAATTCCCAGGTATCCCTCAGAAGGGACACGGCCCCTCCTGGCTCCCTTCCCTCCCCACCCCCTTAGTCCATCACCTATTCTGCATCCTGTTCAGTTTACGGTGCCCTCCCTGGGCCTGTAGCAGCAGCACAGAGAGGAGAAGCATGGGCAGGAGAGCCTGGGTTGGCATGACTCTGGCCAGAGAGGAGAGCTCTCAGTCTGCCACAGGCTTCTCTGGAGAGCTGGGTGGTTATCCTGGGCCCTTCCTGCTTCCACTGGCCAAGCAAGGGGCCTTTTCCCCCATCCCCTATGCCTGTACCTGACCATGGCCTGTTCTCTGGGACTTGGGCTTCTGCAGACAAGTCCTCCTCTCACGTGACTAAACCCCTCCCTTGCAAACAATTATTTTCTACTTTAATTATAGTGCCTTAGAGCTCAGAGTTATCCAAAGCACAAAGACTCAGGGGCTCAGGGCTGGGCTTTGTTTTGACCCTTAGGGATAAGAAGGACTTGGAACTGGAACTGGATTGAGTGAGGGTGGTTATTCCTTCATGACAAAAGAGGTAGAGGAGAACAAAAGGTTAGGGACCCTCAAAGGAAGGATCAGGGAAGGAAAGCATTTTCCTCTTGGATATCCAGGATATTACAGGGGAGGAAAGCAATTTTTCCTCTACCCTTCTGGGTTCTTGTTTGAAACCCCCCTGCAGTAAAAGATTAGCAGGAGAAAAACAAACTGAATTTTCCTAACATGTATACCTCCAATACACATGGGAGAGACCAGGAAAAACTGAGTGACTTCCCCAAGTGGCCCAAATGATCTCCTCAAAACCTGCTTCAACTGAAGACAAAAGATGTGGAAAGGAAGGGGAAGACCAGTTATGGGAAGTCACCAGGAAAGGCACTATGAACAAAGGTATGGTTGTTGTGCAGATTTCTGCTACAGGCTCCATTGATAAAGAGTTTCTAGGGGTTGAAAGTCAACCTTCTTTTCCACTTAACAGAGAGGAAGACACGTTTACAAATGGAGACTTTCCTCATACGTGTAAATGTTTCTTATGAGGGGGAGCAAACTTTGCCAACCCAAGATCTGCCTCTATGGAATATTGATTATTTTACGCTGGTTATTTTTAAGAAATAGCAGACACAGGTGAAACTCTGAAAACTGAATAGAAGTTACCATTTTGTAAGAGGTTGTTTAATGTAATCCCAGGTCATTGAGAGATGGAAGGGAGACAAGATGTGTTGCTCCAGGTGAAGTGTTGCTTCAACTTGGAGTTTTGACTTTCTTATTTCCAGGCACCTTCTATTTCCCTCCCTTTGAACATCTGAAGGAATTTTGTTCAGTTCATCTAGAGTATTCCAAAAAAGGAAATAACTTTAAGGGAGACAGTTCCTTGACAGTCCGAATATCAGAACTGTATACTTTTTGTCTCCTCCTTCTCTTTCTACTTGAGTGCCCATGTAGTAGGAGAGTAGAGCCAAAGAATGCATGCCCAGCTGTAGATAGTACCTCCTAATCATCCTGTAAGTAGTTGCTTTTCCTCTGAGGGGGCTCCAGAATTCCTCAGCCTCTGCACCAGCTTGTCTGGTCTCCAGGGCCATACACAGCAGCACCAGGGACTTCACTTCACCATCATGGAGGCACTTCAATTCCTCCCGGATTAGGAGCCCATTTCCTAGATCCCCCCTCTCCCTTTTTCTTGAGGACCTCATTTTGGTAACATACACTCCACAGGAGCTTCCTGAGACAGCATGTGAGAAAGAAGTAAAATAGAGACTTTTAAGCCTCCATTCTACATTACCATATACTTAGGTTGGTATTTCATTTCAGATTAGTTTTGAGCACATGATGACTACAACAACAAAGAAAATAGTGGCTTAAATAAGATAGGTCAATATTTGTTCACGTGGAATATTCAGGATTTAGGTGTCCCAAACAAGTGTGGAGACACCACAAAACGATGGAAGATCCAGGCTGCTTTGCCTCTTTGCTCCATTGTCCTTGGCATGAAGTTTCCATTTCCAAGCTCACCTCATGACCTACCAGGACTAAACAAGATATGAAATATCACCCTCACCCAAGAATAAAATTCAGACAGTTAATTCAAAAGTGAAATCAAAGTAAGAAAATTCAAACCATAGCCAAACTAGATGGAAATGGAATATAGTATTACTCAAAACTGGATGAGGAAAGACTCTGTGGACTTCATAATAAATATGGTGTTGTGGTGCAGCATTAAAAATTTTTTTAACGTTTATTTATCTTTGAGAAAGAGAGAGAGAGAAACAGAGTGCAAGCAGGGGTGGGGTAGAGAAGGGGGGAGACACAGAATCCGAAGCAGGCTCTAGGCTCTGAGCTGTCAGCACAGAGCCTGACATGGGGCTCAAACCCACAAATCATGAGATCGTGACCTGAGCTGAAGTTGGAGGCTTAACTGACGAGCCACCCAAGCACCCCCATGGTGCACCATTTAAAAAAAATATTAATCTAGATCCTGTTTTTTCTACTTTGCAATTCCTTATTTTTCCATCAAGGCCTTTGACCATGAAACTAGGACATGAAGCTGAGGTTTATTTCCCCAGGGAAAAGGGATCGCAAAATAAACCAGTGAGGATAGTCATGTTCATGGATGTGAGGTCACAAATAGTTTTGAAAGCTGTTACTGGTCACTGAGAGAGAAAAGTTGTTTCTCTATGTTTGTCTTGTGTTTGAAATAACAAAGGCTCAGCTTTGGCCATCACGAGTGTGGAGTCATTCCATAACCTCAGAATTCGGGAAAAAGCTAAATAATGTAAGAATAGATCTTGTCCACTGGGAAGGTATAAGCACTTGGAGAGAAAGGTGGACACCAGAAGACTGGGTTAGGATAGAAACAGAAAAATCCAGATAGGTTGGAAATCTCAACACAAAAACAGGTCCACCAGGTAAACAGGGTATTTGAATATGAATATTTGTTTCCTATGGCTGCTGTAACAAGTCACCACAAATTTAGGAGCTTAAACCACGCAAATTATTACCTTACAGCTCTGTAGGTCGCAAGTGCCACACAGGTCTCTTCTGATTGCAATCAAAGTGTCAGCAGGGCTGACATGCCCCTTTTGCATTTCCTCTCTAGATGGAAGGACCCATGTCTGTGTTCATTTATTTATTTAATTTTTTAAAATGTTTATTTATTTTTGAGACAGAGAGAGACAGAGCATGAGCGGGGGAGGGGCAGAGAGAGAGGGAGACACAGAATCCGAGGCAGGCTCCAGGCTCGGAGCCGTCAGCACAGAGCCCCACAAGGGGCTCGAACTCGTTAACCGTGAGATCATGACCTGAGCTGAAGTCGGACGCTCAACCGACTGAGCCACCCAGGCACCCCCTGTGTTCATTTAGATCGTGGGCAGAATTCAGGTCCTTGATGTTATGAGACTGAGGTCTCCATTCCCTTGTCTGCTGTCAGCTGAGGGCTGTTTTCAGCTTCTAGAGGCCACTCACATTCCTTGGCATGGACTGTGTTCCTCTATCTGCAGAGCCAACAAAGGCCAACTGGGTCCTCATGCTTCAGGTCTCACCTTCTTCTGCAGGCCTCTGACTCACTGAAGTCAGGAAACATGCCTGCTTTCAAGGACTCATGGTTATACCCGTCCCATCTACCTCCCATCTCAAGGTCCCTGCTCTTCACCATGCCAGGTCAGGTAGTCCCAGTTTCCAGGGACTAAGACATGAGCATCTTTAGATGGGCCTTTATCCTGTTTACCTCTGCTTGCACTTAAAACCTCACTAAAATGATGAAGAAGAAAAAAAACCCCACCTTAAGAGGTAAGGAAATGGTAAATGAGCATTTTCAAGGAATTAAAAGCTGGAAAGCAATGGCTAACTAGTGAGTATCTTACTTCATTAGAAAACATAAACCGTCCCTCCCCATATGTTCATCTGTTTTGTTTCTTCAATTTCACATATAAGAGAAATAATATGGTATTTGTCCTTCTCTGATTGACATATTTTGGTTAGCATAATACATTCTAGTTTCATCTACATTGTTGCAAGATTTTATTCTTTTTGGTGGCTGAGTAATTATCTATCTATCTATCTATCTATCATCTGTCCCCCACATCTGCTTTATCCATTCATCAGGAGAGCACTGGTGATGAGCACTGGGTGTTTTATATAAGTGATGAATCACTAAAATCTACTCCTGAAACCGAAACCAAAACCAAAACCAAAACCAAAACCCAACACCAAAACCAAAAACCAAACCCAGATTGCCTGGGGTATATGTCCAGATTCATAGGAGTTTAGGGCAGGGGCTGGGTGAGGAATGCAAACCCAGCTGATTTAGCCAAAGAATCACAAAATGTCTGAGAACTGAAGCCATCAAGTGTCTGAAGGTGGGGATGTGGATGTGGTTGAAAAAAAGGTTGTTGGAAAACCAGAACAGTCAAAACTTGCCTTTATACATTGTCTTTATCTTCTGTACGTAAATTAAGCAGTCTTTCACTCTTCTCAAATCTCTTGAAACTCTTCTCGACTCTTTGAAATTCACCTTCTTCACAGAACTACCTCCTTTGTCCACTGCCTTCTTCTTGAGATATTTGAGGCTATCCATCACAATTTGCTGTATCAACCCGGTGCTTGACTCCCCCCGCATGGTGATTGTGCTTAGCAATCTACGTATGTATTTTACTAGCATTAAAAAATATCATGCCATGCTCTGGTGACTCACCACAGCTTTCTAGAGCCTACAAAACTTTCATAATTCATTTTCCTGTCCACAGAGGAATCATGTGGTCTTTTATGTGTTCACCATCCTCAAGTGCTGAACACTTAGCAACTTTTTTCCTAATATGGTGGGTTTTTCCAGTCCCCCTTGGCTCATGCCAACCTCATTCATAAGGTTTAATTTGTGTAGAAGATGTCTTCACTTAGTAATGTGCGGAAGATGCATCGATAATGCACAATATGTGTAAATAATGTGAGCGTGGAACAAGCAGAAGTGTGCCGCAGGGACTTTATATACTTCCTCTCGCCTGGGTTCACGGAGGACATGTCAACATTCTTGCAGGCACAATTCCTTAGAGGATTTTTAAAAAAAATCTGGATGGATGTGATGCAGGTAAAGTCAAACTGTGACTTTTAACCTCTCCAATGTGTCCACACTTGGATTGTTTTTTTCCCAACAGTGTGATGGAACATCTCTGTTACACGTCCGGACTTCCACAAAGCTTGTCATTTGTGGGTGATTGTCTAAATAAGGGTTCTCCCCTGGCTCCTGGACTGTGGCCAAGAGGGGAGAGTGCCAGTTCACAGGCCACTTCAGGGTCTCATGCCAAGACCGAGGTCTCTATGCCTATGACCCAACCTATGGGTGAGACTCCTTCACCTCCCTTCATGTACAGAGCTTGATCCCACAGCTTCCACAGAGGTACTTCTGTCTGTGGGTGGATGCCAAATTGTTGTAGGGGGACGATTCAAGCAGGGGTGTCTTATTCAGCCATCTTGCTGATGTTACTCCCTAAAAATACCTTAATGGAATTGAATGATACAAAGTTAGTGTGTCTCCAAAAGTTGTAAATTAAGTATGCTTTAAAAATGAAATGTGCTGTTATCATTTAGGAGCTAATTCTTTTTTTTTTTTTTCAACGTTTATTTATTTTTGGGACAGAGAGAGACAGAGCATGAACGGGGGAGGGGCAGAGAGAGAGGGAGACACAGAATCGGAAGCAGGCTCCAGGCTCTGAGCCATCAGCCCAGAGCCTGACGCGGGGCTCGAACCATTTAGGAGCTAATTCTTGAGAAACACAGAAAAAGTAGGGGAAATTCAGGCTTAGAAAAAATTGTTCCACTTCAAAGTTTGTGATCAATTTTTAAAAGTCTCTGGTGATCTTTGGGGCGCCTGGGTGGCTCAGTCGGTTGGGTATTTGACTTCGGCTCAGGTCATGATCTCACAGCTTGTGGGTTTGGGCCCTGCCTTGGGCTCTGTGCTGACAGCCCCGAGCCTGGATCCTGCTTTGGATTCTGTGTCTCCCTCTCTCTCTGCCCCTCCCCATCTCTCACTCTGTTTCTCTCAAAAATAAGCATTAAAAAAATTTGTTTTTAAAAGTCACTAGTGATTTTTAAACTTTACTTTCCTTACATTTGATATTCTTTAATGGCTCTTAAAATACAGCAAAATACTTTTACAATAAATACCTATTTTTTTTCATTGACACATCAATTCTAAAGTTACCTTTCATGAAAGGCAAATGACCCTATTATCTGTCTAGCTAATGGATAGCTTATCGTATCTTATTATTTTTGTTGTACTTTTATGTGTTTTTCAAATTTCTAAAATAAGAAATGATAAACTTATGAAGAATTCATTTCTGCAATGAGAGGAGGAGAAAGCATAAGGAGAAGGCAAGTAGCTCAGGAGACACCCGTGCCCAGCCAAGGAGTGGTGCGTGGAGGAGAGGAGGCAGAACCAGAGGGGGCAGTGAGAGACCAGTCACGTGTTTTCCACTCCACACCCCAAAGCCCTTCGCTACCCCCAGCAGGACCTGGTGAAATCCTGGGTCTCCTGCCAGGCTCACACTCAGACATCCAGAGTTCACATCATGAAGGGGTTGTTTCTCCAGCTGCTGACACTCTACTGCCTGGTGATCTTGCCAGTGGTGAGAAAGTTTAATGACAAAACTGAATCTGAAACTAAGCCTCCAAAATACAGTAGGTATTCTGGTTGAACTTCAAAATGAAGAAGGGGTTGAAAGCAGAAGAAACAGGGACTGACTGACATATATGAAAGCATTGGTTCCTTTTATAAGCCAGGATACTGAGGAAAGTTGAATGTGCACTTCTTAAGTTTGAGGGTCTCCTGATGTTTCATGTAATGATGTTTTTATGTGTGTTGCGGGGACTGTGGTGGCTACATGGTGTTTTGTTGAGGAGGACCTTAGCGGTGGAAAGCTCCACAGGGTACAAAGCATGTATGGAGGGTGCCAAGATTGAGCCACCACGAGTTCGTGTCCTCCGGTTGGGAGTTCCAAGGGTGAGTACCACATTGGGAAAAGGGTACTAAGTATTTCTTGAAATACGCCCTTTGCTTAGGGAATTGAGTATTTTAGAACATTGGGCGTGGGGTGCAGAAATAAAACACATGCTTATTGAAGAGAAATTTGGAATTCTTGGGGTAAAGAATTCAAATCAGCAATAAAGTGGAAAATTGTATATCCATAACTGATGGCAAAGGTTTCTGGGGAACAGCTAGGTGTGGAGGGCTGTCTCAACCAGACACAAAAAGTACAAGACAGTTCTTTTTTTCTCTGTAATCCATTCTCCCAACCCTGTAAAATGAGAGCAGGTGGCAAGAGGTTCTCTTGAGTCTCTTTGTTCTGAGAATTGGGTTTCAGGACTCAGGTCCTGTGATGTTAAGTTCCATGGAGGTGACTTCATGGTTGCTGGATTCGTTAGGGGATAGGGGCTGGATTTTGACTCGAGGAATGGAAAAGGCCACCAGATGCCTGGACAGGGAGAAGAGAAACCAATGGAATGGGTCCTGGGGCTGATAGTAATGGGAAAATGTCTTCTTCTTGGAGTCATTGCTCATGTGTTCCTTCTCAGTTATGGTAAAGGCAAATCTGAGAAAATGCCACTTGGATTCCTAATGCCTACAAATGCTGAAGAAAATGCCAGCTTAACTCAAATTGTGATATAGGCTATGAATGCTGCATTTCTATCTGTGGAAATACCTGCATGAAAAACCCAGAACCTGGTAGGATCTTAAAAGCACCACTCTTTTGTCATTCAGTTTTCGAAGACTATGGACCCCCTAATTGTGAGGGGACAGACAGAAGGAGACTATGCCTCCCTAGTCCCAGTGCCCAAACCAACATTGAGACCCCCATTTCTTCATCCCAGCCCAAACCCCCATTCTCCACTTGCAGGCCTACCTGATTTATCCAAACTTCAGGAGGTCTGTCATTTATGTGTCTTTGCTCACTGCACTTAAAACATCGGAGAAAAGCCTTGTGTGGGCATCTTCTAAGCCACAGAAGATATTCCTGCCTCCTGGGTTTGGGAGTGTGTTGCACTTAGAGAAATGTATTTCACTACACCATGTAGCCACTGACTACCTACCCCTTCTCTCTTCCAGAGACTGGCACTGAGAACTATACACCCAGCCCTAGGGAAGTGCTTATATGACATCCCATAACCACCACTAAGAGCTGTGGGACAGACACCAGAGGGGCATCAGAATAATACTAGCTGAAGTCCAGTGGGACCATTGTCTTGTCCCAGCTGGAAAATGAGAGGAGAAAAGAGAAGGGATCCCAGGACAATGTCTTTCCTACTTGACAACCCTCTTCCCTGAACCATTGTATCCTCAATTCCTTGACAAATAAACTGTGGCAGTAACCCAGACCTCTGTCTCTTCTATAATCCCAGGACCATTCGCTGCCCTTACATTTTTCCTAAGCCCCAAACCCCTGCCTCCCAGTGGATTTTCCTGCCTTCTCAACATCCAGAAGCTTATTCTCCTTAGCCAAGAGTCTTGGACTCTCTTGGTTCATTGACCAACATCCCTGAAGAAGGCTGCTATGTGTGGGAGATTCTTATGGCTACAGGAAACATCATCCCTCTGGGTTCCCCATAACTTGGTGCAGCCTTTCTTTCCTTTTTTGTTTTTTTTTAAATGTTTATTTATTTTTGAGAGAGACAGAGACAGAATGCGAGTGGGTTAGGGGCAGAGAGAGAGGGAAACACAGAATCTGAAGCAGGCTCCAGGCTCTGAGCTGTCAGCACCAGAGCCCGAAGTGGGGTTCGAACTCATGAGCTGTGAGATCATGACCTGGGCTGAAGTCGGACACTCAACTGACTGAGCCACCTAGGGCCCCATTTCTTTCCTTATTTCAGGCCTGTGATTCTAGCAGGTTCCCACAAGTGGCCTCCCTTTTAACAATCTTCCTTAAAAGTGGCAGCATCCATGGTCTACAATTGGAAAGAAATGCCTTTGGCCTCTCCAAACTGTCCTCTCAGATGATGCCTCATTTATTACCATTATTTACTCAGTCACTTGGAATCTGGAAAAATTTTTTCAAATGTAAATACTCCTAGAAAGAATAGGCAACCTTTAGAGGTTATAGAGAGCTTACAATGTGTTCAGGTTTGTGGCAAGGGCTACTCCTCATGAGTGCAGGTGTGACCAACTCTCTATTGGCATATAGCCCAAGGAAGGGTTAAGTCTTATGATCCAAACAAGCAGAAACCAGGTGGGGTATGCAAGAAGGGATGAGTGGGGCATATAGTCAGTGCCTTAAGGTATAATAAATACAGAGGAGTTTTTACATGTCTGGGTCATGATATCAGGTTTCCTGGAAGAAGAGATGCTTGGTCCTACCTTGAGGGATAGAGAGGAATTGGGGTAACTCAGAAGGAAAGTTAGTTTTCCTCCATGACAGGGTTAAATACGGACTTGGGGGGAAAGGAAGGGAACTTGAGGGAAATGAAAGGTTGAAACCCTATCCTCCTCCTGCCCCCAAAACCAACAGGTGAAGTTGCAGACAAGGTTGGATTATGGATTTGGTATTAAGCTCTATGACCCTTGCATATTCAAACTGCCAACTTTTCCTTTTGGGTCCCTGTTGTTATACCCATAAAACCTGCAGAGCACAAGTATTGTTTGCTAAAATTAACAGAGGAAAACAAACAGACACAGACAAGTGGCTGAAACTACTCAGTCTGCTCTGAAGGTTGATGACAAACAGATACGTAGACTTCAGTGTCCCAGTGCCCCTGTACTCAAGTTTCCTGAAATATATACAAGTTAAGGGCCAGAGATGTGCTTAAACAGGGGTTCTAGTGGGAAATAGGGATGGGAGGGATGCTTTGCAGAAAGAGTATTAGCTGAGATGGGTTAAGGAGGACAGGTCTGTAGTGTTGGACTAGCAGGGGGTGATTGCCTTAGGACAAAACAAATGAACTGTTTCATGCTAAGCAATTAGCAAAAAAAAGGCAATTGAAAGAAACTCTGGGGACACCAGGTGGAGAGGACACTCTAAGCCACAGGTGCTTAAGGAACACACTGAGCTTTTATACTTGGGTGTCTCACTTCAAAGGCCACAGTTAATCCACACTGAAAGCAGAAGTGGGAGGTTATTTGTATCCAGCCATGGGGCTGGGTAACCCACAAGGGATTTCTTTTGCTCTCCTGGAAGGATTGGTCCCGAGTAAACTAGACTGGCATTGCCAGAAGAATTATGGACCAACAGGCAATTTGAACATACTTCATAGGAACTTATATAATAGGAAGAAAAAACAAAACAAAATAAAACAAACCCAGTAATTATCTAAATTATGTTGTTTGATTTGAACAACACAAATAATAAGGGACTAACTTCTCTCAAAAAGAATTCAGAACATACAAGAGCAGGGGCGCCTGGGTGGCGCAGTCAGTTAAGCGTCCAACTTCAGCCAGGTCACGATCTCGCGGTCCGGGAGTTCGAGCCCTGCGTCAGGCTCTGGGCTGATGGCTCAGAGCCTGGAGCCTGTTTCCGATTCTGTGTCTCCCTCTCTCTCTACCCCTCCCCCGTTCATGCTCTGTCTCTCTCTGTCCCCAAAATAAATAAACATTGAAAAAAAAAATTAAAAAAAAAAAAGAATATACAAGAGCAAATGGAACATTTTTTAAAAAGTCTCAACAAATGTCAGGAAATTGAAATCAAACTGATCATGGTAGAAGTAAATAAAAATAAGTAATGTAAAATGGCTAGAAAAAATTTCCATATGATTAAAAATTAAGCAAAGCGATTAAAAGGAGTCAAGAGCCAAAATGAAATCATGATAGAAATAGAAAATATTTCAAACCAAAAATGAAAATATGACATCTCAAAACATATGCATACAGAGGGATGTCCACCAAATGACAACGTATGAGACCCCAGCCTCTGTCCTCCAACAAAGATCAACAATTACACAAGTATCCAGGAACAAAAATAGTTCTGGGAAAGCTCTGGAGTCCACGTAGAAACTTCAGCAAAACAGGGAACATACACCTGAGAGTAATTGCATACAAAGAGACGGAAGGGCAGCTACATTCGCCTATGTCATCCCATCCCCCAGCTGGCCTTGCTCCATACCAAGGGGAAGTCTCCCATTAAAGCTCCCCTCACCACAGAAGGAGAAAGCAGAGTGAGTCACTGCCCCCACCCCTAGCCTTCTGGGGTATCACACAAACGTTGGGCTTCAGTTTCACCCCACACAGACCAGGAAAGCTGAGACAGAGACAGCTAGGAACAGGGATGAAAAGCAGTAGCAGCCACACAGTGGCAGTGATTGTGGCAAATAGTGACCTGCCCTGCAAACAAACCCAGCAGATTTTCCACTGAAGAAACCAATGGCCAGCATGGCAACCATAGACTCCTGTGGATTTCACTAGCTTTTGCCACACGATTATTTGCATCCACGGTCATCAATCACCTGAGTCTCTCCCAACTCCTTACCCCCTGCCCACCTGGAGTCCAGTAACTGCACTGGTAGCTGATCCAGACCTCTGCAGCTGTGCAATTGCAAGATGCCAGTTTAGACCCCCATGGCTGACTCCCACCAAAGGGTGCATACTTGGGGCTGGCCCTTCCACCTGTCACAGGCCACCACGTAATGCACATGGCTGGGGGAAACTGTGAAGTCCAGGAGGGCATGCTCACCCCCACGGCCCCTGCAGCTGCTTGTGGTCCTGGATCAGGCCCTGTCTTCAGTCACTGGCCTGTACCACAGCACTCATCTACAGATGGCTCTCTAGCTGTGCAGCTGCACATTCCTGGTCCCACCCCCACCACAGTTCTTCACTGACAGGTGCTGGGGACCTATGTACAGCATGTTGACTATAGATAATAATAGTGTAGTGCATACTTGCAAGTTGCTGAGAGAGTCAATCTTACATGCTCATCACAAGCTTTTTGAGTCTATAGGCTTGTGTCTTCCAACATACTTGGAAATTTTCAGTCATTATTTCCTCAAATGTTTTTTCAGCCTTGTACTATTCTCTTCTCCTTCCATGACTGTGACAGATGTCAGGACTTTGGTTATTGTCCCTGAGGCTCTGTGTATCTTTTTTTAGTATATTTTTTTGTTATTAAAATTGGATAGTTTCCATGGGTCAGTCTTCAAGGTCACTGCTCCTCTCTGTCATGTGCATCCTGATATTAAGCCCATCCAGTGAGTGTTTAATCTTAATTATTATGTTTTTATTAAGTTTCCTTTTCCTTCTTTATGTTTTCTGTTTCCTTCCCAAGACGTTCTATTTTTCCATCAGTTTCAATGGATAGAAACCATGATTACTTGCTTCAGAATTGTTGTAATAGCTGCTTTAACATCTTTGAAAGATAATTCCAACATTTATTTCATCTCAAAACTAGAGTCTGTTGGTAGTTTTTTTTTTTTTTTGCCACAGGAGTTGATATTATCCTTTTCCTTCATAGGCTACATAATTTTGGATTATATCTTGGACATTCTGAAAATTATAAGACTGAGTCTTACACCGAATGGAGAAGGTTGATATTGTGTTTTGAAAAGTAGTTGAAATGATTAGGTTCAGGCTGAAGAGCTTAACCTGTCTTGAGTGGGTTGTATTCCAATGTCAGTTCAGCTTTTCAAAGTTTTGTTTGTAGTTCATTTATTGCCTCCCTGGATATGCACCACCAAGTGGTTAGTCTGGGACCTAGGTGGTGGTGTATCTGTGAATTCACTTCTCAAAGTATGTCAGTATGCACAGCTTAGAGGTGAACCCAGGAATACATAAACAACTGTATGTGTTTGCTTTCTCAAGTTTTTCCCTTGGTGATCTCCCCTGTGCCTTCTGTTTCTCCAAGGTTCCAAACAGCTTAGGCTTTGTTTACCTTGAATTGCCAGGCCCTTCCGCAACTATATCCATATCCAGAGCCAAGTGGCAGAGAACAAAGAGAGAAAAGAGAAACAGGGGCAACCTACCAGGGGTTCACCCACTCTCTTAGAATTACAGCTGACCCAACAGAGAAAGATTTCCCCTCTCTTGAGTTTTCTCTCCTTCCAATCCTATTCCACCTGCTGCCCATCACTACTATAGATTTTGTGAGGGATTAGGAAGCAGAACAAGAATTAAGGGACACCTGGCTGGCTCAATTGGTAGACAGTGTGACTCTTGATCTTGGGGTTGTGAGTTCAACCCCCATGTTGGGGGCTAGAGATTACTTAAAAATAAAATCTTTAAAAAAATCACCAGAGTATTGAAAAAGTACCAAGTAGAATATCTAGAAATAAAATATATAACTGAAATAAAAAGCAAAAAGAAAGAAATTGTTTGACTCACTGAGGACTACTCAAGAGCAGCAAAAGAAGCATAAAGAGAGTAGAAATAAATTTTCAACATGCTGGCTTAAAACAAACAGTTCTGAATACCCAGTGGAACCTTCTTTTTATTTTTATTTTTTTTAAAGTTTTTTTTGTATTTATTTATTTTTGAGAGACAGAGAGAGACAGAGCGTGAGCAGGGGAGGGAGATACAGAATCCGAAGCAGGCTCCAGGCTCTGAGCTATCAGCACAGAGCCCGATGTGGGGCTTGAACCCATGAACCGTGAGATCATAACCTGAGCTGAAGTCAGACGCTTAACTGACTGAGCCACCCAGGCACCCCCCTTCTTTTTATTTTTAAAAAATTCTGTCAGGGGGACCTGGGTGGCTCAATCAGTTAAGCATTGGACTCTTGATATGGGCTCAGGTCATGATCTCAGTGTTATGAGAGGGAGCCCCACGTTGACTCTGCACCGGGTATGGAGTCTGCTTAAGATTCTCTCTCTCCCTCTCTCTCTGCTCCTCCCCCACTTGCTCTCTCTCAAAATAAATAAATAAACTTAAAAAAATTCCAGGTTTTTGAGGTAGATTGACCAATAAAAATTGGGTATATTAAAGGTAGGTATCAAAAATTTTGATATAGGTACATATTGTGCAATGATCACCAAAATCAAGGTAGTTTGCATATTCATCACTTCAAATAATCACCTCTTTTTTTTTTTATGTGTGGTGAGAACACTTAAGGTCTACTCTCCTAAACACAGTATTATTAATTACAGTCACTATGTTATCCTTTGGATCCCCAGAGCTTACCCATCTTTTAACTGAAGGCTTGTCTCCTTTGACCAGCATCTTCCCTTTCATACACCCCCTGATTCCTGGAAACCACTATTCTACTCTCTTGTTTCTATGAGTTCAACTTTTTGAGATTCCACATGTAAGTGAGATCGTGTAGTATTTGCCTTTCTGTGCCTGGTTTCTTTCACTTAGCATAATATCCTCCAGATTCATCCATGTTGTTGCAAATGGCAGGATTTTTTTTTAAGGCTGGATCATATTCATGTATATCATATTTTCTTCATCCATTCATCCATCCATGGATACTTAGACAGTTTCCGTGTCTTGGCTTTTGTGAATAATGCTACAATGAATATGAGGGTGCAGATATCTCAAGATCGTGCTTTCATTTCCTTTGGATATGATATCCCCAGAAGTGGGATTGCTGGATCATATGGTAGTTCTGCTTCTGATTTTTGAGGAACCTCTAGACTATTTTCCATAGTGGATGCATCAGTTTAAATTCTCACCAAACATGCACTAGAATCCTCTTTTCTCCACATCCTTGCCAATACTTGTTTTCTTATGAATGTTGGATGATAGGCATTCTAAGAAGATATGAGGTGATATCTCATTGTAGTTTTCATTTCCCTGATGATTAGTGTTGTTGAGCATCTTTTCATATACCAATTGGCCATTTGTATGTTTTCTTTTGAGAAATGTCCTTTCAAGTCCTTTGTCCAATTATTGATCGGGTTATTCTTTTTCTTGTTATTGAGTTGTTTGACAAACACACAAAATGAATTTGCAAATACTGCAAATGTCTGCAAAAAATAAGCATAGATTATACATAACTCAAAATAAGATTGTAGAAATGAACCCACATATGTAATTAGGCCATAAATGTCAATTAATAAACACTGGCAGGACTGGTTTTTTTGGGTTTTTTTTGTAGATTTACACGGTTTGAAAAATGAAACACAAGTGCATGGAAAGGTTGAAAGCAAACTGAGGGGGAAAAGTCGAGGCAAATGCAAAAAAAAAAAAGAGATGGTATAGTTAGATCGATATCAGGAAATACAGAACTGTAAGAGGAGTTTATTCTCAGGATAGAGGAGGAGTCACTGTATAATGATAAAAGATTCCATTCACCAGGAATGTTTGCATTTACCTAAATCAATAGAATCAAGATCTATTAAACAAACACCGATGCAATTACAGACATAAATTGAGAAATCTTTGTAGTGAGAGCCCTCCACACACCGTTCCGAATTATTGACAGTCAAAGAGACAAAAAATTACAAAGATTTAAGATATTTAAACAACACACTGTGGAGATAGGCAGTGCTCTGCATGCCACACTTAGCGAGATTCAGTATCAGAATGTAGATCACTGGATAGGAGTTATGTAGAAGATCACATCTTTGGAGGAAGCATCTGCTTACTCTGCCAAGCGTGGGACAAGGTGTATGAAGGAGATCCATGGAGCTAATTGTCCTCCTCAAGGTCTGCCAAGTGACTGAGGCAAAAGGCACATTGTTGGTTGAGTAGCCAAGCAGGAGACATGTCGTGCCATTGAGAGGAGGAAGATGTGAGGAAGGAGCTCTCAGCCATGGAAGTGGGACCTGAGGCTGGGTGTACTCCCGGCATGGGTTGGGAGTGGGGGGAGCAGTAGGGGGTTATGGGATGTGATAGAATCATAGTGAGGCCTTACCTGTAGTTTCTGAAAATGGTAACCTGGAAATTCAACTGTTCCCCTAGCTCCTGACCACCTGTAGACCTTTCAGTTGCAAAACGCTCCTCCATTCACTGCAAAGAGCAACCTCTGCCATGTGGGGAAGCTGGGCAAAGAGGTAGGTTCAATGATGGGGTTCTGGGGAAGCTTCTGACTACCCAGGCTCAAGAAATGAGGAGCCCACTGGGTTTGGAACATTGTCAAAGGGACAGCTGGGAAATAGGAAAAATATCCCCACCATCGTTTTAAGTGACTTAGAATCTTATGGTCCCAGAAATTCAAGCAAATTACTTTAATCTCTTAAAATTTCTCACAATTGTACCACTACGCATGTATTAGAATGACTAAATAAAACATTTACGATCTTAAATGCTAGCAAGTAAGTGAGGCAAGTGGAGCTCTCCTGTACTACTAGTGGAAATGCAAGATGGCACAGCCACTTTGGAAAACATTTTGGTGGTTTCTTGTAACCATATACTTATCACATAACCTAACAATCCTACTCCCTGGTACCTACCCAAGAGAAATGGCAATTTATGTTCATACAAAAACCTGTATGAAAGTGTTTGTAGGGAGTTAATTCATAATCACCACAAACTGGAAACAACCCAAGTGCACGTTAACTAGTGAATGGATAAACAACCTGTGGTGCCTCCATACGATGAAACATAACTCAGCAATAAGAAGGTCCAGACAACACACAACATGAGGGAATCTCAAATGCATTATGAAAACATATTGTGAGTGTTAATATTTTAAACACTGCAACATAACTTTTAAAACAAATCCTTTGGAGCCAAAATACCATCCTAATTTGATACCCACAATCATCCACTTAAAAAATATATGGGGGAGGGGAAGGGAAAAAAAAGCTAGAGAGAGAGGGAGCCAAACTATAAGAGACCCTCAAAAACTGAGAATAAACTGAGGGTTGATGTGGGGTAGGAGGGAGGGGAAGGTGGGTGATGGGCATTGAGGAGGGCACATGTTGGGATGAGCACTGGGTGTTGTATGGAAACCAATTTGACAATAAATTTCATATATTGAAAAAAATAAAATAAAATTTAAAAAAACAAAGAGGAAAAAATATATGGAAAGCATTTCTTGAAAAGTTAGACATTTTAAAACTCTTCTCCTTCTCGTAGAACTCATATTTCCATTCTTATTACCCCACAGACTCACAATCTAATGCAATATAATCTTATGCTCAAAAACCTTTTAATCATGATCTTTTCATACTGCTATGCCATAAACACATGTATGTATATTAAAATGTAAAGTTTTCAATTCCTGGGACCATAAGACCCTAGGAATAAAATGTTTTCTTATGGACTGATTTTTCATTCCATTTGTTACTTTAATAACATTATAATAGTGACCATATAAGTAAATACATTGAAATTATCGATCGGCAAAATTTTATTGATAAACAAAATTCTATAGGTAATGCATCTCTTGGTGATATGTAAGTGCATGGGAACAAAAGGAGTTTTGTTATAGGTATGTCATGTGGTTCTTGTAACTTCCAGATCATTGCCCCCCAATGACGTAATATTCTATAATAAAAAACTATTTTTATACTTGATCTTAGCCAAAAGGCCGAGAAGCGATTATATAAAAAACTATTTTTAATGATCTAATCTAAATATTCATATAAGCTTACTTAAATCCCCTTTCTATGTTTACAAGGCATAGAACTGGAAACCTTATACTTGAAAAGAATTTGTTTCCTAGGAATTAGGATACTGATCACAAATCACACGTGACTTTCTCAATTTCTGGAAAGTACCAAAAAGGCTTTACCAGTATTTACCAAATGATCAATAATGTTATTAATTAGACTTGTTACTCTTTTATGTAGAGACATTGTTTAATCTGATACACTGTAAGTGTTGGAAAGTTTGAATACTACTAACTTTGATAGACCTTCCATAATATATATTTTATAAAATGCTTTTATCTTATTGCATGCTTTAAATACATTTTAAAATTTGGGGGGGGCACCTAGATGGCTCAGTTAAGCATCCCACTCTTAATTCTGGCTCAGGTCATGGTCTCGTGGGATTGAGCCCCACGTCAGGCTACAAGCTGTAAGTGCAGAGCCTGTCTGCGATTCTGTCTCCTCTCTCTGCACCCCACCCCTGGCGCTCTCTCTCTCTCTCTCTGTCTCTGTCTCTTAAAATAAACAAATAAGCATTAAAAAAATTTATGCCACAGATTTAACTCACTTTATTTATGGAAAATGTTAAACAAATCCACTAATTGGCAAAGTCAGTCCTCAATCGGCCAAATCAGGCCACTTTCTCCCACAATACAGCTGACTTCATTTTTCAGTTGAAATTAATGTTTTCATACACATCCCTGTGGATATGTGCCATCACTCTTGGGATTTCTAACTCTAGAAGAGGGAGCTAAAGGCACAACGACTTACTATGACTTTGTCACCTGAGTGAAACAGGGTACTGACCAACCTCTTAGTATTTCCTACCCACACATTTTTGCTTTGCTCTTTGGGAAGCGTCCTCAGGAAAATGCACTCTCAAAGTGTTCCTTTGTCTGTAACTCAGCTTTTACACTTTGGACACATGCAAGAGATAGGTAAGAAGTATGGTCCCTACCCCTCCTTTTTTGGAAGCAGCACGGGGCTTTGTGCGAGACAGAAAAGGAGAAAGGCAGACTGCAGGCTCTTTCTCAGGCAGACCAACTTCAGGAAGAAGTAAATGCGGAATGTGAGAAGCAGGACATCATGTCCTTAAATCTGTCCGTGCCTGTGTACCCTCTGGAAAACCTTCCTGCGCCCTCAGGGGTACGTGTGCGCCAGCATGATCAGGACTGACTGAGTTGAATCTCGTCATTTTCACATGGGTAGACTGACATAAGAGTAGCCCCAAATGGCATGGCTTCAAAGTCTCTTCATTCCTGGTTCGTTGCTGTTCCTACAGCACCCTAGTGCCCATGCCTCCCACGTCTGTCCCGTTGCCTAGGGCCACTGGGCAAGTCCCCCACACGCATTTGCTCATTCCCCATAGGACCCATGTTTTGTAGTCTCTTGCCCAAACAGATCCTCCTCAAATCAAAATGAATCCACTCTGTTTTAAAGTTGCCAGATTTAGCAAATAACAATATAAGCTGACCAACTAAAGTTGAATGATAAACACCAAATAATTTTTAGTATAACAATGGTCCTTGTATTTCATGGGATATACTTCCATGAAAAATTCTAACTGGACGTGCTGTATTATATTTGGCAACCTTTGGTCTGCATCTCTCCCTGCACCCGCCCCCCCCACTCCCCGCCCGGAGCTCTGATTCCTACTAACTGACTACAGGCTAATCTAACCAATGAATTCCGAAGACTGGGTTAACAGGTGTAAAACTTCACACCAAAAGGGTGATTTGATTACAAGAATTTAAGGCACCCTAGGGCCTTGGCTAATCTTTTGGGGGAACAAAAGTAATGATATACAAAGTCTTATACAGGAAACTCAAAAGCTAAAATATATTTTAAAATATTTTAAAAATATTTTTCTGCATTCAGCAAATTATTTGTTTAGTGACTAAAATATATTAAGTACTAATATGCTAGTCACCATGCTTTCCACAATAGTTCAGTTAATTCTCATGTCTATGAAGTAGATGTGTTATATTTCTTTTAAGGAAAACTGAAGCTTGGGGCTTGTGGCTAGATCAGTCAGTAGAGCATGCGATTCTTGATTTCGGGGTTGTGAATTCAAGCCCCACATAGGATGTGGAGATTACATAAAAATAAAATCTTAAGGGCGCCCGGGTGGCTCAGTCGGTTAAACGGCTCTTGGTTTCTGATGAGGTCATGATTTCACAAATCATTGAGTTAGATTTGGGCTCCACACTGGGAGTGTGGAGCCTACTTGGGATTCTTTCTCTCCCTCTCTGCTCCTCCCCCATTCTCTCTTTCTCTCTAAATAAACTTACAAAAAAATATTTAATAAAATCTTAAAAAAAAAAAAAAAGAAAGGACAACTGAGGCTCAGTGAGGTTCAGTGGCTGAGCCAAGGCCACATAGCTGGCAAGTGGGGGATCCACAATGTGAACTCAGGTCCAACCTCAAGCACTGCTTTTGACCATTCCATACCACTCAGGAGTAATCTCACACAATCTCATCTAATTCTCACAGTGACAACAAAGCTGCCAGGTAGGTGTATCATTTCCATTTCCTAGATGAGGAAACTGAGGATCCGCATACAGCTACACCTGTAAGTTACCAAGCCAGGACCAAAAACCAGTTGTCACTGAGTTTGGGGCCATAATTGCCATTCCGAACAGTCCAGGCATTGCTGTAACATTCAGAGAGGATACAGGATTAGAATTCTGGTGGCGGGGGTGGGAAACGATAAATTGCTACAAGTCCTTCCCCTTAGGCAGCCACGTAATACGGTTCAGGAGATCTGGAAAGGACTCCTGGCAAGGTCTGAAGTTCCACCAATAATATAGGTGCATTCTGGGCATAATGACGTTCTCTGTCTCTCTCTTTCTCTCTTCCTGTCTGCCTCCCTCCTCTCTTGCTGTTTTCAAATTGCATTTATGTATTTATTAATTTAATTTCTTTAAGTTTATTTATTTATTTTCAGAGAGACAGAGAAAGAGAAAGAGTGAGCACCCACGAGTTGGGGAGGGGCAGAGAGGCGGGGAGAGAGAGAATCCCAAGCAGGATTCTCTCCGCAGACAGCGGGGGACCAGTCTCACAAACAGTGAAATCAGGACCTGAGCCAAAATCAAGAGTCAGATGCTCAACCAACTGAGCCAGACAAGTGCCCCTCAAAACGCATCTTAGTTTGAGAGGTAACACTGTATGGCCTTATCAGTTCTTCACATCACAAAATGAAACAGTACATAAGGACCAGGAAGAGACATATGGAAACGGGATTGAGTGAATGGGAGAGGGCTGTCAGTTTATTTAGGGGAGCAGGGGAGGGTGGGTGAGCAGAGCTAGTCCTTTGAAGCCACAGAAGTTCCTTCATCCGACATGAGTCCTTGCCTGCTGTCTGACTCTCAGTCCCAGGAAGGCCTCCTGAAGAAGGGACAGCCGTAGCTTTCCTCGACCCAGCTTTGACTCTTTTCATTGGCGATGAAGATGTCTCCTCCAAAGAGAGAGAGAGAAGCAGCAGGAACACTACATTCCTTGGGGAGAAGACTGAACTGTGGACAGGAAGGTGCCTGTGTGGGGTGACAAGAGGCGTGGGGATTAGGCACAAGCCAGACAGAGATACAGAGGTGTGCTGAGAACAATGCAGATGGTCCACACTTCCCTCAGTTCACAGATGAGGAAATCAAGATACACGGTGGGGAAGGGGGTTGTCTGAGGTCACATGGAGAGTAGGGCAGGCCCTTCAAGCCCAGGACCCTCCTGTTGGCCCCACACTCTGTCCCGGTAATGGTCCGTGTCTCACCAGGACACTCACCCATTGTGTTACTCCTACATGAGAGGTCACATATCAGTGATCACAGGGATTTGTCTGGAACAGTTGCAGGGCTGGTCTGCCCACTGTCATTCCCAGGGCAACCCCAGACACGAGAGAACACCTTTTTCTTGCTCCACTGATGGCAAGAAACTGATGGTAGGAGACTTTCAGGAGGGCCTGAGATGTCCCATTGGGTCCAGGAGCAAGAAAGTCCCAGATGACCGAGGGTTAACCAAAGGATCCCTCATTTCCTTTCTGTTGTTATCCAAGCCTAGCTTCTGATACTCCTAGAGCATCTCATACATAGACGACCCTCTCCCATTCACTCAATCCCGTTTCCATATGTCTCTTCCTGGTCCTTATGTACTGTTTCATTTTGTGATGTGAAGAACTGATAAGGCCATACAGTGTTACCTCTCAAACTAAGATGCGTTTTGAGGGGCACTTGTCTGGCTCAGTTGGTTGAGCATCTGACTCTTGATTTTGGCTCAGGTCCTGATTTCACTGTTTGTGAGACTGGTCCCCCGCTGTCTGCGGAGAGAATCCTGCTTGGGATTCTCTCTCTCCCCGCCTCTCTGCCCCTCCCCAACTCGTGGGTGCTCACTCTTTCTCTTTCTCTGTCTCTCTGAAAATAAATAAATAAACTTAAAGAAATTAAATTAATAAATACATAAATGCAATTTGAAAACAGCAAGAGAGGAGGGAGGCAGACAGGAAGAGAGAAAGAGAGAGACAGAGAACGTCATTATGCCCAGAATGCACCTATATTATTGGTGGAACTTCAGACCTTGCCAGGAGTCCTTTCCAGATCTCCTGAACCGTATTACGTGGCTGCCTAAGGGGAAGGACTTGTAGCAATTTATCGTTTCCCACCCCCGCCACCAGAATTCTAATCCTGTATCCTCTCTGAATGTTACAGCAATGCCTGGACTGTTCGGAATGGCAATTATGGCCCCAAACTCAGTGACAACTGGTTTTTGGTCCTGGCTTGGTAACTTACAGGTGTAGCTGTATGCGGATCCTCAGTTTCCTCATCTAGGAAATGGAAATGATACACCTACCTGGCAGCTTTGTTGTCACTGTGAGAATTAGATGAGATTGTGTGAGATTACTCCTGAGTGGTATGGAATGGTCAAAAGCAGTGCTTGAGGTTGGACCTGAGTTCACATTGTGGATCCCCCACTTGCCAGCTATGTGGCCTTGGCTCAGCCACTGAACCTCACTGAGCCTCAGTTGTCCTTTCTTTTTTTTTTTTTTTTTTTAAAGATTTTATTTTTAAGTAATCTCTACACCCAACATGGGGTTTGAACTCACTTGCCGGAAATAAGGAGTTGCAGGCTCTACCGACTGAGCCAGCCATGCGCCCCAAGCCTCAGTTTTCCTTTTTTTAAATGTTTCATTTGCTCTTGTAAAGAATGTATGTTCCACAGTATTTCTGAATTCTTTTCGATAGACTCCTTACTTGTGTTGTTCAAACTTGTGCTACTGGGTTTGTTGTACCTTGGTTTGTAGCATCTTCCTATCAGCTACTGGGAAGCATGTTCAAATTGTCTTTTGGTCCATAATGCTTCTGTAAATGGCAGGCCCATTACCTTGGGAACAGTCCTTCCAGGAAATCCAAATGAGATCCCTTGGGTGTCTCCTCACCAAACATTTAGATACTAATCACTTCCCACTTCTGCTTTCAGTGTGGGTTAACTCTGGCCTTTGAAGTGAGCCACCAGAGTGTAAAGGCTCAGTGTGTTCCTTAATGCACCTGATGGTTAAGAGTGTCCTCTTTGCCTGGAGGCCCCAGAGTTTTTTCAAATGCTCCCTTTTGCTAATTGCTTAGCATGAAAGAGTTCATTGGTTTTGTCTTAAGGCAATCATCCCTTGCTAATCCAGGAGAACACTACAGACCTGTCCTCCTTAACCCATCTCAGCTAATAGTCTTTCTGCAAAGTACCCCTCCAAACCCTATTCCCCACTAGAACTCCTATTTAAGCACATCTCTGGCCCTTAACTTTGTATATATTTCAGGAAACTTGAGTACAGGGGCATTGGGACACTGAAGTCTACGTATCTGTTTTTCATCAACCTTCAGAGCAGACTGAGTAGTTTCAGCCACCTGTCTGTGTCTGTTTTCCTCTGTTAAATTTATCAAACAATACTTGTGCTCTGCAGGTTTTATGGGTATAACAACAGGGACCCAAAAGGAAAAGCTGGCAGTTTGAATATGTGAGGGTCATAGAGCTTAATACCAAATCCATAATCCAACCTTGTCTGCAACTTCACCTGTTGGTTTTGGGAGCAGGAGGAGGATAGGGTATCAACCTTTCATTTCCTTCAAGTTCCCTTCCTTTCTCTCCAAGTCCATATTTAAACCTGTCATGGAGGAAAACTAACTTTCATTCTGAGCTACCCCAATTCTTTTCTATCTCTCAAGGTAGGACCAAGCATCTCCTCTTCCAGGAAACCTGATACCATGACCTGGACATGTAACAACCTCAGGGTATTTTTACCTTAAGGCACTGACTATGTGCCCCACTCATCCCTTCTTGCCTGCCCCACCTGGTTTCTGCTTCCTTGGTCCTAAGACTTAACCCTTCCTTGGGCTATATGCCAACAGATAGAGTTGGTCACACCTGCACTCATGAGGAGTGGCCCTTGCCACAGTTTGAGCACAGTGTAGGCTCTCTAGGAGTACTTACATTTGAAAAAATTCCTCCACGTTCCAAGTGATTGAGTAAATAATGGTAAAAAATGAGGTCAGAGAGAACAGCTTGGAGAGGCCGATGGCATTTCCTTTCAATTGTAAACCATGGGCATGGTCACCTTTAAGGAAGATTATACTTCCCTGGGTTAGTTAAAAGGGAGGCCACTTGTAGGACCCTTCTAGAAGCACTGGCCTGAAATAAGGAAAGAAAGGCTGCACCAAGGTATGGGGAACCCAGAGAGACAGTGTTTCCTGTAGCCAAAAGAACATCCCACACATAAGCAGTTTTCCGCAGGGATGTTAATCAATGAACCAAGAGAGTTCAGTTGTCTTGGCTAAGGAGAACAAGCTTCTGAAATTTGTGAAGGTGGGAAATGCACTGGGAGGCAGGGATTGGGGACTTAGGTTGAAGGTGGAGGTAGTGAATTGTCCTTGGACGAAAGAGCAAGAGACAGAGGTTCTGGGTTACTGCCATAGTTTATTTGTCAAGGAATTGAGGCTGATGATATAACGGTTCAGGGAAGAGTGCTGTCAAGTAGGAGAGACATTGTCCTGGGACCCACCCTCCTCCACCCTCTCCCTGCTTTCCAGTTGCAACAAGAAGAAGGTCCCACTGGACATCAGGCAGTATTATTCTGATGGCCCTCTGGTGTCTGTTCCTGGCTTTCAGGGATGGTTATGGGATATACAGTAACTTCCGGCCAAGGGTTGGGTGCATAGTTCTCAGTGCTGATCTCTGGAAGAGAGAAGGGGAGGGTAGTCAGTGGTCACACAGTCTGGTGAAATACATTCTCTAAGTGTAACATCTTCCCAAACCCTGGGGGCAAGAATATTTTCTGTGACTTAGGAGATGCCCACACAAGGCTTCTCTCCGATGTTTTAAGTCCAGTGAGCAAAGACACATAAATGTCAGACCTTCTGAGGTTTGGCTAAATTAGGTAAGTCTGCAAGTAAAGAACTGGGGCTTGGGGTGTGATAAAAAAGTGGGGGTCCCCAGGTGGACTGGTTAACAGGACGAGGGAGGCGTATTCTCCTTCTGTCCATCCCTTCAGTTAGGGGGTGCATAGTTTTTGACAACTGAATGGCGAGAGAGGGGTGCTTGTTAGATCCTATCAGTGTTTGGAATTTTCATGTAGATTTTTCCATAACCGGAATAGCAGCATTCATAGCAGAAACCACACTCTGAGTAATATTCACAATTTCTTTGGCAACCAGAGTAGGTGGGAACTTCCATGCATATTGATAGTTTCAGTGTTGGTTTAACTGAGAAGGAACACATGAGCAATGACTCCAAGAAGAAGACTTTTTCTCACTGTTATCAGCCCCTGTAAGGCGCCAGGACCCATTCCATTGGTTTCTCTTCCTCTTCTACCTGTACAGCGATCTAGTAGCCTTTTCCATTCCTCGAGTCAAAATCCATCTCCCACCCCCTAACAAACCCAGCAATTGTGAACTCACCTCCATGGAACTTAACATCACAGGACCTGAGTCCTGAAACCCAATTCTCAGAACAAAGAGACTCAAGAGATCCTCTTGCCACCTGCTCTCATTTTACAGGGTTGGGAGAATGAATTACAGAGAAAAAAGAACTGTCTTGTACTTTTTGTGTCTGGGTGAGACAGCCCTCCACACCTAGCCGTTCCTCAGAAACATTTGCTACCAGATATGAAACCACAACTCTCTCCTCAATTGTGCTGATTTCAATTCTTTTACCCAAGGATTCCAAACTTCTCTTAATCCAGCACACATTTTATTTCTCCTCCCCGTGCCCAATGTTCCAAAATATCCAATTCCCCAAGCAAAGGGCATATTTCAAGAAATACTTAGTACCCTTTTCCCAATGTGGTACTCACCCTTGGAACTCCCAACCGGAGGACACGAACTCGTGGTGGCTCAATCTTGGCACCCTCCATACATGCTTTGTACCCTGTGGAGCTTTCCACCGCTAAGGTCCTCCTCAACAAAACACCATGTAGCCACCACAGTCCCCGCAACACACATAAAAACATCATTACATGAAACATCAGGAGACCCTCAAACTTAAGAAGTGCACATTCAACTTTCCTCAGCATCCTGGCTTATAAAAGGAACCAATGCTTTCATATATGTCAGTCAGTCCCTGTTTCTTCTGCTTTCAACCCCTTCTTCATTTTGAAGTTCAACCAGAATACCTACTGTATTTTGGAGGCTTAGTTGTAGTCTTAGTTTTGCCTTTAAGACTTCCTGCCACTGGCGAGATCACCAGGCCGTAGAGTATCAGCAGCTGGAGAAACAACCCCTTCATGATGTGAACTCAGGATGTCTGAGTGTGAGCCTGGCAGGAGACCCAGGATTTCACCAGGTCTTGCTGGGGGTAGCGAAGGGCTTTGGGGTGTGGAGTGGAAAACACGTGACTGGTCTCTCACTGCCCCCTCTGGTTCTGCCTCCTCTCCTCCACGCACCACTCCTTGGCTGGGCACTGGTGTCTCCTGAGCTACTTGCCTTCTCCTTATGCTTTCTCCTCTTCTCATTGCAGAAATGAATTCTTCATAAGTTTATCATTTCTTATTTTAGAAATTTGAGAAACACAGAAAACTACAAAGAAAAATAATAAGATATGATTAGATATCCATTAGCTAGATAGGTAATAGTGTCATTTGCTTTTCATGAAAGATAGCTTTAGAAATGATGTCCAATAAGAAATATATATATATTTATTGTAAACGTATTTTGCTGTATTTTAAGAGCCATTAAAGAATATCAAAATGTAAGTAAAGTAAAATTTAAAAATCACCAAAGACTATTTATTTATTTAATATAATTTACAGTCAAATTGGCTTCCATACAACAAAGACTTTTAAAAATTGATCACAAAATTTGAAGTGGAACAACTTTTAGTAAGCCTGAATTTCCCCTACTTTTCCTGTGTTTCTCAAGAATTAACTCCTAAATGATACCAGCCCATTTCATTTTTAAAGCATACTTAACTTACAATTTTTGGAGATATACTAACTTTCTATCCCTCAATTCCATTAAGATATTTTTAGGGAGTAGCATCAGCAAGATGGCTGAATAAGACACCCCTGCTTGAATCATCCCCCTACAACAATTTGGCATGCACCCACAGACAGAAGTACCTCTGTGGAAGCTGCGGGATCCAACTCTGTACACCAATGAACCCAGAAGGAGTCTCCCCCATGTGTGGGTCATAGACCTAGAGATCTCAGTCTCTGAGACCAGAGACTCTGAAGGGGCCTGTGAGCTGACTGTTTTCTCCCTCAGCCACAATCCAGCAGCCACCGGAGAACCCTCATAGACAATCACCACAGATGACGGAGTTTTGTGGAAGTCCAGGCATATAACAGAGATGGAACAGAGGGAATTACAGATAGATGGATGCAGGGAGCTTGAATCAGGCATGGCATGGGGGTTGTTCACCTACGACATTCAGAGAAATTTATTGTGAATGAGAATAAACCTTTACTGTGTTTACTGATATTTTTAAAAATCTCTGCATTTTGCTAGAGTCATGAGTCTACTTACATATGTTAGTACCCATGGTGGGAGGGGGACAACTGTTGATTGTTGTAAAGAGAGAAATTGAACCACAGGAATGAAGTATAAAACAAGGCAGAGTCCTCGGGTTGGTTATCAGTTTATTTGTCAAGGACTCGAGCCTTCTCAGGGTGGGGAGGTCAAGGGGAGAACATGAGTCCTCAGTCAGGGCAAGTGAAACCCCAACAGAGAGCCAGGCAGAACTCTTCTTAGACTATATAGGCATCTTCTCAAGCTTAACAAACCCAAAATCTGGAACCTGAGCTCAAAGTCACAAACAAAATATTTCTATGTATTTTAAGAAAATCCTTTTCTTGAATTCTGGGTCTTTTCACAGGAAGCCATTCTGGCATCACATGACTTCCCTCTTTCTCCATGTCCCTATAGCCCTGCAGGCTTTCAGGCCCTCCTTAAGGTCCCTAAGGTTAAGACCCAGGACAACCTCACCATCATAGGCATCAGAAAGACTATTCTCATAGGATGTTGGGTTTCAGGGCCTACAATATTCTGAAACTCTGATTTCCATACCCATGTGCAGACTGGAAAGCTGAGCTGGAGGAGAGGAGGTACTGATCTTTCCCCTTGTGTGTTTTCTTCTGTGCTGATACCACCTAAGCAATCAGCCTCTCCCCAGATTCATATCTTACACAAAATTTGGGGGACTTACCTAAGCTTTCCTGCGGAAGCAAGGAAACAACTAGCCATTTCTGTATGAATAATACACACAAGGGAGACAAAATAATATGATCATATCACACAAGTCATGCCAACAAGCCAACTATAAATATCACGATCAATCCCCCAGAGATGGTTAAGGAAATTGTTAAGGAAAAACGAGTGAAGCAAAAGATGAAATAGCCTGCTGACAACTGGCAGCTGAGGGGTGGGGGGAAGATAATTACCATTCAATTTTCCCAGTGCTCTACTGTCTGCCCCATTTAACCTTTATCTTCTGCTTTGCCGTCCTGAAACCAGAAAGGAAGGAAAACAAAAGAGCCCAAGGAAAGATCAAAATTCTAATGTTATGATCGCATCGTCACAGGTAATGATTGTCCTTGTCCCTGAAAGTCTTTATATTTGCTCAGAAGCTTTCAACCAAGCAGAAGAGAGTCCTCTGCACTGTCCAGTATGGTGGCCCTTCCCATATGTGACTATTTTAAGTCAACTTAAAATTCAGCTTCCAGTCCTTTCAAGCATTCCATAGCCACACGTAGCTAGTGGCTATTATATTGGGCAGCTCAAACATCAAACATTTCTATCATCACATAAAATGCTACTGAAAAACGCTGCTCTAGACGAATCAACCAAAATGCCTCTGCTCAAAAGCAAGTGTAAGTCATACAGATCATTTAAAAGGTGCAAAATGTTTCCAAGGGGCCTTTGAAAACTTACTCTCCTTTCACAATAAGTGAAATTTAGAAGCTGGAAAAATGCAAGTTTTAGGCATGTGAATCTTTGGCACGCTGACTTTGAGCAGGTTGGATTTAGGAGACCTGAAGGGAAGAGGAGAGAAGGAGATTGTGGGGAGAAACAAAGGAGAGCAGCTTTAAATGTAAAAGATCAGATGCTGGGGGGACTTCCACTCTTAGGTGCTTACATCTGCGCTCCCCCATTCTCCATTCAGAAACTGTGTCCCTGCCAGCCTGCCTCAGCACGGCTTGATGAAGGAAAACTGCCAAGTGAAGGCATTGGGGCTCATTTCCCATGGGGCAGTGTTTACCAGAGGATACAACCTGACTGGTGAAGCTCCAGGGCAAAGGCAAACTATCTTGGAGCACGACAGGTTTCCAGAAATCCTATAAATCACTCACGTTGTTTGCACAAGCAAGCCAGCTCAAGGTGGCAGGGTGTCCGATTCCTGAGCCTGGCTCAGACTGTTTCTGTGGTCCTCTGAGGGCATCGGCACACGGCAAGAGAGACACGCAATGCCGACGCTCCGTCCTCCACTTACAGGTGGGGATCTGAGGTAGGAGGTAGCTGGGTGAAGGTGAGCACGCACTGGGGTAGACCTGGGGTCCTGGAAACTGCCTTTTGCGCAAAGAAGGAGGAAGACTGGTGCACAGTAAATCCAAAGCCATGGGTTCCATGCAGCTATTTATTTGTATCTAAAAATAGCACTCTCCACCTAAGTTTTCCAGAACTTTGAGATCTGTTCATTGACAAGGCCTTGCTCTTAGTCCAGTTTTCTGCGTTCCTTACTTGCCCTTAAAGGGTGTTGAGGATCCTGGGGATGTCCTATCCCCTTCTTCGCACACCTCAGGTGCCCTCACTGAGCCAGAGAAGAGAAATATAATCACGCCCAGGCTGGGCACTACTCACATAGAGAATTCTGGGCGACTCTTTGGGCATCTTTTGAGACAGAGTGTAGGGTGATGACAAGGCCCCTGGGCATCACAAAGACCCAGAACTACTGCTCCCCTCAGAATTCAGGGTCCTGGGTTTTCCAGATAATGTTTAAGAGGAGAAAGTGTTAGATTTAGTTAGAGTCAGCGACACGGGTATCTTGTTTCACGTCTGCCCCTTTTATTTGTGTGACCTCAGACAGGTATGTCACCTCTCTCCCAATTTTCTTATTTGAACACCAGAGACAACAATCCCCATCTCACAGAAATGGTGTCGACACCACCTGGGCCGGGAACTCCTCCAAGAAGCCACAAATAAAATGTCATGCCTCAAGGCCCTTACCCCCACCTACCTCTGAAGGTGTCTGAGGTGAGTGTCTGCAGTAACTGGCTGAAAGCTCTTTTATGTGGCCACTTCCACCCGGGGAGCGGGAGGGGAGGTAGTGGCTTGGAATGGGGGGCAGAGGAGCAGAAAAACAAAGTTCAAAGGCCTGGAACTTAATGGTGATTGGGTTGTGGCAGATCTGTAAGTTCTACCCAGGAACTGCACGGTGGCCGTATCACAGACTCTTTCCTCTGATATTCTCCCATTCCAAAGTATCGGATTTTCTTTGATGTGAGCCGCACCTCCTGTACGCTGGGAGGAACGCTGTGTACCCGAGTCAGCTCTGGCCACCTAAGCAGACCCAAGTCTAGACTCTTTCTGTGGCGCATCTGATTCTACCCAAAGGCGGGGAGTGAAGGGCAGTTTGTACAACTATTTGCCTTGGACTTGCTTTGTGCTAATAAGGTCCCACCCTCCTCTGTATTGATTCTCTTTTGCTATTTCAGGCATCACACTGTCTCCCACCAAATGCCCTGGGGGTCGTATGTGGATACAAAGAGACTGTGTAGGAAGGACTTTAGGAAAGACAGATGACCACCCAGCAAATGAGGGAAGGGAAGTGACGGAATCTATCATGAATCTTGGCAGTTGGTGAGGTGAGGGGTGGGGGGATCTGCTCACCAAATATCAGAGAGGAGCAGTATATTGGGCACTCGTACCCATGACTTGGAGCTGATTAGACAAAAGAGAAGAGTCAGGTGGGCAGGGGCCAGGGCTCCCGAGGAGCAGACCTCCTTCTTGCAAACTCTGTCTCCAGGAATATTTCCTACACTGTCTGGAGACACCCATATACAAGTGATGTGCCCCAGGATGTGTCGGGTGCATCGAGCAGTGGGATTCCGGGGACTTGGCTGAGGAGGGTGGACTGTATAGAGACAAAGGGCAGAATTTGGGGACCTGGGTACAAATGTGTGGGAGCAAACTGAAGGGAACTTTGAGGGGGGCTGCAAATGGTGCCAAACCTAAAGCTACTGGATTATGGATTCCCAAGTCCTTGCTTTCTATGGTAGGAAAACGATGTTCTGTACAGGGCAATCACAGCCCTGCCCTGGGTCTGGCCCAGATGTTAGGGGCCCTTCGGGGTCTGTTTGAGGAGCACCGTCGCTGAGAGTGCCAAGGAGCTTCCTCCCAGGATTCTTGCCACTCTTGGTTCCGGATCATGCAGATGGGTATGCAAAAAAGCTGTGTAGGATTTAGGAAAACAGCAGGCTCTGGCTGTCACTATCCGTATATTTTATACACACAGGCACACACACGCACAGTGGATATACACACACATTTATAAACACACACATTTTTACACACATATATAAACACCCCTCATATACATACACACATGCACACACAGACGTACAAACACACATATGTTTACACACACCCATATGGGCACAGATGTATGTATAGGTACATACACGTTATTATGTATGTATACGATTATATATACACATATACACACATATATTACACCTGCATATAATACTTGCTCATGTATTTCTGATCCATAGTGTGCCTATGTTTTCTTCTACAGCTGCAAGGTTGTGTTGTTGGTGCCTGCTCTCATAGTCTCCGTTCCCGAGCTCTCCATATATCCTAGAAATCGATTACTCCACATGCATTTGCGTTTTCAAATGGATATATAATTGACATATAACATTATGTTAGTTTCAGGTATACAGAATAATGATTCAAAATTGGTGTAGTGAAATGATCATCACAATAAATCTAGCTAACAGTCATCACCACACTATTACACATTTGTTTTCCTTGTGACGAGAGCTTTTAAGATCTAGTCTCTTAGGAGTATTGTCTACACTGTCTACACAGTATTGTTAACCACAGTCACCATGCTGCACAGTACATCCCCAGGACTTACTCATTTCATAACTGGAAGCTTGTGCCTTTTGAACACATTTTGTTCACACCCTACCTTCCACCTCTGACAACCACCGAATTGTTCTTCGCACGCATGAGTTTGGGCTGTCTTTGTTTTCTACTCACATATAAGTGAGATCATACAGCGTTTGCATTTTTAAAGGGATCCAGTCTCCAGAGAAAAAAATTGCTGCTCGTGGAAATGTAAGCATCACTTAGGAATTCTTTTTGGATAGGAATCCTTTTTGGATAGTTGGCCTCAGGGTAAAGGGTGAGGGTTGAGTGTCTTGGGCTAAAACTATCCCACCCAGGAAATGTTGAAAGAGGACACAGTTTGTGGAGATCTTCCCACAGCCACTAGGATGAACAAGTAGAGAAGAGGAGGCAGGTGAGAAAGGAAAGGCTGAGGGACTCCCCCTAAGGGAACAGAATGGGGAGAACAGAATGGAGGTAGATTAAATTTAAGAGGCGGCCCCCTTGGGGTCTCCTACTCTGTGCCTCAGAGTGTAGCCCCATCTACCTCATTTTTAACTTGGCCCTTCTGACTCCAGGCTGAGGAGTGTTCTGGTTAGCACTGGGAGATACCATAAATGAGCAGTTTCTCCCTGGCAGGACTGTTTCAGTGAGCAGATCAACAATGAGGCTGGGCCTCAGGGGCCTGCAGGGGAGCAGGGGCCGATGGGAGAGAAAATAGAGAAGCATGACAAGGGGAGAGAGATCAGAGCCCCGGACTCAGAGAAAGGGTCTGCACTGGGTCCTCAATGCTTACAGGCACAGGGAATAAAACAGGCAGGTCTGTGAACATTTGTGCTGGTTTATTTGACAGGAACAAGCGGTTCAGACAGGAGGGAGGGTGCATTCCTCTTGACATCCTGGTGCCAGGGATCTGCGGTCCTGGTGTTGGTCTGCCTAGAGGGTTAGGGGAGCAGGGTGCACAGCCCATCCCCCTCACCCACTCCCTAGAGTGTCATGCAGATATTCCCACAGAAGGTTGAACAGCATATGTTATTTGCTTGACAATCTTGGTGATATTCACATGGACGTCTGCACATATATATGTTGGTGTGCTTTTCACAAACCTTGACTTCATTGAACTGCTTTATTTCTGAAACAGAGCAGGGGCAGAGTCAGTGGAACCAGACCCCTAGAGATCCTGTGTCTCAAGCTTAAAGCCTCCCCAAAGACCCCAGTACCCAGGTCCCATTTATGAAGCTCTTGGACTTTTCAAGGCACTCACTTTCTGCCCTTTACACCCAATCCTGGTGATTGGTAGTATCTTAAATCCTATATCCCTCCACTCTAGCCAACAGATCTCAATGCCTGGCCTTCCTGGGCCCTCTGCATTCTCTGCAGCCAGGAACCTGTCTCCCAAGTTAGTCATGGTCTTGGTGAAGTCACCCCCATAGAATCTACACTATAAGAAACTCAGCAAAGTCTGAGACATCCTGCAGAGCCACTCACTCCCCAGAATTTTCAGGGTCCAGAGAGGAAGATGACCTGTCACCTTCCCCCCCTCTCCTGTGCCTGTCACTGTGTCCAGGACCCCTGCCCCTTCCCAGAAAATACCACTTGCGCTATTTCCCTTCCACTGCCATCATCCTGGTCCCTTTGATGAGAACTTTGACTTGACTGTGTACACCCAAAACTTAACTTTCCCAGGGCCCTTTCATTCTGTACCCACCCCCATCAATATCTCTGGATGCTTACAGGTCACATATGGGCAGAAATCCAAGAATAGTGGTTCGGTGTCCCCAAGTGATTCTCAGCCCTGATGAGGGTACACTGCTCTGTGTACCATTTGTGTCTGGGTACTTCGAATGGAGAATCAAAAGACAAAGTTTCCCCCTCCACCCCCATCAGTGTTCCAGGTGCTGGGTAAAGGGGCCAGAGGGCTATCGTTTGGAAAGACCCAGAATCTTCATAGTGCTGTGGTCAGAGTAGGGTGTGATTTAAGGTTCCAATTTCCAGGTCCTCCCCAGACGGGACACAGCCTCTCCCGGCCCCTTTCTCTCCCCACCCCCTTAGTCCATCACCTACTCTGCATCCTGTTCAGTGTACGGTGCCCTCCCTGGACCTGTAGCAGCGGCAGCAACACAGAGAGGAGCAGGATGGGCAGGAGAGCCTGGGTTGGCATGACTCTGGCCGGAGTGGACAGCTCTCAGTTTGGGAGTCTCTGGGTGCTTGTCCTGGGCTCCTCCCTGCTTCCACTGGCCAAACAAAGAGGCTTTACCCTCCTCCTCTTTGCCTGCCCTTACCATGGCCTGTTCTCTGGGACTTAGACTCTTCAGATGACTCCTCCTCTTACATGATTTACTCTCTCCTTTGCAAACAATATTTCCTACTTTCTAATGATAAGATGATTCACAGAAAGAGGGAAGAAGGTATAATTTTTAAGAATTGTCATAATCTAACTGCGGAGAATTAACCTGTGCCTGTTTGCATTACCATTCTATTTTTTGCATATTTAACATAAAGTATTGACTGTTTTCTCACATTTAGAACAACTGACCTTTTGTTACCCATCTGGTCCCACCCTCATCTAATCAGGAAAGTATTCCCCAGTGTGGTTTTCCATAATTACACATGTCTAACTTAAGATAAATATCTATTGTCAGAGTGCCTGGGTGGCTCAGTTGGTTAAGTGTCCGACTTCAGTGTAGGTCATGAACTTACAGTTTTGTGGGTTCGAGCCCCAGGTCGGGCTCTGCGCTGACAGCTCAAAGCTTGGATCCTGCTTTGGATTCTGTGTCTCCCTCTCTCTGCCCCTTCCTTGTTCCTGCTCTGTGTCTTTCTCTCAAAAATAAATAAACATTGAAAAATTTTAAAAACTTATCTATTGTCAAGCATTTGCCTTGTTCTAATTACTGATTATCTAGACAATATTATGTTGGGCATTTTCAACCATAAACCTTTTAGTTTTTAGACTAATATAAGAGAGGTAGAATTTATGGGTGTAAGAGTTAAGTTATTTCAAGTATAAATAAATAAATGTACACATATATACATGTTTACCTGTATAGACACACACATACTTGGAGACACAAACAGAGAGAAGGAGAATGAGATTTGTAATTAAACATGTTTGCATCATGTTGAACTGAACAGAGGATGACTGTCAATTTCCTCAAACTTTGAAAGGCACCACAGCATAAATCAGGAGATGTTGTGGGGAATCAGCCCTCTATTGGCTATAAAAAATTGAGTAGCAGAGGAATGTCCTTAGGTTTTGTGCTTGTGCTAAAGCAGATGAGGAGTGGAATCCTGATTCCAATATTTGCCAGCTTTGTAATACTGGGACTATACTATGACCTTTATAGACATCGTTTACTCATTATTTCTTGGCACCTCCGCTGTGAGGATAAAATAAAATGCCATCTATAAGCACTTTCATCCTACTTGGCACACAGCAAGTGCTCAATGTAACATTGGTCTTCTCTCCATTCTCCCTTCCCAACCACACATAGCGAGCCCCACACAAACAAGGACCAAAAGAAGTCTCTTACCTCTTAGTTTATACTGGGTATTAAGACCCAGCCTTGGAATTGGACTCTTAGAAGAAAAACCTTTTGGTCCAGGAGTCAGTGGGACTCTCATGCTTATGCAAGCAGATCCGCTGACTCCACGTGGATTGGAGGCATAGCCAGGAGTAGACGTACAGGAACCCCAAAACAGCCATTTCAAATGAACTATGTCTACTCTCTTAAAGAACAGACAATGTGGGGGAATTTGTTCTGGTTTTCTGCAGGGAGGAGGTGAAGTCTGCTCCAGGGACCTTTTCTCATCCTATGAGGTTGAGAGTCAATTACTCTACCTTGTCCTTCACTTATTTCTTCCTGTCGATAGGCTCCACGACCTACTCCCTTAGGGGGAGTCCCTCAGCCTTTCCTTTCTCACCTGCCTCCTCTTCTCTACTTGTTCATCCTAGTGGCTGTGGGAAGATCTCCACAAACTGTGTCCTCTTTCAACATTTCCTGGGTGGGATAGTTTTAGCCCAAGACACTCAACCCTCACCCTTTACCCTGAGGCCAACTATCCAAAAAGGATTCCTATCCAAAAAGAATTCCTAAGTGATGCTTACATTTCCACGAGCAGCCATTTTTTTCTCTGGAGACTGGATCCCTTTAAAAATGCAAATGCTGTATGATCTCACTTATATGTGAGTAGAAAACAAAGACAGCCCAAACTCACGCGTGCGAAGAACAATTCGGTGGTTGTCAGAGGTGGAAGGTAGGGTGTGAACAAAATGTGTTCAAAAGGCACAAGCTTCCAGTTATGAAATGAGTAAGTCCTGGGGATGAACTGTGCAGCATGGTGACTGTGGTTAACAATACTGTGTAGACAGTGTAGACAATAGTCCTAAGAGACTAGATCTTAAAAGCTCTCGTCACAAGGAAAACAAATGTGTAATAGTGTGGTGATGACTGTTAGCTAGATTTATTGTGATGATCATTTCACTACACCAATTTTGAATCATTATTCTGTATACCTGAAACTAACATAATGTTATATGTCAATTATATATCCATTTGAAAACGCAAATGCATGTGGAGTAATCGATTTCTAGGATATATGGAGAGCTCGGGAACGGAGACTATGAGAGCAGGCACCAACAACACAACCTTGCAGCTGTAGAAGAAAACATAGGCACACTATGGATCAGAAATACATGAGCAAGTATTACATGCAGGTGTAATATATGTGTGTATATGTGTATATATAATCGTATACATACATAATAACGTGTATGTACCTATACATACATCTGTGCCCATATGGGTGTGTGTAAACATGTGTGTTTGTACGTCTGTGTGTGCATGTGTGTATGTATATGAGGGGTGTTTATATATGTGTGTAAAAATGTGTGTGTTTATAAATGTGTGTGTATATCCACTGTGCGTGTGTGTGCCTGTGTGTATAAAATATACGGATAGTGACAGCCAGAGCCTGCTGTTTTCCTAAATCCTACACAGCTTTTTTGCATACCCATCTGCATGATCCGGAACCAAGAGTGGCAAGAATCCTGGGAGGAAGCTCCTTGGCACTCTCAGCGACGGTGCTCCTCAAACAGACCCCGAAGGGCCCCTAACATCTGGGCCAGACCCAGGGCAGGGCTGTGATTGCCCTGTACAGAACATCGTTTTCCTACCATAGAAAGCAAGGACTTGGGAATCCATAATCCAGTAGCTTTAGGTTTGGCACCATTTGCAGCCCCCCTCAAAGTTCCCTTCAGTTTGCTCCCACACATTTGTACCCAGGTCCCCAAATTCTGCCCTTTGTCTCTATACAGTCCACCCTCCTCAGCCAAGTCCCCGGAATCCCACTGCTCGATGCACCCGACACATCCTGGGGCACATCACTTGTATATGGGTGTCTCCAGACAGTGTAGGAAATATTCCTGGAGACAGAGTTTGCAAGAAGGAGGTCTGCTCCTCGGGAGCCCTGGCCCCTGCCCACCTGACTCTTCTCTTTTGTCTAATCAGCTCCAAGTCATGGGTACGAGTGCCCAATATACTGCTCCTCTCTGATATTTGGTGAGCAGATCCCCCCACCCCTCACCTCACCAACTGCCAAGATTCATGATAGATTCCGTCACTTCCCTTCCCTCATTTGCTGGGTGGTCATCTGTCTTTCCTAAAGTCCTTCCTACACAGTCTCTTTGTATCCACATACGACCCCCAGGGCATTTGGTGGGAGACAGTGTGATGCCTGAAATAGCAAAAGAGAATCAATACAGAGGAGGGTGGGACCTTATTAGCACAAAGCAAGTCCAAGGCAAATAGTTGTACAAACTGCCCTTCACTCCCCGCCTTTGGGTAGAATCAGATGCGCCACAGAAAGAGTCTAGACTTGGGTCTGCTTAGGTGGCCAGAGCTGACTCGGGTACACAGCGTTCCTCCCAGCGTACAGGAGGTGCGGCTCACATCAAAGAAAATCCGATACTTTGGAATGGGAGAATATCAGAGGAAAGAGTCTGTGATACGGCCACCGTGCAGTTCCTGGGTAGAACTTACAGATCTGCCACAACCCAATCACCATTAAGTTCCAGGCCTTTGAACTTTGTTTTTCTGCTCCTCTGCCCCCCATTCCAAGCCACTACCTCCCCTCCCGCTCCCCGGGTGGAAGTGGCCACATAAAAGAGCTTTCAGCCAGTTACTGCAGACACTCACCTCAGACACCTTCAGAGGTAGGTGGGGGTAAGGGCCTTGAGGCATGACATTTTATTTGTGGCTTCTTGGAGGAGTTCCCGGCCCAGGTGGTGTCGACACCATTTCTGTGAGATGGGGATTGTTGTCTCTGGACAGCAGAGGACTCTCTTCTGCTTGGTTGAAAACTTCTGAGCAAATATAAAGACTTTCAGGAACAAGGACAATCATTACCTGTGACGATGCAATCATAACATTACAATTTTGATCTTTCCTTGATATTATTTTGTCTCCCTTGTGTGTATTCTTTATTCAGAATGGCTAGTTGTTTCTTTTCTCCTCCTGGAAAATGTAGTCAGGAGCCCCACCTTTTGTGTGACTGCTCAGTCACAAAACATCTCAACCTAATAGTTAAATGTGCAGGTCCATGTAACGAACCACAACTCCACCAATTGTTGAGAACTGTGGACTCGTTCCTCCCTCAGAAGCTCTAGTTGTGGAAAAGGATGTGATCGGTATCTCCATCTTGGGCTCTTTGTGATTCTCTTCTGTCACCCCCATCTGGCTAAAAAACATTTCTGCTTCCTAGAGAGTAGAGGCAGGGAGAACCAACAGGAGGAAGTAGGACAGTTCTCACACAGTAGATGCTATCCTAAGCTGGCTTTGTGCTGCTGGCGCCTTTTCGTGGGAGATTCCAAGGGTTCGCTGCAGACACAAAACACTATCTGGCCATTTACAATTTAGATGTGCCCCAACTGCAGCCCTCTTCTCTGCTACTAAAGGCCATTCTGGCCAGATCCCTCACCCTTTAGAGCCTTCAATCATGACTCAGATCTATGGTGTCCCTACAAACTTCTGGGACACACAGTAAGCTCTATGAGTAGTATCCATAAAGCCTTTTCTCTCAACTTGGAATTAGAAGACAGCTTCCCTGCTTCCCGAGCAGAGCTTTGTACCAATAAAATCGTTGAAGGCCTCTCTACAACTCCTTTAACTTTGGGTCATCTGATTAGATCAAAGTTTAAGAGGTCCCTGACCCGTTCTTGGCTGTCAACTTTCTCAAGTCCTACTGAGTAACCCATCTCTCGTAACTCATTTTGAGTTCACTCTGGCATTCTGTCATAGCGTCTAGACTAACACTTCCATTATATTATCCTATTACATATGTTCTTAAGTAAAAAAAAAAATATTCAGGACACGTGGTGGGTTCTATTATCCAGGTTCATAAAAATATTGAGGGCAACAAAAAGGATACACATACACTGGTTATCTCTGGGTGGTGCAATTACGAATGCCTATCTATTTCCTTCTTATATTTTTTGTTGTTTGACTAGTTATACAAACTGAAGATTTATCGATTTTTAATCAGAAAACGCAATGCATTTTTATTTTTTATTAAATATAATTTATTGTTGAATTGGTTTCTGTACAACGCCCAGTGCTCATCCCAACAGGTGCCCTCCTCAATGCCCATCACCCACTTTGCCCTTTCCCCCACCCCCCAACAACCCTCAGTTTGTTCTCAGTACTTAAGAGCCTCTTATAGTTTGCCTCCCTCCCTCTCTGTAACTTTTTTTCCCCCCTTCCCCTTCCTTCCCCATGGTCTTCTGTTAAGTTTCTCAGGATCCACATATGAGTGAAAACATATAGTATCTGTCTTTCTCCGCCTGACTTATTTCACTTAGCATCATGCCCTCTAGTTCCATCCATGTTGCTACAAATGGCCAGACTTCATTCTTTCTCGCAATGCACTTTTAAACGAAAAAATTTTGCAAAGGAAGTGGCTGTAATGTGAGATGGGGAAGTAGCCTTGGGAAGCCAATGGCTAGTTTGATATGTTGTTGGGTGACAGAGGGTGTAAAGGGACAGCAGGAGAAAGAATAACCCAATATTCATAAGCATGTTCTCTCTCTTTCTGATCCTACTGTCCTTAATTCCTGTTGTACCTCTGGCAGCATTGGGAGAAGACCAGAACTTAACCCAAACACACACAGAGACTACTACCATGAAGCCCTGGGTTCTCCTACTGAACGTGATCATCTATGGGGTTGTGATGCCTCTGCCTGTGCTGGGAGGCCTCAGGAACAAGACATTTTGTAGGTGGTATGGCAAGGGAGGAGGGGTCTCTGCCCAGGCCCGGGATGTCTGGTGTAGCTGATTCAGGGACCACCTTTCCCGGATCCCAACCCTCCTTAGAGCTGAGACACCCAAGAAAGATTTTGGTTGGATGTTGCCAATCAAGTGCCCCTCCATGCTCCCCCTCTCATCTCTGAAAGCAACAATCATGGGTATATGGAAAGGGAACATAGTTCAGTCCATAAGTCCATTCCATAAGCTTGTGGGAAATGATATTTGACAAAGGTAGACTACCTTAGGTAGGGGAAGCACCAACACAGAGCTTCCCTCTGAGCCCTTCTTTTTGGGATCTCTGTGCCTTTGATGAATACCAAAAGGGCAATATTATTTCCTTGGAATATGAAAACTGGAAAAAACTAATAAGGGATCTTTAGAGTCTAAGTTTGGGGTCAGAGGATAAAATGGGGATAGTAAAAGGAGGGTACTGGGAATCTGGGGAGAGGCTGAGTGCTTAGGTGGTACCAGCAAGGAAGCAAATAGACAAGAGGAAATATAGGTGCCTATTCTCCCCCAGCTCAGTCTTCCATTCTGCAAACTGGGTGTGGAAATTGGAGCTACAGTATATTGCAGGCCCTGAAATCCAACGTCCCATGAGAATAGACTTGGTGAAGTGGTGCCATTAGATGATGAGGTTGTCCTGGGTCCTATCTTTAGGGAGCTTGGGGAGGACCCGAATGCCTGCAGTGCTGTAGGGATGTGGGGAGAGAGGGAAGGCATGGCATGCAAGAATGGTCTCCTGTGAACAGACACAACTAGCACTCAAGAAAAGGATTTTCTTAAAATGCAGAGAAATGTTTTGTTTGTGACTTCAAGCTCAGGTTCCAGAGCTTGGGGATAGTTAAGCTTGAGAAGGGTTTCTTCTCTAAGTTGTGGGTGGGTGGATCTGCCAACATCTATCGTCTCAGTTTCAGTTGGAAGAACAGTGGTCGAGCAGTGCTGGATACAGCCTCTGTTACAGTACTGTGAGAAGAGGTGCACTAGATTACAGGAGTGTTTATCTCCCAATCATACATGCTGCTGGACCTTCTGTGGAAACATCTGCTTGGACAATGAGTGAGTTGTTTGGAGTGGCAAGGTCGGGCCTAGATATGCTTCCTCACTACTGGTCACCCTCATTCAGAAGGTGGGACCTGGAACAGAAGTCACCCAAATCCCGGACAAAGAAACAGGCAGCATAAGTCAATGCCCTACTATCTCTGTACCTAGGCTGACATTCAGGGCAAAATAAATCAAGACACAAACATGGGGGGCTCCACTTTTCTCCCTTCTCATTCAGTTCCCCCAAAAGGTCACCCATCAGTTATTCATCCCTCCTTTGTCCAAGGCCCCGATTATGGACTCCTTAGTCTGGCCTCTGTGTGGGCCCCTTGTCTCAGGCAGGCCCACGAGGCCCAGTCTCCACCTGTGTGATGAATTGGCAAACTTCATGGGAGAAATTGCTTAAAAGTGGGTAACCCCTGAATTACAGAACAAATTCCTTTTCCCATTAACCAGGGCCAGGGGTGTTGTTAAGTTTGGGAATGGGTGTTCCCTGACTTTTAACCACCTGACTTTTCTCTTCCAGAGAACCCTTTAAATCCATGCTAAACCTCTAGGCTCTAGCTGCCCCACCACTGATGTGGGCTAGAGGATGCCTATGTAGTCTAAGAAGAGTGCTGCCTGGCTACCTGTTGAGTTATTCCCTTGCCGTGGCTGAGGACCATTCTATTCTCCCCTTGATCTCTCTGTCCTGAGAAGTTTCAAGTCTCAGCCAAATAAACTGACAACCAACCCGAGGGCTCTGCAGTGTGTTATACTCCATTCCTGTGGTTCCATTTGTCTCTTCACAGTGATCGAACTCTTCTTCCCACCCCACTACGGGTTATAGACAACCCAGTTAGTCTGCCTTCCCAGTTATTCAGTAGACTCACGGCTGTAGCAACAATGCAGAGATTTAGAAAAATGTCAGTAAACACAAAGCTTATTCTCATTCACAATAGATTTCACTGCGGGTGGTTGGCGAACACCCCCATGCCATGCATGATTCAAGCACCATACATCTTTCTATCTATAACTCCATCATCTCCCAGAGCCTCCTCTGCACCCAGCCAACAGATGGGAGAAGGTTGCATGGAAGCTCCTGCAGAAGGTTTTTAAGAGCCAGGCCTAGAAGTGGAGCTCTGCTCCATCCACATGCTATTTGCCATAATGTGGTCATGTGGTCCCTTATTTGCAAAGGAGACTGGGAAATATAGTCTCGTTGTATGCCCAAGGAAAACAGAAAGCAGGAGTTGGTGAACACAGGGTGGTCTCTGACCTGTCTACTTAGGCAAAGCCAAACTCCTCAAGCAAGACCCAAGACCTTGGCCTCCACATCACTGCAAAATGGAACAAGCGCCCCCTGGAAAGCTGGTGGCTCCTCTCATTAGAGAAGGTGGTCCTGCCCTCAAGGCGGGCACTCAGCTTCCAGAATCATCCCTCTTTCTGCCTCCTTATATCTATCCTCTTATTCCTGCCTGTTGTGTCTGCATGGTAGTTTTACGTGGGTAATATGAGTCATATCCTGACATGTCTGGTAATGCCAGGCAGGCTTCCGGCCCATAGTGTTCCTTTAGATTAAATTCGAATATAATATATGTCATATTATATTCTGCCATTAGTATCTTGAAGACCATTTTAATGTTTATTTATTTATTTCAGGGTCGGAGAGGGACAGAGAGAGAGAGAGAGAGAGAGAGAGAGACAATTCCAAGCAGGCTCCCCATTGCCAGCACAGAGCCCAAGGCAGGGCTCGATCTCATGAACCACAAACTCGTGACCTGAGCCAAATCAAGAGTTGGACGCTTAAACGACTGAGCCATCCAAGCTCCCCTTGAAGATCGTTTAGAGATATAACTTCCCTTGGATGAGGGGATTATAAAGTCCCTAGGATGTATTCATATCTGTGCCTCTTCCTGATCCAGAGGACAGTATATATTCATTTAGAGGGGCTGAGTCAGCAGATCACACTTATCAGCGGTGGAGCCCAAGGAAAGGTTCCACGATGTGATACAGCAAAGACCGAGGCCAGCAAGGATTAAGGCCTAACAGAACACTGGTTAGTGCCTTAGAGCTCAGAGTAAGGAAAACGCACAAGGACTCAGCGGCTCAGGCAAACATCCGTCAGGAGTGGGGCTTCATCTTGATGTTCAGGGATAAGGGTGACCTGGAGCTCGATTGAGTGAAAGTGGTTATTCCTTCATGACAAAAGAAGTCAAGAAAAACAAGAGGTTAGGGACACCCAACAGAAGGATGAGGGAAGGAAGAAGGTATTGTCCTCTTGGGTATCCAGGATAGTATAGGGAGAAAAAGTGCCTTTTCCTCTCCCCTTCTGGGTTCTTGTCTGAGACCCCCCCACAACCCCCCCTGCCACTGCAATCAAAGACAGATTAGCAGGAGAAAAACAAACTGAAGTTTCCCAACATGTATACCTCCAGTATACCTGGGAGAGACCAGGAAAACTTAGGAACTCCCCCAAGTGGCCCAAGCCATCTCCTCCAATGACATCTTCAGCTGAAGACAAAAGATGTGGAAAGGAAAGGGAAGGCCCGTTATGGGAAGTCACCAGGAAAGGCACAGTGGACAAAGGCATGGTCGTTATGCAGATTTCTGCTGCAGGCTCCCTTGATAAAGACTTCCTGGGGCTGAAAGTCATCCTTCTCTTCCACATCCAGAGAGGAGGACAGGCTTACAAATGGAGACTTCCCTCATGCGTGTAAATGTCTCTTATGAAGGGGAGAAAATTTTGCCAACTGAAAGATCTGCCTCTATGGCATATTCATTATTTTAAACTGGTTATTTTTAAGAAACAGCAGACACAGGTGAAGCTCTGAAAACTGAATAGAAGTTACCTTTTTGCAAGAGATTGCTTAATGCAATCCTGAGTCGTGGAGAGGTGGAAGGGAGAGAAGATGTGTCGCCCCGGGCGAGCAGTTGCTTACATTTGGAGCTTTGGGCTTTCATCTATTTTCCTCCCTTTGACTACTGGAAGGAATTTGATTCAGTTCATCTGGGGCATTCCAAAAAGGAAATCCTTTTAAGAGGGACAGTTAGCTCCTTGACAACCAGAATACCAGAACTGTATACTTTTTGTCACCTTTTCCTCTTTCTACTTGGGACAGAATGGGAGCACATTGGGCGGTACAAGGGTAGAGCCCAAGAATGCACCCGCAGCTGAAGCCACTCATCCTAAGCATCCTGGAAGTAGCTGCTTTTCCTCCGTGGAAACTCCGAAAGTCTTCAGCCTCTGCACCAGCATGCTGTGCTCCAGGGCCATACACAGCAGCACTGGGGACTTCTCTTCACCAGCACGCTGGCACTTCAGTTCCTCCAAGATCAGAGCACCCAGTTCCTAGATCCGACCCCTCCCTCTTTCTTAACGACCTCATTTTGGTAACATACAACTCACCAGGCTTCCTGAGAGAGCACGTGAGGAATAAAAAAAATAGAGACTTCTTAAGCCACCATTCTCCATTAATATGCACTTCAGCTGGTGTTTCAGTTCGGATTCATTTCGAATGCATGATGACAGCAACAACAAAGAAAATAGTGGCTTAAAGTAGGACGGGTCAATATTTGTTCATGCGGAAGACTGAGGATTAGGTGTCCCGAACCAGTGTAGGGACACCACAAACCATAGAAGATCCAGGCCGCTTCACCTCTTTGCTCCATTGTCCTTGACATGAAGTTTCCACTTCCAAGATCACCTCATGACCCACAAGGACTAAGCAAGATATGAAACACCCCCCTCCCCCAAGAATAAAATTCAGACAGTTACTTCAAATGTCAAATCCAAGTAAGAACATTCGAACCATAGCCAAACTAGAGGAAAATGGAATGCTGTATTGCTCAAAACTGGACGAGGAAAGACTTTGTGGCCTTAATAATAAAATGGTGCTGTGGTGCAGCATTTTGAAAAATATTAACCGAGTCGCAATTTTTCTTCCTCTGCAGTTCCTTGTTTTTCTATCAAGCCCTTTGACCATGAAACCAGAACATGCAGGTGAGGTTTGTTTCCCCAGGGAAAAGAGGTCACAAAATTAACCAGCAAGTACAGAGTCACGCTCATGAATCTGAGGGCTGGAGTATTTTGAAAGCCATTACTGGTCATTGAGAGAGAAAAGTTGTTTCTCCGTGTTTGTCTTGTGTTTGAGATGACAAAGCTTCTGCTTTGGCTCTCACGAGTGTGGAGTTCATTCCACAACCTCAGAATTAGGAATAAAGGTAAATATGTAAGAAGGGCTCTCGTCCACTGCGAACGTATAAACACTTGAAGGGCAAGGTGAACGCTGGAGGAGTGGGTTAGGATAGAAACAGAAACATCCAGATAGGCTGGATATCCCAACACAAAATTGGGCCTGCCAGTTAAATAGGGTATTTGAATATGAATATCTGTTTCCTGTTGCTGCTGTAATAAGTCATGAATTTAGGGGCTTAAACCACACAATTTATTACCTTACAGCTCTGTAGGTCACAAGTGCCACAGGGGTCTCTTCCAATTACAATCAAGATGTCAGCAGGGCAGTGCTACTTTTTGCGTTTCCTTTCTAGACGGAAGGACCCAAGACTGTGTCCATTCAGATTGTCGGCAGAATTCAGGTCCTTGATGTTATGAGCCTGAGCTCTTCATTCCCTTGCCAGCTGTCAGCTGAGGACTGTTTTCAGCTTCTAGAGACCACTCAAATTCCTTGGCGTGGGCCGCATTCTTCCATCTGCAGAGCCAGCAAAGGCCAACTGGGTCCTCATGCTTCGCGTCTCACCTTATTCTGTGGGTCTCTAGCCCACTGCAGTCAGGAAACATCCGTGCTTTCATCCACTCATGGTCACACTGGACCCACCAGCCTCCCCATCTCAAGGTCACTACCCTTCCTCTCATTTGCAAAGCCCCTTCACCACTCCAGGTCAGCTAGTTCCAGTTCTTGGAACTAAGACATAAGCATATTTAGAGGGACCTTTATCCTTTTTCTCTCTGCTTACACTTAAAACCTCACTAGAATGACATAAAAGAAAAAACTCACCTTAATATGCAGGGTTGAAGAGAATAGGAGAGGAAATGGGAAATAAGCATTTTCAAGAAACTGAAAGCTGGAAAGCAATGGCTTAACTAGTAAGTATCTTAATTCATTAGAAAAGATAAACCCAAACTGCCTGGAGGATTTGTATGGATTCCTGAGAATTTGGGTGGGGCTGGGTGAGGAATGTAAATAGAGCTGATTTAGCCAAAGAACCGAAAAGAGAACTGAAGCCATTTTGCCAGCATTCAAAAATATCATGCCATGCTCCGGTGACTCACCTAGCTTTCTAGAGCCTACAAAGCTTTAGTAATTTATTTTCTTGTGCACAGAAGAATCATGTGGTCTTTTATGTGCTCATCATTCTCAAATGCTGAACACTTAGCAACTTTTCTTCTAATATGGTGGGTTTTTCCAGTCCCCCTTGGCTCATGCCAACCTCATTCATAAGGTTTAATTTGTGTAGAAGATGTCTTCACTTAGTAATGTGCAGAAGAAGAATCGATAATGCACAATATGTGTAAATAATGTGAGCGTGGAACAAGCAGAAGTGCGCCGCAGGGACTTTATATACTTCCTCTCGCCTGGGTTCACGGAGGACATGTCAACATTCTTGCAGGCACAATTCCTTAGAGGATTTTTAAAAAAAATCTGGATGGATGTGATGCAGGTAAAGTCAAACTGTGACTTTTAACCTCTCCAATGTGTCCACACTTGGATGACTTTTTCTCTCCAACAGTGTGATGGGACATCTCTGTTTCACGCCTGGATTTCCACAAAGCTTGTCATGTGTGGGTGATGGTCTAAATGAGGCTTCTCCCCTGGCTCCTGGACTGTGGCTGAGGAGGGAATACAGCCAGTCCACAGGCCACTTCAGAGTCCCTGGTAACAAGACTGAGGTCTCTATGCCTATGACCAAACACATGGGGGATATTCCTCCCAGGTCCCCTGGTGCAAGGAGCTGGATCCTGAAGCTTCCACAGAGGTATTTTTGTGTGTGGGTGGATGCCAAATTGTTGTAGAGGGAGGATTCAAGCAGGGGGCTCTTATTCAGCCATCTTGCTGCTCTCACTCCCCAAAATCACTGTAATGGAATCGAGTGTTAGAAAGTTAGTGCATCTACAAAAATTGTAAATTAATTATGCTTTAAATAGGAAATATGCTGGTATCATTAGGACCTAATTCTTATGAAAGACAGGAAATATTTGGGGAATTCAGGCTTAGGAAGAGTTGTTCCACTTCAAATTTTGTGATCAATTTATAAGTCTGGAGATTAAAAAAATTTTTTTACTAATATTTACTGATTTGTTTTTGTTGTAATTTTTATGGAGGGGGGTGGGGCAGGGGGAGGGGGAGGGAGAGAGAGATGATATTAAGTGGCTCCATGCCCAGAGTGGGGACTGACTCCCACCTCAATCTCACAACCCTGAGATCATGACCTGAGCTGAAATCATGAGTGGGACGCTTAACCAACTGAGCCTCCAAGGCATTTCCATGTGCTTATGTTCTTAAATGGCTTTTTTTTCAGTCCTTTTATTTATTTTTTAAATATGAAATTTATTGTCAAATTGGTTTCCATACAACACCCCAGTGCTCATCCCAACAGGTGCCCTCCTCAGTGCCCATCACCCACCCTCCCCTCCCTCCCACCCCCCATCAACCCTCAGTTTGTTCTCAATTTTTAAGAGTCTCTTATGTTTTGGCTCCCTCCCTCTCTAACCTCTTTTTTTTTTTTTTTTTCCTTCCCCTCCCCCATGGTCTTCTGTTAAGTTTCTCAGGATCCACATTAGAGTGAAAACATATGATATCTGTCTTTCTCTGTATGATTTATTTCACTTAGCATAACACTCTCCAGTTCTATCCACGTTGCTACAAAAGGCCAGATTTCATTCTTTCTCGTTGCTACATAGTTTAAATGGCTTTTAAAATGCAGTGAAATACTAATACAAGAAATATGTATGATTTTTTTTATTGAGAGATAAACTCTAAAGCTATCTGTCATGATAAGCTAGATGACCATTATCTATCTAGCTAATAGATAGCTGATCATATCTTAATACTTTTCTTTGTACTTTGCACTGTTTTTCAAATTTTAAAATATATGATAATGCTATGAAGAATTCATTTCTACAATGAGAGGAGGAGAAAGCATAAGGAGAAGGCAAGTAGCTCAGGAGACACCAGTGCCCAGCCAAGGAGTGGTGCATGGAGGAGAGGAGGCAGAACCAGAGGGGGCAGTGAGAGACCAGTCACGTGTTTTCCACTCCACACCCTAAAGCCCTTCGCTACCCCCAGCAGGACCTGGTGAAATCCTGGGTCTCCTGCCAGGCTCACACTCAGACATCCAGAGTTCACATCATGAAGGGGTTGTTTCTCCAGATGTTCACACTGTATTGTGTGGTGATCATCATGTCAGTGGCAGGAACACTGAGAGAAAAATCTGAGACTCAGTCTCCTTATTCAGGTAGGTATTCTGGTTGAGCTTCAAAATGAAGAAGGGGTATAAAACGAAAGGAACAAAGGGACTGACTGGCATATATAAAAGCATTGGTTCCTTTTTAAAGCCAGGATATGAGGAAAGTTGAATGTGCACTTCTCAAGCTTGAGGGTCTCCTGATGTTACAAGTAATGATGTTTTTATGTGTGTTGTGGGGACAGTGGTGGCTATGTGGCATTTTTTTTTTTAAAGAGGATCTTAGCAGTGGAAACCTCCACAGGTTTCAAAACCCAGGTGGAAGGTGCTTAGACTGAGCCACTAGGAGTTTATGACTCCAGTTAGGAGTTCCAAGCATGAGCACCAAATTGGGAATGGGGTACTAGTTATTTCTTGAAATATGCCCTTTGTGAAGGGAATTGGGTATTTTAGACCATTGGGCATGTAGAGGAGAAGTTAAATGTGTGCTTGACCAAGAGAAGTTTGGAATCACTGGGGTAAAAAATTGAAATCAGCAGAATTGAGGGGGGAGTTGTGGGTCCATAACTGGTGGCAGAGGTTTCTGGGGAGCAGCTACATTTGGAGGGCTGTCTCAATGAGACAGGGAAAAGTACAAGACAGTTCTTCCTCTTCTCTGTGATCCATTCCCCTACCCTGTAAATGAGGGCAAGAGACAAGAGGATCTCTTGGGACTCTTTGTTCTGGGAATTGGGTTTCAGGACTCAGGTCCTGTGATGTTAAGTTGCATGCAGGTGATTTTATAGTTGCTGATTTGTTAGGAGTGGGAGCTGGATTTTGACTCTAGGAACAAAAAAGCCCACCCAGATCCCTGGACACAGAGAAGAAGACGAAAAACCAATGGAGTGAGTCCTGTGGCTTTAAAGGGGTGGATAATAGTGAGAAAAAGTCATCTTCTTGGAGCCACTGCTCATGTGTTCCTTCTCAGTTATAGTAGAACTGAAACGGAGACACTGCCCGAGGCTTCCCAGTAACTACGAGTGCGGCAGGAGGTGCAAGTACGCCTGGCAATGCGGTGTGGGCTACGAATGCTGCTATTCTCTCTGTGGTCCTATCTGCATGAACGTCAGAAAACATGGTAGGACCTCAGAAGCACCCCTCTCTTGCCATTTGGTTTTTAAGACCGTGGACTCCCTACTGAGGGGACAGACAGAATATGTCTTCCTAGTCCTGGTACCCAGTCCAACTTGAGGTACCCCACCCCTTCCTCCCATCCCAAATCCCTGTCCTCCCTCCATTCCAAGCCACTTGCAGGCCTACCTGATTTATCCAAACCCCATAGGTCTGACATTTATGTGTCTTTACTCATTGGGCTTAAAACATCTATAGTGTGCCTGGGTAGCTCATTTGTTTAACATCTAACTTTTAATCTCATCTCAGGTCTTGATCTCAGGGTTGTGAGTTCAAGACCCACATAGGGCTCTGTGCTGAGCATGAGGCTTGCTTAAAGCAAACAAGCAAACAAAAAACATCTTGAGAGAAGCATGGTGTGTGAATATACTAAATCACAGAAAATATGCCTACCACTAGAGTTTGGGAGGATCTGTTATACTTAAAGAAATGTTTTTCACCAGACTGTGTGGCCACTGAATACCTACCCATTCTCTCTTCCAGAGGCTGACACTGAGGACTATACACCCATCACCACCACCACCACGCCAGCGTTTACTTTTTCCATGACCACCACCCTGACTGGTTAATAAATGGATATGGGGCATCAGAATAATACTACTTGATGTCCAGTGGGACCATCATCTTGTCCCAGCTGGAAAGTAGGGGGAGGGAGGAAGAGGGGTCCCAGGGCAATGTCTCCTACCTGACAGCCCTCTTCCCTGAACCATTATATTATCAATCTCAATTCCTTGACAAATAAACTGTGGAAGTAATTCAGAAGCTCTGTCTCTTCTATAATCCCAGGACCATTCACTGTCTCCACCTTTCCCTAAGCCCCCAAACCCTGTCTCCCAGTGCATTTCCCTGATTTCTCAACGTTTGGAAGTTTGTTCTTCTTAGCCAAGACTCCTGGACTCTCTTGGTTCACTGACTAACATACCTGGGGAAAACTGCTTATGTGTGGGATGTTCTTACGGTTACAGGAAACACCATCTCTCTGGGTTCCCCATACCTTGCTGCAGCCTTTCTTTTCTTATTTCTGGCCTGTGATTCTAGCAGGTTCCCACAAGTGGCCTCCCTTTTAACTAATCCAGGGAAGTACAATCTTCCTTAAAGGTGGCAGCACCCATGGTCTACAATTGGAAAGAAATGCCATTGACCTCTCCAAGCTGTCCTCTCAGACAATGCCTCTTTTGTTATCATTATTTACTCAGTCACTTGGAATCTGGAGGAATTTTTTCAAATATAAGTACTCCTAGAAAGAATAGGCAAGCTTTAGAGGGTTATAGAGCCTACACTGTGCTCAGGCTGTGGCAAGGGCCACTCCTCATGAGTGCAGGTGTGGCTAACTCTATCTTTTGGCAGATAGTCCAAAGAAGGGTTAAGTCTTATGATCCAAGTAAACAGAAACCAGGATGGGAAAAGGCAAGAAGGGATGAATGAGACAGTGCCTTAAGTTATAAATATAGAGGGGTTGCTACATGTCCGTGTCAGGGTATCATTTTTCTGGAAGAAGAGATGCTTGGTCCTTGAGGGATAGAGAGGAATTGGGATAGCTCAGAAGGAAAGTTAGTTTTCCTCCATGATGGAATTAAATACAGACTGGGGGAAAAAGAATGAGAACTTGAAGGAAATAAAAGGCTGATATCCTACCTTCTACTGTCCCAACACCATCAGATGAAGTTGCAGACAAGGTTGGATTATCAATTTGGTATTAAGCTCTATGACCCTCGCATATTCTAATTTGCCAACTTTTCCTTTTGGGTCCCTGTTGTTATACCCACAAAACCTACAGAGCACAAGTATTGTTTGCTAAAATTAACAAAGGAAAACGAACAGGCACAGACAGGTGGCTGAAACTACCATAGTCCACTCAGCAGGTTATTACAAATAGATATGTAGACTTCATTGTCTAAAAGCCCCTGTGCCAATTTCCTGAAACACATACAAGTTAAGGGCCAGAGATATACTTAAATAGGGGTTCTAGTAGGGAATAGGGTTGGGAGGGGTGCTTTGCAGAAAGAGTATTAGCTTAGATGGATGAAGGAGGACAGGTCTGTAGTTTTCTTCTGGACTAGCAGGGGGTGATTGCCTTAGGACAAAACCAGTGAACTGTTTCCTGCTAAGAAATTAGCATAAAAAAGAGGTTGAGAAAAACTCTGGAACCACCAAGCAATAGGACACTCTTAACCTGCAGGTGCATTAAGGAACATGATGAGCTTTTGCTTGTGGGTGTCTCACTTCAAAGCCCAGAGCTAACCTACTCTGAAAGCAGAAGTTGGAGGTGATTTGTATCTAAAATGTTGCTGGACAATCCTCAAGGAATCGTATTTTGCTTTCCTGGAAGGATCTCAAGGTCCCAAGAAAACTGGTCTGCCATTGCCAGAAGCATTATGGACCAAGAGACAATTTGAACATACTTCCCAGTAACTTATAGAATAGGAAGAAAAAACAAAACAAAATACAGGAAACCCAGTAACGATCTAAAAGATTTGAACAACACAAATAATAAGTGACTAATGTCTATCAAAAAGAATTCAGAATTACTGTGGAACATACATTCTTAACAAGAGCAAATGGAACATTTTTTTTTTAATAAAATTCTCAACAAATGTCAAGAAATTGAAATCAAACTGACCACGGTGGAATTAAGCTAGAAATAAATAAAGTAAAATGGCTAGAAAGATTTTACATATGATTAAAAATTAAGCAAAGCAATTCTGAGGGATCATGGGTCAAAATGAAATCATGATAGAAAATCGAAAATATTTTGAACCAAAAATGAAAATATGACATTTCAAAACATATGCATACAGAGGGATGTTCACCAAATGACAACATATGAGACCCCAGCCTCTGTCCCACAACAAAGATCAACAATTACACAGATGTAATTGGGCAAGCTCTGGAGTCCACATAGAAACTTCAGCAAAATGGAACATACACCTGAGAATAATTGCACACGAAGAGAAGAAAGGGCAGCTACATTCGCCTGCATCATCCCATCCCTGCATGCTCCATGCCAAAGGGAAGTCTCCCATTAAAGTCCCCTCACCATGGAAGGAGAGAGCAGGGTGGGTCAGTGCCCCACCAGCTTTCTGGGGTATCACACAAAGGGTGGGCTTCTGTTTCACCCCACACAGACCAACTAAGCTGAAACATATAGAGACAACTACTAACAGGAAATAAAAACAGTAGCAGCCACACAGTGGCATTGACTGTGGCAAACAGTGACCTGCTCTAATGTACAGCATGTTGATTATAGTCAATAATAGTGTAGTGCATATTTACAAGCTGCTGAGTCAATCTTACATGTTCATCACAAGCTTTTTGAGTCTATAGGCTTGTGTCTTCCAACATACTTGGAAATTTCAAGTCATTATTTCCTCAAATGTTTTTTCAGCCTTGTACCGTTCTCTTCTCTTTCCATGACTGTGACAGATGTAGGACTTTGGTTATTGTCCCTGAGGCTCTGTGTATCTTTTTTAAGTATATTTTTTGTTGCTGTTGTTCAAATTAGATAATTTCCATGGGTCAGTCTTCAAGGTCACTGCTCCTCTTTCTGTCATGTGCATTCTGATATCAAGCCCATCCAGTGAGTGTTTAATTTCAGTTGTTATGTTCTTACCAAATTTCCTTTTCCTTCTTCTTTATGTCTTCTGTTTCTTTGCTAAGACATTCTATTTTTCCATCAGTTTCAAGGGTGTTCATGATAACTTGCTTCAGAATTGTTATATGGGCACCTGGGTGGCTCAGTTGGTTAAGCATCCAACTCCGGCTCAGGTCATGACCTCACAGTTTGTGAGTTCGAGCCCTGTGTCAGGCTCTGTGTTAACAGCTCACAGCCTGGAGCCTGCTTCAGGTTCTGTGTCTCCTTCTCTCTGCCCCTCCCAGCTCACACTCTCTCTGTCTCTCTCTCTCTCACAAAAATAAATATTAAAAAAAAAGAATTGTTATAATAGTTGCTTTAACATCTTTGAAAGATAATTCCAACATTTATTTCATCTCAAAACTGGAGTCTGTTGGTAGCTTTTTGCCATAGGTTGATATTTTGCCATAGGAGTTGATGTTTTCCTTTTCCTTCATAGGCTACATAATTTTGGATTATATCCTGGACATTATGAAACTTACAAGACTCTAGGTCTTGCTTACATCGAATGGAGAAGGTTGATACTGTGTTTTGAAAAGTAGCTTAAATGATTAGGTTCAGGCTGAAAAGTTCAGTCTGTCTTGGGTGGGTTGTGTTCCAGTGTCAGTTTAGCTTTTCAAAGCCTCTGTTTGCAGTTCATTTAGTGCCTCCTTGCATATGCACCACCAAGTGACTAGTCTGGGACCTAGGTCATGGTGTATCTGTTAGTTCATTTTTCGATGCATGTCAGCATGCACAGCTTGGAGGTGAACCCAGGAATAAATAAACAACTGTATGTGTTTGCTTTCTCAACTCCTTCCCTTAGTGATCTCCCCAGTGCCTTCTGTTTCCCCAAGTCTCCAAACAACTTAGGCTTTGTTTACCCTGCATTGCCAGGCACTTCCGCAACTTCAGCTCCATATCCAGAGCCAAGTGGCGGAGAACAAACCAAAGAGAGAAAAGAGAAACAAGGACAACAGGGGTCCACCGACTCTCTTAGAATTACAGTTGACCCCCTGGATGGCTCGGTCAGTGAAGGGTCCGACTTTGGCTCAGGTCATGATATCATCACTCTTGGGTTCAAGCCCTACATCGGGCTCTGTGTTGACAGCTCAGAACCTGGAGCCTGCTACAGATTCTGTGTCTCCCCCTCTCTCTACCCCACCACCACTTGTGCTCTGTCTCTCAAAAATGAATAAACATGAAAAAATAAAAAATAAAAAAAAGAATTACAGCTGACCCAACGGAGGAAGATTTCACTTCTCTCAGAGTTTTGGCTCCTTCCAATCTTATTCCAGCTGCTGCCCATCACTACTATAGATTTTGTTAGGGACTGGGAAGCAGAAGAATTTAAGAGGCACCTGGCTGGCTCAGTTGGTAGAAAGTATGACTCTTGATCTTGAGGTTGTGAGTTCAAGCCCCATGTCGGGTGTAGAGATTACTTAAAAATAAAATCTAAAAAAAAAAAAAAATCACCAGAATATTGAAAAAGTACCAAGTAGAATATCTAGAAATACAACATATACCTGAAGTAAAAAGCAAAAAGAGATTGTTTGACTCACCGAGGATTACTCAAGAGTAGCACCAAAGCATAGAGAGAGTAGAAATAAATTTTTAGGGGTGCTTGGGTGACTCAGTTGGTTAAGTGTCTGATTCAGCTCAGGTCATGATCTCACAGTTTGTGAGTTCAAGGCCTGTGTTGGGCTCTGTGGGCTCAGTACCTGGAGCCTGCTTCGTATTCTGTGTCTCCCTCTCTCTCTCTGCCCCTCCCTTGCTCATACTCTCTCTCTCTCAAAAACAAATAAACATTAAAAATTTTTTTTCAACATGCTGGCTTAAAGCAATTAATCTAGTTCTGAATACCCAGTGGAACCTTCTTTTTATTTAAAAAAAAATCTGTAAGCTTTTATTGAGGTACATTGATGTGTAAAAATTGTGTATATTGAAGGTGGGTATAATAAATTTTGATATAGGTACATATTGTGAAATGATCAACATAATCAAGCTAGTTAGCATATTTATCACCTCAAATAGTCACCCCCCCTTTTTATGTGTGGCGAGAACACTTAAGGCCTACTCTCTTAGAAATTTCAAGTACACAACACAGTATTATTAATTATAGTCACTATGCTATCCATTGGATCCCCAGAACTTACCCATCTTTCAACAGAAGACTTAGACATCCCCTAGTCTCTGGCAACCACTATTCTACTCTCTGTTACTAGGAGCTCCACTTTTTGAGATCTTGCAGTAGTTGCCTTTCTGTGTCTGGCTTCTTTCTCTTAGCATAATATCCTCCAGATTCATCCATGTTGTTGCAAATGGCAGGATTTTTTTTTTAAGGCTGAATCATATTCATGTATATCACATTTTCTTTATCCATTCATCTATCCATGGACACTTAGATGGTTTCCATATCTTGGCTATTGTGAATAATGGTACAGTGAACATGGGGGTGCAGATATCTCTTCAATATTGCTTTCATTTCCTTTGGATATAGTATACCCAGAAGTGGGATTGCTTGATCATAAAGTAGTTTTGTTTCTTATTTTTTTGAGGAACCTCCAGACTGTTTTCCACAGTGGCTGCACCAATTTAAATTTCCACCGAACACACACAAGACTCCTCATTCTCCACATCCTTGCCAACACTTGTTATCTTATGACTTTTGGATGATAGGCATTCTAAAAAGACATGAGGTGATATCTCATTGTAGTTTTGGTGCTTACTTCCCTGATGATTAGTGGTGTTGACATCTTTTCATATATGGTTGGTAATTTGTATGTTTTCTTTTGAGAAAAGTCCACTCAAGTCCTTTGTTCATTTATTAATCAGGTTATTTGTTTTCTTGTTATTGAATTGTTTGACAAACACACAAAACCAATTTGCAAATACAGAAACTGCAAATAATAAGGATAAATAGAAAACTCAAAATAGATTGTAGAAATGAACCCACATGTCATTAAATCCCATAAATATCAATTAATAGGTAAAGATTATAGATTTTTAAATGCAGATTTTTTAAATGTAGATTTACACTGTTTCAAAAATGAAACACAAGTGCATGGAAAGGTTGAAGCAAAATGAGGGGGAAAAGTTGAGGCAAATGCAAACAAAAAAAAGAGATGGTATAGTTAGATTGATATCAGGAAATACAGAACTGTAAGAGGAGTTTATTGTCAGGATAGAGGAGGAGTCACTGTATAATGATAAAAGATTCCATTCACCAGGAATGTTTGTATTTACCTAAATCAATAGAATCAAGATCTATTAAACAAACACCGATGCAATTACAGACATAAATTGAGAAATCTTTGTAGTGAGAGCCCTCCACACACCGTTCCGAATTATTGACAGTCAAAGAGACAAAAAATTACAAAGATTTAAGATATTTAAACAACACACTGTGGAGATAGGCAGTGCTCTGCATGCCATACTTTAGCGAGATTCAGTATCAGAATGTAGATCACTGGATAGGAGTTATGTAGAAGATCACATCTTTGGAGGAAGCATCTGCTTACTCTGCCCAAGCGTGGGACAAGGTGTATGAAGGAGATCCATGGAGCTAATTGTCCTCCTCAAGGTCTGCCAAGTGACTGAGGCAAAAGGCACATTGTTGGTTGAGTAGCTAAGCAGGAGACATGCCGTGCCATTGAGAGGAGGAAGATGTGAGGAAGGAGCTCTCAGCCATGGAAGTGGGACCTGAGGCTGGGTGTACTCCCGGCATGGGTTGGGAGTGGGGGGAGCAGTAGGGGGTTATGGGATGTGATAGAATCATAGTGAGGCCTTACCTGTAGTTTCTGAAAATGGTAACCTGGAAATTCAACTGTTCCCCTAGCTCCTGACCACCTGTAGACCTTTCAGTTGCAAAACGCTCCTCCATTCACTGCAAAGAGCAACCTCTGCCATGTGGGGAAGCTGGGCAAAGAGGTAGGTTCAATGATGGGGTTCTGGGGAAGCTTCTGACTACCCAGGCTCAAGAAATGAGGAGCCCACTGGGTTTGGAACATTGTCAAAGGGACAGCTGGGAAATAGGAAAAATATCCCCACCATCGTTTTAAGTGACTTAGAATCTTATGGTCCCAGAAATTCAAGCAAATTACTTTAATCTCTTAAAATTTCTCACAATTGTACCACTACGCATGTATTAGAATGACTAAATAAAACATTTACGATCTTAAATGCTAGCAAGTAAGTGAGGCAAGTGGAGCTCTCCTGTACTACTAGTGGAAATGCAAGATGGCACAGCCACTTTGGAAAACATTTTGGTGGTTTCTTGTAACCATATGCTTATCACATAACCTAACAATCCTACTCCCTGGTACTTACCCAAGAGAAATGGCAATTTATGTTCATACAAAAACCTGTATGAAAGTGTTTGTAGGGAGTTAATTCATAATTACCACAAACTGGAAACAACCCAAGTGCACGTTAACTAGTGAATGGATAAACAACCTGTGGTGCCTCCATATGATGAAACATAACTCAGCAATAAGAAGGTCCAGACAACACACAACAACATGAGGGAATCTCAAATGCATTATGAAAACATGTTGTGAACGTTAATATTTTAAACACTGCAACATAACTTTTATTTTATTTTAATTTTTTTAATGTTTATTTATTTTTGAGACAGAGAGAGAGAGAGAGAGAGAGCATGAACGGGGGAGGGGCAGAGAGAGAGGGAGACACAGAATCGGAAGCAGGCTCCAGGCTCTGAGCCATCAGCCCAGAGCTCGAGTCGGGGCTCAAACTCACGGACCGCGAGATCGTGACCTGAGCTGAAGTCGGACGCTTAACCGACTGAGCCACCCAGGCGCCCCTGCAACATAACTTTTAAAACAAATCCTTTGGAGCCAAAATACCATCCTAATTTGATACTCACAATCATCCACTTAAAAAGTATGTGGGGGAGGGGCGCCTGGGTGGCTCAGTCGGTTAAACGACTGACTTCGGCTCAGGTCATGATCTTGCGATCCGTGGGTTCGAGCCCTGCGTCGGGCTCTGTGCTGGCATCTCAGAGCCTGGAGCCTGTTTCGGATTCTGTGTCTCCCTCTCTCTGACCCTCCCCTGTTCATGCTCTCCCTGTCTCAAAAATAAATAAAACATTAAAAAATTAAAAATGTATATATATATGGGGGAGGGGAAGGGAAATAAAAGCTAGAGAGAGAGGGAGCCAAACTATAACAGACTCTCAAAAACTGAGAATAAACTGAGGATTGATGGGGGGTGGGAGGGAGGGGAAAGTGGGTGATGGGTATTGAGCAGGGCAACTGTTGGGATGAGCACTGGGTGTTGTATGGAAACCAATTTGACAATAAATTTCATATCAAATATATATATATACATATATATATATATATATATATATATATATGTATATATATATAATCTCCTGAAATCATTGTTGTACTATATGGTAACTAATTTGGATGTAAATTAAAAAAAATAAAATTTAAAAAATTTAAAAAACAAAGAGGAAAAAAATACGGAAAGCATTTATTTAAGAGTTGGACATTTCAAAACTCTTCTCCTTCTCGTAGAACTCACATTTCCATTCTTATTACCCCACAGACTCACAATCTAATGCAATATAATCTTATGCTCAAAAACCTTTTAATCATGATCTTTTCATACTGCTATGCCATAAACACATGTATGTATATTAAAATGTAAAGTTTTCAATTCCTGGGACCATAAGACCCTAGGAATAAAATGTTTTCTTATGGACTGATTTTTCATTCCATTTGTTACTTCAATAACATTATAATAGTGACCATATAAGTAAATACATTGAAATTATCGATTGGCAAAATTTTATTGATAAACAAAATTCTATAGGCAATGCATCTCTTGGTGATATGTAAGTGCATGGGAACAAAAGGAGTTTTGTTATAGGTATGTCACGTGGTTCTTCAAACTTCCAGATCATTGCCCCCCAATCATGTAATATTCTATAATAAAAAACTATTTTTAATTATCTAATCTAAATATTCATATAAGCTTACTTAAATCCCCTTTCTATGTTTACAAGGCATAGAACTGGAAACCTTATACTTGAAAAGAATTTGTTTCCTAGGAATTAGGATACTGATCACAAATCACACGTGACTTTCTCAATTTCTGGAAAGTTTACCAAAAAGGCTTTACCAGTATTTACCAAATGATCAATAATGTTATTAATTAGACTTGTTACTCTTTTATGTAGACATATTGTTTAATCTGATACACTGTAAGCATTGGAGAGTTTGAATACTACTAGCTTTGATAGACCTTCCATAATATATATTTTATAAAATGCTTTTATCTATTGCATGCTTTAAATACATTTTAAAGTTGGGGAAGCAGCTAGTGGCTCAGTTAAGCATCCCACTCTTGATTCTGTCTCAGGTCATGGTCTCGTGGGATTGAGCCCCACGTCAGGCTCCAAGCTATAAGTGCAGAGCCTGTCTGCGATTCTCTCTGTCTCCTCTCTTTGCACCCCACCCCTGGCCCTCTCTCTCTCTCACTCTCTCTCTGTCTCTTAAAATAAACAAATAAGCATTAAAAAAATTTATGCCACAGATTTAACTCTATTTATGGAAAATGTTAAACAAATCCACTAATTGGCAAAGTCAGTCCTCAATCGGCCAAATCAGGCCACTTTCTCCCACAATACAGCTGACTTCATTTTTCAGTTGAAATTAATGTTTTCATACACATCCCTGTGGATATGTGCCATCACTCTTGGGATTTCTAACTCTAGAAGAGGGAGCTAAAGGCACAACGACTTACTATGACTTTGTCACCTGAGTGAAACAGGGTACTGACCAACCTCTTAGTATTTCCTACCCACACATTTTTGCTTTGCTCTTTGGGAAGCGTCCTCAGGAAAATGCACTCTCAAAGTGTTCCTTTGTCTGTAACTCAGCTTTTACACTTTGGACACATGCAAGAGATAGGTAAGAAGTATGGTCCCTACCCCTCCTTTTTTGGAAGCAGCACGGGGCTTTGTGCGAGACAGAAAAGGAGAAAGGCAGACTGCAGGCTCTTTCTCAGGCAGACCAACTTCAGGAAGAAGTAAATGCGGAATGTGAGAAGCAGGACATCATGTCCTTAAATCTGTCCGTGCCTGTGTACCCTCTGGAAAACCTTCCTGCGCCCTCAGGGGTACGTGTGCGCCAGCATGATCAGGACTGACTGAGTTGAATCTCGTCATTTTCACATGGGTAGACTGACATAAGAGTAGCCCCAAATGGCATGGCTTCAAAGTCTCTTCATTCCTGGTTCGTTGCTGTTCCTACAGCACCCTAGTGCCCATGCCTCCCACGTCTGTCCCGTTGCCTAGGGCCACTGGGCAAGTCCCCCACACGCATTTGCTCATTCCCCATAGGACCCATGTTTTGTAGTCTCTTGCCCAAACAGATCCTCCTCAAATCAAAATGAATCCACTCTGTTTTAAAGTTGCCAGATTTAGCAAATAACAATATAAGCTGACCAACTAAAGTTGAATGATAAACACCAAATAATTTTTAGTATAACAATGGTCCTTGTATTTCATGGGATATACTTCCATGAAAAATTCTAACTGGACGTGCTGTATTATATTTGGCAACCTTTGGTCTGCATCTCTCCCTGCACCCGCCCCCCCCTCCCCGCCCGGAGCTCTGATTCCTACTAACTGACTACAGGCTAATCTAACCAATGAATTCCGAAGACTGGGTTAACAGGTGTAAAACTTCACACCAAAAGGGTGATTTGATTACAAGAATTTAAGGCACACTAGGGCCTTGGCTAATCTTTTGGGGGAATAAAAGCAATGATATACACAGTCTTACAGGACATTCAAAAGCTGAAAAGGTAATAACTTTTTTTTTTTCATTCAGTGAATTATTTTTTTATTGACTAAAATATATTAAGCACTATATGCCAGTCACCATGCTTTCCACATACTTCAATTTGTTCTAATGTGTATGAAGTAGTTGTGTTACTATTTCCTTTAAAGAAAACCAAGGCTTGGGGGCACATGGCTGGTTTGGTGATCAGAATGAGCGACTCTTGATTTCAGGCTTGTGAGTTCAAGCCCAGCATTGGGTGAGATTTAAAAATAAAATCAAGAAAGAAAGAAAGAAAGAAAGAAAGAAAGAAAGAAAGAAAGAAAGAAAGAAAGAAAGAAAGAAAGAAAGAAAGAAAGAAAGAAAAAGAAAAGAAAGAAAGAAAGAAAGAAAGAAAGAAAGAAAGAAAGAAAGAAAAGTAAAACTGAGGCTCAGTGAGATTCAGTGGCTGAGCCAAGGCCACATAGCTGGCAAGTGGGGGATCCACAATGTGAACTCAGGTCCAACCTCAAGCACTGCTTTTGACCATTCCATACCACTCAGGAGTAATCTCACACAATCTCATCTAATTCTCACAGTGACAACAAAGCTGCCAGGTAGGTGTATCATTTCCATTTCCTAGATGAGGAAACTGAGGATCCGCATACAGCTACACCTGTAAGTTACCAAGCCAGGACCAAAAACCAGTTGTCACTGAGTTTGGGGCCATAATTGCCATTCCGAACAGTCCAGGCATTGGCTGTAACATTCAGAGAGGATACAGGATTAGAATTCTGGTGGCGGGGTTGGGAAACGACAAATTGCTGCAAGTCTTTCCTCTTAGGCAGCCACGTAATATGGTTCAGGAGACCTGGAAAGGACTCCTGGCAAGGTCTGAAGTTCCATCAATAATATAGGTGCATTCTGGGCATAATGACGTTCTCTGTCTCTCTCTTTCTCTCTTCCTGTCTGCCTCCCTCCTCTCTTGCTGTTTTCAAATTGAATTTATGTATTTATTAATTTAATTTCTTTAAGTTTATTTATTTATTTTCAGAGAGACAGAGAGAAAGAGTGAGCACCCACGAGTGGGGAGGGGCAGAGAGGTGGGGAGAGAGAGAATCCCAATCAGGATACTCTCCGCAGGCAGCGGGGGACCAATCTCACAAACAGTGAAATCAGGACCTGAGCCAAAATCAAGAGTCTGATGCTCAACCAACTGAGCCAGACAAGTGCCCCTCAAAACGCATTTTATTTTTTTAATTTTTTTTTCAACGTTTATTTATTTTTGGGACAGAGAGAGACAGAGCATGAACGGGGGAGGGGCAGAGAGAGAGGGAGACACAGAATCGGAAGCAGGCTCCAGGCTCTGAGCCATCAGCCCAGAGCCTGACGCGGGGCTCGAACTCCCAGACCGCGAGATCGTGACCTGGCTGAAGTCGGACGCTTAACCGACTGCGCCACCCAGGAGCCCCCAAAACGCATTTTAGTTTGAGAGGTAACACTGTATGGCCTTATCAGTTCTTCACATCACAAAATGAAACAGTACATAAGGACCAGGAAGAGACATATGGAAACGGGATTGAGTGAGTGGGGGAGGGTCTTCTATGTATGAGATGCTCTAGGAGTATCAGAAGCTAGGCTTGGATAACAACAGAAAGGAAATGAGGGATCCTTTGGTTAACCCTCGGTCATCTGGGACTTTCTTGCTCCTGGACCCAATGGGACATCTCAGGCCCTCCTGAAAGTCTCCTACCATCAGTTTCTTGCCATCAGTGGAGCAAGAAAAAGGTGTTCTCTCGTGTCTGGGGTTGCCCTGGGAATGACAGTGGGCAGACCAGCCCTGCAACTGTTCCAGACAAATCCCTGTGATCACTGATATGTGACCTCTCATGTAGGAGAAAGACAATGCTCGAGTGTCCTGGTGAGACACGGACCATTACCGGGACAGAGAGTGGGGCCAACAGGAGGGTCCTGGGCTTGAAGGGCCTGCCCTACTCTCCACGTGACCTCAGACAACCCCCTTCCCCACCGTGTATCTTGATTTCTTCATCTGTGAACTGAGGGAAGTGTGGACCATCTGCATGGTTCTCAGCACACCTCTGTATCTCTGTCTGGCTTGTGCCTAATCCCCACGCCTCTTGTCACCCCACACAGGCACCTTCCTGTCCACAGTTCAGTCTTCTCCCCAAGGAATGTAGTGTTCCTGCTGCTTCTCTCTCTCTCTTTGGAGGAGACATCTTCATCGCCAATGAAAAGAGTCAAAGGTGGGTTGAGGGAAGCTACGGCTGCCCCTTCTTCAGGAGGCCTTCCTGGGACTGAGGGTCAGACAGCAGGCAAGGACTCATGTCAGATGAAGGAACTTCTACTGTGGCTTCAGAGGACTAGCCCTGCTCACCCACCCTGGGACCTTTGAATCCTTCCCTGACTGGAGCCCCCAAATTATTTCCTTAACTTTGCCTCATTTGTATCTTTTCCAAGTTAATTTTTTGGAGGTGAATCAAACACTGGGGAGGACCTGAGGTCAGAGGACAGTAAGGAGGAGGTGGCACAAGTGGAAGAGAGACATGGGCGGAGGTTGGGAGCTGTCTTGGAAGTGGTGGCCAAGAGGGGAAGCCATGGGACTTGGAGAGAGATTAGGAGGAGGAACTGACCCAAGTCCATGTCTGACAGGATGCTGGGGTGACAGAGAGGGAGGAGTGAATCTCAGGGTTCTCTTGATAGCCTGGGGGCATATTGATGCCAATATAAAGATGGGAGCAGAGAGAAGGAGGCACTGCTAAGGCATAGGGAGATGCTAGTTCAGTTTTGTACATGTGGGAAAAGAGGTCTTATGAGATACCCAGGTGTATGTTGCCAGGTGGTTGGATATGTGTCTTAGCTGGGAAGTGGGGATAGGTCAGGAGGAAGGCATAGGAACCACAGATAGCATCGTGGGAATGGATGTGGTCTGTGGGAAGTATGTGTCAAGGAATGACAGCAGAGAGCAAGACCCAAACTTTGGGGAGCATTCCCAGTAGCTGCAGAGGAATCCCCAGTTTGTGTGCTTCAGGGGAGACCACATGGACAAGCTAAGTGGCTGGAGAAGGCTGGCTGGGAGGGAGGAGGATTCTAAGTGGGAGCTGAAGCTGACAGAGGGGGAAGGAACTAAAGTGTAGAACCCAAAAAAGGTTTTAATGCCCCCAGAAGCAGGAGAGAGGTGGGCCTGGGTAAAGTCAACACTAGTGAGGAGACATTTGTCTTTATAATTCCAAGATTTCTGTGCCTTTTTACCTCTTTGGATGTGTCCCTCTTTGATTTGCTTTGCTCTCGCTGTGCCCAAACCTCGAACAGGGATTCCCAAGTAGTAGCCTACATCATGATCCCTAACTGCTTCGGTGTCACCAGTGGCACTTTAAAAAAGTTGAGTCCCTTGGCTTCACTTTCTTGAGATTCTGATTCAGGACATGGTCTATATTTTCTAAAAGATGCACAGGTGTTTTCAATACACAACTCGGCATTAGGAACCATATACTCAGCCTCAGGGCATCCTTGGAGGGTGCATGAAGGGTGGTATGAAGGCTAAGAAATATAACTGGAAAGTACTAACAATTTCAATTCATCCTTCATCCACTATATTTTCTCATCTGACCTCATATTTTTTAACCTAAGAAAGTAAGAGGGTGATACTAATGATAAATATGGTCTTTCCAATGCTAAACTTCTATAATTCCAAGTCAGTGGTATCCAAAAGGATCATGCTTCTCCAGTAGATCTCACTGGAGGGATGCTCAGTTTAGAGCCTCATTGCCCCTGGCACAGGGTAGTAGCTATCTCTGGCTGTGTAACACACTACCTGTAGTTCAGAAGTCTGGTGTGGTGCGTCTGGCTCAGGTTCTGTCTCTGTTCAGGTTGTCACCAGGCTGACATCCAGGTGTCAGCCAAAGCTGCAGTTTCCATCTTGGACCCAGGGTCCTCGTCCATGCTTACTAGCTGTAGCAGTTGCACTATTGAGGTTGCTTCCAGAGGCCACCCTTAGTCCAGGGCAATTAGCTTCTTCCATCTTCAAAGCTACTAATAGCATGTTAGATTCCTCTCACCCTTCGAATCTCTCTTACCTCTTCTCTGTTAATCAGGGGAAAACCCCTCCTTTTTAAAGGACTCGACAGCTTCGGTCTGGCCCACTCAGATAATCTCTGTATTTTAAGGTCAATTAACTTGGGACTTTGCTCCCATCTATGACATTTCTCCACAGCAGTACCTAAATTCATGTTTAATTCAATAACCAGAGGATGGGAATCTGGGGGGGTGCAACTTTAAGATTCTGCCTCCTACCGGGACGGATATGAGGCAGCCATGTTTAACCCTCCAAAGGGAGGATGCAATCCCATATCTGCCATGCTGTTCCCATGTGGCAGGTACTGTGATGAGTGCATTACAGACATCATCTTCCTTAATTCTTATAAGCAGACTGTCAAGAAGAGATTGAAATTCTCATTTTATAGGTGGAAAGCTTAGGACTCAGAAGGAAGACTTTTTTCTCCAAGATAACTGAGCTAGTCATGTTGGAGTCAGGCTCCCACGCCAGGTCTGTCTTATAGTGCTCCTCTCGCTGCACCATCCCTGCCCACTTTAAAGATAACTGTGAAGTTACATAGTGGAACTCAGGTTGTTCTCGAGCTCACAAGGAGTCAGGGGCCCAAATCGGGTATCGCGACCACAATATTCCTATTTCCATGATATTTACACCACTCCTTACTAATTTCCCTGTCAACTGAGATACTGGAGGCAGGGGGATTAGACATTAAAATATTAAGTTTTAAGAGGAGAGAGGAGTTCCCAAACTTAAGGTAAGGCTCCTGGTCCCTATTTAACTCCCTGCTGTAGAATCTGAGATGCTTCCCTTCCCTTTCCTTCTTCCAGGAAACACAGTTTCCTGATTCAGATCAATCTAAATGAGCTACAAGTGGTGAGAGGCAGACCCAGCCCATAAGATAAGCAAAGCAAGCACTGAGGATGGAAGGTAGAGGAGAGGGCTGAGGGAAGGTCACTATTCCCCTTTGCCATGGGCGGGGGGGGGGGGGGGGGGCGGGGAGGGAGAGCTGAAACTCTCAAGGGATGTGAATGTGGACATTGTTCTCTTGCAGAGAAACCAGGAGTGTGCCCCCATGAGAGGATCACCTGTGAAACTAAAGTTCCAGATTGGTGCCGAACTGATGGGCACTGCGTGGAACAGATGAAGTGCTGCTCATTTGCCTGTGGGAAGAAGTGCATGGATCCACTCCAAGGTAGTGGCACCAAGGCTGAGGGCCTTTTGAGGTGTCTTACTTCCTGCCCCGTCTAGAACTTGCTGAATGATTCCCTTGAATGGTAGGACAAAGAGGCCAGGGCTCATGATTTTCTCTTTTTCTAATAATATTCCAACCCTCAAGTACAAACAGTGAGTCTAAGCATGGTGGATGGCAACTGGATAATATTGATGTTAGTCTTCTTGGTTCAACATTCAAGCATTCACAAATAACTAATACTTGTCGTACACTTCCTATGTGTCAAGAGGCTATTGTTGCCACTGTGGTAAATGTAAACCCCAGTCAGCTTAGATGCTGGTCTTATTTTTGGACTCTTTGGCCTTCAAAGAGGTTTTCTGGTAACTCAAAGTATAGAGCATCTCATAAGAGGAAATTGTGCATTATAGATATAGATATCCATTTATTGACTCAAAAAATATCTACTGTTAGTGTCCTTTGGCCAAAGACCACCAGGAACACATATGTATTTGAACAAGTTGGATTTACTACTCATTGCAGTGAGGGAGAATGTTCACCATAGACAACCTGAGAGATCTCAGTAAGAAGCTGTTGGAAAGAATCTACTATGGGATTGAGGCTTTGACTGAGTAATTTGCAGGGGTGGATTTGGCCTATATGGGGTGTTGTCAGAAAGTGGGGCAATTTTATGATTATCTCATGTGATCTTATCTATAGAGAAGGGAGGCTAGACTGAGGATAAAGCCATAATGTAGAGAAACACAAATCACTCATAGATGTTGGGTATTCTGTGGCTTTCACAATTACTGTTTTTGGTCTCCCTTTATCATGGTCCCAGAGTGACCTTGTTTGATGTAGCTGTCTGGTGAGCTGGTTAATATCTGACAGGGGCACACCATGGCTCAGCTGTGAGCTCTGATCAATTTCCAAACATGAGAGATTGGTTTTTTTTTTTCTTCTTGATGTTTCATTCTATCTATGTGCCAGGCACTTTGTTAGGCATTTTGGATATAGTCATTGAACAAGTCTTGTCCTCCCAAAGCTCAGGCAGTAGAGAAGAAAGATCAGCTCCAAAGCACCTCATATGCTTTTCACTATGACTTTTGAAAGGTGTGAATGATGCTCAGAGATTCAATGCAACATAGAGTATTTGTAGTAGAGCTAGGCTAGAAATTTTATTGATGATGGTCTCCTAATCACTTGGATCAAATACCAAGAACTGCACAAAGGTGAGGGCCTGAACCCTTCTTTGTTTTTGATACCCTTTATGTTCTTCCCTCTTTGTTTCCTGTCCTCAGAACCCTGCAGTCTACCCTCAGACCAAGGAAACTGTAACAGTAATATCATGCACTGGTATTTTGACAATAAACATCACCTCTGCAAACCCTTTACCTATGGAGGTTGCTATGGGAATGCTAACAACTTCATCAGCAAGGAACACTGCATAATGGCTTGCACATTAATTGGTAAGACTTATATGCCTGGCTATCTGAGGGCCTAGTGGAACTGGAGATAGTACATCAGAATATTCATATGCTCAGGCTTTAAGGTTAAAATGTTTTGTTCAACTCTTAGCTCAATAATTCACTGAACAGGTGGTCTTGGGTCAGTTTCCTGTTTCCATGAGCTTCAGTTTTCTTGTCTACAAAATGGGGGGTCATGATAGTATTGACCTGATGGAGTTGTTGTGCCAGGAAACTGAGATAGTGCACATACCTGTTGAGTGTTACCTAAGTACTTACTCAAAAATGAAACATAAGCAGGTCATCTCTGGTTTCCCAAGAAGTAGGGATAGAGCATGGAGTAGGTGAAGAATAGGGTGGAGTGAAGGTGAGGGCTGTGGATTAATTCCTTACTATAATGACCATTAGCAGTAATGTTGGGAGACAGTGTCTTACAGAGCTTAAGTGACAAATGATGTAGATAAAAATCCCCCTTTTCCCACTTACTGCAAATTTCTTCACCTGTTTGAGTTTCAGTTCCCTCCCCCATAATACTGGAATAACAAAAGTCATTGCTGAGTTGTTGGTATGATTATATGTGATCAGGACACAAATATTTGACATGATGGCTGTTCAGTAGTGTCAGTTTGCTAAAGGGTAATAATTGAGGTGGTGGCCGTTGATGTTCAAAATGCACAGCACTGTGTGACTTTACAAAGCAGCACTAGAACTTTGACCTCAGATTCTGCAATGCAGGCTGAAATGTATACCATCACCTCCATTTTACAGACAAGAAAACAGAGAGGTAAATTTAGTTGCCCAAGGATTCACAGTGGGTCAGGGGTAGATCTGAAATTTCAATTCTATAGGCCTAGTGAGCCTGAATGGCCAAGGCAACCTTGTGGCCTGGCCCTTTATGGGAGGCTGTAAGGAATTATGGCACTATAAACTAGACCTTGGCTCTCTCTCAGAAACCAGAAGAAGAGGCCAGGGAAATTGGTTTGAGCTGGTTTGTGGGAAATTTATGTTTAGACCTCAGAAATAACCTAACAATAGTTTTGAGAGTCAAACACACCATGGTCTGTTAGAATCTGACCTGAGGAGGAAGAAGAAGAAGGACAAGGAGGAGAAGGAAAAAGGGGAGAAGGGGGAGAAGAAGAAGAAGGAGAAAGAGAAGAAAGAGGAGGAGGAAGATAAGCAGTAGGAGGAAGAAGAGGAAGAGGGAGGAGAAGGAGAACAGGAAGAGGAAGAAGAGGTAGAAAGAGGAGGAAAGAGAAGAAGAAGGTGGAGGGGAAGAAGAAAGGAAGCACCTCCTACCCTCATAGAATTTGCAATCAGATAAGGACAACAGAAAACATGAACAAAATTCTAAAGAATTCATTTCAATACCATCTCTACCCTAGTGACTCACACAGTTGTATCTCCAGCCTGAATCTGACTCCCAAACTCCAACTACCTTGTCTTCTCCTCCATCAGGATCTCAAAAACATCTCACACTTCATTTGTTTAAGAACCACTCATCTTGGGGCGCCTGGGTGGCGCAGTAGGTTGAGCGTCCGACTTCAGCCAGGTCACGATCTCGCGGTCCGTGAGTTCGAGCCCCGCGTCGGGCTCTGAGCTGATGGCTCAGAGCCTGGAGCCTGTTTCCGATTCTGTGTCTCCCTCTCTCTCTGCCCCTCCCCCGTTCATGCTCTGGCTCTCTCTGTCCCAAAAATAAATAAAAACGTTGAAGAAAAAAAAAATTAAAAAAAAAAAAGAACCACTCATCTTTGCTCTCCCATCTCAAACCTGCTCTGTCCATACTTCTCTCCAGCTTGGTTGAAAAAACAAAACAAAACAAACTTCTAAGTAACCCTTGATGAATCAGCATTGCGCTTTCTCAATCCACATCCATTGCATTAGGAAATCATTTTAGATCTACCTTGAAAATAGATCCAGAATCTGACCACTTCTTACCACATCAACAGCTGCCACCCTGGTCTGGGGAGTCATATTCTCACCTGGGGCTTCAAACACCCAGCCTTACTCTCTTTCTACTACATCCCAGGAGATGGTGAGGCATTACATTCCTTCACAGTCTACCAGAGGTCATCAGGGTAGAGTGAACCAAGTGACAGAAAGAGATACTAGTTTGGAGGGGAAGGGAAAGCTGTTTAAAACAGTGAGATGGGCTGGGGTTTGAGAGAACTCACATCTGCTCTTGTTTTAGTCAAGAAAGGACATTGCCCACTCTTCCCTTTCAAGAACCGTATGGAGTGTTCATCTCTGTGTAAGAGTGACATCGATTGCCCCCAAAGTGACAAATGTTGTGAATCCATGTGTGGCTTTGTTTGTGCCATGGCCTGGACAGGTGAGGACTGGGGGTATACCTCCCAAAGTCTCCGGGGCATATGCTAAGGATGTCATGTTGGCCCATGGAATAGGAGATACCCCTTCAGTTGACCTTAGGGGTCTCTTGGGAACTTTTTCTTTTTTGATGCCCAATCACTGCTCTTGTGTTGTTGTGCTGATCTCAGGAAACTTATTTGCTAGGCTTCAAAGACAATCATGCATAGTATCACTCCCTATTTTTCCCCATGAGAACTTATTTATTCTAAGTCTCATCTTCAATGGCTGACAGGTGACAATACCCACTTATTTGTACAAAAAAATGATAACCATTAGGTACATTCCTAATAAGCCCTTATGTCTGCACAGAACTTCAGAGCATGTAGAGCATATCCACATCCTGTAGGTATGCTGCAGTAATGATTGGCAGCAAAATGTTGTTGGGGCAGAAGTGAACTCTGTAGTTTCTGAGGTTAGGTCTCACTCCTTCATGTAGTGCTGAGTTAGTATAGTCTTGTCCCAGAGATTGTTAGTGTTTTGAGGTACAGCACAGTATGGTGGAAGAAATCCAAGTCCTTTCAACTGACTTCAACTCTTCTACTCATTTTCATTATGGCCGTAGACAACTCATTTTCCCTACATGATCCTCAATTTGTACAGTTTATATTTAAAAAGGAAGTTCTGGGTGCTCTCCCATATTCCTTTTATCTCTGGTAATCTGGGATCAGATAACCCAAATAAATCCATTAGCTCTTTGAGGGCCAGCAGGAATCCTAACAGATTTTGTAACTCAGAGATGTCAAGCCTTTTTGATACTCCTCAAATTGTTAGCCATAGAAAGTTGATACTCTGCCTTGTACAATCTATTGTTACTCTAGGGGGAAGGGTAAGAGACTTCATCAGAAGAAAGCCCTGTTTAGGGTTCCCCAAATCTCCCAACTTTGTCTCAAACTATAATCAAGTATTTCAAGATCAAGTGTCTTATTTTATCCCATAAAGCCAAATCAGGTTTCTGCCCACACAAGCCTGTGGTGTGTTCCACATTTGATAGACCCAAGTGCCTTCAGGATAATGATTGCCCAGTGTCACAGAAGTGCTGTTCACATTGTGGATTGAAGTGCCTGGAACCTCAAAAATGAATAGTAAGTGGAAACCTTGCCAAGCTGTCTTAAGAAGTATAACAATATTTTATTCCATTGATCTATGTGTCTGTTTTTGTGCCAATACCATACTGTCTTGATGATTACAGCTTTGTAATACAGCTTGAAGTCTGGAACTGCGATGCCTCCAGCTTTGGTTTTCTTCAATAATACTTTGGATATTTGGGGTCTTTTCTTGTTCCATACAAATTTTAGAATTGTTTGTTCTACCTCTGTGAAGAATGCTGATGTTATTTTGATAGAGATTGCATTGAATATGTTGATTGCTTTGGGTAGTATTGACAATTTAATAATATTTGTTCTTCCAACTCAAGAGCATGGAATGTTTTCCTATTTATTTTGCATCTTCAATTTCTTTCATAAGCTTTCTAGTTTTTCATGTATAGATCTTTTACCTCTTAGGTTTATTCCTAGGTATTTTATGGGTTTTGGTGCAACTGTAAATGGGATTGATTCCTAGATTTCTCTTTCTGCTGCTTCATTACTGGTGTATATAAATGCAACTGATTTTTGTGTGTTGATTTTATATCCTACAACTTTGCTGAATTCATGTAATCAGTTCTAGCAGTTTTTTGGTAGAGTCTTTGGGTTTTCCATGTAGAGTATCATGTTGTCTGTGAAAAATGAAGGTTTGACTTCCTCCTTGCTAATTTGGATGCCTTTTGTTTCTTTTTGTTGTTTGATTGCTGAGGCTAGGATTTCCAACACTATGTTGAATAACAGTGGTGGGAATGGACATCCTCATCATGTTCCTGACCTTAGGGGAAAGCTCTACCTTTTCCCCCATTGAGGGTGATATTAACTGTGGGTCTTTCATTTATGGCCTTTATGATCTTGATGTATGTTCCTTCTATCCCTACTTTCTTGAGGGTTTTTATCAAGAAAGGATGCTCTATCTTGTCAAATGCTTTTTCTGTATCTATTGAAAGGATCGTGTAGTCCTTATCCTTTCTTTTATTAATGTGATGTATCACATTGATTGATTTGTGGATACGGCACCAGCCCTGGATCCCAGGAATAAATCCCACTTTATTGTGGTGAATAATTCTTTTAATGTATTATTGGACCTGGTTTGGTAATATCTTGTTGGGAATTTTTGCATCCAGAAATGGACCCACAAATATCTGGCCAACTAATCTTTGACAAAACAGGAAAGAATATCCAATGGAAAAAAGACAGTCTCTTCAGCAAATGGTGTTGGGACAACTGGACAGACATGCAGAAGAATGAACCTGGACCACTTTCTTATACCATACACAAAAATAAACTCAAATGGATGAAAGACCTAAATTTAAGACAGGAAACCATCAAAATCCTAGAGGAGAACACAGGCAGCAAATTCTTTGACCTCAGCCGCAGCAACTTCTTACTTGAAATGTCTTCAGAGGCAAGGGAAACAAAAGCAAAAATGAACTATTGGTGTCTCATCAAGATAAAAAGCTTCTGCACAGTGAAGGAAACAATCAGCAAAACTATAAGGCAACTGACAGAATGGGAGAAGATATTTGCAAAAGACATATTAGGTAAAGGGTTAGTATCCAAAATCTATAAAGAAATTACCAAACTCAACACCCCTCCCCCCAAAAAACAAATAATCCAGTTAAGACATGGGCAGAAGACATGAGTAGACACTTTTCCAAACAAGACATTCAGGGGCGCTTGGGTGGCTTGGTCGGTTGAGCGTCTGACTTCGGCTCAGGTTATGATCTCACAGCTCTTGAGTTCGAGTCCCGCGTCAGGCTCTGTGCTGACAGCTCAGAGCCTGGAGCCTGCTTCTGCTTCTGTGTCTCCCTCTCTCTCTGCCCCTAACCCACTCGCATTCTGTCTCTGTCTCTCTCAAAAATAAATCAACGTTAAAAAAATTTTTAAGAAGACATTCAAATGGCTAACAGACACATAAAAAGATGCTCAACATCACTCATCACCAGAGAAATACAAATCAAAACCACAATGAGATGCCACCTCACACCAGTCAGAATGGCTAACATTAACAACTCAGAAAACAACCAATGTTGGTGAGAATGTTAAGAAAGGGGAACTCTTTTGCACTGCTGATGGGAATGCAAACTGGTGCAGCCACTCTGGAAAATAATATGGGGGTTCCTCAAAAAGTTAAAAATAGAACTACCCTACAACCTAACAATTGCACTGCTAGGTATTTATCCAAAGGATACAAAAGTGCTGATTCTAAGGAGCACATGCACCCTAATGTTTATAGCAGCACTATCAACAATAGCCAAATTATGAAAAGAGCCCAAATGTCCACCAACTGATGAATGGATAAAGAAGATGTGGTATACATAGATACACATACAAGTGGTGTGTATACACACACACACACTGTAATATTACTTGGTGATCAAAAAGAATGAAATCTTGCCATTTGCAACAATGTGATGGAACTAGAGTGTATTAATCTAAGTGAAATAAGTCAGAAAAAGATATCATATGATTTCACTCATATGTGGAATTTAAGAAACAAAAGGGATGAACATAGAGGAAGGGAAGCAAAAATAAGATTAAAAAAAAAAGAGAAGGGAAACAAACCATAAGAGACTCTTAAATACAGAAAAGAAACTGAGGGTTGCTGGAGGGATGTTGGGTAGGCGGATGGGCTAAATGGGTGATGGACTTTAAGGAGAGCACTTGTTGGGATGAGCTCTGGGTGTTACATGTAAGTGATGAATCACTAAATTCTATTCATGAAATCATTATTAGACTACATGTTAACTAACTTGGACTTAAATAAAAAAATAAAAACAAATAAATAAATGAGGTTGGATTAAAATATGAAGAATGGATTCAGAAATATCATTTGTGAAGCAAAAACAATAGTATATTTAGAAGCAATGAAATGGAAAAAAACACGACAGGTTCTAAGAAAATATTCTTGATTAAAACAAAGCATTTGAGATAATTTTAAAAATTGTTGTTGGGATGGGGCGCCTGGGTGGCGCAGTCGGTTAAGCGTCCGACTTCAGCCAGGTCACGATCTCACGGTCCGTGAGTTCGAGCCCCGCGTCGGGCTCTGGGCTGATGGCTCAGAGCCTGGAGCCTGTTTCCGATTCTGTGTCTCCCTCTCTCTCTGCCCCTCCCCCGTTCATGCTCTGTCTCTCTCTGTCCCAAAAATAAATAAACGTTGAAAAAAAAATTTTTTTTTAATTGTTGTTGGGAAAAAAAAGAAGTATAACAATATTTAATGAGTTTACTTATATTTTATATATAATCATATCTGAAAATGATGAGTAATTTGACTCTTTTGTTTCCCAATGTCATAACTTTGTTTTCTTGTCTTTTTGTATCATGTAGAGCCTCTGAAATAGTGTTGAAAATAAAGGTAATAACATCTATCCCTGTCTGGTTCTTTATCTTAAAATCAGTGTCTCCTGCAGTATGAAATGTCATTTGTTGTGAGCTTTGGGATAAATAGATTTTACTGCACTTGGATGGTTTTCTTTTTATACATTTACTATTGTTATTGGATATTACTGTGGAATTTTATCAAATACACTTTAAGCATCTAATCATGTAATAATTTTCTCTTCTAATTTGTTAGTATAAGAACTTGTATTATTAAATTTCCATAAGTTGAACCATCCTTGCATTCCAGGACTGACCTTAATCATATTGAGGGTATACTTCTATTAATACACCGAAGGTATTTTAAGCAAATAGTTTATTCAGAAATTTCACATCAACAATCAAGAGAAAAATAGGCCTATTACCTTTGTATGTTTTGCTATTGGAATCATATTACTTTCAACAAACTAGCATGGAAAACTAATTGGGAGGTTACTTATTTTTCCTATGATGTGTAATATTTTAATATCTCAATTTATTTTTATTTTCTTTTAAGTAATATATATGCCCAACATGTGGGGCATGAATTCATGACCCTGAAATCAAGAGTTGCACACTCTACCTACTGAGCAGCCAGGCAGCACCTATGGTCTGTAATATTTTATTTTTATTTTTATTTATTTATTTTTTTAATTTTTTTTTCAACGTTTTTTATTTATTTTTGGGACAGAGCGAGACAGAGCATGAACGGGGGAGGGGCAGAGAGAGAGGGAGACACAGAATCGGAAACAGGCTCCAGGCTCTGAGCCATCAGCCCAGAGCCTGACGCAGGGCTCGAACTCACGGACCGCGAGATCGTGACCTGGCTGAAGTTGGACACTTAACCGACTGTGCCACCCAGGCGCCCCTGGTCTGTAATATTTTAAATAAAAATTTCCATAATAATATTTTAATAATATTCTCTATTTTTTAGGGCTACACAAAATTGAGCTCCAAAAGCAACTAGGTAAGGTTTCTTCTATAGTGGTATATTTGAAATAATTTTTTATAAATTTTAATGTTTATTTCTTTATTTTGAGAGAGAGAGCGAGCACGAGCAGGGGAAAGGCAGAGAGAGAGAGAGGAAGAGAGAGAGAGGGAGAATCCCTAGCAGGCTCCACACTCAGCCTGGAGCCCAACACAGGGCTTGATCCCACAAACTGTGAGATCATGACCTGAACCAAAATCAAGAGTCAGGTGTTGAACCAACTGAGCCACCTGGGCAACCCTATTTTTACTAATTTTTTTCTTGTACTTTACCTTACAGTGTATATAGGCTCTCTACCTCCTCCTCCGTAAATTTCGGTCTTTTATATGTTGCTAAAATTGATCCATTTTCTCTCTATTTTCAAATGTATTACCTTAAAGTAGTATAACTGATTTTGTACATAATTCTTTTTTTGTCTTTAACTTTGTTTAATGTTTTCTTCAATATACTCATGTTTCCACCCCACCCACACTATCCACCAATCATTCAAAGCATTTACCACCTATCCATCCGCTCACCTAGCTTGCATTGAAATACCTTTAAACTTATTGATCTTTCCACCCATTCTCTCACTCATATATCCACCCACTTACCCTTCTCACCCACCTTCTTTCTACATATCCAGCTGCCTGTTTTATATCTAGCCTTTACTCATCTTTCATACAAACACATTCTCTCATACCTGTCAACATAGGTCTCCATCATTTCTACACCCATCTCCCCTCCATCCACCTAACAATTCACTCATTTACCTGCCAGAGTTTCCATCAATTACCCATTTGTCCCATTACTAACCTATCCATCCTTATGTTCAATCCAATCCATTTATTCACCCAGCCATTCATCCCCCCAGCCATGTTCAGGCATTCATGCACCCAAATATCCATGATACCCTCACCCATCCTTTGTATTCTTCCAACTGTATTCCCATTCATCATACTATGAGCCATCCATCTATCCACATAGCTACCTTGCTCATCCAGTAGTCTGCACCGAGTGTTTATTCTGGCCCTATTAATGTTCTAAACACTAGGTCCTAGACACAGACCTGTTCAGTGGAGCTCAGGGTTTATTTGAGGAAACAAACACGAAACTCAGTAACACACTTAGAGGCACAGAAAACAACACAGAAAGCCAAGCACAGGAAGCTTGATCAACGTCTTGGCCTAATTACAAGCAGAAATCTCCAGGTAGAGGCCATCTACCTTGGTACCCCTTGGAGTCCCTCATTCTGACCAGCAGATTGGTGCTAGAATAGAAGTGTGGCTGAGGTAGAGGGAGGGCACCATGACTGACCATCGGTGGGAGGAGATAAGGGAAGGAGGGCAAAGATCCACATGGATCCTTACTCAGCCTTCTTCAAGAAATTGAGTAAGGAAGGGGCAAAAGAGGTCATTCATCCTAGGCCCCCAAAACATAAATTTCATCTCGGGGCGCCTGGGTGGCGCAGTCGGTTAAGTGTCCGACTTCAGCCAGGTCACGATCTCACGGTCCATGAGTTCGAGCCCTGCGTCGGGCTCTGGGCTGATGGCTCAGAGCCTGGAGCCTGTTTCCAATTCTGTGTCTCCCTCTCTCTCTGCCCCTCCCCCGTTCATGCTCTGTCTCTCTCTGTCCCAAAAATAAATAAACGTTGAAAAAAAAAATTTTTTTTAAATAAAAAAATAAATAAATAAATAAATAAACATAAATTTCATCTCATCTGCTTGAAAAGTGAGACCCTTGGGTGGGACTTGAAATTAGGCAAGGCAGAATAGATAGAACAACTAGAAATTCTGAGTTTTCATTTACTTTCAAGAAAATTTAGAGAAGAATTCAGCCTTCCCTGGGGCACTGGGAGCCATTTGGACATTTAGTCTCTGTGGGTCCCTAGCTTCTGTCCCCACTATGGACGTCACCTTTATCCCCTTTGTGTGCACTATTCCTCCCTACCTGCAACTCCATAGTAAGATATATTCACACCAATATCAGAAGGTTCCATAGTGACCTCTGACAAGAACTCAGATACTCCTTTCCCTCTTACCTTTATCTCAGACACTCACTCACTCGGTGACATGGAGTCATAATCTGCACTCCTCTGGGCCTTATGACCCCTCTAAGATGAAGAAATGGAAGTGTGCCCTCAGAGTCCTTGCACCAGGTGGTTCAGCTTTGTATTCTCTCCTGGTCTGAGTATGGGAGGGACATAGAATAAGAGGGGAGGGACAGCACTGCTCAAGACATCTTGGTGGTTCATTAGAAATTCTATTCCCTGCTCCCTTTGTGGGGTTCAGTGGGATCCAGAAACTGATGGGATTGGACTGTGTGGTATAAGTGCCTGATATGCAGCTTTTTAATTTTAATGTAAGTGCCTGACACTAAGCTTTTGAGGCTGAGGCATCCATTTCGAAGACATCCATATCGAATAAATGCAGCGCCAGCTGTATAACACAGATATTAACAACACAGCTAGATAAGGAACCAGGCTGTCCTCACCCATGAAGTTCCCCCTTTGGAAAGGCCTCGAGGATCCCAGATAACAGACCACCCAAGTGACCCTGCTTCTCCCTCCCCTCACCCTGATTCCCACTTTTATATGCTTTAAATTCGCCAATAAAAAGTGAATCCATGAAACCCTAGACATTCCACCCTTGGACCCTAATAAAGGCAGAGAGCCCCAGGTCCACACTTCCTACCCTTCTCTTTGTCCACAACCTTCTGTGTGGCCTTCTGGCATGCCATATACCCTCCAGGGCTTGTGAGTAATAATAAATTGTGTGCTCTGAAGTTCCCTGATGGTGTGGCAGAGGTAAGTCCTGTGATAACAATAAGAACCACAAAGGCTGGTCCAACCACAATGCTTCCCCGTGGTGGTGGAGGCATGTCTGTCAAGGGAATGCCTGTGGGCCTCACTTTGAGTAAATATGCCCCCAAGAGTGTCTCGGGCCTTCCTAGCTGAGAATATCACTGTCAATAGGCTGAGACACACACCACAGATTCCCACAGGGGGCTCTGTCTGTGATCCTAAATTTTGTGACCATATAGTCACTCACTGATGATACAGCTGGCTTTGTCTGGCTTCTGCCCATCATGTAGGACAAATGGAGAACAACTTGACCCAAAGTGCAACAGCTAGTTGAAGAAAGAAACAGGGACCCTACAGACAACATTTACTCTCTAAGGAGAGTCTCTCCCTCTACTGGGACTGACTGGCTGGCTGGCAGGCATTGTGGAATCCATGTAGGAATGCTGCCAAATTCTCCAGCACTCTCTCCAGGGCCCTTTCACCAGTCCAGTCAGAAGCCAGCAACTCTACTGTCTATGCACTTTAACTGGGATGTGGTCTCTCAGGCAGGCCTCCCCATTTTACAGTTCCTCCTCAGACAACAAGATGCACCAGATAGAGGACACTCACTATAAGCCCTGCTGACATTCTCCACTGCTCTCAAAGCAATATGACCTTGACAAACAGTATCTGAAAATTCTGCTGGCAGGCTCCTCCTCCCTCACACTCCACTCTGTGGTAACATATTTACTCTTTGGCCTTTGTCAAAGAATATGAACTACCCAAAGAGAAAAGGGAGAAGGTTGGATGAAATGGTGGGAGAGGGAGAAAGAGACACAGAGACCATGAGAAGCCCACAGAAAAAGAGAATAAGGCAGACACCAACACAGAGAAGCACATCTAAACAAAGAGATACCAAGACATCCATAGAGATACATTGTCAGAGATAAACAAAAGGGGCATAGCAGTTAGTGTGCAGATAAAGTGGAAAATGAATGGAGAATGAGGACATTCCATAACTCTCAAAGTTATCAAGACCCCTGATGGTGGCATGTACTCCTAAGTTCACATGGAAAGTGAGATAAGCTTTGCCCACACCCCACGGTGGACCAGAGGGCCTAGCCTAGCCCAGGCTGTTGAGCATCATGAACCATCCAAGAAAAGACTCTTCCCCAGAGCTGTGGGCTGTAGATGCCAGCTGGTCACATTGACGATCTCAGGAACTTGGCGTTCCCAGCAGGATAAGAGGTGTCTGGCTTGACTCCAGTTCTCACATCCAAGATACTGACTACTGAAGAAATAGGCTGGCCAGACATTTTCATATTCTGGAACCACTGAACAGGCCAGCTCTTCTTCAGAATGGCATCTTCTAGACTTTTGAGCATCCTGGTCTTATCCGCCTTTCTAGTGAATGTCCAGGGTTTCGGTGACTGGATCTTTCCCAGTAAGTAGTGGGGCCTCAGCCTTCGTGCTGAAGAGAGGGAGGGTGCTGGGAGAATGAAACAAGGAACAGGTGCTAAGACTTGAGTTGCTTCCCACCATGTTAGCCCTGGTCCAAGGTTGGGAGGTATTTGGAATATTTCTTCCAATTTCCCCCTTTATGGAAATGCCCTCTCTGAATGCAAGAATCTGGACCTGAGGCAACCCCCAATTTCAGCCCCTTTGAAGTAGAGGGTTGATTGGGGGTGGAAGGAAGAGTCACAGGATCTTGCATTTATGGGAGGAGCTTTAAGAATCTGGGAAGTCTAGGGGATCTTCCCCTTACCCCACAAAAAATAGCCTCCTTTCTCAGGATATTATCTCTATCAACTCCTGATTCTTTCAAATGTAGTCTTATAAAGTATTCCTGCATCCCCAGGGGTTCCCTACCTTTGGGATAAAAGACAGTATCCAGAAGTTTCTTTGAACTGAAGACAGTAATCCTCCATGACTATAGAGTAATAATGACAATTGGTTACCATTTAGTCAACACTCAGAAAGTAGGGAGTTAGAGAGATCTGGAGTCAGACATGGTGGGTCCAAACTCTGGTTTCACTGTTCAGTAGCCATAAACTAGGGCAAGTTAGTTAGATTCCATGTGCTTCAGTCTCCTCCTGCACAAAATGTGGATGTCAGTAGAACTGACCTCTTAGAGGTATTAGGAGGATTATTGGAGATAGCATTTAAATTTTTTTTAAGTTTATTTTTGAGAGAGAAAGTGTGAACAGGAGTAGGAGAGGGACAGAGAGAGAGGGAAAGACAGAATCCCAAGCAGACTCTGCACTGTCAGAACAGATCCCGATGCAGGGCTCGAACTCACCAACTGTGAGAACATGACCTAAGCTGAAATCAAAAGTTGGACACTTAACCTACTGAGACACCCAAGCGCCCTGAGATAGCATTTAAAATGCACAGAAAAGTCCTTGGCGTATGGTAAACAGTGGATAAATGTTAGTTAACATTGCTATGCATCAGTTCCTATGATTGTAACTTTACGCACTTTGTCTCATTTCCTCCTCAACAACTTTGTAAGGCTAAAACAAGTTTACAAGTGAAGAAACCAAGGTTCAGAGAGGTGAGTGGTAAACCAAGATGTAGAATTTAAAAGCCCAACTCTCTGACGCCAGGGTGAGTGTTATTAATCATTGTGTAATAGCGCCCCTGGGAGGAACTCCAAAACACTGACTCCTCAACCAGGCCAAAATGACCAGATTAATTTAGACCAGTGGATTTCAATGGGCGATTTTGCCTTCCAGGGGACATTTGCAATATCTGCAGATATTTTTGATTGTTAAACTGGAGAGTGCTATTGGCTTCTGGTGGATAGGGGCCCGAGACGCTGAACACCCATAGGACAGCCCTCCTCCTCCCATAAATAATGATCATAAAGACTGGCAAGTTTGAGAAATCCTGCATTAGAGGGGATGGGGCTAAGGGGTGGAACTAGGGATGGGGTAAGAAGGTAGAGAGTGGTCAGAAGGGAAGTCAGTGTAGGCAGTGATTGGAAATACATGAGAGCACCCTAAGGAAAAGGACTCCTGTGGATGAGCAAAGAGAAAGCAAACATCCCTGGCTTTACAGAGTTGCCTTGGGTTGGGAGAAGAGTGGACACTGTGCCCTCTAAGATTCACGGTTGTAAAACTGTCCTTTCCTTTAGGGAGATGCCCCAGAATCCAAGAGAAATGTGAATTCAAAGAAAGGGATGAATGTACGAAGGACAGACAATGTCTGGACAACAAGAAGTGTTGCATCTTCAGCTGTGGAAAAAAGTGTTTAGACCTCCACCAAGGTAATACTAGGAGCCTCAGAATAACCAGCCCCTCTGCCCACACCCTCACCTTCTGCCTACCTGTGTAGCATCATCCCTGCTTTACTAAGGGCTGGTCTTTCAGCAAGATTGCTGGACGGGGAGACCTGTAATTTACATCCATCACTGCCCCTAATATTATGTGTGACATTAGGTAGTATCTTCATCCAATCTGGTCTTTGATTTCCCCAAACAGAATGTGAGTGTAGGATTGAAGCAGATAGTCTCTTGGCTGCTTTCACTCTTATGGTTTTCTTTTTTTGTTTATTTCTAACTCATGATTTTCTTAGTCTCCATGTGGCCATTGTTGGCACATTGTTGCTGCAAGTGATAAGTAAGCTATTGGTATTTACCAGCTTTTTGTTGCTGAGGGGCTGCCTCTCTGCTTCTCTAAGTTCAATTTAGCACCAGGAAACATCCCTTGACTACTGCAGACCAGAGGGTTTTTCCTTTGTTCCTGCAATCTTAACTCCATGCCCATCTTCTTGGGCTCCAAAAAGACTATCAAAGATTATTTACTCATTTATTTAACAAATATGTATTGAGTGTCTCTGAGAGTCATAATGGGATTTGACTCGTGTGGTCAGGGAGGTAAGGAAGGCTTCCCTGAGAAAGCAAACCTGAAGTTGAGTTCAGAAGGATGGGTAGGAAACTTAGGCAAAGAGTGGATGGGAGGGATTTCAAGGCACAGAGAATAACATGCACAAAGGCTCAATGGTGGGGCTTATAGAGGCCAGACAGCAAGAATGTGTATGAGCACGGCATGAGGGAAAGGATCTGGTGAGATAGGGTCTGGTGGGCTGGCATCTCACTTTGATCCCAAGAGCAATGAAAATCCACTGAGGTGAACAGTGATGCGATCAGGGTTTTATCACTAACAGAGGAGAAACAGAATGTCTTGAAGGATTTCAGGAAAAGAGGATATGGTAGCTTGGACCAGAGAGGTAGCTGAGGGGATGGAGAAGAGTGGGCTGTGTTTGAAAGATGTCTAGGCAGTAAAGTAAGCAGGACTTGACAATGGACAATGGGGCAGAGTGGACAAGAGGATGGTGAGTTGTTCATTTGCCTAAAGATGAGGGTTTTTGAATCTAGGTTTTCTGAGTTCAAGTCTTAGTCTGTCACCAGCCTGGGCAAATTAACAACTTTCCCCTGTTGTTCCTCACTTTCCCCAGATAAGAAAAGAACCAATGTTAAAGGCTATTTGGAGGATCAAACAAGATGATGCACAGGAAGTGCTTAGAGCAATTCCTGGACACAATTTAGCCAAGTGACACATATTAGCTTAAGTTGTTTGTTTAGGGAGTTCCTAAAAAGCAGAGGCCATGCCTTTTGTCTCTTAAAGCATCTTGAGGGGCACATGAGTGGCTCAGTGAGTTGAGTGTCACACTCTTGGTTTCAGCTCAGGTCACGATCTCGAGGTTCATGAGTTCGAGCCCCACATGGGGTTCTGTGCTGATGGTGTGGAGCCTGCTTGGGATTCTCTGTCTCCTTCTTTCTCTGCCCTTCCCCTGCTCATGTTGGCACTTTCTGTCTGTCTGTCTCTCTCTCAAAAATAAATAAATATTTATTTTAAAAAGCATCTTGCACATAGTAGGTGCTTAATGAATGGCTTATTCGGTTCAGGTCAGGGTGCATTTTGTTTTACCCTCAACGTTCTGCAAGATCCTATTCTATGCCAGACCACCTGCTAGGAATGGGGCTCCAAGATGAAATCAGACACAATCTCTGCTCCATTGGAAGCTCATGACCTCATGGAGAAGACTGAGGAGGGAATCCATTGACAACCATGCACAAGAGATTCAGAAGCATGGTGGAACAATGAAGGATCGGTCCAGGAAGCTATGGGGGTGTGGGGTTTAGACTGGAGTCAGTGACATCACAGAGGAGCTGATGTCTGAGGAAGGTTTTGAAGGGAGAGTGGGACTGTCGCTAATGAACAGCGGGGTGGACAGAGGAAATGAAAGTGAAAGGTGTGGAGGTGTGGGATACCATGGGGTGTTGAAGGTTGCAGGAGCATGTACCTCAAATGGTACTGTGGTGTCAGGTGGTGGTGCAGAACCACAAGCGGGAGCCAGACTACAAAAGGCTTGTGGGTCAATGGAAGACTTTGCCATGAAGTAAAGGTCCTAGCTGTGGAATGACATGATCAGCTTTGTTTCAGGTCCAGTAGGTGCTTCCCTCTGGCAGGCAGAATGAAGGACTGATTAGAAGGGCCAGAGACAGGGCCAGGAAGATCAGTTCCAGGCTATCCCAACAGCCCAGGCATGAGACACCAAGATTTAAAGAGAGTGTCAGAGAGGTGAGCTAAGAGGAGGATAAAAATCAGCAGGACTTTTCCTGTTCAGCTATAGGAAGTTTTCCCTCATGGAACTCAGCATTGACTTCAGATCTACATTCATTTGCTAGGGCTGCAGCAACAAAGGACCACAAACTGGGTGGCTTAAACAACAATATATTGTCTCACAGTTCTACAGGCTACAAGTCCAAGGTCAGGTGTTGGCAAAGCAGGTTCTTTCTCAGGTTGTGAGGGAGAGAATCTGTTCCATGCTTTTCCTCTAATTCCTGATGGTTTGCTGGCAATATTTGGCAATCCTGAGCTTGTAGACTTCTGCCTTCAGCTTCATATCTCTCTCTCTCTCTCTCTCTCTCTCTCTCTCTCTCTCTCTCTCTCTGTGTGTGTGTGTGTGTGTGTGTGTGTGTGTCCAAATTTCCCCTTTCTATAAAGAAACCAGCCCTGTTGGATTAGGGATGCATCCTACCCCAGTATAACTCATCTGAACTAATTACATTTGCCACAACTCTATTTCCAAATAGGGTCACATTCTGAAATCCTGAGGATTAAGATTCAACATACAAATGGGGCCGGGGTGAGTAGGGAGAGACACAATCCAACCCATAACAGGACTGAAGCTAACTGAGGGAAGAAAGGTGCTGGACCATCTAAAATACTAGTCCCTGGCTTCCCTGAGTGGACTTCCCCTTTACTCATGATCCCATATTCTCTCTTCCTGGCATGGTTTAGGGGGCAGAGTATGTGGTTTATAATTTGCCATTTCCAAGGCACTTCCATATCTTTAATCCATTCAGGATGTATTTACTGAGCAGCTACTCTATGCCAGGCACTGCTAGAAGCTGCACATTCAGATATAATCAAGGAGTTCACAACCTCGAGTGCCATGAAGGCAGTCTCACTTGTACCTCGGGATGGCTCTGTGCCACAAGCAGGGTGAGATTTTGCATTCCCATTGTACAGAAGAGGAAGTCAAGGACAAGACAGGTAATGTGGGAGGTCAATACACACACTGATTTGGGAGCAGAGCCTTCAAATTAGTCTCCTCACTCTCAGGAAGACAACAGGGACAGTGACCAGAAGGAATGGGAGAGACCGATGTTCTCCGGGGATGCAGACACCCAAACAGCTCCACTCTGGGGTCTCCCTACAATGTGCACAATATAACAATGGGTCTGGGCTCCTGAGGTGTGAAAAGGTGAAAGGAGCCTGCTCAGTTTCATCTCTGGTGGTGTCCAGAGGTAACAATAACAGCTCCTTTTTTGAGGGGTGGGGACTCTTATTTCTCAACTCTGGGGTCTCCCTACAGACATATGTGATATGCCCAAAGAAACTGGCCCCTGCATGGCCTTTTTTCATCGTTGGTGGTATGACAAGGAAAAGGGTACCTGCTCCAGGTTCATCTATGGTGGCTGCAAAGGAAACAATAACAACTTCCAAACCAAAGACATGTGCCAGAACATGTGCTCCAAAAAACGTGAGTCCCTAGGGCTTCCCAACCTCATTAGGGCCATGCTGAAAGGTCTGGGTGTTGGTTGCTTTGTTCAGGGTTGGTTAAGTCCTTGGCAGAGCCAGCTCCACTTGGGGGGTAAGTATGCACCTGGCAGAGGGTTGGATAGCAGCTTTCTGGGAATTGAGTTTGGGAAGGGACATGGTCATGAATCAAAGCTGGCAAGTATGAGGGATGGAAGGAGGATGCAGACATGATGAAATCCCAGAGACCAACTTCAGAGAGGTCACAAGATGTCCAGATTAGTGCTGGATTGCCAGCAATCTGCTCCCAACCACATCCAATTCCACTTTTAAGGAGGAAGCCATAGCTCCCCAAAGCAAACCCACTTTGTTTTAATCTGCTGTGCAAAGATAAACGAGCATAACTTCAAGACTTGTTCTGAAGATAAGCTGAGCCCAAGTGCTTAACTGGTCCTGTCCTACATTCTCTCCAGGCTTATAATCCTCATTGCATTAAGGATGTACCTGGACAACCACCAGGATTTGGCTCCTGATCCAAGGCTCTGTCTGTGTGCCCGACCAATGGTCCACGCTGGTTTCCACTGTTCTCCTCTCACATTCCAAGACCTCAGCTCTTCCCCTTACGGAGCCCCAGGATCTGCATTCGCCTTCCTCTATCTCAGACTCTTAATCATGGCATCATTCTGTTTTGACCCATCTCTATGCTTCTTTTCTTTATGTCCAATGTCTAGAGCCCCCTGCATAGCTCCCAATTTACCCCAATAAAGTACTTTGTGTAGTCCTGTGCCTCTGAGGCTGAATAATCCACATCCGTTGGTACATTACACTTTGCCGAGAATAAAGGGTCACTGAGGCCTCTTGTGACACAATGAAAGGGAGGGGAAACAGTCAGCTCTCGAGAGCTGAGAGCTCCAGGGACATTGTCCTCCTCTGTTTCTTCAAAAAATTGTAAGACCCTTTTAAGACAAAGGTCTTTGGGCATTGCCTTAGTTTGGATCCCCCAGAAACTAATCCTGGGACAAGGACATGCGTGAAAGCAGTTTACTTGGGAGATCTCTCAAGACACACAAGGTGGGGATCGGGTAAATGATACAGGCAAGAGAGGAGTCGACTATAAGCTGGTTACTGTGGGGGGAAACTGCAGCTTATTCTCCCAGGGGCCTTCTAAGGAATGCTGTAACACATGCGTCCAAATGTCTGCATTCGTCTCCAGTGACGGGGCAGTTGTGTCATTTATTCATTGATTCCCATTCCTTCCTGGATGCCTGGGGGTATTAAAGCCCTTGCTCTTCCAGACTGTTCCACATGCAAGCTTAGCAAGATGTCAGGGAGCCAGAGAAAACCCATAGCACAGAAGTAGAGACTCTGACACTTGAAGTTGGAAGCTGTCTCTAAGCATTGGGTGTCATTCGGCCACAAAAGGAGCAAAACACTAACATATGCCACAAAAACCGAAAACGTTACTCTAAGCAAAAAAAGTCATACACAAAAGGTCACCTACAGTATGAATCCATTTTTATGAAGTATCCAGAATAGGTAGATCCATAGCAATTGAAAGTAGGTTAGTGGTTGCCAGGGATGGGATTGGGCTGGGGGGAAATAGCAACTGCTATAGGTATAAGGTTTTCTTTTGTTTTTGCTTTCGTTTTTTAAGTTTCGTTTATTTAAGTAATCTTTACACCTGACGTGGGGCTTGAACTCACAACCCCGAGATCAAGAGTCACATGCTCTTCCAATTGAGGCAGCAAGGTGCCTTCTTTTGGAGTGATAAAAATATTTTGGAACTAACAACGGTGGTGGTTACAGAACATTGTGAAGGTACTAAAAAGCCACTGATCTGTCCTCTTAAAAATGGTTAATCTTATCTGATGTGAATCCCACCTCAATTTTTCTAAAAGTGGGTTAGGAAAAACAAAAATGTGCACCAGGTCTGTCTCCTGTAGCTACAGGTGAAATCAGAGGCAAGCCAAGAACATGCCTTATTAAACCTTCAAACCTTAAGTTGGAGAACCCAGTGGAAGAATCTTCACGCCCCATAGCTGCTGGTTCTGATGTCATAACTGATAGTTATTCTTTCCCTCCTGCATCAACCATTCCAAATTGCACCCAATAATAGAGGCTTTCTGTTAGTGCTGGCATCCTCTCCTGCTCTCAAAGCAGCATGATCTTGACAAATACTTTTTGAAGATTTGGTCCAACCTGAGATAAACCTGTCTCCTTCCCCACATGCTACACATGGTAATACCTTTACTTTTTGACGATGGTTAAAGAAAAGGGATGGCCCAAAAAGAAGAAAAAGGAGAAGGACAGAAGGGAAATGAAGGGCAGGGAGAAAGAGACCCGGAGGGAGACTCACAGGAAAAGAGAAAAAGGCAGGCACACAGCAAAAGGAGGAAGCACAGAAAGAAGAAAAATAGGAGCACCTGGGTGGCTCAGTTGGTTGAGTGTCCAGCTTCAGCTTGGGTCATGATCTCGTGGTTTGTGAGTTCGAGCCCTGCGTCGGGCTCTGTGCTGACAACCTAGAGCCTGCTTCAGATTCTGTGTCTCCTTCTCTTTCTGCCCATCCCCCGCTTGTGCTCTGTCTCGCTCTCTCTGTCTCTCAAAAATAAATACATATATGTAAGGAAAATATGTAAAAAAAAAAAAAGAAAGAAGAAAAATAAAGTGTGAGAAAAATAAGGAGACAAATAGACATGTCAGGAGAAGGGTAAGACTGGAAAGAAAACTGGAATATTCTTGATCTCTAAACTCCACTGGAAAATGGAAGATGCTGGAATTGAACTTCCCTTTCTCCAAGGGAGTCTAGAAGTCCCAGACAATCTTTGCCTCTCTCCCTGGTTGACCAGAGAGCCAGAGAGCCGCAGCGAGCTGAGGAGTAGGAGCTGCTTTTCAAGAGTTCCTTCCCCCAGGGTTGGTGCTGTGGGTGCCAGCTACTCCCACCGGTGGCCTCGGGGACTTGGCGTTCCCCGGCACAGGAAGTGTGGCTCCTGTGGCAGCACAGCCAAAGATCAGAAGCAGGAGCTACTGCGGAGCAGTTCCTAATTTTCGTGCCAGCAGCCAGGCCAGTAGCTCTTAAAATGGGGCCCTTGGGACTTGTGCCAGTCCTGGTACTATTCATCCTCCTGGGGAGAGTTCAGGAGCCTGAGCTGGTTGAGGGGTTGCTTGGCAGTAAGTATCAGGGACTAGCCCTCCCAGCGGAAAAATGGAAGTTTCTGGGAGGGAGAAACAAAGAATTCTACAGAGGAGGAGCACTTCCACCTTCAGCCTGGGACCCTGGGCAGGAGAAATGGGAGATATTCTCAGTCCTGCTCTCAGACCCCAAACTCCTGGTCAGATGCATTCCATGAGCACAGGGACCTGAGTCTGTAGCAACGGACTCCCCACTGTCATTATGAGAGGGATTCCTTCTAGACCAGGGGGCCATAAGATGGACTAAAAAGGTGCTGGAACCTTATGGACCTTTCCTATAAGAAAGATTCCCCCCCCCCAGCACCACCCTTAGCAGCTTTAAATCTCCCAGTTGCAGCCCCAAAAGTCTCCCCATACCCACATCCCCAGAAGGTCCTTGCTTTTGGAGTAAGGAATGGTCTCTGGAAGTCCCTTGAAATGCGGAAATATGAAGATCCCTTAAGTAGCAGCTAAAATACACTGAGCACTCAGCAGTGAAGCCATACATTGCAGGTTCAAATCCTGGTTCCTCTCTTCAGTAGCTGTGTGTGACCTTGGAAAGGTTCACATAACCTGCCTGTGCTCCAGATTCCTCTGTTTATAAAATGTGGATATTGATAGGACTCACCCATAGAGGTGTCATGAGAATTAAGGAGAAAAGAACAAGGGCACAGTAAGCATCTCATTAATATTAGTTATCATTATTACGCCCCAGGCAGCTTGACGATGGCTTACAAGATTTGTCGCCTAATCCTCAAACCAACTCTATAGGCAGATGAAAGAGGCAAGGTCCAGAGATGATGCCTGTCATACTAAGGGTTGCACAGAATTCAAAGTCCAGCCACTTGACTCCACAAATGGAGATCTCAGTCACCTGGAGGAGCTACAGCACTCTTGCCCCCGCCCAGGGAACATCCAAATACAAGAAAGCCAAGTGACCAGAGTAGTCCTAGTGGAGAGCATCCTATGAGTGGTGGGGTTGGGGGTAGGGCTGGGTGTAGGTACTACATGGTGAGTCGTTATCGGGTTGGGAGTGGGGACAGTGGTGTGAAAATCCTGTGCTATCTAAAGGTCACTACCTTCTGGGGACGATGAAGTGAAAAAAGGCTTCTCTAACTCTGCAGTGGTGCTCTGGGCCTGGCAATGGAGGGTTCTGGCCTCCCTTCTTCCCTTGTTTTCTCCCTCAGAGAAGTGTCCCGAAAACAAACCACCATGCAGTTTCAAAGAAATCGACCACTGTGGGAGGAAAAAACGTTGCTCGGGGAAGATGAAGTGTTGCAAGTTTAACTGTGCAAAGAAATGTGTAGACCCCGATGAAGGTAACACACAAACTCCCTGAACTATCCGGTGCCCTCACTCCTGACCCGCACTCTCTGCCCATCAGCACTGGCATTGCTGGACCCCTCCCCTTGAATGATGGCTGGTCTCTGACCAAGAGTCTGGATGCATCTTCTGCCTGACACAAATCCTAGCAGTGCTGGACTGGGATGGAGTTTATTTCTTTTCTCCCCTATTTAGGTATGTGGTGTGAGTAACAGAGATTTTCCTTTATGGGCCTTAGTTTCCCCATGTGTAAGAAAGATATAGGCATTAGACCACATGGTCTCTTGGCTATTCTTCTGCGATCCTCTGAGATGTCAAGGAACCACGGAGGTCCTATCAAATGCCAACATGGCATCAGGAGATATGATAGCTCTAAGAAACAAGTATCTTTCCAGGCCTCTTTGTCTATATAAATCCAGGATGCCTTCCCTAACCATCTTTGACCTCCTACACTTTTTCTGCCGTGCCCATATGATTGAGCTCTAAAGAGGACCATCAAGGACTATTCATTCATTCTTTCTTTCTTTCAACAAGTATTTGCTGGTGCCTCTTACACCCATGATGGTCTCTGCTTACTCAATATAATCCAGGGAAGCAAGAAGGTTTTCGTGGTAAAAGATCCAAGATATAAGATCAGAAAGATGGGTTGTAAGTAGGCAAAAATTGGAGGGAATAGCTTTCAGGCACAGGTAATAGTATGTGCGAAGGTCCTGTGTGAGGAGATAGCATGCTCAAGTCTAGAAAGTCTAGAGACCAGAGAGCAAGCGTGCCCATGATAAGAGAGAGAAATATGAGGATGGTAAAGCCAGGCTAGGTAGGCAAGACTCTGACAACGTTGGTTTTTGCCAGCCAGACTAAGGGATCTTGTCTTGATCCTACAAGCAATAGAGTATTTATGTTCAAATCCCTATGTCATCTTCCTTAGGGAAGTTACTTAGCCTCTATGAGCCTCAGTTTCCTCATCTGCAAAATGAGGACCATAAGAGGACCTACCTCATAAAGTCATAGGTTAATATGTGTCAAGTGCTAAGAACTTTAATAAATACTGTTGTTGTTATGCTTTAGACGATGAGGTTCTAAAGAACTCTATTTGTACTTTGTAGTATTGTGAACAAAATGGTTACTCAATAAGTATTTCTTGAAGTGCAAGATATATATTCCTAAAGCATCCTCTCAGTGCCAAATTATCTGCTAGGAACTGGTGTGCCAAAATAACATAAGGTGCAAACCTCACATTCTGATGGAGGAGTCAGAAAATATGAACAAATAATTACACAGAAGTGATCAATATGTGTGCAAGATTGAAAACAAGAGGAGCAAAAATTTAAATTAAAAAAAAGCAATAAAGAAAAGCAAAGAGTGAGGAATAGGGCCAGGAAAGACATCAAAGAGTTTGATGTCTAGGGATGGTTTTGAGGAATGAATAAGATTGCACCTAGTAAGCAAAAGAGGGATGGACACTCCAGGCATGTGCAAAAGGATGGAGGAGTATAGCAGCATAATATTTTTTAGCATGTTCATGTAGCTCTAAAAATATCATGCCTTACATTGTTCCAAGCCTATCCACAAGCCTGGAATATTCTCTAGCAAGGCAGAACCCAAAGAGTACTGCTCTGCAATCTCCCTGCAGACGTATGCAGTTTGCCCAAGGAAGTTGGCCTCTGCCTCGCCCTCATTCCACGCTGGTGGTACAACAAGGAAACCAAACGTTGCTCCAAATTCACCTATGGTGGTTGTGCTGGAAACAACAACAACTTCCAGTCTGAAGCTGTCTGCAGGTCCATCTGCCCAGATGTGTGTAAGTCCCAGGGGTCCCATCTCCCAAGCTCACTTGCACCAGTGGGAGGTCTGGGTGTTAACTGGTCCATTCCAGGAAGTTGGCAGGCCTGGAGCTGACAGAATCAGTCCAATCATGAGATAAGAATGCACCTTGCAAAGGGTAAATAGAGGACGTTTTGGGAAAGAGAAGGTGGGAATAGAAGCAGTAGTCGAAGGGAAGTTGGCAAGTAGGAGATGGAGACGGGGTGCAGAAAGTGGAAGCACAAGTGGTGGAGTGCCCAAGACCATGTCAGAAGGAGGCCCAGTGAACCAGCCCAGAGCCCAGGGCTGGCCACCATGCACCATCACCCGTCCTCTTCATTTTCCTTTTTTTTTTTTAATTTTTTTTTCAACGTTTACTTATTTTTGGGACAGAGAGAGACAGAGCATGAACGGGGGAGGGGCGGAGAGAGAGGGAGACACAGAATCAGAAACAGGCTCCAGGCTCTGAGCCATCAGCCCAGAGCCTGACGCGGGGCTCGAAGTCCCGGACCGCGAGATCGTGACCCGGCTGAAGTCGGACGCTTAACCGACTGTGCCACCCAGGCGCCCCTTCATTTTCCTTTTTAAGGTGATTATAGCTAGGACAACCACATGCTTTATTGACCAAACAGAGAAATTTGACAGTGAAAGGGGATGCCATTCGTTACTACATTGGGACAACAGGCTTAAACTGGGTCTTGACAGGAAAAGACGGAGCACATGATCACCCTACAAGCCCCAAAATCACTCCACTTCTGCTTTCTCTTCCTGTGAAAAGATGTAAATATGACCCCATCTCCTTCTCTCCATTAACTATAGGATTTAGTTCCTAAGGTGAGTATGGCCCAAGCATCTCATCCTTTTCTATTCTGTTATCTTGCAGAGTCACCAACTCCCTGGGCAGGATAAAGAGAAGTAGAACAACCTCCAGAACTTGGTTGTAATCCAGGGCTCTCTCCATGTGTGCCTGACTGATGCTTCTTATTGGCTTCCTCAGCTGCCAAGACATTGGCTGCTCCAAAACCGAACCCCCGCGTTTGCTTACTCTCTTTCCTGCAGCTCAGCTTCTTTCCAAACATAATGCCCTTTACCCTTTGGCCCTTTCTCAGTGTGAGATCCTATCTCTTCAACTCTCGGGGCCCCCATGTATCCTCCGGAAGCCACCAGTTTCCCTAATAAAGTTTTCTGTGAGGTCTGGTGTCTGTGAGAATAAATAATTCACATCTACTCCTGTGCAGTGTTAGGAGAACAAGAAGTCATTGGGTCCTCCAGGAACACCAAAAGAAAGAGAGAGTATGGAAATCCTGAAAAATGAGAACTCTGGTGACCCTGTGGCCCTGGTAAAATTGTCATAAGATGCTTAGGAATGGAAGTAGGTTTGCTCAGATGAGGGATCATGAGGCTTGAGCTCCATCAACTTCATGGTAGATCCATCTCCAAAAAGGCTCATAGACTTGTTCCCTGAGCTTTCAATAAAGGATACAGTTCCAGAGTCCAGCACAGTCACTACAAATAGAAGGTAATTGGGGAGAGGCATGAGAGGAAGACTTAGGGAAAGCAAAGAAAAGATGCAGAGGAAGGAGGAAGAGAGGAGGGATGAAGGAGGGAAAGACACAGTTTGAAAGCAGGGACTCACAATTCTTTCACATACTTCAGTCTAGAGGTAGAGTCCACATCCTGTCCCTTTGAGTCCAGGCAAATGCTGGGACTGTTTTGACCAGGAGAGTAAAGCCAGATGATGCTGTGTGACTTCCAAAGATAGGCCAGGAAAAGTGCTCTCGATCCTCTCTGGATGCTTGTTGGGGGTGTGTGTGAAGCAGCTTCCATGTAAGAGGGTCAGCTACTCTGAGACAACCATGCTGGGGAGGCCCAATCATACACTCTGGCCGAAAGCCCCAGAAAAGCTCTACCTGAGAATCAGTGTCACATCCCAGCCACATGAATGAGCTTTCACCAAGTAGAGCTTCAGGTGATTGTGGTCCCAGCAGATATCTGGCTGCAACCAGGTGAACACCCGAGGAGAGCACCACTGGGCTGATTCCCTCCCAAAGTACCCACCCACAAAATAGTGAGAAATAGAAAATGTTTTGGGAAATTTCGTTCGCTGCAATAGGTAGATAACTGGAACATATGGAAAGGAAGTAGAAGGAGGAGGAAGGATAAGGAGGGGAGGGATGGGGGAGAGGAAAGGCATGGGGAAGAAGGACAGGGGTCCCCAAAGGACTGGGCAAGATAAGAAGGTGCCAGGCTTGAGGATTGAGCCCCACAGCAGGAGGTTTGGCCACCACTGCACACCAAAACCTGGATGTATCTTTTGAGTAAGTGCATTGTTTTGTACAACTTGAATCAAGAGGCTCTAATGAAAGTCTGGGGTCCACTTACTGTTCAGTAATTCCTTTCCTCTCCACATCCCTCAGTTTCACCTTCTTTAAAAAGGGCTGGTTGGGGCGCCTGGGTGGCGCAGTCGGTTAAGCGTCCGACTTCAGCCAGGTCATGATCTTGCGGTCTGTGAGTTCGAGCCCCGCGTCAGGCTCTGGGCTGATGGCTCGGAGCCTGGAGCCTGTTTCCGATTCTGTGTCTCCCTCTCTCTCTGCCCCTCCCCCGTTCATGCTCTGTCTCTCTCTGTCCCAAAAATAAATAAAAATGTTGAAAAAAAAATTTAAAAAAATAAAAATAAAAAATAAAAAGGGCTGGTTAAACTGTTGGGTATTTCTGAAAATGATATTGACAAACACTTACATTAGGTCATTTGGGGTGGGCAGGGGCTGTCTAAAATACAGCTCCTTCAGGCCTTGCAGACACCATCCAGCCACAATTGACCCCACCGTGTTCTTCGATATCAAGGTGGAATGCAACCCTTTGGGCCACATGTCCTTCCAACTGTTTGCAGACACAGTACCAAAGATAGCAGAGAACTTTTGTGCTCTGAACACTGGGGAGGAAAAAAATAGGTGATCAAGTTTTCTTCTTTCACTGGATTATTTTGGGACTATTGGCCAGGGTGGAGACTTTACTTCACATGCCATAATGGCACTGGCAGCTAGTCTGTCTATAAGGGGAGAAATCTGATGGTTAGAATTTCATCCTGAAGCACACAGGCCCTGGCATCTCATCCGTGGCAAATGCTGGACCCAACACAAACAATACCCAGTTTTCCATCTGCACTGCCAAGACTGGGTGGTTAGATGGCAAGCATGTGATCTTTGGCAAGGTGAAAGAAGGCATGAACATTGTGAAAGCCATGGGGCGCTTTAGGCCCAGGAATGGCACAAACAGCAAGAAGGTCACTGTTGCTGACTGGGGACAAATCTAATAAATTTGACTTGTGTTTTATCTTAACTACCAGACCATCCCTTCTTTAGATCAGGAGAGCATCCCCTCACCCCCATCTTCTTGAAATATCCTATAAGCTTTTTGTTCTTTTGTTGCAGTTCTATGGGTTCCGTATTTTCCTTACTCTCCTCCAAGTCTAGCTGGATTGCAGAGTTAACTTTGTGATTATGAAATAAAAACTAAACAACAACAACAACAACAAAATAAAAACTGGGTCCTCAAGACACCATAAATATGCATTTTTAACAAGTAGTGCCAAGTGATTTTAAAGTTTCAGAATTTGTGGATTGGATGATAGTTAAGGGCCAATCCACTGATAGGGGGCGGGAAAAAGGCTTAAGAAGTATCTTGGTGCTTGCTCCTTTTACAGAAGGAGATCAGGAGAAAATATTAAAATCATTAGATGAATGTTAGAATCATTAAAAGTGGGAGCATTGGGGAAAGATTGTGTGGAAGACCCCCAAGCCCTGCTAATCTGGCAGTTCTGCAGAGTGACCATCTAGCCAAATGGCTCCTGGGTGTGGCATCTCCCACATTTACGTGGCCCTTGCCTGCACACATCTGTGAGAGTTAGTCTCCTTTCCTGGGAAACCCGTCTTTATGCATCTTTATGATTCAGACCAAATTTTCAAGTCATCACTGGTTGACATCCTGTGGGAAGAACACTTATCTTGGAATAAACATATCCAAATACAAATCCCAACTTTGCCCCTGGTTGAATGTATGACCTGGTTGAGACAGGGTAGGGTGGAGGTATGCTCCTCTCAGGACCTCAATTTCCTGTCCATGAGTCGAAGGTGATGGATTAATAATGTCAAAGAGTACTTCTCAATTTGAAGAACTATGGCTGTTCAGGTACCCAGCCAAATCTGATAAGGACCTGAAGTTTGTCCATCCCATTAGTACCTCTCAGTTCTTGATTACGTTTACATACATGAATGACTGGAACAAAATAATTCTGCCCTAGAAGGTCCATGGACCAGAGCAGTTCTTGGAAATGGCCAGAGTGTGCTTTGCAGTTGACAGTGTCTGCTCACCTGCTGTCCTCAGGAATGAACTCAAAGCCCTCAGGGGCTGAGCGGAGGGAACACTCTACCTTACAAGGTCCTCAGTGGAAGATGCTGTGTTTTTTTGTTATCAACTATTTTCTCATTACTCTGCCCATTAGAACCCGGAGGACACCTCAAATAGAATCTTCGAGTGTTTCTCATGGTGTCATGCAGACCCAGGACCCCTTATCTTCCCTCTCCTTATTCTCTCTTGGAAGCTGTCTCCAGAGCCAGAAATGCCCAGAGGAAGCTGGAGATGATTTGGAAACTCAGGAAATGTTGAGTTCCGCAGCCCCAATAACTTTCCTTTTTATTTTTACACGTGTACAAATGGAAGCTTCTAGTAGGAAATAGACTCGCCCAAGACCTCACAGCAAATCAATAGCAAAACTGAAGTTAAAATCCAGGTTTGAAGAGTAACAAGGTGTTGCCAGATTTTATGGCCTAGTTGGAAATCAGGATGTGTATAATGGCTCTTTGTCAGCATTCCTACATCTTAATCCCATTCCTACAGTTGAGGAAGTCCCTACAGGGAGTCTTGATATGAGGTAAAACCAGAATTCCACTATAAAAGTTGAAAGAGCTAGACTCCCTATCAGTCAAGGTTCAGTAAAGGTCACAGAAACTATACTCAGTATCTCAAACAGAGAGGATTTAATGCTGAGAATTGGTTATACGAGCACTGGCAGTGGTAGGGAGTGCGTCCATGACTCCAAGATTTGAGAGAATAAATTATTTGGGAATCTCAGACCTAGGCGCTCATAAAAGGGGCCCAGGCACAGCTGGAGCTCACGCCTCTGGCAGGACAGAGAGATGGGGGCTGTGTGGCTGGGACTCAGTCTCCTAAAATGCACTGTGACTGGCGTTCAGACCTCCGAGGGGAACCTCAGATAGTGCTGGGCCCACTGGGTTGGGAGGTGCATCCAGCTGGTGCTGGCGTGTCTGGGGAGGTGCAATACATGTGGCTTGAAAACTGCCAAAAGGATCCAGAAGCTGGAGGTGTAACTGTTTTTTGCTGTTGGAGACATGCTGACTGGAGCCAGAAACAGGAAGAAAAATCCCATTTCCCCTCATTTCTTTCTTTCTTTTTTTTAAACCAGGTAAAATTTATTTATTTATTTGTTTGTTTGTTTAAAAAATTTATTTTCAAGTTAGCTAACATACAGTGTACTCGTGACTTCAGGAGTAGAAACCAGTGATTCATCTCCTACATATGACACCCAGTGCTCATCCCAAAAAGTGCCCTCTTTAATGCCCATCACCCATTTAATCCAGGCCCCCACCCCAGAAACCCTCACTTTATTCTCTGTATTTAAGAGTCTCTTATGGTTTGCCTTATCTCTATTTTTATCTTATTTTTCCTTCCCTTCCCCTATACTTATCTGCTGAGTTTCTCAAATTCCACATATGAGTGAAATCACATGATAACTGTTTCTCTGATTGGCTTATTTCATTTAGCATAATACACTCCAGTTCCATCCACGTCATTGCAAATGGCAAGATTTCATTATTTTTGATCGCTGAGTAGTATTCTATTGTGTGTATATATACCACTTCTTTTGTATCCATTCATCAGTCAATGGACATTTGGGTTCTGTCCATAATTTGGCTCTTGTGGATAGCACTGCTATAAACATTGGAGTGCATGTGCCCCTTCAGGTCTGCATCTTTGCATCCTTTGGATAGATACCTAGTAGTACAATGGCTGGTTCTTAGGGTAGTTCTATTTTCAATTGTGATTGATTCTTTGATGTCTCTTTCTGCTGCCTCATCTCCCCTCATTTTACTTTTTCCCCTCAATTTCTTCTATGTGTCTCCCACGCAGAGTCTAACTAGACGCAACTGGCAAAAGAATGAGGGAAAACTCAGTTTTCACAGTCCCACTGGCTGCATCACAGAGAAGAGTGTGAAAGGATGGGCTTACAGGTGAGAGACAGTAGGTAGTTACTAGCATAGGCACTCTCCCTTGAAGCCTCTCTTGCAGCTACGAAGTAGGCACTTATCGTGGGCTCAGCCAATCAGACACTCCCACATTGAGCAGACACTGAACTAGGAGCCAGTAGGCAAGGAAGCAAGGCCAATGGAGAATTCGTTCTGATGGCAACAGTGACAACAGACAGCCTCACACTTTTTCTGGGAGCAGTACTGGCAGGGATGATGGTGATGGCATTGATGGGGCTCAGTGTTCTGTTCACTGTGGCTTCAACTTTGCAGCCTTCCTTGTTCCCAGCCATTCTCCTAGTCTTATTTTCCAGTCCTGATGGTGATCCTGTGAACTACCCCAATTTTTTAAAAATAAATTTCCTTCCTGCTCAAAATAACCAGAGTTGCATTTGCAATTAGAAATGCTGATAGAGGAGGGGTTGCGGCAAGATGGCGGCTTAGGAGGACGCTGGGCTCACCGCACGTCCTGCTGATCACTTAGATTCCATCTACACCTGCCTAAATAACCCAGAAAACCGCCAGAGGATTAGCAGAACGGAGTCGCCGGAGCCAAACGCAGACGAGAGGCCCACGGAAGAGGGTAGGAAGGGCGGCGAGGCGGTGCGCGCTCCACAGACTGGCGGGAGGGAGCCGGGGCGGAGGGGCGGCTCGCCGGCCAAGCAGAGCCCCCGAGTCGGGCTTGCAAAAGCGGAGGGGCCTGACGGACTGTGTTCCGACAGCAAGCGCGACTTAGCGTCTGGGAGGTCATAAGTTAACAGCCCTGCTCGGAAAGCGGGAAGGCTGGAGGACAAAGGGAGGGAGAGCTGCTGAGCCCCCTGACAACAGAGCTCAGTTTGGTGGGGAACAAAGGCGCTCGCCAGCGCCATCTCCCCCGCCCATCCCCCAGCCGAAATCCCAAAGGGAACCGGTTCCTGCCAGGGAACTTACTCTCTCCGCGCAAACACCCAACTCTGCGCTTCAGCGGAGCCAAACCTCCGGCAGCGGATCTGACTCCCTCCCGCTGCCACAGGGCCCCTCCTGAAGTGGATCACCTAAGGAGAAGCGATCTAAGCCTGCCCCTCCTGCCCCCGAGCACCTTGCCTACCCACCCCAGCTAATACGCCAGATCCCCAGCATCACAAGCCTGGCAGGGTGCAAGTAGCCCAGACGAGCCACACCACCCCACAGTGAATCCCACCCCTAGGAGAGGGGAAGAGAAGGCACACACCAGTCTGACTGTGGCCCCAGCGGTGGGCTGGGGGCAGACATCAGGTCCGATTGCGGCCCCGCCCACCAACTCCAGTTATACACCACAGCACAGGGGAAGTGCCCTGCAGGTCCTCACCACGCCAGGGACTATCCAAAATGACCAAGCGGAAGAATTCCCCTCAGAAGAATCTCCAGGAAATAACAACAGCCAATGAGCTGATCAAAAAGGACTTAAATAACATAACAGAAAGTGAATTTAGAATAATAGTCATAAAATTAATCGCTGGGCTTGAAAACAGTATACAGGACAGCAGAGAATCTCTTGCTACAGAGATCAAGGGACTAAGGAACAGTCACGAGGAGCTGAAAAACGCTTTAAACGAAATGCATAACAAAATGGAAACCACCACAGCTCGGCTTGAAGAGGCAGAGGAGAGAATAGGTGAACTAGAAGATAAAGTTATGGAAAAAGAGGAAGCTGAGAAAAAGAGAGATAAAAAAATCCAAGAGTATGAGGGGAAAATTAGAGAACTAAGTGATACACTAAAAAGAAATAATATACGCATAATTGGTATCCCAGAGGAGGAAGAGAGAGGGAAAGGGGCTGAAGGGGTACTTGAAGAAATAATAGCTGAGAACTTCCCTGAACTGGGGAAGGAAAAAGGCATTGAAATCCAAGAGGCACAGAGAACTCCCTTCAGACGTAACTTGAATCGATCTTCTGCACGACATATCATAGTGAAACTGGCAAAATACAAGGATAAAGAGAAAATTCTGAAAGCAGTGAGGGGTAAACGTGCCCTCACATATAAAGGGAGACCTATAAGACTCGTGACTGATCTCTCTTTTGAAACTTGGCAGGCCAGAAAGAATTGGCACGAGATTTTCAGGGTGCTAGACAGAAAAAATATGCAGCCAAGAATCCTCTATCCAGCAAGTCTGTCATTTAGAATAGAAGGAGAGATAAAGGTCTTCCCAAACAAACAAAAACTGAAGGAATTTGTCACCACTAAACCAGCCCTACAAGAGATCCTAAGGGGGACCCTGTGAGACAAAGTCCCAGAGACATCACTACAAGCATAAAACATACAGACATCACAATGACTCTAAACCCGTATCTTTCTATAATAACACTGAATGTAAATGGATTAAATGCGCCAACCAAAAGACATAGGGTATCAGAATGGATAAAAAAACAAGACCCATCTATTTGCTGTCTACAAGAGACTCATTTTAGACCGGAGGACACCTTTAGATTGAGAGTGAGGGGATGGAGAACTATTTATCATGCGACTGGAAGCCAAAAGAAAGCTGGAGTAGCCATACTTATATCAGACAAACTAGACTTTAAATTAAAGGCTGTAACAAGAGATGAAGAAGGACATTATATAATAGTTACAGGGTCTATCCATCAGGAAGAGCTAACAATTATAAATGTCTATGCGCCGAATACCGGAGCCCCCAAATATATAAAACAATTACTCATAAACATAAGCAACCTCATTGATAAGAATGTGGTAATTGCAGGGGACTTTAACACCCCACTTACAGAAATGGATAGATCATCTAAACACACGGTCAATAAAGAAACAAGGGCCCTGAATGAGACACTGGATCAGATGGACTTGACAGATATATTTAGAACTCTGCATCCCAAAGCAATAGAATATACTTTCTTCTCGAGTGCACATGGAACATTCTCCAAGATAGATCATATACTGGGTCACAAAACAGCCCTGCATAAGTTTACAAGAATTGAAATTATACCATGCTTACTTTCAGACCACAATGCTATGAAGCTTGAAATCAACCACAGAAAAAAGTCTGGAAAACCTCCAAAAGCATGGAGGTTAAAGAACACCCTACTAACGAATGAGTGGGTCAACCAGGCAATTAGAGAAGAAATTAAAAAATATATGGAAACAAATGAAAATGAAAATACAACAATCCAAACGCTTTGGGACGCAGCAAAGGCAGTCCTGAGAGGAAAATACATTGCAATCCAGGCCTATCTCAAGAAACAAGAAAAATCCCAAATACAAAATCTAACAGCACACCTAAAGGAACTAGAAGCAGAACAGCAAAGGCAGCCTAAGCCCAGCAGAAGAAGAGAAATAATAAAGATCAGAGCAGAAATAAACAATATAGAAACTAAAAAAACTGTAGAGCAGATCAACGAAACCAAGAGTTGGTTTTTTGAAAAAATAAACAAAATTGACAAACCTCTAGCCAGGCTTCTCAAAAAGAAAAGGGAGATGACCCAAATAGATAAAATCATGAATGAAAATGGAATTATTACAACCAATCCCTCAGAGATACAAACAATTATCAGGGAATACTATGAAAAATTATATGCCAACAAATTGGACAACCTGGAAGAAATGGACAAATTCCTGAACACCCACACTCTTCCAAAACTCAATCAGGAGGAAATAGAAAGCTTGAACAGACCCATAACCAGCGAAGAAATTGAATCGGTTATCAAAAATCTCCCAACAAATAAGAGTCCAGGACCAGATGGCTTCCCAGGGGAGTTCTACCAGACGTTTAAAGCAGAGATAATACCTATCCTTCTCAAGCTATTCCAAGAAATAGAAAGGGAAGGAAAACTGCCAGACTCATTCTATGAAGCCAGTATTACTTTGATTCCTAAACCAGACAGAGACCCAGTAAAAAAAGAGAACTACAGGCCAATATCCCTGATGAATATGGATGCAAAAATTCTCAATAAGATACTAGCAAATCGAATTCAACAGCATATAAAAAGAATTATTCACCATGATCAAGTGGGATTCATTCCTGGGATGCAGGGCTGGTTCAACATTCGCAAATCAATCAACGTGATACATCACATTAACAAAAAAAAAGAGAAGAACCATATGATCCTGTCAATCGATGCAGAAAAGGCCTTCGACAAAATCCAGCACCCTTTCTTAATAAAAACGCTTGAGAAAGTTGGGATACAAGGAACATACTTAAGGATCATAAAAGCCATTTATGAAAAGCCCACAGCTAACATCATCCTCAATGGGGAAAAACTGAGAGCTTTTTCCCTGAGATCAGGAACACGACAAGGATGCCCACTCTCACCGCTGCTGTTTAACATAGTGCTGGAAGTTCTAGCATCAGCAATCAGACAACAAAAGGAAATCAAAGGCATCAAAATTGGCAAAGATGAAGTCAAGCTTTCGCTTTTTGCAGATGACATGATATTATACATGGAAAATCCGATAGACTCCACCAAAAGTCTGCTAGAACTGATACAGGAATTCAGCAAAGTTGCAGGATACAAAATCAATGTACAGAAATCAGTTGCATTCTTATACACTAACAATGAAGCAACAGAAAGACAAATAAAGAAACTGATCCCATTCACAATTGCACCAAGAAGCATGAAATACCTAGGAATAAATCTAACCAAAGATGTAAAGGATCTGTATGCTGAAAACTATAGAAAGCTTATGAAGGAAATTGAAGAAGATTTAAAGAAATGGAAAGACATTCCCTGCTCATGGATTGGAAAAATAAATATTGTCAAAATGTCAATACTACCCAAAGCTATCTACACATTCAATGCAATCCCAATCAAAATTGCACCAGCATTCTTCTCGAAACTAGAACAAGCAATCCTAAAATTCATATGGAACCACAAAAGGCCCCGAATAGCCAAAGGAATTTTGAAGAAGAAGACCAAAGCAGGAGGCATCACAATCCCAGACTTTAGCCTCTACTACAAAGCTGTCATCATCAAGACAGCATGGTATTGGCACAAAAACAGACACATAGACCAATGGAATAGAATAGAAACGCCAGAACTAGACCCACAAACGTATGGCCAACTCATCTTTGACAAAGCAGGAAAGAACATCCAATGGAAAAAAAGACAGCCTCTTTAACAAATGGTGCTGGGAGAACTGGACAGCAACATGCAGAAGGTTGAAACTAGACCACTTTCTCACACCATTCACAAAAATAAACTCAAAATGGATAAAGGACCTAAATGTGAGACAGGAAACCATCAAAACCTTAGAGGAGAAAGCAGGAAAAGACCTCTCTGACCTCAGCCGTAGCAATCTCTTACTCGACACATCCCCAAAGGCAAGGGAATTAAAAGCAAAAGTGAATTACTGGGACCTTATGAAGATAAAAAGCTTCTGCACAGCAAAGGAAACAACCAACAAAACTAAAAGACAACCAACGGAATGGGAAAAGATATTCGCAAATGACATATCGGACAAAGGGCTAGTATCCAAAATCTATAAAGAGCTCACCAAACTCCACACCCGAAAAACAAATAACCCAGTGAAGAAATGGGCAGAAAACATGAATAGACACTTCTCTAAAGAAGACATCCGGATGGCCAACAGGCACATGAAAAGATGTTCAGCGTCGCTCCTTATCAGGGAAATACAAATCAAAACCACACTCAGGTATCACCTCACGCCAGTCAGAGTGGCCAAAATGAACAAATCAGGAGACTATAGATGCTGGAGAGGATGTGGAGAAACGGGAACCCTCTTGCACTGTTGGTGGGAATGCAAATTGGTGCAGCTGCTCTGGAAAGCAGTGTGGAGGTTCCTCAGAAAATTAAAAATAGACCTACCCTATGACCCAGCAATAGCACTGCTAGGAATTTATCCAAGGGATACAGGAGCACTGATGCATAGGGCCACTTGTACCCCAATGTTCATAGCAGCACTCTCAACAATAGCCAAATTATGGAAAGAGCCTAAATGTCCATCAACTGATGAATGGATAAAGAAATTGTGGTTTATATACACAATGGAATATTACGTGGCAATGAGAAAAAATGAAATATGGCCTTTTGTAGCAACGTGGATGGAACTGGAGAGTGTGATGCTAAGTGAAATAAGCCATACAGAGAAAGACAGATACCATATGGTTTCACTCTTATGTGGATCCTGAGAAACTTAACAGGAACCCATGGGGGAGGGGAAGGAAAAAAAAAAAAAAAAAAGAAGAGGTTAGAATGGGAGAGAGCCAAAGCATAAGAGACTGTTAAAAACTGAGAACAAACTGAGGGTTGATGGGGGGTGGGAGGGAGGAGAGGGTGGGTGATGGGTATTGAGGAGGACACCTTTTGGGATGAGCACTGGGTGTTGTATGGAAACCAATCTGTCAATAAATTTCATAAAAAAAAAAAAAAGAAAGAAAGAAATGCTGATAGATACGGTGAAGATGGTACCTGGAGGGGACTTTGAGCCTAAAAGTCTGAATGAGCACAAGAGACCTTTTTTCTTGCCAGAGAGTTTGTCACCCTTATGTGATGTGTCCAGTGGAGTCCTTCCCCATTATTGGTTCCTGAAGCTTGTCATCATATGCTGTGGACCCCATACTCCTCTGAGTTAAATTTTACCTTGGAAGAGGTGCCCTTTAGAACATGGATGTCCAGAAGTGTGCAACACCGAGGTCATTTACTATCTTACTTTCTCATTGGAAGGATCTAATTATCAGAAAGAATTGGAGCTTGAGTGAGAAACAGAGAGAACATTCTCTCCAAAATAACAGCGTAAAGCTAGACTAGTTCCATAAACAGTAGCAAAGTTTTGGGCTTGAGGAACTCTTCTGTAAAGCTGACCCCAGCCCTTATTTTCTGTGCAATAACGAGCCAATCAATCGCTTCTCTGGGCCCCAGTTACCACACCTGAACCACTGGGAAAGACAAAGAAAGGATCTCCCGCCATAGACTCACCTGAGGATCTCATCCTTCCCACCTCCAGTGATGTTCAAAAACATATTAGTGGTGGTATTGATGGGAGAAGGGTGGATCTGTGCAGAGCCACAGAGGATTCAGTGAAACATACTGTAGACCACACACCTCCCAGGAAGACCTGAGGCTCCAAGCCCTTGTTCTACGTCTTCCTCTCACCAAATGAGTTGCACTCCGTGGGGATAACATATCGGGAAGGATCAACAGAGTCCATATAACTGTCATTGTCTCCTAAATCTTCCTCTTGGATTTCTTAAGACATAAATTGACTCTAAAAGTGATTAACCTTATTTTTGCCCTCTGGACATTTATTTGGGACATAAATAAGGTAAAAATAGAAATCAACTCATTTGGTATGTGCATGCTTATGATAAATGTATTCATTATATGTACAAGCATGTCTTCTCTCTAAGCCTTGGGTCCCCTGTTCTATAAAATGAGTATGGCAATAAAGTCTATTCCAAGGACTTTTTATGAGAATGTGATAAGACAAGGTAGAAATCTCCCTGACATATAGTTAGTGCTCAAGTGATGTTAGTCTCCTTTCCTTTCTAGATAAGAGAAAGGTTATATGGAGGTTAGAATATAAATGGGGAAACTTCATTCTTCTAAAATTCCATCCAGTTTACTTCCCCTATCCCCATACCACCCAAATCAAATGGGTCTCAGTCAAAAGTGATTTAATTAATTATTTACACACATACAGACATACACATACACACACGCATGCATGCACATATAGTTGATGTGGGGTAAGAGTCCTTTGATAAGTATAAGAGGTGGATAACCAGCAAGAACCTGCCAGCTTCTCTAACGTGCACTTAATAAATCTTAAACTTGCCCTCCATCTTCTGGAATCACAGTAACCCTACACCCAATCACCTGAGAAAGGGCCAAGTTACTGAGTCATGGTCGAAGATCCCCCAGGACAAGCAGGTACAGTGTGCCTGGTTTTCAAAGTCCAGTGCCTCCCACACCCACCCACAAAGGCTGTACAGCAAAAGAATTACAGGTACACCTTGTCAAGTACTGCCCTCACTGCATGGAGTTCTTATCATGCTGCTAATGTTAGAAATGTTTTTTAATTTAAAAAGTACTTACGTCCATAATTCTTCTGCAGGGTTTCCTAACCTTGGCAGTACTGATATTGGGGCACAGACAATTCTATGTGGTAGGGCTGTTCTGTACATTGGATGATGTTTAGTAGCATGCCTGGCCTTTACCAGTAGGTCCCTTCCCACCCCGGAGTTGTGTCAACCAAAAGCCTCTAGACATCGCCAAGTGTCCCTGGAGGGAGCAGAATTGCCCCTCCCCAGATGAAAACTGCTCTTCTGTATAGTATGTTAAATGACCAATTCTTACTTCTAGGCCAGCTACTCTAGAAGTGGGAGCACCCTGGTAAGTTCTCACAAAGGAGCAATCCTGCCTTTCCTCTGCCTGAATGGCGAATGCCAGGCTGTGCACTCCCTGGGCGCCTCCTTCTGCCATTATTTTGGTTTCTGATGAACTGACTTAACCATCTGAGAGAGCTAAGGAAAGAGATCCCAGGAACAATGCTGGCGAACCACCAAAGTACAAAAGAAGATGAATCCCAGAGATGTTGCTATGTAGATATGCATCTCCTCTGAAGAGGAGATAAATAGGAAATAAAGGTAGAGGAAGCAGTGAAAATCGGCAGGTGGAGGGAGTTTACCAACCATTTTGTAAACTACAGTTGGGAGAAGCAGTGCCCAAAGGATGAGTATCATAGCTTCAGTGCATTTCAAGAGAAGGAAGAGCTACTAGTGATAAGAAAAATGTGTAACACTTGTCTTTAGGGACCAAGCATGGTCCTGATCTGGTTAGCACCTCATTTCCAGAAAGGCTTCATGACCCCACACACACACACCTGCAAATGGCATGTGCCTTTGTGTGCATTTACAATGAATGATGCAATTACATTTGCATGTTCATTGAACACTTATGCCAGATTCTGGGAAGCAAGCCAAACCAGCATAATTCACTTCAATTTATATGTGAGAAAACTGAGGGTCAGAGAGGTTAAATAGTTTGCCCAAGTTCAAGAGCCTCTGGACTCAAAAGCACAAACCTCAGACTTCAAATCCAAGGCTCATTAAATCCCACTAAAGCATGCCAGCTTTGTCTTCTGAAAAATCAAATCTCTGGAGGATCCAGGAAAGGAGGTGGGTGGGGAATGTGCTGGACTCTGGTGATTGGACATGTGGTTAGACAAATGATTCTCTAACCCAAACAAAGTTGGGCCCTCTTTGCACACTGTGCTTTTGATATTTCTGTTTAGATATACTGAGTCTGCATCTTCTCCAAGTAAGTGATTGTTTCTGACCTCTGGACAATGTATGTGTTGTTCCAACAATTCCTTGACATCCCCAGAGGGAAGGGAGAGAGCACCTAAGACTATGCCTGGCACATTATGGGAGCTCAATAGGTGTCTGTTGAATGAATGATACAAGAACATTGGAGCTGGACAGGCCAGGGTCCCAGTCCTGACTGTGAAACCTGCTATCCATGTGACAACAGTCAAAGTAGTTTAACCTCTCCTTGTGTATAAGATGGGTTTTAAGCTTTGTGGGAATCCTATGTTGATTCAAGTGGGGTAATGTGTGAAAAGTATTCTATATGGTCCCTGGAAAGATAAGGCACTCAACAAATGGTAGCAGTTGTTTTATTGTTGTTAAAGGGGCTTCCACCCTGAAGTGTAGTAAAGTGACCTTAGATAAAATCGGATCAGATAAGGCCTAAGGAGAAAGGCAGAGCTGTGCTTTGGCTGGACACTATGTTCTAGGGGTGGCCCAACCTTGTAAATAGCAGAAGTTAGGGGTAAATTAGCTGAACATGGAGCTAGGCTACTCCCATTTGGTCCCCTTTCCCCTTAAAATGCCAGTCCCAGGTAGGGCCACAGGCTGGGTGGCAGTTTGCAGCTCCAGGTCTCTCTCCCATTCCTCCTGCTTCTCACCCTCTGCCAAGAACCTCGATCAGCATTAGGACAAAGTTGGTATGGAATGTTAGAGCTTTAAGAATAGCCTCAGAAGGGGGTTGGGGAAAATGAATGATGGGCATTAGAGGGCATGTGTTGGGATGAGCACTGGGTGTTATATGTAAGTGATGAATCACTGGAATCTACTCCCGAAGCCAAGACTACACTGTATGTCAACGAACTTGAGGCAAAAAAAAAAAAAAAAAAAAAGAATAGCCTGGGAATAGGGCAGGGGTCCAGCATCACAGAGAGAGTCCATTTCTTAACTTATAGGATAGGGAGTCAATTCAATTCACTTCGTCAAATATATGTTCATCAAATATATGTGTACACTATGCCAGGCACTGTCCTAGGTGCTGAGGCTAAAGCAATGAGCAAAACAAAGCCCCTGCCTTTGTGGAATTCATATTTCAGTGGGAGAGAAACAGACAATACATAATGCACATAATAGATGGTAAATGTGCCATAGAGAAAAGAACAAGTAGAATAGGGTGAGGGGTATTCAAGTCCGGAATGGGGTTGGTGGCAAGCAAGATGAGATGAAGAAGGGGGAGATAGGAGTCAAAATTTGAAGGTGAGGGGCTTAGCCAAGTCAGACCTACTTGTAGCAGAATGCTCCTTTCTGGACTTTCAGAATGCTTCTTTGCTGAATCTTAAAATCTGCAAATGGAACTGAGGGAGATGAAATGCACTCTATCCAAGATCACTGGAAATGAGGACAGTTAGCAGTAGTTTCCAAGATTTTTGAGCAGCCAGTAAGATTCCCTTTAAAAACTCTTATAATGTTTACAGCAGCACTATCAACAGTAGCCAAAGTATGGAAAGAGCCCAAATGTCCATCGATGGATGAATGGATAAAGAAGATGTGGTATATATATACAATGGAATATTACTCGGCAATCAAAAAGAATGAAATCTTGCCATTTGCAATTACATGGATGGAACTGGAGGGTATTATTCTAAGTAAATTAGTCAGAGAAAGACAAAAATCCTATGACTTCACTCATATGAGGACTTTAAGAGACAAAACAGATGAACACAGGGAAGGGAAACAAAAATAATATAAAAACAGGGAGGGGGACAAAACAGAAGAGACTCATAAATATGGAGAACAAACTGAGGGTTACTGGAGGGGTTGTGGGAGGGGGGAAGGGCTAAATGGGTCAGGGGCACTAAGGAATCTACTCCTGAAATCATTGTTGCACTATATGCTAACTAATTTAGATGTAAATTTTAAAAAATAAAAAAATAAAAAAATCCTATTATAATAAATCATTATAAAAGTAATGCCTACATTTTATAGAAAATTCAAACATACAAAACTCTAAGGGAGAACATTAAGAATTCAAAGTCAAAATATTATCTTCCAGGAGAGGAGCCAAGATGGTGGAACAGCATGCAAGTTTTTTGTATGTCTCGTGTTCCTGAAATGCAGCCAGACCAACACTAAACCATCCTACACACCTAGAAAACTGATTGGCGGATTAACACAACAATCTGCACAACCTGAACCACAGAATTCAGCAGGTACGCAGCACGGAGAGGTGCATTTGGGGAGCGAGAAGCTGCAAAAGGTAGGAAACGCTTTTGCAGGCGGAGAGAGGACGGACACTGGGTGGGGGAGAATACGGGAAAAGCACCCTTCCCCAAAAGCAGCTGGAGAGAAAGTGGAAAATTAGAAACAGCCGCAGGGACTAAACTAAAAAAGGGAGAAAGGAGAGGGTTTAAATTCCATTAAGACTGTAAACAAGGGGAGCGCAAAGGCTGCAACTCCACAGCTCGATACCTGGCGGTGTTCTGGTGGGAAGGGCGAATTCCCAGGAAGAGAGTCGGGTCCGGGAGGTTCTCGGGCCACACGGGGAAAAGTGGTTCCACTGCTGGAAGGACATTTGGTAGAGACTGTTGAAGCCACTTGGTCCCAGTAGACCCCGGAAGGCAGCCACATTCGCTGGTGCTGGGGCAAGGTCGTTAAGGGTGAAGGCTGGTGCCAGATTTGTGTTGTGATTTTCCATAATCCCTGAAACGCTGCTGCTACACTGTCTTGCGAACTTTTTCTGGGCCGGGCTGGCACCTGGCCGCAGTCTCGGGGCACCGGCAGCAGCAGGGTCCAGCAAGCGTTCCTGGGTGCAGTCGACATTCGGCCATTGCTTGGTAAGTCCCTCCCACAGAGGGGCAGAACGGGTGAAAGCCGCAGTCCTTCAGAAGTAAGGGGCCGGGGAAAACAGCTGCATCTGAGACAAAACTCGGGAGAGAGGTACTGCCTGGGGCCTGGTCACGGACAGTGAAAAAGTGGGGAGTGGATGAGAGCTGAAGACAGGACGGGTGTGCGATTGTTGATCCGGGAGAACAGAAACTGCTGGGTGGCGCCATGTCACCACTTCCACGCATGCGCATACGCACCTCCAAGCGCGGCAACAATCCACCCCAGTAGGCTAGCAGCACCATCTAGTGGAGAGCGGAGCTGTTACACTGAGCCCCGCCCAACTGGGCCAACTTCGCTCTTCAAGAACGCAAGTCTCACTGCCGGCTTAGTTTATGGACTAAAAAGCACTACATAGACTGACTTCTAGGGGAAAACGAAGCAATTTCAGTCCTACTTCAATCTGTTAGCAGGTTCATCTATTCAATTTCTTTCTTTTTTTTTTCTTTTTCTCTTTTACACTTCTCTTTCTTGAATACAGGAAGAGAAAAAATTCATTTTTATTTTCAATTTTTATTAAAATATTTTTCTTTAATTTTTATTACTATATTTTTTACTTTTGTGTAAATTTTTTCAAATCCTATTTTACTTCCATCACTTTATTTTAGTCTACTTCATTGTACTCACCTTTTCAAATTTTCAAACAATTTCCTTTTTTCTTTCTTTTTCTTTTTTTCTCTTTTTTGTTTCTTTTCTTTTTCTTGAATGCAGAAAGAGAAAAACTTCATTTTTACTTTCAATTTCTATTGAAAATATTTTAATTTAATTTTTAACTATAGTTTTGCTTTTATGTAGATTTTTTCAAATTCTATTTTACGTCCATCATTTTATTTTAGTCTACTACAGTGTATTCACTTTTTCAAATGTTCAAACAATTTCTTTTTTTCTTTTTTTTTTTTTTGTTTCTTTTCTTTTTTCTTAAATACAGAAAAAGCAAAAATTCATATTTATTTTTAATTTTTATTAAAAATATTTTTCTTTAATGTTTTTTTCTACTATATTCCTTACTTTTGTGTATATTTTTTCAAATTCTATTTTACCCCATCATCTCATTTTAGACTACTTCAGTATATCCATTTTTTAAAATTCTCAAACAATTTCCTTTTTTTCCTTCCCCCCCCCCCTTTTTTTTCTCTAATCTGTCAAACCACTTTCAACACCCAGACCAAAACACACCTAGGATCTAGCATCATCTATTTGATTTGTGTGTGTGTGTGTGTGTGTGTGTGTTTAATTTTTAATTTTTTTAATTTTAATTTTTCTACCTCATTAATTCCTTTTCTCCCTTCAAAATGACAAAACGAAGGAATTCACCCCAAAAGAAAGAGCACAAAAAACGACAGCCAGGGACTTAACCAACGCAGATACAAGCAAGATGTCTGAACAAGAATTTAGAATCACGATAATAAGAATACTAGCTGGAGTCGAAAATAGACTAGAATTCCTTTCTGTGGAGATAAAAGAAGTAAAAGCTAGTCAGGATGAAATAAAAAATGCTATAACTGAGCTGCAATCATGGATGGATGCCGCAGTGGCAAGGATGGATGAGGCAGAGCAGAGAATCAGTAACATAGAGGACAAACTTATGGAGAATAATGAGGCAGAAAAAAAGAGGGAGACTAAGGCAAAAGAGCATGATTTGAGAATTAGAGAAATCAGTGACTCATTAAAAAGGAAGAACATCAGAATCATAGGGTCCCAGAATAGGAAGAGAGAGAAATAGGGGTAGAAGGGTTATGTGAGCAAATCATAGTGGAAAAATTTCCTAACCTGAGGAAAGACACAGACATCAAAATCCAGGAAGCACAGAGGACCCCCATTAGATTCAACAAAAACCGACCATCAACAAGGCATATCATAATCAAATTCACAAAATACTCAGGCAAGGAAAGAATCATGAAAGCAGCAAGGGGAAAAAGTCCCTAACCTACAAGGGAAGACAGATCAGGTTTGCAGCAGACCTATCCACAGAAACTTGGCAGGCCAGAAAGCAGTGGCAGGATATAGTCAACGTGCCGAATCAGAAAAATATGCAACCAAGAATTCTTTATCCAGCAAGGCTGTCATTCAAAATAGAAGGAGAGATAAAAAGTTTCCCAGACAAACAAAAATTAAAGGAGTTTGTGACCACTAAACCAGACCTGCCAGAAATGTTAAGGGGGACTCTCTGAGGGGAGAAAAGATGAAAAAAATATATATGTAAATACCCAAAGCAAGAAAGATTAGAAAAGACCAGAGGACACCACCAGAAATTCCAACTCTACAAGCATCATAACGGCAATAAATTCATATTTTTCAGTACTCACGCTAAACGTCAATGGACTCAATGCTCCAATCAAAAGACATAGGGTAACAGAATGGATAAGAAAACAAGATCCATCTATATGCTGTTTACAAGAGACCCACTTTAGACCTAAAGACACCTTCAGATTGAAAATGAGGGGATGGAAATCCACCTATCATGCTAATGGTCAACAAACGAAAGCCAGAGTAGCCATACTTATATCAGACAATCTAGACTTTAAAATAAAGACTGTTTCAAGAGATGCAGAAGGGCATTATATCATAATCAAGGGGTCTATCCACCAAGAAGACCTAACAATTGTAAACGTTTATGTGCCAAATGTGGAAGCACCCAAACATATAAAGCAATTAATCACAAACATAAAGAAACTCATTGATAGTAATACCATAATAGTAGAAGACTTCAACACCCCATTCACAGCAAAGGACAGATCATCTAATCAAAAAATCAACAAGGAAACAATGGCTTTGAATGACACACTGGACCAGATGGACTTAACAGATACATTCAGAACATTTCATCCTAAAGCAGCGGAATATACATTCTTCTCCAATGCACATGGAATGTTCTCCGGAATACACCACATACTGGGACACAAATCAGCCCTAAGTAAGTACAAAAAGATTGAGATCATACCGTGCATATTTTCAGACCACAACGCTGTGGAACTCGAAAACAACCACAAGAAGAAATTTGGCAAGGTAACAAATACTTGGAGACTATAGAACATCCTACTAAAGAATGAATGGGCTATAACCAAGAAGTTAAAGAGGAAACTAAAACTAACCCTAACCCATAAGAAACTGCAGGCTTCGGATTGCTCATCTGATGAAAAATTTCCAGAGGGGTGCTTAAGTTATGAGGGGCACAAACACTGGGGACAGAGCAGCTCAAGGGGTCCCATCTTTGTGTGTAATGAGCTCACCCCAATAGGTCTGGTCTGGCTGGGCCTGGGGGTTGATGTCTCTGCTGCGGGGGAAATACAGAGACTTCTGAGTTTAGGACCTCTTCTCTCTGCAGGCAGGACCTACCAATGCCAAGTTGCTCTGTGGCTGAGGGGGTCGCAGCAGCTCGCCTAAGTACCACCTTTCAGAGCTGAGCAAACCAAGACCCTCACCAACACGCTGTGGCACTGAATGGAGGGTTGGCATTCTGTCAGCTGTCATTCTGTTCTTAAGCTTCCTCACCCTCTCACTTTTGCCATGACTCTGTGGTAGAATTATCAGCTGGGGCAGGAGGTGGGTATTTGTTGTGTTTGCAGTGTGATTATTTCACGAGTTAGTTTCCCGAAGACGCATCCACGGGCAGAAGGCAGAGGGATCCAGGCAGCAGCCACAGAAGACAGCACAGCTGGTACATCCCCAGCTGTTGAAGCATCGGTCGGCAGTTGCACGGGGCGGGGGTGCGGGGGAACTCAAGACACTAGATGAAGACGCAGGAACAAAAAGGCATTTCTTCCCTGCCCTGTGGCGGTAGTGTAACCGCTCTCCCTGCTCCCACATCGCCCTCTAGAGTCTATTCTTAACGTAACAACCTGAAAGATCGTTTCAAACACAAGTCAGATCAGGGCACATCCCTGCTCAGACCCCTCCCGTGGCTCCTAAATTCCCTAGAATAAAAGGCAAAGTCTTTGCGGTGACCACAGCGCCCTCCATAATCTGTGCCCGCGCTACCTCCCTGGGCTCATCTCCCCTCGTGCCCCTGACCCCTCATTTATTCCAACCACGTTAGCCTCCTGGACCATCCTCAAATACTCAGAGCACACTCTGACCTCAGATCCTTAGTCCTGGAAGTTTCCTGGGTCTGGACCGCTCTTCCCATGGATTGTCACATGGCTCATACCCTCCTTCACTCAACTCAGTACTTGAATGATGCTTAATGAAAGACCTTCCCTGAACACCCCCTGCAAAGAAACCACACCCACCTCAACCCCCACCTTGGGGTTCACCAGTCCTCTTACCCATCTTTGAGTTATCACTTGACATGATATACATGGTAAACATGAGTTCATTCACACACACACACACACACACACACACACGAACACACATACACATGCATACACACGTACACACAGACACAGATACACACACACGCACACAACCTCCTTGGTACCAACCTCCTACCATCTATACATAGTAGGCACTCAATAAATATTTCCTGGGTGAGCAAATGCCTCTGCTTATGTTGTTCCTCAGTCAGGGCTATTCTCTACTGGCCTGTTTTTAGAACTTCAGTTTTTTGTGTGTAACCTCCTATTATCCATCCAACCCGAAGCCTGCGCTTTCCTGCCGAACAGATGCTTGTTTCCGCAGAACAGCCCTTGGGACTGGAGATGGGGCGCAGAGGCATCAGCAAAGCAGTTTGCTGTTGGAAGAGAAAGTAAAGGCGGGAAGAAACTCTTCCCTGAACTCTGGGGGTGGGGGTGGGGGGTCAACAGGACTGAGGGGTTCTGGGAGGTTCCACGAGAGTGACAGTCCCATCTGGAGCCAGCAATTTATCAGGACTCCTGGCCCTGGGAGCCACCACCACCCTGCGCCCCCCCCCGCCCCCCCAGCCAAACTAAGCATGGCTGTGGTCCGGCTACATAATACATAGCTCATCGAGACCTGGAAGAGGGGAGGAAGGGGCCAGTTCAGAGCAGTCCCCCCTTCTTTCCTCTTCACACCCCTCAACCAAAGACCCTCAGAGTCCCTGGCCTGCAGCAGCCACTCGGCAGCAAAAGTTGATCAGAAGAATGTCCTAGGCTGGGGGCTCCTCCAAACCCACCCATTTTCTCACGTGACCCACTCTACCCCTTAACCCTCTTTTTCCAGCAGAGTTCTTCCTGTTCATCACTGGGATCCTTGGTAACGCCAGGAACCCTGGTTCTCCCCACCTCATCTTCCCCAGGAGGCCCGTGGGCCGGGACCCCCTTGAAAAAGTCCCACCCCCACTTAAGTTTCTGGTGGAGGCCCTGAGGGTCCATCTCCCTCAGACCCCAACTCAGGGTGGCCCCGGGCAGCCTTCTCATGCAGTAAAATCTCAGCCACCAGGTCTGATATGCTGTTGGTGGCACTTCATTTGAGTTAAATCGGGAGCAGCAAATTTGCCCGCTGGCCCCGGTCAGTGGGGAGCTGGTAGCAGCTGCCTGGAGCCCTGGGTTAGGGAAAGGAGGAGCATGAGCGATGCAGGTTTGCAGAGTGGGTGCCGGAGGGGAAAGATGGCATGCATACAAAAGGCATACCTCTGCCATCCCTGGGTTAGACGGGACCCTGCCTAGGGCTCTCTCCCCGTACAAACCTGGGGAAAGTGAGGAGAGAGTGGCGGGGGTGGCAGCCACACATTTGGTCCCATCACGGGGCTTCTACCGAGCCCATCTCTGGATGCCTTTGCTGCTGCCCGCAAGGACTCAGGCGACTCAAGCCTGGGCAGGGACAGAAGTCAGAAAAGAGAAGGCTACACTGCCATCTATCGCCAAGGACAGCCTTATGCACTGAGCACCCACAGGTCCATGTTCACCTTGCATCCCTAACGGGGTGGATGGAGAAGCCCTGGGTCTTTCCTGGTTCATGGCCTGGGGCAGGGACTCACAAGAGGATGAGAAGGATAAGACTGGCCAAACACCAAACCACCAAGCTCTTCTGTCTCCAGACAATTGCCCTCAAGCTGCCCTGATCTCTCACATCCAATGGTGGGTAGAGCAGAGAAGGAGATAAAAGCTGTCCTGGGGTGGGCAGAGGAACATTGAGAGAAGGGGATAAAGAGAGGGGGGCATGGAGGGGGAACAGAAAAAAAAAGGCAATGCGGAAACAGAAAGGGGCAGAGGGAGAGCAAGGGGAAGAGAGAGAAAAGAGAAAGGGATGGTGAGGAAAACAGGGAAAGAGAAAGAGAGGGAAAGAAAAGAGGTATAGAGGGTGAGGACTGAGACAGGGCTAGGTCTCTGAAAGAACGCAGAAGAAACTGCTAGAATTGGTGCCTCCATAGGGCACGGGCAGGGGGAGGAGGTCAAGGGTGAAAGACCCTTTTTGTTGTTGTCGTTTTCACCTTTTGGATTTTGGTCCATGTGACTGCATTACTCGTACGAAATAATGGTTTGATTTAAAAAACCAGTTAAGGGGCGCCTGGGTGGCTCAGTCAATTAAGCATCTGACTCTTGATTTCGGCTCAGATCGTGATCTCACGTTTCGTGAGTTCAAGCCCAGTGTCAGGCTCTGTGCTGGCGGCATGGAGCCTGCTTGGGATTCTCTCCTTCTCCTCTCTGCCCCTCCCCCCTCTCAAAATAAATAAACATTAAAATAAATAAATAAACAGATAGATAATGAAAAACAATCAAAGGACCAATCAAAGGACCCCAGTTTTGCCAACTTCTGTCCATGTGGCTGCAAGCAAGTCACTTGCTAGACTCCTGGTCTAGAACACGGGACTGTCATCAGCTACATCGAGGGTTGTTTTGTGGCTCCAGGAGATCTCGCAAACAAGTCTCCCAGCCCTGGGTCCGGGGCACAGAGAAGTGTTGCAGGCCCCGGCAATGAATGGGAGTGACTTTGGAAGCATTCCATCCCATCTCTGAGCCTGTTCTCTCTTCCACGTCCCTCCCGCCGAAAGGACAACCACCAACCTCCCAAAGAAAACGCTATTATACGAGTAGTACACGAGCCAAGCCCTGAGTGTATGTTCACTGTCTCACAGTTGATCCCTCCCTGGACTTCATGCCAGGATGACCTGGTCACCACCACCCCCTCCCCCACCCCAGCCCCCATCAATCCAGAGTCAGGAGAGACAGGGACAGAAAGGTTAAGAATGGAGGCCATGGCCCTTCCCCCAGTGCTGGAAACGGTCACTTTATTGGTTGGAAAAGACAAAAGCTGTGCTCGGCTCTGGAGGGAGTGCAGAGGCCAGAAAGAGGGGAGCCCAGCTGGGCTGGAGCCAGGTAGGGCCGGGCAGAAACTTCCACTCCCCCACTCCTCGGGTGGTGGTGGCTAGAGCTGGAGGAAGAAAACCATAATAATACATCAACAGCAATACGCAAAATACTAGACAAGAAGACAGAGCTTAAATTCTGGACTAAAACCCCCCCGACTCCCCCCTTCCAACACACACGCACAGCAAAGCCTCACCTTCCTGAGGCCCTGGGGCTCTGCCTGCACTTCTCTGCAGGTCCTGGACTCACCTCTTCTGCTTCAGACCTGCCCGGGACATACCTGGGTAACCGTGGCCCAATTGACCGCTGGGGCCTTCCTGAGGGACAGCCATCATTCATCTCCCTAAAAACCCTTCTGCCGCCAGGAAGTTAGAATGTCTCCGTTCCTTGGGTTAAGCTGGGATTCGCTGGTCAAGGAGATCTTATTGATCTCATTTTACAAGCAAAATAATTGCAGCCCCGGGAGGTAAAAAGGCTAGTGAAGTGAAATCCACACCCGGGTCTTCCTGGCCACCAAGTCCAGCCACCTACTGGCAGTCAGGGAGGCAGGAGATGACTGGCATCACTGAAGAGCTCTGGGCCCTTGGAGACCGTGGTTCCCTCCCAGGCACTGAAGGGACACCTTGAAATAGCACCCACAGGGCCTCGGGCACACCCTCCCCTCTCTGTAGCCTCAGTCCTCTCACCTGGGCAATACCGGGCCCCACCAGTGGCCTGTCAATCCCCCGGGGTGAGGGCTTATCAAGGCAGCCCCACCATCAATACTGAGATGTCAACCAAAGGGCACTTCCAGGTTCTTGCTCCCCCTGCACCTCACCCCACAACCGACCTTCCAGTCGTCCCTGAGGGCTGGCCAGGATCATCCCTCTGCCAAGCCTGCTCCCTCCCACCACCACGCCACCTCCCACCCCATGAGGCTTTCTCCTCTGTTCCCCCAGCGCTCAACCCTTCCCTCAGTGCAGCACTGATGACAGGCTCTCGGAGTGTCCGTCCATCCGTCTGCCTCAGCCACGGGGCTGCAAGCCCTGTGACGAAGGGCAGTGGACACCTTCTGCCCCAGCACCTGGCACAGAGACCTGGTCACAGTGCCCGACGTCCCCAAGGGCCAACCAAACACGAGCTTGGGGTCTTGTATTTACTCCCTCACACTTACCCTAGGACTTGATATTGTTTTATTTTTAGTTGTTACTAGAGGAAGAGAGGCTCCACAATCCTTTCCTTACATGGGCAGAGCCACCAGAGGTGGCCAGATGTGGCCCCGGCCTGCTACAGAGCAAGTGCCCCTCACACTTCAAATATACATTTGATGTCTGCCGTGTGTGTCCTGAGAAGCCACGCTTTGGGCGAAACTAAGGATCAGCCTTTGGCCTCCCACTGGCCACATGCAAAGAGGTTCTCACCTCCCCACCTGCTCCTCGCACTGTCCACTGTCCTCTCTCCCAGGGCACAGCTGCTCCCCCAACTGCTAACTTTCTAAGTGCATGCTAAGGCAACAGAGGAAATCTCTTTCCCTCACAGCCCAATTCATCAGCTGTCCCCTCTGCCTTCACATACGTCCCAAACATAGCCACCTGCCTCCCCTGGTCTATCACCTCCCAGCTGACTCTCGCAGGAGCCTCCTAGCTGGTCTCCTGCTTCTGCCACTGCCCCTCTACAGCCTATTCTCCACCGGGAAGTCGGAGCAATCATTTCCAAATCTGAGTCAGAGCACGTCCATTTCCACGGCGGCCACATCTCTGGGTCAAGACTAAAGTCCTGTAATGACCTATCAGGCCCCTAAGACGTGCTCCACTTACCCGTGACCGACCTTCCTCTTCCTGTGCCCTCCTCGCTCTCACCCAGCCTCCTGGCTTTTCATGAAACACCAGGGATGCTCCTGCTTTTGCACCTGCTGCCCCTGGCCTGTGACACTCCCCCCAGATATCCTCACGCTCCCTCCCTCAAGTTCCGGCAAGTCTTTGTTCAAGTGCTGCCTTCTGGGTGGGACCTTCCCTGAGCATTCCTGTGGGGAAAAAAAAAAAAACGGCAACCCCACTTCCTGCCCACCCTGCCCCACCCCTACTCCCCTTCTTTTTTTCTCCGGGGTACTTTTCTCCCTCGAACATTCTACAGAATCTACTTCCTTATTTATTTTTCTTTGTTGCCCATTAGCACATAAAACCCGTCAGAGTTTTTGTCTGATTTGCTCACTCATGGGCCACCCTCAGTACCCAGGGCCGTGCATGGCACATGACAGATAACAGATACTTGCTGACTGGATGAAAGCAAGTAAATGGACAGACATGAACAGAGCTGTGTTCGCCAGGTCCTCCTTTTCAACCGTCTTTACCCGTAGGCATCAGTGCACTTCCTTCCCCCCTCCCACCTACCTCAGAAGATGGGAGTGATGCAGGACATCTTCCCGCAACCATTGTAGCAGCATTTCAACAGGCCAGGACACTGGCTGTCCACCTTGCACTGGTGCTGGCAGAGGCCGAGCTGGGGGAAGTCAGTGTTCACGTAGGGGCAGGAACCTTGCTTTTCTGGGGACAAAAAGGAGCAACGGGAAGTGGGCAGAGGTGATGCTGGGAGATGAACACTCCTCCCGGCACCCCCCCCCACCCTGCCCCCGTGTCACAAACAGTAAAGCTGCCCGCCTGTCTGAGTTGATCCCAGAGTCGCCTAGCAAGACCGTCTGCAGACCTCTCCTCCTCCTGCTCCCTCCACCCTCGATTTTGAAATCACAGGACATCAGGTCGAGGCCCAGCTCTGCCTTTTCCTATCTCTGCGGCCTAACGTGGAGAGCAGAAATGTCCCAGAGCCGCTGTGCCTTCGGGTGCTACGTGAAATCAGCGCTGCCCACATCATGGGGTTGTTGTGAAGCCATGGGGGCCATGCACATGCACTCCTCACCGAGAACCAAACTGCTTTGCCACAGTGATGAGAATGAGCACTGCTGAGTTAGCACTTGCTTACCTCCTACCGTGTGCCAGGCATTATTCTCTGCACTCGACATATATTAACCCCTCTAATCCTCACAATAATTCTACAAGAGGGAGAGGTACTGTTAATATTTCCTCAGGTTACAGATGAGGAAACTGAGGCACCAAGAGGTTAAGTAATTTGTCTATTACTCCACCCATGGAGGCAGGACTGGAAACCCAGGAATCGGGCTTCAGGGTCTGCGCACCAGACACCCTGCTGCTTCGTAAGCTGTGCACGTGTGAGGGTTTGCACACCCACGGTCTCTTCACTCACTCCACGCCCCCCCCCCCATATACTCTCTCATCCGTGGCTCACTCACAGACAACACCGCAGAGAAGTGCTGCTTACAGTGTTCTTGGTGTAGATCCATTACCTCCTCTAATCCTCACATCAAGTATTTCCTCTGTCGGGGCTGTTTCTAACCCTGCTCCTATCTCAGACCAGGAAAGTGAGGCACAGACAGGTGCCACCAACACCACACCGCTGGTAAGAAGCAAAACGAACACCTGAGCCCAGACTGTGACCACCCATTTACACACACACACACACACACACACACACACACACACTCACCCTATGCTCAACTTCCTGGGTCAAGGAGAAGGGAGCTGGGCTCAATTCCCAGAAGCCCCAGAAGCAAGCCCAGCCAAAAGTCAAACACAGGCACAGAAGTGGCTGATTAGCTGCGGAGGACAGGAGTGGCTGATTTCCTAGCACAAAGAAATCCATTCCCTTGCAAAGGGCAGGAGATCTGGATACTGGGCTTCTCTGGGACAAAAGGGAGTCGGGAAAGGGTTACCGACAAATCACGCCACTGTGTATAGAGTATCTACTCTCCACAAACACATCTTCAGTGTGTTATTTCATTTAGCCCTCATGTTAATCCTACAGGGTTTGGGATTATTATCCCCAGTTTGCCAAAGAGAAAGCAGAGGCTTGGAGAGGTAAAGCGACTTTCTCAGGATCACATGACTAGCAGATGGCAGAACTAAGATCCTAGTCCAGGAGGCCATCTGGTTCCGTCCCTCTTCCTGCCTCAGTCTGTCCATCTGAGACAAGGGACCAGAGAAGATGGCACCTAACAGTCAGGCACTCCTTCTGTCCCCAAGGACCTCTCTCGTCTGTCTGTCTGTGTGTCTGCCTCGTGCTTCCTCTCTCTCAAGCTCCACCTCTCCTTCTGGTCCTCCTCTCTGTGCTCCAGGTTAGAGGCCTCCAGACCCAGGAGCTGCTGATGGGCAGCTGATCAGCCAGCTGATGGGCCAGTCGTCCCTCCACCTCTCCGCTTCCTTGCTCATAAATCTGAGGTCTCTAATTATAAACAGTCCCAGCCACTACTGGTATCTTGGGAGAAATAACAGACCATGAAGATCACAGGGGTTGTATCCTGGATAAAGACCAGTAATCACAATACCTGGGTACCCCAGTCATATCCCTGCTTCTAGCCCTCAGTTTTCCCTCTGAGAAGTGAGAAGCTTGGATTCCACCTTGTCTAAGCCCATTCCCTGCTCTGATGACCGTCCCCATAGCCTGGTGGGAGGGTAAGCTCTAGCAAGGACCTTTTGTGGATCCCCCAGGTGTTCACATAGTTCCCTCTCTCTCCTTACAGTGGAAGAGATTGTTTTAAAGAGGAGGAAGGGGGAAGGGGGTAGGAGTCCCAACTTCCTTCAAACCAGCCTTCCAAGAAGGGGCAAAAGTTGAACTTCGCTAGGACTCTTGCGGAGCTACGGAGTGACGGTGCGGCCTGGGCAAGAGCCTTTCTCTGACGCTCACAACCACATCTTTAAGATGGGCTCGGCGCTCCGCTAATTCTGTAAGGTGTCTTTCCGTCTGGACAGGGGAAGCCAGGGGAGTCTTGCCAGTCCAGGCGCTCCAAGTCCTTCCGCCAGAGCTGGGGGACGCCCCAGGGGAGGGACTCCGAGAGGCCCGAGCGCCCCAGGTGTTGGGACCCAGCCCACTCGCCTGCCCCGGGCTTCCCTGCGGCTCCAACCAGCCGCGGAGGAAACTGCGAACCGGGTGCCCTGACCTCCGGAAACACCTTCCAGCCTGTGCTTGCCCGGAAATCCGTCACGCACCGGGGAATGGAATCCGGCCAGGGGTGGGGGACCTCCCTTCCCCCGCTCCCCCGCTGCGCTTCAGCGACGCCTTTGTCCCCCCCCTCCCCCCGCCCGGGGCCCCGAGAGGGAGCGCACGGCTGATCGGGTTCCATCCGTCTCCACTCTGCAGGGGTCCCTGGGTGCGGCGGGAGCGTCCCCCTGCCCCGATCGCGGCGCCCTGCCTCCTCCAGCGCACGGCGCCCTTCCCCGCCCCGCACGGGGCGCCCCGGGGTTACCGTCGGGCAGGTGGCAGATGGTGGCGCAGCCGGCCTGGCAGCACTTGAGGTTGTCGGCGCATTGGGCGTCCGAATGGCACTCCTGCGTACAGTTCAGGTCCGCCTGCAGCTGGGGGCACACGCCCGTTTTCTCCGCTTCTCTGCCTGGGAGGCCGACGGTCAGTGGGGCCAGGAGCCCTAGTCCCGGAAGACGCCCACCTGGGGCCCCAGATCGTCAGCTCCTAGGAATTAAGTCTCTGGCCCTAGGCGCCCCCCTTACAGCCTTCAGAGGGCCTCACCTCCAGGCCCGGGGTCCCCGACACTTGTGAGTACAGGGTTTACCTAACCCTTGTCCTCAGAGCCCTCAATCCTCGGGGGACCCCCCCCCCCCCCGCACAGCTGAGCATCTAGAAGCTAACGATGTGTGGGCAGAGGGTCCCCCCACCCGCCACTAAGTCTCCACCTTCGGCACAGAGCCTCTGCCCCAAATTTCAGTCTTCGTTGGTCTCCCCCACCTCCAGCACATTGTACCCCACACTTTCAGCTCCTTCAGGCACCAGGGAATCCTCAAATTTTGGTCTTCACGGGTGTCCCTACTTCCGCCCCCAGGAATCCCCATTCCTCCAGCTCTCAGAGAGGCTACGTGCAGCTAGCCCCGGGCCTGTCCTGGCGCTCCGGGAGCGGCCCCTCTGGGCGCCGGGGTACCCCCGCCCGGCTCACCTGGGACAGGGGAGAGGCCCAGCAGCAGCAGGCCGAGGAGGAGGGGGACGGCGTGAAGACCGGGGCGGCAGGCAGGCATGGTGCTGCGCCGGGCGAGGTGCAGGTGTGAGCCGCCGCCGGGATGCGGGGATTTAACGACGCGCGCGGGGAGGAGTGGGGCAGGGGTGGGGCGACGCCGGCGGGGGGGGGAGAGGGCTCAGCGGCCACCGCGGGCGGGCTGCCACCTCACTCCGTTTCACAATCCCCCAGGATCAGATGTCACTCTTGGCCCCGGTGGGAACCAGGAACCTGAGCGGCTTCCAGGCCTGGCGCAGCTAGAGACCAGCTGCGGCCAGACCCTTGTCCGGCTCCTCCCTTCCCTCCTACCCCCTGGGGCCTGAGCACCGGGCTGCTGTGGCGAGGGCCGGGCCCCTGACTCCTGAGTCTCCCTGTAATGCCCGGAGAGGGAAGGGCAGGGCCCACAGGAAAAAGCAGTAGAGCCTGGGGATTAAGTGGTTAGATTTGGGGCAGCTAGATCAGCGTGTTGAAGGGTTAGTGATGGAGGGCTAGTGTAGTGATACAGAGCACACGGTAGGGGCTACAGAAAAAGCAGTTGTTTTAAATAAATGAACCCATTTGGCACAGAAACTGAGGCCCATGAAGGTGAAACCCCTTTTAAGAGCCTCAAACCATTTTGGACATGTTTCTCCCTCCCTCACCTTGTCCTGTCCTTTTCTTTCTTTCTTTCTTTCTTTCTTTCTTTCTTTCTTTCTTTCTTTCTTTTCTCCATCTCTTTTCCACACCAACACTCTGTCAGGGCTGACTGTGTGCCAGGCTCAGTACTCATGGTCTCATGGAGTCTCATCCATCTTCCCAGCAGAGCTATGAATCGAGAATTACTATTATCATCAGCTGTATATGCCAGTCAGAGATTTCGACCTTTCCCTCAAGGTCCCATGCAAAGCTCTAGAGAGAAGGTTCTGGACCCACATCTCCCTCCCTTCAAGCCCTTGTGTTTTTTCCCATTCCATCATAAATATTCACTAGGTGCCTACCACATGACACATATCGGGCAAGACAGTTGGTGCAGAGAAATGGAAGGAGCCATCTGGCGTTGACTGCGCGGTGGTGGGGTCTGGGTATGATTTCATCTTCATTATGTCCCAGCTGAGGAAACTTGAATGAATCACCTCCCTGTTCTGAGCTTCCACTCTGTCATCCACAAAGATGGCGACCGTATAAGAATTCAGGGAGAACATGAATGTAATGTTACTGCCATGGACCCGCTGTGTACTCACTGAGGGCTGGGTCCACTTGATTGATTGACATAGGAACTCCAGCCTGGACACACAGCACGTTGTAGATCAGCGAGTGTGAGAGCTCGATAAATGGTGTCTCCTGTAACCAACGAACCTGATAAGTATATACCCAAGCTTTAGAATCCAGGCTGGCAAAGGTTAGGGTTAGCCAGGGCATTAGACAAGACCCTTCCTGCACCAACAATCTGAGGCTCTGTAAGCCCCAGGAGGTCTTTGCTGCTGGAGGCTAGAGGGTATCTGGGGCACCGACCATTGGGATGACCGGTGAGTAGGGCTTTGGTGACATGAATATATCAGGCCACTGTCCCCACAGATGGCTCCTGCTAAAAGAGGCCGAGAATGCCTCCCCCACCTTCCCATGCCTGTCCTGGGGAATAGAGATGTGCCATGGTTGTAAGGGGCCAGGGCTGTTTACTGAGGTCGGAGAACAGTCAGCAGCAATGAGGCAGGAGCCAGGTGGGGGACAGCACTAGGCACACTCCTGAAACTCAGTCTAGGGCATACAAAAGGCTAAAAGCCTTTGGACCCAGTTGGCTACTGGGCTGAATTCAGCCTTGGGCACAGCTTCTTTCTTACACAGCTACCTAGGCAGGGAAACTGCCCAGCCATGCTCCTCCCCAGCCTTTACACCCCCCACCTCCCAACCCCGCCCCACCTTCCCTACTGGTTGGCTCCGGCTTCTTGCAGAAATGCCACTTAGTCTGAAGCTGAGGGGGTTGGGCAGGCCAGAAGATGGAGAAGAGTTTCCTCTGCCAATGGCCGACAGCATGAAAAGATATTTCACTTTTGTGATCCTAGGCTCTGTGCTAAGAACATGCATATATTTATTTCCCTTCTCCATAAAAGGTAATAAGGGCAGAGGCTTTAGAACCAATACGTTTGGGTCTGAGTCAGGGATTGGCCACTTCCTGGTGTTAAATAACACAAGTTAAATGGAGTAAATTTTAAAGACCTAATTAGCTTTGCTAATTGATTCATGAATGGGGCGGCATTCCATCCAGCAAGTAGAGGGGAGCTCCAAAGGGGGCTACGGAAAAGGAAAGGTTTTTAAAGGTAAAGAAGGAGCAGAAAAAAGGAAATCATTAACAAAGTATCTATTTATTGTCTTGGGCAAGGGTCACCCTCCTAAGAGAAATAGAAGGGGTGAATCGGTCAGTTTCCTAGGGCTGAGCAGGAAATTCCCATGTTGACTAGTGAAAAGTTACATTTCTAGGGGGTTGAGACTGCAGTCAAGTTGGGTGTTAAGTCTTGGTTTACTGACTTGGGGCCTGAACCTAGTTGAAGCCATTTGGGGCCTGTGGTTTTCTTTTTAAAATCACTCCCCTTTTTTTTTTTTTTAAATTAATGTTTACTCATTACTGAGAGATAGAGAGAGACAGAGCATGAGCAGGGGAGGGGCAGAGAGAGAGGGAGACACAGAATCCGAAACAGGCTCCAGGCTCTGAGCTGTCAGCACAGAGCCCGACACGGGGCTCGAACTCACAGACCATGAGATCATGACCTGAGCTGAAGTCGGACGCCCAACTGACTGAACCACCCAGGTGCCCCTAAAATCACTCCCTTTTGACCAGAATCTCAGCTTAACTGAGAAATGGGCTCAAAATTTAAGGCATTAGCTCTACTCTCGGCTACTCTATAGTACTTGCACCTTCTGCTGATCCCTTGGGTGTCATTCACAGGTCATGATGTTTTTGGTCGATCGCTATGATATTCACAGGTTATGACTTCAGGTTCACATGCTTTCAATTGGTCATCTTTGTTCCTTTTTTGACATTTCAGTCTCAGAGAGGTCATTTGCTTGGTGGTTAGTGGCTATGAACACACATTTAAAGCTTTTGAGAGAGTATGATTATGATTACTATAAATGGGATAATTCCCAATATTTGGTCTGCCCTTCGAAGCCATGGTCCCCAAGACTCAAGCCAATCAAAATTAAATAAGTGAAAGAAAGACCACACTGAAGGAATCGCTCTTTCAAGTCAAGTAGCTTACTCAGTGATCTTATGTAATTGAATTTCAACTTCCCCAGTAGTGTTAATCCAGGTATAGCAGGTGGTGTCGGCCACAGCAGACATCCCCTGGTTCAGATAAAACATAATCAAAGGGCTATTTTATTACCAAGAACAACTTTGGCCAGAGAGTCTAAGGGATCTTCATTGGGCAGCTGTTGCTTTAGCAGCAGATTTTGCAACAATTTCAAGAATTAATACGTTCCTGATCACAGCCTCATTTATATTTATCCTTAACCGGGGAGGTAGGAACCTGCCAAAAGGAGTGAGTCCTGAATCATGAAAGCCTCTTGGTAGGTCCTTGTAACTCATGATGTAAATTTAGGGAATGTCTTATTTTGCTTATGAAACATTAGGAGCACAGTTAGATTTTCTGCTATCCTGAGATAAAAACTAGATGCTAATCCCCTTAGCAGTGACCTGGGAGATACAGATGAGGGCATTACTTTCCAGGCCAATGTCAGAGCAAAGGAAAGGAAAAGAAGGAGAAAGAGTGTCGCGTTTAATTAAAGTATGGAGTCGATCAGTCATCTTGGGAGGAAGTAGTCTACCTAGAAGTCAGTTACTTCTCTTCTTCTGCCAACCTGATTTGGAGATCTCCGGTGTCTGCACAGGACCAGGTGACAGGTGGAGCCTCATTTAGCTGTGTAATGTGGACTCAAGGGTCAATGCCTTCTAGTTTTGCAATAGTGTTAGTCATCAGGAACACTTGGTAGGGTCTTTTCCAACAGGGCTCGAGGGCTGTCTTCCTCCGATGACATTTCTAAAATACCCAGTTACCAGGCTTTAGAATGTGACCAGCAATTTCCTTTGCATTGGGATCTGGGAAGTCTCCCTTAACCTGTTGATGATAGGCTTGAGCATAAGACTTTAGAAGCTTACAGCAGCTGGGCATACTAGCATGAGACAAGGGATTGGCAGAAGGTTATGCACTGATGGGATTCCAAGAAGTCTGCAAGATTTTCATTAAGGGTTGTATGATTTGTCCAATGAAGTAGGTGCTCCAATCACTGGAGATTATAGAAGGTATATCCCAAGTGGGAAACACATTTTTAACAGTTTTCTCCCTACATAGTGAGGGCATCATCAGCCTTGCAAGAGGGAAAAGTTTCAACTCATCCAGAAAACATACAAACAATGACAAAAACGCATCGGTAACCCATACTTGGCAGCAGTTAAAAAGAAATCCAGCTGTAGGTATTCAAAGTGTCTGGAAGAAGGAGGTCTGAGGTCTCTGGAGACAAAGAGAGTTTTTCCAGGATTATGGGCCCGACAAGTCAGACATTGCTGGTAGACTATTTTTTGCTATATTATACAAGTCTCTGCACCAACGTCCATTTATAATTTGAGTCATCTTAAAGGGCCTCTGATGGGTGAAGGAATGCAAACACCAAAAAAAGAAGTTTGTCAGAAAGCTAGGAAGAACCAAGCAGTTGTCTGGGTTTTCCCATAGCCCTGTCTGTTTGCTTAATTTTACAGCCATTGCTCCCCCACCTCAATTTCTCTGCTTGGGTTGCTGACTGTTGCCATGTTACCAGGACATCAGGATGTCCAAAGGTCTGAAAATGAGGGACCATCATTATAGAAGCAGAATGGAGGTGCCACAATCTTACAAATACAACGTAAAGAAAACTTAGTGTCACTTCTTATTGGACAAAGCTCCGCAAGCAATTGAACATGACAAGTAAGCCTAATGAGTTTAGCAAATCTTTTGGAATGTTTGAGGTCAAAAAGACTTACGCAGAACACAAGTCTAAAAAAAACAACCAAAAACAAAAACACTGTCCTTTTAACAGAGAGAAAACCAAATTCTAATGTTGCACCAGCTTACTTTTGATATTAAAACTCAGCTCATTCCAAAAGAAATTGTGCAAAGGATACAAATAAGCAATTCACCAGTAAGTAATGTAAAAAAAAACACACAAAAAACAAAAAACCAACCAAACAAAACCCTCAAAACCCCCCACCTTATTCATTCCAATCTTCCTCAGTTCTAACCACACATAAAATTGCTTCCCAAAGATTTTTTTTTCATGAAACTTCTACAACTTTCTTTTTTCACATTCAGATGTTGTCTTCAGCTTTCTCTCTAAATAACCAGCCTCACTTCAGAACAAAATTACTTTTATTCTCAACAAAAATGAATTTCTATTCCTCATATTTTCTTTTTTACCAAAAACACACATCTTACTTTCTTGCATAGACAGCTGTTTCCCTTATTAGAATTTTAACTCTTAGAAACTTTCATTTCTAGTGAAAGCTAATAAGTAAGCAGCTGTGACCTGTATGCCAGCGTTCTCAAGATTGGCAAATTGATGAATACATTTCATAATTTTTAGACATGTACTTTTTCATAGTATAGTCTTATTTTATTTTTAAGTTTATTTATTTATTTTGCAAGAGAGAGAGAAAGTGTGCACAGGGGGGAAGCAGAGAGAGAGAGAGAGAAAGAAGAGAGAGAGAGAGAGAGAGAGAGAGAGAGAGAGAGAGAGAGAATCCCAAGCAGGCTCCATGCTGTTAGCACAGAGCCTGATGTGGGGCTCAGTCTCACAAACCGTGAGATCATGACCTGAACTGAAGTCGAGAGTCAGACGCTCAACCTACTGAGCCACCCAGGTGCCCCATATAGTCTTTTAATAAAGCACAAAACATGTTTACTAACAGGCCCAAGTTTATCTTTAGTTTCCTTGTAATAAGGAAGCCAAAAGTAGATAAACTTAGGTTCAGTAATTAATGTTGCAGCATTTCATCTTATTTGGAAATGATCTAGATATTTAGTGAATTTAACTTAACTTATTGCTTAACCTAACTCAGCAAAACTTGAAGGTGTTAGATTACCAAAAAGATTTGGGAGATTATTTAAAGTTTACTTAAAAATTGTTTTATTTGATTTACCCCTACATACTTGTTACTAACAATTGTGCTTAGATTACCCATAGAAACTTTATAAGACATCAAAGTCCATCATTTTCCCAAGCTATTTAAAAAAACATTTTTTTGGGGGGTAACAGAAATCATATCAACTTATTTAACTTAAGTAAACCCAGGCAGAAGAAAAGTTTTAATTTTGATGCTGATAACTCTGAAGACATGTCTATTTTTTAACTTTATTTTTTTTTTAGTAATCTCTACATTAACATGGGGCTCGAACTCACAACCCCAAGATCAAGAGTCTGTAGGCTCCCCTGACTGAGCCAGCCAGGCTTAAGCCATGTCTATTTTATTTTATTTTATTTTTTACTTTTTTAATGTTTATTTATTATTGAGAGACAGAGAGACGTAAAGCATGAGCAGGGGAGGGGCAGAGAGAGGGAGACACAAAATCTGAAGCAGGCTCTAGGCTCTGAGCTGTCAGCACAGAGCCCAACATGGGGCTTGAACCCACGAACCGTGAGATCATGACCTGAGCTGAAGTTGGTTGCCCAACCAACTGAGCCACCCAGGCACCCTGAGCCATGTCTACTTTAACTAAACAAACAATCAAAATGTTTTCCCAGATCAGGTGAACTTGAAAAAAAAAAAAAATAGGGGTTAGTTTCTATTTTTCTGAGAGTTTTAGAATGTCCAATCCTTACAAGTGCTTACTTTCGAACATACTAAATAGGGCTCTTTTACAAAATAATTTTAGCAATACCGTCCCAAAGTAGAACAGTATCTCACATGTACAACATGCACATGAATACACTGATTTGAAGTCTTTGTAGTTACTAATATTTGTGAAGAAGATTTTTAAAATTTGTACTTGTCCCTAAAATTCTTCTTAAAGAGATATATATAGGAGAATTTGGGCACAAGAGACCTTTTAGCAGTTCGTGTTTTAAAAAGGCCTCTTCCCCTCCCCTCCCTTTCTTTTCCTCCAGTCTTCAGTGATTGTGAGCTGTGTTCACATTTCAGAAAACATGATAAGATGTATCATTTTAAGGGATGGAGAAAGAATGCAAGTTTTTCTAAGGACTTTGGTTTTCTAAAGCCTGTAACTTATAAGCTGAAAGTTCAAGACAAATGGGGCAAGTTCAGGGATTGGGAAAGGAAAAGGGGAACCCTAAATTGCCTTCAGACCTTTATTTCCAGTTTTGTAAAATTTTTAAAATGTGGAAAATTGCTTTCACCCCTCAAAGAACTGGTTCGTAACTTAAATGCCATCGTAAGTTGATCCGCCTCTTCCAGCTCCAATCTCCTCACCTTGCTTCTTTCCCTTTGAGAACATAGTTGTCATTTTAAATATTTCTGGCAGTGTTGAATAGCCCCCCCTTTGGCGTCAGAAGGGTCCCCAAAGGAGAGTGCAGAGAGTATTACCTTTCTGAAATCCAGAGGCAGTCCCAATGAGAGCCAAAAGAAAGAACCAGGCACCTGTCCGTCCCAGACAGGCAGGCAGAAAGCCAAGCCCAGTGACAACGAGGCAAGAAGACAGTAGCTATCTCTTGGAGACAAAAAATCAATAGCCAATGGGTCTGGATTTGGAAAGAAGGCACAGTGTGAAATTTTCTTTTCCTCCCTCGAATGGGCACTACGAACAGAAAGAAAAAAAAAGCTTAAATTCCTGACACAGTCCTCTTTGAGTGGGGGACAGTCCTTTTTCACACATCTAGATCTTTTCAGAAATGGTGGAAATCGGCAGCTGGGGTACTTTCGGTCTAGACTGATGACTCATCACACCTCAGATCTAATGCGGAAGTTATATAGTTGTACTTTACAAATGATGGTTAAATGGAACGGTTCAAGCCATGTTTATCGTTGTGCCTCACAATGTAACTGAAATAAGGACTCTCTCAAAATACTTCTTCAGTAAAACATGTATGGTTGGCTGCCCAGGATGAGCAAAACACGAGTATTTATCACCGGCTTGATCTGAATGATTCGCATGCGATCCAATGCCCATATTGTGCCATATCACTTCTCACCAGTGCTGTTTTCACCCTGGTGGAGTGAGTCGTGTGCAGAGCCGTTCATCAGTCTGCCTTACCTTTCATCTGTTCATGGATATTTATCTACCAACGATTTTTAAAAGAGTCATGGGGTAAGAAATGAAGTGTTTGTTCACCATTTCCTAAGGGATTGTGAACTTGAGTTTTTCAACAAGATAAAATTCCATTGTTAAAAAAAAAAAAAAAGTCTAAAGTAAATCCAAAAACCCTAAGGCAGGAACATGCTTGATGAATGCCAAGAGCAGTAAGAAAACCAGTGTAGCTGGAGCAGAGACAAAATTGTGCAGGGCCCTGTGATCCAGGATGTCTTCTCAGCACAATGGGAAGTCATGGGCTAGCTTCAGCTAGGAGGTAGGGGGATGAGATCATCTGATTTATAATTCAGGAAAATCACTCCAGCTGCTCACAACAAATGCATTGTCAGAGGGCAGCTGTGGAAACTGGAGATACAGTGTGAGGTTTTTTTGTTCGTTTTGTGTTGTTTTGTTTGCAGTCGACTGAGCAAAGTATCAATGGTAATGGTTCCCTTGTACTAGGCAAAGGATCCTGAATCACTTGGTGGTGGTCAGTCCATCCAGAACATCCAGAACACAGGGCTGATTTATTAGACTTGTCACCCTAAAGGAAGATAAAGCCACAGAGAGGCTCTGTGTGGTGACCGATTCATCTGCTGGGATGCCCGTTATTTGTCTGAGCCCCTCCAAGCTGCTATCACAAAGTACCACAAACAAAAAAATTTATTTCTCACTGTTCTGGAGGCTGGAAGCCCAAGATCAGGACACCAGCACAACCAGGTTCTGGTGAGGACACTCTTCCAGGTTGTAGACCGCCAACTTCTCATTCTAGCCTCATGTGGTAGAAAGAGCTAGCTAGCTCTCTGGCCTCTCCTTAGAAGGGCACTAATCCCATTCACGAAAGCTCCCACCATCATAACCAAGTTACCCCCCAAAAGCCCAACCTCCAATTTCATCACACTGGGATCAGACTTCCAACATATGAATTTGGGGGAGACATAAACAATCAATCTATTGCTCTTTCTGGGCCCTCCTGGGACAGAAAGGATGGAGATCCACATAATTGTCATGCATGTCATGGGCATCCCAAATGGAAGCATGTTGGAGAACCATGAAATATTCCTACCTCGAGACTAAGAGTAACGTGGCAATGTTTAGACACGACTGCAACATTTTTGACACTCCTTGTAACTCCTTGTTTTGAGAAGTGAGGGTCTATGTCCCCTTCCCTTGAATCTTGGCAGGCTTGTGATTGCTTCAATCAATAGTCTAATAGAAGTGATACTATGGACTTCTGGGGCTAGGTCATAAAATGTCATGCAGTTTCTACCTTTTCTCCTGGAAGTTTCTATTGGAATACTAGCTCACGGAGCTCTGGGCTGCCATGGAAGAGGTCTGACTATCCTGAGGCTGCCATGTTGTAAGGAACCCTAAGGCACATGGAGAGACCACATGTAAGCACTCTGGGCCACCATCCCAGCTAGCCCAGCCTTACTGTAATCTGAGCCCAGACACACGAGTGAAGAAGCCTCTACCAGATGATTCCAGCCCCAGTATGGAGTCACCTCCAGCCGTTTGAGTTTTCCCAGCTGAGGCCCGAAGCGTTATGGAACAGAGACACCATTCCTGCTGTGCCCTGTCCAAAATCCTGACCCATGGAATCCGTGAACGTAGTAAAATGATTGTTATTTTACACTAGCTTTAGGATTGTTTACCATGCCAATAGGTAACTGAGCAGGTGAAAAATGTTGGTAGGGTTTTTTATAATCCTATTGGCCTTGTCAGTGAACTATGTAGAATTAGAATAGGCTCTCTGTCAGTTACTGAAGTTAACCCACAGAAATCATTCTGCGGCAGAAGTGAAGAAGAGACACCCAGCAAGTGGGCTCACCATGGGCAAATGGCCATCTACTCCCCATCCCTTGAGAATAGTTAAGAGCCGGCCATTTGGAGTCAAGAAGATCTGGTTTGAAGTCCAAATCTACCACTTCCTTGCTCTGTGACCTTGGGCAAGTTCTGTAACCTCTCTGGGCCTCAGTTCCTTCATTTTAAGGTGAAGATAATAGTTCTAGCCTCATAAGGTCAACATGGATTAAGGGATAGTTTTTTGCAAAGCAACCAAGATAGCACCAACATGTGAGCAATAGCTCTTGTCAGAATGCCATGTAGGTGCCCTGGGCTCTTTATAGCTGGCTCTGCTTCATCCCCTCGGGCTCCAATGTTATCTTCCGTCACACTCAGACAGCCTCAAGTTCTGGACCAAGATACTCTGTGCACTCACTCCGCACTAGGTCACGACACCTAAAAACTGTTTGCCTTTGCAACATCCATGATGTGAAGTAGAAAGAGAGGAAGAAGGAAACCCTCCCTTCCTCCCCTCAACATCTTTCCCCAGGGTTTAATCTAATCATGTCCTCCATGTATTCCTGGGAGGTGGGCAGGGCAGGTTTTATCACACCCATTTCATAGAGGAGAGAACTAAGGAGGAATTGGCATCTCAAGGTCAGGCAGCACCACACAGGTTCTGAGGGCAGCCTACATACACAGCCACTAGTCCAGGAATCAGTGGGGGAGGCTTCACAGAATCGTCTAAGGAAGGAGCAGACATGTACAGCATATTTTCATGGTGGTTGTTCTTCATGTTATTTCATGGGGGTACCTAGCACCACCCTCCACAGTAAATAAACCCGTCTCCAGGGTCACCTGACAAGGCAAGAACAGGGCTGCCTTCTCCCTGTTGTTGCTGTTGTTCAACTCAGTCCCCAGGCCATATCATCGGCCCCTGTTACACCGTCTTCCATCTAGAAGAATCTCCAATATTCACCTCTAACCCGGACCTCTCTCCATTCTTGGTGCATTATATTCTCTTCCTGGTGGCCAGTGGGTGACTTGGAAAAAATTAAATCAGGTCATGACACTCCCATGCTCCAAGCCCTTCAGTGGTTGCCCACCACACCTGGAATCACAATCTAACGTGGTGCCACAGCCTGTGAGCGAGCCCCTGCCTACTTCTGTATTTTCTCTATGCAGGCCTTTGTGTTCCTCGACCATCCTGGATCTTTGCATTCCTTCTTCCACCCGCATCCCCCCAGTACTCACCTGGTTCCTCCCTCACTCCATCCAGAACCACCTGGACTAATGTAGCCCTCTTGGCCCTGTAGTCCATGTACCTTTCTTCCTAGCAGCTATCACTATCTGAAACGTATCTTGCTCATTATCATTTACTTGTGTACCATCCCCCAGCCCCACCTAGAAGGTCAGCTCCATGGCTATGACCCAGAGCCTAGAACAGTGCCTGGCACACACAGTGGGCACTCAGGACACGGTTATTGAGTCCTTCCTGAGTGCAGACACTGATGTCTTTACATGGATTAACTCCCTGGGTCCTCACTAAGAACAAAAGAGGTAGGTAATCTTACTACCCATCCTGCTTTGCAGGTGAGAAGTGAAGTGGTTTATTTGCTTGCACAGCTAGTGAGTTGGCAGAGCCAGAGTTTGAGGCCATGGAGTCTGGTCTTTGCTTTCAATCACCACATATACTCTCCCTAATAAACATTTGCTGAACGAGTGAATGGTTGAATCAACGTCAGCTCAACATCTTCGCCTCAATGCTCTACGGGCACCACAGACTCAACATTTACAAGACTGAACTCACATCCTTCCCCCAAAGACCTGCTTCCCCATTCTCCCAGAAAGCAGACTCTTGTCCTTGATTCTTCCTTTTCCTAACCTCCCCTGTGAGAAATCCATCAGTAAAGCCTGTTGACTGTACTTCTCACCATCTCCTCCCCAGGCCATTGCTCTCTGCTGAGAGCAGGCCACTCTCCTTTGCCATCTAGACAACTGTCATGCCCCCACACCACAGGCCCCACTCTTCCTCCCATCCAGCCAACAGGTTCTGAGATGCCCAGGCCCTTTCTCTGGCCTTTGGATAAAGCCCCAAACTCTTAGTTTGTTTTGCAAGACTCCTTGGGTCCCTACTTTTACTCCCATTACCATCTCATCCTGGCCTCCTGCTTATTCTCACAGTGTCTTCTCTTCTGCAAGCCACCTCTTGCTTTCCCATCTGCTTTGAACACTCTCCCCCATCACACACACCTTCCTCCAGGTAACTCTTGCTCACCCCTTGGGTCTCAGCTGCAAGTTCACGTCCCCAGGGCATCTCTCCCATCCACCACTACAGCCTCCACACTTGACCAGGTCCCTTGCTAACTTTTCCGTCACACCTTGCCCTTCCCCTTCACAAATGGTCACCACATTCATTGTTAATCACTTGTTCAATGTCTCACGGGAATTCCTGCTTGAAGGTGAAGACCGTGAGAGTAGAGATTGTCCTGCATGCAGATGCACAACAAGTATTGTATATTAATTATTCCTACTAATTTATTATTTATAAACTCACTTTCTCTACAAAAAAACACACTTTTTTAAAAGCAGATACCAGGGGCACCTGGGTGGCGCAGTCGGTTAAGCGTCCGACTTCAGCCAGGTCACGATCTCGCGGTCCGAGAGTTCGAGCCCCACGTCGGGCTCTGGGCTGATGGCTCAGAGCCTGGAGCCTGTTTCCGATTCTGTGTCTCCCTCTCTCTCTGCCCCTCCCCCGTTCATGCTCTGTCTCTCTTTGTCCCAAAAATAAATAAACGTTGAAAAAAAAAAAAAAAAAAAAGCAGATACCAAAAGAGCTAAATCTTCCCTGTCACGGGGGAGGGGCGGCACTTCCTCCTGCTGCCACCAGGGGGCAGGCAGAGCTTTCCTCAAAGAGAGGTTCCTACCCGCTGAAGATGAGGTGTCCTTGATCCCAAAGAAAATCAGAGGTATCTTCCACCTCCTGCTCACACTTTTGAGAGACCGGAAAGTCAAATTAAAGGCAAGGTGGGGTGAGCGCGAGAATGGACCTGGGTGAGGCCTATCACTGAAGCAAGAGGGCTTTAGTTACCCCTGAGGAAGCCTGGGACCCATTTGGAAGAGAGATTGTGACATTCCTTGGGCACTGGAGGGACTTTCCAAGGGCAGACTTCCGGGAGGTGACACTACGAAAAAAAAAAAAAAAGTTTATTTGTTCTTTTCTTAAATGCCACCAATGGCACATTTAAAAAGCAGTCAAGAACCAAAGAAACTAAACACATATGTGCTTTTGGGTAAGTTGTTTTGGTGTGTGGTGTTCAGAGCACTTTGGCACCATAATCATCATAGTCCTCAAAAATAACCAAACTTGCGGGGCGCCTGGGTGGCTCAGTCGGTTAAGCGTTCAACTTTGGCTCAGGTCATGATCTCACGGCTCATGAATTCAAGCCCCTGGAGCCAGGCTCTGTGCTGAAAACTCAGAGCCTGGAACCTGCTTCAGATTCTGTGTCTCCCTCTCTCTGCCCCTCCCCTGCTCGTGCTCTCTCTATCTCTGAAAAAATGAATAAATGTTAAAATTTTTTTTAACTAAAAAAAAAAAAAAATAACCAAACTCATGAATGTCTGAAAGCAGATACCACCACCCTGTTTGACAAAGAAAGTAACTGTGGCTCAGAGAGGTGAAGCAACTTGCCCAAGATCACACAGCAACATCCAGAGCTACTCCTCGTTAGTATCAAATCTGTTTTTTATTGCACAGTTTTAAATTAGCAATTAAATAATGCATTTATTAATAGCAGTATTATTGCTGTTATCAGAGCTCTCGTACTCTGCCAGCCACTTGTACAAAGCATTTTACAAACGTCATATCATTTTAATCCTCCCCATAATTCTATGAGATTGATACAAGACAGAACAAAGCAGCCCCTGGCTCACTTCTGAGAGCTGACCTGGCACTCACAGTTGACCTTTGATGTTCTCCTGCTGAACACAAACAATTTCACAGAACATCTGCATCAGACAAGGCCCTTCTGTGCCTGTGGCGGACCAAGACAAAAACAAGGCCCTCTGTGATCTTGGTCGAACAAAGAGTGAGCGCTGCACAAGCCACAAAAATAAGCAAGCATCCCCTATCCTAGCCAATCTGGAGGACGGTTCCTTCTTTACCAACCATGGCTGTAACCTCTACCTAGCATTCCCTTCTTATTGTTGGGGTTAAGATACCCAGTCAGAGAACCGCCCCACTTCCTGACAACATCCGATCCAGAGCAGAGCCAGCTTCCTTGAACCTGTCCCCAAATCACCCGACATAAGCCCAAATCCCGTAAGTCCTTTCTAACATCCTCTTAATGAGGTGTGTGCGCGCTCTCCCTTGCCGTAACGAGTAATAAACCCAACTCGTTCCAGCAGAAACAGGAATGTTTCTAGTGATCTTTGGATGGAGACATCAAAAGATATTCTCATTACCCTTGTTTTATCAATAGGGAAAGTGAAACTTGGAAAGGTTGAGAAATTTGCCCAAGACTACAAGGTAATGTGTGACAGAACCAGTTCTGTCTCTGTCTCTCTTCTGTTTAACAATCCCTGCTATGTGAACACTCTATGGCTCACTTTCTTCATCTGTAGTGAGACAGTTAGACTGCTCTCCCGAAGCCCCTTCGGCTCACGTCTTCCCAGAAAGCACCGTCAAGGGCGTCTGCTTGCAAGAGCTGGGAACTCTGGCCAGGGGGCCTCCCTTTGGCTGAGCACCCCCTGGATTTTGAAGAAGTCCCACAATGCCTTGTAGCTGGGAAGGTTTAATGATGAACCGAAGAGTGGTACGTCCTGAGAAATATCTCCATGAGCTTACACCCCACCTCCTCCCTGCCCCCCTCGAGATCTTCTTTCAGTTGTCCATATTTTCACATTATCTGATTGCCACTCTCTTGCCTAACTAGGGGAAACAAGTCAGGAGGGCGGTTCGAAAGCTCTTACCCTACCGACCATCCTGTTCTTACATGAACCTCTCTCCCCCAACACAGTGAGGTGGCATTCTAGCAGCCTCTGCATAAATTGTAGGGAACTGAAAAAGAGGGATTCCTCCCACTTCAAGTCCCAAGAATCTGCAAGCTGATAGAGGGGACTTAGCAAAATGTTGCACAAGAACCTAAAAGACACTTGATAGGAGATGGGAGTACTTTCTTGGTGGCCATCTCCCAGTCTGTGTATAATTGTGGGTGGCTGGGTTTCTCGGGAGTAGAGTCAAGACCAATGTGGCAAGCCCGGACAGGGGTGAGGGAGAGATTTATTGGTTCAAAGAGAAAAAGAGAGTATTCTAAATATGAGTGTCTGAGTCGCTCCTTCTCCAGCAAAGGACAGTACAATTTAGTCAATTATAATCCTAGCAAATGTTTCAGTTGCACTAATTATATGCCAGGCTCTCTGGTCTAAGGGATCAGCATGGATTAAGTCATTTATCCTCACAACAACCCCACGTAGGAAGAAGATCGGAACGGAGAGGTTAAATAACTTGTTCAAAGCCACATAAAAAGTGTGGCACAAGACGTGTGCCCTACCCTTACCTCTGGGAGCTGCCACGTTCAGCGCTGCTGGCTGACTTCCAACAGCCACTACCGGCACGTCTTTGCCCGAGGGCTTTCTTGGAAGCCACGCAAGGAAAGCCTGTGAACAGAACAAGCCAGAAGTCCTCAGCCAATGAATAACAGGGAGTTGGTGTGTAAACACTTTTCCCTCTCCTCTGGGGGGAGGTAACTGCAGCGACAGTGTTCTACCCACTTCCCTGAATCCCCATGTGATTAAACACCAGTCACAAACAGAGGTAGTGGGCTTGAGAACTCAATGTTTATTGCCTGCCTCTCCTTCCCTTTCTCACCTGCCTCCATCTTACATAATAGGCTACTTGCCTCTGCTTCTTAAGAGCCCCAAATTCAGACAGACGCAGGCATTTGGACCCTTGCAGCCTGGCTGGAGAGGCTGGGCTCTCACCTTCTGCAGTCTTCCTCCATCCAAAGGACAAAGGCTGAGGTCGACCAGGTCCACATTTTGCCATTTCTTTGCTATTATGGGTTGAATTGTGTCCCCCTCAAGAAGAATGTGTTGAAGTCCCAACCCCGAATACCTCAGAATGGGGTCTTATTTGGAGATAAGGTCTTTACAGAGATCAGAGTGAAGATAAGGTCAGCAGGATGGGCCCTCCCTATGACTGGTGTCCTATAAAAAGGGGAAATCAGAATATGGAAGGAATGCCATGAGGAGATTGGATTTATGCTACCCCAAGCCAATGAACTTCCACGAACTAGGAGAGAAGCCTGAAGCAGATCCTTTTCAGTGCCTTCAGGGGGATCATGGCCCTGCAGACACCCTGGTCTTAGGTTTCTGGCCTCCAGAACTGTGATAGAATAAATAGCTGTTGCTTAAACCACCGAGTTTGTAGTATTTTGTTACAGTGGTCCCAGGAAATGAATTTGCCAGCTACGAGACATTACCAAGCCCCCGTTTCCTCCCCCACAGGATCCTTACGGTGATTAAGTCACATGCTAAGCACAGAGCCCATACATGGAAAGTGCTCCCCAGACGGGTAATCGCTCTTGTTGCAAGAGCCCTCCCCTGCACGCACACACATCTACAGGAAAGGGGTTCCTTGGACAGGTGGACAATTGAGCCCCATACTCCTTTCTCTCTCCTTCCGAGCCCACAACAGCCTGCCCGCACAAAGGTAAAGAACAAAAGGTAAAGAACAAAAGTCTGAATGGAAAAGGGGCCTTAAAGTCACCCAGGGGTTTTGTGTGGCTTGGGGTAGTCGCGAAGAGGTAGATGGCCCTCTGATGGCTTCGCTTCCCTTACTGGTTCGGCCCAGTCTGAAGACAGGAAAAGAAGAGACGCCACAGGTCTGCAGGAGAATGTGAAGTACCACCACTTTGGCAGACTGTATCAACGGAGGTTCTTAGCTGCCCACAACAGAATCCACTCAGGTTAGCTTAATGGGAAAACGAATTTATTTAAACACAAGGCCAAAGAGTTTGAAGTCCTAGACCGGAAAATGTACAGCATCCCTGAGGGGAGAAAGGGGCTTCTTTGGCGAAAGCACTCCTGCTGTCCCGATGCTCGGAACTGGGTGCCAGAATTCTACCGCCGTCTACCCTCAAAGCCCGGTGATATTGGGGGATGAAGGTGAGGATGCAGTGAGGATGAGGTCGGGGAGGGGTCTTGGCTTCCAACCTCTCCCCTTATGCTCACTCTGCTAGCGAGGAGATGTGCTCACGCATTGATTCGTTCATTCCACCGATATGTATGGACCGTCTCCTTCGTGCTGGGAACCACGCTAAGTGCTAAGGATAAAGCGGTGGGAAAGAACAAAGGTGCTTAGTTCTTGCTCCTGTGGTTTTGGGGTCTACTGGGTAAGGCAGAGACAGGGCTAAACCAAGTAGGCCCATGCGGAGAAGGAAGGAGGCAGGGCTGTGCTAAGGAGGGTAGGGATGAGGAGGCTGAGTTATTTCAGGAGGCAGCCACGGCCCAGCCCTGCTGGGGCTTCCTCCAACTTCAGCATCTTAGGGGAGTTCAGGAGAAAAGAATGTGTTGGCTGTCATCACTGAAGTCCCTGACCCACATAGCTTAGGCCCTGACAGGTCCTGGACCGTCCCAGGAATGAGCACCCTGGATCCTCCCCACTATTGGGATGGCCGGCAAGAAGAAAGGGAGCTTACGAAGCCTCCGTGGTGGCCGCTCAGGAGCGCGACAGACCACTCAGCAGGGATCCTACCTCAATGTTTCCATCTGAAAAGGGGGTGCTGGGGGGGGGCTGGCTCGGATTATCTCGGGGCCACCACTAGCAGGGATGTTCTGTGGAGCTGGTCCCTGGAGAGTGTGCTCCGTGTGTGTTTTCCCAAGACACTACGGCCACTTTCTCCTCAGGAAGTGGTGAGGGGCACCGGGCTCCTGGACCCCACCTCTTCCCTGCCTCTTCCCCTCCCTGCCTTGCCCCCCACCTCACCCACCTGTTTTGGGCTCTTTCCCACCAATTCAGGTGTAGATGCACGCCTGCTCACCCCAGAAGCAGTCCTCTTTCCCTCTGCCAGCCACCTTATGAGAAAGTCTGGCAGTGCCCAGCGTCGGCGTTGAAGAACCACTGATCTTCAGGACCCTGCAGCAACCCCGGGTAAGGGAGCTCCGGGCAGAAGGCCAGCTGCAGCCTACCGGGGTGCGAGGGGGCTCTGGGTCACTTATGAGGTGTCAGCACACCTCAGTCTGCACAGTGCACAACTGAAACAGCCCACATGCCTCCAGACAGTGGTAGGGGGTGGGGAGCATGAGGTGTGCAACCTCCATTTGGTGGCCTGCTTTCTGGGGCATTACTCTTGATTTTGTTACGTGTCACAATGACATAGTGATAATGTAAAAAAAAAAAAGGTATATAATTAATGAAATATTTATGGGTTAACTAGCAGGATGCCTCAGATTAGCTTCAAAAAAAAAAAAAACTCCAGAAAAAAAATGACAGACATAAATAATATTCTCCATGTGTTGATAATTGCTGAAGCCAGATGATGGGTACATGGGGATTTATTACACTATTCGCTGTATTTTTATGTATGCTTGAAAGCTTATACTATTTTCAAAAAATGTTTTAAAGAATCCTGCTGTAATGAAGAAAGACACGGAAGCAAATGTAGCAGTGTGTTAACCATGGCTGCCCCAAGGGGCTGGGAATAATGGGATACTGAGGGGATGTGGCGTTGTGATTTATAATAAGAACTATATACTTGATCTTCCTCCCTCTCCTGGCACAAAGCTCCTAAAACCTTTGGCATTCCCCAAATGATGAGAGCTATAAAGGTGTCTTTCTAACCATAAAGGTGTCTATCTAACCTCAATGATGTTACTTTTGGAAAGCTCCTAAGTAACCAAAGGAGAGGGATTTGTTGCCAGGGGAACCAACAGTGTGATTTAAGGGTGGGAAATTTCAGCCCCATCCCCTGCCTTCCAGGAGGGGAGAGGGGCCGGAGATTGGTTTAATCAACCATGGCCAATGATTTTATCAATCATGCCACTTTGCTGAGAGTTCTTCAAAACCCCAAAGGGGTTTTGGGGTTCTGAGAGCTTCAGGGTTGGTGAACACATGAAGATTTGGGAGAGTGGCACCCTTGGAGAGAGCATGGATGCTCTGCACCCTTTCCCCATACCTTGTCCCCATGCATCTCCTCCATCCGGCTATTCCTGAGTTATATCCTTTTATAATAAACCAGTAAGCTAGTAAGTAAAATGTTTCTCTGAGCCTCTAGTAAATTAATAGAACCCGAGGAGGGGTCATGGGAACGTCTAATCTATAACCAGTTGGTAAGAAGCACAGGTAACAATCTGGACCTGCAATTGGCATCTGAAGTGAGGGGGGTAGGTAGGCAGTTTTATAGGACGGAGCCTTTACTGAGCAGTGGGAGCCGCCACTATTGCCAGTCAGAGTTAAGTTAAATGGCAGGACACCCAGTCAGTATGTGCTGAGAAACAGAGAATTATTTGGAGGTGCTGGAAACAACAAACACCTACCAGTGAAGGGGTTCCGAACAAGTCTTCTCAAAATGTGCCACTTTCATATGTGGTCTATTTCAAGCTAAAGGCAGCTGAGACCCTGTGGGCTCAAGAGAAATTTTTACACCTCCCTTAACTACCTAGAAGAATCTGAAGTGAAGATCTCTCCTAGGGTAAGAGTTATTGCCAGAGAAAAACTTTATCTGACTCACTCTTCTGTGGGGTGGGGCAAACATCTAATTGCCAAACATCTGCCCTTCTTCTTATTGCCCTATGACTTGCCCTCCTCCCCTTGAAAGCCCAATGCCCCTATCCCATACCTTAGCCCAGGAGGGCCTATAGACCTCATTTACCTGTCTCTGAACTGCTCACGGACGTGGGGTTCCTGTAAATACAAAATTAAATTAGTTTTTCTCCTATTAATTTGTCTCATGTCAATTTAATTCTTAGGACAGCCAGAAGAACCTTTGAAAGATTAAGGAAAAAATTTCCTCCCCAACACTGGAGAGGGAATCTTAAAACTTTATTTACACATCTTTGTGTCCACTAGTTATAAGAAGCATATACACCTTTTGTAATTAAAAAATGAAGAAATATTTAAAATAAATATGCCACAATTTTTGCAACATGTAAGTAACATTATATAAGAATACTGACATTAGAAAATGGTTGCAGGATATCGTGGAGTAATAAAGCGCTGCATCCAGTGAGATCCTGGCTTTGTGAAGCATAGGATATGTGCTATGCAGATGTGGATGCCAATCCTTTTTAGCAGCAGATCCCTTCTCTCAAATGAAATCTTACCAAGAGAAAGCTGTCTGGTAAGTACTTCGGTGTGGGGCCTGGAGCCCCATCCTCAGCCCTCTCACTGCCCCCCACTGTTCCCCCACCCCTTCATATCCCAGTACCCCCAAGGCTTAAGGGGCATCTTGGGCAAAATGCACTGCATGTTATTTAAGCTCACCGCTCATTGGCTATGTGATTTTAGGTAAGAAAACTAATCACTCTGAGCCACAGCAGCCTATTCAGTGAAATAAGCACAAACAATAGTCTCAACCTCATAGATTTGTTGAGAGGCTTAGAGATGATGTCTGTAAAGGAAGTAGCAATTAACAATATTCAGTAAGTGTTAGTTATTTGAGTAGCTGTTAGGTGCACTCATTAAATTCTAATTTAATGCTCAAACTCGATATTTGAGCTATAAATAACCTGGGACAAAATTGCCCAAGAAAAGCCCTTGAACCTCTCCCCAACCCATTGAAGCACGATAGACTCATTCCCAGTGACCCTCCACTGGAAACCAGCACAGCCAGATTTTTCCAATGGTAGGATAAACCCATGCTTCTTTTTTTCAGAGTCATATTAAGTAAATGACTTACTTTTAAGGATTGCAGTGTTTTTTTTTTTAAAAAAACCATATTTTATCAATCTAAAGCTTTAAAATATCTATCCAGGAATCAGAAAAATAATTATTATATATTTTAGATCTGATATTTTAGATCTAAGTTGTCAAAATGTAAAATATCTTGATGAATATTAAGTCTTTACTTAAGTCTCTGAATATTTCAATGTGTTGATTCAGCCACAGACTTCTAACCCCTTCAATAAACCGTCAAGTAAACAGGAAAAAAATCCTGTGCAACACAGGCTGAAACCATCAACTAGGTGTCCAGAGGGCAGAGGGAAATCTTTCATTTATGAGAAAACCTTTAAATTGATTTGGAAGTTGGTTTCTTGCACATAAGGAATCACAACTCTCTATTTAAAAGAAAGATTTTTTCCTTTTGAAGTAGGAAATCACATTCTGATGGACATCTGAACTTGAAGTCGGGAATGACTCCTATTCAGGTCTGAATGTAAAGGTCTTGATTTTCAGCTGAGCGGGCCCAGGACTGAGGTGAGGCAGGTCAGCAAGTACAGGAATGGATCCTGCATTTATTGAAATGTTAATATTCTGTTCATAATGGGCTTTTTGCATTAATTATGATTTTTAACCATTGTATTCAAATACAGCTTATCTGAATGATTAAGTACATTAAACCTTGGATTGCAAGTAAGTGGTTCTGTGAGTGTTCTGCAAGATGAGCAAACATTTCTGATAAATTTTAACTTGATAAATGAGTGATGTCTTGCAAAATGAGTAATATGTGACACTGAATGTCACATGATCATACCTGAGCCAATGGTTCTTCTCTCTCTCTCCTCTCTCTCTCTCTCTCTGCAGGATTGTAGGTGATTGTCTCCCATGCTTGGAGGCCATAGTGTTTGGCAGAAATCAGTGATTTTTTGGAGTGATGGAAGGTGCCCACAAGTGGCACTAATGTATTTTTTGTCACTTCAAAGCACCTATGGACAGTCCTTTGCTTTTCCATACAAGTGTAACCTTAAGAATACTTTGCTTCATTCTAAGTCATTGGATAAGTTCCTTGTTAAAGTTTCACAAAAAGACAAAGATTCCACTGAGCCAATAGATAGCAGTGATATGTGAAAGTTGTCCTATACGATAACCCTCCTCTCTCTTGTCCCCCTCACACCAGCCATGGAAGTTTTCAAAGGTAAGTGCAGGTTAAGTTGTTTATTTTTCTTTATATTTTGTACTTTCTTTATTATTTTGTATTATATTACAGCATTGTAATCATTTTTATATGAATATTTTGGGGTTGTGGAACGAATCGTCTGAGTTTCCATGATTTCTTATGGAGAAATTCACTTTGATATATGAGTGCTTTGGGTTACAAGCATGTTTCAGAATGAATTATGCTCACTAACCAAGGTTTGGCTGTATTTGGCTTCCCTTATATTCTGTGTGACAGGCAGGTGCCTCCCTGCCCAGCCCTCCTGATGAGGTGAAGTGTGTCCTCTCTCGGGGTGGGCTTCATGAGTTGGATATTCTCCTGAGAGGGACTTGATAGGGACCTAGGGGGAAGGTGGCACCAGGGCCCTGAGGAGGGAAGGGGGGGGGGCACAAGGAGAAATGAAAGGGAAGGTTGTGGTTCCAGAAAACAGCTTTGCCTGCTTGGTGGCTCTTCCTGGCATGGCCAGGCTCCATGATGAGCGAATCAATTCATTCATGTACATGAAGAGCTCTTAAAGTAGAATGGTTTATCTGTAATCTTTGGGTTATAGGATTTGGAAATCTTTATTTTTTAATGCTTTTCTTTATCTTCTAAGCCTTCTGTAATGAACACATTACTGCATGTATTATCAGAAAACAGCAAAGAAAGGATGTTTTAAGAAAAGAAAAGATGTTTGATTACTCACAAAAGGAACAGAATCATTCTTTAATCTTTTTTTGTTTTTGAAGTGTTTATTTATTTTTGAGAGAGCGCAAGCAAGGGAGGGGCAGAGAGAGAGAGGGAGACACAGAATCCGAAACAGGCTCCAGGCTCTGAGCTGACAACACAGAGCCTGATGCAGGGCTCGAACTCACGAACCACGAGATCATGACCTGAGCTGAAGTCAGACGCTTAACCGACTGAGCCACCCAGGCGCCCCAGGAAGAGAACCATTCTTAACAGAGTAAGGCATTTGTTTTATTCAAGAGAACTGGATAGACTGCGGGAGTTGCATACGTCCACACTCCATCATTGTTTGCCTGCATTATTGCAGTACCCTGCCCATTGGTCCCTCTGTCTCTACCCTTAGCCCCCTAGGGACCACTCTCCATGGTCAGAGGGATCCTTGAGTGCTATTGAATTGCTCCTACATCCAAACACTTAGCAACTCCCCATCCCTTTCTTAGAACCAAAGTTGGAGTTCTTATAAAGCCCTACAAAGCTCTGCACTACCTGCTCCCCAGGGCCTCCCTGGCCTCCTCACCTTCCACTACCCCACCCCACCCGCTCAGGTCCAGACACGCTGGCCTCCTCACCGCTGCTCAAACACTCTGGGCAAGTTCTTTTTGCTGAGCCCTCTTCCTGAACTGCTCTTCCATCAGCTGGTCAGCTGGCACACCCTTGGTTTCTCCAAGCGCTGCTCAAACATCTCCTTTTCAAGACGATTTCCTTGACCAGTCTGTAGAAAGGGCATAGCCTTCTTTATACCCGTCACTCCCCATCAGCAAAACACTTGTCGTGACCTGGCATCTTATTTCCCTCTTGCTCTATTGTCTGTTTCCCTCCTAGAGGGCAGGGTCTTTGCTGTGTTTTGTTATAGCTGTGTCCCCACACCAAGAACAGTGCCTTGTAGGTACTTGATAAATATTTGTCAAATGAGTTAATATTTGTCAAATGAATTCATCTCCCATCTCATGTTCACCCAGGTGCACAGTCATTGGATAGAATTACTATAATGAAATTCCCGTTAGTAAAATATCTGTTTGATGATGGGGCACCTCTGTATATATAATTAAGAAGCTGGTTCCACCATTCTGTATCTTGAGAGGATAATAAAATAATAGACATGGGGGCAAGTGGAAGGGCCTTGAGTTATTACTAATATTCTAACAGCCTGGGAGAAGCACAGCCTTGGTCTGGAGGGCAAACTCGCAGAAGCGTTATATTTCCTGCTCTCTGCACTTGCCTCAGGCACAGCAGAAGCTCCATTCAGCTGTTCCAGGCCCTTCTGATTAATTTTAGTAATGGAGAAATAAAATCATGATTTGACACCTGAATATTTTTTCCTTGGGGGAAGGAGATGGGTAGACCAAGTCTTTCAGACTGAGACATCTTAGTGGAGAGTGGACATCCTGGGCCATGGTGTGTTATTAAATCTTTATATTCATGGTTGGTAATCCTTTCAAAGAACCTGGGTGGCAGGTGACAGGTGAAAAAACTGAGCATAAGTGACTTTCCCAAAGTGACACCTATTATGTGGTAAGGTCAGGACAAGATACTAGTCCACCACAACCCCAATGATGAAACACCCGACTTCTGTGGGAAATTGTTAAAATGCAGGTGACAAGTAGATATTCAGAAATGTAGATAATAGGACACCCATTACTCTCCTGTCCCTGAGCCTCACCCCAGCCACCAAAGCACAGGGGTTAATGAGTCTTGGGGTTTTTTTCCTGACACCAAATATGTGTTGTCTCTACTAACATCAACCAATTTTCCAACACCATCTGGATGTCCTATAAGTCCATTCACTTCTGACATGAAATCCTCAGAGTTAGAACAGAGCCTACAGGTTAAGGGCTCAGTCCCAGAGGACTGCCCCCTCTTTAGGTGCCAGTCACAAGTCCCTGGGGCCACCCATACTTCTGGCCAACCAGTTATAAATACAGGGTTCCTTGACCACCACCACTCCCCCAGGCTGAGTAATCACTAGAATGATTTACAGAACTCAAGAAAGCACTTTATTTGCCATTACCAGTTGATTACAAAGGGTAAAACTCAGGAACTGTCAAATGGAAGAGATGTGTAGGGCAGGGTGGGGGGGTGGAAGGACCCAGAGGGTGGCTCTCACAGCACCTCCATGTGTCATCAGCCCAGAAGTTCTCTGAACCTTCATGGTTAGGAGTTTTTACGGAGGCTTCATTACATCGACATGGCTGATTCAATCATTGGCCATTGGTGATTGAACTCTCTCAGTACCCTCCTCCTCCCCAGAGGTTGGATAGTGGTAGGGGCTGAAAATTCTAGCCCTTTAATAACCTGAGCAGTTTTTCTGGCCACCAGCCCCTCCAGATGCTATCCAGCCTGTAGTCATTCATTAGCACCCAAAAGACAGTACATCACAAGGGTTTCCTGAGTTGTGGCTGGAAGCAAGACAAAGATGTAATAGTCATTTTGTTCATTACACTACAGTGAGGTTCAGGGAAGAGGCAGAAACCAGGAATAGGGAGTCTCAGAGATGGGGCTCAGGTTCTGGTAGAGTTCTCTGACGAGCATTAGGCAGGATAATGTTTTAAAAGCTGAAAACATACTGATTTACTTCTTAGAGTCATGAAAAATCCCTGCAATTAAAATTTCCTAATGTCCCTGGAGAAATGCAAAGGGATGTTTGGCTCCCGTTTCACAGAATGTCTCTCCTTTATGGGCCCCAGCCTGTAGAAGACAGGGGAGTGGGACTTACTTGGGGATGAGGTACTAGTTTCATCCCCCTGGGTACTGGCCACCAGGGTGCTCAAGAAGATGAGAACGACTACAGAGAGGCAGAGGGAGCTCATCTTCAAGGCCTTCAGAAGGGCTTCTGTGGAAACCTGGGGTCTGACAGAGCTTTTCACATCCCTGCAGAGGAGTGGAGACAGCCAATGGGGAGTGGAGTGGGGAAGGGGAGGAGCTGGGGTCAGTCCTGTTCATTTTGTAACCTCCCCACCTCCCCAGGCTTCTGCCTGCAGGGGCCAAAATTCTGGGTAACAGCCTCCTCCAACTTTATCATGCTTGTGAACTGCCTAGGGATCTTGTTGAAATTCACATTCCTGTTTTATATATAAAATTTATTTATTTATTTTGAGAGAGAGGGAGAGAGAGAGAGAGAGTGTGTGTGTGTGTGTGTGTGTGTGTGTGTTGGGGGGGAGGGGGAGAGGCCGAGAGAGAAGGATAGAGAGAGAATCCCAAGCAGGCTCTGAGACACCAGCGCAGAGCCTGATGCAGGGCTCGAACTCACAAACTGTGAGATTATGACCTGAGCTGAAATCAAGAGTTGGACGCTTAACTGAGCCACCCAGGCACCCCTGAAATGCACATTCTGTTCAGCAGGTCTAGGGTGAGACCGGAGAAGCTGTATTTCTTACAGGCTCACTGCTACCGGGTGTCCCCAGCTCCAGTTTTTCCCCTTTCAAATTGTCCCCAAGACCACACTTTGAGCGGCAGGCCTGGAGGAAACCTCATCAGACATAAAAGCTGCCTTTCCCACACATCTTGGGAAAGTGGCAGAGGAGACAAGATCACGAAGGGGTGAGTCTCAGAGAACCCCAAATTCTCTCCCATTAATCTCCCCCTTTGCCTCAACCTCCACCTTTACCTTGCTTCTTTGGAATGGTCACAATGTCCACCGTGTGACCAGTACAAGTCACTTGACCTCCTTTGGCTAAAATGAATGAGTGCCCTCAACCCCGTCTCCCTCAGAGGATTAAACAATTGAGTAGATTTCAACGCACTGGCACCACATCACACTGTGTGCACGAGGTAAGGAGGCTCCACATTATAGTGCCACCCTCACCCAGCTACAACAGAGACACCCTCTAGTCCAGTGGTCATTGGATCACCAGGACCCGCTAACAAGTTACAAGGACCCTTGGGAGAGGAAACACCTAAACTCCTATCTCATGCTTGAGACAAACTGAACTAGGAGTACAAGGTACCAGCAGGGTGGTGTTGGGGAGGAGTAATTTTCCTTTACCTTTTAAGGACTCTTCTGGTTGGTCTAAGAATTAAATTGACATGAGACAGATTCACAGGAGAAAATCAAGTTTAATTCTGTACATGTGGGAGCACCACACACATGACAGGTTCAAAGACACAAAGGTAAAATGTGGTCAATAGGCCCTCCTGGGCTAAGGTATGGGATAGGGGTGTGGGGCCTCCAAGGGGAGGATGACAAGTCACAGGGCAATAAGAAGGGCAGATGTTTGGTAATTAGATGTTTGCCCTGCCACACAGGAGAGTCGGTCAGATAAAATTGATCTCTGGTAATAACTCTTGCTCTGGGAAAGATCCCCAACTTAGATTCACCCAGGGAGTTAAGGGAGGTGCAAAAATTTCTCTTCAGCCTGCAGGATCTGGGCGCCTGGGTGGCTCAGTCAATTAAGTGTTCGACCTCAGCTCAGGTCATGATCTCACGGTTCGTGAGTGCAAGAACCACATTGGGCTCTGTGCTGACAGCTTAGAGCCTGGAGCCTGCTTCGGATTCTGGGTCTCCCTCTCTCTCTGCCTCTCCCCCACTCATGCTCTGTCTCTCAAAAACAAATAAAAACATTTTTAAAATAAAAAAAAAAATAGTCCATATGCCAAAGTGACCCATTTGGGGGGAATCTTGTCCTGAACCCCTTCAACAGCATGTGTCATAAGCAAGAGGGCCTGAGTTTGGCAAATTTCTTAGAGTTCCTGGGCCTTGGTGCCCTCATTTGCAAAATGGGGTTGTTTATAAAATCAACTCCCATTTCTAAGGGTTGTTGTGAGGGTATTTGAGACTAATGAATGTAGAATGTTCAGCTTTGTGCCCCTGGGTAGTAAATGCTCATTCAAGCTTCCTATCGTGATCATCATTATCACACCCAAATCCCAGTCAGAACGTTTGGATCTGAGCTTAGGCCTGAGTTGAAATAAATTTCTCAGCCCAAGGTGGAGCCACTCCTGCCCAAACTGTCATGTCAGGAAACTGATACTTTCTTTTTTTTTTTTTTTAACGTTTATTTATTTTTGAGACAGAGAGAGACAGAGCATGAAAGGGGGAGGGGCAGAGAGAGAGGGAGACACAGAATCGGAAGCAGGCTCCAGGCTCCGAGCCATCAGCCCAGAGCCCGACGCGGGGCTCGAACTCACAGACCGTGAAATCGTGACCTGAGTCGAAGCCGGGTGCTTAACCAACTGAGCCACCCAGACGCCCTTGGAAACTGACACTTTCATGTTCCTGCAAATGCTCTACTTGACCAGGAACACAGTCTAGCAGGTCAACAATCCCCAAAGGCCAAGCCAGCTCTGGGCTCTATACTTATCTCCTTGCTCCTTCCTCACTTTCTATCTTTCTTTTCCTTGCCCCTTATTTTTTAGCCTATAAAATCTTCCTGCCCTCTGCCCCACTTGGCAGTTCTCTGGATCCTTGGGAATGGAGATTGCCCACTTCACGAAGTGTTAAGTAAAGCTATTTGGTATCACCAGATTGTCTTTAATCATTTTTTTTTTCCAGTTTTCGGTATGAGGAAGAGATCCAAAGTTGCCTGCTAACAGCCTGTGGTACAGCAAGACACCCAGGCCAGGAGCCCACTGAACAGTCTGGGCTCACTGATCCTCTCATGGTTCCTGAGGATGGTGGGTGAGTCACTTTCAGATTTGAGCTCTGCTCCCTTGTGTGCAGCTCTCTGGTCCAAACAATATACATATACGTACAGGTAGATATTGTCCTCAGAAACGTTCTGGGATCCTGGAAAGGTTACAGGACAGTTATATTGAGAGGGCACAGTGGGTGGCAGCCATTGCAAAGCTTTGAGGTAAGTTTGCAGCATAATCTGCAAGGGAACTTGGGTTAATAAATTAAGATAAGGAATGCTGACTGTTTTGACCAATGCTGACTGTTTTGACTGTTTTGACTGTTTAGGCACAAGTTGGACTATTAAAACCCATTAGGACATCTGCCACTTTAAAGGAATCTTCTTGGAGCGCCCTGGTGGCTCAGTGGGTTAAGCATCCAAGTCTTGATTTCTGCTCAGGTCATGATCGCACAGTTTGTGGGTTCGAGCTCCATGTTGGGCTCCATGCTGGCAGTGCGGAGCCTGCTTGGGATTCTCTCTCTCTCTCTCTCTCTCTCTCACTCTCTCCCTTCCCCTCCCCTGCTCACTCTGTCTCTCAAAATAAATAAATAAACTTAAAAAATAAAAATAAATAAAAACATAAGTAAATAAGTAAGTAAATAAATAAATAAATAAAGGAATCTTCTTGTGCAAGGAATAACAGATCTAGGACAGATGGGGATCTCCAAAGCCAAAGCTGCAAAATTGGTAGGCATGGGTCAATCACCTTACAGCTTTCAGAGTGCTCACCACCTAAATCCAAGACCCCTGTGCTAAGCTAAGTTGGTCATATGCTTATGTGACTGACCACAATAAAAACCCGAGAAACCCAGGCTTCAGTGTGTGGGCAACACTTCAAACGTGTTGGGCTGGGGGAATGAAACACATCCTGTGTAACTGGACTGGGGAGGGAAGTCTGTGCCTGGTTTCCTCCATTCTTCACACCCTATGCTTTTTCCCTTTCTTGATTTTAATCTGCATGCATTGGCTGTAAGTAACCTTAAGTATAACAACTTCTGAGTCCTCTGAGTCCTTTTCATGAATTGAACCTGAGCATGGTCTTGGGGAATCCAAACGCAGGGAGCTTCCATTGTCTCCAAATAGAAACTATAGTCCAGGGAGGTTAAATAGATTGGCAGAGGTAGCACAGATAGTGAATGGAAAAGCTGACATTTAAATATGTCTTTCTTGGGGCACCTGGGTGGCTCAGTCGGTTGAGCATCCGACTTTGGCTCAGGTCATGATCTCACAGCTTGTGAGTTTGAGCCTGCGTCGGGCTCTGTGCTGACAGCTCAGAGCCTGCTTCGGATTCTGTGTCTCCCTCCCTCTCACTGCCCCTCCCCCGCTCACTCTCTGTCTCTCGAGAATAATAAAACATTAAAAAAAAAAAAAGAATGTAAATTTGTCTTTCTCCAGGGGCCATACTTTTAACAAGTACAAGAGGACAAATGATGATAATCTGACATAACTGATGTCTCTTGAGTAGAAAATTCAGCCATTGGAACAGAAAATATTCCAAGAATAATACAAGAAAATTTCCCTTAAAAAATCTGTAGATTATAAAAGCCCTCCATGTCCCAGTTAAAAAAAAAAGAAGATGCAGAATGATGTCAAAATAATCTTGTTAAGTTACTGGATCTCAAAGAGAAGCAAAGAAGTCCTTAGACATTCAGGTAGGAAAAAAGCAACATTTAAAGGACAAAAACATTCAGGCCACTTAGCAACATTCCATGGCAGAATTTGGTGGAGGTAGGTCCACCCTGGTCCCAGGTTCTGGGAAAAGAAAGTATGACCCAGGATTTTATTTTTTTTTTAACCCCATCAAATTGTCCTTCAAGTATTAAGGCAATATGCAAAAATTCAGGGAAAATACTGCCTGTAAACTCTAGTAGTCACTAATAGTTACTTCATGTGGTGGAAATTCACTGTTCAGTATGGTAGCCACTAGCTACATGTGGCTACTGAGCACACAACATATGACTAATATGAATCATGATATGCGATAAATGGGAAATACACACCTGATTTCAAAGGCTGGGTACAATATTACAAAAGAGGAAAATATTGCATTAATATTTTTATTACATGGTGATCATATGTTGAAACGGTAATATTTTGGATATATTGAGTAAAATTAACTATTATTGGAACTAGCTTTACTTTTCTTTTTCCTTTTTTAAAGGCAGATACTAGAAAACTATACGGTAATATATTGCATTATATTTCTGTTGCACAGGACTATAGTAGAATCTGGGGAGGGATTTGCTTCTTGTTTGTACTATTCAGTATAGCTTCATCTTTTAAAAATAAGTGTGATAATTTATATAGAACAATCAACTCATTATTCCTAAGTTAAATAAATAAAGCAATGAACAAAGAGCTATGTTTTCTCTCCTGGGATGTTGAGGCAACTAGCTGGGAGGATCTGGATGGGAACCAGTAATAACAGAATGGAGAACAGCTAAGCTGGGTTCCTAGGGACCGTGTTGTCCAGCCCACTTGTTTGACGGATAGGGAATAGGGAAACTGAGGCCCCCAGAAGTCACTTACCAGTCCAAGGTCACAGGAACTCAAGTGTGCAGTAGATGAGGCTGAGGACTGGCATTCCAGATGCTGAAGAAACACTAACTTAGGGCACTGGCTCAATAGCCTTCAAGAAGTCCTCCCAGGCAAGTGGCACTGCCTCTGGGTGAGACGTCCAATTCTTCTGGGCCCACACTCCTTGTCGAGGGTACTTCCTCTTCCAAGTAATGAAAACCCAGATACTTCCCTCAACTCTGAGGAAGAGGGCACACCTGCTTTTAGCTGCAGGTATAAATTTTAGTCTCCCAGCCCCACTCTGGAACACTCAGCTACTACTGACACCATGAAGTTCAGCCTGTCCCTTGCCCTCTGCTTCCCCTTCTGCCTGGTGGGCATCGCCAGCTCAGAAAAGACCTCAGGTGAGCTGAGGGGTTAAAAAAGAATATCTCTGAGGGGTGCCTGGGTGGCTCAGCCAGTTAAGTGACTTTTGATGTCAGCTCGGGTCATGATGTCACAGTCATGAGATTGAGCCCTGCATCAGGCTCTGGATGGAGACTGTTTAATAGTCTCTCCCTCTCTGTCCCTGGCCCTCCCCCACTTGCATGCGCTCTCTCTCTCTCCCTCTCAAAAAAAAAAAAAAAAGAGGACCCCTGAGACCCATAGCCTATGGGGGAGAGGGAGGCATAGGGTGGGGGGCTGGCTGCATAGGGCTACCTGGTCACTTCCACCTCTGGAGGAAACAAGAAGTGTTCATCTATGGTCTCCATGTAGTCTGGGGAAGATCTGGGGCCAGACCTCACAGATGTCTGTTTGATTTAATTCAGTCCTCACCAAATTTAATTTTTATTACAAAGCAATGCATGGGTTTGTCTTAAAAAGACAAATAATATGTAAATATATGAAGTTAAAAAGTGAGTCCCCTATTTTAGCCAGCCTGAGCAATCCTACCCTCCAGAATCCTACTCCCAGAATTCTTACAAGAGGAAATAGATTTTCATATTGCTTTTAAAAGGAAATCAGGGGCACCTGGGTGGCTCAGTTGGTTGAGTGATTTCGGCTCAGGTCACGATCTTGCGGTTTGTAAGTTCGAGCCCCACATTTGGCTCTGTGCTGACAGCTTAGAGCCTGGAGCCTGCTTCAGATTCTGTGTCCCCCTCTCTCTCTGCCCCTCCCCTATTCGTGCTCTGTCTCTATCTCTGTCTTTCTCTCTCAAAAGTAAACATTCAAAAAATTTTTTTAAATAAAAAGGAGATCAAGTTCTGAAACTTGGCTATACACTGGAGTCACCTAGGGGCTACGTGGGTCCCATACTCCCAGATTCTGATTTAATTAGTCTTGGGTAAAGCCTGGGCATTGGGATTTCTTTAAAGTTCCCCAAGAGGAATCTAATGTTCCACCAACATTGAGGATTGCTGCCCTAATGAAAGACCTTGAATTCCCTTCCTAGAATGGTTTCTTTCCAATTCTAGCGAAGAATGGGTTCGGCCTGGAGCATGTCCTATCAATTGAAGATTCACAATATGGTACCATGGAGCAGAGTTGACCCATGAGCTCATTGTCTTAGGGGTGCATCCTTGTTGGGGAGTGTACATATCCAAGTAATGTGTATTGCATCCCATGAACACTGGGATCCCGTGTGTCCACCGCCAAATAATGGGTGAGGATGTGTGTGGGGGGGTGGGGGGGAAGAGGTATACATACCCATGTTTGATAAATCACTTCATGTGATAACCAGAGTCAGATGTGAAAGGAGTGAAAATAACAGGTGATTTAGTAAAATATGCCCATGTCTTTATTTTTTCATTACTCATGGATAGTGAATATTATTTAAATACCTTTTCCCTAGTTATAAAAATGATACTGTTCATTGTCATTTAAATGATACTAAAAATAACTAGAATATAAAAATCACTTGAAATCCCACCACCCAGGAAAACTACTACAAATACAGTGGCAAACAACTTACTAATCATCATTGCACGGTTTTATCGGTATATTTTACATCAACGGAACCATTCTAGATCTTCTTTCATTTGATTTTTGTTTCACAAGATTATAGACTTCTCTCCATGTTGATATATATAGACCAGCACTATTCTCGTCCACAACTGCGCGTAACCCATCAGTCCCCGGTTGGTGAACACTGATATTTTATCCAAACTATGGTTGTTGGCAATTATAAACAAGGCCACAGCACATATCTTGAGTAAAGTTATGAGAAGATGTAGCATGCAGAGTCCGGGATTTGAAATTGGAACTGGCTTTAAACCCCAGGCCTCGACTGCTGGGTTTCATGATTTTTGGAAGATTACCAAACATCTCTGCATCTCCATTTCTTCATTTGTGGGGGAGGGACAGTAATATCTGCTCCGTGAGGTCATTTAAATCGTGCAACCCGTGGCAAGCACTTAGCGGGGGGCTTGCTGTAGAAGACATGCTTCTAAAAGAAAAATACGTATTACCTCTTTAAAAGGACACTTACGTGATAGTCCCTGTCTCTCCTCACCCCTGCAGCCCATCTCGAGCGAGAGGCTCCCCAGGAACTGCTCCAAACTCTGCCTGCCCTGTGCCGGCTCCCCCCCGTCAAGGGCCCCTGCCGAGGCCGTTTCTACCGCTATTTCTACAACTCTACAGCCCATGAATGTGAGCACTTCACCTACGGTGGCTGTCGGGGCAATGCCAACAACTTTGAGACCACAGAGATGTGTCTGAGGGTCTGCAAACCCCCCGGTGAGTCCTCTTACAGAAACGGCAGAAGCAAAGGTGGCCATCGGGTGGTGGTGCTCGTGGGAAGGGAGACGGTAGGATGAGGACGGTGGCGGTGATGCCATGGTGATGTTGCCACGGGAGGCGATGACGTCAGGAACGACCAGCACGTGTCATGAAGAGGTGCTGGTGGCAGTGGAGGGAGGGCCGTGGGGTGGAGACAGCAAGGCTGCGGTTGACGGCGGCATGGGTGGCTAAGACGAAGGCGGTATTGGTGAGTGTAGTAAGGCCTTGTCGTGTTAGCGGTGCTGCTGGCCCAGGGAAGGCAGCAATGTAACCTTCACGGGGGATGACGGTGTTGACAGAGACGACGAAGGCGAGGGTGGCAGTGATCAGGGTGAGAGGTGAGAGAGCTGCAGGGGTCCCCGGGAGGGTGGCTGTTGAAGGGGGTGGGTAAGGGGTCCAGCTGATGGCCCTGGCCCTAGGCCACCAAAAGACAGGCCAAGAAGGAAACTGACTGTTATCTCTATTACAGGGACAAGGTAAAAAGCCACCGAAGACCGGGCCTGCATCCTCCTAGCCTTGACCGAAGGCTGGCTGGGCCTCCCTTCCTGCGCTCAGGCCCTGCTTGGAACCCATCCCGGAGCCCTCTGGGCCTGGGTCAATAAAGCATTCCAAGCCAGTGTGGCCTGAGGCCTTCTTGCAAGGGCGCAGAACCTGTCCTCACAAATTGCCCACAGCCACCTCAGCAACCAAGGGTGATCAAACCTGCACCACCCCCACCCCTATTCCCTCAGGCCCTCATTGTCCTGTGCCCTCAGAAGGATGAGGACAAAGGACACAAGCTCCCTACCACCAGGGGGTCCTCCTCATGGGGGCCAGACTGAATGCAAAACTGGGGACCTGCGTGTCTGTCCCCAGGCCCCGGCACCTGCCTGTTCTTTGCTGCCTGGGGCTCGACTACCAGCTCAGCTTCTACTCCACCTGTTCAGCTGGAGCCACGTCCTAGAGCACGGAAAGAGCTAGAAATTCAGGGGATCTTGGTCAGTCAGGTGGGAATTTCCCCCCATGCGGAGGGATCTTGGAAAAATTAGGATTTTATATATTCTTTTAATTGTGGTAAAATATATACAACATAAAACTCACCATTTTACCCATTTCTAAGGGTACAATGTAGTGGCCTGAAGTATACTCACTGATGTGCAAGGGTCACGACCGTCCGCCTCCAGAACATTCTCATCTCCTCAACGGAAATTTCGTGCCCATGAGAACTGACGCCTCATCCCCCTTCCCCAGTCCCGTCACCTCCACCCCACCTTCCACGTCTGCGAATGGACCCCTCCTCCTGCGAGAGACATCCTACAGCATTTGTCCTTTTGTGACTGGCTTATAGCGTTAGCATCATATTGTCAAGGTTCATCCCTGCTGCGGCCTCTGTTAGGATTTCTTTCTAACACTAAATAATATTCTGTTGCTCCATAATTTTTGGAATGCCAGGTGGCCTCTGCCCTGACCATCGCTGCTGCCTCCCCCATACCCTGTCCTGCTGCCCCCCCTTCCTTGAGATAAACACGGCTGCCAGGGACCAAACAGCAATACTAGAATCCAGGACCTGGGATTCCCAGAGTAGACACTTGTCCTTGGTGGTTTCATTCATGTCCTTCGTGTGCCCTTCCCAAATACATATAAATAATATACAAATATTCCCAAATACATATAAATAATACATATTTGAGAGAAAGGACATGTTTTCCCCTCTATTTCCCCATTCTCTTTCACATTCTTTACCTGAGAGATTGAGCTCTAGAAGATTAATTGAGGATAGACTTTCACTGGTATATGAAATAGTGTCTTTGCTCTGAAGCTTATACATTTTTAAAAATATGACTATTAAAAACGATTTTAAAGTAAAAAAATATAAATCGGCATACACACAACTAAAGAATTTAATCAGTTGCTCAGATCAACTCATGACATGGGACAGGAAGAACTGAGAACCGGGGCTCCTGGGTGGCTCAGTTGGTGAAGTGTCTGACTCTTGATTTCAGCTCAGGTGCTGCCACAGCAAGAATTTCAAGGTTCAGAACCCAGATGTTTGGGTGACCCGGCTTGCTTCGCAGCAAAATTACCGCCTGAGATTCATCCTTTCATTCACTCATTCGTTCAGCAATCATTGGAATGCAAACCGCATGCCAGGCTCTGTTCCGGACACTGCAGCTACAAGACAAAAATCCTTGTCCTTATGGAGCTTAATTATTACTAAACAAGATAAGTAAGACACGTTGCATGCTGATGGCGGTGAGAGCCAGAGGGAAACCACAACAGCAAAGCGGGGAGCTAGTTGCTGGGCAGCGCTTTAGACAGGCACTGCCGGTTAGCTCTCACCATAGGTTAGCCCTCACCACAGCGCCGCACTGGGGTTGTGAAAAGGGAGTCGGCTCCTGGATTCACTTTGAAGGTAGAGGAGGGCACACACGGCTCATGAGGGCAGAATCAAGGACGGCTCCAAGGTTTTTGGCCTGGGCAACCGGGAAGATGAGGGGTGCTGTTAACAGAGATGAGCTGACCATGGATGCGCCTGTTGAGGGTAGAAGGGGAGAGGATGGGAAGCTTGGTTTGATATTAAATCCGAGATGCCCTTAGACGTCCAAGCGCAGATGGCAGGGAGGCGGTTGGGTAAATGGATCTGGAGTTCAGGGAGGAGCATGGTGTTATCAGTGCACGGATCACATGGGACATGGTAGCGGAGGTTGTTCTGAGTGCTGACCCAGCTGGGGGTGTAAAGACAGCCAGGCCATGACCCCCTGCTGACTTGGCTTGCAGCCCGCTTCGGCCACCCTCCCACCACACTCTCATCCCATTTATGCCCTGCTTATTTACTGCTTGGAAGAAAAACTCAAGTGACCAAAACCGAGGTGGTTTTGCCCGTGGTCTCAGTTAGCTCATCACCTTCTTCCTACACACACACACACACACACACACACACACACACACACACACCTGCACACACATCACTCGTACAGTCTGGGGGCTCTTGGAAAACCCTCAGAGGTGACCTAAACAGCCCCATCTATGTTGGCTGTACAGACATCACCAGTACTATTGTGCTAAAGACCCAGCACTCATACTTGTGGGGTTTCTAGGTGCCCCTCGCTCTTCCCCTCCCTACCCTTGAATCCCGGATCCCAGGCCAGAATAGCCTATACCCATTCATACATATGCTGATGGAACACTTTCATGTCCCGAGCTGGATCAGGTCCAGAAAGAAGACAGCCCCTGTGCCCCCAGGGAGCTTAGGAGTTTAATGGACGTTTAAAAAAAAGAACAGCCGGGATGATAAGGAACCTGTGAAAGTAAGTCCAAGGAGCTCTGGGAGCGGAGGGAAGGGGCACCTACAGCAGTCTGGTGGGTCAGGGAAGACTTCTTGGAGGCAGCAACATCTCTCTGGTTTTGTAAGAGTGAACCAGGCAGTAGAGGAGAGTGTGTGGTTGGAGGAACAGGGCATTCTAACGCTAGGATTGAGAGCTGGGGAAGGGACAGGCAGACTGCAAATACGGATACAACTAATGCCAAATGTGCCAGAGGCAGAGACAGAAGATGGGGGGGGGGGGGGGGGGGCGGGGAGTCTGCCTAAGGATCTGCTACAGGAACCCAGGGCTGTAGAACCAGAAGGGGAAGTCGGCAGGGGCAGACCTCCATCCGATGGGCCTGGCTCCAAAGCCTGTGGGAGGTCTAAGGACCACCCACAACACGTGCTCGTGAAGAGCCTGACAGAAATGCAAAGGCGGGGTGGGCTACACTCAGGCCAACTGAATTCACAGGGTCTGGACCCCAGGAAGCTGCATTATTTTCACAAGCATCTCAAGTGATTCTAATGCACAACATGGTTAGAAAACCAACACACAGAGCTCTTCTGCCTCTCCAGCCCTACCCCTGGTGATCGGGGACTGGTTCTCGGAGCCCCTGGAAGGTGGAGGATGATTCACGGTCATGGTCATGGATATGCTTATATAAACACTCCTGGCCAAACCCAGGGAGTTCTGGGAATCACCAATGAGGGCACCAGGGAAGCCAAAGAAGGAATTTTCAGCAGGTGAAGGAACTTTGTTTGTCAGGGTTTGGGGGAAAGTGTAGAAGTCTTAGGTAGGTGCCCAGCAAAAGGCCCCAGACCCCTCTTCCCGGGCCTCAAGAACAGAAGGCCAAAAACTAAGAAAGTCACTTTTTATTCCACAACTGGCCAATTCCAGCTACCACACAGTGATACAAGTTCTTCAACGTGCCCCATTATCTAGGTCGGTACTGTCCTAGAACTTTCTGCAATGACGGAAATGTTTGTCCGCACTCTCTAATACCGTAGCCACTAAACCACTGCTGGTTACTGAGCACTTGACACGTGGCCAGTACAGCAGAGAAAATGAATTTTTAATTTAAATTAAATTCAAATGTCACATCTGGCTTGTGGCTACTGAACCAGACAACACACTCCAGGACTCGGCCTCGTCCAGGGGTGGTTTGGTTCGAAAGCCAACTCTGTAGGGACCACGTGGCAGAAAGAGCCCTGGGAGTCACCACCGCCCCTCCCCAGAGGTTCACAGCAGCCCCGCCGTGAAGAGGGCAAACCTCAGAGCGGCGGCACGCCACGGGCACGCCGGATAAGGTTAGCCAGCCGCTTGGCCAGGCCGCCCGTGCTGGGCTCCTCGATGTGGAAGGTTCGGGTGAGGAGATTGTAGAAGGAGCCATAGCACACGGCCACCACCGTGCACGTGAGGCAGATGACGTTGTAGGGCATGCTGAAGTCCGGCGTGGGCAGGTTCACCAGCAGCGGCTCCGTGTAGAGGCGCACAAAGTAGCTAGAGCTATCGGAGACCGGGTACCTGGGGGTCGGGAAGGAAAGGTGAGGCAGGACGAGGCTGCTCCAACCCGCCCCACCCTGCCCCACCCCATCCCCACTCTTGGCTGCACTGGGTCCAAGCGCAGCGGCGAGGGTTTGCAAAGCTTTCTTAGCCTCAAAACCTTTTTGACAGAAGACATCTCGGATCAACACAGAAACAAGTAAGACAGCACAGAAACCTGTTCAAAGGAGAGCTGCCTTGTGCTGACGTGAGGAAAGGGGCCCAGCCTTCTCTGGGCTGCCTCTTCCTTAGCCTCCAGTCTCAGCCTCGAGGCTGTCTCCTCAGAGAAGTCCTCCTGGATAACCCACTGGAGTACTCCCCAGCACCACCCGTGACCCCATCACTCTAGACCAGAATCTCCCCTCCAGCCTCTTGACATGAGCAGGGCAGGGGCAAGGCTGCGTTGTGTCCTGCCGTATGCCCGGGGCTCTCTGAAGCACCTGGCATTTGATAAGCACTCGATGAAATATTCATTAAGAGAATCAATGAGTAAGCGCAGGCTAGAACTACAGCTCTCCTCATCTCTTTACTCTTCTGGAAGCACTTCAGGATCATTTCACAGAGTCAGAACAAATATTATAGACCACTAGGATTTTTATTGGGATTGAGTTAACTCTGCACATTGCTTTGGCCAGCAGAAACCTGATCGTCCGTGTGGATGCCCGCCCCGAAGCAGGCGGCTGAGGCCATACTTACAGGGACTTGAACAGGGGGCTCTCTTCCCAGTCCACGGGCTTGGCTGCCACCGTGCTGGGCACGAGGGCACTGATGACAGACGGGCTGTGGAGAGGCAGACAGGCCTTCCGTGGGTGGGTCTCCCCCACCAGGGGCAAAGCAGCACAGCGGGGGGTCAGGAGGCTACGGGGCAGTACGTGAGGGGAGCCCACCTGACGTAGAAGCCGTGGTTGGGGTCCGGGGTATACTCGGTCCATTTGAGCAGCGCCCGCTCAAACTGAATGGACACCTTGGTGGCCGAGTTGGCCGGCAGCTGAATCAGCATCTCCAGGAGGTGCGGCTGCAGCCGGTCCTGCGCGGGCTGGTAGTGGACGTAACCTGGGCAGAGGCAAGGTCACCCACACCTCTCTCCTGGGGTCAGACTACCTACACCCTCGCCCCTACCTATCAAGGTCTTAGGCTTTGGATCGCAGAAGCCAGGCAGGCTCAGGGAGGGGAGCAGGGTCCTAGAAAAGGGGAAAGATGTTTCCAGGGCAGCTGTCCCGAGACACGTTCAATCTAGTTAATCCTCCCATCGCTAAAACCGGGGCACCAGGCATCAGATGCCTGATGTGATGCAACAGGAAGTTCACAGAACCGGAAGTTTCCTGACCAAAATGTGGAACCCGAATCTAATCAAGTTTCTATATCTAACCACCAGCAACCAAGAAACGTAAGGGAGGGAGGAACATGTTAAACACAGGCACAAGGACAGATTTGGAATGTAGAACATTCCATATAACAAATGACCGAGTTTCTCCGAAAAACAGACTTGGGGGGAGAAAAGTGGGAACTGTTATAGATTGAGAGACTTAGGAGCAAACACCCCAATGCAAGACGTTAATAATGGGGAAACTGAGGGTGGGAGGAGACGGAGTACATGGGAACTCTGTGCTTTCTGCTCAGTTTTTCTCTCAACCTAAAATTGCTCTAAGAAAATAAAGCCTATGAATTAAAAAGAGAGAGAGAAACTTGAGAGCTTATCAAGCAAATGCAATGTGAGGACCCTGTTTCGATTCTCACCCAAAAAAACAATTATAAATTGCTATTTTTAAGACCACTGGGGGAAACGAGAGTGCCAATAATGGGTGATATTCTTTTAGAAGCCCTTTACCTGTTAGAGATATAGACTGAAGCGTGGTGGCTATGGTGTCTAGGATCTGTTTTAAGATACTCCAGCAGAAACGCAACAAGATCGAGAAACGGAGTAAGGGCAGAGATCACAAGCGAGGGGATCTGGAGGCCGCTGGCGCTTGTGACAGGCACAGGGCAGCGTGACACGCTGTGCGTCTGACACTTTCCAGAGCGAAAGGTTAAAAAACAAAACAGAAAAGTCCACAAAATACACGCGTGGGATGTCTGAAGGAGAGATTCTGAAGGTGCTACAAACAGTGGTGCGAAAGAGAAGCACAACAACCCCAGGCTGAAAAATGAGGCAACAGCAAGTGTTGAGACACGTTAAGTCTGGGTGTTCGGGATGTGCCAGAACCTCTGCCTGAGAAGTCCTCTGTTAGGTCTCCCTCCAGTCCAAACGACAAGCGCCCCAGTGCTATGCCTGCCACCTAGCGGAAAGCAGGCGGTAAATATTGACTCCTCTTCAACACAGAAAATACAAATACATTTTTGAAACTACAGCTCTTTACCCCTCCCAAGGAGACAAAAACCGTCTACGCCAGCTTTATCGTTTTTTGTTTCTACACTGTTTCTCCTGCTGCTAACCTGTTCTCCACTGCAAGCCCGTGAATCAGCACAAAAGGACGTGCCCAGGGCACCAAGGAAGGAGGAGCAAGTAAGTGAAACCGACGAGGAAATCACTGCCCTCGTAAAGCCCTATTAAGAATCAGTAGTACCGCGTGTTGAAACTATTTGTCTTGTAGAAATTACTTCCGCATCTGGCACCGTGAGGCTACCCTGTCCACGTTTCAAACCCTTCCGGACTTTGTGCCGGTGCAGTGTCTCCGAGACACTTGAGGAATGACCTGGAGACATGAGGGTTTGGGGGACCCGGGGGGACAGCAAGCTGGGGAGGGGGGCCCGGTCCAGGACTCGGCTCTCACTCGGTTTGTTGTCCTTGCCCTTGGAAGTGATGGTGAGGGTGTGCACATACAGCCGCAGGTGCCAGGGCACGGTGTCCAGCAGCAGCACGGGGAAGGCCCGGTGTGGGTGCGTGTTGTACAGCAGCGTGTTCAGCTTCCCGTTCTGCAGCCCGTAGCCGCTCACGTACCGCTGGGCATGCAGGAAGGGCACCGGAGGGGCCTCTGCACAGAGAAGTCCATGGTTAAGAGCCCCTAAAGGCAAGGGTCACTCCTCACGCCCACTCCCCTGGCCTCGTTCAGACTCTCCGAGCCAGGAGGCAGTGGGGAAGAGCTTTTCCAACAGAACTGGGAAACTTGCATTCTGGAATTATCCGCGTCTTCCCCGGCCCACAGCATGACAGAATTACTATAATTTCCTAAGCACTTGTATGTGCCGAGCTCCGTGCCCCCTCCAACCCAAACCAGTTGCCCTTGTGACAGTCCGCACTTTTCCTTGGTAACACTGAATGCAATCACAATTAATTAATTGTCTCAGGTCTGCCTCAGTCAACAGACATAATGTTTCTCAAATGCAGGGTATCTTAGGTCTTCAAAAAATATTTGCTTATTGAATGAACGAACTCTGTGTTTTACATTAATTACGTCATCTACTCTGCTGGGTAATTATGACCCCATTTTCCAGATGAGACAGTAAGTTTAGCAACCTGCCCAAGGTCACAGAGCTTAGAAGATGGAGTTAGATCAGAACAGCAACTCAAGGGGAGTCTAGGTGGCTCAGTCGGTTAAATCTCCGACTTTGGCTCAAGTCATGATCTCGCAGTTTTTGAGTTAGAGCCCCACATCAGGCTCTAAGCTGACAACTCAGTGCCTGGAGCTTGCTTCAGATTCTGTGTCTCTCTCTCTCTCTGCCCCTACCCCACTTGCACTTTGTCTCTCTCTGTCCCTCTCTCTCTCTCAAAAATAAATACACATTAAAAAAAAAATAAAACAAAAAACAAAAACAGCGACTTGGGACCTGGGTCTAAATACAAGCTTCATTCATATCCATGGTGAAAGGAAGGACTAGGAGTCTCCCCCAGAGATGAAACCTCTGTAGCCCACTGTGCCAGCGGCCCGTCCGCACCCACCGCTCTCTGGGGGGCTCTTCCACTTGAGCTGGAGGTTGAGGTTACGAGAGTTGTTGATCACTGCCGTGTCCAGCAAGTCGTAGACAGCGTAGGTCTTCCGGGCGCCGAGGATGACGTCCTGGTAGGTGGTGGTTGGGGGAGGGGTCACCTCCAACGTCTCATTGTCCTGGGGGCACAAGGGCAGGGCTGAGAAGAGAGCAGAGGCGCACGCCGGCCTTGGGTGAAGGGGGATGGTTGTGACTGGAGACATCGGTACCTGGTTATAGCCGGTGATGTCCACATAGACTCGGCTCTCTGAAGCCAGGGGGCAGGGCTCCGTCAGGGTTCGGGAGAACATCCGAAAGAGGGACCAATCTGAGGGGCAGAGGGCAGGGTTCAGCGGGGGCTGGGGACAGGCCTCGTTTGCACAGACAGGGCAGGACCAGTGATGGTGGGGGGCGATAATGAGTTGCCAGGGCAGCCTACCTTTCTTCCCCTGTCCTGTGACGAAGGCATCAAACACAACAGAAAGGGTCTGCCTCAGCTCCCAGGAGACGCTGGTACAGCGTGCATTCTACCACAAGGGCCAAACAGCGGCCGTGAGGACACATCACTCCCCACCCCCTACCACACACACAGCCTCGGGGACTCCCACCCGGACTCAATTCCTTGTCTAGTATGTATCTTCCCACCCATCGGTTTCCTACTGTTCACTACTGAGCACTTGACCCTGTGCCAGTGGCGTTATGTACCAGTCGAATGAACCATCACCAACACCCGTAGGAACCGATCCTACTATTGTTCTCATTGGACAGAGGAGGAAACCAGGCTCAGGGAAATGAAATGATCTGTCCAAGGTCATGCCCAGAGTGACTGGGCTGGCAGCTGCACACACAGCTATTGTTCTTAACCACCTGCCAGGCAACCGCTCAGTTTCCTTGGTGTGTGGCCAAATGCCCCAAATAATCAGCATCACGGCTAGCACTTACTACTGACTCAGCCCGCGACAAGACACTAGGCTACGTGCTTTACCTGCACGTTCCCTCAGGGGCCCTGGATGGCACCCCCACTGCCATTCCCCATGACTTACCCTGCAAACAGGACGGATATGCACTGCCTGGGAGTGGTAGCTAGTGTGGAACAAGCGGTCAGCCTTGAGCAGCACAGACAGGCCTGCCTGGAGGGAAGCAGGAAGAAGGGATAGGTCAGTGCCCTGCATGGTGAGACACCTGCTCCGAACACCGCCTGGGGGGGGGGGGGGGGGGGCAGGCAGAGAAGGGGCACACGCGCCAGCCCTGACTGCTCTCCAGGGCTCCCACGCACATTCAGGGCGCTCCGGCCTCACCTTGGAGCTGCAGGGTAAGAGCTTCTTCCATGGGGTGAGGTTCTCAGTGCAGACAACCTCTCGCGGTAGCACAGCGTAGCGCAGGAAATTGTGATCAGTGCCTGAGGGAGACTCAAGCTGTCTGGGGTGGGCTTTGGGGCCCAACTCTTCAGGACCCATACTCCAAAGTTGGGGTGACCCCCCTCCTGCTCGCCATGCAATTCTCCAGCACCACCGCCCTAACAGTCTCTGCTGGGGATGGGATCCCTCCTCTCCTCGGGAGAAGAAGGCAAGGCAGAGACAGCACGGCCTCGGGAAGCCTTCCTCCCAGGCCTGCACACCCAGGGGATTTATGACCCAGCCCAGATGAGGAAGGAGGAAGCTGAGGAGAAAGGAGGCAGAAGTTCAGGCAAGAGGTACCAGAAAGAAGCAAAGGGCCACGGGGCTATCTCACCATTGGCCAGTCCCAGGGGTTTGAAGGAGGCAGTGGGAGTGACCGTGTTGGTGGAGTCAATGAAGTTCAAAGAGGCGCAGAAGATACCCGAGAGCACGTTACTGAGCTCCTTCCAAGATTTATCCACGCTGGATGGAGACACAAACCCACTCACTGTCACGGGGCTGCCTCTGCTCCCTCCGTCCAAGCCTGCACTTGGCTGCCAAATCATTAGACTGACTAGCTCCCGGAGTTGCCAGGGCCCAGGTGCCCTGCTCAGCCACCTCCTGGGTCTCGCCCTACCCACCTCTTCTTCCTCACTCTGGACATCCCTGCATCCCCACAGGTCTCTGTTCAGGTGATTCCTCCTCCTGCCTGGGAATGCCCTACTCACCCCTCTCTGCCCACCATCAAAGAAGCCCCCTCCTCCAGGAAGGCTCTCCTGCCCTCCTCAACCACAGCCTCCTCCTGTGCTGTGATCGTTCTGACCATATGGGCCTCTCACAAGGTCCCTCCTGGGACATGGCTAGGTGGTGGCAGCATCTTGTTTTAAGCATCTTTTCTCCTCAACTAGGCTATGAGCAACCAGGGGACAAGGAGCAAGTCTGGGTCACCTACGTATGTTCCACAATACCATGTAAAGTGCCCCACATCTTCAGAGGCTGAGATCATCCCAATGAACCACCTGAGGTGTGCCCAGCTGGGCAAAACTACATATTTCCCTGTGAATGCCCTGGGCGTGAAAGTAAGTCCTGGTTCCACCCTCAGAGTGGGAAGCCCTACATCTATAAAGGCTCACTGAACAAGGGGAAACAACCATTCTAGGACCCTACAAAAACATCAAATTAAATCAGAAAGAGAAATATCACAACGGACTTGGTCTCTATATTCATAACAGAAAGCATAAAACCAAAATTCTCAACATCAGCTCCACATTACAGGCAATTATGAGCTGAGGGGAGACAGTGACAGCAAAGCAGATGGCAAGAAGGCAAAGGAGCCAGAGTTCAGGCAAGAGAGGAAGGGTTGGCAGATCTGGAAATCACCGCTTGCTCCTTAGCTGATACCACCTCAGTGTTGTCCTGAGGTTTTTCAATAATCCTCTGCTCAGAGTTTTCCAATCGCCCCAATCCTGAAGCCTCAAATAAAGACTGCAAACTTGGAAGCCTGAAAGCTCTACCGAAGCCACAATCCGGTTTCACTTGGTGTGCACAATATTGGCCCACACAGCATTTCTTAAATTTTGAAATTACCGATATTTAAATTTGCCAATGTGCACACTAAAATCCAGATTTCTGGCATCTCTGGCAAATGAGAGTATCTGACAACAGTCGGCAACAATGTTCCCACGTGGCAACAATCTACTGAGGCTGAGTGGCAGCTGTCCTCTCAAGCTCTCTAGCCATAGTCCCTACCCCTCTCCATTATTCCCCCCTTTTTAAATCATACTTGTGCTACTGATTTCTCACAGTGGAATTAAGAGGAAATTGTGATACAACAGCAGTACCTAAACCTGTCCCTCTCCCAAACGGAAGCTATTCCTCTAACATGGAGATCTGGGGTCTCGTAGGCCAATTCTAGCCCACAGATGTTTTGTTTGGCCCTCCTGGTGTGATGATGATGAGGGTAGCGAATGTCTTTTAAAAGGTTATCCAGTTTGCCACAGTCTTCTACTGCCTTACATCTAAGTAAGCTTCAATTCTTTGTTACCTGCCTCTGCAGATACATGCATGTGCTACCTTGTGGAAGTATTAAGGGAAGTAAAAAAACCACCAAAGTAAAGAATGCCACTTAGTGGTAATATCATTTCTTACTTCTGATGCCAGTTTCACCCCCCACAGAATTGCTGCCCACTGGAACTGCTGCCCCCCAAGATCAGTGGCAGGATGACAACACCCGTGGCTGCTACGTCCCCTCTATGGCCTGCAACAGTCCTCAAGGTGGGCACTCACTCAGTGACGGTGTCTTGGAACCAGACCCAGAGCTCTGCACCTGATGGGGCCTGCAGGAAAGGTGGCCCCCAGTATCGAGTCCTCCAAAAGCCTTGCGTGAATGACAAGTGCAGCTCTCGTAGAGAATATTTGGAGATCAACTGCCCCAGGGCCTTGGGAAATAGCCTATAATGAGATACTGGAAAGGGGGAGCAAGTGAGTGATGATCCTGGAGGACAGGTTCTCAGCCACCCCAAAGAAGCAACAGAACCCAGGCGCTGGGGCCAGAGACATCCGAATGCCATACCAAACTGTCATTTACTAGTGATGTGATCTTGACCAAGTGCCCTTACCTCTCTACATCTCCAACATCGCTCACAGAACTTAGCACTGCGCCTAGCACCCAGGATAAACAGTAACCGCCAATAGCATCATCGTCAGTTTTGTCGACGCAGCGTTCTAACTAAAGGGTTATAGAGTGGCAGCCTGGGCCTGCGGAAAGAGCACCTGAACTAGGAGTCAGGAGGAGTCACTGCCCCTCTCCGGGCCTCAGTTTCACCACCGGTATAACGGGGTTCTTCAGTAACTCTCCCATCTTTCCCCAAAGAGCTAGTTTGTCGGGGCCCGAGTCCAGGGCCCAGAAACCCTTCCCGGGAACCAAGCCCCGCCTCCCAAAGCTTGTCTCTACCCACCGTCCCAGCAAGTGCCACAGACACCTTTCTAGCCTCACCCTCTCTCTCACCTTCTTCCCGCTGCAGCTCCGAATCCCAGCGCGTGCGGAACTGGAACGTGGCGGCTACGTCCCCAGAAGGCAGCGGGGTGATAACGAGCTCCTCCCTCAGGCTGTCGCGTGGGGGCTCTGCATGGCCCCTGCCCACCGGACCCAGGAGCAGCAGCACGAGCAGGACAAGCGGCAAGGCCGCCGCCATGCCTGCGGCTGCTTCCGCCTGCAAGCGGCGCCCGCCCCCACGAAAGACCGGCCTCCAATAGGAAGAGCGTCTGAGAAAGGACTTCCGGTGCCGTCCCGGAAACCGGGGTGAGATTACCAGAGAGACGGGCTAGCTAGGTCCTTCGTGGCTGGTTCGTCTAGGGGCGCTCCGTAGGGCACGAAGGGCGGTGGACGTTTGGCCTGATGGGGGTGGGATGGGGGGCTGAATGGATGACTCCCTACTTTGCGGTATTCCTACCCATTAGAATTTGCTTAATAATACCGAGTGTCGCCACTGCCGCTGTGCCTATGTGATGATAGTTGAGGAAACAGGCTGAAAAGGTTACTTTTGCTAGGTCACGTGACAGGTCTCGTGCTTCTGGTGTCTCCATTTGCGCAGTCCTAAATCTGATGCGGAGCTTTTCCTGTAAAACCCCCGAATAACTGTCCCCTTTATTATGAAAAATGTCAAACATACAGCATAATTTAAAGAATGAACGCCTGTTAATGAACGTGTATTTCCCCATCACCTAGACTCCACCACTGACATTTTACTATACTTGCTTTATCACATATTGGTCTGTAAATCCCTCAATTCTTATGTTTTGATACATTTCAAGGTAAATTGCAGACATAAGTACACTTCTCCCCCCTAAATATTTCAGCATGCATGTCATTAAATAAAGGTTAATATTTGTTGATATTTTTCTTTTGGTGTAAAATTTACATACAATGAAATGCACAATCCAAGTGCACATTCACTGAGTCTGACAAGAGCATACACCCATCAAGATCTAGAACATTCCTAAAACCCTAGAGAGTTGGTTAGTCTGCTTGCCAGTCAATCTCTGCCTCCTTCCTTCCAGAGGCAACCAATGTTTTGATTTTTCTCCACGAAATAGCTTAATCTGTTCTACTGGCTCATATAAGTGAAACCATCATATAGTGCGTATACTTTCTTGTGTAAGACTTCATTCACAGGAAGAATGTTTCTGAGAACCATCCATGTTCTTGCATGTATCAGCAGCTTTTCTTTTTATTGCTATGTAGTATTAAATTGTATGAATACACCTTAGTTTATCCTGATGATGAACACCTGAGCTCTTTCAAGACTTTAGTTCTTATGAACTAGGTTGCTGTATAGGTTACTTTGTAGACATATGTTTATTTCCTTTGGGTAAATACTTAGGAGTGGTCAAAGAATAGGTAAATGTTTAACTGTCTAAGAAACTTTCAGAGCTTTTTCCAAAATGTATCATTTTATACTTGCACCAACAATATGTGAGAGTTCTGGATACTCCACATCCTGCTCCACGTTTTTAATTTTTTGGATTTTTTAGCTTTAGCTATATGGTATACATATATCTTATTGTGGTTTTATTTTGCATTTCCCTGATGTATAATGATGTTGAATATCTTTTCATATGCTTATTGGCCATACATCTGTTTTCTTTTGTGAAAAGTCTGTTAAAATATTTTTGCCCACCCCTCCCCCTTTTTCTATTGGTTTATTTGCCTTTTTATTATTGAGTTGTAAAGTTCCAACATTAAAATTCCTGCTTTGGTTTTTCCAGCTGCCCTGTGAGAAACACAGTCACAAAAGATTTTGCCCACAGTCTCTTGGGGAAACTCACAACCATACTTCTACAAAGAGCCAAATTTGGTGTCGGACAGGTCTACCAAGATATGCCCCAACCAACCAGAGAGGAAGTGTCAAAAGGTGTCATTATGCCTTCATTCTACTTATATATATAGTGTTCTTCTCCCACTAGACATGGAATGGAAGAAAGGCCCTGAGTTTAGATGTCAGACTGAGAAGGGTTCAAATCCCCACAGCAGCTTTTAACCCATATGAGCATAAGCAACCCGTGTCACTTTTCTTCCTCTGAAAAATAGATAAACCTACTCTCGGGGTTGTTGTAAGAATTAGAAAGTATGTATATGTAGGGTCTAGAATGTAGTAAGTGCTTAATATTTACTATCATTTACTCAATCTTTGATATAGGGTCTATGATCTCCATTTTACAGAAGAGAAAACTGGAGTACAGAAAGTAAGATAATTGCCTAACATCACATTGAGTCATGAAGCCAGGACTAGAGTCCACACCATCAACCTCAAGAAGGAAGGAAGGAAGGAAGGAAGGAAGGAAGGAAGGAAGGAAGGAAGGGAAAGAAAGAAAGAAAGAAAGAAAGAAAGAAAGAAAGAAAGAGGAAGAAAGAAAAGAAAGAAAGAAAAAGAAAGAAAGAAAGAGAAAGGGGAAGAAAGAAAGAAAAGAAAGAAAGAAAGAAAGAAAGAAAGAAAGAAAGAAAGAGCTGCCATCGTTATGATTATATTTCTGTGCTTTGTCTCCATTTGAATTGCCTGTCGCCATCATAAAGACCCAGCCACCTCCAGGAGACTTACCTTCTCCCTCTCTGGTGTGCTATAGTCCCCTGTGCACTTCTGCTACAGCCTGTGTCATATTTCCATTGTGTGTGGCCATGTCGGCTCCTGGAAGAGCTCTTGGTCACCTTAGTATTTGTTTCCTAAGCAAGGAGGCTAGCACATAGTAGGTGCTCAGTAATGTCTGAACAAACAAAAATCACAGCACAGTCCCATATTGTCCCCACACTGTCATGCTGTTCAGTGTCAAGTTCTGTGCATTCCTAGGGACTGCCACAGTGCACACCTTCCAGGGAATCTTCCCCAAAGCTGTGGCCCCTCCTATTTCCTCCACAGCATAGGATTCTACAGGATGAGCTTGTCTTCTTCCCCTCCTCCCCAGAGTCTGTGACCAGTCTAGGCAATAGACAGAAGAAGCCACACCGTGGCTTGGAGACTGAAAGCTGGGCCACTTGCCTAGGAGTTGGCTCCGAATCCCCTTTTCCTCTCCAGGGGCACTGTGTGGCCTCAAAAAACAGTCAGCTGGAGATGCTGGCTCTGAAGGCTAGCCAAGACCCTGTGGTTTAGCAGAAGAAGAGATCATTGTCCAAGAAGGAAGTAGTCCTGGGGTCTCAGCTGACCCTAGACTTTTCCAGGCAGGGCTGGAGCTCATAGCAGCTGAACTGAAGGCTCCCCAAAGGCTCACAAACAATTCTATCTCTCCAGAAGGCTGGAGTCCCTCTCCCCAGGCAAACTCCCTGCCCTAAGCCCCACAGATCTAAACATCCTGTGCCTGGAGTACTAAGAGATTTGTTGACCTATTGACAGCAACCAAGCAAGTCTAGCTTCCCATTATTTGCCTCGGAGGGGAATAGGGTGCCCTTGGGAGCTGAGAAGCCCTGCATAGCAGAGCCACGGAGCTCATAGGCTGCAGCCCAGAAGGCTCAGCCACAGTCGGGCGGCTGAACTTTGCTACTCCAAAGGAAGGGAGAGGGCAAAGACAGAGACCATGTCTTTTGTGTGCAGCAAAGTCCTAAACAACCCAGAACAACTGCAAAATTTAACATGAGACTGAGTCCCGGCCCAGTTTAGTGGATGATCTCAACTTGGACACAGAGGCTTTGAGACAAAAGGAGCACAAAACTCCCACAAGTTTCTCACCAGTGCTAGGAAAAGCACTCAAGAGCTGTCACTTACAATGGCCTCCTGCAGGGGTGGAAGCAGGCTGGGATGACTGGAAGACTGCAGGCCTGTCACTCACTCAGCCTGGGTGGCACCAGGAGCTTTGGGATTTAGGCTGAAGGTCACTGATCCCATGGGTGGTGTTTGATGTATGAAGTGGGGTGGAATGCTTTATTTATTTATTTATTTATTTATTTATTTATTTATTTATTTATTTATTTATTTATTTATTACTTTTTTTTGATGTGAGAAATGCCTTGATGCCCCTTATGGCTGGGTCCTAGAACTCTCCTTTCTTCTTCCACTCCCCATCCCTCCCTGGGCACACTCACATAGCACCTACACCTGGTAGCTCCGTCTATTTATTTTCCCAGCCTAATCCTCTCCAAACCCCACACTCGGGTCTGAGTGCCTACCCAATATGCCCTCTTGCACGTCTCAAGAGCACCTCAAACTCAACACGTCCAAAAACAAATGTATGACCTTCTTCCCAAGCCTGGTTCTCTCTGACACTCCCCATCTGGGGAAATAACACTCTACATGGTCCTGTTGCATGAGGGAGAAACAATGGTGGCACCCTTAACCCCTTCCTCTCTCACCTACCTGTCAGATCTTTTGGAACTTGTCTCCCAAACATCTCTTCATTCCTTCCACCTTTCTGTATCCCATCCACCTCCACCCTCGTCCATTGCCTGAGACGTAGCTGGCTGCCATCACCTCCTGATTCCCAGGCATCCACTCCTCCAGTCAGCATTCCACAAGGAGCCTCTCCCCCCCGCCCCCACCACCTTGCTCCCCCTAGGTGACTCCTTCTTACCCTTGAGGGCTCGGCTCAGCTCAGATGCCACTTCCTCAAGGAAGATGTTCCGTGAGTGCTCCCAGTAGGCTATTAAGTCCTTCCTAGCACTGGTCATAATTACAATTTTACATTTGGGCCCCCACTAGATTAGACCCCCATAAAAGCAGCACTGTGCCCCCCCCTTTTTTTATTCTTGTCACTCTACATTCCCAAGCCATGCTCAGTGTCTTATACGTGTTAAACATTGACATTTAATAAATATTTACTGAATGAATGTCATTTATTTGTTTATATCCTGCCTCAACCGTCAAGCTGATCATTATTACCATTATCTCCTGCATGGAGTATTGTGTTAGATGTCTGTCCTGAGCCTCTCTCCTCCTCCGGTATATTCTTTCCACTGTGGCCAGAATTACCTTTTTAACAAGCAAGTTCAACCACCTGTAATTCTTCATTACTCCCCATAAAGTCCAAATTCGTGACCTCTAACATGTAAACTGCCAGTTACCATTCCAAAGACTGTCTTCTTGTTCCTTAGTAACATACCCCTGATTTTAACAAGAGAGTAGTGTACCCCTACTAAAGGATTATCCTGCCCTCTCCAGTAGCCCTGGTGCTTCTGAGAGGTTTGAAAGGTAGTACAGAAATCAGATGCATTGGTAACTCAGTGACTCAAAAAGGTTACTGTCTTTCCAAAGACCAGAATTTTCTTTCTTGTAGGTAATGCTGGGTCCCTATGTCTATAAAATATCTGTAAGTGAAACATTTCTCACGTTAGCAAGCTCTGGTCGGTGAGTTGAAAGTGGACATCGCTGGACAGAACTCCCAAGAATGCTTCCTGAAGTGGAAACAGACCGCAGGCTGTGCTGTGCCCATCCCCGGTTTTCTCTCCGTCTTTCTGCCGGCTTCAGGGACGTGATGGCTGGCACCGCAGCAGCCATCAGACATAAGCTATCAATGAGAATCCCAGCCGTGTGGCTGGGACGGCTGAGAAAAAGAGCCAAAACGAACTCAGGCGCCCAAGAACTCTGGAGCAGTCATACAGCCCTGTGCTTTGGGCTTCTTTTCTATAAGGAAAGAAAACTAACTTAAGTCTCTGATCTTTTACTAGCAGCCAAACTGAAACTTGATACAGGCTTCAAAGTATTTCATGACTAACCTTTGTCAGTCTTACCTCTCCCTTCCTCTCATCCTCAAATTCCACAGTTCAGCCAAGCTGAATGTTTCAGTTCCTCGGAGCTGTTTCTCCCCATTTAAAGTCTTCTCAAGCTGCTCTTTCTGCCTGGATTACAGCCCCCATTTGGCAAACTCCCACTCAGCCTCTGGATCTCAGCTTAAAACTCAGCTCTTCAATGACCATACGAGCTATTTTCTGACACCAGAGTCGCTCGCTCATCACGCTGCTTATTACACTGTGAATTGTGGTATTTACCTGATTTTCTCCTCCAGAGACAGTAAACTGCATGCAGGCAGGGATACAGCCTGTCTTGTTCAAAACTGCATTCCAAATGTCTGGCATAGGTATTCAAGAAATACTTCCTGAAGATATAGAGTACATGAGAGATGGGGACATGGTGTTGGCTAGAGAACCGAAAAAATACAGCGGGTTTGATATCTCTGCAGTGTGATAAATGAAGGGGGATGGTTGGTATATTATTATCTGTTTATTACTTATTCCGTGCCCTGTTCCCAAACAGGGGGTGGGGGAGCAGGGGTACCACTGCACGGGGAGTGCTAGGAGTTCACGTCCACTTAGAGACACTGGTGTAGGAGACTCTATCAGAAGACTGCAGGATAGTCTGGGGGAGGCAGGGGCGCTAGGAAAAGCAGCGGCATCTCGTCCTACCTCATCTTCCATCTCCGCGCCTGCAAGCCCTGCCTCAGGAGTAAAGCCAAAAACTGGCGGGGGGGGGGGGGGGGGGGGGGCGGGCGGGTCGCAGCAGGAAAGGTTAGCAGTAAAGCAGGAGGGTTGATTCCCAGAGAGGCTCACCATCCCACCATCCTTGCCTCCCCCCAGTGCCTGCTGCAAGTAAAGAGTCTGGTCTTCTCCGCAGGGCTCTGGCTGGGCCTCTCGTCTCCTGTGTGGAAGAGCCAGCCCGCTCAGTCTATACATGGACGCCCACTGCTAGCTGCAAGCTCCAGGCTCTGCCCCCCCATCGGCCCCATCCTCTTCCTCATCAGACTGTGCCAAGGGCGTGTCCGCTCCGCCGTCACTGGGATTTGGGCTGTGCAGGTTGGTGGAGTCATCAGAAGACGAGGAGGAGGTGCGGGAAGCGGTCCTGTCTGGCGTGGCCGTTGGCAGGCCCAGCTCCTCTGGACGGTCGTCCATCCCTGCCCAAAAAGAAGAGTTGGTCAGCGCCACAAACAGGGCTTCAGGGGGCTCTGAGAGATGCTCTGGCCAGCAGGGGCTGAAGCCCAGAGAGGCGCAGAGGCCTCACCAGTCAACTGAGCCAGTCCGGCAGACAGCCAGGTGTCCTGACTCTCAGGTCCCTTCATTTCACTACGGCATGTGTGGGCCCTGCGGTCTGCTCCATGGACTCAAGCGTGCAAACTCCACCTACCCCACCTACTTGATATTGGGTAGCTTTGGGCAAGTCATTTTCCCCCTCAAGGACTCTGAATCTTCTCTGTAAAAATGGGGTTCCAGAAGGGTTTTGAGGATGAAATCGAAGAATGATTATAAAATGCCTGGCACGTAGCAGGCCATCAGTAAACAGCAGCAGTTTTAGAGAAAAGAAGAAGCCTGGGTGGTTTCATCCATTAAGTATCTGAATCTTGATCTCAGCTCAGGTCTCCATCTCAGAGTCATGAGTTCAAGCCCCGCGTTGGGCCCTGCATTAGGCATGAAGCCTACTTTAAAAAAAGAGAGTATCTATCTTATAAGCTAAACATACGGGCTTTGGAATGAGAAAGCCATGGTTTGAGCTCAGCTCTTCCGCTTTCTGGCTGTGTGACAACTTCTAATTTCTTCCTTTATAAAATTAGGATACTACCACCTGCCCTAATAGGATATTATAAGAATTGAGCTAATTTGGCACAGTATTAGCAACTAAAAAAAAAAAAAAGTGCTCAGTAAATGTTCATATGAAGATGACTAAATCAGCTTAAGTTGTGTAATATAAAAATTATATTTTATATTATTTTAATTACATGAACTAATTACATTAATTTCACAAATGTAAAATTAACAAAGACTGGGGGGGGGGGGGTTGGGGCATTCCCAGAAGTTTTATTTATTTTTTAGATTTATTTATTTATTTATTTATTTATTTTTAGATAGTGTGCGGCACCCAACACATTTAAATGTTTATTTATTTTGAGAGGGAGAGAGAGAGTGTGCAAGAGCATGTATGCGAGAGCCGGGGAAGGGGCAGAGAGGAGAGAGAATCCCAAGCAGCCTCCTCGCGGACAGTGAGGAGCCCAATGGAGTGCTTGATCCCACAAACTATGAGATCATGACCTGAGCCGAAATCAAGAGTCAGATGCCTAACTGACTGAGCCACCCAGGCATCCCCGCCTCAGAATTTTAGATTGAGGATCTGTCATCCAGTTCCCCTCAGAGTCAACGTCCCTAAAATCAGAACAGACAGCTGTTTTATTGGTAGAAACACCCACTGCCAGGCCCTACGTGTATATTTCCCCGGTCCCGCTTGCAGCCTCATTTCAGAGCCTGACGCCTGTTTCTGGCTAACTAGTGCCCAAGTCCCCAAAGCCAAGGGGCATACCAGATGTCTGGGGGGTTGGTGGAGGGTCTTCGCAAGGCAAGAACACATCTGCTCCATCTTGGTCCCCAAGGTCAATAAGTTCTACCTGCTCCAGGGCATCCACATTCACTTCCATGGATGAGATACTACCTATGGGGGCTGCAGATCAAGAAGGGGGCAGGTCAGGAGGATGCAGGCCAGAGCACATAGGATGGTCAGAGATATGTGTCAGGTCTAGAGACAGAAGTCTCGAGGGCCAACAAAATGGGAGGATGAGGCTCCCATACTTCAGGACGTACAAGACCTGCCTCCCCTACCCCACCCCAGTCCCTCTCCCCAGGACTCAGAGCTTACGTCTCTGCGACTCGAGATGCAGGTGGGACAGGGGGAAGACAAACTCTGTCTCTGGCTGTAAAATGTCCTCAAAGAATTTCTGCCGCTCCCGAAGGCGGAGCTGCTGGCGCTCCAGGGCTGCCCGGGGATTTGGGTCCATGTCAGCTCCTGGAAGGTGGAAAAGCAAGTACAGCTATGAAGTTGAGAGGGAAGGGGTGGGGGGGAGGCTGGGCCTGGGGAGCGTGGGGAGCTCCGCTGCAGCTGGCATCCCAGCCGTGGGGCCTCCAGGTGCAGCTGGACACCTCTGGTCTTGGCTACCTCCTTCCCTTCCTCGAAACAAAGTCTGTTACCACAAAGTCCATTACCACAAGTCTCCTAAAGCGACAGCGCTGACCCTGGCTCCACAAAGGGGATGCCGGTTCCAGGCACGGCAAGAGAAGCTCCTCTGTATTCAGGGAATGGGGCCGATGGCCAAGACTCAGTATCATGCCCTCGTGAGAGGACTGGTCCAGCCCAAAATGGGGGAGGCACTTTTAATGGACCCGGCCTCCCCTCAGAAGGCCAGGGAAGGGGGTGGGCTGGGGATCTCAGGGTGGAAGGTCATCTTCCTCTAGTGCTGCAACTCTGGTTCATGCTCTGCCTTCAAAACCCAGACAAAGGCTAAAGCACCTCCTCCCCACCATACTCCCCATCACCACCATCCCCTCCAAACCCTGCTCTGAAATCACAGATCTGACTTCCAGACTTGGCTCTGCCCCTAAGGAAATCATCTTTCCAGCCTCGGTCTCCCCATCTGAAAATGGCCTAATAGTCCTACCTGCCTCAAATGGGAGAGGCTGCGGGTGCAGGTGTGCCGTAAAATGTAAAGCCCGGATACTATACTATCCAGAGGCCGCCCATCTCTTCTCCGCTTTCCCCAGCTCGTTATTTGGGCGCCTCTCCTCTGACATCTCAGTCTTACATCCCTATTAGTCAAAGTAGCAATTGGAAGGGCGGGGCCTGGGTCCAATTCAGGGCCCCCGGACCCCCAGTGCTGAGAGCTTTCCAGAATACCAGAACTCTGGGCCAGCCCAGGCTCTACACGTTCACTCCCATTTGCTCGTCCCTCTGAGCCCATCACCGGAGGCAAGAGCTTGAGGACCAGCTCATCATCCTCTGCAGCCTGCCTCCTCATCTGGAATCAGTGTCCGAGACCCTGGCCAGCTCCACAGGCGCTGCTGCGGGCCGCGAGGGGCCCAAATCCAAGCGGGCCAGCCAGGGCCAAAGGCAGTGTGCGGGACCGGGTGGCCGCCGGCTGGCAGCAGGGGGGGGGGGGGAGGGGAGGCGCTGACGCCGATTCCAGGGAAAAGCTTTCCGAGCTGCCGCCCAGGTCACAGCGCTAAAAATACCCGGGGCCCCTGGGGCCGTCTGCTCCAGCGGCCGGGTGGAGGGGGTGGGGGGGGCAGGGGAAGGAGAGAACGAGGGTGGGGGCGCCCACGGGCAGGGGGCGCGGGGGCTCCCCCTTCCCCCTCCCCCAGCCCCATCCTTCTCCCGAGACCCAAGGAGCTGCCCCCAGGGGGCATCGGAGCCGGGGCCAGGGAGAGAAAAGGAGTTGTTTACGAGACGAAAGGTGCTGGGAGAAGGGAGTCCAGGTCTGGGGAGCCCGGGGTGCCCGTGAAAGGCAGAGCGCCCTCCTGGTCTCCGCTCCACCCGCCCTTGAGTCCGCAGGAGCTAGAGAATTCCCTAAAAAGGGCCGGGGCGCGCCCGCCGGTGGGCGGGCGGTGAGGGGTGGGGGTGGAGAGGAGGCCGAGGGCCCCGGGGCGTCCAGTTCGTGCCGCCGGCCCCCGGCCCCCGGCCAGCCCGTCGCCCCTGCCGCAGAGCCCCTACCTGCAGCGCCCCGCGCCCCCGCTGCCTCGGTGGCTGGGCTCCGGCGAGACGGCTGCGGGGGCGTGGGAGCGAGACGCGCCGGCCGGGGTGGGGCTGCGCTGCCGGGGCTCCCGCGGGACGGCCGGGCCCTGGGAGCCGGGAACGAGGAAGCGGCGGGCGGCGGAAGTGGGGGAGGGGTGGCGACGGGCACCCGCGCTCGCCTCCCTCCCGGCCGCCGCGGGGAGCCCCCTCGGGCGCGGCCGCTCGCACTTCCAGGCCGGGCGAAAAGTTCCCCGCGCGCATCCTTGCCCCGCGGCCGGCCACGCTCGTCTGCACTCCGCCCGCAGCCCACCCGCAACCCGCCGCCCGGGCGCTGGGCTCCGCACGCTCCGATCCACTTGCTGCGCCGCGCCCCGGCGGCGCAGCCCCGCCGCGGGGACACACGCGGGTTCCCGGCCCACGCGCACTTGCTGCTGGCGACTCGTGGGCAGCCCCGCCGGAACGCACCCGCACCCCGGGCGAGAAGGCGCACGCGGGGAGAGGGGCCCGGCGGAGCCGGGAGGGCACTGACCCGGTGCCGCGACTCAGGGCAGGTGCGCCGCGGCGGAGGGCCTCCTGAACCTGGGACTCACCCGGCAGCCCCCGGTTCTGGATCCGGGACCGGACCGAGCCGCCGCCCAGCCTTCCAGCGCACTGGGCGGGGTGGGCGCCGGGACGGGGCGGGTCAGGGCTGCAGGGGTGGGCCGCAGCGCCGCGCCCCGAGACGCCGGCGAGAAGCCAAGCCCTCCAGGGCGCGAACAGGGGCGCTGTGCATCCGGGCTGGCGGGGGTGGAGGGGCGACGCGCAAACTGAGGGAGGAGAGGAGAAGGGCTTGCACCCCTCGCCGCGCCTCCTGCTCAGACCAGCGCCAGAAGTGTCCAATCTGCTTAACTCCTGGACGGAGACTCTTGCCCATTCTCTTCCTCCTCCCTCCCTCCCCCCATCCCCTTGTGCTCGCGCTCGGAGCTCCAGAAGCCTCGGGGACGGGACGGGACGGGACCGGGTCGGGGGTGTCTGTCGGGGATGCTTCTGCCGTGGGGTCATTCGTTCATTCACTCAACAAACATCCGCGAGCAAGCCAGGAACTAGGAGTCATCCTTGGCACCTCTCTGTCCTGCGCTAAATACACCTCCATTTCCTGTCGATTCTCCTTCCTGAATAACTTTCCAATCCACCAACCCTCTCCATTTCCACCACCATCTCTCCTTGGCTCTCCCAGTAGCCTTCTCTCTGGGTACCCTGTACTCGCTCGGCCCGGCTACACTCCATCCCCGCCCCCCGCCCCAGCCGTCAGCCATCATTTCAAACCGCCAACTCTGGTGTTCCGCCCCCTGCTTAAACCCCTCCATTGTTAGAATAAAATCTAGGTGCTGATATCTGAGCCGAATCTTGAAGAAATGAGTTCAACGAGCGGAGAAGAGGGGCGGGGGTGGGGTGGGGAGGGGCATATGCAAAGAGAGGGATGGAGTCGAGATACATTCGGGTTTCCCTGTCGGGGACCAGCGCTCTGTACGAGTACCTGAAGCGCTGTTGCTTCTCTTGTTAGTGGGATCCCAAAACCCTGGGAGAAACACAGCCGGCGGCTTTCCCACTATTTTACAAGCAAGGAAACTAGTTTATGGGAGGCAAGTGGTTAAGGGCACAGGCGTGGTCGTCAGACCCTCCTGGGTTGCAAACCTAGCTCTCCATCTAGCTGGTTGTATAAACACTTAATTTCTCTGTTCTTTGATTTCCTTGCTTATTAGGTAGGAATAATTAATCCCTACTACTTATGAGGTAATTCGTATAAAATGCTTAGTACCGGACGTGGGCACTTTGGAGATGCTTAACAAACATTAGGTGTTTTGATGGTAATGGGTTCTGAGAAAGGGAGGAAACTGCTTTCTTCCACGAATTTCTGTAATTACAGGAAATACACCCTGATAGTTAACACTTCTTCAGAACTTATTATATATCTGTTGCTGTTATAAGTGTTTTGCCTATATTTATTAACTCTTTTAATCCTCTTAACAATCTTGTGAGGTAAGTACTATTATTATTATTTCCATTTTCCAGATGAAAACTGAGGTACAGAGAGGTCAAGGGACTTGTCCAAGGCCATACAGCAAATAATGGATTTTGAATCCAGATCGGCTGCTCCAGAGACTGTGTTATAACCACTGGCCCCAGCCTGTTCCCCTTCAGTCCTGTTGCAGTTTTCATCTTCCAAGAAAGGTCTCAGTCAGTTTGATTCTTATTCCTCATTCATGGGTGGAGTAGACACTCGGTCCCATTTCCTAGCACAGAGGAATGAGGCCAGCTTGGAGTGTGGTGGGTGAGAGCTCAACTCCCAAAGCCGCTTCCCCCCTTTCCAGGCTTATTCCTGGGAACAGGACTCCATGAATTGTTTTGAGCTGTCCCCAAGATGGTGACAGATCTGGAACCTCTGTCTCTTCTCTTTGCCAGATAGTTGCCTCATAAAGGGGTAGAGAGGGGAAAGCGTCCAAGCTAGAGAGAATTCAGGGGGCTAAGCCGGAAGGGTGCCAGCCCAGAGAAGGAGCCAGGCAGCGGACCCAGGAGCAGATGGCCAAAGGGGGTAAAAGGAGGCGTGCGAAAGTAGATGGCCAAGACTTCAGGCTCCACGCAGGATGCAGAGAGCTGGGGACAGCATCATGACCACACTAATCACATTTTTTTTAAATTGTTAGGTAGTCTATAAAATTACAGCTTTTGTCAAACCCATCAGAGAGCTGAGTTTGCAGAGCAACCAATTAACCTGAATTCCAAAGAAGGACGGGAGCCTCCGAGAAGAAATGGGACACAGGCGCTGGCACGCTTGTGAAGCAGGAGGAAGACGGGGCCTCCATTCAGACAGGTGAGAGTTCATTTCCTTCCTAGATGCAGGTTGCTCGCCGGTATCATATTCTTTCTGCCTCCAGAAAGATCTACATAAACAAGTAAAGATCTCTGGAAATAGACAGAATGAAGGTAAATATAAGAGACGTTTTTCTGTGTTTAATCACCTTAAAAGACAATTGACTAAAGCAAACGAGTGGCAATACACTCCCCTTTTGCTTTCGAAGTCATGGGGATGTCAAGTCCGGAGTAGGGAATATAGCCAATAACTGTGTGGTGAGAGGTGATAAGTACACTTACCATGGTGAGCATTTTGTAATGTATATAATTGCCGAATGACTATGTTATACACCTGAAATTGATATAAAATTATGTCACTACATTAAAAAAATCTATTTTAGAGAGAGAGAGCACAAGTGGGGGAGAGGGTCAGGGAGAGAGAGAGAGAGAAAGGGAGAGAGAAAGAGAGAGAGAGAGGAAATCTTAAGCGGGCTCCATGCTGACTGTGGGGCTCGATCCCACAACCCTGGGATCATGACCTGAGCCGAAATCAAGAGTCTGACACTCAACCGACCGAGCTACCCAGGTGCCCCTATATGTCACAACACTTCAATTTTTTTTTTTCAACGTTTATTTATTTTTGGGACAGAGAGAGACAGAGCATGAACGGGCGAGGGGCAGAGAGAGAGGGAGACACAGAATCAGAAACAGGCTCCAGGCTCTGAGCCATCAGCCCAGAGCCCGACGCGGGGCTCGAACTCACGGACCGCGAGATCGTGACCTGGCTGAAGTCGGACGCTTAACCGACTGCGCCACCCAGGCGCCCCAACACTTCAATTTTTAAAACAGCAGCAGTACGTTGTGGGTATATAGCATATATAAAAGTTAAATTATGACAATAACAATAGTTAAAATGATGGGATGAGTAATTGGAAGTATACTATTTAAGGACCCTCTGCTGTATAAGTGGTATGACATTATTTGAAGATTGCCTTTGGTTAATTGAAGACATACACCATAAATGCAAGGGGAACCACTAAAAAAAATTTTTTTTTTTTTAATTTTTTTTTCAACGTTTATTTATTTTTGGGACAGAGAGAGACAGAGCATGAACGGGGGAAGGGCAGAGAGAGAGGGAGACACAGAATCGGAAACAGGCTCCAGGCTCCGAGCCATCAGCCCAGAGCCCGACACGGGGCTCGAACTCACGGACCGCAAGATCGTGACCTGGCTGAAGTCAGACGCTTAACCGACTGCGCCACCCAGGCGCCCCTAAAAAAAAATTTTTTTAAGAGGTATAAATAACAAGCCAATATGAAGATAAAGTGAAATAATAAAAATATTGGGAGCCAGGGCATCTGGGTGGCGCACTCGGTTAAGCGTCCAACTTGGGCTCAGGTCATGATCTGGTGTTTCTTGAGTTCGGGCCCACATCGAGCTCTGTGCTGACAGCTCAGAACCTGGAGTCTGCTTTGCATTCTGTGTCTCCCTCTCTCTGTGCTCCTCCCCTGCTCTCTCTCTCTCTCTCTCTCTCAAAAATAAATAAAATATTAAAAAAAATGTTTTTAAATATTGGGAGGCATTCTCCCTGGCCCTTTTGGTGTTCAACATGTCTTGTTGACTATGTCAAGATTGCAAGGATTTGACTTCTCTTCTGCACCCTTGCTTAGGACTGATAATTGTTAATAGAGCTTGAGAGACCAGATCATGTCTCTCTCAGACCAAGGCAGGTTTGCTTACTGCTTGCTATAGAAGTTCTGGGCCTGGTTCCCCAGCCACAGGGTAAAGCCACTATGTGTGTGCTATGCATCTGGGACCACCATATCAGTTATTGGACCTGGGGCCAAGTGGACCACAGACAGACAGCTATGCTCCTGTTCATGTTGTTTGGTGTGCTGTGAGTAGTGTTTCAATCAAATGGAATAAGTCTTATTGTCTATTTTTGGTACCCAGTAGGTTGATGTTTTTCCCTGAAGAAATGTAATTAATCCAAAGTAAGGAAAAAAAAAAAAAAAAAAAAGAAAAAAAAAAGAGAAAAAAAATGGATGGAAATATAAAACAAATATGTAAGATTTTAATCCAATTGCCAATGAAAGAACCAATTAAAGGACAGACTAGTACATTTGGAAATAAAGCAAAAGGCAATAATGTGCTGTCTACAGAAACCGAATTTAGCTATAAAGAAACATGTACGTTAAAAGTAAATGGGTGGAAGGACGCCGGGGTGGCTCACTCGGTTAAGCACCCGACTTTGGCTCAGATCATGATCTCGTGGTTCATGAGTTTGGGCCCCACGTCGGGCTCTGTGCTGACAGCTCAGAGCCTGAAGCCTGCTTCGGATTCTGTGTCTCCCTCTCTTTCTGTCCCTCCCACTCACGCTCTATCCCTCTCTCTCAAAAATTAATTAATTAATTAATTAAAAATTAACAAAAAAAGGTAAATGGATGGAATGAGATGTACCACACAAACAGTAATCAAATCAAACTGGAGTGGCAGTATTCATAGCAGACAAATATAAACCTTCAAAAAGACTATTAGCAGTGATTGAAGAGGGATAGTGATAACAATAAAAAGTTCAATTCACCAAAAAGACTTCACTATTATAATGCGAATACATCTAATAACAGAGTTTCAAAAACAGATGAAGTAAAAACCGATAGACCTAAAATAGAAAGAGAAAAATCTATATTTCAGTTCAAGAATTCAATACTGCTCTCTCAGTAATCAATAAAACAAGTAGGAGAAAAAAGGAAGGAGGTAGAAAACCTGAACGCTATCAACTGACTTGTTCCGACTGCCACGTTGCTAACACTTTAACCGGACAACAGCAGGATAAGGATTCTTGCAACTGCACATAAAGCATTCACCAAGCTGCATCACAGCCTGGGCCACCAAACGAACCTCAACAAATTTAAAAGAATTTAAATCAGACAAAATGTTTTATGACTATACAAGAATTAAAATGTAACCAATAAAGGCATCTGGGAGACATCCCCAATCCTTGGGAATAAAACAGGACACTTCAAAAAAAACCGAGAGTCAAAGGTGAACTCCAAAAGGAAATGCAAAAAATATCTTGAATTGAATAAAAACTGAAACGCAGCTGCCTGCCACCAAAATAGCCCCCGGTGCTCCCTGCCTTTCCTTTATTCTTACCTTTGTGTAGTCCTCTGCTACACTGTATCGAGGCGACTCTTGATACAGTCACAAACGGTGGTGGATCCCATCCAAAACTAGGATTGGAAAAACAAGACCACAGCTCCTGTCTCGGGTGTGTGTCCTCTCTGTTGCTTGGCTCGCTCGCTCTGGGGGAAGCACCCTACTGTGTCATCAACAGCCGTGCAGACAGGCCTACGTGGCATGGCACTGAAGATTCCAGCCGACGGCCAGGAAGAACAGAGACCGGCCGGCAACTGCATGCGGGCGCAGGGAAACGGAACCGCCGGGCCCGGTGGAGCCTCGAGAGAGTGGACTGCGGTCCTGGCCGGGGGCTTGACAGCCACCTCGAGAGATGCTGAGACATCACCACCTCAGCTAGAGCACTCCTGGATTCCTGATGCCCCAAACCCCTGAGATAATAAATCCCTCTTGTATTAAACTGCTACACTCAAGACTGGTTTGCCATGCAGCAGGAGACAGGGCCTAGACTTTGGTACTGTGGGAGAGTGCTGCTGTGTCAGCTCCGAAATGTGGCAGTGGCGTTAGCACTCACCACAAATTGATGAGACTGTAGGGAAAGCGCCTTGGAAACGCTGTTAATAGAAGCCTCGGGCCTTTGAGAAAAAGGCAGGGCCGACAGCAAAGTGGGTAAATGCTATTGGGAACTGGGGAACCGGGGGAAAGGAAGCAGGTTATGTCCTAGCACAGAGGTTAGCAGCCCCGTCGCCTGCAGTACAGTGGGCAGCAGAAAGTACGCCTGATGAGCTGGGTGGTCTAGCTGAGGACATTTCCCAGGAAGGCGTCAAAGGCGCCACCTGGTCTCTTCTCGCTGCTGACAGTAAAATGCCAGCAGAGAGGGCGGAACTAAGGCAGCAGCTCCCGAGTGACAGCGAGGTTGCCTCCTGCGGGGCACTTGGCAATGTCTGGAGACATTTTTGGTCCTCGAAACTAGAGAGGTTGCTCTTGGCATCCAGTTAGTAGAGGCCAGGGATGCTGGTAAATAGCGTCTAGTTGCAAGACAGACCCCTCTCCCTACCTCCCCCCCGCACAAAGATTCATTCTGCCCAGAATATCAGTAGTGCTGAGGCTGAGAAACCCTGAGCCAAAGGGAAGCAGTGGTAAGTATAAAAGAGCCAGAACTTCATGGTAGGAAATTCTCAGCCTCTCCAAATGGCAAATGATAGTAACAGTAAGAAGTGCTTTCCTGGCAAAGCTCAAATAATCCAGGGCATTGAAAACCTTAAAAAACAAAAACAAAAACAAACAAACAAACAAAAAACCCCACCATGGTCCAAAAATGAAACAGGTTGTGACTGTGAAGATCTTGAGTTTACATCTCAGGAAGACGAAAGGCAACGCCTCAGAGTACGATTCAGTCAGATAAAAGACCTCTAAGATTATAGGTGTGCTTTACAGATCCTCTAAATCAAACAATAGAGATTCTAGAAAGCTGAAGGGTGTTGTCCCTTAGCCATTTCAGCAGAAGCCTAATGCAGAGAAGGGCTTATCTCAAAGAAATTGTGGGCATGGCTTTTGTCTAGCCAAGTGGACCCGGATAAGATTCAGAGTGACCTACAAGTTCTTAGAGGGATAATAAATCCAGAAACATCTCCAGTTTGGATTTATAAGAATGAAGAGAGTATAAAATAAAAAGAGGACTTTGGGCTCTGAATAAAATGGAGTAGATGCATTCCTCTCTTTCCTTCCCACAAGTACAGGTTAAAATGCTGGACATTTTATCTCAAACAAACGTAAGAAGGCAGATCAACCAGGACCCCTCCCCTCCCCCCCCCCCCCCCAGTAGGCTTTCTTTTTGCTAGGGTCTGGAGAAGCCTGCAACCTGGAAATGCCAACAAGGCACAGATTAAAGTCGCCTCCATGAAAAGCCTGTTTTCTCTTGTCAAAGGACTGAGAAAGGGGCACCCTAGCAAGACAGAAATCTTCTGACATTAAATGGCCCACTCCAGCAAAATACTAGAGGAAAAGGCACTCCTAGCCTCCACCTGCAGACAGAGGGGGACAGCCTAGACTTCAATGTTTGTCTTCTAACAGAGGTTACAGGGCACCTCCCCCACTTCACCTCCAAGCGGTGTTGGTGGGGGGAGGCTGCATCATTGCCCAACAGTAACAAGTACCTCTCTCCAAGTACCCTTCCCCATTTCCATGGTGTCGGAGGAGGCCATGGGGGGAGCTACACTACCATCCCCATCCAGCAATGATGAGGCCCCACTCCCTTCCCTCAATGTAAAGGAGGCCCAGTATGGAATCTAGATGACCACCTCTGCCCAGCAGTAATGAGGCAACCCTACCCTACCCTTCCCCTACTGCGTGGTATCAGGGGGTTCATGTGGGTAGTGCGGGTTTTCACTCTCATCTGGTGGTAAAGGGTTGGTATCACTGGACCAGGTCATCCAAGGCCTGGTTTAAAACAACGTTTTAAAACAAGGTTTAAATGAAATCCAGAGTCTCATAACATAATTTCCAAAATGTCCAGGTTATAACTGTAAATAATTCATCATACATAGAACTGGGAAAATCTCAATTTGGATAAGAAAAGACAATCAACAGATACCAACAGATCAGTGTTGCTGGATTTATCTATGATTTCAAGACAGTCACTATAAAAAAGCTTCAACAAGCAATTACAAACATTCTTCAAATAAATGAAAACAAATATCAGGGAGGGGCATCTGAGTGGCTCAGTTGGTCAAACTTCCAGCTCTTGGTTTTGGCTCAGGTCATGATCTCAGTTTGTGAGTTCGGGCCCTATGACAGGCTCTGTGCTGACAGTGCAGAGCCTGCTTGGAATTTTCTCTCTCTCCTCTCTCTCTCTTTCTCTCTCTCTCAAAATAAATAAGTAAAAATTTTTAAAAAATTATTTTTAAAAATCTCAGAAAAAGAAATAGAAATCACAAAGAAAGTAGAAATGTTAGAACTGAAGAAAAAAATTACTGTGCTGGGTTGAATCGTGTTCTCCAAAATACCCAATATTACAGAATGTGACCTTATTTGGAAATAGAGTCTCTGCAGAAATAATCAGTTAAAATGAGGTCATACTGGAGTAGTGTGGGCACTAAATCCAATAACTGGTGTCCATTATAAGACAATGTGAAAACAAAGAAAGATACCCAGGGGAGACCACCATGTGAAGATGGGACACAAATACTGGGATGATGGGTCGATAAGCCAAGGAGCACCCAGGAGCCAGGAGAGAGGCATGGGACAGGTTCTCCCTTGGAGCCTCCAGAAGGAACCACCACCTTGGGTTTTGGACTCTTGGCCTCCAGTACTGTGTGAAAATAAACTTGTTGTTTTAAGCCATCAAGTTTGTGGTCATTTGTTACAGCAGGCAGGCCCGGGAAACTAATACAGAAACTAAAATGTAAAATAAAACCACCTCACTGGGTAGGCTCAATAGAAGGATGGAGATAATGTTTGAAAGGACAGGTGCATTTGAAGATAGAACAGTAGAAATGATCCAATCTGAAAGAGAGAGAAAATTATATTTAAAAAGGATGAAAAGCAAGAACAGAGCTTCAGAAACCTGTGAGACAGTAACAAAAGATTTAACATTTGTGTTACGGGAGTCCCAGGTGGAGAGGAAAAGGAAGTGAAGCTGAAAAAACATTCCAGAAAAGAATGGCTGAAAGTTTCCCAAGTTCGACAAAGACCTGAACCTACAGATTCAAGAAGCCAACTGAATCTCCAGCATAAGCCCAAATAAATCCATGATAACACACACCATAATCAAACTTCTGAAAACTCAGGTCAAAGAAAGAATCGTGAAGGCAGTCAGAGAGAAATGACACCTTTCCTGTGGGGGAACAACAGTTCAGGTGCAGCAGATGTGAGCTGCCAGAAAGAAGTGGGACAGCATTCAAGGAGCGAAGGAAGATACGGTCAGTCCAGAGTGCCTGACAAAGATTCTCTCCTTGACCAAACTCTAGCTTGGCTCCTCTGAGCCCTCTTTTCAACATGGCCTTAAACTTGGTCTATACAGACTTGAACAAACACTAACATAGTTTTTAACAACTCAAGGCTGAATCCCTAGGATGACCCCAGACCCCTTAAAGTACCTGCCTGAGAAAACTCAAGGCTGCCAAATGAATTTACTGTTTGCTCTAGCCAACGCCCCCCCTCCCAATATAGGGCCCTGTCTCCCAACAGCAAGATATGCATCTTTCGTGGAATGTAGGAGCCTAACTTCAATAGTGTCAGTTAGCAAACCTAGATAGGTCTCACATGGACCAATACCCCCTTTATGCTTTTTGTAAATTTTCACTTCCTTGGCTCTACAGAGCCCCCACTTACCCCCATTCCCTATTCCTGAATTCAAGATGCCAAGTTGTCTATACAAATCAAAGCTGAATTCAGTTCACACTGGATTCTTTCCCCTATTACAAGAGAATATTAATGATAAAAATCTGTCCTTTCTACTTTAGCTAATTTGTTTATCTCTGACATGCTATACCCAGAAAGAAGACCATTTAGGACTGAAGATGAAATGAAGACATTCTCAAATAAAAGAAACACTAAGAGTATCTGTTGTCTGAAGACCTACCCTAAAAGAATGGCCGACACAGTTGGTAGAGTGTGTGACTGGATCTTGGGGTTGTGAGTTTGAGCCCCACGCTGGGTGTAGAGATTACTTTTAAAAAATGGCTGAAGGAAGTTCTTCAAACATAAAGGAAATGGTAAAAGAAGGAAACTTAAAACATCAATAATGAAGAAAGATAAATGAAAAGAATGGAAATACAGGTAAATGTAATAGACTATCCTTCCCCACTGGTGTTTTCTAAATTATATTCAATGGCCAAAGTATAAATTATAACATATAACATTGTCTGATGTGGTTCTCAGTGTATGCAGAGGAAATACGTAAGACATTATAAAATGGAAAGTAAAGATCTAAACAGAAGGCTTCTGTACCTCACTTGGAAGTGGCAAAATGTCGATACTGTGACTCATGTAGACTGTGATAAATTATGAATGTATAATGAAACCCCAGAGCAGTCACTAAAAACTCTGCACAAAGAGATACACTTGAAAACGCCATAGATAAATAAAAAATGGAATCCTAAAAGATGTTCAAGTAACACAAGAAGGGTGGAAAAACAGAACAGAGGAATGAAAAATAGAGGGAACCAACAGAAAATAAAATGGCAAATGGAAACACTAAGACATAAATAATTACATCAACTGGAAATGGCCTCAATAAGTCATTTAAAAGTGAGAGATCTGAAAAACAGAATACAAAAATGTGACCCAGCTATAAGCCATCAGCAAGAAATTCACTTCAAATATAATGACATAGGTAGGTTGACAGTAAAAGGATGTAAAAGAAATATGCCATACAAACATTAATCAAAAGACAGCAGAGTCTGCCATCTTAATATTAGGTAACAGCAGATAAAGGAAAATCACCCGGAAAAGAAGTTACATTACATAGTGATAACAGGGTCAAACCAGGAGGAAGACAAAGTAATCCTAAACGTATAGGCACTAAACTGATAAAACCCAAAGGAGAAACAGGCAAATACACTATCAGAGTTGGAGACTTCCACACATCTCTGAACAACTGATAGAAATACTAGGCAGAAAAACGACAGGATCTGTAAGAACTTAACAAAACCATCAGCCAAAAGGATCTAACTGACATTTAGAGACTACTCCATCCAACAACAGCAAGATACACATTCTTTTCAAGGGCCCATGGAATATCCACCCCAATAGACAATACCCTAAGTAAAAAATCAAAACAGCAAACCACACACAACCTCAAGAGATTTAAAAGATTGAAAGAGATTTAAAATTATACAGTGAGTATTCCCTTGACCACAGTGGCATCAAATAGGTCCAAGTTAGCAACAGAAAGGTGACAGGAAAAATCTCCAAACACATGAAAAGTAAACAACATACTTCTAAATAACCTATGGGTCAAAGTGAAAATCTCAACGAATTTTTTTAAAATTTTGCTGAATGAAAGTACAAAGTATCAAAATTTGTGGGGCACAGCTAACTGGATGCTGAAAGGAAAATTTACGGCACTAAATGTTTACTTTCAAAGGAAGAAAGGCCTCCAACCAACAATCTAAGCTCCTGCCTCAAACTAGAATCAGAAGAGCAAAATAAACCCCAAAGAACTGAAAATAGAAAAACAATGCAGAAAACCAAGGAAACAAAGAGCTGCTTCTTTGGAAAGATCTGTAAAGTTGACAAACCTCTAACAAGATTGACAAAGGAAAAAAAGAAACAGGAGACCTAAACTATCAATTTCATGAGTGCAACGGAGGATATCCCTGCAGACTCCCAGACATTAAAGAGATAATAAGGGACTACTAAGAACAATTCTACACACATCAATTTGGCAATTTAGATAAAAAGGACTAAATCCTCAAAAAGTACAAACTGCCAAAACTCACCCAACATGAAATAGATCATAAAAACAGCTCTATAACTATAAAAGAAATTGAATCTGGGGGCACCTGGGTGGCTCGGTTGGTTGAGCATCTGGCTTCAGCTCAGGTCATGATCTCACGGATTTGAGTTCAAGCCCCTTGTCGGGCTCTGTGCTGACAGCTTGGAGCCTGTTTCGGATTCTGTTTCTCCCTCTCTCTCTGCTCCTCCCCTGCTCGTGCTCTGTCTCTCTCTCTCTCAAAAATAAATAAATCAACATTAAAAAAATTAAAAAAAAAGAAATTGAATCTGTAGTCAATGCAACACACACACACACCTCTTAAAAAAAAAAAAAAGAAAGAAATATCTAGGCCCAGATGGTTTCACTGGAGAGATCCACCCAATGTTTATTAGTAGAATTATGTAGAAGAATTAATACCAATTCTATACAATCTCTTTTAGAAAATGGAATAGGAAGGAACACTTCTCAACATATTTTAGGAGCTTGGTATTACCAGACCCAGACAAAGACAGTACTAAAACACAACACAATAGACATATTTCATCTAAGTTATCAAATTTGAGGGCATGGAGTTGTTCATGATATTCCTTTATTATCCTCTTGATGTCCCTAGGATCAATAGTGGTGGTCCCTCTTAAATTTCTGATACTGGTAATTTGTATCTTCTTTCTTTTTGTTCTTGGTTAGGTTGGCTAGAGATCTGTTTATTTTTACCTTTCAAAGAACAATTTGTGGGGTTCATTGATTTTCTCTACTGTTTTCCTGTTTTCAATTTCATTGATTTCTGCTCTAATTTTTATTATTTTTCTTTTGCTTGCTTTAGGCTTAAATTGCCCTTCTTTCTCTAATTTTATAAGATAAAAGCTTAGATTGATTTCTGATCTTTCCTCTTTTCTAGTATATGCACTAGTGCTATAAACTTCCTCCTAAACACAGTCTTCACTGCACCCTACACTTTTGATAACTTGTATTTTCACTTTTGTGTAGTTCAAAATATTTTAAAATTTCTCTTGAGATTTCTTCTTTGATCCATGTTATTCAGTAGCAGATTGTTTAATAATATCCAGGACTTTCCCAACTATCTGTTATTGGCCTCTAATTTAATTCCATTGTGTTTTGAGAACATACTTTGTATGATTTCTATTCTTTTAAAAATTCTGTTCAGGTGTGTTTTTTTAAAAAAATTTTTTTAACGTTTATTTATTTTTGAGACAGAGAGAGACAGAGCATGAACAGGGGAGGGGCAGAGAGAGAGGGGGAGACACAGAATCGGAAGCAGGCTCCAGGCTCTGAGCCATCAGCCCAGAGCCTGACGCGGGGCTCAAACTCATGGACCGTGAGATTGTGACCTGAGCTGAAGTCGGACGCTCAACCGACGGAGCCACCCAGGCGCCCCAATTCAGGTGTGTTTTATAGCCTGGAATGTGCTCTATCATGAATGTTCCATATAAGCTTGAGAAGAATGCGTATTCTGCTATTTGTTGGATGAAGTATTCTATAAATGCCAATTAAATCAAGCTGATTGCTGGTGATGTTAAACTATATCCTTACTGATTTTTCTGCCTGTTTGACTTATAATTACTGAAAGAGAGGTGTTGAAGTCTCCAACTATAACAGTGTATTTGTTTATTTCTCCTTGGAGTTCTACTGGTTTTTGCCTCACGTGTTTTGACACTCTATTGTTAGGGGCATATATATTAAAGATTATTATGTCTTCTTGGATAATGGACTCCTTTATTATTATTTAACAATCTTTTTTATCCGATAATGTTTCTTGTTCTGAAGTCTGCTTTATCTGAAATTAATATAGCTATTCCAGCTTTCCTTTGACTGTGTGAACATGGTATGTCTTTCTCTATCCCTTTATTGTTAAACTATCTTCGGCTTTATATTTAAAGTGGGATTCTTGAGGCACCTGGGTGGCTCAGCTGGTTGAGCGTCTGACTTTGGCTTAGGTCATGATCTCACAGTTCACAGGTATGAGCCCCACGTTGGGCTTTGCACTGATAGCACTGAGCCTGCTTCGGATTCTCTGTCTCTCTCTTTCTCTGCCCCTCCCTGCTTGTGTTCTCTCACTCTCAAAAATGAATAAACATTTAAAAAAAATTTAATAAAAAATAAAGTGGGGTTCTCTTAGACAACATATAATTAGGTCTTGGGTTTGTTTTTTTTTTTTTTTTTTATTTTGTTTTTTGTCTATTCTGACTGTTCCAGTCTCTTAATTAGAATATATTTAGGCCATTCACATTTAAAGTCATCATTGATATAATTGGCATAATATCTACTATGCTTATAACTATTTTCTATTTGTTGTACTTGTTCTTTCTTTTCTTTCTTTCCCTCTTTTTCTGCCTTCTTTTGCTTTGAGCATTTTACATGATTCTATTTTCTCTCCTTTCTTAGCCTACCAATTATACTTCTTTTTAAAAAAATTTTGGTCATTTCCCTAGAGTCTATAATATATATTTACAACTATTTTAAGTCCCCTCTCAAATACTACTGTGCCAGTTCAAGAGTAATACATGTAACATACAAAGGATCCATAGCCCTCACAAAAATAGACACAGAAATCTTCAACAAAATATTACCAAATATTCAACCCAAAATTACATAAAAAGTGTTAAACACCAAAACCCAGTGGGGTTTATTCAGGCATGCAGGCCTACTTCAATATTCAAATATCAATTAATATAATCTACCATAGTAATGAACTAAAGAAGAAAAAATCACATGACCATATTGACTCATGCAGAAAAATCATTAGACAAAAGCCAATGCCATTATTATAAAAACTCTCAACAAACTAGGAATAGAGGGTAACCTTGAACTTGATATAGAGCATCTACAGAAAACCTACAGCTAACATCATATTTACTGGTGAAAGATAAGATCAAGAATAAGGCAAGGATAACTGCTCTCATTACCTTTATGCAATGTGGTGCTGGAAGTTCTAGCTAGCAAAATAAGACAAGAAAAGGAAATTAAGGTATTACAGATGGGAGAAAATATTTTCAAATCATACATGTTACAAAGGACTTGACTCTAGAATATATAAACAACTCTCAAATTCAACAGTAACACCAACATTCTTCACAGAGTTAGAGCAAACAATTCTAAAATTTGGATGGAACCAGAAAGGATCCCAAATAGCCAAAGTAACATTGAAAGAGAAAACCAAAGCTGAAGGCATCACAATTCCAGACTTCAAGCTGTATTACAAAGCTGTAATCCTCAAGACAGTATGGTACTGGCACAAAAACAGACACATAGATCAATGGAACAGAATAGAGAACCCAGAAATGGACCCACAAACATATGGCCAACTAATCTTCAACAAAGCAGGAAAGAATATCCAATGGAAAAAAGACAGTCTGTTCAGCAGATGGTGTTGGGAAAACTGGACAGTGACATTGCAGAAGAATGAACCTAGACCTCTTTCTTTCTTTCTTTCTTTCTTTCTTTCTTTCTTCCTTTTTAAAATTTTATTTATTTATTTTGAGAGAGAACACAAGCAGGGGAGGAGCAGAGAGAGAGAGAGAGAGAGAGAGAGAGAATCCCAAGCAGGCTCCGTGCTGTCAGCACAGAACCCGACATGGGGCTCGATCCCAGGAACCATGAGATAATGTCCTGAGTTGAAATCAAGAGTTGAATGCTCAACCAACTGAGCCACCCAGGTGCCCCTAGACCACTTTCTTATACCATACACAAAATAAACTCAAAATGGATGAAAGCCCTAAACATAAGACAGGAAACCATCAAAATCCTAAAGGAGAAAACAGGCAACAACCTCTTTGACCTCCACCTCAGTAACTTCCTACTTGACATGTCTCCAGAGGCAATGGAAACAAAAGCAAAAATGAACTATTGGGACCTCATCAAGATAAAAGGCTTCTGCAAAGTAAAGGCAACTGTCAGCAAAACTAAAAGGCAACCAATGTAATGGGAAATGATACTTGCAAGTGACATATCAGATAAAGGGTTAGCATCTAAAATCTGTAAGGAACTTATCAAACTCAACACCCAAAAAACAAATAATCCAAATGGACAAAAGACATGAATAGACACTTTTCCACAGAAGACATCCAAAAGGCTAACAAACACATGAAAATATGCTCCCCATCACTCATCATCAGGGAAATAAAAATCAAAACGACAATGAGACACCACCTCCCACCTGTCAGAATGGCTAAAATTAACAACTCAGGCAACAACAGATGTTGATGAGGATGCAGAGAAACAGGAACCCTTTTGTACTGCTGGTGGGAATGCAAACTGGTGCAGCCACTATGGAAAACAGTATGGAGGTTCCTCAAAAAATTAAAAATAGAACTACCCTACAACCCAGTAATTGCACTACTAGGTATTTATCCAAAGGATACAAAAATGCTGATATGAAGCACATGCACCCTAATATTTATAGCCGCACTATCAACAATAGCCAAAGTATGAAAAGAGCCCAAATGTCCATCAACTGATGAATGGATAAAGAAGATGTATCAATATACATTATAGAATATTACTATATTACAGTATAAATCTTACTCAGCGATCAAAAAAAAAATGAAATCTTGCCATTTGCAACAACATGGATGGAACAAGTGTATTAGGCTAAGTGAAATAAGTTGGTCAGAGAGAGACAAATATCATGTGATTTCACTCATATGTGGAATTTAAGAAACAAAACAGATGAACATAGGGGAAGGGAAGGAAAAATAAGATAAAAACAGAAAGGGAGACAAACGAGAAGAGATTCTAAAATATACAGAACAGACTCAGAGTTGCTGGTGGGGTGTTGGGTCGGGGGATAGGCTAAACGAGCAATGGGCATTAAGGAGGGCACTTGCTGGGATGAGCACCGGGTGTTATATGTAAGTGATGAATCACAAATTCCTGAAATCATTATTACACTGTATGTTAACTAACTTGGATTTAAGTAATAATTAATTAATTAATTAATTAATTAATTTTTAAAAACTCAGCAGTAGACAAACAATCCAATTAGAAAATGGACAAAACCCAGATGTTTTATCAAAGAGAATACAGAAATGGCAAATAACACAATAAAATATGTTCAGCATCAATAGCCATTAGGGAAATGCAAGTTAAAACCATGATGAGGTATCACTACACACTTACGAGAATCATTTTAAAAAATAATGACCATAGTGGGGCGCCTGGGTGGCACAGTCAGTTAAGCATCCAACTCTTGATCTCGGCTCAGGTCGTGATCTCACAGTTTGTGCGTTCCAGCCCCACACTGGGCTCTGTGCTCATGGCGTGCAGCCTGCCTGGGATTCTGTCTCTCCTTCTCTCTGCCCCTCCCCTGCTTGTGCCCTCTGTCTTCTCTCAAAATACATAAATAAACTTTAAAAAGTTTTAATAAATAAAAATAAAAAAATAGGAACCATACCAAAAGCAGATCAGGATGCAGAAAAAACCGATCATTCATGCATTGCTGGTGAGAATGTAAAATAATATAGTCACTCTGGAAAATAGTTTGTGTCTTCTTAGAAAACTAAACAGACACTAGCAATCGCACTCCTTATGGAGAAATGAAAACCATGTCCATGCAAAAATCCATACATGAATGTTCACAGCAGCTTTACTTGTAACAGCTCTAAATTAGAAACAACTCGAATGTTCTTCAGTAAGGGAATGGTTAAATAAACTGTGGTACATTCTATACTCTGGAATAAAACTCAACAACAAAAAACCCAAACTATTGATACATGCAATAACTGAGTGGATGTTGAGGGCATTCTTCTGAGTGAAAAAAAAAAACAAACGCCAAACTCGAGCCAGAGCAGGCAGAGGAGCCAGGAGTAGTGGGGTGGACAGAAGGGAGAGGGGAGAGCAAGTGTCCTTCACAGCTTCCCTCTCAAGCCACCTCCAGGTTTCTGGCCTGGGTCACAGCATGTTAACCTCCCCCCTTCACCCTAATAATAAAGGACGTTGACATGCACGAAGTTGTTCTGCAGCCTAGGCTTGGTCCATCACCCCTAAAAGGCAGAGCTAAGCACCCTCTACGCACGTGTCTCCGCCCTAGAGGCGGTGTATTGGAGAGTGGTTCTCACACTCGGCTGGGTATCAGACGGGCCGGCTGAATGGGGTGGTGCCCGGGGAAGCTGTGTTCCACAGGCTCTTCCAATTCCTGATGTGGCCAGCTAGGCAGATCCTTCAGAGCAGCCCTCATCTCTCCCTGCTCTTCACCACAGCCCCTCCCTGTCCTCATCTCCTGCCGCCACTAGTCTCCCCTTCTCTCACCTCCTTCGGGCCCTTGCTCACATCTCATCTGGTCAGTGAATGCTTCCCGTTCCATCCATTTTAATATGGCAAACATTCTGCCTTTGCTCTCCCACTGCCCTCTGCCCCGTTTACTTTTTTTCCCACACTTATTTCCCTCTGACAGGACAGTGGTGTGCTGGAACTGACTCATAAGAGCTTGCAAAAGCCTATTACACTCTTACAAGCTCTGCTGGCTGGTTGTTACGCCTAGCCATCATTAAAAATCAAATTACACAAACTTAATTAAATTAATGATATTAAAAACAAAGGCAAAAAATGCTCAAACTCATCACTTCGTAATTGTTTGCTACCTTTTGCTATTTATTATCTATGTTCCTGAGAGTCTTCACTGTTGTGGAAATATATAATCATATGCTACTATGCATTTCCATTCAATTCTCTATTCAGTGACATCTCATTGGTAGCTTGAATTCAGCCCTGGTAGGAGTATTCACACCCAAACATAGGTACGTTATAAATCAGGTTTATTATTTTGTCGATTGTCTGCACCAGGGGTTGATCATGGCCCAAATCCAGCCCAACTACTTTTGTAAATAAAGTTTTATTGCAACACAGCCATGCCTACTCATTTGCATACTATCTGTGGCTGCTTTCACCCTACGATAGCAGAGCTGAGCAGGTACAATTATATGGCCTGCAAAGCTTGACCTGTTTACTCTCTTGCCCTTTACAGAAGAAACTTGCCCACCCATGGTCTAGCCTTAACATCTAATGGAGGAGATGTTAATAATGCAATTAAACGTAAACACATATGTCCTGTCTCTAGCTAGTACATTGTAAACAGCACACACACCAAAAAAAATTGAGAAAACATACTGCCGGTATTTGAAAACTGATCCAATACAGCAAATAAGTCGATATGTCATTGGTGAATAAGTGAAATTCCAACATTTTATTCTTTCACTTTTTTACTTTCTTCCTCCTGAAAATGTCAACATTTATGTTGGAGCTACATTTGTTCATCCATAACAACCATAGATTGGCTATGGATAGGAGTTAGGCAAGACCCAGGAAAAGCATACTGTTAAGAATGAACTGGCTCTTTGGAATTTACAATAAAGAGTATTGTAGAATTTTATTATTTTATATTTGTATCAGTAAAATTTATAATACACACACATAGGTAAACACATTTTGCTTTACAAGCACGCGTACTGTTTTGTTTCCCCTCCAGCAGAATGTAAACTCCTTGAGAGGAAGAATGTTCTTTTATCCCAGTGCTTAGAACAACACCTGACATGTAGCACGTGCACAGTCAACATAGGACGGGAGAGAAGAGATGAGCATGGTTGGGAACCCCTGGTTTCATGCATTGACTGTCAGACCTTAAATTTCCAGCTCCACCATTATCCACATGTGTGGCCTTGAGTAAATTATTTAACCCCTTTGAACCCTGGCTTCTTTATTTAAAAAGAGGAGACAATTCTCTTACCTCACAGGGAGGTAGGAGAATGCCTCTACCTGGCACCTACTAGGGTTTTCCACAAATGGGAGTTTCCTCCTCACCCTCCACCCCTGCCACACACATACTCCTTGGAGACCCAGCCCTGCTGCTGTCACAAATTTCAGTGATGTCACAGCCTCCCTCCCTGGAAGCTCCAGCACAGCCCTCCTGACAGCCAGCCTGAGTGCTGGCCGAACTGAGAGGGGCAGGGTGCAGGTGGTGCCTGATTCCAGTCTTGCCCCAGATATCTGTCTTTGAGGCCTCACGGCCCCAGTATGAGTCCATCAGCAAGGAAGAGGCCCAAGAATAGAATGGTTTCCAAGGTTGGACTTGGGAACGGACATGGAGGGGGTCCAGCCACACCCAGAGCAGGGGCCATCCAGCCTGGGGGAAAGGGAGAGGTGAAGGGTGAAGAGAGAGCAGGAGAGTTAGAATGGTCTCCCCATTTCTGCCCCAAACCAAGACAAAAATCCCAGTCTAAGTTTGGTCAAACCACGCTCAGCCAAATGGAACAGCATAATGGAGGTGTTCAGGGGGATTCCTCCTATATTAGCGCTCTCTCTGTGTCTCTCCATCTCTCTGTGTCTCTCTCTCTCAGCTACAAGATGAAGAACCACGGGACAAGATACCGCAACCTGTCAGCAAAGCAATTAGGCGGAACCGACTTAAGATGGTGAGATGCCCCATTTTGGTCCCTCCTGGTTGCCAGGCTTCTAGTGACCCAGAAGTCACCAGGCCCAGCCCTGACCTGAGTTGAGCCAAAGTCTAGGTGGGTTGTGGGAGACTACAGAAAGCTGAAGCTTCTCTCTTCCTTGTTTCTTGACCCCGGCAGGTATTAAAAAACTTGTCGCTCTTGAAGCTGCTCAAGAGCTCAAACCCCCGGATCCAAGAACTGCATAACTTGGCCAAAAGGTGTTGGAATTCGTTGCTCAGAGTTCCGAAGATCCTTGGGATCTCCACCAGGTGAGCTTGGCCCACCATGCCCCCACCACAGACCCTACAGCTATCTTTACTAGGAATAGGCACAATCTATATATGCTAAGAAATTAAGAAAACCTAATTTTTACAAAGGCTCTGTGAGAAAGGTATTTATTAGCCCCATTTTACTGATGGGGAGCTGAGGCTCAGGAGATAAAGCGACTTGTCCCAGCTACCTGAGCTGGTAAGTGGCAGAGCTAGGATCTGAAGCCATTCCTGTGTGATATCAGAGCTGTGGTCCTAATCATGGTCACAATCATCCAATTATGGGACTAACCACCAGCCAGGGCACCACCCGAGCAAGAGGGGCCGCTCATCCTCCTCACCCTCAAGTCCACACAATGCAGAGATTCACCTGCAGACCAGTCACCTTACTAAGGCTTGGCTTCCTCATAAATCACACCAGAATATTAAGAAAGTTGACATTAGGCACCTGCTAAGTGCCAGGTATATGCTAAGCACTTCACAAGCATTTCCCAGTTACATAATTCTTCACAATTAGGTAGATAGAATTATCCCAGTTTTACAGATGAGAAAACTAAGGCTCTTAGAGGTTGAATTTCTTTCCCCAAACGCACAGATGGTAAGAGGCAGAAGCGAATTTGAACGCCAGTTTGTCGACCTTGAAAACCTTTGCTTGCAAAGCCACTCGGCCACTTCGCTGCCCCCTACTTTGGGGAACTGGTGTGAGAGTGTCCTGGGCCTGGCGTGTAGCAGGCATTCAAGTCACAATGGTGGCTGTTAACAGTACTGTCATTATCTTGAGGCTGAGTCCTCACTGATTCACACACTGAGCTAGGACAGTGCCACCACTGTGCAGAGAACCCAATGGTTCTCTACAGAGAACAGACACCCTTGGGGAAGGTCTCCTGCCAGCACTGAATACCTCTGGTTAACACCCCCTCTCTGGGCTCCTCACTCTGAGCTGGCCTCCTAGATGCCGGCAATCAGGAAACACTGAGCTGGTAAGGTCAGGCCTATCTCATCCCACAGTTTCCCAACCTGTTCAAAGCAGCACAACCTCTCTTCAAGTATCTGTCCTCAAGCCCCAGCTGTGTTGTTGGGTGGAAAGGTATCCTGCCCTCACTCTGCCCTTCCCAGAGTGGAAAGGGCATTTGAGATACCTCCCCAGAACCTTAAGGTTTCTTGGAACACAATTTGAAAACACTGGACTAGTTCACACCTTCACCTGAAATCCAGAAAGGAAGAACCCTGGCCAGCAGCCCATGCAGACAACATACAGTCCTAGGGGTCCTAGCAACCTCTCCTGGCCCTTGGCCCATCCTTATCCCATCCCGTGCCTCCAGGCACATTCCCTGGTGGTGAAGCTTCTCTTCTGGTCCTCTCTAGCTTTCCCCCCTGAGCTGGCTGCATAGCAACTCTCTCAGGGTTGGAGGGTCAGGGCCTTAGTCCTGCTCTGCTGACTGTCTTCCCTCCCCCTGCCAGGAGCAGTAATGTCTGCGATAGAGTGGAACAAGATAATGAAGAGCTCCAAGAGGCTGGGTGCCCCGAGAAGACACTGGAATCCAAGAAATTACAGTCCACGGGGGAGCTCAAGCAGGGGTTGGGGGAGAGGAACAAGGCACAGGAGTCACCTGCAGCAGTGCTCCAGGGCAAAGAGCAGATGGAGCCTGAGCTCCCAAGGACATCGAAGGATCATGGCCTGACCGCTTTCCCTGGAGCCCAGGGAAGGCAATCACCTAAAGGAGAACCCCGCATCATCTTCCTGAAGACCTACCAGCACAAAACTCCCATGGGGGACAAGCAGCAGCTGGAGGCAGCTGACCAGTGGATCTGGTTTGAGGGGTTGCCCACCCGAATCCACCTCCCCGGGCCTCGGGTGATGTGCAGATCGTCCACCCTGCGCTGGGTCAAGCGCTGCTGCACGCGCTTCTGCTCTGCGTCACTCGAGCTGCCCATGTGCCATCCGTACAGAGTGTGACGACACCACTGCCAGGCCGGGGTGAGACCTGGGCCCAAGGGAGGCCTGGAGATGGGTCCCGGAGTCAGGGGCTCATGATCCAGACTCTTGGGGACTGGCTAGCAGTGCTGGGGGGGCTCCTCCTGCATGCCCAGAGAGTAGGGGGGAAGCCATTGACCAAGGCCACATGGCAGGGAGATGACTAGGCTGGGGCCTCTCAAGATCCAAGCAGGGGTTCTGGGGAGGGGCACTGGAAGGTGGGTTCTAAGGTGGGTCATCTCACTGCTTGGAGGCCTCAAGAGGGTCCACAACTGCTATGGCTCAGAATCTCAGTCAGGAGTCTGAGTAAGGGACTTCAGGGATTTCCAAATGAAGGGGAGGGGGGGAAGGGGGGGACAGTCAAGTAGATCTCTGCTGTATCCTTTCCCCTGAGACCAAACCATCACCCACATTTGTTGCATTTATTCATGCCTCAAATAAGATTGACTCTGAACAAAAAGTTCCTTAGCGAAAGAAAGAAAGAAAGAAAGAAAGAAAGAAAGAAAAAGAACAGAAAAGAAAAAGAAAAAATACTTCACCAATTGAGGTCCCAAGAGAGGAAGGGGTGATGGGCTTGGGGATCCAGCTGAAAGGGAGGCTTCCCCTTCACAAAACCCCCATCCCCAACCTGCTGGACTTAGGGCGCCCTGGTCCCTGAGCCCGCTCCCGGGGCGGCAGCTCCCCCTAGCGGCCGTCTTGGCTCCTAACACCAAGGTCTCTGCTCACAGGTGGTGTGACCTTGGACGGGAGCCAGAGGTGTGACAACGGAGACGGCGCGATCATCTGAGCGGGAGGGATGGGCGGGAAAATTCACGAGTGTACAAATAAAATCTCCCATAGGAACTGAAGAATATTACCGCCAGTTCTTCCTGTTTGGGGCTGGAAAGGATGGAGGAAAGAGGCCCTCGGCGGAGGTGGGGAGGAAAAAGTGTGCATCACGATTTTACGTTTCTTCCACTCCATTCCCAGGTCCCTATGGTCAGTCTAGAACGTGGCACCCAGAAGCCAGCGAGCTACACCCCTCCACACCTCTGCGAGCTGGCCTCTCGAAGGATGCATTCTATGAAGTCACAGAAAGGGAACATCTGTCGGGTGCTTTCTGGGTGACCGGTACCTCACAATGGCCCTGCAAGCCAAGGAGATGAGGAGACCGTGACGCCGAAACAGAAGGTGATTTGGCCAGGCTCACACGACTAGGGGGTGGCGGGGCCAGAACTCTAATCTAGAAGTGCTGGCTGCTCCCCATTCCACCTTCCGAAGAAAGGAAAAGGCACGAGGGAGCATCCAGCCCGTATTCACGCGCATTGCGGCCCGGTTATTGCAGCATCGGCTGAGCCTCAAAATGTGCCCAGCCTGGGTCAAGGAAAGCACCCAGTCAGTCCCCGAGTCAGTACTTCCCTACAGCTCCCAGGTGACACGGCACGCCCACCCTCCAATCCCAAGCCCAGTCGTCCCCTGTCTGCAGGAGCCATAGCCCTGAACACGCAGTTGGGGAGAGGAAAAACCAGGGAGCCGGGGTTTCTGGGGATCTTCCCCTAGAGGCGGGCTGCGCGGTGTGGCGCCCTCAAGAAAGCAGCGCAGCGATCGAGGGGCGCAGAGCCCTCCCGGGAGGGACCCAGGCAGTGGTGGAGAGGCCTAGATGCGGAGGAAGGGCAGGAGGGCCTCCCCGGGACACGCCTGCACCCTCCTAGGCCCCAGCGCTCCACTCCGTGACTGAGCCCAGCGGGCCTGCACCGGCACAGAACGACCCCGTAGCCCTGGGCGGCGCGGCCTGAGCCTGCGGGTGTGGGGCTGCTCGGTGCCGCCCCGCTCGGCTCTCCGCGAGCCGGCGCCTGGGCGCTACGATCCCCACTCCCGCCTCCCCTACCTCTACAGCGCCACTCCCCGTGCCGCCTCCACCCCGCAGCCTCCACTCCAAGCTGTCTCTCCGCCCGGCTTGCACGCCGGCCCACTTCCTGCGTCGTCGCCATTTCGGTTCTTTTGCTGGACATCCTCAATCCCATCAGTCTTCAAAAATCACCCCTACTCGATCTTTCCCCCCCAAGCCCCTTCCATTTCATCAACCTTCGCCTGAAGGTTTGTCCCAAACGCTGTCAGCAAGCAATCAGGGCAGCGCGCTCCCAACCAAAACACACCGTGTTGGGGACCCCCTGCACTCGTCCTCATGGGAGCCCGCCCAGGGGACCCCAAGTGGGTAAGGTGTGAGCCTGAGCAAGACTGGCAGCTACCACTTTGCCGGATAGGCAGTCAGAGTTGGGTCCAGGGTCAGCGTCAGCGTCAGCTGATGGACTGTGTCTGTGTCCCGAGGCTGGGATCTGTCATGTCCAGGGCACCTCTGGGTGCTGGGCGGGGGGTGGGGGGGGGGGGTGGCAGGGAGGCAAGGATGCAGGCACTTGGGCCTCAGGCAACGTGCCTCCCACAATCCCACAGCTGGGTTGTCCCCTTACCACCTTCCCTGTGCTTGACCACTCCAATCTGAGGCTTCTCTTCTGGGCTCAGTTAGATCCTGCTTTTTGGGGGCAGGAGGCTGCAACAGATCTCAGAGATCACAAACCACTCCAGAAATGGCTCCCTACCAGTTAACTGTGGGAAAAATTAACTTTAAAGTGTTGGATTCAGAGTGACTTTTAAGAAGTCACATGACCTCTCTGAGCCTATTTCATCTTTTTATAAAATAGGGACAGATATGGGGCGCCTGGGTGGCTCAGTCAGTTGAGCGTCCGACTTTGGCTCAGGTCATGATCTCACGGTTCATGGGTTCCAGCCCCGCATGGGGCTCTGTGCTGACAGCTCAGAGCCTGGAGCCTGCTTCGGATTCTGTGTCTCCCTCTCTCTCTCTCTGCCCCTCCCCTGCTCATGCTCTGTCTGCCTCTCAAAAATAAACGTAATAAGAAAATTTTTTTAAATAGGGATTGATACTAATATCCATTCCAGAGGGCTCTGTGCAAATCAGGCTTGATGCAGGTAAAGCCAGTTTGTAGGGTGTTGAACAAATGTCCTTTTTTTCCTGCCTTCTTCCTGGACCTGTGCCATAATAATGCCCCTTGCTTCCCACTCGAGCACTTACCTAACTGCTCACCTTTAAGGGAATTAGCTGCTTGTTAAAAAGCCAATCTTAGGTTCACGTCCATGACCTTTTGATATAATGCCACCTGGATTCCAGAGACTGTCCCTCTCCTACTCTGAACCACCTGCCACTAAACATGATTGGAATGTGCAGAGGATGAGGCTGTTGAGGCAGACCTAGCTTCTCACCGGCTGTATGATGCTAGGGAAAGTTGTTTACTCCTAATCCTCAGTTTGTCTGCAACATGGGGAAATAATGGTGCCTTGCTCATTGGATTAAGTGAGAATAAGTCACTCTGCAGTGCATGGCACATAGGAGTGCAGTACTCGGTAGGTATACCCTGATCACGGGCGAGCCTACCTCCCCATCTAACAGCTGAAAACACTGAGGCTTGGAAGAAAGGTGTCTCCTCCATAAAAGGAGGAGGGATGGGGCAGTGGCCCAGTAACTGCTTAGATTTCTGGATGCCGGCCACCGGTTAAATGCTTTGCACATATCTCATTGAATCCTCACAACACAGAGAGGTGTATCTTATCCTCATTTTAGAAACAAGGAAAACTACGCTGGGGTGGGGGCAGGGGGGTGGGTGGGAGTTAAACAGCTTTTCCAAGGCCTCACGGCTAGTAATGCAACCCAAGACTTCACCCCGCACTCCAGTGCGGCTCTCTCGTCATCTAGCCTTGGCCCCTACAATTCTGCCTTGCCCTGGGAGTGGCAGGACAGGGATCCAAACTCTCAGCAATCTGGACCCACTCCTGGCTCAAGGCTGTTTTCACCACCACTTGCTACTTTCTTACAGAAACCTTCAAGCAAGGCTTTGATTCCCTCTCCACAGAGGGCCTCTTTTGTGCTCTGAATCCACCCCCACTTCCCTTGCCCCTAAGGCTCTGTGCTCCTTGGGCTACAGATACAGGGAGGAGATCCATGTCTGTGCACAGACTGCCCCTGGGGACTGCCACAGGAAGTTACTCTGATCTGGGAGTCACTGAGCAGTCGAAGAAACTCTGCGTCCACAGGAGCTATGCCCCCATAGGATTCATGGGGACCTGGAGCTTCCCACCCCATCACTCCCCACTTGCTGGCTGCCATCCTGGCCCCCATTTAGCTCTGATCTGGAAAGAGCTGCCTAGAACTAGGGGTTAGGGGCACCCTCGGAGTTAAGACATCCCTTTCTCCTTTCCCATCTTCCTTCTGGGTCATAAATGACTTTGAGCACCACCTAGGTACTCATCTCCACTTCTCTTCTCCAAAGGGAAGTTGGGAAGTGGTGGGGAAGGGGGGTGGGATGAAGAGAGGTTCAGACTTTAGACCATAGGAAGTCAAGAGATAACACCATTCTCCGTGGCTGGGTGGTGGTAACTCTCCCTTAGCCTCTGGAAATAAAAACTTCCTGCAGTTACCTGTTCATTTGGAAATGTGGCCATATTTCATATATCATCTACCAGTTTTTCTTAGAAAGCTCGCAATGTTTACAAAGCACTACGTATCCTTTGTATTTAAAACAATACAGCAGGATGCAGAGGTATGATTATGAAGTGACAGACTTGCACGTCCTTTAACTATTAATGTCTTCAGAACGAGTTTATTGTCAGAACCAGAGCCCAAATCCTGGGTCTGCCAGCTCCTAACACATAACCTTGGGCAAATGCCTTAGTTTCCTCATCTGTAAGACACGGATGGTTCCTTCCTATTTCCAAGGGTTGCCATGAAGATTAAGTGAGCAACATGTAAAGTACTTAGCCCACTGCCGGACATCTATTAAGCACAGCTACTTGGGGAAACAATGGTGCCTCGCTCATTGGACCTGCGACCAATGGACAGCGACCTGCACAGCTGCTTATTACTAACATGACAAACGTGTTCCTGCCACTGCCCAGTTCTCTCAGGAACTTGCCTCTAGACACTGCTTTTATGGTCACTTTAGAAATCGTAACAATTTCATTAGGGTCACAGATTTTTCACCCCCAACTGTCATTCAGCTCAGTCACTGTATTGTTGGAGAAAAGAAATCGGCTCCCCTGATGCCGGGCAAAGTTTGCCCAACTTTGGCAAAACCAAATTACCACTCAAGGGGCATAGATTCATCATTACAGAAGATATGCAGAAGAACAGGCACAGTTCTCTGAAGGAAACTCCCAGAGAGGTGAGCCAACACAGTTGGGGCAACCAGCCCACAGCTGACCAGGGGAGACTGCAGCCACATGACATGTGCTCTGGTGCCCTACCCGAAATAACATTAGCCACATGCCTTTATGGTTTGCGGTGTCTGGGGGAAATCCATCCACCCGAGGGGAGTCTTCTCAGCTGGTCCTACCTCCGGGACCCTGTAGCCAGGATCCGAGTCCCATTAACCAGCTGCTTCCTTCCAGCCTGGCCAGAGCACCAAGTGACTGAGGTGCCTCACGCTCGCACTTTCCCGTCTCCACTCAGGCACGTTCAGTCTTAAACCTTCATCCTGTCAGCCTCACCTCCCTTTTCTGCAGGGCTGGGGCCCAGGAGGCTAGACAGGCTTCCTGGGCAGAGAGCAAAACCCATTTGTGAAGACCTAACACTGTAAGCTGCAAGCTGACTGCTCTCTTGGGCAGGCTCTGGGCGACCCAAAGAGGAATACTGATGGTTTCAATACAGAAGTGGGTCTAGAGCAAGTGTGTTCCACTGGACACATTCAGAAATCAATGGCAAGAGAGAAAGGACCCTGAGTCATGGCACTTCACCCAAGACATAACACAGGAGGCTGCAGATGAAGGGGGTAGGACATAGGAGTTCCCCACACCTAGTATTTTAACCAAATGAAAGAATAATCTGGGGTCTAGGAGAGAAAGTGACCTAGTCATTCTTTACAGCTCCCTGTCCGACCGTGTGGGTCTCTCGCCGGCCCAACTGCGGCACTACAAAGTAAGCACAGGCAGAACCGTGGAAAATACTGTATTTACGTACATAGGAGGGACAGCTGCAAGCCCCTAACAGAGGACAGGCCACCCCAAAGAAAAATCTTAGCAGCAAATTTCCATCTCCCTCAGCACTCCCAGCACAGCTCAAGTTGGAAGGCTGGGCCTCCTGTCTCTCGGCACCCATCATACCCTTCCCACTGCAGAATTCCCAGTAAGGCAGGGAAAAGGAACTATTGCCAGAAGTGAGGCCCGGTGGGAGCTGGGGTGCCTAGTCATTCCTAGAGAAGAGGCAGTGACTCTATCGTGAGGGGTGGACCAGGAGCAATGCTGGGACTTCTCCGGATCCTATGGCCTGCTCTGTTGAAAGCTGGCAGTAGAGAGAACTGGAAGAAAGTTAGTCATGGATTCATGGGCGTGTGCACACATGCGTGCAGCAGGACACGGGTTGTGCGTCTTCCTTGTGCTTGATGCCTCCGTCTGCCGTCCTCTCCGTGACGGCAGCCTAATCCTCTGCACCTCTGCCTCTCTGTGGCTATGGATCCAGAAACCAAGTGTTTCTCCAAACAGAATAGCTGCGGTTCAGCAACATGGCAAAGGTAACAGCTGTCTTGGGGGAGGTAAGACAGATGACTAGAAGAGTGGTTTGCTCCAATCAGATATCCTTGATTTGGTTCTTTTTTAAAATAACAGGCTGGTGACAGGTATAGTGGCTCAAGAATGACATGGTTCCAATTCTGTTATTACCCTGAAAGAGGTCCCCTTGCTGACCTCCCAGATAGCAACGCTTCAGCAGGCAGAGGCCATTCTTGCGGCTGTGGTTCTGACTGCTACCTGCCTTCTTGACAGGGCCTCACTATCTCTCCACCAACAAGACTTCACATTTCCAGGGTTCCTCTCACACCTGGGCTGGACCTCATCTGGAGAGTCTGAACAGCCCAAGGTGTTGGGGGGCAGGGCGGGAGGGAAGGGCGCCAAGTGCCCAGCAGGGTGTCCAAAGGACCCGATTCTAGACATTGGATTTAGGGGCTGAGTTGAGGGGGATCTCCTTGAGCTCCGTCCGCATGCACAGGTACTCCCCGATGACAGCCATGAGCGCAATGCACACGGCTTGGACCAGCCACCAGGTCAGCGCCGAGGGGAAACGGGAGCTGTAGAACCAGCAGCCCAGGAGGTGAAAGAAATGGACAGTGACAGTGAAATCCAGACACTGCTTCCCTCGCCGGATGAAGTACAGCAAGCCCAGAGCACTGTGGGGAGAGGACAGCAGTGAGTTGTCACTGGGTTGTCCTGGCCTTAGATCATTTGGGGAGTAGGGACAATTAGGAGAACAGCATAGTGGTGGGAAGCAAGCAAGAGAAGCGTGAAGCGGGGGTTCCACTATTAGATGCCTAGAGAGAGCTGGCAGGTAATGCGGGGGGAGGATCAGGCTGGGCAGAAGAAAAACCAAAGTACAAGCTTGATGAGAAATGGCGACTGTCACCCAGGGGAATCCTAGGGACTGGTGGGGACTGCAGCACCCTGAGGCACACGTGGACCATCCAAAGTGGGGACCACAGCGACCTGAAGCTGGGCAAATCCTCATGCCGGAAGGTTGGCCTGGGATCAGTCAATCTTCCCATTTTCCAAGAGAAGCCAGATCTGGATTTATTTTTTTAACATAAAATATCCTGACTTTCAACTCAGTGGAAAAATGTTTTAAATGCCACTTGGGGGATGGTAAAACAGAGCATAATCTAGGAGCCAAATTCAGGTCATAGTCAGCCCACCCGTTTTTCAGTCTCCAGTGTGAGCTTAAGAATAGTAATGTGCAAGGCACTGTTTTAAGTATTTCCCATGAATGAATTTGTTTCACCCTTAAAACTATGAAATGGGTAATATTATTCGGCTCATTTTACCAAGGAGGAGACTGGGGCTTAGATAGATCAACCTGTCCAAAGTCACGAGACTAGTGGGAAGCTAAGATTGAAAGCCAAGTAAGTCTGCCTCTACAGCCTGAGATCTTAATCATTATGCTAAACTGCCTCTCAAAGGGCAGGCAATGGTCACGGGTGACCTTAAATGTTACCCAGCCAAACCCCTCAGTGTACCAACGAGGTGCCCGAAGCCGAGAGAAGGGAAGTAACTTGGCCAATGGCACAAAGACCAAGAACAGAACCGACTTCTCCTGACCCCCAGTCCCACCCCTTCCTCACCTCGTTCCACAACAGGGAAGTGATCTGAGATGGAAGCTAACCCCCAGGCGGCATGCAGAGTGATGTAAGAGCTTTCCAGCTAAGTCAAACAGCAATGGAAGGAGCCCTATAATGGAGCCAGTCCCAGAACCGGCCTTTGCCACCCACTTTAGTCCACCATGCCCCAGGAATAAGTGCCAGCCTGTCTCATGTCCAAATTGAGGAAGTTAGTTCCAGTGCTAGGACCCCCAAAAGCTGGAGAGCAAAACTGGTGATACTCACCAGGTGAGGGCGTTGAGGATGAAGGACATCATGGAGAGCCGGCCTGGAGGGGTGGAAAAGCCCAGGATCTGAGGGGGAATCACAAATGGAAACATGCTGGAAAAGTGACTTGGCTCGGCAGAGCTCCAGGCTCCAGGACCTCCCAAGGAACAATCATTCTTCCCAGAACACAAAAGAAAATAGGTCCCTGCATCTGTGTGTCAGCTTATTTCCAACAAGGTGCTTTCACAGACCTCCACTAGAGTATCTCACTGGACCCCAAACAGCAGCCGGGAAGAGACTTACAAAGGAGAAGCAAAAGTTCAGAGAAGTAACTTGCCCAAAGTGATACAGTCAGTAAACTGCAAGAGTAAGGTCAATTACAGGGTTCAGTAAACTGAGACCCCACCAGCCAGACACCTAGTTTTGTAAATAAGGTCCCAGGGAAATGCTACCACACCTATTTGCTTAGTACTGATGCTGGCTGCTTTTGTACCACAATGACAGAGGTGAGTTGGTGAGAAATCTCCTGTTACCTTGCCGAGGGCTGCACAGAGAAGCAGCAGCAGGAGCAAAGATTCCATTCCGGATCTCCTGGCTCATTACCATACACCACAGCTGCCTCTCAGATGCGAAGATCTCATAGCCCTCCTTGACTATAAAGCACTTTCATCTTCCTAGGCACCTCTGGGGTCTCTGGCCTTCATAACATTTTGCTGAGCATTATTCTGCCCAGTTTCCAGAAGAGAAAACCGGCTCAGAAAGGTGAAGCAACTTGCCCAGAGTCCCACAGCTAGTATATCTGGACCTAGATTGGACGCTAAACCTCTCTGAATCCAAAGTACAGGCTCTCTGCGTTGCAGTCCATAACCTCTCCACTACTGGTCTCATGATTTTGCAGACAGGAAAACTGAGGTTCAGAGGGGACAACACTTGGCCCACATCACACAGCTAGTAAGTGGAATTTCAACGGAGGCCTGATTCCAAAGTCTAAGCAGTTTCCATTATACCTCCGTGAATGTTCTTTTATCCACCCCCCTCTTCCGTTTGGCACCTGAGAATTTGGGGCCTAGGGAAGTGAAGTCACTTTCTCAGAGTGTCAGAGAGGAGATGCATCAGGTTGCCTGGAACGCAAAGCTGCTCCTTGACATCCAAGGCCCTTTCCTTTGAATAATCTGCTTCTGTTAACAGTCACTAAATTTTATGGATAGGGCACCTGAGGCTCAGAAAGATGAGATCCCTCCCCCGGGACCACAAAGTAAGATGGTGGTCCAGCCAGGTCTGGAGCCCAGTAGTGTCGGACCACAAAGTACCCCCGACGAGGCCGAGACTCCGCCCGCGCTGGCCCAGAGACCCTACCTCGGCGTCGAACATCTGGTCCAGCGAGGGACTGCTGCGCACCAGCCCGTCCACCAGCGCCAGCCACAGGCCCAGCGAGCCGTAATAGACCGTCTGCATGAGGACGATCTGCGACAGGATCAGCAACGGGTCCCACACGTAGCTGCGGAACTGGCCCGCCATGCCGGCCCGCGGGGCCCGGCCGCCACCCGGGGCCTGGGTCAGCGCCGCCGCGCCATGGGCCCCGGGCCGCCCTGGCACCTGCGAGGACACACGCCGGGCCTCAGCCAGGGAGCCGTCACCATGGCAACGCCGCCCCGCCCGGGAGGAGGGACCTGGACGGAGGGGGCGAACCCATTCCGGGAGCGGGGGTGAGGGCGGGGCGGACAGACCCATTCCCAGAGTAAGGGGAAATCCTGCCCATTCCGGCTGCTCGGGCCCCGCCCGTCCTCAGGCTTCTTCGGGGTCCACTTACCGGTGACGGACTCGAGGGTCGAAGTGTCCGAAGACGGCCCAGCCTCACCGACTGACCCCCTAAACAGCGCTGACAGACAGGACCATGGAGGAGAAGCCCTACCTGCCTAGAGAGGCAAAGATCCAGCTACAGCGGCGGAGCCGCGACCGCGTAGGAAAGAAGCGTTTCCGGGGAAGGCGGTGGAGGGGCGGGGCTGAGGTTGCGCAGGCGTAATGGACGCAATCTTCGGCCGAGCCACCTAAACTGGGTACGGGCCGCGGGGAAGCGAAGTATGCACATGCGCAAGATGAAGAATGAAGGCGAACGGAAGTGGGGCACGTTAAGCGGTAGAGCTTGCGTGCCCTCTACAGGGGAGTCTTGAAGACAAGAGGCGCAACCAGGAGAATAGGGAGCGGGGTGGGCAAGAGCAAGGGAAAGATGTTTAGGAATTAACAAGTAGATAAGTGCTGACTCTACCTTCCCTCTCCTAGTTAAAGTCTGGGATAACTTTAAATGAACCTGCCAGGTCTTCCACACATGATTTTGCCACGGTTCCCGTTTGACAGATGAGTAAGGCTCAGAAAAGGAAAGCAAGGTACCGCCTCAAAGAGTTAGAAGACAGAGTTAAGTGGCAGTCAGGATTAGAATTCACGTGCCGACATCGCAGCATTGATTTCGTGCTACTGGATTACAGCAAGGTTTGGACACGTACGAATGGGAAAGTCCCTGCCCTCTGACACAACCTAATTATTAGAAAGGCAAAGTAGTGAATGTTTTATAATGTGGGTATCAGTTTGTATTTATATGTACATATAAACTTAAACTAGAAGACAGGACAGATTCTGAAATCATAACCTAGGAGCAGATTCTGACCCTGCCTTGCCTCCATGACTGCTTTCTTTCTGCCTTTTCTGAGTCTACATAGGGTAGACGGTCGGTAAATATTTGCTGAATGAGTCAAAACAGAGGAAGAATAACAGCAAATTGATGAATCACGTTCTTCCTGCCCCAGCAGATCAAAACCCCTTAACCTCATTGAGTCTAGAGCCCCCTTCTCCAGAATGGAAAGAAAGGAAGTAACCGGTTCCAGGAAAAGAATCTGGGTTTTAGAGCCAGCTCCACTAGCTGTGTGACTAGCAAGCTACTTCCTTCTTTAAACCCCAGCTTCCCTGATTATGAAATGAGGAGTTAGACAAGATTAACGTTTGCCAACATTCAATCTACCCTCCACTAATTAGTTTCCCATTAAAAAAACTTATAGAAGACTGATGTAACTGCCAATCAGAACTTCTGAACAGCATGTGATAATCATATTATCACCTTGAGTTGATACAATTCCAGACAAAAGTAAAGAAAGGTGAGACCTTATCAAGAGTAAGTATGTGATTTCCCTTATCATTAAGAAATACTGTAAACAGTTCCCTTGGACTCCAGTTTGGAAGTCATTAAGGCCCAAAGACTTCTGAGGTGCTTTCCAGCTCAACCATTCTTTTAGGTGCCTCAATTCAGATCAACAAATATATATTCAAATCCCTCCGGTCCACTGATTACTCGTGTGATCTAGTGTTCCCGAGAAAACATCTTCTGTTTATCAAGTACCTACATGATCGTGATCTTGTTTCATCCTCACAATCTGAGACAGTTGATATTATCCCTCTTTTTAAAAGTGAGGAAATGGAGGCTCAGAGAGGGGGCGTGCCTCTACGTAGGTAAGAGGGCTCATAAACTGAGCCGAGATTCAAACCCAAGACACCTCACTCCAAAACCCAGATAACGATTTCCGAAGAAAAAGATAAGAGTGAAATACGTGGTGGAGTGAGGAGGTCAGGAAAAGGGCTTAAGAAGTTTTACTTTGTTCCCGCAGGCAGCTTGGTTTCCCTTCCAAGTGCCAGAATGTTTGGCTTCTCCTGAGTCAGGCCCCCTCACGTCATAGCTGGGCTCTCTCCACCCGGCTCCTCCCACCTCCCACGGAGAGAAGGCCCTCCCTACCTACTCTCCTGAAATGGAAAATGCAGGTAGCCTGAGGTGTTAGGGCGCTGAATAGCTGGAGTCTGACGTCATTCCTGGAGCCCGGAGCTTGCCTCTTGGAAACCCCCCGTGGGCCTGCGGGACAGCCTATTGCACTTTCCTTTTCACCTGTAGGAGTTCAGCTCTTGATCTCCCACCTTTCAAAACTTGGGAAATGGGGCACCATCCCGTGTCTTAATTTGGATACAACAAGGAAACCAAGAGCTGGGGAAAACCACAGTAACTCCCTTGGCCAACCTCCTTGGCCCATTTTGAGAATCTGACCACAGGAAGCCTGGAGAAGAAGAATGAACTTTGAATTCAGACCACAAAGCCTGAACTAGGGCCCCAATGACCTGCCATGTGACCTTGGGTGAGTCCCATGCTGGGTCTTAGTATCCCAAACTACAAAATGAAAGAGGAGCATTGGACTCCAACTTCCAAATGCAGTCCATGGCCTTGTGCCATCTGAATCACCTGAGGAACATATTATATTGTCAGATTTCCAGGCCTTGTTGGAAGCCAAAATCTGAATCTCTAGAAGCGGAATACAGAAATCTGGATATTTAAAGAGCTCCCCAAGTGATTCAGAGATAGCCAACATTTGGTAATTACAGAACAAAATGATCTGTAATTGACCTCAAACCAAATCCTCCTTCTAACAGAAAATTGCTCTGTGACCTTGCCGTGTCCATGACTCTCTTTAGGCCTCAAGGTTTTTTTCCATCTGTAATCTGAAGGGTTTGGACTAGAATAGCTGATCTCCAAGGGCCTTTCCCACGCTTTGTGGTTCCAAACTTATGAATGAAATTTTAAACTTTAGGTCAGAGACTGAATGACAAACAGCCACAAGCTGGGACAAACTGTCCTCTGGTTGAGAGAAAAGGAGTGCCTCTGGTTACTTGGTCACTTACGTCACTTCCCGCTGAACTCCCACTGTGGGTTTGCAAGGTCGACTCTTATTGGGATCACTTTCCTGATCGATCCCCATAAATCCCTTGGGAAATGTCCTCATACAGGTCTGTGGACTTTGAGCCCTGCTTGTAGTTAAATCCTGGCTCTACTACTATCTTGCTGGATGACCTTGGGAAAAGGACTTCATTTCTCTGAGTCTCAGTTAGTTTCCTTCTCTATAAAAATGGCGATGAGAATAGTACCCGTGTCATGGGCTGTCCTGAGAGTCAAATATGTGCTCACCCCACTACCGGATATGCAGTCAGCGTTATGTAAACGTTAGCAATATTAATTATTGTTATTATTTCTTCCCTTGGAATGCAGGAGTGGTAACACCTGGTCTCTCAGATTTATGGCAAAGATCTAAGTAAATGTCAGATACAGTGAGCCCGGTGCCTGGCACATAGTAGGAGCTCAGTAAATGCAGTGCCTTCTTTTCTTAATCCCACCCACCTGCAAGGTTCTCCAACTCGCTCCCTTTTTCCCTTCGCCCTTCCCTAGGCTGCCAGCTCACGTGATCCCTTTCTGGGGAATGCTTGATGAAAACACTTTAGGAGAGACACGTGGCTCGGGGACAGGTTATGCAACTCTGCGCTCACACTTTTCGGAAATTCCATGTGGGAGGTTGCATTTGGCTGCCTGTCCTCCGCATGGACTCTGGCCAGTGATTTCCCCTCTCGGGAGAGAAACTGGAGAGAAAGAACTCATCATTGTCTGTTTTCTCCTCCCGACTAAGAACCTTTTGTTACCCAGAGTGTCTTCAGGGCCGTGTGTGTCTCTGCGGAACATTTGCTGAGTTACCTACTATGTGCCAGACACTTACACGATCTCATTTGATTTTTATGTAACTTCTAAAACAAACTTCTAAGTTGTAGCTACAATTAATAGTCCCAGTTAACAGATGAGGAACCAGAGGCTCAGAGGAAGGACACCATTTACCCAAGGCCACACTGCCAGTGAATAGTAAAGCTGGAACTCCGCCCCAGGCCAACCTGACTCTACATGCTACCTCTTCCCAATGCATAGTAGAACATGCACTTGGACATTACTGTTTACACAGGGTTTTCACCTACATGATCTTCCTACCGTCCCAACAGCCCTAGGGAGGTAGGTATATACATTTTCCCCATTTTACAGATGAAGAAACTGAGGCTCAGAGGAAGAAGCCCACTGGTCAGTGCTCTTCTGCAAATCCTCTAGGGAGGATGGATGCTGCCAGGGATTCCGGCAGGTGGCTGGGCCTCCGAGGGCATTGTTTCTCTTGCACAAAGAACTCATTTCCAGGGGTTGGTTGCCAGGTCTAAGGTACCCTGGGAGGAAGAAGAGAAGTGAGATTTTCTGAAACAGTGGCTGCACTCCCCAAGGTTTCTGACCCCCACCATGTATGATACTCTCTGCCCCTCCCTAAAAATTATTCCTTGCTCTGACTTGAAGAATTCAGGGTTTTATTTTAAGAAGAAAAGCTGTTTTCTTCACCTTCCTTTTCATCATTCGTGCATTCAATCAGTCATTTGATAAATATTCACTGACCACTTACTATGTGGTCAGCAGGAACTGAATAAAGTAAATGAAGAGAAAAACTCTGACCTCATAGACTTTATAGTCTCACGGAAGACACAGACAATAAACAAGGACAAACCAACAATCTAAAAGTCAACATTAAATAGTGAGAAGCGCTATGAAGGAAAATGGGGGTAAGGAGGGAGAGAACAATGGAGGACGGAGGGTGAGAGGGATTACTTCAGAAATGGCAGTCAGCAAAGACCTCCCCAAAGAGGTGGCATTGAAGCAGAGGTGTGATGGAAGTGAAGGATGGAGCCAACTGGATATCTGGAAAGAACATTCCAGAGAGATGGAACTCAAATACAAAGCCCTGAGGCAGCAATGAGATTGGCATATTCTCTGAATAGTAAGGCCAGTGTGGCAAGAACAGGGAGCAGTGGAGGCCATGGCCATCCACTGTCGTCTGAGAACTTCCAGCTTACAATTCATTATCACCTTACAACACCCCTGGGAGCTGTGGGGAGTTGGCAGGTGGGGGAAGGTAGGAGGGATGGGAAGAGGAAAGCAGATTCATTCATTCACTCATGCAACAAATATTTATTGAGTGCTCACTACATTGTGGGCACTGGGCTGGCCTCTGGTATAAGAAACAGACATAGTCCCTCCCCTTGGGGAGCTTCTGATCGAGCAGGGGAGATACACAACAAAGCCAGAAGAAAAGAAAAGAGAAAAGAGAAAAGGAAAGAAAAAAGGAAAGAAAAGAATCGTAGAAATAGAAGTTGTGAATGCTGTGAAGGAAGCAATGTAAAAGAAGTTGGGCAGAAAGAGTTTGGCCTCAGGGGAAGGTCTCTCTGAGGAAGTGGTGTGAAAGTTTAGACTCGAAAGATGAGTAGAGTTACCCAGGGCAAGGATGTGCCGGCAAAGGAAACCGTGTTTGTAACAGTCCTGTCATCACATGAGGATTCTCCTTTATTGGGGAGGAAACAGACTGATGATGGGGGTGAACTGCCCATGTCATAAGTCAAATTGCCCGTGACGTTTGCTTTTGCTGTTTGCAAAGAGCAGATTCTGATTTCTGTGGCATCTAGAAAATAGTTGCACTATCTTCATCTTGACCAGATGGTGGGTGGAGGCTGGGCGACAGGGCCTCAAAGGGACAGGGAAAGTTGGGAAGAACAGGAGAACTCAGCTGAATGTTGGTAAAGGAGGGGGGGGGGGTTCAAAGCATCCCACTCTGTATGCTGCACTCCAATCCCAGGGCTGAGGAATGTGAGTCCCATGGTGCTATCCCTCCCACAGGTAAGGGCTCAGATGATGGTCTCTGTCAAGGACGCAGAGGAAATAGGGTATATGGAAGGAGCCCAGGGCTGGAAACCAAGGGATCTGGGTATAGATGAAGCTTTGTAACCTGGACAACTCACTTCACCTCGCTGAGCTTTATTTCCTCAACTGTAAACTGGTTGTAATAACACCAGCCCTGGCTATCCTCTGGGATGATTTGGAGTATATAAATGCAATGACTTAGATAAAACTTCAGAAGAACCGCCTAGCACTCTGTGAATGGTTGGGATTGGTATTATCTGTGCTTTTCTCTAGCTATCAGAGTAGGGGAACTGAATGGGAAGCACAAGCTTGTATGCAGGAGGTTCTCAGGGACAAATCTCTTAATCTCTTTTCCAGCATCTTCCTCTCTGCTACTTTGGGGACAGGACACTTCAAAATGTTTTTATGAGGAAAACAGGAATCAGAGGTATAAACTCAGTGAGACAACATAGTGAGACTGGATCAGAGAAATCTGATTTAAAGCCTGTATTAGTCAGCTGTTGCTGCATAACAACTACTCCCCACCCCCCCACCCCCTGCCCCCACCGATCTCAGTGCTGCAAACAGCAACAACATGTATTTCTCAGTCCTGGGTTTGAAGGTCAGCTGAGGCAGCGTTGTTACAGTTTTGTTACCATTTCTCTCTGAGGCTGTTTTCTCATCTGTAAAATAGAAGTAACACTACTAACTTTACATGGTCAAGGTGAGGGTGATGTTCAACACTTCCTTCTAACTAAAGATACTCTCTGCTCTTATAAGGTAGGTTATGTTCACCCTTGAGGTCAGCTAGTAATCTAAGAAGCAAGTTTGACCTAAAAACTCTCACTCTGGGAGACAATGAAGGCCCTTGGCTAAGCCAATCAGACTGACTGTCTCCCAGATTCAAACCAGAAAGAGAATAAGTCAGTCAGAGAGAGAGAGGCACCCATCCAGGAAGAAGAGACACCCTCAAATAAAGACCACCCAGGCTTCAAGAGCTGGAGATAAGCTGACCAGGCCCTGGAGTCACCTCAGTTTTCGATGTCTTCCTTTCTGTATTTAGCCTTCCTATATCCTTCTAATAAGGATCAAGCCCTTCCTATATCCTTCTAATAAGGGTCAAGCCCTTTTTCCTTAAGGAGTCTGGGATGAGACTTTGCAATTGCGGGAGCTGCACATGCACAGAGAAGATGCCTGTAAAGTTGCCAGCCCAGAGCTTGGCATATAATAGATCCTTAGCCACTGGTGGCTACTGTTCACTAATCAGGGATCTGCTTAAGAGCAAGGGCAGTGTCTCATTCACCGGGAGTTTTCAAAAAGCCTCTCACATAGAAGATGTTCATCAAATGTTTACTGGATAGGTGAGCAAATGAGTGAATGTCTGTGTCTAAGCCTCTAAGGACAGACATCCAAATGGCATTCATTCATTTATCTATACAGCAAACATTTACTGAACATTGACTTGTGCCAAGATCTTGGGCAAGATGCTAAGGATACATCCATGAACATGACAATGTCCCTACTCTCATGGAGCTTACATCTGGTGGGGGAAAAGACGATAAACAAGTAAGAGGATACATACATAATGTCAGGTGGGGAAAGTGTTACGACAAAAAATAAAGCAAAGCAAGGAGAAAGTGATTGGAGGGGGTGGGACTATTTTTAGAATTCTTCACCATACCTCCAGTAGGTGCTGACTCACTGTGTGGCCCTTGGTTTGCTTGCCTTACAATGGGGGTGCTGTTGGAGCGAACAGTCCGGGAGGGCCCCTCCTTACCTAGTGTTCCCAGTTTCTGCGGTTATGCAAGGCAGTGGCTGGACATTCCACGGCCTCTGGAAACTCCAGGCTGTCATTATCGGGAACTGGAGAGAGATTTGCATGGAGTGAGGAAGACCAAAGAGGGTTGGCACCATTCTGGGAGAGACACCCCCACGCCCACTCTCTCAGCCGTTCTGAAAATAGCGACATGATTACCTGTTATTTACTCTGTGTGAGGAGCTTTTGGAGAGAAAGCTCCCCAACTCAGGACTCTTAGAGGGAGACGTCTGTGATCATAAAAATGGATATCATTTATGCACTGGGTGTTGTGCTTAAGCACCCTCCTCTCAACATGTATGGCTCCCAAGTTACTAAAGAGAAACTGAGGCATAGAATAGTTAAGTGTCTTGTCTCCGTCACACAGCCAGGATGATAGCCCAGATCTCTCTGACCCCGAAGCCCGTGCCCATTAATCTCCAACATAAGAGGGAAAGGGATGTTTGCCCAAGGAGAGAGACAGATGGAGTGACAGGGGTCTCAGAGGAAGGAGAGAGGAGAGCTAGAAGGAGAAGGTGAGGAGGTTTTGAGAAGCCTTCCAGGAGAGGGGGCATTTGAGCTGGGCCATTAAGGGCAGAATTAGTTGTAGTTTCTTGGGCTGGTCACCTCTGGATGCTCCAGGTATGCACTTAGCCTAGGTTACGTCCAGCCTAGGAGGCCTAAGAAAAGGGGGAGGGGCAGCTTCACCCCAGCTATAGGCCAGATCTCAGCTCCTTTTTGAGCCACCTGCTCCCTGTTGACTTCCTGAATCCCTTCTCTTTGCTTGAAAGGAAGCTGGTGGGAGGATCTGTATATGGCCCATGCCACCCCCAGACTCCTTCCACCTCAGGGGTAGAAAATGAGCAGGTGGCATAATGTAGGGCAGGCATGGACTTGGTGCCCAGTGCTTCACCTCATTTCATCCTCCCAATTGCCCAAAGAGGTAGGTCTTGGGACACAGGTCCCCATGTCACTGAGGAGCAAAATGACTTTCAAACTTTCCTCCAACTGGCAAGTGTTGGAAACAGGATTTTAATCAAGAACTTCCAGCCCTAAAACCCTTGTGGATTGTGTTTACTTGGTTATCATTTTGTTTTGTTTTGTTTTGTTTTGTTTTACTTCAGTCCCATGTAGGGAATTGGGGACTTCAGTTAAATTCACCAAACCTTTGACTAGTACATTTTGTTTTGTGGGAGCCAGAGAAGAACCCATTGAGATGTTTTAAAGGGCCTCACGATGTGTTCAAATTGTTTTTAACCTCTTGGTGGGTCAGGAAGAGAGAACCTGAAGTTTCTTACCCCAGAAATTTGCATAGAGACACAAACCCTATGACAGTAGTAACCATCCATGCTCCCCCTTGTCCCCAATCCACAAAGCACAGGTTAAAGCCCCCACAAATCTACAAATAACTACATTCAAATGTGTTTCATGACTTCAGAGAGATTCTTAGAACTTGGAGGAAGTGAAATAATTCCTTCATTTCAGAAGGTTAGGATAGCTTTATAGAAGAGCTTCTGTTGTCTAAACAGGCACTACTCAATCTTTTTTGTTAGCGTGCTCTCCAAATGATTGTTGAAAACTATGTACTTCCTGGCACATTTTTTAGTTGAGAGCTAATCTTTTTCATCCAAAGTTTAAAGAGTTGCAAAGGTTCTAATTTTTGACATATTGTAAATTCATATACTCAGAAATAAATGTCTATGTCATTGTTTTAAGTGTATCCAGTTGAATGAAATACCCTAGCAATTTGATACCTATAATTATCTGTTAAAAAAATACATGAACAGGGGCATCTGGCTGATTTAGTGGGTAAAGCATGTGATTCTTGATCTCGGAGTCGTGAGTCTGAGCCCCATGTTGGATATAAACAAACAAACAAACAAACAAACAAACAAACATGAATAGGCTCTTCTCTAATGGAAATTTTACATCACTTTTTTTCTATTCAAACTCACATTTCCATTCCATGTTTCAGAACATAAAAATTTTACAGTACGGGGCACCTGGGTGGCTCAGTGGGTTAAGCATTGGACTCTTGATTTTGGTTCAGGTCATGATCTCGCCATTTGTGAGATCAAGCCCCAAGATAGGCTCTGTGCTGATGTGTAGAGCCTGCTTGGGATTCTCTCCCTCCGTCTCTGTCTCTCTCTCTCTCTGTCCTCCCTTGCTCTCTCTCTCTCTCTCTAAAAATAAATAAACTTAAAAAAAAATTTTGCCATCCATTTTTTTTTTTTAAAGTAGGCTCCTTGCCCAACATGGGGCTTGAACTCATGACCCTGAGATTAAGAATCACATGCTCTATAGACTGAGCCAGCCAGGCGCCCCACCATAAGGTTCTTTTTTTTTTTTTAATGATTAAATAGCTTATTAATAGCTCTATCATATTTCCCTGCCAAAAAACATATATATATATATATATATATATATATATATATATATATATATAAATTGGATCATTATTTTACCTCCTATGACCATAAGACTAGGTATTAAAAATTTATATCATTACAATTATCATAAGGATGCATTTGATTGGGATGCTGCATGGCTCAGTCTTGATCTCAGGATCCCAAATTCAAGCCCTGCTTTGGGCTCTGCACTGGGTGTGGAGCCTACTTAAAATTAAAAAAAATTCAATTGATCAAAACAATGTAAATATATTACGATTTTTTAAGTCCTAAAAATGGGGCACCTGGCTGGCTCAGTTGGTTGAGCATCTGGCTCTTGATCTCAGCTCAGGTCATAATCTTTGTTTGTGGGTTTGAGCTCAGCATCAAGCTCTGCATGGGGCCTGCCTGGGATTCTGTCTCTCCCTCACTGCCCCTCCCCTGCTTTCTCTCTCTCTGTCTGTCTCTCTCTCTCTCAAAATAAATCAACTTAAAAAGGGAGATATATACCCCACCCAAAAAAGAAAAAAGTCCTAAAAATATTTGTAACCGTTTGATTAAAATATAACTGAAATAAAATAAATTACACATAAAGTGTGCAATTTGACACATGTACACACTTGTGAAACCAGTTCTACAAACTATGATAAATAATTATTAAACAGGGGCAACGTTTCCTTACCAAATAGTCACGTGTCCCTAGATGAATATTGCATGTGCTAAAGTGAGATAGGTTTTAGCAATAATTTTATTCCTACTTTAATTTTTTTATAGCTGTCAAGCAGTGGTGTGCCAAAGCTAGTTTGTACTGGTTCAATGTTTAGGAATTTTGTGGGTGGTTTAGGCATCCACAAAGGCTAGGCACCTTTGGTAACATGACCATTACTACAAATTAAATTATATAAACTCACAATTATATAAACTATATTAAAAACAAAGGAAATATGTACTCAAAACTCATCATTTCCTAATTATTTCACTGCCTTTTATTGTTATCTATGCCCTTGATATTATTTGCACCTATTATGTTGCACTCTGTGTGGTACAAGAATTGCTCATCTCTAACCAGCGCTATGTTTAGTGACGTCACATTGGGAGCTTGAAATCCGCTATGGTGGGAGTATTTATACCACAGAAATTGGCAAATGGTACAGATTAGCGCTTCCTGCCTTCCCCAACTTATTGTTGAACACTTACCAGCACACTACCGGCTGTAAGAAGTTGCTGGGAATGAAAGGAGTTTTGTTATAGTGATGTGTTGACAGATAACCAAAATCGCATAGTGATCTATCATCAAAAATTATTTTTAATGATCTATGTACTGACAATTAGATTAGGCCCTCCTTCAATTGTGTGGAAAGCAAAGATTGCAAAACCCATCTGACTTGCAAAAGGATTTCTTATTCTGACATGAAATTCACTCATTTGCTCAGTTTATTTCTCAATCCTAAGGAAGGGTAATGAGAGTAGCTGGAAAAAATTGCTTATCTTTAAATCCGTGGGGAAAAATATGATCGGCATTTGAAGCTTGCTTGACCGCCAAGGATCTCTGCCCTACATGAGATTTTCATCCTTTGATAATAATTAAGGGAGGAAAGAGGAGAAATCACTCCCAACTCTCTACTCCACAAAGTATATGAATTCACAGTATCCCAACAGAAGCCAAAACACCCTGGTTATGAAGCCATGCTTCTGCCCTAGAAAGATACATAGAGAAATCAACCAGGGCAAGAGATAAATCTAGGTACCTTTGGTAATTTGATTGATTATCATAGGATGCTTCCCTCTAATAGTTCCAACAGTATCTGCAGTATCTGTACTTGGGGTCTGTACTTGGGGGCCTGAGAGGATTTGCACACCCAACCCTACCCTCCCTTCTTGGGAGGATACAGGGGTAAGGCAGACACATAACTTTACAACTTTTATTATTATATTTTTTTAAGTTTGTTTATTTATTTTAAGGGGAGAGGGAGAGAGAGAGAAAATAAATCCCAAGCTGGCTCTGCACTGTCAGTGCAGAGCCTGACACGGGGCTGAACTCACGAACTGGGAAAGCATGATCTGAGCGGAGACCAAGAGTGGGGCATTTAACTAATTTAGCCACCCAGGCGCCCCACAACTTTCTTTTAAAAAGGGTGGAAGTAGATCTGAGGCAGACTTGCACACTAGTTCTCAGATCAAACTTTTTTGAAATTCAAAATCAGGAAAACGAATCCTTTAAAACAGGTCAGCCATCCTCAAGCCAAAAAGTTTGCCCATCGGTTGTTTTTGTTCAGCTTGCTGCTAAGAATGGTTTTTACATTTTTGAATCGTTGGGGAAAAAAATCAAAACAAGAATGATATTTCGTGACACGTGAAAATTATATGAAATACAAATTTCACTGTTCCATAAATAGTATTTTATTAGAACACAGCCACTCTCTTTCTTGCAAGTATTTGTAGCTGATTTTGAGCTACTGTGTTAGAGTTGGAGCATGACACGAGACCGAATGGCCCGCAAAGACGAAAACATTTAGCTCTTTACAGAAAAATTGTGCTGACCCCTTAAGGCTACGCAAGTCCACGTCCCATTTGGAATGTCTTCCTTATCCTCGGAAGGGAGTGTACCCCGTTCAAGGAGCGCGGGTCTAAGCTGAAGACCCTGGGCAAGTCCTTCCCATCGAAGGTCTCAGTTTCCCCCAGGTATGAAATGGGGTTAGACACAGTGATCTCTGGGAGCCTGTCTGGGGGGAAAGCAAAGAAATAAAGGGGACAGGAACTCGGGGTAGAGCGGGAGCCGGTCCCTCGGGGTTTCCAGCCGCGTGGGCGGGCCCAGAGCCCCGAGGCCCAGCTTTCGCAGGGGAATTCCGGGCGGGGTGCGGCGGCGGGGCGGGGCCGGGGGCGGGGCCGGCCGCCGCCTATAAGAGGGGCCGCGCGCCCGGCCGGACCACTCGCCTGCGCGCCCTCTGCGGACCGCCGTGCCATGGCCTCCGCCCGCCTGCTCGCGCTGCTACTGCTCCTCGTGGGCGTCCCCGCCGCTGCCCCCGAGTCGGTAGGTGCTTGGGGAAACCCGGAGGGCGGCCTGGTGCCTCCTTTGTTCCTGGGGGCCCGGGCTAGGGGGGGCCTCAGGGGTCTGCACCGCCCCCAACTAGACGCCGAGGCCGGGGAAACTTTGCTGGAAAACTTGGCTCCCGGGTCACAGGGAGGCTCCGGGCCGGGGTGGCTCCCGCGCGCGAACGTGCGCCCCAGCCTGTTGCTCTTCCCGCCTCCCCTGGCCTCGGCCCCGCCGCGCGCTCCAGGCTCGGACGTGACTAAGCCGGTGTCACCTCTTCTCTACCCCACACTCTCGCTCTCCCCTGGTGATCTTGGGGCCCTGGATCCCCCTGCACGCCCTCCGTTAGCGCCCAGAGCGGCGGCTCTAGAATCCGATAGGGCCTGGGCACGAGGGGCAGCGTACTCGGAAGGGGGAAGGAGGAGGGTTGTGCGGAACCTTGTTTCACACACCGGGGAATGAAGGACTGAACCCTGACCTCAGGTCTGGCCCCAACCCCGCCACTGGGCTTGTAACTTTGGGTAAAGCCCTGCCCCTTCTGAGTCTCAGTTTCCCCATCTGTACAACGGCAGGAGGGAGCCCGGCAGGAGATGGCCAGTGCCTCTGTAGGGCCCCTCCAAAGTTGGGGCTCTGATCTTCCAAGGGCAGACGGGAAGGATGGTTTGGGGTCAGCACTTCACCAAGAGTTGAGCCTCTGCTTTCTTCGAGAATGCTGTTTATTTCTGCTGAACTGCAGAAGGGAAGTTGGAGTACCCACCTTGAGTAGGGTGAAGGGGGGTGGGGGACAGAGGGCCTCAGTGAGCCCAGAGAAGCTCTCCTTCTCACTGCTCTCTGGTCCCTGTCCTAGTTTACAAAGTCCTGGGCCACCAGAACCTCCATTCATCCCCTGCCACCAGTGTGGGGGAGGAGGATGGCAATCTCATCTGGGAAGTTGGGGGAGGAGGAATTGCTCGGAGGGTCTGTCCTCCAAGAACCCCATTTTTTGCCCCCTTGATTCCCTTAATTAAGCCCCCCTTTTTAGAAGCAGCAAGTCTGTGGAGTTTAATCATTGCAGATTTTTTTTATGGGGCTCCTGTTTCTCTGGGCTTGGGCGGGGGAAGTCTTTTCTGCCTGGCAGGCTTCTTTTGGGGAATCCGTGAGATCCTGATGATAACCCACCAGCACGATTGCAGGCATTCAGTGATGATAGGAAACATTTAGTGCTTATGGTGTGCCTTATGATGTTCTAATAGCTTTCTAATGGCTGTTCCAATGTTCTATCAGCTTGCTTAATTCTGACAACAACCCTGCTGTTTACTGTTCTTAAATTGGTCCTGAGGCTGAGGAGGTTAGCTAACTTACCCAAGGTCACACAGCTAATCAGGGGCTGAGTCATTCAAATTTAGGCAGCCAGGCGTCCAAGTTCCTGCTCTTATGATAAGCTGCAGTGTGATGCTTTCTGAGTGGTGGCCCTGAATCTGTTGAGATTTGGGGCTGGCCGGCCTCAACGAATTCTGAGGTGGAAGGAAACAGGAGACCAGAGTGATGACTTCCCCAAACTAAGGGCAGCCAGACCAAAAGGTTAGTGTCTGAGCCAAGACTCCAACCTACACCTGCTGCTCCCTGGTACAGTGCTCTAAATTAGGCCCTGAAAGATGTGTTGAGTCCAGCAACTGGGGAGACCTCCAGAGGAATGCCATGTTGGGTCCTGTTGGCCTGGACAGTGTGGGGAAAAAAGAAAGACCCAGGAGGTCGTGAGGTCACTGCATGGGCAGTCACATGGCAGTTTCAGTTCAGAGGCTGCTGAGTCTGCAGGTGCTTCAGGGTGAGGAGCAGACAGCTGTGTCCTGGGGGCAGTCAGAAGGATATGGTTTGGGGGAGGACAGCTGTGTCAGCCCTCGCACGGTGACCCATCAGCTGGGGGAGAAGTAGGCCCTGAGCAGCTGCTTCCTGAGAGAGGTATCTGGCTCTCATCCTGACCTCAACACTCCCCTTCCTGGTGAATGTCAGGGACCTTCCACCTCTAATTGGGTCACAGGGCTTCCCCTTTTGCCTCCGCCACCCCCTTCCTTCCAAGATTGTGGCCGGAAAAATCAGACCTAGTCATAGTTGGATAGATGTAATGGAGGCCCGCCTTTTTCTTTTTGCAGGTGGAGAAAACAGGCCCTGGGAGAAGGGATTTGCTAACTGCAGTTATGATTTGTTGAGTTTTCCACATGCTAGGTCTGGGGCATTTTATCCTCACAAAAAAACCCAGCATCTCGGGATTATATTATGCCCACTTTACAGATGAGGGAACTGAGGTCCATCTCCAATAGTGCTGTTGAGGCCCCTCTCCAAGTTTAGGTTTAAGCCAAAGGCCTGCCCTCCCCTTGGGTGATACCCTACCCCCACCCTAAGGGCTTGGTGCCACAAGTTTTGGGAAGGGAACCCAGACTGTGCAGACAGCCTCTTCCCTGGCTGTGGGACTTGCCATCCCAAACCAGTTCTTCCTGTCCAGCTGGGAGCATTCCCCTGAACTGCCTTCCTGCCGCTCCTTCCCTAGCCAATTAAAGGCAGCCCTGTTTGGGGAGCTGGACCCCTCCAGAGGGGTTGCTGCCCAGAGGCACAGCCTTCTGATGTGGCACCAGGCCCAGTGGGTTCTGGGGAAATGTATTTTAGCTTAGAGATGTTTTCGGTCTCCTTGAAAATTCTCTTCTTAATTGCCCTGAGGTAGGAGTGGGGCAGAAGCCCAGAGGATCTAGGACCCTTGAGTGGTCAGTGAGAGCTCTGTGGAATTCTTAAAAGCCTAGAGAGCTACTAAAGAGCCTATTTTGGGCCATGGTTTAGAGGGTTCTGTGAGCTTGATGTCCCCCATCTGTAAAATGGGGTTTGAAACAAATGATCTTGATTGCCCTTTTCAGCTCAAGTATTCTATTCATATCCATCCCCCCAAATCTACCACACACACCACTCCCACCCACATACACCCAGTGGGGAATTCTGCCCTATTCATCTTCAGCGAAATACTTACCCCTTACTTAGTACGCAGGAAATATTTGCATGAATGAATAAGTTCATGTGTGTAACTTCATTCGAAAGGGTGCATTGAGGTAATTTATCACTAACGTGAATGCCTTCCAGGGAAATTGTGAGGTAGGTTTTATTATCTCCATTTATACAGGAAACTGATGCTCAGAGGAAGGTAGTGGCTTGCCAAGGTCAGAACCAGGTCTCTGATAATACAAGGTGTCTGGTTTGAACCTCCTCTGAGAACATTCCAGATGAGAAATTCCGACTGGCTTTGAAGGAAGATACCTTGGGTTCTACTTCCTGAATTGGAAGCACGTATGCCCTATCTCTGGGTCTCAGTGTTCCCAACTCTATAGTAAGGAGGTAGGACCAAAACCCTCCCAAGGGTCCTCCCTGCCCTGAAAACACACTGATGGGGGGAGGGGAGCTTTCTTGGCTTCCTTGGTAAAGAACCTTAGAGGAGAAGAGCTGGGGGGTGGAGACATTCAGCTCCTGCCATCCCCAGCTCCTGGAAACAGAAGGCTTTTGCAAGGACTTGGAGTGCAGGGCCGCCCTGAATGAGGAGCTGGGAGAGCCAGGCTGGGCTCCCCGCCCCAGTTCCTTCTTGGGAGGAATTGGCTGCTAGTTGTTCTCAGCCTCCTGGACTGGTGGGTGTGATTTCCAAATGACCATTTAAAATTGGGGGAAGGGGCTGGACTGGGCCTGTGAGTCACTGGAGGAGAGCGGTGGCTGGCCTGAGTTACCCATTTCCTTTCAGCCTCTTGGCTAGTAGGATGGCTCTGATGAGGGTGTTGGAATGGGTTCCAGAGTTTTACCTTGTCCCCTGAGAGCCTCTTAAAGATACTCAGCGTCTCAATGTCCAGGGCCTTTGAGGGGATGCCCAGGAAATGTTAATTCCAGGCCTCAGACCTTCCCAGTGCCCCGTCCGTGTGGACTTTGACAGGGTGTGAATTCAGCCAGTTGTTTGTTTCCCTTGAAGCAGAACTGAAGCTGCCACTGCTCTGAGCTCCTAGAGCAGAGCTGGTATATAGTCCAGATGGGGTTGGACCCCAGGAGTCTCTGACTTGTCTGATGTCCTCCTCTCCCCTTACTTCCTGGAACTGGCAGGAGGGCACTGGAACAGTGGCTTGGGGTTAGGCAGACCTAACTTCAGAGGTGTGAAGGCCACCTCTTCCTAGCTACATGGCTTTGGACATGTCACCCAGTCTCCCCAGCCTCTGCTTCCTGGTGGGTAAGAAGATCAGGGTTTTGGTGGGGCTGGTAGGAGGGGACAAGGCTGCAGTGAGTGCCTGGTAGGGAGGCCGCATTCTGTGTGACAGACATGTCAGCCATGCCAGGTGGCCCTGTGCCTTTGAGGATTCTACTCCCTGCCGCCCCCCCCATGGCCCCTGGAACACTTTCTTCCCTCCCACTCCCCAACAGCTGCAGGGTGGTAAGGGAGGAGTCGAGGGTGGGGCTGATGGAGTTCAAATCTCCTGTTTGTTTGTTTTAGAAGTGGGCTGTTTGCTAATTATCAGATGGGTTCATATTTAAACAAGAACCAGTTCTCAGCGGCCCCACCCCTCCCGCCAGGATTTGTAGGAACCCTTTGCGGAGCAGTTTGCAGCCTGCTGGGCGATGGCAGGGTTTGCTAAGGGTATGGGACCACCTAGACACTGTCCAGAAGGGGGTCACCCTTCCTGAGCTGGAGGGGCAGAGTTTCTAGTCCTACGGAGGCCGAGTGAATTGCAAGCTGTGCTCTGGGCTAGGAGAGGGGGTGTGGTAGTGGGCAGGAAGGTACAGTGTCTGAAAAGCCAGTTTTCATACACTTTCAGTGCACAGTGCCTAGAGAGGGAGGTGAAGGCCCGTGTCAACGGTTGGGGCCTGATTTAACTCCAGAAGGACTAGAAACCTGGCTTCTTGAGCTGGTTTGTTATTAACTCACTAGTGACCTTCAGGCGTGTTCCTGCACCTGGCCAGGCCCTTTGGCCCTGTCTGCTGGAGGCAGGGTGACTGGAAGTGGGTGCATTTCACAGCCACAAAAACCTGAGTCACCATCCCAGCTCTGCTGCTCACCCCGGGACATGCAGTTAGTTAATAAGTCACTTCACCGATGTGTCCTCTACAAAACACCTGTGTCACTCAACTTGTAAACTGTTTGGCAAACTTGTAAAGTGCTGGCTTGATCTGGGTTTATCATTAGCGGCTAGACCAGGGTTCTTAACCTGGCTGGATGTTGGCTTCAGGGAGATGGTATCTGTGTGCACACTGAAAAATGTAGATTGATGGTTACAGTTCTCGGGGTTCAAAACTTTTTATCCTTACCGGAGAGCTCCAGGAGTCCCCAGGAGATGACTCTGTGATTTGAACACTTCTTCCCAGCTTTGGCCTTCTGCAGTCCCCTGCCCAGTCTATCCCTGCTACTTTTCACCACCTCTGTGCCCCTGGTTACTCACCACCCCCACCCTCTGGCCAGTCCCTCCTACTCAGCACACCCCCCCCCCCCCTCCTTATTCTGCCTCTCTCCTCCCCCACCCTGCAGGCCCAGAACTCTGCTGCCCCAGTTTTCTCTGGCACAGTAGAGGAGGCTGGTAGTCAGGTGACACCTGGGGTAATGGAAAGGGGAGGCAGGGAGAGGCTGGTATGTGTGGAAACAGTGACTTGGTGGAGCCGCCGGTTGCAGCCAGGCCTGTGGGACTGGCTGTACCACTGGAACCTCAGGGCGTGGGGGCAGGGATGACCCATGGCCGGTCACAGGCAGTGGGGACACTCCTTGCCCGGGGTAGGGGGGCAGGGTAGGGACTGGCTGGGAAACGTCTGTGGGACAGACCCACTAGGTCTGGAGCAGTGGCTTCTCCGAGTGGGGGGCGGGGGGTGCACAGCAGGGAGTCTGGGAAGGGGCAGGAAGCCAGCATCTAGTGCTGATCTAATCAGCCTAGACTAGAGGCTATCGACTCTGCTCCTGAGAACACGGGAGGCTTGTTTATGTCCCCGCCCGCAGATCCAGCAGGGACTTCGGATCTGCTGCCTAGATTACAAGCCCCAGCTTCAATGCACCTCTGTCTCTGCAGCCCTCAGGGAGCCAGCCCCCTCCCGCCTGTCTCCAGCGGTAATCGGAGCAGTGCCCGGCTTGGTTACCAGGCCTCGAGACAGAGGGAGGCTTGTCTGTTCCAGAACCGTCTTTTACAGGTGGGGAAACTGAGGCCCAGGGAGGGAATCTCCCAAGATCCACAAAGGAGTTAGTGGCAAGGGTGCTGCATCAGCTGCCGTCAGGGGGATGTCCAGAGCTGCAGAAGCTCCCACCTCTGCCCCCATTCCTAGCTGCACCCCAGGATCCTGGAGCCCTCGCTGTGGAATGGGCTGCCCTGGGGGGGTTGGTGAAAAGTTGGCTGCTGGCTGTGCCAGGCCTGGCTTGTCTCCTGTGTGATTGTGTTCAGAGTAACCTGACCTTGGAGTGGGCAGAGCTGACATTCGAACCCCCACCCTAGCCCCACCCCTACTCCTAGACCTGGCTTAACCCTTCAGTTACCAGAGTGCCAGGCTGTGGATTGGTGTGTAGTTTCTTATTGCCTTCTGGATATTTTTTTTCATCCTCAGGGCAGGTCAGGAAATACTCTGGGATCCCCAAGTAGAATGTCAGGCATCTCCGGTCACTGCCATTTACTCCTTTTGGAAAAATACAACCCAGTTTCCTCTGCCTCTATCTTCTTACGACAGGTGCTCCAAGTTGTGTGACCTTGAGCAGGCCTCTGCCCATCTCTGGGTCCTTTGCAGTCTCCAGGGACCTGATTGGTTGTTGAAAAGTCTCTGGTCTCAGAAGCAAAATGAATACTCATTACAGGGTTATGTCCCTTCATGATTTGCAAACCCCTCACCCCCCCCCCCCCGCCCCACCATCCACTGACCACCTTTCTAGCAATGGAACTGCTTCTATAGCTTTTTCCAGGTCTCTCTGACCCTTTGACCACTAATCCCTTTAGCCAGAAGGAAGGCAGGTGGGGATTAATAATAGCTACTACTCAATGAGCACCTGCTGTGTACTGGGCCATATGCTGGGTCCCTTGCACACACTAATGCATTTCACTTAATCATCATCGTCCTGCAGGGTGCTCCTAGCCCTGGTTACCAAAAGAGAAAACTAAGGGTTCAGGGTTCAGTATACCCCAAGGTTCCTGGAGTTAGGAAGTGGCCATGGCCAGACTGTGCTTTGCTTGTGGGTAACCACTCTTCGGGTGGGGATCCTTTGTTTCTGGCGAGGTGTAGAGCTCTGATTGTGGCTCCTGGGTTTGCTCACCCTGGGGGATGTCTGGCCCTTCAAAAAGGCAGGGTGGGGGAAAGCAGTGACTAACCAACGGCCCCTTCTGGGGATCTCCTGTCCGGATAACAGGTGGCTTCAGTAGTTGGGAGTCCAGTGTCCTTGCCACTCCCTGTTGAATTTGGCTTGCCCAGTTGTCCTTCTGGTCTCACCTCCTGAAAGAAGGGTCAAATGTGTCCCTGACCCTGCCTCTGCTGGGGAGGAGCCTGGGGGCAGGAGGTGGGTGTGGGGGGCTCTCCTCCCTCTTTTCCTCCCACCAGCTCTTGGTTAACCAGGCCTTGACCCTGAACTCCCTGGTGCCCCAGCCAAGTTTTTGTTCTTTTGTTGAATATCACTTTCACCTTTGTTTGCTCCTTGGTGGAGCCTGGCCTGGCACTGTGGGGTTGGGGTGGAGAGGTGACTCGGGGGTGGCAGTGAGAAGTCTGGTTGTAGCTGAGGCGTGGTCTTGAGAAAGATCTAGGTTCAAATCTCAGCTCTGTTGCTTTCTAGTTGTGTGACTTCAGATAAATGACTCCCCCGCACCTCAATTTCCTGCAAACATGTTACAAGACTCGTGCCAGTAAAATGAGTTCATAGGGAAGAGCACCGCGTGGTGCCTGGCACGTCGTGGATACTTGAGCTAGTCACCCCAGCCCCTGTGCTTTTCCCTGGTGACGGAAGCTGTAGGACTTTGGGGTGGGGTTGGCGACCTTTTCCTAGCTTCTTTTCATGCTTATAGCATAAGGACTGGAGTGACAGCTACAGCCTGTGGGTTTGCTGAGACCCTTACTTTTGCAGCCCAAACCCTTGAAGCAGGGAGGGAGGACAACTCCAGCCTGGAGCCAGAAGACCTAGCTTCTAAGTCCAGCCCTGCTGCCAACAGTTTGGGTGACCTTGGCAAAGCCCCTTGTCTTTTAATTTGTTTGCTGGGTTATAAAATGAGACCATTGGGCTCAGTGGCCTCAGATACTTTCTACTGGCAGGTGTTAGTTCCTTTAGAACAAAACAGCACCTGCCCCCTCTTCGGGGGATAATCTGGGGAGGCGTCCAGCATCTCAGTCCCCAGGCACTCATCCCAGGTGTCCACCAGCCCTGGGGTAGACAGGGTCTGTGAGACCCAGGCCCACTGCCTTATTCTGCTGGTGATTTCTGTTGTGCTCTGGGAGAAGGGAGGCCTGAGGGCCCAGAGAGGGTGCCTGTGCATGCACACACACGTGAACACACATTCCCCCGGCAGGGATGGGGTGAGTGGAGAACAGGTGGGGTAAGCTTGGCTGGGATCAGGGTGGGGTCCCTCTCTGGTCAGGGCTGGGCTTGGCTACTGGGTGGCCTGGTGGCTTCTTCAAAGCCACCCTGACTGAATGGGCCTTGTCTGCAAAGTGGGTGAGGCAAGGGAGGGCTGTTGGCATTCCCTCCCCTCTGCCCCTCTGCACATGAAGGGATGCTTGCCCACAGTCTCATGGAGCTTGGTCCTCTCTTGCTGGCCTCGTCTTAAAGGGTTCCCACTGGGGAATTTCTCTCTTGTCAGGAGTCAGGGGCAGAGAAGATGCTTCTGGAGTTGAAGGTTTTGTTTTCTTGTGTCCTTCTCTGAGCATGCCCCCTGCCCCCCAGGCCTCGTGACTTGTGACTTGCTGGAGAAGGAACCGTTGGCTCCTCTAATGCAGTCTTGAGCCCTGGAATAGGTATCTGACAGGGTCTGATGCCTCCTGTGCCCCTGGTGCAACCTTAGACAAGTGTATCCTCTCCAGGAACCTGGTATAAAAAGGAAGGGTGAGGGCTGAACTGGGAGTGAATCTGGGTTTCAGTGCTGACGGGGCCTGCCTCCTCTCTTAGCCTTCCTTTAGCTACTGTGAAACTGAAGTGGTAACTCTGAGCCAGGCAGCATGCTAATCCCAGGAGTTGTTTTGAAGCACCCCTTAGCACTTTCACACACCCAAAGAAAGGCAAGATGTAGAAACAACATTCTGTGACTCCTGGGGACCAGGGGTGGGGAAGGTCTCTGCCTGAAGCCACCCAGTGCTGGGACCCCAGCCCCTGACTTGAGGACTTGGAGCTCAGACTCCCACAGCCTGTCTGGTCTCCAGGCTTGGTTGACCACTGGCTGAAGTACCTTCTTTCTCTCCTGGGCTGGGTTTGACCTCCACGCAGCAGGGCTCCCTCCTAGCTTGGGTGGTCAGGCACTCTATGGATGCGTATATTCATGCGGGTGTTCTTGTGTGTGTGGTTAAAAGCTCAGGTGACCCATGCCTGGGTTCTGGTCCAGTATGGCCACTTTTTACCAATGTGACCTTGGGCAAAAATCTATCAGGAGGACCTACTTTAGGCTAAGTGCTTAGGAGGTCCTGCTCTCAGAATCTGGGCCTGGGGGAATTTGCTTTGCGGCAGGGACCTCGCCCTAGGGACAGTTTCGTAACCACCTCCGAGTCCTCCCGGAGGAGCTGCCAAACTAAAGCCACAGGCACGGGGCTGTGGGGCTGTGTGTGGGGGCTGGGCTGGAGTTCCAGCACTAGTAGCTCAGCAGCTCCTGATTCCCGAGTCATGAAGTCATCCCGACCAGGACTTAACCCCTTCTGGCTCCCCACCCCCGTGTGTGCCAAGTATTCAGCGAAGATTCTCCCATCCGGTGGAAGAGGGCTGCGTGCCCGCTGCCTTCCCCCTGGTCTGACCCTGCTCCTTTCCAGGAATCCACCACATGCCCTCACGGTGGGTGGAAGAGGACATGACAGGTTCTGCCCGCCTCTCCCCAGAAGCCCCCGGAGGAAGTACAGGAGGAGCCCAGGCCTCGCCTGCAATGGTTACCTTGTCCTGGGAACAGATATTCCTTCTCGGGCTCCCCTGAGTCACTGGCAGTCTCCCTCAGGTGAAGGACAGCCTGGGGCAGTCAAAGAGAGACCTGACCTGACTTCTTCTCTCCATTCTGAGCTGTGCAGCTAACTCAGCCACGTGACCTTGGGCAAGTCACTGCCCTGTTCAGCATTCGAATTCTGTCCAATTCTGTGAGATGGAAGGGACAGGACCTCCCTGGCTTCCGTGGTTCTGAGCAGAGCCCCAGTCTCCTACAGGCAGGGGCTTTGGGAAAGAAGAAGAGAATGTTTTGAGGAGGGGTGTGTATGGAACTTCATGAAACCCAATCTCTTTTGGCAAAAGTAGGGACTTTAATATTTGAGTTAATTAGCAAAAAAAAAAAACAAAAACAACAAAAAAAAAACTTTGCCCAGGACTGCTGTTCTGTGGGAACAGCTCTGTCGCCCCAGAGCTAAGGAGAACGGCAGTAAGAATTCAGAATGCTTCCTACCCTTGTGAGCTCTAGGAGATGGGAACAGAGAGAGTAGCTGATGTACTTGTAGGACCCTGGGAAAGTCTTTGCCTCCCTGGACCTTGATACTTTCCTTTGGAAAGCTTCTCAGTGGAAGTAGGCTTAAGATTCTGCTGTGATGTCCTAGACTGGGTCCCCGTGGGTAGGGGCCAAGGACATTTGTGGGTGATGGAGTGGATGGTGCCCCACTCTGTGCTGGTACAGAACAGATCCTGTGCTTATAAAGCTGGATATGAGAGTGTGTTTGTGTATTTGTGAGTCACTAGGTCTGTGCAGCACCTGGACTGAGGCCTCCCTGAGGTGTGGGTGAGCCAGCCCTGTCTGTCCCAGCCCAGTCTGACTCAGCTGGGAAAGGTGTCCTGGACTGGGAAAGACCAGGGCCAGCAGCCCTCTCCCTGCCGCAGGCGAATCAGTGGTGACAGTGTCTGCGCCCTAGAACCCTAGACTGTCCTACCCTCCAGCCTGTGTGGCTCCTGCAGTCAGGCAGCCTGATGCGGAAGCCTCCTTCTTCCACCCGCTACTTGTGTCAGAGGGAAACGCCCAGTTTCCTTGGTTGTAAAATGAGGTTAAAGACATGCCTTTGGAGTTAATAAGAACAGGGGCTGGCACGTAGTAATTGCTTATAGTAAATAGTACCTAGTAATGTTTAATGTGCTGATTATTACCAACTTTATTATTTTTATTAGCCCGGGATGGGAAAGAGATTTGCCTAAGGTCACACAGCAAGTTAGGGGGCCAGGAGGAGAGCAGGACCCAGGTCTCCAGGTTCTGGCCTGCTTACTTTCCAGCACCCCAGGTTACCTTACCGAATGCCCACTTCATTGCCTCTTGGGGCTCAGGGGCTGTTGTCAAGCGCCAGGGGGCTACTGATGTGTCTTCAGAAGTGGCTGACGTAACTCCTTTTTTCACTCTAGATCCGAGAGACGGAAGTCATCGACCCCCAAGACCTCCTAGAAGGCCGATACTTTTCTGGAGCCCTCCCAGATGATGAGGATGTCGGGGGGCCCGGGCAGGAGCCCGATGACTTTGAGCTGTCTGGCTCTGGAGATCTGGGTATGGAGGGTGTGGTGGGCAGGCTTGAGGTCATGGGGCTGGAGGGAAAGTGGCCTCACAGACCATAGCGGGGTGAGCATGTCTTGAGACTTGGATTTGTATGGGGGTTTTCCAGCAGAGCTCCTCCCCTCTCAAAGGGGAAACAAAAGTAACTATCAAGCCTTTCCACCCCTTGGCAACCCTCCTTGGGCGGGTTATTTGTTGCTTTGAGTTCATTTGTAGCTGTAGGTTTTCTGAGCACCAGCCTGGACCTGTCTGCCTGTGGCTGGGGGCCTGGTGGGGGTGGGGCTGGAAAGAACTGATAGTGTTTTCTTCTTGTGAAAAGGAGAAGGGCCAGCTCCAAAGCCTGGGAGCATGTGTGGGCAGAAGTATGGGTGGAGAACAAGCCCCTGCTTCAGAGGGGGATGGGAGTGTGTGAAGGGGCCCAGGCCTCTGGGGGCTGGACCAGGGGCCAGGCCAGTTCATGGTCTTCAGTGACTCCTATGTGCAGGATGGTGTGACTCTGAAGTTTGAGCTTTGGAGTCCCATAGTCTTGAGTTCAAACTGCCTCTCAGTGACCTGAGACTTGGTTTCCGAATCTGTAAAATAGTGAATCAGTGAGTTGGGGATTGGACTCTTGGCACATGCTAAACACTCAGTAAATATTTTAATGTTGCGATTTCTAACATTTAATGTTACAATCTAGAGTAGGCTCAAAGGAATCCCTTGGGGCTCTTGTTCAAATGCAGACTCTGATTCTATGAGCCCTGAAATTCTGCGTTTCTAACCAGCTCTTGGTCCCTGATCCAGACATTCCAGAGCAAGGGTTTGGAGCTGACAGAGCATCTGCTCAGCTACCTGCCTGGCATCCTTGTGAAAGAACCGGGGAGTAAGGTCTTGAGAGCCCCATTTTACAGATGAGGTGACTGAGGCTGGGGTGGGAATGGTCACTTACTGTACACTGAGCATTTGAGGGCTGCTTGTAAGGTAGGACTCCCACCAGCCATGGCTGAAGAAGGGGGAGGTACTTTAAGGACAAATGTTCACACAGCTTTTCTGACTTTACAGATGACTCAGAGGACCCCCAGATCTTCCCGGAAGTAATCCAACCCTTGGTGAGTAGTTAACATGCTTTTGCCTCTCCATTTGCTCCACTGTGACACCTGTTGAGAGGAGCCCATAAGTGAGGGTCTGACCTCACTCTGCAAGAAAGCTTGTATTGGTGGCCCTGGCTCCTTAGGGACAGGCACGACTGTGGGTAGGCCATCCTTCCTACAGGGATAATCACTGTCAACACTTAGATGTGTTTCCAGCACCTTTTCTGTGCATTTCTAGGTATTTCCCAGCATTAATATCAAATAATATATATAGTCTTGTGTGCTGCACTTTTCACTTAAAGTGGGCACGAGTTTGCTTCCTCACATAATTAAGTGTTCTTTTTCATTTTTATAGGCTGCATAATCATCGTTCATTATTTTCCCCTTATTGATGGAAAAGTTGTTTATGATTTTTTGATACTCTAAAATTATACCACCACAGCAAGCATCTTTCACTCAAATCTCTGATTAGCTCCTTGGGATAGAGTCCCAGAGGCAAAGCTGCTGCCTTAAAGGGCAAGCACTTTCTATAGTTTTGCCCAACCGCCCTCCAGGGTGGTGATTCTAGAATCCCCACTGACCAGCAGTGAGCGGTAACACCTGCTTCCCTGTACCCTCGGTCACATTCATTCCTCTTTTGGGACAGATCCACTAGAAAGGTTGAGGGTAAGCCTTTGATGGCATAATTGTTGAGAGATTGGTGCTGAATTCAGCTCCAGGACCACACGGTTCATCCGGCAAGATGGCGGAAGCAGATTCCCTCCCTGGCTGAATGTTCCTGTCCCTGCCCTGGGTCCCTCCCCAAAGCACACTGAGTCTTCATCTCTCCTCCTTCTGCCCCATCCAGGTGCCTCTAGATAACCATATCCCTGAGAGGGCAGGGCCTGGGAGCTGGGTCCCCACCGAAGCCAAGGACCTGGAGGAGAATGAGGTCATCCCCAAGAGGATCTCACCCTTTGAAGGGGACGAGGATGTGTCTAACAGGGTGTCCATGTCCAGTGCCACACAGAGCGGCAACATCTTTGAGAGGACAGAGGTTCTGGCGGGTAAGGTCCTCACGAGATACTTTGAAGGGGAAGAGGACTGGGAGGCAGTGTTGCAGACAGGGATGCCTCGGGCACATTGGGCTTCTTGGTACCCCTTCCTTCTAGCCACAGGGTGCCCTGGAGCCTCAAGGACTACACCGTAGTCGTAAGGGGTGGCTCTGACTGGGTGAGCAGCCCGGTGGAGGAGAATTGCGTATCAGAGTCTTTTAAAGGACAGCTAGGAGTCAGTAACTGGCCGTTAAGTCCTTCTGTCTTGTTTTCAAAGCATTTTCGTAATCTGGGATTGGTATCTAGGGAGTTTATTCAAGGTTAACTTCCCTCGAAAGCACAGAGACTCCTTTGGATTGGGCTGGTTTCCCTCCCTCCTGCTCTGTCACTTGACAGCCTCGTGATCTTGGCTGAGAAGCTTTCCAGCCTCAGTTGAGGATGTGAGCCTCCATTTCTTCCTCTGTAAATGGCTACAATGCTACCTCCTCGGGTTGGTGTAATAACTCCATGAAAATGAGAATCTGAAATAATTTGGCAAACTGTAAAGGGCTTTTCTGATTTGTTGGTGTAATCTGTCACTGAGTCTTCATGGGGCTTTAGGAGTGGCTCTTTCAAGCCTGGCTGTGGGGCCTTTAGCTGGGGCAGTGCCTGCTGGCTCTCTCCTTCCCTGGCAGCTTGGGGGGTCTCCAAAGCTGCGGGCAGGGGTGGGCTGTCAGAGAGAACTCTCTTTCTGGCCAAATGTTATAGGCCAAGGGCAGGTCTTCATGAAGCAGCCTGTCGAGTGGCTGCCCTGGGCCCAGTCTGGGTTACTCCTGTCTCTGGACAGCCACAGCCAGTTGGGCCAACACCTTCATGGAGTCTTGAGGTACAGGGAGGAGCCCTGTGTCCTGCCTCCATCCAGGACAGATAAGGGTCTTGGCCTACATCTTGCAGATAAGGCTGGCTGGGAATGTAACCCTAGGTGACTTTGGGCCCAGCTCAGCCTTGACCCTGACCTCCTGGGACCCGAGTATTTATTCTTTCTGCTTTTCCTTCGCTACTTTTTGTGTGTGAGGGGGTGGTGGTGCTATCAGAACTAGAGGGGCCCTTAGAGACCTTGTGATCTTCTAAGCTTCAAAATCTTCGGTAAAACCTCCCCCCATCTTTTTTCAACCACAGTTTCACTTTTAGCTGGCATATGTGGGGTTAGCGTAAGGTTTTGCTTTCACCAACAAAGGGTTCTGCTGCTTTTAAAGAAAAGCTTAAAAACCACTGATCTAGGCCAAGCATGTCTTATAACTCGGGGAGACTGAGGCCCAGAGAAAGCAGACCACTTGCTTGGGTCACATAAGCAAGAGACAGAACCAAAGCTAAGTCGTCTCTTAAATCTTGCGGTTGAGAATTAGCCAAGCATAAGATCTTCATGTGAGAAGTTCCGTTGCTGTGTTAGTTGGCATCTGAATGGCACCTGGGAGTTTCTCAAGTGCTTGCCAGGTGCTACCTGCTGCGTGTGCCCCCCTGAATCTCCACGACCCTATCAGACATGTATGGCTGTCTTTACTCTTACAAGTAAGGAAACCGAGGCTCAGAGAAGCCAAATCACTTTCCAAAGTCACAAAACTAGGCATTAGTATTGAAACCTAGGGCCGCAGTCACTTTTGAGACTGCCCTTGAACCTTCTGACCCTGTGGGGTCAAGGTTCCAGCACAGACCAAGGTCCCAGTAGAGGAGCCAGGGGTCATCAGAGGGAAGGGTGATAAAAACAGGAATGGGGTTGATACCTTATTCCATTGTGCTTTTTCTGGTATTTCCTGGGGGCACTTTGTGGCTGTTTTTTCATGAGTTTTAGCTGAGAAGGAACCTTACTGGACTCCCCTGTGCCACTCTGCCCTCATTCTGTGCATAGATTCAGAGTGTGTGCAGGGATGGAAAATTAATCTTCTTAGCCCTAGTAAGACCGAATTAGGGGACTCAGTCTGCCGCAGCAAGGATTCTGTGAGATATCCCTGCCCCCTCAACACACAGGAACGAGCCCTATCAGGCGACCTTGCATGATGCAGAACAGCTGCCCACCTGAGGTTAGCAGCGCGCACCCGCCTGATGCTAGCAGGTGCCCGTAGGCAGTGCTCCTCTCTGAGCTGAACTGTGAGTGTCATTTATTAAGCACTCACTGTTGTGCCAGGCCCAATTCAGGGTGCTAGGGACACGGATCATAAAGCCACAAAGGTTTACAATCCATGAGGACTGAGCATATGCTGTGCATTGTTCTAAGCACTTTGGGTGGATTAATTTATTTAATCCTAGGACAGATGTGTGAGAAAGGTACTTTTATTTCCAGTTTGCAATGAGCGAGATGAAGGCACTTGCCTGATGACATAGCCAGTGCTGAGTAACGGGAGTGGGACCTAGGCCTTAACCACCGAGCTGGAAACACGGGAACGTAAACCACTGTCTGTAACTGTCAGTGACGTAGCAGCCTGGCCGTGTCACCGTGTTAGAGCTGTGTCTGGTAGGACACACCTGTGTGTATAGAGGATGTGCACACCTGTCTGTGGAAGCGGAGGCCTGTGTAGGTGTGCGTACCCAGAGCCAGCTAGACTGCGATGCTCTGAGGCCTGCACTGTCTAGGCTGTTTTTCAGGCCTGCGGGTTTGCATGCTCCTGGCCCAGCTATTGCTAAGCTGTTGCTGGGGTGTCAAGCTGGTGTTTGGAAGGTGCTGTGGGCTCCAGCAGGCGTGGGTTGGAAGGGTAGCTTTGCCACTCCGGCGCTGTGGTCTTCAGTGACCTGCGATGACCCCCTGTCTTGTTCACGAGGTCACACCTAGCACAAGTGACAGCAGGGGTGAAGATGTCTAGTTGTAAGTGAGCCGACTAGGGGGAAGTGGTAGTGTGCCCGAGGTCCTGACCCGCAGCTCTCCCGTCTCTTCCTCCGCAGCTTTGATCGTGGGCGGCAGCGTGGGCGTCCTGTTTGCTGTTTTCCTGGTCCTGCTGCTGGTATACCGCATGAAGAAGAAGGACGAAGGCACCTACGACCTGGGCAAGAAACCTATCTACAAAAAAGCTCCCACCAACGAGTTCTATGCTTGAAGCAGCCCCCTGGGCACACTGGCTTGGACCTCAGCAGGGAGGGAAGCAGAAGGATTTTGAAGGGTGGACATTAGGGTAGGGGGAGGGCAAACTAATACTGACCTGTCAGCATCTCCAGCTGTGATTATGTTTTAAGCGTCAGAAGAGGCATCATCTTCTGTTCCTGCCTGCCTCTTCTTGATTCTCTGGGCCTCGACTGTCCCGGCAGAAAAATGGGGTTACGGCTGGCCTTGCTGAAGGCGGGTCTGGGATTGGATCATTTCTTAATTTTCCACTTTAGAATGTGGGCCCAGCTTAGAGCCTATATTGAACATGCCTCATCCAGAGCCCCTCTGAAGCTGGAGCTCGGCCCCCAGCGGCCTTCTCCTTCCCTCTTGTGAAAAGGAGCTGGGAGAAGGAACTAGAACCACCTGCACCTTGATGTGTCCGTCAAAGGGCACTTGTGACCACACTACAGGAGTCTGTGGTATACCTTGGGCCATTCTCGGCTCTCTCAAGTGACTTTTGGAAATCAGCCTCTTTTATGAGGGGGAGGGGGTGGGGAGAAGAGCTGAAAGTTACATACTGAAATGGATTTGCAAAGTATTTGTAAATCTACTCTTAGCGGGGTATTTTTTTCTAATGGTTCATTCCTTGGTGCAGAGCCTCTGCCTGGGCAAGAGTGTGCCGATATCAAGATGTTCTCCGCTCTCTTGCACTTTCCACAGTACCTGCTAAGTTTGTATTTAATGGTTTTTTGTTTTTGTTTCTCGGAAATGAGAGAGGAGACGGAGATATGATTTTTATTAATTTTTTGGGTTTTTTTTGTTTGTTTGTTTTTACTATTTATAGCTTCAGACAGGGCCTCTTTCTCTCTTTCCTCTTTTAAATATCCTCCCCATTTTTTTTTTATACTTAACACTCTCCCGCTCATGACCTTGGCCCTTTCTGAAGCTGCTTCCTCTAAGAAGTGGCTATTGCCGAAACATAGTTTTCTAGCAGATCCCAAAATATAATGTAGGGGATGGTGGGATATCTGTGTCTCTTTTCTTGTAATATATTATTATTCATGGTTCTAGAAAAATAGATAAATATATTTTTTCAGGAAATAGCATGATATGTCCCATTTGACGTTGGCTGGATGGTTGAGTGAGTGGAGTTTTGTGTGGCTGAGTGGGTTTTTGCCTTTCTCTCGCTCTGTTCGTGGTGCCTTCTCCTGATTGGGCCGGAATAGTTGAGGGTAGACAATTCTACCTTCTTTCTAGCTTCTGCTTTGAGCCCAACTGGTGTTCCTTTGTCTGTCTTCTCCAAATTTAAGAGAACATTGGAGAGCCGTCCTATCCATTATGGTAAGCACTAGCCACGCGTGGCTATTCAAATCAATTAAAATCACATAAAGTTAAAAAATTCATTCCTCATTTACACTAACCACATTTCAAGTGCTCATTTGCCACATGTGGCTCGTGGCTGCTCTGGTGAGCACGCAGGTAGAGCCCGTGTCCACCTGTCGAACCACAGTGCTAGAAAACTGAACTGGTATAACAAGTCCCAGCCCCAGCCTTGCTGGGGTGATCTTTGTCTCCCTGGGCAAAGGGGGCATGGGGGAGGGCTGACTGGCTGCTGGCTTTGGAGCTTATCTGTGATCCTTCCTTCACAAAGAGGAGGCCCGGTGGGTTAGTTAGCCCGTGCAGGCTGCGTCTTCTCCTGACCCCACTGGCTGGGGAGGGGGGAGTCGCCCTTGCCTCCCGCACCCTTCACCACCTCAAGCCAGGGGCCCCAGCTGGCTGGGTCCTCTGGGCTCCCCTCCCCCACCCCTGCCATGCCCTTTCCCTCTGGCTATGTTGGGAGTGAGCACCTCTTGTAGCCACCTCACACTGTTGTCTGTTACTGATTTTTTTCTTTTTGATAAGAAGATAATAAAACCTGGTACTTTCTAGATTGCTTGTCTCTGTCATTTCAAAGTTTGTAAGAAGTCCTTTCTGGGTTCTGTATCCTTTGACCTTCGCGGAGCCGGACCAAATGCCCTTTGGGGCGCCAGACATTGGAGGCAGAGAAGAAGCCAAGAAAGGGCCTGGAGAGGAGGAAAGAAAGAATGTGCCCCTGGCGGCCTGTGGGGCATGTCATGCCTAACTTGGTGTGGCGCTTAGATGGCACCTGGTTAAAAAACACAAGGTGGGTGGTGGGGGCTCCTGGGTGGCTCAGTCAGTTGAGCGTCTGACTCATGGTTTAGGCTCAAGTCATGATCTCCTGGTTCGTGGGATTGAGCCTCGTTGAGGCTTGGGATTCTCCCTTTCTCTCTGCCCCTCCCCGGCTCCCTCAATCTCTCCCTCAAAATAAATAAACTTTAAAAGAAACCCACAAAAATCCTTGGATTAGATGCTAACCATAGAAGTGAGGATGTTGCCCATGTAAATCCAGATTCCCTGCTTCTTTTGGGAAAAACTCAAGATTTGGCTCCTCTCCGGCTGCATGGCAACAATTGAAAGTTGCTGACAGGGAGCATCCTGTCTGGATGTGGGTTTTCTGCTTTGCCACAGTCTTTACCTGCTTCACTCGTGTCACCTGCGTGGCTTCTACAAGCACTGCAGTAGTTGGGTCTGGACAAACCCCATTGATGCCTCTCTCAATCCTGGTAAGAGCCTTTTTACCAAGGGGGGAACCTGCCCTTAGCTCATCTGCAGGGTTAAACCTTAATTCCAAGGCCTTGGGCTTTGGTGGTCTTCCTTTGGTGTCATATCACCCAGTGCTTGGCTGGGGTCGGGGGAAGGATACAGAGGAATTAGTAGAAGCAAATCCTCGAGTCACATGCATGTGCCAGAACCCATGCCGTCTCTGCTTCATACCTGAACCCACTTAATCGGCACAACAGTTCCACAGAGTAGGGTCTGTTAGTATCCCCGTTATACGGATGGGGGCACCACAGCTAAGAGGTTACTTGTCCAAAGTGACACAGTTTACCAACAGTAGAGGTGGGGTTTGAACCCAGGCATTTGGGCTCCAGAGGCTGCTTGGGACCTACACCCCCCCCCACTGAAGCAGCAAGTCTGGTCTCCGGGGCCCCTGCCATACCTTGTTTGCCTGAGCTCCGTGAAGCTTGAGTGGGGCTCCCTGTTCTTTATAACCTGATTCTTGCAGAAGGTCCTTGCATCTGTTAGACCTGGGCCGTCCAGTATAGTAGCTGTCGGCCACAGGTGACTCTTTCCATTTAAACACATTTTCAAAAACGAAAATTCGGTTCCTCAGTTGTGCTAGCCACATCTCAAGTGGTCAGTAGCCACATGCAGCTGCTGACTACTCTCTCGGTCAGTGCAGAGACAGAGCATTTCCATTGTCTCAGAAATTTCTGTTAGGTCTGTGTTGGGTGATGAAGACTGTGGGTCATGACCTTTCGACTTGGGATTTCAGCTTTTAATAGCTGCTACCTTGTGCTCCAACAGCCTACAGGGAGGTAGGTCGGAGCCTAGAGTACTGTAAGTGCTCACTAAAAGCACTTCATTCTCATCAGCGCCATCTTTGGGTGAGACAGAAGCTCCACAAGGCCCCTGTGTTATCTATTGTGTAAGATTATCCCCAAATTTCAGGGCTTCTGACCACTGTCTCACATAGTGTCTGCAGGCCAGGAATGTGGGAGCAACTGAGCTAGGTAGTTGTCTCATGAAGTTGTAGTCAAAATGTTGACCTGGGCCAGAGCATCTAGAAGCTTGAGTGGGCTGGAGGGTCCACTTCCAGGATGGCTCACTTATATGTCTGGCAGGTTGATGCTGGCTGTTGACAGGAGGCCTCAGTTCCTTGCCATGTGGACCCTCAAAGGGCTAATGTCCTCATTACATAGTGGCTGGCTTTTCCCAGAAAGCGATCCTAGAGAGCCAGGTGGAAGCTACAGTGCCTTTTATGGCCAACCCTTTGGTCACTCACTGTTACTTCCACACTATCCTATTGGTCACACACGTCAGCCATATTCATCGCGAAAGGAGACTGCAGAAGGGAAGGGCAGGAATACCTTCAGGAGGCAAGACTCCTTGGAAGCCATCTCAAAGGCTGGTTACTATAGCCTTGTTTCTGGTCAACTCTGCACAGGACTTAATTTATCTAGAGAGTAGACTCTGAGTGGGACTTGGTATAATATTATTTCTGAGAATTGGGCACAGGATGCAAAGTGGATTTAGACAATATTGAGCCTTTTTTGTTCATGATCCTGCCATTTTTTCTGAAACCAGAGAAGCACTGACCCCTATATGGGGCCATTCTTCATGGGGCATTGGGAGGCCTACAGGCCAAATAGATTCCTCCTTGGAAATCATTTGCTATGTAGTTTTGGGGGATAGGATGGTCAGAATTCTAAGATGGCCCCCAAGATTTTTACCTCCTGTTGTATACACCAGTATATTCCTTCCCCTTGAATGTGGGCAGGATCTGTAACCATGATGGATGCCACTCCTATAATTGGGTTACATCAGACGGGAAAGACAAAGGGGTTTTGCAGATGTAATTGAGGTCCCAAATTAGTTGATTTTTTTAGTTATTAAAAGGGGAGATTACCCTGGGCGGGCCAAGCTTAATCAGTTGAAAGTGCTAATAAGAGGATCCGGAACCTTCTTGGTAAGAGAGATGCTCTCCTGTTGGCCTTGAAGAAGCAAGCTTCCATGAGTTCTACAGCTACAAGGATGTGAATGTTGCCAACAACTCTGTGAGCCTGGAATAGAACCCTTTGCCTCAGAGAGACCGCCCTGTCAGCCCCGGCTCACACCTTGATTATGGCCTTGGGAGACCCATAGCAGAAATCCCAGCTAAGCTGTGCTTGGGCTCCCGATCCATGGAAACCATAAGGGCAATAAATGGGTGTTATTTTAACTGCTGTGTTTGTGGTAGTCTGTTACACAACATAGACAACCAATACAGGCAGGTCACTTACTCCCTCTGGACAATCAATTTCTCCATCTGTCAAATGGCGGGGAGTGCAGAGTCTGGGTCATCTGTAAAAATATTTCTGGAGTAACGACAATGACAGCAACTGTCCCACAGAAAGTGGTTACAGTGGGCCAGGCCCTGTTGCTTTACATATATTGGTTATTTTATTCCTCACAACATCCTGTGAAACAAATACTTCCCCTTTTACAGAAGGGGGAACTGAAGCACAGAGAGGTTAAGTGACTTGAACTTGCCAAATGTGCCTGGCTTAAACACACAACTTTGTTTCCAGGATGGGTGTTGTCTGGAAAGCCACTGTTTGAGCTGCATTCCTGGATCTTAAGGTGATTCTTCTGAAAATACATATGAGTAATTAGTGTGGGAAGAAGAAGTGTGTACACACACACACACACACACACAATCAGGACAAAATCAGCCAAGCCTAGGACACCCCTAGCCTGGATGAGGCAGGGATGGCACTCTTCCAGGCACCAGCCAGGGTTGGGGAGGAGGATGTTTTGAACCAGATGAAGGCTTGGGAATGAGCTTGGTAGAGCGGGCTCTACTTCAGCACTCTATAATCGAACCCATTTAGCACCCATGTAATGAAACCATAAAGGCCTTGGCCACAAGGCTCTGCCTTCCCCTAGAACTCTGCCTGCCTCTGGGGCGATCAGCCAGCTGTGGCAGGTGTTGACCACTTTGCCCACTGAAAGCATTATTATGCCAATACTGCCCCGCCTGCCTTTGTCCCTTGGGGTCCGGAAGAGAGCCAAGCCTGCCTGGAGGGCCTTTTTTTTGGTAAGTATGGTCAGGGATGACTCTTGGAAAACTTAGTGGATATTATCTTATCGGTTTTATTCCCATCAAATAAGGCTGCTTCCTCCCTCCCTCTCTGTCTTCTCGGTCTGTGCACTCAGCAGTCTACATCCTAACCCAGGGAGGAAGGTGTCTGAGAATTTTACCCACACTGTGGTTAATGTGAGACTCTTCGGGGAAGCCCCACTTAAAAGAAACAAATGAGAGAGAGAAACCGAAAAGTCAATGCTTAAGCCTGTAGACTAGTAGTTCATGGTGGAAACTCAGGCCACATGAGAGCTGGTAAGCTAGGAGATTTTAGAACAGAGATTTTGACTTTATTCTCACTCTGTGAGAGCCTCAGAGTCCCAGATTTAGCATTAGGAGTATAGGACTTAAATTAGGCTCTGCTATCAACGTGCTCTTGGAGCTCCATGGGCCTTCTCTCCGAGCCTGAGTTTCCCCGTCTGTAAAACAAGTGGGGAATATGGACTAGAGCAATGATTCTCAACCCTAGGGTTCCCATTCTGACAGCGTGAAAATGTGAAGATTATCTTTTAATACCCTCACAGTTCTCTAAGGATACTTGAAAACTTAATTCTTGGGAGGGAAACAGTGCCACCTGCTGGTCTCACTTTACACTCGCAAATATACAAACTGCCAAGGCAATGAATGCTTGGCCATTTGGTATTTATTGAGCCCCGCTCAAAGTTCAAGGTCTGGTAATGCACCCTCTAGGACACACACCCATGAGCCTCTTTCCCCATGAGCTCACAGTCTAGAGGGGACAATTGACATATACATAAAGCCCTTTCATCCAGGGTGGGTGGTGACATGGTCCCAGGGAAGTTCTAGGGGAATACGGGGGTGGGTCCAGGGCATGTGAATTGTGCACTCAAGGCTTAGAAGGGCCTTTCTTGATTTTATGCTCTGTTGTCACGGTCTTGAAATTCTAAATAGTTTTTGCACAAGGGGGCCATACATTTTCATTTTCTTCTTTTTTTTCCCATACATTTTAGTTTTGCACTGGGTCCCCTAAAGTATGTAGCTGGTCCTGCCTTAGGGAAATCTTGAAAGAGGTGACATTTGAGCTGGATTTGGAGATCAGGGCAGTAGGTGGAGGGAGAGGAAAGAAGGAAGTTTATTCTAGTGCGGAAGGCAAGGTGAAGGCCTCTGTGGCTGGATGGCGTGAGGAAAGGACACAGACAGTGGGCTGCTGCAAGGGGGTGGAGTGGGAAGGGACTGGATGTCAGATTCAGGTTCAGGGCTGGGAGGACCTCTGAGCACAGTACTGCAGCTGGAACTTAGAAGACAGGCCAAGGCTTTGAGGTCACAGACTTCCACGTGGGTGCATACATGGGACCGAGGGTCCTATGGTGCCCCGAGGGGTGTGCAAAAGAAGACAGGGCTGCATGGAGGGGCCTGGGCTTTCAGGCCAACCTAGGATCTTGGCTTCCAGGACTCCTGCCTTGTGAAGTGGCAGAGGAAGTCCTCGAGCACAGGGCTGAATGGGCCCTTGTGCCCCAACACCCTGCTGTGAAACTCATTCTGAGTGGCTTCGTGCTTCAACAGTATCACGGGGCAGTAAGAGCAAACTCTTCTGAAGCAGGCACTCACGTAGGGGACATTTCCCATTCAACTTGTCCCCTGCATTCCTCAGCCAGGATTCACTCTCAGGGGCCATGAAGGGCCCTTAAACAAGCTTCTCTTTCCTGATCATAGTGAGTTGCAGCCTGCTGATGGCAGATGACAGATCTTCACTATAATTTGGGGAAGTTTAAAGAGCAAAGGTCACTTCCTCCCCTTGGGAAATGTCAGCTTCTTCCTCACGGGCTTCCCACCCCCCCTCCCTCTGGGAGAGAAACTTCCTGGGGAATGAGCCCTTCTCAGAATTCCAGGAAGGGCCCAGAGGAGTGAGAGTCTTGAACCCACATTTTAGAGCAGTTGTCCCCATGGGGCACCACAGGAACTGGACCAGGTAGCTGGCACCCACATATATCTATATCCATGGCTCCAATGGCCTGAGCCAGGACCCTGCCTGGTTTCTCTACTTCCCTGTAAAGCACAGACTTGACAGGGGGTGGGCAGGTTGATCAGGGCAGACTGTCATTTGGTTCCTGGTTCCCATGCTGAGAAGCTCCTCTCTCAGCTGAGTTACTGTCCAGCTGATCCCAGGAGTTCTGCCTGGAACTGTCCTGTGTTTTGTATCTTACGTTTGCCCCTGAGCCTGGGGTGCATCTTTGCTTAGACTGGGGGGATAGCCAGTAGGGAACTCAACCCCAGAGCCAACAGGTGGGCCCCAGGACAGGCACAGGAGTTCAAGAATGCTAGCTGCTTCTGAACCTCATTCCTTCTCCAGAAAGGGTCAAAATGGCAGGCTCTCTGCTCCATTGGACTCATGGTCCCTTCTTGTGTGTACGAGTGGGGGGAACTACACTGAGCGCCTCCCTCCTTGGGGAGGTGGGTCATTCAGATCAGACTCTGCCCTGGGATGGCAGAGGAATCCCTGACCTGCAGGATCTGTTGGGCCTGCAAGAGAAGTGCCTGGGTGGACAGTGAAGATGGCAAGACCTGACCACCGTCCTGGGCACAAAGCAAGCACAGGCAAGGGTGCTATGACTGGCCGCAGCCATTGGGAGCACCAGGAGGGGCAGGTCTTGTCTTCCAGGGCGGAACCCAGTACTCCAGGGCAGGCCTCTCATGCTCCAGGAGGGACTCAGTGTTTCCAGTGGAACCCAGTGTTCACATGGGACCTGGTGCTCCAGCAAAATCCCCTGCAATGGGTGGGATCTGGCGTCCTAGGTGAGTCTAATGCTCCAGGTGAGACCCAGAGCTCTAGGAGTGACCCGGTGCTCCAAGTGGAACCCAGTGCTCCGGGCAGTGCCGGGTGCTCCAGGTGAGAGCCAGCACTTTAGGCCCGACCTGGAGATCCAGGTGGGAGCTGGCATTCGGGGTCAGAGCTAGCAGTCCATGCAGGACATGGTGCTCCAGGCCTGGGTGTGTGGAACTGTGTGGGTCCTCTTCAAGAGGAGACACAACTGCACAGAAGGTAAATGTCCCAGGCCTGGCTCTTAAGAGTGTGTGAAATCCTACTGAGACACAGAGAGAAACAGACAAAGTTGGAGGTATGGGGACACACAAATGGGGAGATGTGCAAAGGTACTGTGGGGGGGAGAGAGAGAGAGAGAGAGAGAGAGAGACTGCTTGATTTAGAGAGTGAGACAGACAAACACGGGGAGAGCCACGCTGGTGACTGGACAGCATCACTCAGGTGGACGAGTGAGTGGCAGTTTCTCTGGCGAGGGCCCTCCGCCGCCCAGGCTCTGGCCTTGACTTCCCAGCAAAGGGGCAGGGGGCGGAGCCCGGCCCCCAGGGAGGCCCGGGCCGGGCGTGGGCGCGGACCTAAGTCTGGATGAAGAGGTGGAAGTTGCTGCGCGTGAACTCGTGGTGGATACTCTCGAGCAGCGCGTCGGCGTCGGCGGCGGGTTCGGGGGCCCCCGGGGGGCCGGGCCGGGCGCTGTACTCGGGGGTGTAGGTGAAGGAGAAGGCGCTGGGGTAGAAGAGGCCGTCGGCGCGCACCAGGCTCACGGGCACTGTGATGGGTGTGCGCAGCCAGCGCCAGTCGCTGCCGAAGGCGGCGATGTCGGGCACCACGCACACCAGGGACCGCGGGCTCCTGGGGTGGCACCGAGGTTAGGGCTGCAGTGCCGCCGACGGCACGCACCCGTCCCGTTCCCCGCGGCCCAAGGGAGGCTCCCCCTATACCTGTACATGGTTTCGGCCTCCACGTCCCCGAACCACACCTTGAGCCCCGCGTGGAAGTTCTCGCCGTGGAGCTCGAGCGTGGCCACGTCTCCCCCACCACTCAGCTGGGGGCGGGAGGGAGCGGGGGCGGTGGCCGAGAGCCTGCTGCTCTCCCTCGCCAGCACCCCATTCCCTCCCCCCCCACACACACACCCTGAGCCAGATCCCCACTCGCCCGCGCCCCCTGCGCCCGCCAGCGCCCCGGATTCACCTCCAGGGTGCTGATGAGGGGCACTGGGGTGACGGGTTCCCGGGTCCACGCCAGGCTGGTGCTGAAGGAGAACTCCACCGACTCGGTACCGATGATGGTCCAACAAGAGCTGTCATTGAGCAGCGCCCTGTTCGCCTCTTTGGGGCAGGGGGAGGCCTGGGAGGAGACCCAAGGGGATGGTGGCCACCAGCATGGGTGGCATGGGTCAGCATAATGCCTGGGCTCTTGCATCCTGGGGTCCAGTCCTAGGCTCTGAGCTTTACCTGCCCTGTGAGCTTGGACAAGGCCCTTAAGTTCCCTGAACTAGCTGGTTTCCAAAGGTCTATTTTCTTAGGACTCTGAAATTCTATTTTTTAACATTGTGCAATTCTATTCTACAGGTTTGAAATGCTTGGGGAGGCAATATAGCTCAATAATAATGTTATTTTCTATATATTATGATTTTATCTCAACATTCCATGATCATATTCTTTTGGGAGTTGTACTGCTTAATAATAATTTTCCACATTCTACAGTTCTGTGGCTTAACATTTTATGATTCTTTTTTAAAAAATGTTTATTTATTGGGGGGGGGTTGGGGCACAGAGTGAGAGAGGGGAGAGAGAATCCCAAGTAGGCTCCACGCTGTTAGCACAGAGCCTGACACAGGGCTCGATCTCATGAGCCCTTGAGATCTTGACCCAAGCCGAAATCAAGAGTCTGATGCTCAGCCAACTGAGCCCCCCCAGGTGCCCCTGAACATTCTATGATTCTAATGCTCTTTGCACAATAATACTCAATTCTATTACTTATTTTTATTTTCATTCTAAACTCTTATCTCCTAACATTCTATGACTCTAACATTCCTTGGGAAGGAGTATTGCTCAATTAATATTGTTACTATGTTTTCTACATTCTTGGATTCTGTCCTGATAGTCTGTGATTCTAACATTCCATGGGAGGCAGTGTCGCTCAGTAAGCAGCAGTCATTATGATGATGACCATCTTACGTTCTCCGGTTCTCTATGTCCTGACCTAGAACGCTTGGTGCCAGTACTCGTTCCCTCTCACCTGGAACTGCACCACCTTGTCTGCGGCGAGGCATAAGTAAGTGCCACCCTCTCCGGCAGGCTCCCCGGGGAACTGGAACGCACACTTGTGCAGCTGGGAGATGGGCTCGTCCACGTCGAGGAGTGCGTACTGTTTGGCCACTTTGCGGATGATCTACAACAGAAGGGGTGGTAGGAAGTGTGGCGGCAAGGTGCCTGGGTGCACAGAGGCTGCCCTCCCAGCTAGCTTTCTGCTATCCTGTAGCCATATGGGCCCTGGCAGGTCCCCCCACCCCCCACCCTTTACCTCCATCCAGCCCCACAAAGCACTGAGTATCCAGAGTGAGAATGCATGTCTTTACGCCTTGGGCCCTCACCTTCCAGCCCTGCCCTTGTGGGTCAGACTTTCTGCATGGATCTGGGGGGACCCCCCAGGTATGCCTTCCCTTCTCATACCATTGGAGGTAGTGTGATGCCCGTGACAGTGCAGACGAGTTGCACTAGGGAGCCATAGCGGACGTAGCCCTCTCGAGGCGGGAAGTCCCCCTGGGAACAGTGTTCATCAGCTGGCGTGAAAAGAGGGAAGGGAAGGAAGGAAGGTTTTCAGGGGTCCCACGTTTCTCCCCTGAACCCTGCCTTCCCTGCCTCTGGCCCCACCCCACATCACACTTGGATCCTGCGGGGAGGGTCGGCATGCAGGGAGACAGCTAAGGCTGAAGGTTCTCATTCTGGAGGGGTCATCTGTGGCCATCCTTGAAAGTGTCTGCTCCCAGGGTGGGGTTTGAGAGGAACGGAGAGGGCTGGACATTAGAGTCAGAATGGCTTGGACTAGTCACAGACTCACTGGGACTTTTGGCAAGCCTCAGTTCCTTGGGCAAAGTTTACTTTTCTCGAGGAGTTGTACTGAAGATGAAATGAGCTGATGCATGTGAAGCTCCCAGCCCCGGGCCGGCTGGTGTGGTTACCCAGGTGGAGCGTGAAGGCAGCCCACTGGCGCGCGCTGGCCACGAAGGCGCCGTCCTCCACGGACAGGTAGCGCGTGGAGACCGTCTGGGAGCGCAGGCGGTTGAAGAGGGAGACCTTTGAGCCCGAGGATATGCACACTGTGAGGGGAGGTGAAATCAGCGCCCAAGCCTGCCTTGGTTCCTTGTACTTGCCAGGCAGTTTCTGGTCCTCTGTCCCTTGGGTCAGTCCCCTCGTATGCTCACTGGCCTGGACATACTGGGCATTCCTAGTTCACGGCCCTTTACCAAGTACCGGCTGGAGTCCTGCTTTTGTATCCTTGCCTGTTCCTTTTTGCTGCCTGGACGCCCTTCAGTTCGATAAACAATATTATCAAGTATTCACTAAGTGCCTCCTTTGGGGCAGGCACTGTGCTGGGTACTGGGCACCGAAGGGTGACTTAGACCCAATTTTACTCTGGAGGAGTTCACAGTCTCAGAGAGGTGGGACATACATATAAAGTTTCAAAATGAGGTGGTAAGGGCTGGGTGAAAGAAGGCTTCCTGGAGGAGGTTACACTCTCAGCTGGGGAGCAGGAAGTAGGTAGGAGTTGCTCAGGGGGCTGCATAAGCAAATACCATGTGGTGTGAAACAGCAGTGTGATATTTCTAGGGTTTGACACCGATCTCTTCCAGCTTATCACACTCGGAACCATGGTTTTGTTTTCTGACGGAGCTTTGACCACTTGGGGAGAAAGCACTAGGTCATCTTCTCTCCCCTCCTAGTGCAAGGCATATTGTAAATGCTCAATTTACACGTAGCCTAAGTTCCCATCCATTGGATAATAACGAAAGCTAATGTTTGTTGTATGTCAGATACTGTTTTAAATGCTCTATATGCATTAGCTCATTTGATTCTCCCAACCCTGCTCTGGGGTAGATACTATCTCTGTTTAAGAGAGCAACTTGGGGTGTCTGGGTGGCTCAGTTGGTTGAGCATCTGACTTCGGCTCAAGTCATGATCTCATGGTTCATGAGTTTGAGCCCCGCATCAGGGCTGCCCTCCTCTCTCTCTCTCTCTCTCTCTTCCCCTCCCCTGCTCGTGCTCTTTCCCTTTCAAACAAAACAAAACAAAACAAACATTGAGAGAGAGAGAGAGAGAGAGAGAGAGAGAGAGAGAGAGAGAGAGAAGCTTGCTCCAGATAGCATAGCTAGCCAGTAGCAGCCAGGATTCAAACCTAGGCCACCTAGCTCCAGAATCTGCACTCCTAACCACCACACTATACTACTTACCTGATACCAAGGGCCAGACAGAGCACTGCCTGGGTCTGAGACGTTCTACAGGGTTTTTAACAGACAGAAGGTAAGTATGGGCTTTGGAGTGACACTGACTCAAGTTCAAATCCTGGCTGGGTCTCTTCCTAGCCCGGCACTCTTAGGCAAGTCACCTGGATTGTGATAGGCCCAACTATTTCATTAAATGAATGGATGAATGTTCCAGACCTCGTCTCCCTCATGCCCTCCTATCACTCGAACAATGATAGTACCTGCTTCAGAGGGATGCAGTGAACATCAAATAGGATGATTCTTGTTAATGTTAGCAAGGGAAGTCCACCTTCTCCTATGCCTTCCCCCACCTCACTTCGTGGGTAGTGACAACAGTGTTGTCACTGTGCTTCAGGCCCCGTCCCCCTTGGGATTTGTCACTTGGCACCCAGGGCAGTCCTTATTTCAAACTGTCTCTCTGATGAGCGATGTGTGTCTATCTCCCGTGCTAGGCTGTGGGTTCCTCCAGAACAGGCACTTGTCTTTATGTTACAGGGATCCGGCGTCTAGCACAGAGCCAGGCATACATCAAGCACTGAATAGATATTTTTGACTGCCCTTTCATTGTCACTTTTGTCTCTAGTTCAGCACCTGCTGGCCATTTTTGTCTGCGCTGGACTCCCCACCCCCCACCCCACCCCCGGTCCCTTTCCCCAGTGTCTGGCGTCTGTCCCCTTTCCTCTGCTCTAGTTTCTCATTCCCAGACCTGAGCCAGACCCCGCCCCTCTCCCGGCTCAGACTCCACCTCTCCCACTCTGGCCCGACCCTTCCAATCTAGGTCTCCTCCCTCCCCAGTTCGGCAGCTCTGGACCCGGTGGCACCTGACCGCCCCGCCCAGCCCTCGCGCCCCGCCCGGCTCACGGTCAGTGTTCTTCAGCGACTGCTTCTTCTGCGAGGGCTTCGAGATGACCTTGATGAGGCGGCTGTGGAAGGTGCCTAGCTCCCGGCCCCCCCGGTGCACCAGCCGCAGCACCAGCCGGAAGTGCTTCCTCTTGTCTGCGTCCGAGATGTACAGGGTCTTGGCGCAACCGAATTCCTACGGGGTGCGCGGGCACCGGGCCGTCTCATCCCAGCCCTCTGCCACCAGTTTTCTGACGTCTGCCCCATCGGACGTGACAGGAAGCAGCACGATCCCAGCTCTCAGGCTCACCCTCGAGGCAGAACCCCGGTCCCCTCGCCTCTTCACCTATCTTTTGACTTCTGCGGGGGGCGGGGGGGGGGGGGGGTTGTGGGCAGGGGGTAGATGAGCCCTCCTCGCCAAGGAAGGGGCAAGGATGGAAACAGGAATCAGAGCCCGTCCCTCGCCCTCTCACCCTGGAGTCTGGCTGCTCTTCGAAATTCAACTTCTGCGTCTCGGCGGCGCTGCCGGACGCGCCATCCAGTCCCATGTAACCGCAGACCGTGGGTCCGGTTTCCCCTGGCTGGTGGGCTGGAAAGGGACGCGAGGCGGCTCGGGAAGGACTCGGGTGCCAGGCAAGCGGAGTTCTCGCCGCCAGAGGGCGCGGCGAGACAGCGCATGCGACCCCGCCAGGCTCCCAGGCCGCACTGTGCTGTCCCCCCGCAGGGAGGCGCCCGGCAGTCCAGGAGTCCACCCTCACCTTGGCCTTGCACTGGCTTCACCCTCCAGCCGGGACCTGCGAGGTAGACACAGGGCGGGGGGCAGAAGAACCTGCGGAGACATACAAACGCTGGACTCGCACATCCATTCTCCACTCGACTGTCTCTAGACGTCTCAAAGGCAGCACAAATCGGGCAGAATCTTTGATTGCTCCTCCTCCTTTCCCAGTGCCCTCCCCAGGCTTCTCCGTGACCGTGGACCCCAGAGGTTAATACATCTGAACTTGCTTTTATCACTCCTTTCACTCAACCCATTAGAAAGTCCTGTCCCCTCCGCATTCAAAACACATCCAGAATCCATGGGTTTCCTATCACCTCCACCTCAGTCCCAACTGCCATCACTTGTGCATCAGCCTTCTCCCCTGCTCTCTCTGCCTCCACGCCTCCCCTCTACGACCTGCTTAGAGCAAAGTGGGCACACTGCCTTTTCGTTTCTTTAAAAGCAGGGGTCAATCATGTTATTTGTCTTCCTAAAACCCTCCAGCGGTTGATGTGGTCCCTGCTTACCTCTCCGACTTTATTTCCTACAAAGTCCCCCCTCCTTTTCTAATTCCAGCCCTTCTGACTTCTTTTGTACCAGAAAAGGCCAAGTCTGTACAACCTCAAGGTGTCTGCATTTTCTTTTCTTTCTAATTGGAACACACTTCCCCCAGATTTTCTCCTGTCTGGCTCCCTTTTAACATTCAAATCTCAATTCAGATGTCACCTCCTTAAAAGGCCTGCCCGCCATCTTGACCTTTCTAGCTAAAGTGCCCCCACCTCTGTTTCTACTACATCATGCTGTCCTATAATTCTGCTCTAACAGCTGTCATCACAGTCTGGAATTTCTTGTTCACTGATTTGTGCGGAGTTTGTTGTCTGTCTCTTCCACACCACAGTGAAGATGCCATGAAAGCAGGGGCTGGATCGGTCTTCTGGAGTCGTATGTCCAGGGCCCGGCACTATCCAGAGAGCCTGACACCTGATAAGCACCCAGTAAGTAGTTGTTGAATGAAAGAAGGAATGAATGGGTGGATGATGAGTGAATGGGGATACTGTAGATTCACAAGGAAGTTCTGTTATACACCAAAGTGGAGGCCAGTGGGGGCAGAGGGAAAAGGCTCCTGATGGGCCAATAGTCGAGCTCTGTGTCCTCCCCAGGTTCTAAAAGACACTGAACTGGTGGGGTGCCTGGGTGGCTCAGTCAGTTGAGCGTCTGACTTTGGCGTCTGGCTTCGGCTCAGGTCATGATCTCGCGGTTCGTGGGTTCGAGCCCTGCATCGGGTTTTGTTCTGACAGCTCAGATCCTGGAGCCTGTTTCAGATTCTGTGTCTCCCTCTCTCTTTGCCCCTCCCCCACTAGTGCTCTGTGTCTGTCTCATAAACAAACATTAAAAAAAAAAATTAAAAGACACTGAACTGGGGGCGCCTGGGTGGCTCAGTTGGTTAAGTGTCCAACTCTTGATCTCAGCTCAGGTCATGATCTCACGGTTCCTGAGATGGAGCCCCCTGGCTGTCAGCACAGAACCTGCTTGAGATTCTTTCTCCCTCTCTCTCTCTGCCCTGTCCCCACTTGCTTGTGCGTGCTCTCTCTGTCTCTCTCTCTCAAAATAAACTTAAAAAAAAAAAAAAGATTGCCTTAAATAAAACAAAAATAAAAAATACAATAAATAAAAGACAAGGCAAGCACAGAGCAGAAGGTGGCTGCAGGGACCTCCAAGGGGCCAGCGAGGCACCTACCGCTTCTCATTTCCATATGATTTTTGAGCCACCTTGGCATGCAGGATCCACACCGTCTGCTCACACTGTTGCTGTAGGCACTGGCGCACGCCTTCCCTCAGGACCGTGACATGCTCTGGGGGTGACCCGGGGGTGGGTGCAGGCTGGCAGCTGGGCAGGAATGAGCGTTAAGGGGAGAGGTGGCCTGGAGCCCAGCAAGGAGGTTGAATGAAATTCATGGGGGGTCAGGGACGGAAAGCATTGGGTAAGAGAGGGGATTCCGGGTTTAAGTTGTGGGTTAAATATTTAGGCTTCCCATACTCAATGAGGCCTGAAGGGAGCCCACCGGGACCACCCAGGCGCCACTCTGCAGGTCTGGCTCCATGCCCATCACAGCCTGAAGCACTGGGGAGAGGCCCCAGCGGCACAAAGGCCACACTTGTGCCGGTCTTGGGACGGAGACAGAGTATGTGAGGGTGCATGATTTCCTTACACTTTGAGGGGACCCACCCCGGCGAAATCTGGATGCCGGGGCGAAGAGCTTTGCTGGACCCCTGGACCAGAGCGCTCTCTTGCCTGCCCCCAGAAGCCTGTAAACACCCCAAAACGGTGTCCCCGGGATCCTAAAGGAACATTTGCGGTCTTCCAGGGTCAAAGCAACCCTCCTCACCCCCTTTCTCCCAAGAGAAGGGGCCTGTTAAGTGTCCTAGCTTTCCTTCCCTTGATTTCAGGGCCTCCAGAATCAAGGGAGTGGGCCAGTCAGAGCCTAGGGGCCTGGTGGCTTGTCGGCCTCCGAGTTTTGACGAGGGAGGGTGGTGGGTGGGCCCAAGACTTAAGGAATTGCAGAGACGGGGCGAAGGAGTCCGAGACGGCAGAGATTTGAGGGGCCTCCAGGTGGGGCCTCGGGGAGAGTCAGGAGCCCTGCGGCTACCCTTCTGAACCCTTTTGCCCGTCGCGCAGGACCAGAGTCCGGGCCTCTCACTCCTGGAGGGGGCAGCGGAGGGCAGGAGCCCGGCCGAGCCAGGGCCCGCTCCGCCCCTTGGGGCTCTCCTCGGGGAAGGGCCTCGGAGGCATCCGACGCATTCCGGCGGCGGAGAGCGGGGCCGCCCAGCCTCCCGCCGGGAGCCGAATTCCGGCCCCGCAGCTCGCGCCGGCGGCTCCCGGGGCGGCAGGAGCAGGGGCGCCGCGCTGGCCCCGCCCCAGCCCTGCGAGGAAAGGGGATCGCTCCCGGCCGGTGGGAGGGGTCGCAGCCCGCGCTCCCCCTCCCCACCGCCTGCCCCGGGTTAAATGCGGCCGCCCCCGCCGCTCGCTCCAGCCGCCTGGCAGTCCCCACCTCGGGCGCGCTGCCTGCGCCGTTACCTGGTCCAGCTGCCCGGGAGGCTCCGCCCGTCGGCTCCGCTCCGCGGCCGCGCCTCCGAGCTGTCCGGCGGGCTCAGGTGAGTCAAAGGCCCTGGGGGCGCGGAGGGGTCTGCAGGGGAGCAGGCGTCAAGTCAGGCCAGACGACCGCGTCTAACCGCCGCCGCACCGCTTACGGTGCCCCCATCTGACCTGCAGTGCCCTTCTCCACTTCTGTGGGGTCCTTCCCAAGTTGAGCCTCCACCAACAAGGCCACCAAAGCGGGGGGGGGGGGGGGGGGGTTGCTTGCCTCCTAATCTCCTCCCTCGAGGAACCGCCAGGAATGTCCCCAGGTATTTATTCATCAGCCAATTCTTGAGGAGTTATTTGCAGACCTCTCCTTCCTTTTGAGCCCAGTCTCCCCACCCTAAGGCATTTCCGAATCTTTTAACGGGAGGATTAACCTCTCAGAGGAGCTCGGGGTTCTAGTATCAGACCTGTCACCACGTTGCTGTGTGACTTAGGGCAAGACACTAGTCTCTGGACCTGGTTTCTCCCTCTGTAGAATAAGAGGGTTGGGAAGGTGATGCACTTCGAGGCAGTCGATGTTTTGACTTTCTAGGATTACTGGGCAGGGGGAAGGGGGTGCCAGGGGAGATGTTGGCTCAGGCCAAGAGCAGGATAAGGGGGACCTTAGGGGGCCCAGAGGCTTCTGCAGGTGGGAAAGAATGGGAGGTGGCAAGGGCCCCTTGTCTCTTCCCTCCCTCCCCCCCTTATCCGCAGAGGTGGCCCTGGCTATGGCCCAAGCTAGAGAAGGCATTCTGCACCCTCCCGTTTGCAGCGGCAACTGGCACATCTGGCTTAGTCAACCTCCCACGACGGGCCCTGCCAGAAAGATTTTGTTCCTCTAGCAGGCCTGGAAAGCGAAGGCAGAGAGGATCCGGGCCGGGAAGGCCGCCTGGAGTGAGCTGCGCGCACCCGACCTTGCTCAGAATAGGCCCATTCACGGAATTGGGGGAGGGGGCCAGAGGGGCTGCGGTTGGGTTAGGGCAGCTGGCCCCCTCTGCCAGGAAACAAGCAACAGAAAAATGGCTAACGCAGCTTCAGCATGGGGCGTCGGGGGCAGGGTATAGAGTAGGGGGAGTGAATGGAAGGAAAAGAGGTTTAGTGACTCCTCGGCGCCAGGTTGCTAGGCAGCCCGGCAGCCCAGAAAGGAGAACGGGAACCAGGAGTCCCAGGTTCCTTTGCAGCTCAGCGGGCAGCCTTCCTGGGCCTCAATTTCCCCATCTGTACAACGGGAACCCTTCGGGATTATCAAGGGGCGTCGTCAAGGGCGGTGGAAGAGTGAGCGCTCACCTGCTGCCGGTACAGGGTCCATGGGCGCGCTGGGGCCTCACTCACCGCCTTCCGGGCGCATCCAATGCCGCTGTCCCAGGAACCCTGTGCTCCCCTGCTTCTTGGCCCTGGTGTCGGATATATCCTGACCCGGGCTTATCTCCAAGGCCTCGGGGCTCTCGGCCACTGTTTGCTCTGGGCAGGGGCACCTGCGAGGCAGCTGTGGTCTTCCCACGGCCACCTAACCAACGCAGCCAGATTCGGGAAGACGCCCCCTGGCGGTGTCTCCTGAGAGCAGGCGGGAAGTGGAGGCTCCAAGCCTGCGTAGCGAGCGCGTTTTGGCGGTCGCGCTGCGGGTCCCTACCCCCCACCGGGTGAAAGGGTGCGGCTCTCCCCAGGGGCCAGAGGCTGGGCCCTGCATGTCTGGGTGTGTGCGCGCGTGCGTACGTGTGTGTTGGAAGGACAGCCACACAGAAGCGCCTTGTGTGGGGAGGGAGGGGGCCAGGGTGGGGAATGACGGCTTTGTTCTTGCAGAGGTTCTCCCGGCAGGAGAGGCCGCGGAACGCGTCGCTGGTCTTTGGAACCACTTAGGCGTAGGACTGTATCCTGGCGAGCCACTTTCTTGCCGAGTGACTTTGGGCACCAGCGCTTCTCTTTTCTGAGACGGTTTCCTCATCCGTACGATGGGAAGAGTAACAGTTTTAGTCTCACAGAATTGCCCAGATTAAATGTCCCAATGCATGAAGAACATTTAACGCTGTGCTTGGCGTTTAGAAAGGCCTTTTTCTTTTTCATTTATTTTGTGGATGTTTTCTTTTCGAGGGGCATTTTATTTTTAAATGATATGTTTTTAAATCTGCTTTCTGTTTATCTAAATACTACTCTGCAATTCTGCAAAGTAGGATTCCCTGTGTTTCCCAGCACTGTACTGCAATTTTTTTTATTACGAAAATTTTCAACCATACACAAAGGTAGAGACGTTAGTAAAGTAAATCCATGATCCTTCCCCCCCCCCCCCCCCCCCCCCGCTCCAAGTGCCCATCACCCAGAGTAGGAGCTCTGTAAATATTACCGCGTTGCTATTTTCCTTGCACCCTCCAGGCTCTGGCACTTCCCTTCTCTGTCCCCCAAGCACCATGAGGGGCCTTCTATGCTCGCCACTGCTTATGTTGCTGCTGCTTCTCCAGCCCTGGGAAAGCCAGCTCCAGTTCGCAGGTGAGCAAGGCTCAGCCCTCACCAGCAGGGGGAAGGGAAAAAAAAGCTGGTTCTCCGTCTGCAGCCAGCTAGGTCTGCTGGGGAGAGAAAAAACAAAGGCTCTGAAATCATAAAGGGCTAGGTTCTATCTAGTTCACAGCTTCGCCTCTCTGGGACTCAGTTTCCTTATCTGTAGGATGTGGCTTAGAGGTAACAAAGTTGGCGGTAACATACAAAAGTGCCCATTTGGCGTTTAATTTTTAAAAGTGAACTGAAAAATCAGGAGACTTCACGTAACAATTGTGGTTTGGGACCTCCCTTGAAAAATCCAAGGATCTGTTAACATGGCGTCCGCGTGGCAACATTTGGCTGGGGGAGGGATATGGGTGTCGGTCAGCGTAACCCAAGTGCACTCATTCATGTTGCGTGCCCGGTCTCTGTAGTCGTTTGAGTTTGCGCCATCCCTTCGCCCACTCCCGAATGGGGAATGCCTCCTCAGGATAGCTCTAAGAGCCGTAGGATAGAGAATTGGTGAAATCTGGCCTTAGCAAATGCTGGATGAGTGGAGATATCTAGCTCGCATTTGCTAGGTTAATTCTGCGCTATGCGCTGTTACGCCGGAAAAGCACCATTTCGCCTTGGGTTTCCCTGGGGATCTCCTCCGAGATGAGGTTTTGCAGACCTAGGAAAGTCCTTCCCGATCTCCTCGAAGGTCCCAGGTGTCGAACGGGGCCCCTGGATTTGGTGTTCGTGATTGACAGCTCGCGCAGCGTGCGCCCCTTTGAGTTCGAAACCATGCGGCAGTTCCTGGTGGGCCTCCTCCGCGGCCTGGACGTGGGGCCCAACGCTACGCGCGTCGGAGTGATCCAGTACTCGAGTCAAGTGCAGAGCGTCTTCCGGCTCGGCGCCTTCTCGCGCCGCGAGGATATGGAGCGCGCCATTCGCGCGCTGGTACCGCTAGCTCAGGGCACCATGACCGGGCTGGCGATCCAGTACGCCATGAACGTGGCTTTCAGCGTGGCCGAGGGCGCGCGCCCGCCGGAGGCGCGCGTGCCGCGCATCGCTGTCATTGTGACCGACGGGCGACCCCAGGATCGCGTGGCTGAGGTGGCGGCGCAGGCGCGCGCCCGCGGCATCGAGATCTACGCCGTGGGGGTGCAGCGCGCCGACGTGGGCTCCCTGCGCGCCATGGCGTCTCCCCCGCTGGACGAGCACGTCTTCCTCGTTGAGTCCTTCGATCTTATCCAGGAGTTTGGCCTACAGTTCCAGGGTCGGCTGTGTGGTGAGTTAGGGGAGCGCTGGAGCGATTTCTCATCGAGTAAATACCAGCTGGTCCCGGGAGGCACCGCCCACTCTAGCTTCAGCCCCGCCCACCAGATAGCTAAGTGGCGTCTGGGCTACCGCAGGCTCTCACATTCCAGATCTGCCCACTTTTGCTTAGGCTTAGCCCACAAGGAGCAACATTTAGCATGCCTGCTCACCCGATGAGCTGTTGTGGTTTACCACTGGTCTGAGGTCAAACTCCAAAATCCCCTCTCGACACAAGAAGCACCGCCTGTCACAGCTGAGAGCAATCGCCCACCCGTAAACTGTCATGCCCCGCCCACATGGGCATGGCTCCGCCTACCCTGTTTAGTTCCTCCCACAATGCTGCCCATCTATTCTGCACCTTGAATTATTCCACCCACCTTGATTTAATACCTCTCCACCTCCTCTACCTTACCCCTCTGCAGTCGTGCCCCATCCCATTGACACATGTAGCCCGGTGGTGACCTCCTGTTCTGAGATTATTCATAGTGACTACTCAGGAGCTTTCTTTCCCCAAGCCCTCCCTCCCATCTAGATCCTCCCTCTCACCTGAGGCTGGTCCCATCCTAAAGCCGTACTTGAACTTGGTGCCTGCCTCTGACCCCACCTAGTTTTTTTCTTGTTGGAGGGTTCTTCCCATCTGTCCCTCGCTGATTCTATACTTGTGTGTCCTCAGGAAAGGACCTGTGTGTTGAGGGGGGACACGGCTGCCAGCACCAATGTGTTAGCGCCCCGGGCACGTTCCACTGTGCCTGCAACCCTGGCTACCAGCTAGCTGCAGATAACAAGAGCTGTTTGGGTGAGAGCTGCCTCTGCCTTTGCAGTCTCACTGCTTCTGAATCTTCTGTGGCTCCCTATTGCCCCAGCATCAGACCAGTGAGTCTGGAAAGGCCTTTGGAAGTAAAGGTTCAGCACCTTTACGGGTCTAAAAAAGGGAAGCTATTGCCTGCGGTCACACAATTCCTTGGTGAAATCTTGACCCCACAGTTAAGTGTGCTTTCTACATCATTCTCTCCCTTATTTCAGGCTTGCCTCCTCCCTGGCTCCAATACGCCTCCCAAACTTGTTTGTGAATGCTCCCATGCACATCTTCTTACTGTTTCTGTTATGCAGACACTCACTTTTGGGGTCTTCAGTTAGGGTCTCCATACCCCTGCCCCCCAATATATGGTGGGGGGCATTCCTGCTTCTGCATCTCAGCTCTTTCTGGGCTGCCCTTGCTGCTTCTCTCTGCACCTGCAAATCCTTCAAGGCCTGGTTCTTCATTTTTGTCTTCTGAAAAGGTATGCCACACTATGCCTTCCTTATACAATTGGGGTTTGCTTTTTCGCGTGTATGTGTCCACTCCTTTGAACATGATGGCAGCTACCACTCACCGAGTGCCGATTTAGGATTAGACGGTGCACTTCAACGTTCACATACATTATCTCTCAACCTCATAACGACTGGGGAAAAGAAGTCATGTGTTTCCAACAATGCAGATGTCAGCTGGGGTCTTCTTGTTTCTAGAACTTAGAAGAGGCTGGCTTGAAGCCATTTGAATCTTTCCCCAAGACCTCTGGGGATTCCCCAAGTGCTTACCTTCTGCGGTCACCTCTTGCTCTGAGCTTCTGCTGAATTCATTCAACTTATGGGTCCTCGCTCAATTTCTCAACTTGCACATGCTGTTCCTCCGTGTATGTAAATCAGCCTCTTCCTTGGTTTACACGCTTGTGTGCACAAGGCCATGTGTGTGTATATGTAAGTGGTGCATATATCTGTTTTACTAAAGATGGGGGTGAACAGAGTGTGCATCACATTTAAAATTCTTTTTTAATGTTTTTATTTGTTTTTGAAGGAGAGAGAGAGACAGAGCATGAGTGGGGGAGGAACAGAGAGAGACAGAGACACAGAATTCGAAGCAGACTCCAGTCTCTAAGCTGTCAGCACAGAGCCCGATGTGGGGCTCGAACTCACGAACTGTGAGATCATGATCTGAGCTGAAGTCGGACGCTTAACCGACTGAGCCACTCAGGCGCCCCGAGTGTGCATCACATTTAAGTAAAGTCAAACATATTTTATGTTTGACCTATTGATTATAATTGAAACACCTATTGATTATAATTGAATATTAGACACCATTGATCCCCAAAGTCCTCTGTCACCCCATTACAGGTGATTTTTCATGGGCAACTTCAGCCCACACAGGTACTCGTGCTCACATCATCTCTCTTGTTCTTCACTCCCATCTCCTTTCTAGGAACCCCAAGTTCTCACTCTTTTGTACAGGGCAGTCTACACCTCTCCAGTCCCTACTTCCCAGCTCAGCTCTGGCTGTCTTTGTACATTGAAACCATCAAGATACTCAGCAGGCAATAGTTCACCCTCTTTAGAAGGAACTTAGAAATAGCAGTTGCATTCTTCCATTATATTCCCATTTTGTGGATGGGGAAATGGAGGCTCAGATAGGTAAAGTGGCAGAACCTGGTCCTCCTCTGTGAGTCAGTGACCATCTTGAGAGCAGGGGCCCTTCTACACTTGTGGATTCTTGTTCTTTTTTTTTTTTTTTTTCAATTTTTTTTTTTCAACGTTTATTCATTTTTGGGACAGAGAGAGACAGAGCATGAATGGGGGAGGGGCAGAGAGAGGGAGACACAGAATCGGAAACAGGCTCCAGGCTCTGAGCCATCAGCCCAGAGCCTGACGCGGGGCTCGAACTCCCGGACCGCGAGATCATGACCTGGCTGAAGTCGGACGCTTAACCGACTGCGCCACCCAGGCGCCCCTGGATTCTTGTTCTTATGCCTGGCTTAGTAGTGGGCACGCTGGGCTGCAGCTGGGCCTTGAGTTGGGGGAGCCACTTGGCCCACTAGGAAGGTGACCTGTGCTTATAGAAATCACAGATGCCTGGGGACCACCCCGGGCTAATTAGGTCAGGATCTTTGGGGGTTGCGGCCCAGGCGTAGGTCTTTTTTAAAAAGCTCCTCAGATGATTGTTCTGTCAGGGCGAGAAGTGCAGGCCCAGGGCAGATGCTGAGCTCACCTCTTCCTCAGCCATTGACCTGTGCGCTGAAGGGACCCACGGCTGTGAGCACCACTGCATCAGCTCCCCAGGCTCCTATTCCTGCCGCTGCCGAGCTGGCTTTGTACTCCAGCAGGACCAGAGAAGTTGCAGGGGTGAGTGAGCCCCACCACCCGCCTCCTAGACTGAGGTCCCTGATGGCTCCGATCAGAGGTGACACCTTGCTCTCTCTTCCCTCCCACCAGCCATTGACCACTGCAGCTTTGGGAACCACAGCTGCCAGCACGAGTGTGTTAGCACCTTTCGTGGGCCCCGGTGCCACTGCAGAGAGGGCCACGACCTGCTGCCCGACGGGAGGAGCTGTCAGGGTGAGGAGGGCTCTCTTGGGTTTGTGTCGAGGGGCAAGGAATCTTGGCTGGTGGAGTCCACCCTGACTCATCCTGATCTGTCTCTCCTTTAAGCCCGGGACCTTTGCAATGGTGTAGACCATGGATGTGAGTTCCAGTGTGTGAGTGAGGGCCTCTCTTACCGCTGCCTGTGCCCTGAGGGCCAGCAACTGCAGGCAGATGGCAAAAGCTGCAACCGTGAGTGCCGGGCGGGAGGGTGTTCCGTCGGCCTCCGCCCCACTGCCCTCGTGCTGATCGTGCTTGGCTCTGCCCTCGCTGTAGCCCAAGGGTGTGCTGTGAGTGTGTGTGTGTGTGTGTGTGTGTGTCCGTGACAGTGGGGTGGGGGCGTGCAGAGGGCGTGCCGTGTCCTGCCTCCATGTCTTTCCCCCTCTTCCTCTACCCTGCTGCCAAGGTTCATATCAAAAGTACACATTTGATCACATTTCTCCCTTTTCGAGAGTCTTCTGGGCTTACTAGTGCCTACCCCTGGGATCAGATGCCTTACCCCTGAGTTTTTCGCATGGTGGGTACAGCCACATTAGTGGGTAGTGAAATCAAATTAGTGGATTACGACTAGCCTTTTGGGTTTTGTTTTGTTTTGTTTTGTTTTGTTTCTAAAAAGAGAAAATAGGGGCGCCTGGGTGGCGCAGTCGGTTGAGCGTCCGACTTCAGCCAGGTCACGATCTCGCGGTCCGTGAGTTCGAGCCCCGCGTCGGGCTCTGGGCTGATGGCTCAGAGCCTGGAGCCTGTTTCCGATTCTGTGTCTCCCTCTCTCTCTGCCCCTCCCCCATTCATGCTCTGTCTCTCTCTGTCCCAAAAATAAACATTGAAAAAAAAATTTTAAAAAGAGAAAATAGAGTTACTGCCTATAGAAAGAGTGAGGTTTCATGAAACTTAATTACATGCAAGCATACCAAGTGTGTTATTTGTTATTGTTATTTTTTACTGTGGGGTGTGGTCAACATTTTGAAACCACCAGCTTAGCTCATCACAGACAAGGTTTCCCACCATGCGCGTTTCCTACCATGCCTGCACACTTCATCCAGGCTGGCCGGCCCATTCCGGAAGGTGTCGAGAGCTGCCAGCTTCCGTGCCTCTGCACGTGCTGCTCCCACCATCCAGCATGTCCCTTCTCGCCTTGAAGAACTCCTGCCCATCCCTGAAGAACAAGTCAGATGTCACCACCTCCATGCAGCCTTCCTCACCAATGCTGGGAAGAATGAATTATTCCTACCTTGGGCTCCCTATCTGCCCCTCTTCCCTCGGCTGCAGCAGATAGCATGTCTGACCGCTCTGTTCTATCCTGATTTCGTTAGGATCAGGATTATGTTCCTTTATTATTGAACCCCTTTCAGGGCCTTGCAAAGTCCCTGATTCAGAACAGGGGAGGCAACGCTGTAGAGTCATTTAGGAGCAGGGTTGTTGGGGTCAGACAGACCTGGCTTCAAATCTGGCTCAGCCACTACCAGCTATGGAGTCTGGGGCAAATCACTACCCTTCAGAACCTCAGGCTATATCAATGGGGATAATAATCCAAGATTATTGGAAGGACTGAGAAAAAATACATAAAGCACTTAGCCCAGGACTTGGCACAAGGTAAGCTGTCAAATAACGTTTTTGTTCTTATTTGTTATTTTTACAGCTTATATATTAACAATATGTATTCTTTCGATATAGTATTGATAAATTTATTATTATAAAATTATATTCTTTTATTATTATTGCTATTATCACCTAGTACAGTGCCTGGCACAGGAAGGACTTCACACGTGGTACCTGTTATATAATAACTGTTTGGGAATGAATGACCCGGGGGGGGGGGGGGGGGGAGCAGGGGGGTAGAAGGCTGCCACCAGCCAAGGGTCTGGCCACCAATCCAAGTTCTTCTCACTACCTAGGGTGCCGGGAAGGCCACGTGGACCTGGTTCTGCTCGTTGATGGCTCCAAGAGCGTGCGCCCGCAGAACTTCGAGCTGGTGAAGCGCTTTGTGAACCAGATCGTGGACTTCCTGGACGTGTCCCCTGAGGGCACGCGCGTGGGGCTGGTGCAGTTCTCCAGCCGCGTGCGCACCGAGTTCCCGCTGGGCCGCTACGGCACCGCGGCCGAGGTCAAGCAGGCGGTCCTGGCCGTGGAGTACATGGAGCGCGGTACCATGACAGGGCTGGCGCTGCGCCACATGGTGGAGCACAGCTTCTCCGAGGCGCAGGGCGCGCGGCCCCGCGCCCTCAACGTGCCTCGGGTGGGCCTGGTGTTCACAGATGGCCGCTCCCAGGATGACATCTCGGTGTGGGCGGCGCGTGCCAAGGAGGAAGGTGGGCTTGGCGCGGGGACGCACTGGGCTGGGGTTGGGTGGGACGCGGAAGGGGTCCTTCCTGAGGCCTGGGGCACCTGCTGCGTCCTCCTGCCCTACAGGCATTGTCATGTACGCCGTGGGCGTGGGCAAGGCTGTGGAGGAGGAGCTGCGCCAGATCGCCTCCGAGCCTGCCGAGCTGCACGTGTCCTACTCCCCCGACTTCGGCTCCATGACGCACCTGCTGGAGAACCTCAGAGGCAGCATCTGCCCTGGTGAGCACATCTGACCCGGGACCCGTCCCCTCCAGCTAGTGCCCCGCCTCGGATCTTGCCCCTTCCTATGCAACGCCGTCCTGGATAGAGTTATAATCCGGCGACAGACCCACTAGACAGAGCCTTGTTACTCAAAGTGTGGTCCACGGACCAGTGGCAGGGCTGTCGCCTGGTGGCTTGTTAGAGCCGCAGCATTTCCACAGCTGCCCAGGCCTAATGAATCCGATTTTGTCCTTTAACAAGACCCTCGGGTGATTCCCAAGGACGTGGAAGTTAAAGAGCACTAGACTAGGCTGGCTCCTGCCCCTCAGATTAGCGGGTGCTCAGAGTAATTTCTTTCCCAAAGGCATGCCAAACTCCTTGTTCGCGGAGTCACATCATAAATCCCTTTAACTTGTTGGAATTCAACTATACAGACCTGGCAAAGTGGCAGGACTGAGAGTGTTCCAAGGACACAAAAACGTGTGCTTTTTGGACACTATAGCCTCCCAGTTCAGTTCATCTACTTCATCTGGTGTGCAGTTGAGGAATAAGGGACCCAGTCTATCTGTGGAGGAGAAGAGGGCTGTTGACCCTTGTGTCCTGTACTTTGTAGGTCGTGTAGGGAACTTCTCGGGGGGAATTTTTACCATGGAGTCTTTGCATTCCAACCCGGAGATGTGGCTTTTCTTTCCTGTTACCGGGCCCCTCCACAGCTAGGTTCGGTAGAGCTGGGCTGGTCTGTGGAGTCTGCAGTTTTGAGAAAGAGTTTAAAAATATATGTACATAAACATAGGTATGTGCATACATACATGTACATACATGAATATGTATACACGTGTGTGTATGTATATACACACACCCCCCTATCTCTCTCCCTGTCCCTCTCCCTCTCTCCATGCTAATCTAATAATTAGCTAGGGTATTGTGGAGGCACCGGAATAGATGCTCTTTCATGGCCCTCCTGTCCTGACTCGTATGTCCCCCGCAGTGTGTCTTTGAGCAAGTCACTTAACCTCCACCCCTACCTTAACTTCTCTCTTCTGTAACAGGGGAAGGTGCTGGCTTCCCAAGCTTGCTTCCAGCTCTAAAATTCTTTTTTTAAATGTTTATTTTTGAGAGAGAGAGAGCAAGTGGAGGAGGAGCACAGAGAGAGGGAGACACAGAATCCGAGGCAGGCTCCAGGCTCTGAGTTGTGAGCACAGAGCCCGATGCGGGGCTCAAACCTATGGACTGCGAGATCATGACCTGAGCCAAAGTCAGCCGCTTAACTGACTGAGCCACCCAGGTGCCCCTCCAGCTCTAAAATTCTAAGAGAAATCTGGGCTCTGTGGTTGAAGCTCTTCACCAATTGGCTGTACAACTTTGAGCAGATCTTTCTCCCTCTCTGGCCCTTGGTTTCCCCAGCTGTGAAGTTAGGAGTCTTTGCAGGACTGTTATCAGTCCCATTGATGACATGACATACAGCAATTCACTAAGGGTCCAACAAGACTAAGAAATCACTCTTCAGTCATAAAAGCAATTCTTTTGTGAAGGCCACGCACCAGGCACCATGCTGTAATATTAAAAAGGGCACATGTTTACAAAATTTCAGTGAATCTAAGACCATCCATTGTAAGATTCCCCATTTTATATACTTCTGAGAAAAAACAGGTGCCAAATTTAATCATAAGACATGTATTTTGATTTCAGAAATGTTGAAATGTGCGTGGAGATAGGCTTGGGTCAGTGGGTTTTAAAATTTTTTTTAATGTTTATTTTATTTTTGAGAGAGAGAGAGAGAGAGAGAGAGAGAGAGGGAGAGAAAGGGGGGGAGGGGCAACAAGAGAGGGAGACAGAATCCAAAGCAGGCTCCAGGTTCTGAGCTGTCAGCACAGAACCGGACGCGGGGCTCGAACTCACAGACTGTGAGATCATGACCTGAGCCGAAGTCAGATGCTTAACCGACTGAGCCACCCAGGTGCCCCATGGATCAGTGTTTTTGTTTGGTTGTTTGTTTTGTTTGTTTATTTTTTGATCAGTGGTTTTTAAACATCAGTGTGTGACAGATTCACCTTGAGGGTTTGTTAAAACACAAATTGTTGGACTCGAACCCCAGAGTTTCTGATTTAGTAGGTCTGAGGTGGAGTCTGATAGTTTGCATTTCTTTTTTTTTTTTTTTAACGTTTATTTATTTACTTAGAGAGCAAGCAGGAGAGGGGCAGAGAGAGAGGCAGAGAGAGAATCCCAAGCAAGCTCCTCAGTATGGAGCCTGAAGTGGAGCTCGAACACATGAACCCTGATACCATGACCTGAGTCGAAATCAAGAGTTAGACGCATACTGGCCACCCAGGGACTCCTGATAATTTGCATTTCTAATAACTTCCTAGGTGCTAACTGATGGTGGTGGTCCAAGGACCACACTTTAAGAACTACTAGTCTCATTGAAACACACAAAGTGTATACTTAAGCTGGGCAGTGTTCTAGATATTCCCTCTCTAATGAAATAGTCACTAGCTACATGAGCCCACTTAATTTACATTACTTTAAAAAGTTAGAATTTTTAGTTCTTCAATCACACTAGCCACATTTCCAATGTTAAATAGCTGCACGTGGCTCGTGGCTACAGCACTGGACGGAGTGCAAACAGAACACTTCCATCGCTGCATCAAGTTTCATTCGGAGAGTGCTGCCGTGTGGACTCTTGCTACTCACAGTGTGGTCCGTGGACCAGCAGCATAGGCATCGCTCGGTCTTAGAAGCGTGGAGTCTCCTCTCTCCTTTGCCATTCCAAATCAGAATCTGTATTTTAACAAGACCTGGTGATTCCATTGAGCATTAAAGCTTGAAAAGCACTGTTCCAAGATGTACGCACACACGCGCACACACACTGTAGAATCCTCAGCACCACCCAATGAATAGATTTTCTCCTTGTATCCGTTTTTTACAGACAAGGAAACTCAGGCTTAGAAAGGTTGGGTGAGTTTTCCAGTATCTCACAGCCACCTAGCTGGTATTCATCCCAGGCCTGTTTGAATCCAAAGCCCACATACTCAGCCACAGGCGAGCGGAGCCGCCAGGGCCGGCTCGTCTTCCTGCAGATTCTCATTCCCCTGACTCTCTGTGCCCGGCTGGCAGAGGAGGGCATCGGCGCGGGTACAGAGCTTCGGAGCCCGTGCGAATGCGAAAGCCTCGTGGAGTTCCAGGGTCGCACGCTGGGGGCGCTCGAGAAGCTAACGCAGAACCATATCCTTTGGGGCCGAGAGCCCGGGCTGGAGGGGAGGGGATGGGACCCCCGAAACCCCCATCGGCTTCCTTAACTGCTCACTGGCCCAGCTGGCGGCGCGCCTGGAGGATCTGGAGAACCAGTTGGCCAGCCAGAAGTGAGGGCCGCCGGTGGCTCGGAGCCGGGCAGGGACGCGGCCCTGCGGACTGGGTCCCCCGTGTGTCGTCGGGGCGCCGGGGCCGGGCAGCACCGGGGCCCCGGGGGCTTGGGCTGGCGGGGAGGGGGCGCTGGCGGGCTCCCAGCGCTGCGCTCGAGCTGGCCTCGCCTGGACCAGAAGCCGGACTGCGGCGGACGGAGGCGCGAGCTAGCTCCGCACGCCGTCGCTTTGTGCTGTGCTCAGTTCTTTGTTGGGTTTCCTTTTTGTTTTCTTTTTCTTAAAAAAAAATTAAAAAAAAAAATTTTTTTTTTCCACGGGGTCGGTTTGTGGGTCTTGCTCTGCCGCCAGAGGGAGGGGAGGACAGACGGAGCGCGCTCCGGAGGCGCCCGGGCGGCGTCTCCTCGGAGAAAGGCGCTTTGTGCGGGGGGTCGACCTGGGGGGCAGGGGGCCGGGCGCTGCTTCCCCCTCCTTGTTTATTCAGCCGCGAACAGACGGCTCCTTATGCGCGCTGCGGGAAGGGAGGGGGCTCGGCGCGAACCCTCGGGGTCTGAACGAGACTGCGTCCCTCCATACCCCCCCCCCCCCCGCCCCCGAGGGTCCAGCGCTTCGCTCTCTGGTCTTGCGTATCTCATGGTGCCCCCAGATTGGGCTGAAAAGCTGCTAGAATTGGGCCAGGCGGTTGGCGAGGAAGCGAGAGGCAGTCATTGAACCCCCTAAATGGACGGGGAGGGGGGCGTATAGGTGAGTTTCACCTGGATTTTCTCTCCCTCCTGCACTACTTGGGGAGAAGAGGAGGTGTCAGCCAGGACCCCTGGCCAAGAGCTGCCTGTTCAGGGCTTCCTCTGCCCACCACTTCCAAAAATAAAACAAACAAACAAAACCAACCAACCAAACAAACAAACAAAAAAAAACAAAACAAAAGCCAACCCTCAATCAGGAAAGAACACAAAGCATGCCATTTCCCAAGTGCATGTGAGAAACTGATTAAAATACTGCAGTCCTGGGTGCTTGTGGCCATTACTCTGGGTTTGTTTCCTTACCTGTAAAGTGGGTCCTGAAATTGTTACCCCCAAGGGTGGGGGTGAGAATGGAGGAAATTATTCTAAAGCATCTGACATTGTGCCTGGTACATGTTAGGCCCTCAATTAATGGTAGCTATTAATCTTATGTTAATATTGTATTTAGTCTTGGGCATTATTCTAAGTGATTTGCAGGTGTTTTCATTTTACCCTCAAACAACCTTATGAGGTAGGAATTATTGCCTTTATCATCCCCATTTTATAGATAAGGAAACTGGGGCATAGAGAGGTTAAGTTTCCCAAAGTCACAAAACGAGTAAGAAGCAGAATCAGGGTGTATTAGTTTCCTGCGGCTGCTGTAACAATTACCAAATTCAGTGGCTTTACACAACAACACATTTATTACCTTATATATTTTTTAGTTTATTTTGAGAGAGCACTTGCATGCGCATGAGTGGGAGAGGGGCAGAGAGAGAGGGAGAGAATCCCAAGCAGACTCCAAGCTGTTAGGATCCCACAAACTGTGAGATCATGACCTGAGCCAAAATCAAGAGTCCGGTGTTTGACTGAGTCACCGACACCCCCAAATTTATTACCTTATGGTTCGGGAGGTCAGAAGTCTCAAATTGGCTGGCAGGGCTGCATTTCTTCTGAAGGCTTCTGTTTTCGTGCAGCTTCTAGAGGCTGCATGATTTCCTTGGCTTGTGGCTTCGTGTCACCTCCACCTCTCCTTCTGGCGTCACATCTCCTTCTCTGACTCTGACCCTCCTGTCTCCATTTTACAAGGACCCTTGTGATTATATTGGGCTGCCTCAGATAATCCACACCAGCCTCCCCATCTCCAGCTCAAACTTCATCACATCTACAAAATCCCTTGCCACATCAGGTGACAGAGTCACATGTTCCAGAGACTGGAATGTGGACATCTTTGGGGGCCCATTATTGGGCCTACACACAGGTCTGAAGCCCCACAGATTGGCCTCAGAGCAGAGCTCCGAAGCACTTCTGTGCCTGACACCTTGCTAGGCTTGAAGAAGGAGAAACGTAATTGAGAAAAACCCCTGAGGTTTTTATCGCCTCTGAGGTGGGGGAGCTCAGGGCTGAGAGGGTGAGGTGCACCTGGCTACAACCGCCGCAGGAAGAGGGACCTTCAGGTGAAAAAGGAGTAGTGGGTAAAGGGCAGGTAAGCAGGGAGAAATCCTGGAGGAGGAGACCTTTGAGCCTAGACTTAAAGCGTGGCTGGAGTTTCTGTGTGGCGTGAGTGTGTGTGGCCAGGAGTGACTGGAGTATCGGGGAGCAGGATGATTGAGCTCCTACCCACACATGAGCCCAAGTGCCAAGCACAGTGCCTGGCATGCTACCTCATCGGCCCGCCAGGCCTGGAGGACAGATTTGCCCGCCCAAGATCCCACAGTGAGAGAACCCCAGTTGGATCAGGCAGCAGCCTGGGTGGGGGGATCTGATTAGGACCGGGTCCTCTACTGATGGGGGGAGCTCTGAAGGCAAAGGGCGCCTTCCTCCTTCCCTCCTCCCCAGCATGGCAGGTACTGACAGCTCTGGCCTTTTTTTCTCACCAGCTCTTTCCTCCCGCAGTCTCCCCAGCTGCCACTGGATGGCGCCTGGAGCCCTGATTTGGAGTTGGGTTCCAGAGCCCTAACAGGCACTTGGCACCCTGCATTTGGACTGATGAGCCAGGCCTGCCCTTCTCCATAAGATCCTCCTTTCCTATCATGCCCCTACCCCACTCTGGAAGACCCGGCACCCTAGCCTAGAAGCCGCTTCTATTCCTTAGGCATTGGCCATACACCCCTGGCTTTGCAGACCAGACCTGCTACTTACCAGCTATGCGTCCATGTTGACAAGTGCTGGCTCCCTTGTCCATCTTCCAACTCGCTCCCTCTCTTATTTCCCTTTCCTCTTATTCCTTTTGTCCTTTTGGATAAGAAAAACGTCCCACATATGGGTAGCTTGCCCTTGTTTCTTTGTTGGCCTCCTTTTCCTTCAATGGACAGAAGACATAAAGGGTTCATCAGTTCAGCAAAACAAACATCCATTAACCCAAGAACAGAAAGAAGCCAAGTTAACAGTGGAGAGAGGGGAACACTGCCAGGCAAGCTTAGGTCGAGAGAACACACGGAGACTGAGCAGAGCCTGGTCTTTCTGGAGTCCGGGCGAGCAGGCAAGTTGTGTATCTGGTAAGACTGGGCACAGGCAATTATGTTTTGGGGGATGCTTGAGCCCTGGTCTCCTGGAGGGAACTTGGCGCCCTCAGCCCCCTTGGTCCCCTGGAGATTTGAACATTTAAAAAGGACAGTATCTTCTGCAGTGGCTGACCGAGATGTGACTCAAGGAGCTGTTTCTTATCCTTGGTAACATGCACTAGACGTGGTCTGGGATGGGAAAGCCAAGGGCAGGAAGAGCCTGTAATCTCAGCCAGTCACCCTGACTCCTTTCTGAATTTCACCTCTCTGCGTTCTCTGTTTCTCCATGATTTTTGGCATTTCCATCCTTCTATTCTGTCTCCAAGCTCTCTCTTCTCCGTGTCTTCAGTTGGCAAAGCTGCTCTTTCTGAAGGTTATCTCATCTTCTGGATCTTTGGACCCAAGATAGTCAGAAAAGGGAGAGAAGAAAATTATCGATCACAAAACACCTACAGTGTGCCAGGGACAATGCTGTGCCTTACATCTTTTTGTTTAAACCTCTCAACCTACGGGAGGGAAAACAGGTTCCAAGAGGCCAGTTGTCAAGGTCACAGAGCTTCAACGCTAGGATTTGCACCCAGGGGTCCCTGATCCCAGAGTGGGCCCCTTTCTCGTTTCTACCCTTCAAGTTATCAGGGACAGGTTTGAACTTTTTTCCAAGAAACTCTGACTGGGAAACTTAAGAGGCAGACAAAAGCAACGCCCAAGGTGTGGAAGGGAAGAGGGGGCAGGGTGGTGGCTCTTTGTTCAGGGGCATCTCAAACACGTTTAAAACTCCCAGGTCTGTGAGGCAACTGTTCATTACGCTCTTCACCCTGCCCTGGGCAGCCCCCCACCCTCCACCTGCCCCCACGCCCCGCTCTGCCTTTCCCACGTTGAAGGTGATTCTTTTTCCTGAAGTGAATATACCTTCTGGTGCTCCCCTGGGACTTCCCCCTCCCCGGCCAGGGGGCACAGGGCAGATGAAGTTTTCCCTGGCAGCTAAGCTGGGGGGTGAGGGTTCGTGGAGGGAACCACCAGAGGAAAGTAATGATGGCATCACTAAAACACATCGAAGACAGCCAGATCCATTTCGTCCCAGAAGAACGAGAAAATCTCAGGGTGGCCTCTGTCCCCTGATAGGGGGCGACTATTCCTAATCTTAGCAGATGCCCAAAACACGCCTTCCCAGAGAGTATTTCTTGAATGTCTAGTTCAGAGACATGTTAGAGATTATGCTAGGCACTGGGGGTGCAATGGTAAAAAAAAAGAGGGTCACATTCCTTTGTCTGCAACTTATGTTGTAGGAGGGAAAGGCAGACAAGTAAGTGAATAAAGATTCAAATAGTGATAAATACTAGAAAGATGCTAAAATAAAGGTGGGAACAGTGCCATCCAAAAGAATTTCTGTGATGATGGGACTGTTCTGTATCTTCACTGTCCAATATTAGTGGCCAACATGTGGCTACCGAGCCCTGGAAGTGTGGCTAATGAGGCCGAGGAACTGAATTTTCCAAATCTCTCTCTTTTTTTCTTAATGTTTCTTTTTTAGAGGGAGAGAGAGCAGGGGAGGAGCAGAGAGAGGGAGACACAGAATCAGAAGCAGGCTCCAGGCTGTGAGCTGTCAGCACAGAGCCTGATGCGGGTCTGGAACTCATGAACCATGAGATCACGACCTGAGCCAAAGTCAGACGCTCAACCGACTGAGCCACCCAGGTGCCCCTGAGGAACTGACTTTTAAATATCGTCTTATTTCATGAATTTGTGAATTAAGTAAAAGTTAAACAGCCCCCTGTGGTTATTGGCTATTGTACTGGAGAGCATGGGGGTTGAGGAGGACCGGGCAGCGGGAGGAGAGGTGAGGACTTCGGAAGGGGTGGTGGTCTTTCAGCTGAGGTCCTAGTGGGGAGAAGGGGCCAGCTTTGCAGCGTTCCAGGGAGAGAGTGCAAATCAGGGCTTCAGGCCCAACCAGCCAGGTGACCCCAGAGCCTTGGAACAGAAGGCCTGGGGGCTGGAACTCTGGGGGGACAGCAGGGTGGGAGTTGAAGGTGGGGGGAGAGATGATTGCTGAGCCGGGCAGGCCGTGGGGAGGGCGCTGGATGCGTTCCTGAAGGCCCCGCTCAGTCTGCACCTGTCAGGCTCCTCTGCTCCCCTGCCTTGCCCGCCCCCTTCTCTCTCAGGGCGGGCGAGGCTTCCGTGAGATCAGGTGTTGTTCACTCGCTTCAGAAATTTAAATACTGCCCGTGAGATAAGGATGGACCCCCGGCTCTGAGTGTGGTCCCAGGCTCAGCATCACGTGGGAAGCTGCAGGAATGCACATTCTCAGGTCCCATTCTAGATCTGCCTCCCAGCTCCGGGGGTGGGCCAAGCACTCTGTGTTTCCACCAGCCCCCCAGGGGGCAGTGATGCACACCCGAGTTTGCCGGCAGCTGTGGAAGAGCGACGGCCTTCACTTCCTCTTCCTCAGCCTCGTTCATGGCTCCTCCACCAGGTGCCCCACGGTGTCCCCCACCCCCAGCCCTGACAGAGCTCCAGGAGGGCAGGTGTCCGTGCTCACCAGTCCTCCTACAGGACTGGCTCAGTTTTTAGCTCCACATACACAGATTAAAAAAGCAAAACAAACACAAAACCAGCACGGGGCGCCTGGGTGGCCCAGTCGGTTAAGCATCTGACGCTTGATTTTAGCTCAGGTCATGATCTTGCAGTTCATGGGATCGAGCCCTGTGTTGGGCTCCTTGCTGACATCTCGGCGCCTGCTCGGAATTCTCTCTCTCTCCCTCCCTCTCTGCCCTTTCCCAGTTCATGCTGTCTCTCTCTCTCTCCCTCCCTCTCTCTCTCTCTCTCTCAACAAATAAACATTAAAAACAAAAAACAGGGCACCTGGGTGGCTCAGTCGATTGAGCGTCTGACTTTCGGTTTCAGCTCATATCATGACCTCACAGTTCATGAGTTCAGACCCCACATCGGGCTCCGTGCTGACAAAGCAGAGCCTGCTTGGGATTCTCTCTATGCCTCTGTCTCTCCCCCTCTCCTACTCTGTCTCTCAATAATAAATAAATAAACTTTAAAAACCCCAAATAACTGGTAAATAAATTCTTTGTATTAAAAACAATTTTTGATTATAAGAGGAATTCAGGCTCATTATTAAAATAAAACATGAATAGCGCAGAGTAGCCAGTGAAAAAAAAATCACCTGGCTCTCCAAATCCCATTCCCCAGAGGTAACCACAGAACAATGGTTTCTTGGGATTCTTTCCAGATGTTTCCTGTGCCCACAGAGGCAGCCAGGGTAGTGCTCTGAAGCCAGTCTGCTGGCTTTGGAATCCTAAGTTTGTTTTTTATTTGCTGAGTATGCTGGACCCCTTGTGTTAGTTTCCTCATTCATAAAATGGAGCTGATAATAGTTCCAACCTCATGGAATTGTTGTGAGTGTTCAATAAGTGAATTCTAGCAAACTTATCAGTGCTCAGCATCCAGGAAGCACTACCTAAGTGATTTCAGTATGTATTATTATAAGCCTTTTTTTCTTTTCTTTTTTTAAGTTTATTTATTTTTGAGAGAGAGAGAGAGAGAGGATGAAGTGGTGGAGGGGCAGAGAGAGGGGGGGAGAGAGAGAGAATACCAAGCAGGCTCTGTGCTATCAGTGCAGAACCTGACTCAGGGCTCGACCCCACAAACCACGAGATCATGACCTGAGCCGAAACCAAGAGTTGGATGCTTAACCAACTGAGCCACCCAGGCGCCCCTCTTTTTTTAAAATTTATTTTTATTTTTATTTTTTCCAAACCAAACTGTATGCAGCTTTATTAAAGATATTTTTCATAGAAAATCATGGTATTTCAGGCAGGACATGGGCAGATGATTGTTAACAGGGTACCACAATTTCCAAACTCCCTTCTTCAATGAACCACCAATATCAGAAAGCCAATGAAGTCTTCATGGGATGCTCCGAACAGGGAAAGTATAGAGTAAGGTTGACAGTTCATATTTAGCATGTTGTGGAACAACTTTTCACAAGCCCACCTGGACTTCCAGGAAATGAAATGAAAATGGCAGAATTATCCATCTGAAGATCCACAAGCTAGAAAAGGAGCTCTTTGGAGGTATGCTATCTCCATGGTGACACTGTAAACTCCAGATCACCTGATGTACTGGGGACCATGTTTTGGAGTCAGGCTCCAATAGGTCTCTGGGGTTAAGGGAGTCAAGTCTAAGTTGAAGGCGGAGGGAGAAGAGGACATAAAAAATGAATTTTAGTTTTTCCACACCACAAGACGTCTGTGCCAAGGTGGCTAATGTGTGTCAACATCAAGGAATCCCTCCTCCTGGGAAGCAAGAGGAAGTTTCTCAAAACTGGAAGGGAAAGGTGTTTTTCCCCTTGTAGCAATCTAGCTTTGGAGATATTCGAGTCGTGACATATGCCCTTCCTCCAAAACAATGAAGTGTTCTGTGTGCTAACAACAGAGCTTAAAAAAAAAGTGAAACAATTCTGTTTTTATAAAATTGGATAAAAAATCATATTTCAAACTGTATATTCACCAGAAGTGCACACTTATCAAAAATGCACACACTTCACTTGGTATCTCCTACAAACTTTTTTAAATTTATTTTATTTTATTTTTAGAGAGAGAGCGAGAGAGAGCATGTACATAGGGGAGGGGCCAAGGAGGGAGAGAGAGAGAGAGAGAGAGAGAGAGAGAATCTTAAGCAGGCTCCACACTCAGTGCGGGGCTTGATCCCATGACCTGGGATCATGATCCGAGTTGAAATCAAGAGCCGGACATTCAATTGACTGAGCCACCCAGGTGCCCCTTTATGACTTTTTTTTTAAAGTTTATTTATTTATTTTGAGAAAGAGACAGCGCAAGTGGGGGAGGGGCAGAGAAGGAGGGAGAGAATCCCAAGCAGACTCCTTGCTGCCTGCGCAGAGACTGGCACGGGGCTCAAACCAATGAAATGTGAGATCATGACCTGGGCTGAAACCAAGAGTCTGACGCTTAACCGATTGAGCCACACAGGCACCCTTATAACTTTATTTTTAAGAAAGGAGGTGCTGCGTTTCCTTTCCTAACCTCTCTTGTTGCACAAATGATTGGCTATGGCCAGACCTGTTTTCATTCCCTGACTGCCCTTGAGGCAGGTTCCATGGGCACATCCCTCTCTGCTCTGCAACATTAAACAAATCAGTCAGCTGTCACAGTGTTTGCCCAGAGAAACTTCTCGTGGTTGTAATCATTTCATGTTCTATTTGTTGCTACATGTAAAATTTATATTTCTGAGGACTGGGCAATGATCTTGGTATGATTGCTTAATTGTTATACTCTATTAATTTTTAAAAATTAATCACTACATTGAATTTAAGTAATTAGAAATTCTTTTTTTTTTGTTTTTAGGTTTATTTATTTTGAAAGAGAGAGGGAGAGAGAGAGCAGGGAAGTGGCAAAGAGAGAAGGAGAGAGAGAATCCCAAGCAGGTTCCATGCTCAGTGTGGAGCCCAACACATGGCTTGATCTCACACTGTGAGATCATGACCTGAGCTGAAATCAAGAGTCAGACGTTTAACCAACTGAGCCTCCCAGGCACCCCTCCATTAATCTATTTTTAAACCAATAGAGAGAAAGATAGTTTTATTGTGAGTGTTGCAGGGTCTCCGACTTATTTATACAAGGCATTTTGATGAAGGTTCTCTTGAAAAAACAGCCAACAAATTTAACAATTAGTAGATGAGGTCACTAACGGCAAAATGCAAATAACAGCCTTATCCCCCCAAATAACTTTGAAATAAGAATTTTATGACCCTTGGGAGGATGATAAAAGGAATAACATTCGCAAAAAGAGAGCAAGAGATTGTAAAATAAAAATAGGAGGATATGAATCAAGAACTGATTGCTATGGAAAAAGAAAGAAAAGATTAGAAAAAAATTTATACAGCTCAAGTTCTAGAATGAGAGGAAACAAAGTCAGAAAAAATATGCAAAGAAGCAATGGGAGAGCATTTTCCAGAATCGAAAGAGGTTGTGAGTGTTCACACTGAAAGCATAGATCAAGTACAGAGCAGAGTGAATACATTAACATCTAGGCAAGAAGATACTTGGCTTTGGTTACAAGTCCACAGCATTGACTGGAAGCAAATGGGCCAGAAACCGATGAAAGTTATGGGTTGTATCGGGAACAGTCCAACAATGGCCAAGGGCATTGCTTATTCTGGAAGGCAATCCTCAGGATCTATTGTACCTATAGGAGAGGTGGGGAAGACCCACAGAGATGAGGATCACCTTTGGCCTTGTTCTTTCCTATTGTGATGAAGGAAGGCTGGACATACCCAGAGGGGAGTATGTGATACTCGGACCCCCTCGCAGCTATGAGACGAAAGGCCAGAGCTGCAAGGTTGTGTCTGGACAGGCGTGTGCTCCCATTTTGAAAAGATCCAGAAGAGGGTGGTCTCATGCGACCCATTTATGACTGCAGCCTTTGGTGCCCTGGGCCATGGATAAGGGATCCTCTGCCTGTGTTTACCTCTTAGGGAAGCACCTGTCTGGCATTTCTATCTTCAACACTTCCTTCCATCACCTCAACAATTTTGCACAAGAAGCTGTGGTGTAAGACGTCAAATTGAGACTCAATATGATATGTTGCCTCGACATCTGCTAAGACTGGGGGAGTTCTGGAATGTCCTAATCTCAGCCTCCCCTCACCCCCACTCTGCACCCACTAATAAAGTCTCCTAGCTAAACAACCCCCTTGTCAAAGAACTAGGCACAGTTCCTGCTTATCCCTAAGTCGCCTGTTTCAGTTCCCTGTAGTGATGGAATTATTCAAACCAGCCAATTATATCCTCCCATGGGAACCAGAGGACATCCCACCTTCTCGATACTACAAACCCATCTTCCCACAACCCATTGAACCCAGTGTCTGCTCTGTTTTCAAGTGCTACCTCCATGTTCCACTGTGCGGTATGTGGGTCTTCCCTCAAGCTGTGAGTATATGTCACTGGTAAACTGCTCTTGATATCATCTGTCCAGCGTTGAGGGTCATGTGTGGCCATCCTCAACCCCGAGGGCAGGGATCCCTCCCTCACCAACAGGGTCTGCCCTAGAAGTGTCTCTACCCCAGTCCCTTCTGATCAGGGTTCTGGGACTTAAGGCTGCTTGGGGCTGGGGAACAGGGGGCCACATCTTACAGAGTCTTGGATTGGAACTTCAGCTCTGCCATCGACTGGCTGATTGACCTCAGGCAAGCCCTGTACCTCTCTTATTGTCAATATTGGTTAAGGGTTGGTTGCAAAACCAGGAACCACTGTGGCTAAGTTTAAGCGGAGAGCGATTTATTGTCAGAAACTGGCATTCTACCGAATTGCTCAGGGGGGCTGGAGGAGGCTGTAAGCTGAGTTTCTGGGAAAATTTCCTCCCCTGAGTCATGCTGCTTTGGCACAGTTCAGGAAGCTACCTACTGGAGAACCATGCTGCCTCTGCCACGGTCTGTGCCCTGCACTCCACGTCCTTGCAGACTGAGTTCTGTGTCAGCGTTTTAGAGAGAGCATCTGATTGGTGAAACTCAAATCGCAGCCAGAACCCTCGCTCTGAGAGGTCAGGAAATGTAGCTTTAACTTTCTCCAGCCTCTGTGCTATAGAGAGTTACACCGGAAAGAAAGAGGTTGGAGTGGATGTTGAGTGAGTCAATCCACAGATTCTGCCTTAGCTTCGGCTCTCCACCTCTGAAGTGGTTTGCTGGGGTCCCTGGGTGGGTTGGGAATGAATGTGGGGGTGCTGCCTCGAGTCAAGCCTATACTTATTTCATAGAGTCCTTCTGGAGGGATCTAAATAAGTGTTTTTAAATCCTATGGACTCAATGTTCTTCCCCCCCAACCCTTTTAACAACAAACCTTTTGTTACATCCCATTTATTAATCTACACCTGTTATATCAGAAACAGGTCACTATCACATACTAACTGTAATGATAGAAATGAAGTAAAAGGAAAGTATAATTTATAGTAAAAGGATATGTGTTTATATACATATACATATACATATACATATACATATACATATATATGTATATATGTATTAGAGAGAGAGAGAGAGAGAAAGCACAAGCAGAGGAGGGGCAGAGAGAAAAGGAGAGAGAGAGAGAGAGAGAGAGAGAGAGAGAATCCCAAGCAGGCTTTGTACTGAGCCTGATGCAGGGCTCAAACCCATGAACCGTGAGACCATGACCTGAGCCGAAGTTGTGTGTTCCAATGTTTCAGTGCTCCACCAGGGCTACTTGAAGATGTGATCAAGTTGCCAAGAGCTCTCGAACTTTGGGTATGTGATAGACACAGTTGTAGTTACAACTCAAAGATTATGAAAGTGTTTCTCTTGGGGATATCATGTTGTAAAATGGTCAACAGCTCTTGATAAAGTTCTGAACAAAAGGTAATCTTCCCTGGGGCATCTGGGTGGCTCAGTCAGTTAAGCATCTGACTCTTTTTTTTTTTTTTTTTAAATGTTTATTTATTATTTTTGAGACAGAGAGAGACAGAGCATGAACGGGGGAGGGGCAGAGAGAGAGGGAGACACAGAATCGGAAGCAGGCTCCAGGCTCTGAGCTCTGAGCCATCAGCCCAGAGCCCAACGCGGGGCTCGAACTCACGGACCGCGAGATCGTGACCTGAGCTGAAGTCGGATGCTTAACCGACTGAGCCACCCAGGCGCCCCTAGCATCTGACTCTTGATTTGAGCTCAGGTCATGAGCTCACAGTTTATGAGCAGCATGGAGCCTGCTTGAGATTCTCTCTCTCTCTCTCTCTCTCTCTCTCTCTCTCTCTTCCCCTTGCTGGCTTGTGCTCTCTCTCTCTCAAAAATAAATTTAAAAAAAATTTTAAAGGATAATATTCCCTGCATTTACATGCTAGTTGCATTCCTGAAAAAAAATCAGTGGTTCTTAAAAGTAGACAAAATATTTTGTGCTTATACATAAAATGAGTTTGGTACTAGGCTCATATAAACAGATGCTTCACTTTCAAAGTGTCCAGCAAGATATTAAAAAAAAACCTTTAAAAATGAAAGAAAAATTAATATAACACAAATGTCATGTCGGCCATCTTCAGGTGTATAATTCCATGACATTTATGCCTTCACAATGTTGTGCAACTATCACCTCTATTTAGCTCTAAGACATTTCCACCACTCCAGGTTTCTTTTGAAACCTGTCCCCATTAAGCAGTTTCTTCCCATTCCGCTCTCCCCCAGGCCCTTGGGAACCACTAGTCTGCTTTATGTCTCTATATGTCTCTATATGTCTCTTTATGTCTCTATACTTACTTATTCTGGAAGCTTTATATGATGGATTCATAAAAGTAGGTGATTTTTTTGTGTCTGGCTTTTCCCTCAGCATAGTGCTTTCAAGGTTCATCCACATGGTAGCATGGATCAGTATTTAAATCCTTTTTATGGCTTAATCATATTCCATTGTATGGGTGTACCAACACTGTGGAAAAACAATTCAGTCCTTCCTCAAATAGGTAAACACAGAATTACCACATGTAATTACCATAAGACCCAGCAATTCTGCTCTTAGGAATATACCCAAAAGAATTGAAAACAGTATTCAAACAAATATCTCTACACAAATGTTCATAGTAGTGTGGCTCACAGCTGTGGAACATTTTGAAAGTTATGCAAGATGTTGGCACTTGCTAGGTATGAAGGGTTGTCTGTGCGATGTATGATGTCTGCCGTCTTTGGCCCTCACCCACTAGAGGTAAGTAGGCCTCCCCAATCATTTTGAAACCCCAAAACACCTTTATATGTTTTCCAAAGTTCCCTGGAGCTTTGCCCTTGCCACCGAGATCACTGATGGGATGAATGTTCCTTAAATGGACAGGCTGAGGCCCAGAGAAGGCTGTTCACACAGGGAGCCTTCCTGGGAGTCAGTAGAAGCCAGAGTTGGAACTTGCCTCTCTCCAACCCAAGTTAATGCTCATTCTGTATGGAGCCTCCATCCACCCCACTGGACCCTAAGGGTGGGAAAAAAACACAGCAGTTTCCCAGTGCCTGGGTCTGATTGCATCCCCAAGACCTGATTCCCACCACCAACAGGAGAGAATGGAAGCTCCCTCATAGAATATAAGCCTGCTCTCAGTAGAGCATAATCTCCTCATTTTCTATAAGGTTCAAAAGGACAGAGAGTTAGAGTTTTCATTATTTCTGAATTCCCCATGCCTAGGGACATGCCTGGCACATGGCACATGGTAGGTTTTAACATGTATTTGTTGAATGAATGAATGCATGTGTGAATGAATGAAGACTGTGTGGTCCTGTGGTTCAAAGATTCTCTTTCTTCTCCCTGGATGGAAAAGTGAAAGATTTGTCCCTAGTGTGAGCACATGGTTTAAGAATAACTTTGGGCTCCATTCATCGGTGTGCCCCCAGCTCTCAACTCAGGGCCAGATACGTAGTGGATAATGCACGCAGTGAATCAGTACATGCTTTCTACATGTTCCGTTTCTGTCTGGGACAGAAGTCTGGCCTGGGGCTTAAGGGATGATGGGAGGAGAGAGAGAGTGGGATTTGTGGCCTTCCTCTCTCAGCATGAGGAGTGGAAAGAACAAAGGGCTTTGAACCAGACAGATCATAGCTTGAATCATAGTTGTGCGTTATTAGCACCCAAATGCTGAGCTGGTGACTTCACCTCTCCGAACCTCCATTTCCAAGGGCGTAAAAGGGTCAATAATACTTGCTTTCTTCTATGGTGGTGAGGATAAAAGATGTTAAGTTTGTGAGGTGAGAATGCGGTGACTGTAGGTCAATCGTGGTACATGGTTATTTTCCTTTAGGGTGAGCTCCGGGTTCTTTCCTACATGGATGCACGCTCCACCTCCGATTCAAAGTGTTGCTAATTGCTATTGTGGGTTGGGTTTAGGACTTTCTATTGGGCTTTATGCAGAAATTAGCCCACACATGGCTGTGATCCTCCTTGATTTCATTTTTCAGGAATTGTAACAAGGGTCTGAATTGAACTGCTCTAGTGGAGACCAGGTATGACCAGCCTTTCTTCTCTCTTTGTCCTTTCTGGGTTCAGGAAGAAATTCAAAAGCTGAATAAAGATATGCTCATTAAAGAATTCTATGTGGCAATCAAATTTCTCCCCTAGTAAGAGGAAATAGGTTGAGATATTTCAATTTGGTGATTAAATTTCTCCCTTCAAATATGGAAATGAGGGGTGATAGGTTAATATTTTACCCAACTTCTACAAAAGAGATACTTTCAATCCCAAATTATTTCAGAGACCAGAACAAGGAAAACACAGATAGAAACTTTTGTGGCTTTTATTTTTGATACCATGTATTTGATATTATAATTAGAGTTTGAGAAGAAAATTGTGGACTTTGTTTTTTCCTTATGAAGATATGGTGGGAAAATCCCAATTAAAATGTCAGGAAATCGTCGATGTTGAATTTCCTGAAGTTGATGACTGTACTGTGGTTATGTAAAAGAATGCCTTTATTCACAGAGAATACATCCTGAAGTATTCATGACTAAATCTCATGTAAGCAACTTACTTTCAATGGTCAGTATAGAGCATTATATTCTCACTCATAGATGAAAGAAAGACAATAATAAAACAAATGTGGCAAAATGTTAACACTTAGTGGATCTGAGTGAAAGGAATATGATAGTTCTTTGTACCATTCTTCCAGTTTTTTCCATGCATTTGAAATTATTTCAAAGTGACGAGTATAATTAAGCGTTAGGATATTGAATGTGCTAAAAAAAAAAAATCCCTAAATAAATAGCATAGGTCTTAGGAATGCAAGGATAGTTCAAGAACAGAAAATCTATCAATGTGATGAATCAAATTAAAAGTTTAAAGAAGAAAAGCCAAAGGAGTTTTTAAATTGATTTCTAAAAATCATTCTATATTGTTCAGTGTTCACTCATGATAAGAATACACGCTATACTAGGAACAAAAACGAACCTTTTTAACCTAGTAGAGGGTATTTAGCAAATACTTACAGCAAATATTATATTCAATGGTGAAACTAAAGAAGCAGTATCCTTAAAGATAGTATAAGGCCCAGATGCCCTCTATTACCACTCTCATTCCAAATCATATCAGTGATCTTAGGTCAATGCAATAAAACAAGACATACAAATAAAGAGGATATATATATATATATATATATATGGTTCCCAGAGGGGAGGATGGTAGGGGGATGGGCAAGATGGGTGAAGGAGACTGGAAGGTACAGGTTTCCAGTTATGGAATGAATGAGTCACGGAGATAAAAGGCACAGCATAGGGAATACAAAGTATTGTGGCAGTGTTGTTGTATGGGGACAGATGGTAGCTACACGTGTAAGCCCAGCATAACATAGAGAGAAGTTGGGTCACTCTGTTGTACATCTGAAGCTAATGTAACATCGTTTGTCAACTATACTTCAATAAAATTTCTTTTAATAGGGAGGTATACGGATTGGAAAGGAAGAGAGAGAGTTGTCAATGCTTACAGATGGTATGTCTTCAGATGAAAGCCAAGAGACTCATGAGAAACTATTAAAACTCACGAGAAAATACATCAAGTTTGCGATGGCAACAGTCAGCATGCAAAAAAACTGATTGCATGCTTACACATCAGAAACTAGTAAAGATGTGAAAAGAGGGAAAGATCCTATATTCACTATAACCGTAAAATGGGTAACTACCTAAAAATAAACCAAGGCAAAGTTTGCAAAGTTTATGTGAAAATAATAACACTTTTTTGTTGTTGTTGTTTTTCAGATAATAAAACTTTATTGCACGACTTGAAGAGGCCTTGGATAGAGTGATGCTCATTGTTTTTATACTTGGGAGGACTCACTGTGGTACATATTGTGGCTGCCCCCAGTAATTTATAGCTGTGATACCACTGTAATTAAAATCTCAACAGATTTTCTTAAGGACCTCGAAAAATTGACTCTAAAATATATAGGGTGGAGGAGAAGTGCAAGAAGACCCAAAACAATGCTGAATAAGTAAAACATAAGTGTGCCGCAAAGGACCAGGATATATAAAGCATATGTGGTAATTAAAAGAATGCTGGTTTGAGACTGGACAGGCTGAGTGAGAACACCTAACGTCATGCAAAAACACATCCATCTGTAAGTGAAAACTTGGTACAAGATAGATGTGGGGTTTTTATTTTATTTTATTTTTTTTAACATTTATTTATTTTTGAGACAGAGAGAGAGCATGAACGGGGGAGGGGCAGAGAGAGAGGGAGACACAGAATCGGAAGCAGGCTCCAGGCTCTGAGCCATCAGCCCAGAGCCTGACGCGGGGCTCGAACTCACGGGTCGCGAGATTGTGACCTGAGCCGAAGTCGGACGCTCAACCGACTGAGCCACCCAGGCGCCCCAAGATGTGGTTTTATAAATGAACAGGAGATCAATGAGATGGGGGAACAATTGGCATTTCATATTGGAAGAAGTTGAAACAAGATCCTTAGTTTGCACCTTTCGTAAAAAAATAAATAAATAAATTCCAGATGGATTAATGACTGAAATGTGGGGAAAGAATCTTTTAAAAATGTTTGAAGAAAATATAGGAGATTGTTCTCAGGTGAGGGTAGTTTGCTTAATATTGCCATGAAAAGTGTAACCCATAGAAGCGCCTGGGTGGCTCAGTTGGTTGAGTGTCCGACTTCGGCTCAGGTCATGATCTCGCAGTTTGTTGTGCGTTTAAGCCCCGTGTCCGGCTCTGTGCTGACAGCTCGGAGCCTGGAGCCTGGTTCAGATTCTGTGTCTCCCTCTCTCTCTCTGCTCCTCTCCCGCTCTCTCTCTCTCTCTCTCTCTCAAAAATAAATAAACATTAAAAAAAATTATAACCCATAAAGGAAGAGGGGAGTAAAATTGATCCCATCAAAGCAAAAAGAAATATTCTTTTTAAAAGATAACACCAAGGACAGTCGGTGCTAATATGCTAACTGATGCTTCTTTCTGGAGCTCATTCATGGTTTGCACATGAGACCCATCAACTACACAGACTAGAGGTGACCCTCCCAGGGTTTCTCTTCTCTGAGCCCCAGCTTTGGACACATAGCATCAGTTCGTAGGCAGCTCTCTGTCGACTTCATCCAAAGTGTTCCCTCCTCCCATCGCATTATTGGGAGGCCAACTCTGAGCCTTATTTTTGCTGTTTGTAAAATCAGACGACTGTAACACCTCTCAAAGCATTTTCATGAGGTTTGAAAGTGACAAAGCACTCAGTACTGTGTCTGGCATGTAACAAGTACTCAGTAACTATTAGGTATAATTATCTAAGAAAGCATATTTATTAAGTGGGGGAGTCAGGATTTGAAAGCAGGTGGGTCTAGCTTCAAAGTCTGTGATCTTTTAACAAAAGTCCCTGAAATCAAGCAGAAGGAGTTAGAAGTTGGTCATTTGGGGGCTATTTCCTGAGCGCCTCGGGTCTGTACCTCTTTGCTGTGGAGTTTCATGGCCTATTTTTGCTCTAGCATAGCTGACCATCACCTCGTCTCCAACGCTTATTCCTCTCACCAACATTCACATTGTAGGATAAAAATACATTCAGAAAAGTACATAAAATGAGAGGACGATTTAATGGGTAATTACAAGGCAAATACATGGGCCACCACCACCGAGGCCACATCTGTTTTCAATCTGGTTTCTCATGTCCCCAAACCACTTCTTTATGGACAGGTCACAAAGCTTCTTTTCTGTTGTTCGTAAACAGACACCTTCCTTTTGGGAAATATCCAGGTCTTGGGGAAAAGTGTGAGAAACCCCTGGTCTGAAATCAGACACGATCACAAATCATTTCGAGCATGGTGAGGTCTCAGAAGCTCCAGCCATGGAAGCTCCCCGGCTTCTGCTTCAGATTCAGATATTTGCTACCCCTGTCCCCCAGCTCCCCCCCCATTCTCCTCACCCCTGGCGTCTCTAGCCCTCCTTTGTACTGATTTCTTTTCTGATGGGAACTACCTTTCTCAGTCTCCCCAGAATCTCAGAGAAGAATCCAACCTGGACAAATGGCAAAACTTCAAGACAAGGAAGCATGATCGGGAAAGCATTGAAGACCTAGCTTGCTCTTGATGCCTGGATATGCTGACTCTCCCATGTTCTCATCCCTTCTCAGCATCTTTTTTCCCATGTCTACGTGTCTTTTTTTCAAACCTCCCACTGCTTCTACCATACCTGCATCTAGCAATCTCCTAGGGCTTACAGCCTTGAGGTTCTTCACATCAGGGAAAGGAAAGCCATGGAGGACTGGAGATGAACAGATGGTTGCTGGTGGCCTCTTCCTGGGTTCATTCACTCAGTCATTCATTTATCCAGTGGTTCATTCATTCATTCATTCATCAAATTGTTCTTATGTGTCAGGCTTTGGGTTAAGCAATGGGTATGCAGCAAAGAACCAAATAGACATAATTTATTTAATAGAACTCATGGAATTTACTATCTACATTTATTGAGGCCTGCTGACTATCAGTACTAATAAAAAGCAAAACTGACATAAGTTTTCTCCCTCCAGGAGATCATAGTCTAGTGTGGAGACATACAAATCAATAGGCAGAGAGATAGGGAAAATGAGGCACAGAAAGGGGCACCTAATACAGAAAGGGAGTCAGAGACCCCCTGCTCCCCCAACACCAATGGATGGCAGGGCAGATGGTATCTGTGAGTGAAAGAGGAAAAAGTCCATCAGACAGAAACATGGGCTTGAGTCTTAGGGTGAAGAGGAACCAGAGGTGAGGTACAACTGCCTCCCTTTTTTAAAAAACGTTTTCAAATGTTTTTATTTATTTTTAAGACAGAGAGAGAGCATGGGGCAGAGAGAGAGGGAGACACAATCTGAAGCAGGCTCCAAGCTCTGAGCTGTCAGCACAGAGCCCGACGCAGGGCTCGAACTCATGGACTGTGAGATCATGACCTGAGCTGAAGTCAGACGCTTAACCGACTGGGCCACCCAGGCACCCCCAACAGCCTTCCTTAAGAGGGAGCAACCACAGTCTTCTCCTGTACCCTTTTCCCACCCTAAACCTTAGGAGCCCAGTCTGTGGACAGAGCCAAGGCAGGCCCTTGAGAACAGGAGATGCCATCAGCAGTGGGGTGAGGCCTCCTCAGCCTCTGTTGAGGGTCTTGAGCAATGGCAACATCAGTTCCAGCTGAGACCTTCGTCTTCTTCTAGTTCAATATTCTCATGTACAGGTGGAGAAATTGAGGCTCCAAGAGCCACCATGTCCTGACTAAGGTTGCACAGTGGATCAATGACAAAAGCTCTAGAATCTGGAAGTAGATTAGTTTGACAGTTAACTGGACTAAGATCTTTCAATTTATAATAATCTCAGTTGGTGAAAGACCTGATATCTTTCTGTGAGCTCCAATGTGTGTGTGTGTGTGTGTGTGTGTGTGTGCGCGCGTGGTGTTACTGCCAAGATTTGAATCCAGATTGGGTTAATTCTGATGTTCATGCATTTATCCACTAGGTTGTACTGCATCTATGTGTCCTATTAACCTTTGTATCCCCAGGACCTGGCATAGTGCCTTGTTCATGGTAGGCTCAATAGTCTTACAGGATACAGGATATAGGAGGAGACCATAATGGTTGGATGGAAAAGATGGAGTAAGAATCTGGGATCCAGATCAGGTCAGGAAGGACAAGGCCAAATAGAGCAGACTCCTAGTATTAGTTGGGAGTGACCAAATTCAGAGAAACAATATCTCACATATGGTAACTAATTTATATGTGATTATGGTTGGATCACCTCCCTTTCGGATTCTGTTTTCTTCTCTGTAAAATAGATTGGCCTAAATCTATTCTGAAGTACATTTCAGTGCAAACAGTCAATGATTTTAGGGTCAGAACCAATTATAAGCAGCTTATGGATGATAGGTATCTGGTCCCGTCCCGTCTTCTGTGTCCACTGATTATTTATTAAGCACAATGCTGTCTTATGAGTTCTTCTCAAAGTTCAGGAGCCATTACCAACTGCTCAGTGACAGATTCTTTTAGGATTGTGCGCACCAACAGAGCTACTATTCAGAAGAAGATATTAGACAGATCTGAACTCCAAACCTCATGAACCCAAGGTGTGTGCATGAATTTATCAGAGGACAGGGAGAGGGAAAGGGTAGCAGGTCAGCAGGAAGAGTTAGAGTGCCTCTAACCTTCTCCTGGGTGGTTATGGTGAGAACCAGGAATTGAAGCCAAAGCCACGGCTACCCCAATGACCTATAAAAAATGGTAGAAACCATTTCAACAGAGATATCAATCTGTATTTCCTATATGAAAACTATGAGACACATACTCAGTTTCTAAATGATGCTAAATTCCTTCCTTTCCTTCCTCTACCAATAGGTAACTCATGTCTTTTTTTTTTTTTTGTAAGGAATGGCTCTTGGTTAGCTGTCTAATTGGAGAGGATCCTAAAATTAAATTTACATGGAAGCACCACTGATCAATAGTTTGATTCTCATTCATGGAAGGAAATACAACACCAAAGAAGACAATTATCGTTAGGTACTTGTTGCCTGAAACTAGTTCTCTTTTGACTTCATTTAAAAATCAAAAATGATGCTGAATGTTAAGGACATGAAGATACTTAATAAGTGCTCAAAATTTGTATTGCTTAATTTCCTAAAAGGGTAGCAGAAAAATACACATCATTTAGATTTCCCAGATAGAGATGTATATATACACATATATACACACACACATATACACACATACATATAAAAATGTATGTGTGTATATGTACACACATATATATGTGTATATATACACATATATACACACACACATATACACACATACATATACAAATTATATATAAATAAACTCATATATATATTTCCAAATAGAAATTCTGGAAATAGAAAATGACTGGAGACTAAAAATTTGAAGGTTTAATAATTAGCCAATGGAAGTTCCAGAAAGAGAATGGAGAGAATGTCAGAGAAGCAACATTCAAATAGATAAACAGAAGAAAAAAATTTCAGAATTAAATTAAGACACGCATCTTTAGGTTAAGAGTACACATTGAGGACCGAGCAGAACAAATAAAAGACAAACATGACTTGATAAGATTTCTGACTATGACTACTAATGCGCTCTTATTTGAAGCAAATGGATTAGCAGTCAACTAAGAAACCCAAGCATCAGCAGCAATGGTCAATGATCGCTCATGCCCAAATGGATATCCTATGAAGTGTGCCCTATGAAGTGAATTCCCAAAAAGGTATACTTCCCTCACCCACAAAGGGCATCCTCTGAAGTGCTTCCCTGAGATATAGCCATGGAAGGCATTGGCCAAGAGAGAGGCTCCCCAGAGAGCAGAGCTGGACCAGCAGGAACAAGAAAGTCACTCCACTTCCAGATTGGAAGCCCTCACATCCCTGTCTTCTGGGATATACAATATGAACTATGGACCAGTGACTGCCTGCATGTTGCTTCACATGTTTCTCTTTAGCAAATAGGAGTTTTCAATACAGTTATTCAGTTCTCATCCTACCATTTTATGTTGGGCACGTTCAAAATGGTTCAACTTATTTTAGCTTATTATATTTACTTAATCTGTAAAGTCTACAGAGAGCCTTATCTGGACTTCACTGAGAGAACTGCTGTCAGCCAGATTTCGGACGTGAAGGTAGTACTAGAAGAGACATCTTGTTGTCTTTCTTGGGAGAGAGATTGAGTGCACTTTATGTAAGTGTTGGTGGTTGAGGAAGGGTTTGAATGAGAATTTATGACTACGTTGATTTCTGCAGCCATGAGGGGTAGACTTTAGAGGACATTGTTGCCTTACCACTGGGTATCCTGTCACCCTTCTGGTAGCTATATCCTAATTTCTCCTGGAGAATCACTCCCCCTCCCACTTTCGGAAGATCACGTTGTATTTAGGAGTTTCACCCAACGATAAGCACAGTGACCTTGGCTTAAATCAATCAGTACATCCATGTCTCTGGCCTCAATCATGGGTTCAAAGGTTTACTTCTAGTCAATTCTAAGCAGCTGGGTTACCCAGAAGTGTTTAGGCTTTCTTACAGGACCTGGCTTTGAGAAGATGGAAGGAGGTGTGACAGCCCCATATGACAAATTCCAGGAGAGAGCCTCACTATGAAGGGCAGTGGAGTGGAGAGAATCTTCTGGGAACTATAATCGGAGCCCCTGATCAAACTGCACCTGAAAAGAATACCTGTTCTTAGTTTATTCAGTTTCCTGAACCAGTAAATCCTGCTTTTTCCTATGCCTATGTGAATTAGATTTTTCTCTCAAGTGTAGCTGGCAACAGGTTCTGACATGGGCCTCTACCTCGCTCAGAACTTGGCCATGCAAGCTGGCAGTCTGCTCGTTCCAGTGAGATCCCCTGCTGCAATGTTTTCCATTTTACCCCCACCCTGTTCTTTGAGGCCTTCGGGTCCTCCCTGGAACAGATAAGCCGTTATCATTGAGCCAGAACTGTGGGGGTCTGACTGAGCTTCCTGACTATGTAACATCAGCTCAGAAAAGCCCAGCCAGTTCTGGAAAGGGAAGTAAGGAACATATAAGTCACAAGGCTGGGAAAGGACCATCACAACCACTGTGTCTGCCCCCACTATAAAACCCAACAGCCCTTGAAATCCTGGCACCTGAGGCTGTGGAATTTGCCAATAATGGTTACAAAGTCATAGAAGAGGCTCTGGCTAGAGGACAGGTGGCCACAGTGGACCACCTGCTTCTGTTGGTGGGGTTTCTGAGCATCCAGAAGTATGTTTCTTCTCCCATTCTGTGGCTCTTCTTATCTGCCTATGTCTAACTGACCTTAAATCTGTGTTTCTCTCTCTCTCTTTATCTCTTCACTCCGTCCCTGATTCCAGATCCGTCTCCTTCTCAGTCTGGATCACTCACTGGTTTTCTCTTTCTTTCATGATCTTCATTTGACTAGTTGTCCTTGCTGCTGTCTCTCAGTCTCTGTCATTCTGTTCTTAAACCATAACTCTGTTCTCTGCCTTTCTCCCATCTCTGTCACTCTGCTGGTTTCTGTTTCTCTGGCTCTGGGGGTCTTTGACCTTCTCTGGGATGAAACCCCTGACTAGGGGCCCTGTACTTGTCCTTGGGTACCATTTCTCCTTTAACCAGGTAACCGGCTGCTCTTTACTCCTGCTTCCGCAGAGTCCCGAGCATCCCAGCTGCTGATCCTTCCTTTGGCTTTGAGGCCGCCATCTCCCTCTTGCTATGGGAAGTACGTCCTAATGTTCAGGGTCAAGAATGGTGTTTCAAGCCTCAACAATCCCCCTGAATCTTTGATCTGCCTTCTCAGAAGTTGGCTCCCTCTTCCCCGAATGCCACACCTGCAACTGCAGGAGTGACCAGAATTGCTGGAGAAACAGGAATATCAACATCAGATTTGTGGCCACACATATCAGGATTAGGTGATTCTGGGCTTAGGTGATTAGATCCTGATTAGGCAAAGAGGGACCAGGAAGGTCAGAGTCTGAGATCACAGAATCTCAGAACACGTGGAAGGCAGATTGGGGGGTAAGGAAGGAACTGCACAGCCAGACCTCTTTCTCTCCTGGCTTTGTGAATTTCAGTCTGTCATTCCACGATCAGTCAGTCGGTCAGTCAGCAAACCAATCACCTAGCCACCCAGTCCCTCAGTGTCCCAGGCGGCCTGCTGGCCAGGTAAGCTTTAGCGCTGACTGTGGCCCACCCTGCTTCCAGGCCCACCCTGCTCTTCCTGTGAAGAGCTGGCCCTAGGACTAAGGTAGGTGGCAGGGACGATGTCCACCACCCCAGGCAGGGAGCTGGCTCCTGGAGTGCTTGGTGGGTGTTAGGGCTTCTGGTTTCCAGCCTGTGGCTTCGTTCTCTCCAGCTGAGGTGAAGCCTGGAGAGTTTTCAGTGGTGCCTTTCCAGGGAAGGAGTTCATCATCCCAGACTTTGAGGAAAGGGTGGTCAGGGCCAAGGATATTTCAGGCGCCACAAGGAACCATGAGGGAAAGCAACATGCCCCTCCCGTATGTCAGGAGGAGGTCTGGTCTACATCATCCCACTCCTTTTAATTGACGTCTCTGGTGGCTGCGGTGTCCCGGTACTCGGGGCCCGTGGGTGGGGGGCTGCCCAACCTCTCACCCCTCAGCAGGGCTTCTGCTCTTCTCTCTGCCTTTCTGCATCACTCTTGCTTGCTGTTTTAGAGCCTCAGGGGTCATCTGGGCGTCTCCAGCCTGGGTCTGGGAGTGAAGCCTTCGGAGGGACCAAAACGAGGCAGCGCGTCGCTGAATTCTGCAGACTCACTGTGCCGCTGACTGGCTATCATGTCATCTCGGGTAAGTGGACCGACTTCTCTGAGGTTCCCTTTTCTTCTCTTTAGGATGGACTGTGAAAGTGCTCGCTTGCCTGTGAGATTCTGTATGCATCATGTCTATTTCTAGGATTATTCTCTGGGAAGATTGGGCTCTCTGGCTCCTGAGTATGGTGGGGAGAGCTCCTACGGTCACATCCCCACTGAAGTCCAAGATCTGCCACCTCTAGGGATCATCGGTTCCAATGCTTGGATCTTACCCATGCGGAGATTTGAGGCCCAGGGAAGCAAAGGCCTTGCAGTGACTGAAGGATTCCGGCCCAGTCTCCTGAGGACCGCAGGGCCCTGGGGGCCAGAAATGATGCTGTCAGGTGTGGGTCCTCCATCATCTCCCAGCCCTGGGTGGGCCGCAGAGATGCTCTCCACTGACCTCAGGCCTGGTCAGGCGGACTCCGACCATCGGTCATCCGTATGCCACGTCCACCCAACATCTTGCCACCGCCTGTCACGCTGCAAGGAGAGCTTCCCGGAGACTCGTTTTCCTCATTCGTAAAATGGGACTGCACGTGCACCTGTCCAGTGCTGTGTGAAAATTAAATGTGATAAAGCATGTGGGGCGCCTGGGTGGCTCAGCAGGTTGAGCATCGGACTCTTGATCTCAGTTGAGGTCTTGATCTCAGGGTTGTGGGTTCAAGCTCCACGTTGGGCTCTGTGCTGGGCGTGGAGAGTACGTAAAACAAACAAACAAACAAACAAATAAAAAAATAATAAATGTTGGGGCGCCTGGGTGGCTCGGTCGGTTAAGCGGCCGACTTTGGCTCAGGTCATGATCTCGCGGTCCGTGAGTTCGAGCCCCGCGTCGGGCTCTGTGCTGACAGCTCAGAGCCTGGAGCCTGTTTCAGATTCTGTGTCTCCCTCTCTCTGACCCTCCCCCGTTCATGCTTTGTCTCTCTCTGTCTCAAAAATAAATAAGCGTAAATAAATAAATAAATAAATGTGATAGAGCACGCAAAGCACGTGACGCTGTGACTGCCGCGATAAATGTCTCCCACTGAGTGTTCGGGATGGTGACTGTAACGGTCCAAAGAAATACAGCTCTTACGTGGTGAAGGCAGGATCAGCCCCAAGCTGATTTCTGGGTCTAATGTTTGCGGGAGACCAGACTATACTCCACGTGGAAGGAGCTGGAGCCCGGTGACTTGGGGAAATGAGGTCCCAGGCTGCTTCCGGGTCTGCTCCAGAGTTAAAAGTTCAGTTTTTCTTTCCCTGGCCGCCTTCCACAAGTAGTCGTGCTTGCAGGTTCTTCGTGTCCAATGCCTGTTTTCTTTTGGTCTTACCAGACCCCTCAGCATTTCCTCACGACAAACCACAGCCTCTGATTCATCAACCTCACAGCAAACAGGTGTCCTCTCCCAGGGAGACAGCCTTTAAAGGAATAAACTGCAGAGTGCTGATCTATACAGCGACCTCCTCTTGGGTAGATAGGACTCTTGAGATCTACCTTTGTTGGTTGGTACCTCCAGCTGCATCTTGGATGGACGGCCGTTTTTCAGCTTTTTCTAGATTCTGCTCAACCTGGTAGCTCCCCACCCATTCACACTGACGTCTAACAGAACAGTTCATTCTCCCCAGTTTTGTCGGGAGTATGACGGGTGGCTCGGGAGGAGATTCAAATCTTGTAACATTCAAATTTTCTTGGGTGAAGAAGCGCTAAGAAGGAAGTGGCTAAGGCCACCTTTTCCTGAGGTGTGCAGAGATCTGCCACATTTGTCCCCCACGGATCTCCAGAGCTGATTGAAATGGCCCGCCCTGCCCTCATTCTAATTTCTTCTCTGTCTGCTCTTTCTGTCCCAGCTCGATGGTATGCTTCCCCGACATTCTCACCGCCTCACCCGGCTATGGCTCCAGCCCTCCTGGCTTCAGCATCTCGGTTCCCCTCCGGTCATTATTGGATATGTTGTATGTTTTGTTCGAGGGAGTATTTCAAGTTATAAAGGCGACTGCAAAAGTCACAACACGGGCTGAGGCTCCTGGGGTGTGTTCATGACCTGAATGAAGCAGGGTGACGTTGTGTCTTACGAAGTCACGCTAGCAACTTGGGACAGATGGAGGCGCTGAGGCACAGAGATGGGCAGCGGCTGCCTCATCCGTACACAAATGAGCTATGGCACACCGCTCTCCTGACTTCTGGATTCTGAAAGGGTTTGGTTCTGGTGTTTGGTTTTGATACCGAGGCAGGAAATGAACTTTATCTGTCAAACAGCAAAGGTGCTGTTGGCTGTCGGTGTGGGGAGCTTGGAAAACGGCCTCCTTGGACACGGTCACTGGGGCTCCTGTCCTGGGCCTCATGCCTCACAGGCCCTGCGCTTTGGAGCACCTTCCTCAAAATGCTCTGTGTCCCGGGGCGCCTGGGTGGCTCAGTCCGTAAAGCGTCCGACTTTGGCTCAGGTCATGATCTCGCGGTTTGTGAGTTCGAGCCCCGTGTCAGGCTCGGTGCTGACAGCTCAGAGCCTGGAACCTGCTTTGGATTCTGTGTCTCCCTCTCTGTCAGCCCCTCCCCGGCTCGTGCTCTGTCTCTGTTTCTCTCTCTCTCTCTCTCTCTCTCTCTCTCTCAGAAATGAATAAACATTACAAAAAAAATTGTCTGTGTCCCCTCCGCTGCCTGGGGCAGGCCAGGGCCAGCAATACCATTGGGCTGAAGCACCGCCAGCCTGAGACCTGCCTAGATTCTGGTTCTCCCTTCTGCCCTTCGGGGCTCTTTCCCATTTTCTACACCTCCACTCACTGCTGGCATCCCGGGCAGTCACCCTACAGGACCCTAGAGGCCCTTCTGATGGATTTGATTTGGGGTTTTTTTGTTTTGTTTTGTTTTGTTTTTACCTCTGATTGACATGTGCTTTCCCATGTCACACTTGAGCCATGTTGGATGAGGACCAGACGTTGCCTGTGCAAATGGACTGCCTCTCTCACGTCACCCCTGAGCCCCTCCAGCATTGGCCACCTAAGTTGTAGGGCCCGGGGTAAAGTGAACATGTGGGCCCTTTGTTCAAAAGCAGGGAAAAATGCCATTAAAGGCACTTAAAATACCCCTGGCCAAGCAAAAAGCCCCACTTTTCCCCTTTCTTCTGTGATTGGTCATGGTATTTTTTGTCATGTTCTATTATTCCCTCTCAGGGATACACACAGGGAGAGCGCAGACCTCACGGCGGGGGGGGGGGGGGGGGGGTCGGGGGCCGGGTCCCTGCTGCACTACTCAGCACATCCGTGGGCAGGACCCATCAGCTGCAAGGACCCTTCCCCTGAGCTGCACTGGTGGTAACGACAAAGAACAACCTTCGAAGCCGTAGTTGGAGGCCAGTACTGAGGGGAGGCAGAGTGGATGATGCAGTATTAGGGGCAATGGTGCGACCGGCTTTGAAGAAATGATGTTGGGAATGGGGGGCGGGGGGAAGAGGCTTGTGTCGGCCAGGGCTCTGCGGAAAGACAAGCAATATGATATGTGTCATATTAACATATACAATATTACATAGTATGCACATACTGTACATGGCACTATTATATGATAGATAGATAGATAGAGGAAGAGAGAGAGAAAGAACGTGCCTTTATTTCAAGGAATTGGCTTATGCAATCCTGAGGCCTGGCAAGTAGGAAACCCACAGGGCAGGCTCCAAATTCAAGTAAGAGCTAATGCTGCAGTCTTGTGCCTGTATTCTGCAGAGCAGCAGGCCAGAAAGTCAGGCAGGATTTAGGTTTCAGTCTTATGGAACATTCCTGTCTCCAGGAAACCTGTTTTTGCCCTTAAGGACTTCAACTGATTGGATGAGGCCCACTCACACTCCAGAGGGTAATCTGCTGGGCTCAAAGTCTACTGACTTGAATGTTTAGTCATGTCTAAAAAATACCTTCCCAGCAACACCTAGGCTGGTGTTTGACCAAACAACGGGGCACCATAGCCTCTCCAGGTGACACAAAAATTAATCATCACAAACATCTACATTGTTTTAATACAGACAACATAAAGCCTTGGCACTCTCTGAGTCAGAATGGGTTTGCGGTCTTTTCTTGTGCCACGAGATCTGAAACTAGTCCCCCTGACCGTAAAGAACATGGAGGGGTGCCCGGAGGTGGTTCAGTCAGTCAGGCATACGACTTCAGCTCAGGCCACGATCTCATAGTTTGTGAGTTCGAGTCCCGGATCAGGCTCTGTGCTGACAGCTCAGAGCCTGGAGCCCGCCTTGGATTCTGTGTCTCCCTCTCTGTCAGCCCCTCCCCTGCTTGCACTCTGTCTCTCTCTCAAAAATAAATAACATTAAGAAAAATTATTAAAAAAAAAAAAAACAAAACATGGAGAGCTGGTTTCAGGACCCCTGGAGGAAGAAATGGTGTGAGGAAACTTCACTCATTCTCATTGGACAATAAGCAAATACACTGCCACTTCCTCTCATTATTCCAAATCTTCATAAATAAATCACTATGCCTGTCACGGGCACAGTGAATTTTGTAAAGTATTTAAAAAAGTTTTTAACGTTTATTTATTTTTGAGAGAGAGAGAGAGAGAGTGAGCGGGAGAGGGGCAGAGAGGGAGACACGGAATCTGAAGCAGGTTCCAGGCTCTGAGCTGTCAGCACAGAGCCCGACGCGGGGCTTGAACTCCCGAACCGTGAGATCATGGCCCGAACCGAAGCCAGACACTCAACCAACTGAGCCACCCCGGCACCCCTATAATATATTTTTTAATCATATTGTTCCTATAGACAGAGGGCCCTCAAGAAATATTTGCCTGGGCCCCCACACGTCCTAAAAGTAGCTCTGTCCTGAAAGGCTCAGTTGGGCCTTTAATGGGGCAGAGCAGGCGGGGCCCAGACCCAAGGCCTGGGGCTGAGTTCGAGCCTGACAGCTCCCTGTGTGCCCAGCGTACAGATACCGATGAATAAGAACACGTCTGCCATTCTGAGTGGACCAGACACTGTGCTGAGTGCTTGCCAAATACTCCTCACGGCCACCATGTGGTATAGGAGAAACCAAGACCAAAGCTGAGGAAACTGAGGCTCAGAGAGGTTCAGTGAGTTTCTTCCAGCCCAGGGAACTCCCACTGTGTTTAGGTTTTCAATGACCATGTGGTATTGACCCCGTGTGTCTTCTTCATTGTCGCCTCAGGGCCTAGCACGGCTCCTGACACGCAATAAGAATTCATTAAACAACTTCTGTGTGAATGAACTTAATGAATGAAAGAATCTGTAGTATTTAGTAGAAGGCAACGGAGGGCATGTGAAGCAGGCTGAGAGAATCAGTGTCAGGTTAAGATCCGGTTAGGAGGGCAAGTGTCCACCACCAAAAAGCTTCCGGGGTTCAGTAAACTGGTTTTGGCAAATCTCAGTCTGGTGCTGTGTAATTAACTCATTATGCAACTCTGGGCTTGTGCCTGCTCTTGAGGGCCTCAGTAGCTTGCTGCAAGTTGGAGGTTTGGTTTAGATCAGGAGTCCGTAAATATTTTCTGTGAAGGACCAGAGAGTGAACATTCTAGGCTTTGGAGTAAGTTTAGGTCTCTGCCGTTAACTACGCAACTCTGCCATCTGTAGGGGGAAGTACCCACAGAAATACAAAAACAGATGAATGTGTGGCTGTTTCCAACAAAACTTCATTTAGAAAAACAGGCCGCTGTCTGGAATTTGCTCTGGGGGCTGTAGCTGGCTGACCCCCTGGTCTAGATGACCTCTGAAATCCTCTTTTAATCTTAACAGTTTATGGTTTAAAGACTTAGAGAACCGATGGTATGAAGGACGGAAATGATCACCCAACATCATTATCCTCCTACGGCGCCCATGGCGGTCATTGCCAATTGATCACAACACTCCTTCCTGACAGGAAAGGGGTTGGCTTGTCTAATCAATCACAGATGAAGAATTCCAGCTGGACCATTCTCCCTTTCACTCTTTAAGAAGCAGATATTTAGAAGACGCCAGACACTCTCAGGACTGTGGCGTTGAGGAAGATAGGAAGGAAGAGAAAGTGGGGATTGTGGCAGCATTTCCCGCTCTCATCCCTGTGTGAGAGGAATCAGACTTTCTTCAGGTGGGGGAAGTGAGAGCCCAAATCCCGAACATGAGCCAGGTTATTTGAGCTGACAGTGCTATTACCCACGGTGGGGGGGGGGGGGGGGAGTCAGACCCTCTATCTCTCTCTTACTTGCCCTACTGGGTGCTCGAGCTAGGAGTGGACACCTGGAGTTTCCTTCTTCCCCAGGGCATACGAATTTTCTTCCTTTTCTTTTCCCATCAGAGTGGCTTCTGCCCAGACAGATCTGCTGTCAGTGGACTGTTGGAGAGTACTTTACGAATTAGTTCATGTGGAGCCGTTATTGCATGACAACCCACAACCCTAAATGTCTATTTCGATTTCCACGAACCTTCACACTGAAGAATGGATGGGGAAATCCGAAACATCTACGAGCCACACGATATAAGAGCTTGGGCAGTCAGACAGGTTTGGGTTGAATCTTAGACATGATGATCACCTTCTTGATAATTAGAAGCAATCTCTGCAGACTGGGTAACCCACGGAGTAAGTTCAATATATGGCAGCCATCTTTTTTTTTTTATCACGCAAGATCTGTAGATTTTGGGGGTAGGAAACATCCCTCTAGCATCTCAAATTGTACACTGTAACTACATGTTGGTTCTGGTGGCCAGGGAGCTGTTTGCACCTTGCTCTCAGATTCATTTCAATGTCCTTCACTTGTAAGGAATATAATTCATTTGTTCTTTTTCAAGTTCTTCCACACCCTTCATCTCACAACTCTCTGAGAGGGGCGGATTTGTTAGTATCACCCCATTGCATAGTTGGGAAAATGGAGCTCCAAAGAGATTTTCTGTGGGCAGAGCTCTTCTTTCTTTACCTTTTTCTTTGACAGCTGCCTACTTTATTTTTAAAAAAATGTTTATTTATTCACTTAGAGAGAGAGAGCCCCAAGCAATCTCCACACCCAGCATGGAGCCTGATGTGGGTCTAAATCCCACAACTGCGAGATCACAGCTTGAGACAGTACCAAGAGTCAGATGCTTAACCGACTGAGCCACCCAGGCACCCCCTATTTTTTAATTTTTTTTAAAGTAAATTTTACACCCAACGTGGGTCTTGAACTCAGGACCCCAAGATGAAGAGTCACATGCTCTACCAACTGAGCTGGCCAGACAGGCCTGTTTGACAATCATTTAGTGAGCACTTTCCATGTGTCAGGCATGGGACAGGCACTGGAGAGAGAATGGTGTCAATATTTGGGGGAAATATCTGTTGGTTGATTGATATATCATCTGAACTTTTGAGAAGGAAATTGTATTGAGCAGTCAGGAGAGAGTTTCACAATCCCTGAGAGTCCAGGGGGCCCTTGCACAAGGTCTTAGTTGAGAGCTCACTCTCCATGGTTTCAGCTCCAGATCTTTTTTTTTTTATATATAAGATTTTATTTTTTTTAAGTAATCTCTACCCCCGACGTGGGGCTCGAACTCATAACCCTGAGATCAAGAGTCGCACGCTCCCCCGTCTGAGCCAGCCAGGTGCCGCTCAGCTCCAGATCCAAATAGCTTCTTTGCAGCTGGCTTTTCTTGCCCTCTCCTCCCTCTCGCCAGGCCAATGGGGTTGGGGCCCCCAGGACACCTGAGATGACCCCCTTATCAGCCTGGTGACATCTTCCAGCCCGGCCTCTTGCATTTCTTCCCTGGCGGTCACTCTGTTGGCCTCGCGGTCTTGTCTGGGACAGGAAAGAGCCCTGTGTCCATGGTACCAGACTGCTGGGCTTCACCCGGCTTCTTGTATGTGCAATCGCAGCTGGGAGGGGCCGAGGAAATTCTGCTGGGGCCACACCCACTAGTGAAGATATAAATAATGAGGTTTGGCGTTGACACTCAGAGTCACCCCTCACCTCACAATGCAGTCCGGTGGCCTCTTCCCCCTCGTGCTTCTTGCCCTGGGCACCCTGGTACCTTGGACTGTGGAAGGTGCTGGAAATTGTGAGTTGGAGCCCTTGGCTGCAGGGCAGAGGTAGCGGCTCCTGGTGGTGGGGGGATGACTCCTTCTAGAGGCTTTGATCTCTCAGCTTAGTTTCAGGAGGCCTCCTTGAGGCGGGGAGGGGGCTCATGTCCATCTGGGCTCCAAGGACTCTGCACGCTTCTGAGCATTGGGCTGTGTTCTTTTTTTTCCTTTTCTTTTTTTTTTTTTTAATTTTTTTTGAATGTTTATTTATTTGCTTTGGAGAGAGAGAGAGCACAAGTAGGGGAGGGACAGAGAGAGAGAAGGAGACACAGACTCTGAAGCAGGCTCCAGGCTCCTAGCTGTCAGCACAGAGCCCGACGCGGGTCTCAAACCCACAAACCGTGAGATCATGACCTGAGCCAAAGTTGGACCCTTAACCCACTGAGCCGCCCAGGCGCCCCTGGGCTGCGTTCTTTTACACAGTATCTGGTCGGCCCAGACCCCACTCCCTCTCTTCCTACCTGTCTCTCTTCACCCTGCCTGTGAATCTGCAGTCATCTGTTTCTGGCTCTCCCTGGTTCCTTGTCTCTGTTTCCGTCCTTTAGTGTCCGTGTCTCTGCCTCTGGCTCTCCCTTTCAACCTGGCCCTTGTTCTCACTTTATCTCTCTCCATCTCCTTCGCCTTTGTGGAGACCTGTTTTCCCCGGGGCAGAAAACCTTGGCTGGGAGCCCTTTGCTCTTTTCCAGGATCTGTGACTTTCTCTGCCCATGTGTGTGGCTTCATCAAGCCTGTCACTCTTCACGGAGGTCAGACAGGCATTTCCCTCTGGACTTTGCGGACGATCACCTGGGTGACCGTCTCTCCTGGGGAGTGGTGCTTTATCCCGGAGTCGTGATGGCTACTCAGCACCCAACTCCTTCCTTAACTCTCAACATTCTCTCCAACAGCGTTGAAAGCTGGAGCCTGCCCTCCTGTAAAACCTGGTCGATGCCTTAACGTATTTGAGACCCCTGAGTGCCAGAGTGACTGGCAGTGTCCAGGGAGGAAGATCTGCTGCTCTGATGCTTGTGGAATCAGATGCCTGGACCCTGTCATCTCTGACCAAAGTGAGGAGGGGGGAGGACTCACGGGAAGGGGGTGAGCCCGAGAAGGTGGCACCTCGGGGGACAGGACCGAGTGCTGGTCCTGCCAGGTCTCCTCCTCCCCAGGAACTGTGGAGCCAAATTTGTCAGCCGGTCAGGGAGTCACAGTGTCCCAGACAGTAATTTACTCACCTGGCTGGTGAAACAGCCAGCGTGTCGGGAGGTCAGTTTTTCAGTCTATAGTCACCTGGTCGTTCAGGTAAGCAGGCAGTTGGTAGCCACCCATCCAGTCAGCACTGGGCAACTGGTCGCCTTCGTGGAGAGGGGGCCCGATGTCAGGGGAGACCCAGATCCTGCCGTCAGGAGATACAGGGGCCCTGGGAAGGAAGAGGTGGTGCTGGGGATGGAGAAGAGAGGACTCTCCCTGTGCACTTGGGCTGGGGCTGAGTCTAGGAAGCAGGGGGCGGCGCCCGAGGCATAAGGCTTCTGACCTGTGGCCCTACTTTCACCAGCGTGTATGAAGCCTGGCAAGTGTCCTGTGGTCAATGGCCGGTGTCTGATCCTCAATCCCCCCAACCACTGTGAGACAGACCAACAGTGCGTGGGTGACTTCAAGTGCTGTAGGGGCCTGTGCGGGAAAGCCTGCGTGGAACCTGAATTAGGTAAGGAGGGGACCCGGGGCCAACTTTCCCCCGCCCACCAGTCCTCTCTGTTCCAAGCCTCTGGTGGCCCTTGTGTATGAGCAGGGGGACTCCTGATCTCTCTCCCAGGACAGCTTCTGCTTAGCCCCCTTGTCCTTCAAGGGCACCGCTCCCCAGGCCCCAGGGCCAGGATTTCCACAGCATCACTCGTGGCTTTGCTTCTATTCGAGCCCCTCTGAGTGAGGACCCCCCGGCAAGTCTGAGTCTCAGTTTCCTTATCTGTAAAACGGACATAATGAAAGCGCTTTGGAAAGCACTGTGTGCGCTAAGAATTTATTATTAAGATGATCTCCAGCATATTGTCTAGGGTCAAAGCCCAAAGGATCAGTGGATTTTGAGGCTTAAATCCAGCTTAATGCTCTGAGTTTAGAGTTCCATAGTAAAATTGAGACTTGAACTCAGTCTCCGGATGCCAAGACTCTTTCGACTATATCACCACCTTGTTATTTTCTTTGTCTCAGGGAAGTTTCTTGGGGGAAGAATGGGGAGATAATTTGTCTGGTTCCTGTATTGAAGCCCTGATCTGATTTTTCTCTCGTAGCCTGATTCCTGTCATTCAGAAGAGGTTCTGGATTCCTAGTCTGTGGTCTGGGGCTCGGATCACTGGGGCACTCCATGGCGAAGACTTGGTTCTACCATTAAGATCTTCTTGGGGGGAAGGCGTGGCACACAGTAGGCTTTCAGGAAATTGGTGAATAAATAAATGAGCATATTTCTTTGTGTCCATGTGCTTCTGTGGTTTGCCGGGGCTGCGGGGCTTGGGACGTGATGACGGAATGTGTGGATGTGAGGCCTCCCTCCTGCACATACGGAGTGGAAGGGGGAGGCTTCGGGGCCAGATAGACGTGAATTTACATCATGAGTCTGAAAACACCGGTTCTGCGATTTTGGACACGTGACTTTACCTCGTCCATCTTAATTTCTTTAGCTGCAAAGTGGCAATAAAAATCGCTTCCTCGTGTGTTTGGAGCACTGGGGTATGCAATGTGTATGAAATGAAAAGCAACGTTGCTAGGCCACGGCAGCCTCAAAAAAAAAGTGGATACTCGCCTTCTGTGGTGATTTTGAGCTTCTTGTATTTCCCTTCTCTCCCAAGACATGATTTCTTCTTCCTTAAAATAAGTGTTGAGAAGAACAACACACTAATTATCGGTCCTGAGAGAGGACTCCAGACCCTTTTGCCCATTGCATCCTGGTATCGGAGTCTCCAAGGAAAGCACAATGCAGTCAAGCACTGGGTAAAACAATGTCTTATTTACCTAGAAAAGAAACAGCAAGATCACCTTCCACCTTGGGCTCCACTCCCTCCCCATGGCCTGCAAGTTTCTCCCAGGAGCTGATGCCGGGCAATTTGCACCACCCCTCCCCCCACCTCCACCCCTCTCGTGCCACAGAAGGAGGCTCCCCTCCCTCCCCAAGCACGACACACAGCAGTGGGGTTGGCCAGAGGCTCTGGCACACACATGTGCACAGAACAGAGGAGCCTACACTGAAGCTGGACACAGGGAAAGATACTCGAGCACCTTATCTCTTGGTAAGTAGGTATTCCAAGCCCAAGGCCGTTCGATGCAGATGAGTGGGGGACGCATGCATGGGGCTGTCTTTCCCCACAATGAGAGTATTGTCACGGCGGTCACGTTATGACAGCTGCTGGCCAGTAGCACATGAGAGAGATGTTGTTCTTGGCCCCATGAAGCAAAGAGTTAACAGGAGCTGGACTCCCAGAACTCAGGGCAAGCAGGGAACCATGCTCCCCATTCCTCTGTGCTCTTTGGAGCCCAAAGGAAGCAGAGAACTTGATTGGACTATGACATACAAAAATGGACGAGACACAATTGTAGTTCAGTCTTTTCCTGGAAAATGTCACTGATCCGGAAAAAGCATTCCACGTACTACACGCAACCAATGTTCTAAGAGAAGCAATTGGATGTATTGACTTGACTTTCAGGAAAGAGGGGAAAGAGGAAGTGCCATTTTATTTATGCAGAGAGTGGGGTGGCACCCCCCTCCCACCGGGTTGCCTCCCAGTGACCTTCACCTCTTAGGATTCACGCACTCGTGTGGGTCCTCCCATGTTTTTGCATGGTGGGCTCACGTGACAAATAAATTATTGCAGAGTGAGAGACAGTTATGTCTTGATGAGATGAGATGGGTAAAAGGTGGCACCCTCCATCTGGGGAGCACACGCCCTCTCTTTGATCACCTGCTCTGGCACAACTCAGCCGCCATGTCGCGAGGACACTCAGCCATCTGTGGCCTGGCCCATCACGTAAGGAAATAATGGATCTGGTCAACAGCCTGAGAGGAACTGAGGCTCACCAACAAACAGGTGAGGGAGCGTGCAGTTTTCAGCCCCAGTCTAGTCTTTTTTTTTTTTTTTTTTAGTTTTATTTATTTTGAGAGAAAGAAAAAGCATGATCAGGAAGGGGAGGGGCGGAGAGAGAGGAGAGAGTGAGGATCCCACGCAGGCTCTGCACTGCCAGAGCCCAATGTGGGGCTTGAACCCACAAACCATGAGATCATGACCTGAGTCGAAGTGGAGCGCTTAAACGACTGAGCCACCCAAATGCCCCCACCCCAGTCTAGTCTTGAAATGACTGTAGTCCCAGCACACAACTCGATTACAACCTTGTGACAGACCCTGACTCAGAAGCAGCCAGTGTAGCTACTCCCGGCTTCCTGACCCTCCAACTGTGAGACAATGTTTATGATTTTAAGGTGCTAAGTTTGGGGGCAATTTGTTATGCAGCAATAGATACCTAATTCAAGGAGGTCAGCAAAAATCTGCTATTGCAACCAAATACGGACAGTAGAAGAAAAGATAATTATAAGGCAATGTCATTTTCTCTGAGCAAAGTTGGGAACATCCTAAATAAAATGTTAAAACTTAGAATTCATGAAAGTTTAAAGAGTTTTCAAAGAAGTCCAACGTGAATTCTTTATTAAAATTAAGAATAGAAATGAGAGGCGCCTGGGTGGTTCAGTCAGTTAAGCATCCAACTCTTGGTTTTGGCTCAGGTCGTGATCTCACAGTTTGTGAGTTTGAGCCCCATGTCGGGCTCTGCGACGACAGTGTGGAGCCTGCTTGGATTCTCTCTCTCCCTCTCTGTCTGCCCCTCCCCTGTGTGCATGCATGTGAGCACTCTCTCTCTCTCTCTCTCTCAAAACACATAGATAAAAACTTAAAAAAAAAAAAACTAAAAAAAGAATAGAAATGAAAGGACAGAAATTAACTAAAAAAAAAAACAAAACAGGAAACCTACCTGAAACTATAGCAAAACCCACATTCAGCTGAATTTTCAGAGTTACTGTCACTAAAATCAGAAACAGAATAAGGATCACCGCAATTTTCCAACAGTGTATGAGATATAGCAACCTATGCAGTGAGATGAGATCAGGGGATAAGGTATGTAAGAGCAGAAAGAAAGATACTAAACTGTCAGTATTTGTGGATAGTATCATTTCCTACCTAACAGTTGAAGATATTCAATAAAGTTGATGAAATAAGTTTCATCAGAGTTGCTGGATATACAACTCTGATGTATAAAATTTTACAGCATTTCTCCCATTATGTATAATGAATCAGAAATAATAGAAAGTAGAGATAATTAATCAAATTAAAAAACCCTACAATTCACCTAGGAATGAATCTAAAAATTATGCCAGACCTTGTGGATTAAAGAACAAATTTGTTGAAGGTCTAAAATAAGAACTGAACAAACAGAGAAAAAATGTTTATGTGTGGGAAGACTCAATAAGGTCAAGATTATAACTCATTAAAGGATCATTTATAAATTCAATGTAACTGTAATAAAAATTCCAACATGATTTTTTAAGTTTATTTCTTCATTTTGAGAAAGGGAGAGAGAGAGCAGGAGAGCACAAGCAGGGGAGGGGCAAAGAGAGAGGGAGAGAGAGAATCCCAAGCAGGCTCTGCACTGTTACTGTGGAGCCCAACTTGGGGCTTGAACTCATGATCCATGAGATCATGACCTGAGCTGAAGTCAGGAGTTGGAGGCTTAATTCGCTGAACCACCCAGGTGCCCTGTGTTTAAAATGATTTTTTAAACACAACTTGACAAAGTGATCCTACAGTTAATATATTAGTAGAAAGTTTGCAAAAGAACCAAGAACATTTTTTAAAAGTACAACAATAGGAGTAATCCAGACCAGGTATCAAAATGTTATTGATTATATTAATTATTATTATTATTATTATTATTTGTTATTTTTTTTTTAGAGAGAGTGAGCAGGGGAGAGGGGCAGAAAGGGGGAGAAAGTCTTAAAACATCTTTAAAAAAATTTTTTTTAATGTTTATTATTTTTATTTACTTTTATTTATTTTTTTAACGTTTATTTAGTTTTTTGGGACAGAGAGAGACAGAGCATGAACGGGGGAGGGGCAGAGAGAGAGGGAGACACAGAATCGGAAGCAGGCTCCAGGCTCTGAGCCATCAGCCCAGAGCCTGACGCGGGGCTCGAACTCACGGGCCGCGAGATCATGACCTGAGCTGAAGTCAGACGCTCAACCGTCTGAGCCACCCAGGCGCCCCAATGTTTATTTATTTTTTAGAGAGAGAATGAAAGAGAGAGAGAGAGCAGAAGAGGGGAAGAGAGAGAGGGAGAGAGAGAATCCCAAGTAGGCTCCCCACTGTTAGTACAGAGTTGGACACAGGGCTCGATCTTACTAACCAAATCATGAGATCATGACCTAAGCCGAGATCAAGAGATACTTAACCAACTGAGCCACCCAGGTGCCCTGAGAGAGAAAGAGAGAGAGAGAGAGAGACAGAGAGACAGAGACAGAGAAAGAGAGAAAGAGAAAGAGAAACTTAAGCAGGCTTCTACTATGACCTGACCTGAAGTCAAGAGTCAGGTGCTCAACCAACTGAGCCACCATTAATTAATGGAATATGATGTTGCTACAAGAATAAACAAATAGCCTAATGGAACAGAACAGAATATCTGAAAGGAAATCTGTGCATTTGTGGACATTTGTTATATAACAAGGAGGAATTTTTACAATTACTTAAGGCAAAACTCTAATAATGAAATCAATTGGTTTTGTTTTGTTTTGTTTTTTAAGCTCACACTAACAACTTTTTACTGAATTTAACAGTAATCTTTAACACAATGTATTAGCCAGGGTTCTCCAGAGAAACAGAACCAGCAATTTTCTTTCTCCCTTCTTTCTTTTCTTCCTTCCTTCCTTCCTTCCTTCCTTCCTTCCTCTCTTTTTCTCTCTTTCTCTCTCTCTTTCTCTTTCCCTCCCTCCCTCTTTCTCTTTCTTTCTTTCTTTCTTTCTTTCTTTCTTTCTTTCTTTCTCTGTCTCTGTCTGTCTCTGTCTCTCTCTCCTCTCCCTCCCTCCCTCCCTTCCTCTCTCTCTCTCTCTTTCTTTCATTTCTTTATGATGAGGAATTGGCTTGCGCAGTTATGGAGGATAAATCCCATAGTCTACAGTCTGCAAGCTGGAGACAGGAAAGTCTGTGTCATAATACAGTTCCTGTCTGAAGGCTTAAGAACAAGGGGATATGATGGTGTAAATTCCAGTCCAAGAGCAGGAAAAAAATGAAGTGAGATGTTCCAACTTAAACAACGAGGCAGGAAAAAAAAGGTGTGGATTCCTTCTTCCTTCATCTTTTGTTCTATTCAGGCTCTCAGTGTATTGAATGGGCCCCATCCACATTGGGAAGGGAATTCTACTTTCCTGAGTTCACATATTCAAGTGTTAATCTTATCTGGAAACATCCTCACACACACACCCAGATAAAATGTTTAATCCGGGCATTTTGTGGCCAGTTAAGTTGACCCAAGAAATTACCCATAAGCCCAGCCCATGTCAACTTGACACCCAGATGCATCTCCTTAAATCCTATTTAGTCTCCAAAGAAAGACAATAACAAGGTCATGGTTCTTCCAAACATGATATAGTTATTCTTTGTACAACCTAAAACACACTAATTCCTTCCCAAAAAAGGAGGTAAAAATCCTTGAGTGATATTTGATTTCCTCCTTGATATCTGGTAACTTAAATACTATAATGTAAAATTAACAAATACTATGATATAAAGTCTATACAGCTTATGTTACATGATAAGGTAATAAGACAGAAGAAAGCAAACACACACAAATGTATTCATAGCAAAATAAGGAGGAAATGTCATGACAATTATGTCATGGTCCTCATTTCTGTAACTGGTCACGTGCATGTGGCTAGTATTTATAACTACCCTCTTCTGCTACCCATTCTATATTCCTTTGTCTTCAGCAAGTGCCTCAGCTGGTTGTAGTTCTTGGTCGCCTGATAGGGTGACCCAAACCTTCATTCTTGAAGGGTCTAGGCCATTAGGAGCCTTGCTTGGATTGGGTTGTCGCAGTTTTCTAATGACCTTACTCACAGAACATGACAATATTAAGAGGTGCCCTAAGAAATCTCCTATATTCCAGACATACTCTTCCATTGTGGGAGAGTACTCCAATTTCCCCTTGGAAGTTAGGACCAATCATCCTGGCTAACACTGTAACTCTTTTCTTTGCCCATTGACTTAGAGGCATGAGGAGCCCCAAGTGAGTGGGTGACCGTCTTAACTTCCAGTTAATGGAATCAGCATTGTGTCTCCTGGTGGAAACATTTCTCCTTTTGGGACTAATACCTCTAGGCCAACAGCACAAAGAATCATGGAGACGGGAAGCAAAAATTTTGCTAATGGGTGACTAGGGATGATAATGAGTAGTATCACCCCCATTTCTACCTCTTGATTTTGAACCTATGAATCCTGGTTATGGGAGAAGCAGCATAATATATTAGAAACGGACTGAGATTATGTACAGGCTTCTGGAGAACCTTGCCCCAGCCTTGCAAAGTATTGCCACCTAGCTGACACTATAACTGAGTCTTCAAAAGGCCATTCCACTGTTCTATGAAGCCAGCAACTTCAGGGTGGGGGAGACGGTAATACCAGTGAATTCCACGAACAGTTGCCCATTGCCACACTTCTTTGGCTATGAAGTGAAGTAGGTACTTGATCAGAAGCAATGTTGCGTGGGGGCACCTGGGTGTCTCAGTTGGTTGGGCATCTGACTCTTCATTTCAGCTCAGGTCATGATCTCATAGTTGTGGGATTGAGCCCCGTATCAGGCTTTGTGCTAGATGTGGAATCTCCTTAAGATTCTGTTTCTCCCTCTCCCTCCGCCCCTCCCCTGTTGCATACACATGCTCTCTCTCTTTCTCTCTCTCTCTAAAAAAAAAAAAAAAAAAAAGAAAAAAGAAAAAAAAGAAGAAGGAATGTTGTGCAGAATGCCATGATGGTAGAGAAGGCATTCTGCAAGTACATGGGTGGTAGTTTGGGCAGAAGCATCACATGCAGGGAAGTCAAATCCATGTCCAGAGTAAGTGCCATTCCAGTAAGAACAAAATGCTGCCCCTTCCATGATGAAAGTGGTCCGATGTAACCAACCTGCCACCAAGTACTGGTCGATCACTCTGGGGAATAGCTCTATATCAGGGATCAGTGTCGGTCTCTGCTGCTGGCAGACTGGCGTCCAGAAGTGGCCACAGTCAGGTTAGCCTTGGTGTCTGGAGACCATGTTACTGAGCCCATGCATAACCCCCACCCATGCCCCATGGTCACTTTGAGCCACAGGGCATGAGTCCATAGGGCAATGCAGGGGTAACTGAGGAAAGAGGCTGAATAGTATCCACAAAACAGATCATGCTATTTACTTGATTATTAAAATTCTCCTGTTGAGGTCACCCTTTGGTGAGCATTCACATAAGACATAAATGTCTTCACTTTTTTTTTTTTTTTTTTTTTTTGCCTATTCAGAGAGGTCTGTCTATATAATTCTTCTCCAATTTGTCACCGATTTTTTTTTTTTTTGAGTGGGAGAGAGAGGGTGCAAGTGAGCAAGGGGCAGAGAGAGAGAGAGAGAGAGGGAAAGAAAGGGAGAGAGAGAGAGAGAGAGAGAGAGAGAGAGAGAGAGAGAAAGGGGGGCTCACCCAAAGCAGGGCTCATGTTTCTACCTGAAGTGGGCTCAGGCTTACCTGATGTGAGACTTGAACTCACGAACCATGAGATCATGACCTGAGCCAAAGTAAGCTGCTTAATGCCTGAGCCACCCAGGCACCCTGTCACCGATTTTTTAATCATGTCTCTTCCAAGTCCAAATTCCCCTTTTGTGGTAAGTTTCCTGAATTCCATGTCACCTACACTCACAGAACTTTAGCAGCTGTCAGGTAAGGTGGTCATCTGATACTGGCCATCTGTGTTTCTGCTCAAACGACCAGCTCTTTCAGGACATCTGTAGCCAGAAGGCTATAAAGTTCTCCCCTAGTGACCACTCTATGCCTCCATGGGGGAAGGCTTCCACCTGGGATAGTCCGCATTGGGTGGCAGTGGGAGCTCCACGCTGGATCTGTGGAGTAGTAAGTGAGGCAAACGCCAAGGTGCCCCATGGTACAGGCTCCAGGCAGGTGTTATTGGAGGCTTAAAAGCAGAGGGTGAAACAAACAAAGTCCACAGCAAATGGTCAGCAAGATGTGTGAATCTCCCTTCCTCTAACATCTGCTAGGACTGGGGGTGGCTGAATGCTCCATGGGTCTGACCTCAGAAGAGGTCCTTGTGCAGAGGCTTACAAATTAGAACAACAAAAAGATATCCCTTACATCTGTTATACCAGCAAACATTAGATAGTTACATCCTACCAAGGTTTGGTGATTTGGTGAGAATGTGGGGATACAGGAATTGCATGATCTGTGGGGAATGTAGCCTGAGCAGCCATTTTTGAAACAATCTGGCCGTCTGCCATCACTGTTTTATATGGTTATATCAGATTTTTGAGAATTGAAATCATTTGGAGTACGTTCTCTGATGAAAACACAACTGTGAAAACAATAAATAAACAAAAAGACAACCAAAGAAGAAATGAAAATGAAATTTAGAAAATATTATGAACGAAATGATTATGACTATGCTATTTATCAAAACTAGTGGGTTGTACCTAAAGCAGAACTTAAATGGAAATGTATCACCTTACACACATATATGAGTAAAGAAGAAAAAGTCAAATTCAGATAGCAAAGCAGCATCTTAAGCATATCCAAAAATAACAACTAAAGAAACCATAACGTATGTGTTAAGAAATGATCAAAAGTAGAAAACGATGAAATAAAAAACAAGATCAACTGAGAGATCATCTGAGCCAGAAGTTGGCTCTTTAGAAAGGTTTTCATAATACATTAATCTCCGGCAACACCAATTGAATAAATAACAGAAAAGGTAAAGTAATCATTTTCAGAAAGAAAAAGTGGACATCACTACCGATGCTAGAGATATCACATAAGGCAAATGAACAATATTGTGTCAATACATTTAAAAATTTAGATAAAATAGAAAAATTCCTAGTACTTCGCGCAATCAGCCCAAGATAAGTAAACAGCAAACTTGTAGTCTCCTGCAGGCAGATTCATTGCATTGAAGGGACAGCACAGAGGGGACAACACAGCATCTCAACAAAGGAGAAGGTGGAACTATAATAAGATTTCAGAGAAAGGCAGGGATTGGGTGAAATTGAAACAAATAAGGGATTTCTTAACACATTTCACATTTATCTTAATTATGTAGTTTCCAAGGAAATAAGAAATTCCTTATCTGAAGCTCTGTACCTGGACTGGAAATCAAGGCTGCTTCTCTGGGGTTTTTTTTGTGTTTTTTTTTTAAGTTTATTTATTTATTTTGAGAGAGACAGAGACAGCGCTAGTCGGGTAGGGGCAGAGAGAGAGGGAGACAGAGAATCCCAAGCCGACTCTGCACTGTCAGCACGGAGCTCGATGAGGGGCTTGAACTCTCAAAACTGTGAGATCATGACCTGAGCCAAAACCAAGAGCTGGATGCTCAACTAACTGAGTCACCCTAAGGCTGCTTCTCTAATACCAAAGATGCTTCAGTTAAGAATGGAATGCTCTATTCTTACTGATATAGTTTCAAGCATAGTTTCTGATAATCTGTGATTTTAGAAAACATGGTTTCCCAGTGACTAAGAAAATGATAGTAACTCAAAGAGTGGGTCCTTAACAGCACTTGACAGCTACAGCATGTCACAGGGAGAGATATCTTTTGTTAACTTTGCAGGGAGATTTATCTGTGTCGCTTCTACCAGGCTGATGAATAGCAGGGCAAATTTTTACTTCTGAGTTAAGCTTACTTTCTCACTAGAAAAATGCAACGTACCCAAGCGAACACAAAATAGAAACGTGAATATTACAATAGATATTGAAGGCATTAAGTGTGTGGAAAAAATTCTGACTCTGCTTTCCTGGCAAGTCCACTTTGCTGGCAAGTTTTACCAAGTATTAAAGGAAGAAAGCATGTTAATTCTTATAAAAATTTCCAGGAGATTCAAATGAAAAGTTATACTTCCCAACTCATTTAATGAGGCTAGCATAACCTTAGTACCAATGTGCAGCAAGAACACCATGAAAAGGAAATTACAGGCCACTTGCACTGATGAACACGGAAAAAAACATCTTAAAATATTAGCAAACAGAATGAAACAGTCTACAGACAGGATAATGATCTAGCTGTGTTTATCCAAGTGATAGAAGGTGGTTTTTGCAGTAGAAAAGCAATCAATGTAACTTTTCACTGTAACATAATAAAGGAGGAAGTCATGAGATCATGCCAATAGTTGCAGAAAATGCACTTAATAACAATTCAGTGGCCATTCATCTTAAGACTCTTAGCAAACTAGGAACAGATGGGAACTTCCTTAAGCTGTTAAAGGGTATCTGTAACAAAACTCTATAGCAATTGTACTTAAAGGCAAAATGTTGAGGACTTTTTTTTTTTTTTTTTTTTTTTACTGTTTATTTATTTTTGAGACAGAGAGAGAGACAGGGTGTGAGTGGCAGAAGGGCAGAGAGAGAGGGAGACACAGAACCAGAAGCAGCTCCAGGCTCTAAGCTGTCAGCACAGAGCCTGACGCGGGGCTCAAACTCATGAACCGTGAGGTCATGACCCGGGCCAAAGTCAGATGCTTAATGGACTGAGCCACCCAGGAGCCCTAGAGACTTTTTCTTAGGAAGGCTATTTTTTTAATGTTTGCTTGTTTGTTTGTTTGTTTGTTTTTGAGAGAGAGAGAGAGAGAGAGAGCAGGGGAGGGGCAGAGAGAGAGAGACACAGAATATGAAGCAAGCTCCAGGCTCTGGGTTCCAGGCTCACAGAGCCTGACGTGGGGCTCGAAGTCATGAACTGTGAGATCATGACCTGAGCTGAAGTCGGACGCTCAACCAACTGCGCCACCCAGGTGTTCCAAGATTTTTTTTTTTTAAAGCAAAAACAAAACAAAGATGCCTGCTATCACCATTTCTTTCAACACTGTATCAGATGTTCAGCCAGTGCATTAGGACAAGTAAACGAAATAAAAGTTACAAGAATTGGAAAGGAAAAAGATATCAAAGTGTCACTATCCAAAAGGATAATGACAAAAATCCAAAAATATCTACAGGTAAATTATTAAAATTAACAGGAAAGGTTATCAAGTTCCCTGAGTACAAAATCAATATTTTTAAGAATCAAGCATTGAAAAAATTAATTGTATTTCTATATTCCAGGAAGAAAAAATTGGATGAAACTTCTTACAGTAGCAGAAAAAGAATCAAATCAATAGAGATAAAATTAAGATGTGCATGATCTCTATGCAGAAAATGGTAAAAGTTTATTGAGAGAAATTAAAGAAGATCGAAGTAGAGAGATATACCATATTCATAAATTGGAGATCCTAATACTGTAAAGATGTACCTTTCCCCCAATTAATCCCAACACGGATTTTTGCTGTTTTGTTTTTGCTGGTTTTTTTGCTTGCATGTGTATGTATCTTGCAGCAGCTATTCTAAAAATTCATTTGGAAAAGCAAAAGAACAAGAATAACAAAGACATATCCTTGAAGAAGAATAGAGGAATAAGGCAGAAATACTCCACAAACTCAATAATTTAGTAAAGTAAGAGTAAATAAAATACTGTGATATTGGCCAAGGCTAGACTCACAGACCAATGGTACATTAGCACCAAGTGAGAAGACAGAAAGAATACAGTAATGTGAACGGGGCACATTTAATATGAATATTATTAATGGTTACAGGGAGTAAAAAGGAATGAAAGAGTAGGCTAAAGAAAGCCCCAGCGCTGAGGAAGAGTAGTCAAGGAAGGGACCAACTATCAGGAGAGTAAATCCTCTCCAAGGTTGGGATTCAGACTCACCGGAGAGGGTGTGGTGGCAACCTGCTGGTTGGCGGACAAGTGGCTGGGTTGTCCAAAACCCAAGCGTTGCACAGTCCCTGGGCAGAGGCTAGCTAGGGTGCTGGAGAAATGCTCCGAGAAGCTGCCTGCTGGGGGTGCTGTTGAACTAACTGGGAAGCCGTAAGCAAGCAGCAAGCCGGGGCACCTGTAGGACTCATGCTTAAGAAGTCTGCCAGGTTATTCATGGAAGCTTCTGGGAGCTGCCTGTGTGAGCTTTCACTGAACACACCTGCTGGGTGAGCTCCACCAGCGGTACTGTAACAGCACTCCAACTGCTCGGAGGGTTAACTTGCTTTAAGCTTATGCACCTGCTGCTTAACCTAAGTCCCTTGGTCTGTAGCAGAACTAATTTCCCTTGAGATTTGCAGACCACTGGCCTTGAGGAGTGAAGGACCAAACCCTCCCAGAAGATAAGGCCTGACCACATTCAAAAACAGCAGCCCCTGATGTCAGCAAGTGTGTTCAGGGTCGTCTTCACATATGACTAATGGCTGGGCACCTGCTTCTCTTCCCCTTTTTATGCCTTCCCCTTTACAACCCTCCGGCTTCCCCTGGACAGGGAAGGTGGTTTTTGAGGTGTTAGTCCACCATCTTCTCAGCTTCCTGAATGAAAAAACTGTTTCTTTCTCATCATCATTTATCTCTCGAGTATTGATTTCTGAGCAGCAAGCAACCGAAACTGAATTCGGACTAGGTTCTCTCTCTGGTAACAGTACCACACATCAGGGCAGCAGGGCAGAAGCAAGAAATAGGAAAGCATATCTGAACCAGGAAGGGAAGCCCTTTCCTCCTCCAATGCCTATCCTGCGCCCGCTACTGACAAAGATGAACTGCATGCAAGCTGGTAAGGGAGAAATATTCCCATATGACAAGCCAGCAGTGAAGGATGGATTTGGAACTGAGAGGCAGTAAATTGAAAACCAGCACAAACAGAATAGGATAAAGAGCCCCCAAGTAGTCCCCTGCATATATACAGGAAGTTGATTTATGTCACAGGTTGTCTTGCAGGGAAAAGAGAGTCTTTTCAATAAAGGTCGCTGGGACAAATATCCATATACATACCCGTATTTCTAAAAAAAGAAAAAGAAGAGAAACTTGATCACTGCCTCTCATCACATGCAAAATCAGTTCCAAACGGGTTGTAGACTTAGTATAAAAAGCAAAACCAAAAAGATTTTAGAATGTAATAGAGGGTAATATTTTCATGACTTCAGTCTAGAGAAAGACTATTTAAAGAGAACACAAAAACACTAACTATAAAGAGGATTCATAAGTTTAACTACAACAAATTTAAATTTTCTGTTTAATAAAAGATACTGTTAAGAAAATTAAAAGGCAAACCACAGGTGGTAGAAGATATTTGCAGTGCACGTCACCAACAAAGGACTCACATCCAGAATATATATAAGAAAGAACTCCTATAAATAAATGTCAAGAATAGTCAGTCTAGTAAAAAGATCTATCAAATACATGAATAGCCTCCTCACAAACAAAAATGAAATGCAAATGTCCAAAAAACCTCTTAGAAGCATTCAGCCTCATTACTACTCAGGAAAATGCAAATTAGAACCAAAAATGAGACACTACTACAGATCCACCAAATTGCAAACGTTGAATTGTTTAGCAACACTGAGTTGTTTTTTTACAAGGATGAGGAGCAACCAGAACGCTCATCCACTGCTGGGGAAAGAGTAAGCTGGGGGCATTTCTTTGGAAAACAATTGGTTGTGATCTAATAAATTTGAGAAAACACATTGTTTCTGATGCAGCAAACCCCAATATAAGTGCATTTACATGCGTAGAAGAGGCAGGTAATGGAAATATTTGTAATGGCATCATTCAAAATAACCAAAATCTGGAAACAACCTAGTTGTCCATTAGTATGCACTAGAATGATGGAAAAAGTATGATATATTCATACAACTAGATATAAATGTAAATGTACATGTAAAATGTACATGTATATGTATATGTAAAAGCTACACTCAGCAACTTGGATGAACTTAAAAGCATAATAGTGAGTGAAAGCATATAAATGGCTCAAAAAATTTATATAAAATTCAATGTATAACTAAAAAGCAAGGAGGTAATTACCCCAAAAATCAGCTTACTTGTTCCCTTTGCTTGAAGAAGGGGATTACAGCTGGGAAAAGGTGGATAGTGGCTTTGAAGTCATTAGAAATATTTTTTTCACCTTGATCTGAGTGGTGCTTACATGGGGTTTGCTTTATAACAACTCATTACATTGCATATTTATGTTTTAAGCACTTTTCTCCCCATACTGTAGTCTACAACAGATTAATTAATATGAATTAATTAATATGAATATGTTGGCAAATTATATATCAAGTTTGTACATTGGAAATATTAGAAATCAGAAGTACATCAGAAAAAGCGGACCAGAAGAATATGGAAAAATCTCTGAAGTAGGCATCCATACCCCCTCAGAGAGAATGGAGACATTCTCTCAAGTGCCTGAATGTATTCTTTCCTGTGGGAAGTTGTCTCGATGTCCTAAACAGGAGGTGAGGCTGTAGCTGGCTTCTTCATCAGACAAACTCGTCTTAGGGCAAGCAATTCGCTGGCTGGGGTTGCAAGGTCAACTGAGAGGAGGGGCACGGGTTCCAAAACCGCGGACTAAAACTTTCTTCTTTAAGGGTCTCAGTTTCCTCATGAATACACTACGAAGACTGGATCACATGACCCCTGGAAGATCAACTGAGTGAAACACAGGCGTGCAGACTGTCTGAGCTGGGGGTAGCAGAAAGGAGGTAAGAAACTGGTAAGAGATGGTGATGGGTTGCACCCTGGTGCGAAAATGGAGAGACTGGGGCTCTGAAAGGGCAGGGTGTTGCCCATGTGTTCATGGGACATCAAGTGTGGGACAGAACCAGAGCCACAGTCCCAAATGCCCCTTTTCCTGACGCTGCCTGCCTTTCTGACCCTGGGGCAGTTGAGAGGCTGGGGCAGTGGAGGAGCTAATTGCCTACTGGAGGCATGGATCTGAGGAAGGGAAGGCTGCCAGGTTCCAAAGAGGTGGGATCTGACATTTCGGGAGGAATCCAAGCCCTATTTTGTGGGAGCAGCACTTATTTCAGGGAAACGTTGTCTCGATTGTCCTATCCTGTCCTTCTCTGTCCCACCTCCCCCGCCCCCGGCACTACCTGAACCCTGGCCACTGCTTTTATCTGTTCCCTCCTCCCTTGGCAAGGGCCAGCTGGTGTTTCAATGCAGCCCCCACAAACCACAGAGCATAGCTTTTCTTAGGTTCTAGGTAGGTGCTAACATTGTTTCCATCAGGCATGGATCCATGCGCTTGAAGTCTGACTCCTGTTTCCTATTGTATTTCTGAGAAATTGTAAATGCATGTCCATGTGGGGGTTTTTACATATGCCTACATGTGTGTTTCTAGGTGCCTGTTGTGTCTTTGTGGCATACCTGTTTGGCACCCAAGACGTAGTCCCCAGGCCAGCAGCATCAGCATACCTGAATGCTTAAGAAATATAGCAGCTCAGGTCCCATCCAAGACCCACTGCACCAGAATCTGCGTTTTTTTCTTTTTTTCTTTTTTCTTATTTATTTTTGAGAGAGACAGAGTGTGAACAGGGGAGGGGCAGAGAGAGAGAGAGAGAGAGAGAGAGAGGCAGAATCCAAACCAGGCTCCAGGCTCTGAACTGTGAGCATAGAGCCCAATGCAAGGCTCGAACTCATGAACTGTGAGATCACGACCTGAATCGAAGTTGGACGCTTACCTGCCTGAGCCACCCAGGCACCCCAGAATCTGCGTTTTGTGGTTCTTTTCACATTAGTATTTGACCAGCCCGGTGTGCCTGTTTGTAGATTCCCAGGAGAGCATACACTTTATGTGGACGAGAGGGTGAGTACCAAGCGGGTGGGTGCATTTGTATTATAGATCTGTATGTTTACAGGCACCCTTGTGCATCTCTGTATGTAAGTGTGATGTGTTTCTTGTTTAAAGGTGGGCAGCATTTCTTGAGGGCTGACTATATGCCAGACACCCTGGGAGTTCCTAACATGATCATTTATATCCTCTGTCTCATTTGATTTTCATAAAGGCCTTGCAGGGAACAGAGAGTGAGGATGAGTTGTGTTGAAAGCCTTAAAAATATCCAAACCCTTTGACCCAATACATTGCACTTCCAGACATCTGTCCTAGCACAAAAATCTGAAATAACGAAAAAATGATTCACGTACAAAGATTTACATGTACATGTAATCTATAATAGAAACCAAGAACTGGGAATGACTGTTTGTCCAGTGGAGATACAGGAACGATGACACAGCCTTGAAGTGAACAATGTGGCCATTAGCTGAGTTCAGCTGAACCATGGTTTCCTGTCCATGCCAAGTACATGCTGTGCAAAGGTTGATAGGGCAGATCGACCTGGCCCCTGCTCTCATGAAGATCATGAGAGCTATGAGGTTTGCATAACACTGGGAGATTGTGTTATCATGTAAACCAAAAAAGAGGATCTGAAACGGTATAGCAAATGTAATTGCAATCAAGGAAAAAATGCACTTGAATCGAAAGAACAAACCATATCTCCCCTCCAGACTGGGAGCTGGGAGGGGGCAGGTGACCTGCTGGGCTGCACACACAGTCCTGTGAAAGCCTTGACTTGTTTTCTGTATAAACTGTTTCCAATTCCCCACAGGTTGCAAGAGTCGCAGTTTGAAAGGAACAAAGGGAATGTTTTGTGAAATAACATTCAATACTAGCTCCTTTGTGGAAAGGATAGCTTTGCAGATTATGGGGAAAATTTTTAGGAAAATGTTTCTCTTTCTCTGTGTAGATTTAGACTGTACATTATCTGTGACTTGTCCATGCTTCAGGGTGTGTGTGTTGTAAGCCCGTCTGTCATCCGGTCCAACCAATACTCACTGGACACTTGGAAAATAAAGATTGCCTGGAAGTCACAGCAGATGGAGAGCTGAAGACGACTAACCATGTTATGTCAATGCCCACTCTGGATCATTTGAGGAAACTTGGAATGCCAAAGACCTCCTCCCTAGGCCATCTTGCATCACCCTTTCCAGAATGAGGACCCCAGGCGCAGGGAAATACAGTGCCGGGCTGTGCCCACACATCACTTCATAGGAGAGGGAGGCTGAGCCCTGAAAAGAGAGGGATTTCTGGGTTACGCACAGAATGTGCTGCACAATTTGCTTGGCTCTTTGTCTTTCTACTTGTCTTCTCCAATTGTTTGGATAATCATTACGCTAAAAAAAATGAAACTCTTGGGGCGCCTGGGTGGCTTAGTCGGTTGAGCATCCTACTCTTGATTTTGGCTCAGGTCACGATCTCATAGTTCACGAGATGGAACCCCACGTCTGCTGACAGTGCAGAGCCTGCTTGGGATTCTCTCTCTCCCTCTCTCTCTGCCCCTCCCTCACGTATTCTCTCTCTCTCTCAAAACAAATAAATAAACATTTAAAAAATGAAACTCTCATCAACGAATTAAAAAATACTGAAAGAGTTCAGAAATTATATTTGATTCCCTAATTTTTTTTAAGACAGGTGGGTTTTTTTTTTAATTTTTTTAATATTTATTTTTGAGAGAGACAGAGACAGAATGAGAGTGGGTTAGGGGCAGAGAGAGAGGGAGACACGGAATCTGAAGCAGGCTCCAGGCTCCGAGCTGTCAGCACAGAGCGTGACGCGGGGCTCGAACTCATGGGCCGTGAGATCCTGACCTGAGTCGAAGTCAGACGCTCAACCAACTGAGTCACCCAGGCGCCCCTTAAGACAGGTTTTTTAAAGAGCAGTTTCAGATTCACAGCAAAATTAAGAGACAGGGACAGAGATTTCCTGTAGCCTCCTCCCCCACATGTGCAGAGCTTCCCCCACGATCAACATCCCCCACTAGAGTGGTACATTTGTCACAATCCATGAACCTGGGTCACCTGGAGTCCACAGTTTCCATTAGGGTTCACTCTTGGTATTAAACATTCCATAGGTTTGGATAACTGTATAATGACATATATCCATCATTATAGTATTTCACAGAGTAATTTCGATGCCCTAAAATTCCTCCACCTCTTGATTTCCCCGTCCCCAATCCCCAGCAACCTCTGATCCTTTTATTGTCTCCTTAGTTTTGCCTTTTCCGGAAGGTCATAGAGCTGGAACCATACACCATGTAACCTTTTCAGATTGGCTTCTTCTACTTAGTAATATGTATTTACGTTTCTTCCCTGTCTTTCCATGTTTTCGTGGTTCATTTCTTCAGAATAATATCCCATTGTCTGGAGGTACCACAGTTTATTTATCCATTCACCTACGGAAGGATATCTTGGTTGCTTGCAAGTTTAGGCAACTATGAATATAGGTGATATTAACATCCTTGTGTAGTTCTTTTGTGTGGACGTAAGTTTTCTGGTCCATTGGGTAAATACCAAGGAGGATGACTGCTTAGTCATATGATAGAAGTATGTTTAGTTTTGTAAGAAACTGCCAAATTGTCTTCCAAAGTGGCTGAACCATTTTCTGTTCCCGCCAGCAACGTATGGGAGTTTCTTGTTGCCTCACATCCTCGCCAGCATTTAATGTCGTCAGTGTTCCAGATTTCAGCCATTCTGATAGGTGTATAGAGTATCTCATTGTTATTTTTATTTGCATTTCCCCGATGACGTATGATGTGGAGCATCTTTTCATATGCCTATTTGCCTTTGGTATATATCTTCTTTGGTGAGGTGTCTGTTCAGGTCTTTGGCCCATTTTTTTAATCAAATTGTTTTCTTGTTGTTGAGTTTTAAAGAGTTCTTTGTAGATTTTATGTAACGATCTTTTATCAGATGCGTCTTTTGCAAATATTTTCTCCCAGTCCGTGGCTGGTCTTCTCATTCTTTTGACATCGTCCTTCACAGTGGAGTTTTTTTTTTGGGTTTTTTTTTTTGTAACTTTAATGAATGTTTTTGCAGTGGTCCCTTTGAATAGTCTTCCTTAGGTCAGATGCCCTGGGAAACGTGTCAGAGGCAGAGATTCATGTGCAAGAGGTTGACTGGGGTGTGTTCTGAGGAACAACAGCTGTGAGAAGCAGAAGAAGTGGGGCTGGTTAGAAGGACAAGTGCACCTGTGATGCAGTTACAACCGGGGTTCAGCCGATCCCGTGGGGAGCTCAGGAGTTACAAGGGCCCTTCAAAGGGGTCCCTAGTCGAACTAGGAAGCTAGGCCTTTGTGCCCCCAACATCCACCAGTCAGCAGACACAGGTTGCCCCTGGGAACGGGGCATTACCCTTGGATGAAACAGATCACTTTGGCCGGAGAAATTCCCAGGGAGGGACTCAGCTGTGTGCGTCAGCAGCCAATCCTCCCTGCACTCAAAGGCATGGGCACCTCAGTCCCGTGGGAGGATCTGGACGGCACACCACAGCATCCACTATATCATCTGAAAAATATAAACTTGCAAATAAAGAAAAAGAACGTGAGGCTTTGAGTTCCACCACTGACTTGCTGCGTGATCTCAGGCACATCCTCTCTTTGGACCTCACTTTCCCCATCTATCCACTAAGACATTACTAGACAGACAGCCTCTGATTTTCTAGGTATTACTAGACAGACGACAGCCTCTGATTTTCTAGGTATTACTAGACAGACAGCCTCTGATTTTCTAGTTGTGGCTAATTGGGACACTTGTAAGTCACAATCACGAGGCAAGCAGGTGTCCTGGAAGCTGGCCACGGTAACCAGAGAAGAGGAGGCTGAGGTGAGGCCAAGAGATTGGGGGAGTTCCTAGAACAAGATGAGGTGGCCTATCTTACCAGGGGTTTCCCTCAAAGGTACTTCTATGAATCATTAGTTCGTAAAACAGCAGAACAACGTGTGACATTGAAAGTCAGCTGAACCAGCCCTTCATTACACAAATGAGAGGTCATGCCCAATATCACACACTGAGTCAACAGCAGATCTGGGGACAACCATAATTCCTGAAGCCTGGCCAGGTGGTTTCTCAATGTCCCTGCCACCTATCCCTCCAGAGACTGAGTCAAGGTTTGTTTTGGCTGAAAGAAAGGGATGCCCCCTCCAGCCAACTTCCACGAAAGGAGATCTATTTGAAAAGAGTCAGGATGAGAGGAGATTTTCCCTATCCTCTTCTTAAGAAGGGGAAAAACCAGGGGATTGGAAAGAAGCAGCTTGAGCACAGAGCTGTCGGTCAGTGTAGGGCAAGTTCAAAATGTACCCAGAGTGCTGGAGATGCACACACTCTCTTAGTGTAATAAGGTCAGAATTAATAGACCCCATGTCATAAGGTCAGATTCCTTCGTATAAACCTCAAGAGACTTTCGGGGGAAAATTCAGATTAATTTTGTGGTCTAGGTATAGGATTTTAGACAAGCTGCTCACTCTCAAGTGACCTTGAGCCAGGGTGAAAGATTGCAACCTTTTCCCCTTACCTCCAAAAGATTGTTTTTTCTTCCTCCCCTCTTCTAGACGATCACTGCTCTGGCCACACAGAATCCACAGACACTGAAATTTGAGTCCCATGCCTCCCCACCAAACACCAGAAGCATAGGTGAGAAAGTTACTTGCTATTTAGTGGACTGGAGGGGGTGGTTCATGTGTCGATGCATGGTATTCCCGTCGTGAGGGTATGACATACTCCAGGAAAAGGAGATATAGTAGCACAGAGAAGGGAACTTCATAAAAAAGGAAAAGGCTTTGAAAAAGAGCTGGGAAGGAAGGAACACTTGGGGAGTCTTCCAGAGTTCTAGGGCCTATCCACAGGGATACCCCAGAAGGCCTGGCCCCAGACCAGGAGCCGGGGAAGGCACTGTGTGGTCTAAGAGAGCAGAGGGTGAATACCTGCCTCTCCTCCAGCAGCTTAGCATGGCTACAGATGGAAATGCCTGGTGAAACTGTCTAACCCCGCTCATGATCTGTCGCACATAATGTTGCATCAGGGAAGGTTCTCACCTGCAGTTGACAACCTGGCCAGAGAGAGCAAAACTGAGGTTTCAGGTTCTTCTCTCTTCTTTCCCATCCCCAACCCCACCCAGAGATGGACTAGAAGCCCTTTCATAGGGCATCCATGATGAAATGAAGCATTACAAAAAACTCAAAGGCAGGACATGAAGCAAGGCCACCCAGGGAGCTGAAAACAGACTCCAAACAGCAGTCAGGAACCTACGATTCACGTAACACACAAATTCCAAATGTCAGTGCCTTAACCCAGTACAAATTTATTTCTTGCTCATGTAGTAGTCCCAAGCAAGCGGGGAGGACAGGCCATGATCCACACAGAAATTAGGAATCCCAGACTCCGTCCTCCAGGTCCTTGACGTCCTCTCCATGACGCCAGCAGACGGCGAGAGAGTTTTATGGGGCAGGTCCAGAACTGGAACACATCACTCCCACTCTGTTTTCACTGACCAGAGCTCAGTCACGAGCTACACTCAATTGAAAAGGGAGGTGAAGACCTCAGCCTAGCCGTGTTCCCAGGGGAAAAGTGGGCACCGTGGGTACTGGCGATCGCTAAGGTTAGTTATCTTGAGTGCCGTCTCTCTGTGGCTGCAGGATCTTTGCTCTGGAGTAGTTCAGCTTTTCCAGAGAAGGATCCTCTCAGTCTCTGCCTGATGGCTTTAGGCCTGGCTGCAGAAGGTCTGCAGCTGGGGGGAGTGAGGCTGGGGTGCCGCTGAGGTGCCGGGAACCTCACCATTAGCGAGCAGCTTTTCACCACTTCCTGTCATTAGGGGACAGTCAATGGGTTACTCATTTCACGTGTTGTACCTCCCATCCTTATAGTTTTATGGAATTCACACTGCTATTATCCTCCCCATGTTACAGATGACAAAACTGAGACTCAGTGGGACCAAGTCCCACAGATTTGCCTCGAATTACAGAGCCCGTAATGTACAGATGCAGGATTTCTTTTTTATTTTTCTTTTTAAATTTTATTTGAGAAAGAGAGGGGGTGGGGAGAGGAGAAGGAGACAGGGAGACGGAATCCCAAGCAGGCTCCATGCTCAATGCGGAGCCCAACAAGGGACTTGATCATGACCTGAGCCTAAATCAAGAGTCAGACGCCCAACTGACTGAGTCACCCAGGCGCTCCCAGATGCAGGATTTAAAGCCATATCTGCTTGGCTCTGAAATGCTCTCTTCTTTTCCATTTCCTAGCTTGGGGGATAAAACCACACACACGCAGATCTGTCTTTCTTCACCTCACCCCTCATCCCCTAGACCAGACGCAATGAGTCAAGGAAGACAGAGATGCAGAGAAAACGGTGTATTTATTTTTTCAAGAACCAGTAGACATTTCCCTCTTGTGTGCCAAGCCTCACGTTGGCTGCTGGGCACACGCAGATAAACCAAGCCCGACCTTAGGCCCCTGGAGGTGTTTGTCACAAAGCCACACATTCATCAAGGCACTTTCCTCTTTCCTTGGTTTGAGGAGAAAAAGAATCCTCCAACCACACGTACCAGGAAGTCCTAATCTTGTTGAAGTGGTGAGAACGTATCTGTGGAAAGAAAATAAAACAGAACCTCAGCACAGGAACAATCCCAGTGATCCTCGTGTTCCTCCCACCCAGAAGGTCCTCCTTTCAGAGGGCCCTATGTTCCTTGGGATAAGAGAGAGAACACGGTGCTGGAATGGTCAAAACAGCAGTGGTCTTTGATCTAGGAATTAAGAACGAATCCATGTTGTCCGTTGACTCTCCGCTTCCATCTTCATTCTAGTAAAATCAGGGCATTGGGCCAGATAATTCAGGAATGGCCTCTACACCTGGGCATCACACTGGGCTTTCTTATGGTTCCAGGTGACCTAGCCCTATCGAGGCCACAACCATGGCAACGTTCTCTCAATGCACACAGCACTTCAAGTTTTAAGAGACACTTTTACATTTAGTATCTCAGTGGACATACTTGTATCCACTTTACAGATGGGGACACTGGAGCTAAGAAAGACACAGGCATTGCTCACCGTCACATGGTCAGCCAGAGGCAGAGGTGATAGGAAAAGATCAACTTCTTGCCTTGGGTATCATGGCTCCTTTCGCCTGGCTCATTCCAGGAATCCTTCCCTCCCAGGACCCAGAACTGTCAGTCATGGGTGACCCTGGGGACTGCTTGTTTAGAAAACTGGGGGTGAATGGTGTCGAAGGGCAGTGGGTCTGCGTGGTGGGTGGGGAGGATACACAGGGAGAGGCCAAGCGTCCTCCTTCACATGGAAGAGCACCAGGGAGTTGAGACCTGTCGTCGGCTAGGGAATATGGGTCTGTGCCAGACCTTACCTTTCAGTGGCTCAACACATGAATTCCCACATGGCCCCTTGCAGCACTTCAGACCGGTCAGGCAGTCACCGTCATTCAGGCAGGTGTCTAGGGGGTCGGGCTCCTTACACTCGCCAATGACCAGTGGACACCTCCCAGGATTGACCTTAACTGGTGAGAACAAGGCATGCCAATCACTTCCTCTCTACCTCAGCACCCAAACTGAGGCCCATGAGTGTCCCGAAGGAGCCCCCTTTCCGCCAAGGGGACCCCAACCAGTGCTGCAAGTGTCTGACAGACAGAGTGACTCATTAGCTGAATGAGTGGCTGAGGGGCTGGCCGGCTGCCCCCACCCCCCTCCCTACCCGCAACTTCTCCAAGATGTGTGTCCTCAAGTTGAAATCTCTCTGGTCCTCTCTTCCAGGACTCTGTTTCCTCACCTTGCTCCGATGGGTCTACAGGATCCAGGCATTTGTTGCTGCAAATGCTGGGACAGCATTTCTGATCCTTTGGACACTCCCAGTCATTCAGGCATTCGTGGGGCTCGTACACAAGGCATAGGCCATGAGGTCTGAAGGGGCAGGCTCCACTCTTAACTTTCTCTACGGGCAAGAACAAAGGAGGAAGAAGGAGATGATTCTGAGTCATGACCACCATCCTGGACTGCCACCATGGCTGATTCCCAGCTACCAATGCAATGTGGACTGGCTCACAAAAGTCTTGAAAGTGTAGCCTTCAGCTGTTGTGAGCCAGTATGAGCCACCTCCGGCACGCAGCCGGATAGAGCTCATGGTCAGGTGCTCCCAGCCAGGGATTGACTGGGAGGGAGGCAGAGAGGGACTGCCATAGCAGGAGAGGCGACTCGTCAGAGCCCGAAGGGAAGATTGCAGATCGGTTGACAAGAACATAGAGAAAGAGAGCGACCTTGAAAAAAGAAACAGTAAGAGAAAAAAAGAGAACATTTTGGAAGAGTGACCAGACAGAGACTGAAATGATGTGACGGAGAAAAAGACCAAACGGTAAAGAAGAAACTGTAGAGAAAGGAAAGCAAGCAATACGGGGGCTGGAGTCAACCGGTCCATCTGGCAGAGGGTGGGTTTCTGGACGCTCAGAAACTCTTAGCTGAAGTCTTCAGAGAGACACGTGAAATTAGGGGCCAGGAGGGCGCCTGGGTGGCTCAGTTGGTTAAGTGACCGACGTCGGCTCAGGTCACGATCTCACAGTTTGTGGGTTCGAGCCCCGCATCGGGCTCTGTGCTGACAGCTTGCTCGGAGCCTGGAACCTGCTTCGGATTCTGTGTCTCCTTCTCTCTCTGTCCCTCCCCGGCTTGTGCTCTGTCTCACACTGTCTCTCAAAAATAAATCAATGTAAGGGGCGCCTGGGTGGCGCAGTCGGTTAAGCGTCCGACTTCAGCCAGGTCACGATCTCGCGGTCCGTGAGTTCGAGCCCCGCGTCGGGCTCTGGGCTGATGGCTCGGAGCCTGGAGCTTGTTTCCAATTCTGTGTCTCCCTCTCTCTCTGCCCCTCCCCCATTCATGCTCTGTCTCTCTCTGTCCCAAAAAATAAATAAACGTTGAAAAAAAAAATTAAAAATAAATAAATAAATAAAAAATAAATAAATCAATCAATGTAAAAACAAAAAAAATTCTTTTAAAGAAATTAGGGGCCATGGGCCGGACCACTGGAAAGGTGGCTACAGGGTCAGTCCCTGGGTTAGCAGGAAGAGGCTACCGCCATGCGGAGCCGTCACTGACCCTGGCACCTGGATACGGCCTGAGAGACTCCAACTCACCTGTGCTAGTACCTTCTGCAGTCCAGGGCGTGAGGATTTCAAGGGCAAGGAGAACCGTGAAGGTGATGAGGCTGCTGGGTTTCATAGTGACGGCAGATGGGGCAGTGGTGGCCAGAGTCAGCCTCTACCTTTGTACCTCCGCCTGAGGGTGTGGTCCTTCCAGAACTGCCCTGGGCCCTCCCAGCTGCTCTTTGTAAGCAGGAAATTCAGGGGAAAACAGGAACTCCACTGTATTGATGACTCTATCCCCCAGAAGGGACATGTGTAGAACAGGGGGGGTGGGTTGTCACCAGGCTGGTCAGGAAACTTCTGGAACCACCTGCCTTTGGCCTTTGGAGTGGAGTGGGGGAGGGGCCACGAGGGGAGAGCACAGGGTGGAACAGAAGGACATTACAAAGGAGCTTCTCTACTTGCCTTGACTGTCCCACACTCCTGGATTACCAGGGTCACTCCCTTTCCCAGACATCAGGGGACAGATTCGCCTGCTCGCTCCAGACTTGTTTTCACATAACACATGCAGTTCCAGGCACTCGGCCAGTCCCACCGGGGTTTCTCAAAGAGCCCCTGTAGGATGGTGAAGAGAGGACAACAACCCAAACCACTTCAGGCCTCAGTCTTCCCATCTAAGAGATGGGGTAATAATACCCAACTGGGTCACTGAGCAGGACTGGAGACAAAGGGGGTGGAAGAGTCTGGAGGAGAGGGAACACGTTGCCCCGAGCACTGGGTGGAGGCGAAGTGCATGGGAATACACCCATTTTGAGCTACTTGGCCCTGAGATGAGCCCATAGAACTCTTCCCAGCTGTCAACTGAACAGCCGGGTAAGCAAGGAACGTCATTTAACATGCTCAGAAAGTTTCCCCACATCCCAAATTACCCCCACCGTGCTTTCATAATTACACGAAGGTTCTCATTTTACTGAGCATTGGCTATGTGGCAAGAAGTTCGTGTGGAACATTTCTAAATATCAAAAGGAAGCCCATTACGGCGTAACCAAAAAAAAAAAAAAATGCATGGGATAGCCAGGCCAGACTGGAAAGGGTCGGAGGGCTCCAGGAAATTCACCTTCTGGAAGGTGAAATTAATAACACACCTGATGCATATGAGCTCATGCGGAGAAGATTTCCGCAACCAGTGAAGAGCGTACAGTTGAAAAGCGGTATGTGCTGGAAAACCAAGCAAACACACCCCCTGACAATTTTTCATGTCAAAGAAAATACAAAGTTGCGCCAGAAAGGAGAAGTAGGTGGTTTGCTCCTAGCTCAGCTGTGGCTGCTGTTCACACAGGCATAGTAAACAGTAGTGCTGATCTCATCAAATTGTCACAGGACCCTCCCTGGAGGGAGGGGAGGGAAGGGTGAGCCTGTGCGCTAGAGGCGGAGGGGGCGAAATCTTATTTTCTTATTTTCTTTTTTTTTAATGCTCATGTTTTAAAATTTAGTTTTTAGAGAGGGAGAGAGAGACAGAGCATGAGCGGGGGAGGGGCAGAGAGAGAGGGAGACGCAGAATCCGAAGCAGGCTGCAGGCTCTGGGCTCTCCAGCTGAGAGCCCGATGCAGGGCTGGAACCCACGAACCGCGATGATTAAACAACTGAGCCACCGGCACCCCCAAAGTCTCATTTTCTTTTAAAAAAAATTTTTTTTAACGTTTATTTATTTTTGAGACAGAGAGAGACAGAGCATGAACAGGGGAGGGGCAGAGAGAGAGGGAGACACAGAATCCGAAACAGGCTCCAGGCTCTGAGCTGTCAGCACAGAGCCCGATGCGGGGCTCAAACTCACGGACTGTGAGATCATGACCTGAGCTGAAGTCGGACGCTTAACCAACTGAGCCACCCAGGTGCCCCAAAACTCAACCAGTTTAGTGTGCGGTTCTGAATCTTGACAAAGGTGCGAAGCCACATAACCGCCATCACGACCAAGAGAGAGAAGAGTTCCATCCCCCTTCAAAATTCTCAGGCACCCTTTGGAGTCGATCCTGTGCTCCGCCTTCAGCTCTTGGCAACAATTGGTGTGTTTTCTGTCCCTATCATTTAGCCTTTTGGAGGGTGTCATATGAATGGAATCAAACAGGATGTAACCTGTTGAGTCTGCCTTCTTTCACTTAGCAGAATGTCTATGGTCCCAGGAGTTTATTCCTTTGCAAGGCTTAGCAGTATTCCCATTGGATGGAAATGTCCCAGCTTAGGCATTCCCCAGTGCAAGGAATTTTGGATTACTCCTAGTTTTTGGTATGATGAGAAGAAAACTGTTGTCACTATTCATGGACAGGTTTTTGTGTTCATGTGACTTCCATTTTTCTTGGGTAATATCTAGAAGCAGATTGATAGGTAGCGAAGAAATGTATGTTAACTTTATACTAAATGCCCATCTCCAGAGTGGCTGCACCATTTTGCATTTCCGCCAGCAGTGGATTCCCACCAGAGCTGTCATCGCTTCGCATCACTGACAGCACTTGGTATTGATGGTGTGTGTGTGGTTTTGTTTGTTTGCTTGCTTTCTGTTGTTGTTGTTCTTTTGGTTTTTGGTGTTTTTTTGTTGTTTTTTGGGGGTTTTTGTTTTTGTTTGTCTGCTTGCTTTGGGCCATCCTAATAAATAGGTAATAGATTTCATCGAGATTTTACTTTACATTTCCCTAAAGACTAATCGCGAAGTGATGATTTTCGTGTGCTGATCTCCTATCTGTATGTATTCTTTGGTGAAGTGTCTGTTCAAATCTTTTACCCATTTTTATTGGGTTGTTTCCTTATTACTGAATTCTGAAGTCTTTGTATATATTCTATATACAAACACTTTATCAGATATGCATTTTGCCGGTAGTTTTCCCCAATTGGCGGCCCGTCTTTATTTTCTTAACAATGGTTTTCAAAGATCAGAGTTTTTTAAATTTTTGTTAAATTTTTAATGTTTTTATTTATTTTTGAGAGAGAGAGAGAGCGAGGGGCAGAGGGGCAGAGAGAGAGAGAGAGAGAGGGAGACACAGAATCCGAAGCAGGCTCCAGGCTCTGAGCTGTCAGCACAGAGCCCAACGCAAGGCCTGAACTCACGAGCCGTAAGATCATGACTTGAGCCAAAGTTGGACGCTTAACCGACTGAGCCACCCAGGCGCCCCCAGAGTTTTTAATTTTGATGAGATACCACTTATCATTTTTTCTTCATTATGATTTTGCTGTTGCACCTGAGAAATCTTTGTATAGCCCAAAGCCACAAAGATTTTCTCCGTATGCTTTCTTTTCAAAGTTTTATAGTTGTAATTTTTGCGATTATGTCTGTGATCGATTTTGAGTTCGTTTTTGTAAATGATGTGAAGCATGGATCAAAGGTAATATTTATATATATATGGATGTTCAGTTGTTCTGGCATCGTTTGCTGAAAAAACCATTTTTTTCCTCCAGTGAATTCTCTTTGTACTTTTGTTAACAATTGACTCTATTTCCATAAATCTCTTTCTGCACCCCCTATTGATGCACAGGCCTGTCTTTTGGCCAGTACCACAATGCCTGCGTTGCTGTAGCGCTATGGACTGAATGTTTGTGTTTCCTCAAAATTCATGCGTTGAAGCCTTGGTCCCCATTGTAGTGGCACCAGGAAGTAAGGCCTTTGGGAGATGTTTAGGTCATGAGGGTGAAGCCCTCCTGAGTGGGATTAGTGCTATTATAAGAAGAGATATGAGAGAGATGATCTCTCTCTCTCTCTCTCTTTCTCTGTCATGTGAAGACACAGTAGGAAGGTGTCCATCTGCAAACCGGGAAGAAGGTTCTCACCAGACACCAAACCTGCCAGTGCCTTGATTTTGGACTTCCCAGGCTTCAGAACTGTGAGAAATCAATTTCTGCTGCTTAAGCCACCCAGTTTAGGATATTTTCTTATAGCAGCCAGAGCAGATTAAGACATGTAGCTTTATAGTGAATCTTGATTCCAGCTCAAGTTTTTTGACTATAGTTTACAATTAAGTTTTATAGCTGACCCTGTCTGTGCCCTGTCCATAATTTCAAGGCATTCACCATCCTGGTACCTTCTAATGGCATCTAATATAAGTACCTGGGCTATCCTGCCTGAAGGTTGTCTCTCAGCCCAAGTCAGGGGAGCCAAATGCTTCAGCCAGTGACAGATAGGAACTGGAGGATAAATACCCCATCTTTTTACCCTGGATGGGAAATTCCAAGGCAGGTTCTATACCACCTTCCAGAGTTTTCTGATAGTATTGAGCCCCAGTTGCCCATAATAGCTATCTTCTCAGTATTGCACTCTTCTTGGCTTCCTTCTTCCCTGTCTCACAAACCTATTCTCTGAATAGTGTTCCTTGGATCACCTCCCAAATAAGTTACTTGTCCTCAAATTACTGCCCCAGGGTCTGCTTCCAGAATAACTCAACCAAAAAGATATATCCCAGCACCTAGCTCAATGACTGGCATATGTAGATTGCAACTGTCATCAGACCAAAGACAATACCTCTTTATGTAGTTCAGGAACATGACACGGTACATATTGAATGAGTGAAACAATAAATAATTCATTGAATGAACTAATGAAGGAAGCCTGGAAGAGCCATTAGCCAAGCATGAATCCCCCCTTCCCAGTTCATGGTAGTCCTTGGGGACACTCATTCAAGTCCGGATTTGTAGTGCTCCTTTCTTATATTTGGAAGAGGTTCTCTGAAACACACTAACAACAATCTCTAAGGGGAATGAAGTGTGCCTCCACCGTGAGGCAGGTCACTTGAGATGGTGGCCTGGTGCCAACACATTGGTGGAGGGTGTCAGGATACAAACCTGCTGGACTGAGCCAGAAGGTACAGATTGAGAAATGGGGTAAAAAATGAGGGAGCATCACATCAACCACACCCCCTCTCTACCAGCGATCTGATGGACAATGGTAGCTGTCAGATCTCCTCCCACGGGAAATGAACTTTACAGATGAAGTCCTTCCTGCTCAGGTTTTCCCTACCCGGCTCTTCCTAGATGGGTCTTTTGAAGCTTACAGAAGGTTTGAAAGACCTCTCGACCACCCCCACAAATCTGTTGAGTCTGTGGAAATAAACTTGCACAGTGCCATGCCACGAAGACTTTGCAATTGCTTGCTAATGCAGCACCAAGTACATGGATATTAATTATATCGTGACTATTGGAGTTCTTGAATATATATTTGGCCTCATAAATAATCATGTATGTAAAATGAAAGAAGACCGCAGTTTTCATCAGTGATTGACAAAAATTTTAAAGTCTGATCATATATTATTATTTTTTTAAAGCAATAGATTTTTTTATTTCTTTTTAAAAATGTTTATTTTTGAGAGAGATGGGAAGTGCAAGTAGGGGAAGGGCAGGGAGAGAGAAGGAGGGAGAATCCCGAGGAGGCTCCATGCTGTCAGCACAGGGCCCGACGTGGGACTCGAACTCGTGAACCGTGAGATCATGACCTGAATTGAGGTCGGATGCTTAACTGACTGAGCCACCCAGGTGCCCCATGTTGTAAGTGATTTTAGAGTGAAGAGGGCAGAATGGTTTCACCTGCAATTCTGAGATCAGAAATTTTTTTTTTAAGTTTATTTATTTTCAGAGACACAAGGCACCTGAGTGGGGGATGGGCAGAGAGAGAGAGAGGGAGAGAGAGAATCCCAAGCAGGCTCCATGCCATGAACAGAGCCCCACCCAGGACCCGAACTCACGAAACTGTGAGATCATGACCTGAGCCAAAACCAAGAGTCAGATGCTTAACCAACTGAGCCACCCCTGGAAACTTAATTTAAAAATAACAAACCACTAGGGGCACCTGGGTGGCTCAGTTGGTTAAGCCTGGACTCTGGATTTCAGCTCAGGAGATGATTCACGGTTGATGGGATGCAGCCCTGAGTAGGGCTCTGTGCTGACAGTGTGGAGCCTGCTGGAAATTTTCACCCTCTCTCTCTGCCCCTCCCCCACTCATGCTAGCTCACTCTCTCTTTCTCAAAGTAAATATATAACATTACAAAAAGTAAAAACGTTCTTTAAAAGAAAAAAAGCAAAAAAAAACCCACTAAAAGCAAAATATAGGTCTCCTCTGACACGACCACACGCATTTTTATCCTCCCCTCCCAGAGGCAATCACAAATGTCAGAACACCAGTGGGGCTGAGGGATTCAAGAAATTCAAATACCTATGAAGAAGTAATCAAGGGGCGCCTGGGTGGCTCAGTCGGTTAAGCGTCCCACTTCGACTCAGGTCACGATCTCACGGTCCGTGAGTTCGAGCCCTGCGTCAGGCTCTGGGCTGATGGCTCAGAGCCTGGAGCCTGCTTGGGATTCTGTGTCTCCCTCTCTCTCTGCCCCTCCCCCGTTCATGCTCTGTCTCTCTCTGTCTCAAAAATAAATAAACATTAAAAAAAAGAAAGAAGTAATCAAGATGGGATAGTAATGCCTCCAGGTGAATTTCATTATATAAAAGTTTCCATAATCAACGAACAGACTTTGGGCGGCTCCTCCGGGCACACGGCACATACACCAGGTCAAGTGTGGAGAGAAGGACGACCCAGAACCTACCTGTGCCAGCTACATAATCTGCGGGGCCCAGTGCAAACCAAAAATGCAAAGCCCCTTGTTAGAAACCGTTAAGGATTTCAAGGTGGGGGCAGCGGAGATTCACCCCAGTGTGACTGTGCGGGTTCCTGCACCCACGAAGCTGGCTCACCTTCTGGAAAGTCCCAGTGCTGCAACCAACCACCTCTGTGATGCTGGAAGAATCACCAGCCTTCTGAGGCACGGTCTCCTCTTGCCTCCAAGGAGGGCTTTAACTTCCTCACTCGGTAGAGTTGTTATCACATAGAAAGCCGTCACCGTCACCGTCAGTAAATAGTGGCTATGATTTTTACCTTAAGGGCCCCGCACATATCACCGCAGCGGGTGCTGCTGAACTGCATTCGGGGCCTCAGGCCGTGGTGTCTGTACTGCGGTTGTTCTGTGCCATCCACCTCCTGCCCGCTCTTGGATCTGTTTCTCTCTGCTCTGACCAGCACATGCCCTCTTGGCCTTGGCTGCAAGTCCCTTCCTCCCCCCGACCCACTGACACTGTGTCACCAACTTGTGGCTGTGCCTGGGGTCACCTGACCTTGTCCAGATACTGTCATTTTATTTCATGTTATTTAAGAAGGCTATTTTTTTAAAAACGGGACTTCAGTATTTCTTCTTTTTTTTATGTTTATTTATTTTTGAGAGACAGAGAGAGAGAGAGAGAGAGGGAAGGGGAGGGGCAGAGAGAGAGAGAGAGAGGATCCAAAGCAGGCTCTGACGGTCAGCACAGAGCCCCATGCGGGGCTCGGACTCATGAAATCACGACCTGAGCCAAAGTCAGACGCTTAACCGATTGAGCCACTGAGCCACCCAGGTGCCCCAAGGCTATATATATTTTTAAAGGCAATTATGCCAATTCAGAGATAGGACAAGTAGAGAATCCTTCTTTGGGTCAAGATCTGAGTGCACGTGGAGGCTCCAGGAAAGAAACCTGAGACCAGTGCCACAGAGAGATTTGGAAAGAGTGAGCAAAAAACAGGGAGTCTTACAGATAAAATTCTTCCCATAACACTGTATATTAGCTATACTGGAATTTTAAAAAAATAAAATAAAATAAAATAAAATAAATAACTAAGATCCTTCCCAATCATCAGAGGGAGACAGCTGTGACCCCAAGACTTCCTACTGTCCTCACAGCCTCATCGATCCCCACAGCCAAATTCTTCCTGGTTTGAATTTTGGAGGTTTTGACAAAGCTGAATTCAATTCCCTCCTAGGCACTTCCCCAAGTCTCTGCTGAAATGGGAACTGAAATGGGTCCCCAGGGGAGTGGCCCTGGAGGGTGGTGAGGGAAAGAGAAAGTACGATTGTCTGGGGAGCCAGCAGAGAGGACGCGGTGGGACAGTTGGGGGACTCAGCCAGTCCCCCAACCACATAACCCCCAGCACAGAAGCTCTGTTAAGGGTGCTGGGACCGCACTGGAAGACTATAACCTGCCAGAAAGCATAAACGAGAAGATAAAGCTTGCCAGCTGTTTCATTATAGATACTCAATATTCTCATGTATTTACCCCAGCTTTTGTTCTTCTTCTTTTTTTAATGTTTATTTTTTTTACTTTTGAGAGAGACAGAGCACAAGCAGGGGAGGGGCATAGAGAGGGAGACACAGAATCCGAAGCAGGCTCCAGGCTCTGAGCTGTCAGCACAGAGCCCTACGCAGGGCTCGAACTCACAAACCGCAAGATCATGACCTGAACCGAAGTCGGACGCTTAACCAACTGGGCTACCTAGGCGCCCCACTCCAGCTTTTGTTCTGTGTGTTATTTTACAAAATTGGAAGTATACTGTCTAGAGTACCTCAGATTAATTTGTTTTCCTTAACGTAGCAATGCAGTACACAGCTTGAAGGTTAAAATGATACTTTTATTGGTAAAATTCGTATTCAAGGATAACAAGGATAATTGTCACTGCTGGGTCAAGTTGTATGCCATGATTACATTTCATTCTTCGTACAATTTTTGTTTCTTCCAGAGATGAATTGCCTTATTATTTCATTTTTCTTCCCCTTAAAGAAAAACGATTCTAGCGAAGTCTGTGAGTCTCCAATGGCACCTGTAAAACGCCTCTGACCAAGACAGTAAAGATACAGAGGATCTAAACAACATAATTCACACCGTACTTTTGTAGATGTGCCTTTAATTTTGGACACTGATAACAGAAACTGTACTGTTTCTCAAGCAGTGGAACATTAAAAAATATTCATTATATACCAAATCACAAAGAAATCCCCAGTATGTTCTCATAAAATAGAAACAATACAAATGATATTCTCTAGTAGCCATGCAACGTAGTAAGAGATTAGTAATACTTTTTTTTAAGTGATTTTCTTCCCAGAAATTTAGAAATTCTGTAAAACAATGGTTGGTTAGGTCAAAGAGGAAATAAAAACTAGAATCACAGAATTTCTAAAAATTACTCATAATGAAAATGCTGTATATGAGACTCTAAGTGATGTGAATTAAGCAGTAATCCAAGAAGCATCCATAGTTTTAAATATGAATAGAAAAAGAAATTGAAAGGGTGAAAATAAATTAAATACCCAGCTCAAAAAGTGTAAAAGAAACACAAAAGTAAACCAAAGTGAGAAAAATAAAAAGCATTACTATAGATAAAAGCAGAAAGTAACAAGTTAGGAACCCCCAAAGTATGCTGAACTAACCAATAAAATGGTATCTTCAGAAAAAGATCCATAAAAATAAATCAATGGCGAGCTAATCTAATCAATAAAGTAAGGAAGCACAAATACACAACATAAGAAATAACAAGGGAAAATAGCTACCTACCCAACAGGGAAAATTCTTTTTTTCAAGTTTATTTATTTTGAGGGGGGGGGGAGAGAGAGAGAGAGAGAGAGAGAGAGAACAGGGGAGGGGCAGAGAGAGAGGGAGAGAGAGAATTCCAAGCAGTCAGCTGTGCTGTCAGCACAGAGCCTGATGGGGGACTCAATCCCAGGAAATGTGAGCTTATGACCTGAGCCAAAGTCCAGAGTCAAACGCTTAACCAACTGAGCCACCCAGGTGCCCCTCAACAAGGAAAGTTTCTAAAATCATGAGAGGTTTATTTGCACAGAATTATGTAAGTAGATACAAAATTTTCTCACAGATGCTGAAAAGACCTTCCAAAAAGTCAACTCTCATTCATTCTTTTTAAAAACTATATACACATTTGATAAACTAAAAAATTGACCAAGACCTACTTCATGGAGAGACCCAAATCCTTTTCCATTAAGGTTAAGACACAAATCCTTTTCCATTAAGGTTAAGACACAAATCCTTTTCCATTAAGGTTTAGAAGAAAGATATCCACTAACTTCACTACCATTCCATATTATACTGGAAGAATTAGCAGTGTGTTGTACAGGATTTTAAAAATTAGACACATGAAAATTACAAATAAATAATTAAAATTATCATTGCAGATGACATGATCGTGTATCTATCAAAGTCAAAAGATTCTATGCTAAACCCAACAAAGAATTTTGTATTAATATTAAAAAATCATTGCTTTTCTTATGTATCAACAAGAAGTTAGAAGATTTAATGTAAGGGAACATTTCATTTATAACACAACAAAACATTTAAACACCAGAAATAAACTCCATAAGAAATTACCAAAATTTTAAAGCATTTCTGAAAGACTCAAAAGTACACTTAATTAGGAAGACATCCCTTGTCCTTGGATGGAATGCTTGCAGCATAATAAAACTGTCCAATTTCTTCAAGTTAATTTCACATGACCTCAACAAAGTACCGATTAGGGTTTTTTTCTCCCCCAGGGCTTAGAGGAGTTGATTGATTCTAAACTTCATATGAAAAGTAAACAAGCAAGAAGAACTAGGAAATCCCTGAAAAAGGAAAGTATCAAAGGACTAGCCTTACCATATTTTAAATGATAGTATCATGTCTCTAGAGTTAAACCAGTGTGGTATTGGTATACGAATAGATTAGTTAAAGGAACAAAATAGAAAGCTCCAGAGAAGACTCAGCTACAAATGGAAATATAATGTATGATAAATGTGGCATTTCAAGTCACTGGAGAAATGATATAAGGAAAACTGTAATAATTTTTCAATGCATGTCAAAAAAAAAGGAAAAAAAGGAAATTATAGACAAAATCAAAAGACAGAAAAATTTGGAACAAATATTCTCCGTTAATATCATAGAAAAGGAGCTAATCCCCCTGATATATAAAAAGCTTTTTAAAATAAAGAAGAAAATGATCAGAAACCCAAGAGGAATGTGGGTAAAACACAGGATAGAAGATTCATAGGAAAAAAATTAAAATTGCTCTTGAAACAAGGAAAAAAATAAATATCAGCCCCTCGTATAGGAAAACTACGCATTGAAATTATGCTCTGATACCATTTTCTACCAGACTGGCAAAAATCTAAAAGTTTAACAGCAAACTCCATTGGCACAGCCGTGAAGAAACAGTCTTTCTCAGACATAGCTGATAGGAATCCAGAAGAGTGCTGTCCCCGGGGATGGGAATTTATCAGTGTTTAACCAAATTATGCATGTATCTATACTGTCAGTAATCCCATTCTAGGAATCTCCCCCGAGGACGTATGTCAACAATCATGCTAACATAATTAGTGACATTTGTAATAGCAAAAGATTGTAAATGCAAGACAAGGAAATGAGAGAAATAAACTTATGATCTATCCACACAATATTACAACACCATTAAAAAAAAATCGAGTGATGGTCTCTATGAGCTGAGATGAATTCTCAGTCACACTGCTAAGTGAAAATAATGTATGTACTAAGCTATCCTTCACCATAAGAGACAAATGCAAATAAGAATATATATTTTTCTATATCATAATATATATTATTATTATTTATATTATTATATATTATATATATAATGAAAATGTAAGAAAGATAAAGCATAAATGAATAAATGAGTGAAATTGTTACTTAAAGGGATTGGGTGGAAGAGGAATGAGAAAAAGCTGCTATAACTGTAGCGTTTTATATAATTCTGATTTTTCACCCCCCAGCTTTATTGAGATATAATGACCTATAATGTGTAAGTTTAAGGTGTGCAATGTGATGATTGGATACATGAACATACCGTAAAAATTTTCCCACAATAACACTAGTTAACACGTCTTTTATCTCAAATAGTTACCATTTTTGTTGTAGTTGTCATTAGAGCAAGAACATTAAAGCTCTACTCTCATAGCAACTTTCAAGCATACCATACAGTTCCGTGAACTACAGTCACCATGCTCTACACCGATCCCTGGAACTTAATTCCTCTTTTATTTCCAAACTTAGTTATCTTACGACTGAACGTTTGTACTCTTGGGCTATCTCCCATTTCCCCCACCCCTCCACCCCTGGCAACCACCATTCTAATCTGTTTCTATGAGTTTGATGTTTTCAGATTCCAAATGTAAGTGGGACGGGATAGTATTTGTCTTTGTCTGGCTTATTCCACTTAGCATAACGCCCTCAAGGGCCATCCATGTTGTCACAAATGGCAGGATTTCCTTCCTTTTTAATGTCTAGAGAATATTCCACTTTATGTATGCACCACGTTTACTTCATCCATTCATCTGTCAGTGGACACTTAAGTTGTTTCTATGTCTTGGCTATAGTGAATAATGCTGCAGCGAACATGGGAATGCAGGTATCTTTTTGAGATGGTAACTCAGTCTCCTTTGGATATATACTCAGAAGTGAGACTGCTGGATCATATGTTAGGTCTATTTTTACTTTTTTTTTTTTTTAAGGAACTCTCCTACCGTGTTCCCTAGTGGCTGTACCAATTTGCATTCCCACCAACAGGGCACAAGGGCTCCCTTTGCTTTACATCTTGCCAGACTTTGTTATCTCTTGTTTTTTTGATGATGGCCATTCTATCAGGCATGAGGTGGTATCTCATTGTGTCTTTGATTCGCATTTCCGTGATGTTTAGTAAAGTTGATCACCTTTTCATGTACTTGTTAGCCATTTGTATGTCTTTGGAAAAATGTCTATTCAAGTCATCTGTCCACTTTTTAATTGTTTAGGGTTTTTTTTTTGCTATTGAGTTATATAAATTCTTTATATATTTTGGATATTAACCCTCATATCAGATATCTGGTTTGCAAATATTTTCTCATCCTGTAGGTTGCCTTTTCATTTTGTTGATTGTTGATTCTGCTGTGCAAAAGTGTTTTAGTTCCACTTGTTGATTTATGCTTTTGTGTTTTGGTGTTGTACCCAAAACATCTCTGCCAAGACCGATGTCAGGAAGCTTTCCCCCTATATTTTGTTCTAGTAGTTATATGGTTTCACTTCTTATGCTTAAGGTCCATTTCAAGCTAATTTTTCTGAGTGGTGCAGATAGGGGTCCAATTTCATTCATTTGAATCTGGATATCCAGCTTTCCCAACACCATCTATTGAAAAGACTATCCTCTCCCCACTGAGTATTCTTGGCTCCCCCGTCAAACATTAGTCAACCATGTATACGAGGGTCCATTTCTGGGCTGTCATTCCATTCATCCATGTGTCCACCTTTACGCCAGTAATATGCTGTTTTCCTCTGTGCTCAATGTGGGGCTTGAACTCATGACCCCACGATCAAGAGTTACACGTTCCACCAACTGAACCAGCCAGGCGCCCCAATACTACACTGTTTTTATTGCTATGGCTTTGCAGGAGAGTCTGATATCAGGAGGGGTGATGCTCCCAGCATTATCCTTTCTCAGTATTGCTTTGGTGCTCCAGGGTCTTCTGTGGCTCCACAGGAATCTTAGGATTGTCTTTTCCATCTCTGTGAAAAATGCCATGGGAATTTTGGTAGACGTTGCATCGAATCTGTAGATGGCCTTGGGTAGTATGGACATTTTAGCAATATTCACTCTTCTAACCCATGAACACAAGATATCCTTCCATTTATTGGTGTCTTCTTCAATCTCTTCCATCAGTGTCTTTAGTTTTCACTGTACAGATCTTTCACCTCCTTGGTTAAATTTCTTTCGAAGTCCTCTGCTTCTTATCCTTTACAGTCCACATGCTTTTGCAGGGAGGCCACACACGCAGATGTCTTGTCACTCATTTTCTCCATCCAACCACCAGACCAATGAAGCCGTATATGAAGAAGAAGCATGTTCATTTGTTCATTTTCCAATCAATGGGCCTTTCCAGCGTGTCCACTCTGTTACTCAGAGTGTGCAAGTCCTACCCAGGCTGCTAGGGGCACACAGATGAGTCAGGCCAAATTGGAACCCAAAGGAGGTATTAGTGATAAAACCAGGGCTTCATCAGGGACGCTTGGGAAGCTTTGGGGCTTAGTGGGGAAAGAGAATTCAGAGACCACATACACCAGGGATTCGTCTGTGGAGAGAAAATCAGGTCAGAGCGATCATACTAGAACTAGCCAGGTTACCTCCAGGTCCATAGGCATCCGTGGCCACCAGCCCCCCGCATTTCCTTAGGCCAAGCAGAGAGGGAGAATGGAGGTGGTATAGTTACATGAACACTGCTCATGAGGTCAGGACGCTGACCTTCAAATCCTAGCTTTTTACTGCATCAGTGCCTTCATTTTTCCATCTGTAAAATCTGGCCATTGGACTAATCCAAGGAGTTCTTTATATTCTAGTCCTATTGGGTTTGGCCCTTGGTATCAGACTAGACCCATTCGACCTGGGGAATGACCACAGCCACGGCCCTCCAGATACATGAGCTCCGCAGCACACAAGATTCCCTGCACCACTGTTGCCTTGAAGGATGCTATTATGGCCATTGTAATGAAGAAACTGAGTGTCACTGAGTCTCAGAGAGGTGCTGCCACCTGCCTGAGGCAATAAGCAAGTCAGAGGCAAAGCGGACATTCAAACCTCGGTCTCATGAGCCTCATGAGCAGCCCTCAGGGCTGCTTCTCCAAGCTTCTCCCTCCCAGGGCCTAGGTCAGAGAGATCGGGCCTAGAAGCACAAGCACAGGCGACCCTCTAGGTTCTGCACCTGGAGGACGGCAGGAGGTGGTGTGGAAAGGCAGAGGTCCTGCCAGCTGTTAGGGGTGAGGCAGCCCCCAGCCAAGGACAGCAGAGCATCAGCGGATTTAGGCCACGCTGGGGGAGGGGGGTGGCCGGTGTGTCCTCTATCTGAGCCTACCCCTTCTTACCTTCCTGAGAGCCCTTGTACCAGAGCCTCAGCCCCGCCTCACCCGGCCCCACAGAAGCCAACCCCTCTCCCCAGTCCCCCCAGGCTGAACCATCTGGTAGAAGAAGGCCTGATTCCTTTAATCCAGTGGGCCCCCTGGTGGACCGGCTGGTGGTTGCCCTTCAGTCAAGAAATAAGATTTACAACGTGGGCAGTGGCAGGGACCTAGCCAGGCCTTGTCCCCAAGCAGATACAGAGCGAGCCCTGTTGCACCCCAAGACTCTGTCCTCAGTCTCAGCCTTTGCCCTTTCCTTGTAGATAGGAGCTTCTCCCCCAAGTCCAGAACATTCGTAGCATCCCTGCACCTCACGTAACAAGCACGAGCCCAGCATCGCTTCTTCTCTGAGTATGGCTGGTCATCCTGGCACAAAGCTGAGGGCCGACAGACCTGGCACCAGTCCAGGGAGAGGGGCAGGCTCTAGCTTTTTCTGCTTCTGCCGAAGGACAACAGGGTCAAGGAAGGAGTGCATTTGACAAGTGTGCAAGAGACCATCTTCCCAGGGGGTAAAAGGAGTACCCAGAAGCCCAAAGGAAGGGGGGAGTGTCAAGATCCTTCAAGACCCGAAGCAGCCATGACCCAGAGACGGGCGAGGAGAGAGTGCCAGGGACCAGGCTGATAGGTGGGCAATGAGAGTCACCGGCTCAGGAGGGAAGGTAGAGGGTTCAGATTCTGGTGCTCCTGGCCCAGGGAAAGAGACACACAGAACAAGGAATGGCAAAAACAGAGAGAGGGAGGAAACGAAGACAAACATCTGGAAACATGATGCAAACTGAGAGTCAGAGACAGAAGGACAGGCAGAGAGAGAGAGAGAGAGAGAGAGTTAGAGAGAGTAATAAAAATTTAAATGACCCAGAACTTAAAAGAAATCCAGATAGATATCGAGAGGGAATGCGGTGAAGAATAAGGGGACAAGGAGATATACGTGAGGTGACACATATACGTGGAGATATACGTGAAGTGAAGGACAACAGAGAGACAGAGGGAAATGTGGCAGACAGAGCTGTTTGGTCAAAGGACGATTTCAGGTGGTCCAGACACACTAGGAGATGGGGCCCTCACAAAGAACTTGCCACTGTTTGCCAGGGTGCCCTTTCTTGGCCTGCCCAGTAGAAGGACTTGACTGAGCTCCTGCCTTGAGAAAGGAAGAGAAGGTCACCCCCAAGCTAGCCAGGAGCCCCTCCATCTCTGACCCACTCAGAGAGATAGAGTAGGTGAAATTCACTCAGGCGCCCTCTGTCAGCGTGGCCGACGTTCTAGATTGTTCTGTGTTCTGAGACTTCCTCCACCATCCCCCTTCTTGTGCTCCTCCCCCAGAGGAGGCAGCCCTGCCTTGTGGTCTGGGGGCTCTCCTTGTCTCCTTGCCTCCCACTGACCACCCCTGCCCCCAGGCATTTCTCCCAAAAAACTCTTGATTATCTCATCTTGTCTTGACATCTGCTTTTCAGAGGCTCCAAAGAACGCACACATCCATTTGTTTTGGCTTCAATTATTCAAGCAGGGACGGAAAAGAAAATGAGGAGGCAGAAGAAGTTTTGGAAAAGTAAGAACATGTGTTTTTCAAATACATAGCATTATTAAATGAAGACGTTTTTCAGATTTCATTAGAAACATTAGAATGAGTGAGGTCCCTTGGGTGCCTGGGTGGCTCAGTGGGTTAAGCGTCCCACCTCGGCTCAGGTCACGATCGCACTGTTCCTGAGTTTGAGGCCCTGCATGGGGCTCTGTGCTGACAGTTCAGAGCCTGGAGCCTGCTTCGGGTTCTGTGTGTGTGTCTCTCTCTCCACCCCTCCCCTGCTCGTGCTCTGTCTTTGTCTCTCAAAAGTAAACATTGCAAAAATTACAAAAGGAAAGAGTGAGGTCCCTGTTGTATTTATTTATTTTTTTAAAAGTTGATTGATTTATTTTGAGAGAAAAAGGGGGGAGGGGCAGAGAGAGAGGGAGACAGAATCCCAAGCAGGCTCCGCTGTCACTGCAGAGCCTGACGTGGGGCTTGATCTCATGAACCATGAGATCATGACCTGAGCTGCAATCAAGAGTCAGATGCCTAACTGACTGAGCCACCCAGGCACCCCTCCCATTGTATTTAAATGAAAATACTCACCATATCCCTAAAATTTTAGCACTTGCAACCATGTAAGTTATGATGAAAAATATTGTACGTCAACTTGAAACATTCTAGGCAACGGCAGCTTCACAAAACTTTGTTTCAGGTGTGTGTGTGTCCAAGAAAAATAAATTTCTTGAAGGCCACGCTCCCCGACCTGAAATCCTTGTGTGACTCCTAATCAAGACTGAATCACATAGCAGAAGGTAAGAAATGCAAGGGTATCATTTCATTATTAGGTAGCTTCGGGGCTGCACCCCCACACTAAGACTTAAGGTTGCTAAACTGGGTCACAGTGTTTCTTTTCCTGATTTATGATGGGTCTACATTTGAGACCCTAAAGTAGCTTGGAACAAAGGCACGACCTGCTCCATTTCCAGCCCTAAGTTGCAGACGTGGCCCGAGAACACGCTACTCGCTCAAGTGGAAAGGCAGCAACACCAGAGACAATCACTCGTCTTCCTCATCCACCTGGGGGTAATGTGTACAGCTTTCGCAGGATCCAGACCCAGAAGATATGACTCAAAAATGCCCCTGGAATCTGATCAACAAAAAATCTGAAGGTCAGGAGACATTGCGAGAGAGAAACATATCCGAAAAAACAGAAGTGCAAGAACCAAACAAAATGAAATGTGAAACAGTAACTTCTTCCCTTTTAACAAACTCTAAAGGACCCCCCCCCCCTCCCCGGCAAAGGCTGAAGACAGAAAAGCGAGGTGGGGGGCGGGGGGACATCCAGGAGTCATAGATTTTCATGTAGTTTTAAATATACAACACTATTTCTTTCTGTTGTTTTCATATTAATAAGCATTTAACTTTTGATGAAAGAAAGTTTGAGGAGTGAGAAGAGTGTGGAGGAATTGGGGGTCAGTTATCCAGGTCTCAGCCGGTGCCATGGGTCTTTTCAGGTCTGGTTAAGAAGGGGTTTCTACCTGGGGAGAGAGGAGGGAATCAGAGATGTGGGAAGGTGCAAACTGTAGCGGGGTGGGGGGCATAGACTGGGTCCCCAGACCACCCAGGGCCTGAATCCTGCCAGCTACTCTCTTCCCAGGGGCACTGGGAGGTGCTGCCCAGGAATCAGGGACAAGGGAGAGAGAATTCCAGGAGAGACATCCTCAGGAATGAGAATCTTAGAATCCCTTACCTCACATTTTTAATGTGGAGAGGAAAGTGATTCACTATTATAAGCTGTAAGAAAAAACAATGGCAATTGAAAATAATCATACTAAAAATTCGGGAACAGTTGAGGGGCTTGGAGATCACTTCATCCAAACGGCACCACCATTCAAAAGAAAGGCGTGATGTCTATTACAGGAAATTAAACTGCGCCTTTTCCTCGGAAGGGGTTCTTGGGGCCTCCCTCTCTAGGGCCCACGAGACGAATTTCAGGGTAGATCCCAATTGTAAAGCTCTGTTCTCCAAGGTTTCTCAGGGCAGTGACGGTTCTCGATTCCCTCCGGGACACCGTGTTCTTCGGGAACATTCCTGGGGCAGAGGCTAGAGCAGCAGACGCGGGGTTGGCGCGGGGGTGGCGGTGTCTCACCTCAATCCCAGCTTGTCAAGGGCTCCAGACACTGCTTCTTGCAGTTGTAGAAACAACACTTCTTCGTGCTGCGGCAACCCTTATCGCGCTTGCACGCAGGGAAGAGGGTGAAGGGGCATTCAAGAAGAAACTCTGGGCAATAGCCAGGTTTCTGGTAAGCTGGGGAGAAATGCCACAGGGTGAGGTGGGGGCACCGGAGCGTCGTGGCCAGGCATCGAGGCCGGCAGGTCCCCGGGACCGCTCCGAGGAATGTTTCCCCACCCCAGCCACACGCGATCCCGCTGCACCCGGACACACTCACGCCTCTGCCGCTTCCGCTTCGCGGGCTGCACCGTGTGCAGGCAGACGAGGAGGAGGAGGAGGATCACGGCGAGCGCGTAGAGGCCAAGCGGCTTCATGGCGCGGCCAAGTGTGTGCCTAACGCGCGGGCAGATTCTTGGCTTATATCGCCTCTGGCGGGGGCCCGCCAGCAGGGGGCGCTGTGGTTCCCAGGGTCCAAGGTCACAGGTGCCTCTCTGAGACCAGGAAAGAGCAGCGGTTTCCTTCCCCACACCCCCTAGGAGAGGCTCTGCAAGAACTCCTAGGCGTCACTTTGTAACGTGCGAGAGCCCAGGAGAGCTCCCGCCTTGTCAGGGAGGGTCCGGGCTGGCCTGGCCCCTGATTCTTCGTGCTTTATGGAATGGATTTTGAGGCAGTAGGAGGGAACTGGCTTTCCCCGGGGGCGCTCGTTAGATCGGACAGACTCCTCTCTTCTCACTGTGTATCCAGAACGATGTAAAACCCATCCCTCAGAGCAGATTTCAGAAATGGGTACATTTGAAGAGCTTACTTTGAACAAATGAACATTGGAAACACACACAGGCACAACAACAAGGCAAGAAAATGAGCTATTAGCAAGATAATATCTAGATTTATGGAGACTATCAATACATTGGGCACTGACCAGACAGAACTTTAAGATGTGTGATGAATGTTTTCTACCGCCGGTCTTTATGCCTCCATGACCTCGTATAAACTTCATTTGCTGCTGAGGTCAAAAGTCTAACTGCAGGTCACTTTGGAATGTGAAACCAAGGCCCCAAGACCGTGCTGGCTCTCCCTGACCTCCCATAAAAGTGTATGATGTCCCTGCTTGCTTGGTGGCCCTTTTCTGCAGCTCTCTGCCTCCCACAGCTGATCCCGATTCTCCTGTGTGTATCCATAAGTCTGTTTCTTCCCATTGCTTAAGATGGGTATGGTTTTTTCCAACACTATATGGTCGGTTTAACTCTCAGAAGTCGGTGGAATACTTCTTATTAACAAATAAAGGGAAAATCATGATCATCTTCACATCAGCAGTAGAATATATTAAAAAATCATTTCTCTATTGATGCTAAAGGAACATACTGGCACAGGGTTAGAAGTTCACTGAGTTCATTTGATAGCAAGCGTCTATGAAATCCCTATTACGGAGGTAAGTACTTTCAGAATGCTGGAGTAAGAGCTGCTCCTCCATAAAAGCTGTTTGAATACTACAAATATTGTCAAAATCAACCTTTTCAGAATGTTGGGACTTACCAAAGGCTTGCAACAATCTATGAAGTGTTTATTCAAGAAGAACAGGTGAATCTCAGTGAGAAGAGAGAGCGCTGTGGCCAGTTGATTTGCCCCGTTCCCATCCCCTTTCTTCCTGGCTGTGCGGCAGCCCGGAGGCCAGCGGGCTTGCGCTGCGGTAGCTCTGAGGACCAGCAGAATGGCAGGTGCAGAAACAGAGAATGGATTTGATGCTACTCAAAAGCTCCGTCTCCAGAAAATTGTCACTATTTGACCTGTCTGGCACCTTCCTTTTTTTATGAAGAGCCTATATTTATTCCACCTAACTCAGAGCTTACTTTTTGTGCTCAGTCCTCTCCCTGGGTCAGTCCTTTTGACATCGTGGCTTCTTCAGACAAGGAGACCAATTGGAGCTAGTGAGAGGCTGACCACAAACCCTAAAAGGAGGAAGTGGGGAATGAAATGTCCAGGAGGTTTTGAAGATTCTATCCTATTCACGAGAATTCATGGGAATCGAGAAGCCCACACACACGCGTGGGGTCGTGCTTCTGTCTGGGGCTGTGTACATGCCTCTGAATAGAGGCCTGCTGCTCCATTTACATATTGGCCACATCCTTAATCTCGATTAGGATTTTATGGAAGATTGTGATGGTTGTCATGAACTTACTATTCAGGTTGGATACCATCACTATCTTGGGATCTCTCTTGGTGTCCACCTTGTTGTATATGATGTATATGTTGTATATGATTGAGTATATGTTGTATATGGTTCTTGTTTTGTTTTGTTTTTTAATTTTTTAATGTTTATTTTTGGGAGGAGAGAGAGAGAAAGAGACAGCGTTGTGGGGGGAGGGGCAGAGAGAGAGAAAAGGAGACACAGGATCTGAAGCGGGCTCCAGGCTCTGAGCTGTCAGCACAGAGCCCCACATGGGGCTCGAACCCACAAACCACAAGATCGTGACCTGAGTGGAACTCGGAAGCTTAACTGACTGAGCCACCCAGGTGCCACGAATGGTTCTTGTTCTTGATATTAGCCTGGCATGTCACTGTATATAGGCCATACCCTTGATTAGGATTTTGTGTCTGATTATGATCACTGTCACATACTTGCTTTAAAGTTAGGCTATAAAGTTGGTCTTTGGAGCCAGCCTGGTGTCTGCCTTTTTGTCCAGAATCGTGTGGACCTTGTTTTCTCTTTAGAAATCCATATGATCCATCTGGTAATTGATAATAAGAATCTTGGGGCTCAATAGTCTCCAAAGTTCCCTTCCATCTCTTACCACTACCCACCTGTTCCCAACCACTCATGATATTCCCCAAAGGGCTGTGGTTTGCGTTGTGGAAGACTTTGTTCCAAAAAAAAAAAAAAAGAATTAGTTCCCATCAGGGAAGAGAGTATGTGGTTCTCTCCTAGCACCCAGGATACCCTTAAAAGCCATTCTCCTTGACTAGCTTTTCCCCTAAGCCCACCTCCTACACTCACTACTGAGTCCCTTCATAGCTGCTTGCTTCTCAAAAATGAGGAGCAGAGGAAGGACAAAGATATCAGACTTCATCTTGCCAGGAAAGCCTTGGCTGAGAGCTAAGTTGAGTTTCTCATGTATGCCTTCCCTTGACTGTGTGTGTCAGGGGTCAGCCAAAGTTACAAAAGGCCCTGCCCTTTCTTCACTTATCAGTAAATGCCAACTTCCTCACTCCTGCTCAACAGGGGCCACTGTCAGAGTCCCCAGGGACTTTGCAAAGGGATACAACGTTGGAGGCCTTTGTCTTTCCCCTATAAGCTCCAGCAAATCTTTATCAACACTCATAGATCATCATGCTAAGCCTTCTGTATTTACAGAAGAAACTCAGTCCAGAGAAAAGAGACTTACTTCAGGTTACAAAACTAATCCTTCCATGATGCCATCATTTAAATACTCCATCACAGAAATGCCTGTATGGCTCAGTTGGTTTAAGCATCCAACTCTTGATTTCAGCTCAGGCTCATGAGATCGAGCCCCTCGTTGGGCTCCATGCCAACAGCGTGGAGCCTGATTGGGATTTTCTCTCTCCCTCTCTCTCTCTCTCTCTCCTGCTCACTCTTACTCTCTCTCAAAATAAATAAATAAACATAAAAATTTTAAAAAAATATTTAAATACTCCATCACAAATATAACCCTGTACTTCTCCTTGTTTCAAAATGGTCTTGAGACAACATTCTATTTTACTGAGGAGGAACAGTCATAGAGGTAGAAAGACATTGAAGACAAATGAAAGCCAAAGAAAGAAGACTTCAAGAAGTAAACAGCGTGCACCAATTACAAAACTGACTGTGAAGTTCATCACAATAAAGACTGACATGTGCCCAAAGCTTTACTGTCTCCAGCTGCTGCTAGTAACCTTAATTACAGAAGATTAATACAATTGTTGGGTTGAGTTGTCAGTTGGAGGATAGAGAACAGAAGTAGTCTTTTCAAGAAGTCAGAATTTGCAATGGAATGGGAGTCTGGGCTGTACCTGTGGGTAAGGTGAGCTCCAGAGATATTTTCAAAGGATGGGAGGAATTTGACAGGTTTTAATGGTGATGGCAATGAGTATTAGATAAAGAAATAAGAGTGTTGGTTTTTCTATCGAGTTCTTTTCAGTAAATTTACCTAAACAACAAAATTAAATTTTTTAAATGTTCATTTATTTACCAAGAGGGGGTGGGGAGAGGAAGAGAGAGAGAGAGAGAGAGAATCCCAAGCAGCCTCTGTGGAGCCCAACAGAGGGCTCGATCTGTGAGATCATGACATAAGCCAAAATCAAGGGTCTGATGCCCAACTGAATGAGCCATCCAGGTGCCCCCAAATTAATTTTTTAATAAAAAAATTTCCTGCCTCAATAGTAAACAGCTACAGCCCAATAGTCTGTGAAGAATGTTTGCCACCATCGATGAATTTATTAATATATTGAGAGAGGATGCAAAGAGAATATTTCCAACTTATCTAGAGAAGTGCAGCTTTCTGCAAATGTGAGAAGGTCTTAAATAGTCCAAAGAGCATTCCTTTACTTTGACCCATGAAATTGGCTAGTGGACAGACCACAGGACCAGTGAAGCATCCCAATAGTGACCGTGTGTAAATTCAAAACACCATGGAAGGTGGTTCTGAAGGAAGGATGGCTTTGACAACATATTTCCAATCATTCTATCCTAAAATCCTGATCTACTTGTAGGGAATGCCATATGTAAAAGGAAAGATCAACCAAGCTTTTTATGTAAAGAACAGAGATTAAAAATTACTAAGTTGTCAAACATAACGCATGTGGGCTAAATGGTTTCACTAAGCCATTCTGAGCTCCTACCAAGGTTATGTGTGTGCCCCAAGGGTGGTAATATCAAAAGCTGAGGGGCAAAATTTCCCTTGGGCAGAGACCTGAGCAGATTAGGTTGAAATGTTCCTGAACTATAATTGTCTACAGTGCCTACTGTGCCCTAATTACCTTTGTACTCCTTCCTGCCATTCCCTCAGGAAAATACCAGAAACCACTCTGTTCCAGGTGGGCCAGTAGAAGAAAGGATCTGACAGCATTAATTTTAGTTATGAATCCAAGAACAAAATCTTTGTTGCATCCTATGTGCAGAAGATACAGATAAAACAAAGGGGCTGAAGATTTGCAAAAACAAACCAGAAAATCGCAACCCAAAAATAGCATGAGATTATGATATTCTTATTAGAATACAATTCAGGGGTGCTTAGGTGGCTCAGTTGGTTAAGTGCCCGACTCTTGGTTTCAGCTCAGGTCATGATCTCATGGCTGTGGGATCGAGCCCCGCAACAGGCTCTGTGCTGACAGCAGGGCTGACAACATGGAGCCTGCTTGGGATTCTCTCTCCCTCTCTCCCTGCCCCTCCCCTGCTCTCTCTCTCTCTCTCTCTCTGTCTCACTCACTCTCTCTCTGTCTCAAAAAAAAAAACTTTAAAAAATAGAATTCAATGACATTTGAAAAAAAATGCATTTCAAAATTTAAAAAGAATGTATTGATACAAATAAAAGAAGCAATCAGTGTTTTCAAAAGCATAAAAATGGTATTATTGGTGAATAAGTCCTTGGTATGATGTCTTGATAGGGAAAGGAAAAGCTCCTCCTGGAAAAATCAAGAAGAGGGAGGAAAATATTAAAATATGTAAAATTTGATATGACAATGGGAAAATAATACACCCAAAGGAAAAAAGAGGGAATTTTACAGCGTTTTGCTCAGTTCAATGCAAAATTACTTGACAACATAGAAAATGTTACAGAATGAATTACCTCATTGCTTTAAGAATAGACAGAAAACCCGAACTGTACAAATATGAAAGAGGTACAGGAAATTGTCTATTCATCTCTTGCCTTAGTGCCACAAAGCGCTAGGCCTAGATGATTTAATATAGAGCAACAGGATGAGAGAAATCATAGTAGAAAGCTCCTGCAGAAGCTTCAAGACTGTGGAAGAAGAAATGGTTGTGGAGAAAGTACAAGCCCCACATTAACATGTACAGGAGCAGGATGGGTGACAGGGACATTCACCGGGCTGATAGTTTGGGTCAACTGATACAGCAAAGCCCACCCCTCTCTACCACTTGTATTTGGAGTAGTGTTCATCTCCAAGAGTTTTACATCTAGCAAAACTACCCATCAAAAATGAAAGAGAAAGTAAGACACTCCCAGAAAAATAAAAACTGAAGGATTTCATCATTGCTAGACATCACCTATGAGAAATGCTAAATGGAGTCCTTGAGGAGAAATGGAAGAACACTCCACAGTAATCCCAAACCATAAAAAGAAACAAAGGACAATAGTAAAGGTAAATATTTCATCCACATTCCTGGTTACAGCTGCCATAATAATTCAGCATATACATGTGCCACCATTGATTAATCACCCTCCTTCCTGTGTGTGGGCATTTAGTTTGTTTCCAGTACTTTGCACTTGCAAACAATACTGCAATTAATACATTTACTTTAATTCCACACTTCGGCTTATATTGTTCTATGGGTTTGGAATTGCTACTGGACAAGTATCACTTGCCACCGGAAGGTATAACCCTATACTTTCGTTCAGGGTCAAGCTAAACTAATGCGTCAATGGTCGTTTTTGAAAAACTCCTAAATCCCCCTGCCTTGGTCTACCTCCTGTGGAAAGAAAAATGATTTGAAATCAGAACAGATAGTTCCCATTCCCAGCTCTGCTCCTGACTCCTAAACAGTTTTCCCATCTGTAAGGAGGATGCGGTTTTCTGATCCTGTCAACAGGGATTTCAACTCCAAACTCAATGTAGGGTTGTGGCTTGTGGTATCTGTTATGAGCTGCAAAGAACCTGGATGCCTGGGGACAGACACACATGGCTGGCTAGAACAGAGTCTGCAAGGTCCTGGAAAGTGGCTCAAGTGTAGCTAAGCTTATAGCGATACTCGTTCTTCTAACCCCGGGGTGCACAAAGACCCTGGAGAGGGGGTATCTGATTCTTTGTCTCAGCAACAGATAGGTGGTACTGGGGAACTGTGGGTCTCTTGTGGAGGGTGGTGTCAAACAATGACCTATTTTCTGGGCTCTTTACTCATAAGCCACACTGAACACTATCTCCAACACAGCTCCATGGATGTAGCTCAGAGATTCTGCCCAGGGTAAGAGGCAGTCTGTAACAACAGAGAGCTCTGAAGCTCTCCCCGCAAAACTGACTTTATTTAAAACAGAACGTGGGAAAGTTCAAGCCTATAGGCGCTCTTGAACACAATGAAGATTTTGGTGGGAAGCAATTAAGAAGAAGGTGGCAGCTCCGTGAGAGCAAAAAGCTCAGTGACAGGCCAACTAGTTGACTAATTTACAACTAGTAATTCCCTGAGAGGTTCATGGAAAAAGAACCCTCCTGGGTGGGAACAAATCTCAAAGACTGACCTCATAGACTACTTCTGCAACGGGGCTCAAATAATTGGATAAAACTGTGAAACAATTTCTGCCACAGGGAATGTTTGGAAAAAATAGAGCAATCAATTGTCAATTTCGTGGAGCCTACAAGCTGGGTGTGATGCTGACAGCCACACAGCTTAACAGACAGCCTGGAAGAATGATGGTGATCTTTCTAAAGTAACACTCACAGGCTGGGACATGGGAAAGGACCTAAGCTTGTTAGAAATTTTCAGTATTTGAGTGTTTTTGGTATTTGGAGGGATCCAACGTGCTCTCAACCAGGGCAGTTTTGCCCCCCTGAGGACACCAGACAATGCCTGGAGACATTTAGTCACACCACAGGGATCTAGGCAGAGGCCAGGAATGTTGCCAAGCATCCTACAATGCACAGGAAAACTCTGATCCCCACAAAAAAAAGAATTATCTATCCCAAAATGTTAACAGTGCCAAGGTTGAAGAATCCAGGGTTGGGTGTCGTGGACCAGTACTTGTGTTCATCAGGGACAGTTAAGGAAAGGATGTGATTGGGTGTTGAGTCCTCCCTGAAAGGAGCAGTGTCAAGCAGACTTTGGTCAGCTGTCCTTCTGCATCTTAGTCTTTTTTTTTTTAATTTTCTTTTTTACATTTACTTATTTTTGAGAGTCAGAGACAGAGCATGAGCGGGGGAGGAGCAGAGAGAGAAAGAGACACAGAATCGGAAGCAGGCTCCAGGCTCTGAGCTGTCAGCACAGAGCCCAACGCAGGGCTTGAACCCACAAACCGTAAGATCATGACCTGAGCTGAAGTTAGACGCTCAACCAGCTGAGCCACCCAGGCACCCCTGCGTCTTAATCTTTATGAGACTTTGGTTCTTCCAGTGACTCTGTTGCTCACAATACCTAACGGTGTCCTAATCCATAGATTCCAGATTCTCAGCAGGAGATCTTCCGCTCTTGGTTTTATTTTGAAGATCAATTTTTTAAACCAGGAGTTTGTTTTGATTTTTAGTTTATTTACTTTTTAGAGCCCATTGAACATATTCAGCAACATGCTTGCAATCTTCTAACTGGAATTTCCCAATGCAATTAATGTTTTCATAGCAAGTGCCCTATTTCAAGTAGAAGCCTATTTATGAAGGGACAGGACAAGTCTCCCTTTACTTCAGCTGTTAAGTCCACCCACAAAATTGTTTGAAAATTTTCAGTCTATTTTTAAAGGCTCTTTATCTTTATTTTGTTACAGATTTGGTTCTTTGTGCAGTTTACCCTTGAGAGACAGTGTTTCTGAAATGGCCCTAGTGTGTTTCCTGCTTTTCTAGTGCTCTCAAGGCCATTTTAAATAAGAAATTACCATATTTCATAGATCAAGTAACTTTCCTACATTCAATAACCAGTGAGAAAACATAGCAAAAGATAAGATTCCATTCACAAAAACAGACATATATATATATATATATATATATATATATATATATATAATTTTTTATTATTATTTTAGAGATAGTGTGAAAGCATGGGAGAGGAACAAAGAGAGAAAGAATCCCAAGCAGGGCACACCCTCAGTGCAGAGCCCCATGCAGGGCTCGATCCCACAACCTTGGGATCATGACCTGGGCCGAAATCAAGATTTGGATGCTCAACCTACTGAGCCACACAGGCGGCCCAGATACACTATTTCTTACACTATAAATTTGATGCATTGCAATGAAATAACTAATAGTTAGGGTTTCTAAATGATTTAAAATTGTTCTAAATGCCACCTGATAAAGAAAGCATTTGAGATTTGCCAGGACAAAACTGATGATAAATTATCATGGGAGGAGTTACCCAATAACACATTTTCCCCCTTGTGCTAGACTGTCAGGAATTTTATTTTATTTTGTATTTTATTGAGGTATAATTGACACATGACATTATATTAGCTTCCAGTGTACAGCTTATGATTAGATATAAATATGCACTGCGAAATGATGACCACAGTAAGCTCAAGGACACATAAAATTTTTTTTAGTGTTTATTTATTTTTGAGAGAGAGACAGAGTGTGAGCGGGTGAGGCACAGAGAGACAGGGAGACACAGAATCCGAAGCAGGCTCCAGACTGCCTGGAGCCCGATGCAGGGCTCAAACTCATGAACCATGAGATCATGACTTGAGCTGAAGTCAGATGCTCAACTGACTGAACCATCCAGTGCCCCAGCTCAATGACACATATTAATGCAACCAAAATTATCATAAAAATACACCAACATAGTTAGGACATACAGTAATGGTGGGGGCATACAGACACATGTCAATGGAAGAAAAAGGAAATTCAGGGCCTATAGGAATTTATAAATGGTAAAGGCAGAATTCCACATCACCAGAGAAGTGTCAGAAAATTCAGTACGTGATATTGAAAGAGATGGTCAGCAATTCTGGCAGGAAATACTGGATTTCTGTCCCATCCATTATCTCAAAACAAGTTTTAGATGATGAAGGATTTAAGTTATAAAAATACTCAAAGAAAACATGACTACAGTTTTGTATAATACTGATATGGAGACGACCTTCTGAAAGCCAGTTGATATAGCTAAACACATACAAATGGAAAACTTTTGTAGGGCAAAAATCAATCAGAGAGTAGGAAAAACAATTCGAAATTGGAAAAATAAGAGTAAAGACATATGATGGAAATATACATTCTATAATGTATCAAAAGACTGTTTATAAGATAATAAAGAAAAGAGATGACCTAATAGAAAAATGAGGGGCGCCTGGGTGGCCCAGTCAGTTAAGCGTCCGACTTCGGCTCAGGTCATGATCTCGTGGTCTGTGAGTTCAAGCCCTGCGACGGGCTCTGTGCTGACAGCTCAGAGCCTGGAGCCTGTTTTGGATTCTGTGTCTCCCTCTTTCTCTGACCCTCCCCCATTCATGCTCTGTCTCTCTCTGTCTCAAAAATAAATAAATGTTAAAAAAATAAAAAAATAAAATAAAATCTTAAACAAATAAACATGACTCCTTTTTTATTTGGGCCTATGAGACTGGTTCCCCACCGATTTGGGCTAATTCCATCTGTCACTGGCCTTTGCCTCCCTTACTGTGAAATGGGTGGCTTAGTCGCTTAGGACCTTTCTTGCTTGAGAAACACTCCAAGAGTCTCAGCAAAGGTCTCTCTGCCCTGTAAGGAGGAAATTGGCAAGAGAAGAGCAGAAAGATCAATGTGAGGACATCAAAATGATGCAGAATGCCTCGTGATAATGGCTACCTGGGCCTTTTGTGCACTGTCTTCTTATCTTCTCCCCAAACCTGCATATCTTTGATTCTACTCTTTGTCTTGAGTGATGTTGTGACCATGGAATGCCTGCTGTGAACTTGATTTCTGGTTCAGGTAGAATGAATAGATCAACAAGTCTTTTTGGAAAGGCTACCAGTCCCCCCAGGGTTAGTCAGCTAGTCGGCATCCTATGGAAAGAGAAAAAACAGTATCGGGACAGGTAGTTCCTGGCCCAGCTGTGCCCTTGACGCCTAGTGTGGACTTTGATGGCTCCCCTAGGCTTCAGGTTTCCCATTGCAGGAATCTGGATTATGGCGAAGGGGATTTCCAATCCAAATGCAGCAGAAGGTTGCAGCTCAGGGCATCTGTGACAAGCTGAGAAGCACTCGGTGTCTGTGCATGACCCTTGTCACGCTGACCTCCTCGGGGCAGACACGCATGGCTGACTGGAACAGAGTCTCCTCATCCGAGGATATTCTGGACAAGGAGAGCCTAGAAAGAGATCAAAGAATGTCCAAAAATTATCAGTGACCCTGCCTTTTCAGCCCTCAAAGTGCACACAGAGCCTGCAGATATGACATCAGGGTTTTATCTCAGCAAAAAAACTCCTCAGCTGGAGAACGTTATGTCTTCGGGAGAAGCGCGGTAGCAGTTGAGCTGTTCCCAATTAACCTCTCAGGGTAATTTCACTAATATCACACAGCCTCTCATTTCCCACCTTTCCCATCGTCACCACTACATGCAGAGTTATGAGGCAGTGGGTGGTTTCGAGGATGCCGGCCAAGAGGCCTTGGAGACCCTCCTGTTCCGATCACCTTCCTTTTCACACGTGGTTCAACTACAGGCAGGAAGTTCGGCCAGACCCTTGAGGTGGGAGTGTTTTAGCCAACGTTCATTTCTTGACTTCTAATTGTACAAACACCGTTCCTGTAATGAGGGAGTCTCCTGCCAGGCTAGTCTTGGCAGGGGGAGGCTGAGGCCAGGTCCCCCGCAGATGATGGAAAGTCCAGATGCCTGCTGTCCTTGCCTTCTCTGCAGCCACCAAGTGTGGTTCAAACAGCACATGCACGGACTGTCACGGATGTGAGGACTAGTGGTAGTAAGCCGTAGACATGGGGACAGAAAGAAGTGAGGATTTATTCCGGCAGCCAATGGCTGCAGCATCTCACTGCTAGGGAGGGGGGGTGAACACGATGGCCAAGGCTTTGGCCACGTAGGCTAACAAGATGTGACGTCAGCTTGCCCGGAGGCAGCAGTGCTGTGCTTTACTGTGGTTCAGGAGGAAAAGACCGTGGGATAGTGTTATTGAATAAGTGTTCCCATAAAAACACCAGGCTGCAGACTAGGGAAGACCAAGCACCGTGTAGTGTGGAAAAGCGGAGAAAGTAAACCAGGATTAAAATAGGAGCTGACCAGAGTCGGGCTCTGTGCTGACAGCTCCAAGCCTGGAGCCTGCTTGGGATTCTGTCTCCCTCTCTCTCTGCCCCTCCCCTGCTCACATTCTGCCTCTCTCTCTCTCTCTCTCTCTCTCTCAAAAATAAAACATTAAAATTTTTAAAATAGGGGCAGAAAATTGATTTGGGGTTTATTAAAAGTCGCCTTGTGAAATAAATGACTGTCGAGGGAGAAACTGGTAAGACAGCTGTCTTGGTGTTTAGCTCAGTATGAGAAGGCACTTTCCCAGGACATTCCCATGGTGACTAAGGAGTGTGGCCTCTGTTTCAGAGGCAGGAACCTTTATGCCATTCCCTTTGCAAATGTCACCTCAAAGAGCTTCGTGGGGAGTTTGGAACCTTATGGAAATCCACAGTAGAGAAGCTACTTAATGTCTGTTGACTGCCCACTGTGTGGGACGCCCTTCTTATATGTTGGGCGCCCTTCTTTCTGAGTCTGTATTTGAGTCTGGATGAGAGGCAGAGACGGTTTCCCACTGCAGGAACTGAACAAACAGACTCACTTTCATTCGCCCCCGACACCCAGGGCTGCTCAGCAAATCCGAAGTTCCCCTGGCACGTCACATCTCCCCGAGTGGCTCCAAGCAGCAAGGACGAAGGGGCATTCTTCCCCAGGGCCACACAGTATCACTGTCCACGGCAGCACCCGAGTCACGGGCACCGGTGGCCCCGGGGAGTGTGCGGCAGCCAGGTGTCCCCATCACACAGCTGTGGAACTGGCTGTGTTTCTGGCTGTGGTCACACTGGACGCTCTCGTTCTTACGATACCCCCCTCAGCCTGAATCTTCATAAATCCCTGGAGACACATTTTGCAGACTGGGTTCTTAGCGTAGCAGTGGCTGGGACACAGGGAGGGGCGCAAGTTCCATTGCAAAGTGCCACCAGCAAAAGTACCAGAGAGAAGCAGGACTGGGCCCACGAAGGGAGCCAGCACCATGCTGACCTGACCGCGTCTCTGCTGGCCCCACCGGGAGCCCTGGAGCAAGCATTTTCCACGAGGAGTCCTCCCTTGGGCAGAAAGTACCATAGCCCTACCCTGTCCCTGGCTGGGGGGCCCCAGCTCGAGCACCAAGGTGGTGCCTGAGAAGCATTCAGTTAGGCTTGCGCAGCTGGGCCGAGAGGGGCTCCTTGAAGGGGGTCTGGGCTGCACCCGTCCCAGTCAGACCCAGTGCCCGCCTTGTGCTGCAGTCACACTGGGGAGCAGTACCTCCAGATGGATGCTTTTGCGGAGGGAGACCCCAGAGGATGGGGGTGAGTGGGACAAACTTCAGCGCCAGCCCCTGCTGCTGGCATCAGGCCCACAGCCACTCTTCCTCATCACCCTGCTGGCCACTCCATTCCACGGCCTCCTTGTCCTTGGCCGCCATCAGTGTTACGCTCAGTGGCTTACCTGGTGGTGTGACCAAAACCCTTCTTCTGAGGGTCACCACACCTTTCTCGGGCCAGGCCGGCTGCACTTGTCCATTCAGGGCCACACGGGGAAGATGCGGCTGAAAACCTCAGTGCCTTTGCTCTGGGCGTCTTCCCTGCTGCCCCCTGGCTCTGCTGGGCTGGTCCTCGCTGAGATCCGGTGCAGGTTTAGGAAACCTTTTCAGATTGGTTTCATGGATCAGCTCAAGAGTCTGCCCTGGGATTCTCCTGACATTTGTCCCCAGCCCCGCTCTGTAAAGCTGAAACATCATTCCCCATCAGCCTTGAAAATAGCAGCCCGCCTGTGCATCGGGGGAGACAGTCGCTGGTCCCCTCTGTCCTCACCCTGACAACAACCATGCACGCAGCACCTGACAGCCTCCTCACCCTGAGGACAGCAGCCAGAAGCGGTGAGGAAGGAAGCTGGTCTGCCAAGTGGTCTCAGGATGATTTTGTCTCTCTCAATAGCGTTTTCCACTGTTGTACTTCATTTTATTTATTTTTGCTTTCTTTCATTTTATCAAAGAGGGGCGCCTGGGTGGCTCAGTCGGTTAAGTGTCCGACTTCGGCTCGGGTCATGATCTCTCAGCTCGTGAGTTCGAGCCCCGCATTGGGCTCTGTGCTGACAGTGTGGAGCCTGGAGCCTGTTCCTGATTCTGTGTCTCCCTCTTTCTCCCTCCCCTTACCCCACTCATGGTCTGTCTCTCTCAAAAAAAAAAAAATTAAATAAATAAATAAATAAATAAACATTAAAAAAAGCAAAGTTAAGTAGGTAGAGATTTGTCTATTTTGTAAATATTTTTAAAAATAAGATTTTGATTTATTAACTAGAGCTACTGTTTTCCTAGGCTCAACCTCATAAATTTATTATTTTGCCCATATTATTATCACTTTTTTAAACATCTTCCGATTTACTCTGTCCTTTTTTTCCTGACTTTTTGTGTGTGCAAATTTTGATCTACTTGTTTTTTTTTTTAAATGTGTATTTATTTATTTTGGAGTGGGGGAGGGACAGAGAGAGAAAATCTCAAGCAGGCTCTGTGATGTCAGCCAAGAGCCTGACATGGGGCTCGACCTCACGAACTGTGAGATCATGACCTGAGCCGAGATCAACAATCAGACCTTTAACTGACTGAGCCATCCAGGTGCCCCCATTACTCTTTTTTCACTGATGTAAGTATTTAAGGATACTCTCCTCTGATCTTCTGTATCCTTATTTTTTGTTGTCCGTTTGAACCATCTTGCAGTGATGGTGTGTTAAATTCTCCTGTGGGTGACCTTCAATCTATGTCTCCCTGCATATCCTGTAGATCCTGATTTTTTTTAATTGAAGTACAGTTGATATATGATATTATATTAGTTTCAGGTGCACAACATAGTGAATCACCGATTCGATACATCATGCGATACTCACCACAGTAAGTGTCGTCACAATCTGTTGTCATACAACGTTATTAAAATATTTTTGACGGGGCACCTGGGTGGCTCAGTCGGTTGGGCATCTGGCTTCGGCTCAGGTCATGATCTCACAGTTGGTGGGTTCAAGACCCACATGGGGCTCTCTCTCAGAACCTGGAGCCTGTTTCCGATTCTGTGTCTCCCGCTCTCTCTCTGCCCCTCCCCTGCTCACACTCTCTCTCTCTGTCTCTCAAAAATAAATAACAATGTTTTTTTAAAAATTAAAAAAAAGTATTGACTGTATTTCCTATGCTATACTATTCATCTCTGTGACTTATTTATTTTATGACTAGAACTTTTTACCTCTTATTCGTGTTTTGCACATCCTCCACTGCCTTACCCTCTGGCAACACCAGTTTGTTCTCTGTATTTATGAGTCTGTTTCTTTTTTTTGCTGGTCTGTTTCGCTGTAGTAACTTCTTTTTTTTTTTTTTTAAAGTTTTTTTTCAACGTTTATTTATTTTTGGGACAGAGAGAGACAGAGCTTGAACGGGGGAGGGGCAGAGAGAGAGGGAGACACAGAATCGGAAACAGGCTCCAGGTTCCGAGCCATCAGCCCAGAGCCTGACTCGGGCCTCGAACTCACGGACCTCGAGATCGTGACCTGGCTGAAGTCGGACGCTTAACCGACTGTGCCACCCAGGCGCCCCTGTAGTAACTTCTTTATAAAGGAACATGCTGTATGTATTATGTGGTGTTTATACACTTAAAATGCATATCTTAAAAAAATAAAAAATGAAAATAAAAAATAAATTAAAATTTTTTTTAATTTTTAAAAAGGGGCACCTGGGTGGCTCAGTCGGTTCCGACTTTGGCTCAGGTCATGATCTCATGGTTTGTGGGTTTGAGCCCTGCATCGGGCTCTGTGCTGACAGCTCAGGGCCTGGAGCCTGCTTCAGATTCTGTGTCTCCCTCTCTCTCTCTCTCTGGTCCTCCCCTGCTTGTGGGCTCGCTCTCTCTCTCTCTCTCTCTCTCTCAAATAAAGAAATAAATAAACATTTAAAAAACTGTATATCTTAACTGTGAATTGTGGTTATTAACATTAAAAATGTCCTTCTGACAACTTGAGCCACAAAACAAAATACAACCCAAAATCATAATGTCTGTAAGTCTACACTGATATAAATGGATAGTTAAGAAAAAAAAAAAAAAGGCAAAAATCTAAGGAGAATAAACAAATCTTCCATACAGATTAATTCCAAAGAATGTCTTGAGCCTCTTCTCCCTCAAGGAGTATCATAAGTGTGGGGTATGCAGAGTGACTTTCTCCCTGAGAGAATAACATGGAAAGAGAGGAAAAAGAATAACTTTACAGCATAGAAGCCTGACGAACCTGACAGCCTAATCATCAGGTCAGCATCACCAGCGCTAAGTCAAGTTGATAGTATGGACCCTGGACATGATGTGATGAGAAGGGCACTTCGCCTCGGTGGTCTTCCTCCGAAAAACCATAACCCCAGTCTAACATGAGAAAAACAATCAGACACACCCAACAGCCTAACCAGTGCCCCTCTAAACTGTCAAGGTCATCAAAACATGGAAGGTCTGAGAAACTGTCACAACCAAGAGGAGCCTAAAGACCCTCAACAGCTAAATGTAACATGATATTCTGGGTGGGATCTGGCGGGGAAAAAAAAGAACATAAGGCAATAAGAATAAAGTATGGACTTTAGTTTGCAATAATGTATAGATATTGCTTCATTAATTGTGGCACCTGTACCATAGAAATGCTCTACTCGGGACTTTTTTCTGGTATTTTCACACTTACCGGAGCCATCTTCTTGGAATGATTTTAGTTCGGTCCTGAGCTCTCCATTCCTCTCGTCTTCTTTACAGATATTTCTGGACCTCGCTTTTCTCACGGAAAGGGGTAGAAGCAAAAATTCAAGAGACGTCTCCTTGAAAATCAACAGTCTTTTCAGTAAAAGTAATTTGAAGGTTTTGCTGTTCCCTGACTTCTGACTACACTGATGTCAGGGGGTTTATGTGGTTTTATTCTTCTTCTTGTTGAATTCTATAGTTACGGAAGAATGGATTTGGAGATTTAAATTTACAAGGACACCAGCTGCCCTGGAAATCTGGTGAATTTTTTTTTTCCCAGTTATAGTGAGATGTCAGTGTCCACTGACAGATGTGTGGATGAAGAAAATATGGTATATTCAGTGGAATATTATTCAGCCATATAAAAAAAAGGAGTTCCTGGATTTTTGACAACATGGATGGACCTTGAAGGCATTATGCTAAATGAAATCAGTCAGACAGAGAAAAGCAAATACTGTATGATTTCACTTATGGGGAATCTAAAAATATCAGCTCATAGAAACAGAGTAAAATGGTGATAGCCAGGGGCTGGGAGAGGGGAGGAAATTACCTGGTCAAAGGGTACAAACTTTCAGTTATAAGACCAACACATTCTGAGGAGCTAACGTGGAGCTTGGTGAATATAGTTAATAATGTAGTATTATATCCTTGAAAGTCACTATGAGAGAAGAGTATTAATGTCCTCATCATAAAAATAACAAAATGGTAATTATATGAGGTGAAGGAGTTGTTAACTACCCTTATGGTAAACATTTTGCAATATATACATGAATCAAATAATCACACGTACCCTTCAAATCATACCATATGTCAGTTTTATCACAATAAAGCTGGGAAAAAAGTCAATTGAAGAGGTAAATATTGGTATCTTCACCATGTGGCATCTTCCCACAGATCAGTGAGTATTCAATCCTTTTTTTATGTACCTCATGAACACTTGTATAGGTTTCTTTTTTAAAGTTCCTCCTGCCTCTTGTTACATTTATTTAAAGGAATGATATAGGGATGCCTTGTGGCTCAGGAGGTTGAGCATCCAACTTCGGCTCAGGTCATGATCTCGCAGTTTGTGGGTTTGAGCCCCACACTGGGCTCTGTGCTGACAGCTCAGAGCCTGGAGCCTGCTTTAGATTCATATTCTGTCTCCCTCTCTCTGCCCCTCCCCCACTTGCACTCAGTCTCTCTCTCTCTCTCTCAAAAATAAACATTAAAATTTTTTAAATAAAAATAGATAAAGGAATGGTATAATTTTGTTGATAGTATAAGTGCAATTTTAAATTTTTTATTCTGATTATTGCTTGTTTATATTAAAAATAGGATTTATCATTTACTAACTGTGTGACTTTGGGTGGTTACCAAACTTCTCATGGCTTCAATCTTTTAACGAAATTAAAGATGTGTGATAATACCCATTTGAGAGGGTTCTTCTGAGACACAAATAAGACAGTACATATAACACAGTTAGTATAGGGTCTGGAACAGAGAAATAGTACATAAAGTAATCCTTGTGGGGTGCCTGGGTGGCTCAGTCGGTTAAGCGTCTGACTCTTGGTTTCGGCTCAGGTCATGATCTCACAGTTCGTGGGTTCGAGCCCTGTGTTGAGTTCTGTGCTGTCAGCACAGAGGCTGTTTGGGACTCTTTGTGTCCCTCTCTCTCTGCCCCTCCCCTGCTCATGCTCTCTCTCTCTCAAAATAAGTAAATAAAAACGTTTTTTAAAATGTAATAAAAAAATAAAGTAATCTTTGTGCCAGTGCTGCATTTTGCACTTATCAGGCTGGAAGTTTGGGCACGGCTCTTGCCTACTGTCCAAGATGTCCTGGGATCACGGCTTCAGTGCAATGCAGCCGGTCCCCTGGAGAACGAGAGGGAGCCCTGGCTTGCATGCTTCTGGAAAGGGCAAAGGACACCGCACTCCCTGTTCTCTCACCCCGAGTCTCTGCCTCCCACCTCCACTCGCAGCAGGAACTCAACACAAAAAGAGTTGTCTCAGGTCCAGAATGGCTAAACTGTACTTCTGAATAATTACATCCAACCCCCTCAAATTTAATAGACAAATGAAGCTCAGGGAGGGAAAGACATTTGTCCGAGGTCATCCAGCAAGTGGGGAGGCTGGACTGGGACTAGAACACAGGTCCTCTGATTCCTAAGCCTGTGCACTTTCAACTCCACCCCGTATTCTCCTCTTTCTGTGAGAGCCTCCTTGTTCAAGGGCAGTGGAGCAGGTGGGTCAACAGCAGAGCCATGAGGTCATTCAAGTTTGCCTAACACGCACCATCCACGATCTGCACTACTCGAGTCTGCCTGCCCCCACCTTGTGTGTCTCCAGAGGACACTGTTCACCGTCCACACTGAAGGATCAAGGACTTAGTGCATCTTGTCTCCTCATTCACATCTTAAAATAGAAAGCTGGGGGAGGGTATGGCTTAACCCAGAGGAATTATGGGTTAATGGAGGCATCTCAGGCACGGACAGGTGAGCAAGAGGGGATCTCCAGTGTCTCTCTAGGGCCTCTTGAGAAGATCCCTGGGGAACAAGAAAGGAAAGGAGGGAGGGCCACTGGAGCTGGCTGGTCACACTGGCGGGCTGGCAGTAGCGGGGTCAGGATGTGGGGTCGATTGGAAAGAAACTGCCTGCTGTCTGTGCAACCTTTTGTTTTTTATTCCCTGGTCTTAGGCGAAAGGCAGCATCCCCTAATGAAATGGAGACTCCAGTTGTGGGGTCAGTTAGTGGAGTTCTCATATGAAGCCCTAGGAATGGGCCTCTTCTACCCCTGCTCTCCTTCACATCCCGCTGAGGGGAGGGACACTCAGCCCCTCACCCATCTCCCTGGGGCTTCCAGGAGCACAAAAATCATGGGAGCCAGAAGCAAATGGAGCAGAAAGTGGTCTTTTATTGCAAAGTCAACGAGAGAAGCAGCCAAGTCCGGTCTTGGGCATCCTGAGTGAGAGCGAGAATGCGCTGGCCGGAGAGGGTGGTGCGACAGGGCCGGGGCCAGCAGCCCTGGGGACTTCACAGGGGCAGCAAGGACACGCCCCACCTGGCCGGGAGAGAAGAGGACCAGAGAAGTGATTCGGCAGGTCAAAGCACTCAGAGGCAGTGGAGGGCAGGATCACGTCCACGTGACGGCCCTCTCAGGTCGTCAGTTACAGGCTCAAAGAGCCTCAGTCCCTCCATCCCCTCTCCACAGCCTCCCTCTCACCCGCCCAGGCTCATTCCCATTGCTCAGCCTTCTCTGTGCCCTCGGGGTCTCCTCCTGCTCCACCAGGTTCTCACCTCACCGGGGATCCAAGCAGGCCAGCCCACAAGGGCCCTGACAGCACTTCTTGGCCCCGGGGCACTCGGTATCCCTCAAACAGCGGTTAGGGGGGTTCATCATGGCGCACCGCATCAGAATGTTGGGGCAGGAGCCAGGCTTAGTGGACACTGGAACTTTGAGCAGATCTTTGGTTTTGACTGGATCTTGACCTCTAACCGGATCTTGTCCTTTGACCAGAACACGACCTTTGTCTGTGCCTTGCCCTTTAGGAGGAACGGTTGAAAGAAGAAATGTAGCCACATTTAGACCCAGTGCGCCTGCTTCACTATCTAGTCTTTCCTCTTCGTCCAACCACTGCTCTCTGCCGTGTTTCCCAAACCATGGCCGGAGATGGGGCAGGGTCATCTGGGCTAGCTGGGGTCTGTGCCCTAGGAAAGCTGTGCTCTGGGCTTTGGGGAGAGGGTCTACAGGACCACGGTTCCCTTGGGTATCCATTTCTCCCCCCGCCCTCCATGACAAGTCCTCTCAGGAGGAGAGGCCAGACAGGGGTGACTTCCAGAGGTGAGAAGGACACATTGTCATCTCTGAGGCAACTTGGGGGGTAGGGAAAGAGCCCTGAGACATACACCAGGAGCCCTGAGCTCCCTCCTGGCTCTGGAGGTTGTCTGGACAATCAATGTCCTCCTTGGTAAAATGGGGGTCTTCAAACGACAGGATTTCTGAGGTCTTGTTGGTGTGCAACCTCCTTTCAGAGGCTGATTACTCAGGTGTTTTCTGGGGGCAGACAGGCAAACCCCACACCCAGGCCCAGATTCCTGGGGTTCCCCACTTCATTGCACATTCTGCCCAGCTATCAACCCCTGAGGCCAACGCCACATGGCCACGCTTTGTCTGGCAATGGTCCTGATAGCTCAGTCTTAGCATGGAAAGCACATGATTCTACTGGACAACTTCTGCTCTCTCTGGATACAGCGGAAGCAGCCACAGACCAAAGCATGCGATCCAGCCTGCCTGCTGCCCCAGAGTGCTCCCTGCCAGGGCCCAATCCAGCCTCACCCAGGCCATTTGTCTACTCACCTATGACAGCCGCCTGTGCTGCCAGAGTCCCAAGGATAAGGAACACCGCCAGGACCAAGAAGCTGCTGGGCCTCATGATGTCAGGAAGATGCGTGTGGCCAAGAGCTGAGGCCAGCCTGTTTTATGCTGTCCAGCGTGGCCTGGAGCCAGGGGGCAGGCCTGTGCTTGTCTCTGGCACAAGACCTACATTTTCTTAATTCTACCAGGAAGTATCCACCCCTATCCTGGGAGGGGCCGTGGGACTTTCCCCAAGGATTGTTCACAGAAGAGAAATGGCAGATACCATGTCACATCAGCCTGGGAGCTGTCCCACTTTCTCACAGAGAAGCAGGGCTGGCTGGCAGGTCCAGTGTTCTGAGTTCCCCCATTACTCCTGTTCCTGCGGGCCCCACCCAGATCCGTCCTAACTGTTCACCCCTCCCAGCATCAAGGCTTTTCTTTCATGCCTTCCTGGCCCTGAGAAAAACCGTTGAAGGGAAATCTGCTTTGCAAGTCTAACGACAAATCACCTCACTTTGTTATTTCAACGGGTAGTCTCTGAGACGCACCACGAAAGTAATAGGGAAGGCGGGATTCTAGATCTCACAGAGCGACTCTAATCAAACTAATGCTGGGTGAAAAAAATTCAAGTCTCACAAGAAAATATTTTGAATTACACGCTTGTGTCTAAGGCTCAAAACGAAGGCAAACTAATAGATTGTCTAGGCATACTTAGATATGTGGTAAAACTCATTTACTCGGGGGTAGATGAAAATGAGGAAGCCATATGCACACGAAATCTAGGATCGTGGTTAACTCTGGAAGTGAGGGAAGAGACGTTTTGGATGGGTGAAAAGTACTCAGGTTGGTTTAAGTTTTTGGTTTCTGATAATGTGCTAGTACTTGGGTTGATTGGTGATTTCCCTTGGGGTGTGTGAGTGTGTGGGGGTGGGTGGGTGGGTGCACGCACGCGTGCGTGTGTGCGCGCGCACACGCGTTTCCAAGGCTACGGGGTAAATCATTTACAAATTATCTTCACTTTCCATAAACCCACACCTGTCGCTGTCTCAAGTGGTTTCCAGTCTTTTACTATTACAAAATACACATGTGACTTTTTGCATTAACTTGCAAGCTTGCTTCCCAGAAGCAGATTTGCTAGTACAAAGATTAAATGCGTTTGAAATTTTTTCCTGGCATAGTGCAGTACGGTTAACAAATGGATTTTATATTTATTTAATGTGTACGATATGATGTTTTCACGTGTGTGTACATTGTGAAGCGATTACCACAACCAGGCTCATGAACATATCCATCGACTCCTAGAGTTACCATTTTTTAAGTGCTTTTGAAATTTTTACAATCTTGTCTTAATTCGCTCAGTGGGGGCTGTACCGTTTTGTACCCGCACCGGCAGTGGGCAACATGTCCTGTGCCATTCCAGACACACACGGTGCGTCTGATGTGGGGATGAGACTAATGTCTCAGTCTGGTAGGTGAGAAATGATACTTTACTGATGGCTTTAGTTAGCATCTCTCACATTTCCATGTTTGCACATTTTAGGAGCCCCTGATGTTTCTTTTTCTGAAAGCTTCTTTTCCTTTGCTCACTTTTCTATAGATTCATTAGCCCTTTTCTTCTTCATTTTTAAGCACTCTTTATATATGATGGAGAAAGGTCCTTTGTGACATGGTGTGCAAATGAAAACTTTAATGTCATGCTAAGACCTGCTCAGAACAGCTCAGGCCACTGTCCTTTCCTCGTCTTACCTGGACATTACCTCCTATTGTTTGGGTTTTTTTGCACATAGTGAGAGTGTGTTCTTAATATAGTTATATTAAACAAATCTGGCTATGGTTCTACTAAGAAGGCTGCACGTCCTATTAGTAGAGGTTCACCAAACAGTTGATGAGGGGATAGAGGTTAGGAAGGTAGGATAGGAGAAGAAAAAAGGGTAAATAAAAGAAACAAAAAAGTATTGTTTCATCAAAAAACTCATCATGTCTGATGCGATCCTATTATACTTATAAATAGAAAAGGCATGAATATCACTAGATCTCTGTTTACTGAATCCTAGCAATGTTCACGAAATCCTACCAACAGAGAAAAACAAGTTAGAGGGTAACATATGTGTTTGATAATACTTTGGTAGAAACACATAAAACTGCTATGCATGGCTTTATTTATGTAGGAAAGAGGAGAAAGTTATGAAGGAATATATGCTACCCTATTAACATTGCTTACATCACTGTGATGGGAATAGGAAAAAGCAAGATAAGTAAGTTTTCCTTTTTTAAAAAAGTGTATTTATTTATTTTGAGAGAGAGAGAAAAGGGGAGAGGGAGAGCGAGAATCTGAAGCAGATTTCATGCTGTCAGTACAGAGTCCGATATAGGGCTTGAACTCACGAACCATGAGATCATGGCCTGAGCGGATATCAAGAGAGGGACGCTTAACTGACTGTGCCACCCAGGCGCCCCAACTAGGTTTTCCATCATACATACTAGTTTCTCAGTTTTTCACTTGTCACAACAAAAAGTCACTGTTGTGATCTAAAATATCAAAGAAAATTATCATCAATAATTAAAAAAAAGAATTCAAGGGGCGCCTGGGTGGCTCAGTTGATTAAGCAGCTGACTTCGGCTCAGGTCATGATCTCATGGTTTGTGGCTTCGAACTCAGCATCGGGCTCTGTGCTGACAGCTCAGAGCCTGGAGCCTGCTTTGGATTCTGTGTCTCCCCCTCTCTCTGTCCCTCCCCCACTCGTGCTCTGTCTCTCAAAATTAAATAAAAATTTTTTTAAAAAAGGAAAAAAGTGGGGCGCCTGGGTGGCGCAGTCGGTTAAGCATCCGACTTCAGCCAGGTCACGATCTCGCGGTCCGTGAGTTCGAGCCCCGCGTCAGGCTCTGGGCTGATGGCTCAGAGCCTGGAGCCTGCTTCCGATTCTGTGTCTCCCTCTCTCTCTGCCCCTCCCCCATTCATGCTCTCTCTCTCTCTCTGTCCCAAAAATAAATAAAAGTTGAAAAAAAAATTTTAAAAAGGAAAAAAGAATTCAAGGAAACACGTGAATGAAGAAAAGAGTATAACGGACAGTAACATCTAAATAAACTATATACATGGAATATACACATGTAACCATTGGTGCCAATGTTAATAAGGGGTGCTGAAAATATAAGTGTCATAATGTAAAAATATAATAGTGTGTGTCGGGTATGATTCAGATGCAGCGGAAAGAAATCAGTCCAGGTAGTTCAAGCAGAAGAATCCAGCTATTGTATGAATGCATTTGATTGTAAACCCTCAGTTTGTTCTCCATATTTATGAGTCTCTTCTGTTTTGTCCCCCTCCCTGTTTTTATATTATTTTTGTCTCCCTTCCCTGTGTTCATCTGTTTTGTCTCTTAAAGTCCTCATATGAGTGAAGTCATAGGATTTTTGTCTTTCTCTGACTAATTTCACTTAACATAATACCCTCCAGTTCCATCCATGTAGTTGCAAATCGCAAGATTTCATTCTTTTTGATTGCCGAGTAATACTCCATTGTATATAGATACCACATCTTCTTTATCCGTTCATCCATCAGTGGACATTTGGGCTCTTTCCATTGCTGCTATAAATATTGGGGTGCATGCGCCCCTTCAAAACAGCACACCTATATCCCTTGAATAAATGCTTAGTAGTGCAATTTCTGAGTCATAGGGTAGTTCTATTTCTAATTTTTTGAGGAACCTGCATACTGTTTTCCAGAGTGGCTGCACCAATTTGCATTCCCACCAGCAGTGCCAACAGGTTCCTCTTTCTCCGCATCCTCGCCAACATCTGTTGTTGCCTGAGTTGTTAATGTTAGTCATTCTGCCAGGTGTGAGGTGGTATCTCATTTGAACACTGGACATTTTAACTGCGGAAAAGACTAAGGCAAAGTGGTAACAAACAGTATGTAAATATGCCATGCTGTGAAAACATATAAACAGTACAACTTCCATCAACAGGAGGAAGAGGGGAAGGAAGGTAAATAAAAGAGTAAGCTCATTGATTGCTTTACATATAATAGTTTCAAGATGAAGGATATTTAAAACACAATAAGCTTCAACAGAGTTCAACACTTCAGCGCATCAAAGGCCACTATCGGGATAATGAAAAGACCGCCCGCAGAATGGGAGAAAAGATTTCCCATTCGGGCATCTGATAAGGGCCTAGTATCCAACAACAATAAAAAGATAAATGACCCAATTTTAAAATAGTCAAAGGCCTAAATGTCCATCAACTGATGAATGGATAAAGAAGATGTGGTTGAGAAAGAATGAAATCCTGCCATTTGCAGCAACATGGATAGAACTGGAGGGTACTATGCTGAGTAGAATAAGTCAGTCAGAGAAAGAGAGATCATATGTTTTCACTCATATGTGGAACTTGAGAAACTTAACAGAAGACCATAGGGGAAGGGAAGAGGAAAAAATAATTACAAACAGAGAGGGAAGGAGGCAAACCATAAGAGACTCTTAAATACAGAGAACAAATTGAGGGTTGATGGGGGGGTGGTGGGAGAGAGGGAAAAATGGGTGATGGGCATTGAGGAGGGCACCTGTTGGGATAAACACTGGGTGTTGTATGTAAGCGATGAACCACGGGAATCTACCCCCAAAACCAAGAGCACACTGTCCACACTGTATGTTAGCCAACTTGACAATAAATTATATTTAAAAAATTAATTAAAATTTTAAAACATGGTCAAAAGACTAGAATATACTTTTCTCTGGAGAAGATAGACAAAAGGTTGATAAGCACGTGAGAAGGTACTCAACATCATTAGCCATTAGGAAAACTCAAACCCAAATCACAAGATACGACTTCACACCCTGTAGACTGACTATAATTTTTTTTTTAATTTTAAGTTTATTTATTTTTTTTGAGAGACAGAGAGAGAGAGAGATTGAAAGAGAATCTGTCAGCACAGAGCCTGACACAGGGCTAAATCCCACGAACCGAAGAGTGAAATCATGACCTGAGTGGAAATCAAGAGTCTGGCACTCAACCGACTGAGCCACCCAGGCACCCTAAAAATAGTTTTCTTAATGGAAAATGCCATGTGTTGGTGAGGATGTGGAGAAATTGGAACCCTTGTACATTGCTGTTGAGAATATAAAATGGTGCAGCATGAACAATCCCAAAGATCTGAGATATGATAACCTAGAGCTTGGGCCTGGCTGAACAACACGGTTCATCTCTCTCCCACGTGGGACCACTCAGTGAAGACTGGGGGAGGTGGCTGTTTTATCTCATGCACAGAAACTAACATGGGGAGCAGAAGAAAGCGAGGTTTCCGCACTGACCCTGGGACATCCGGAAATCCCTCCCTCCAGGCAGCTCCCCACCCCCTCAACCCGCACCACCGCACACCCACTTTCTCCCCAGCTCCCAGCTCTGCCAGTCCTGCCATCTCACCAGACAAATGTGAGGCCCACTCAGCAGCCCCCTTCCCTCCTTTCTCTATGGACTCCCAGCACCCAAGTGTGCTCCAGAAATAGCAGGAAAGTCCTGTTGTAGCTGCCACTGGGAGGTCCCTCTCTCCCCTGTTAGAGCCCGAGAGTCTGTCTCCACTGGTGCTCCATGAGGAGGTGAAACACCCTGTCTCTGACATGTTAGAGTGATTTACTAGAGTGAGCAGTCCCCCCTAGACACCCCTACTGGGGACAGAACAGACTTGGGGGGTGACAGGAGCCTAAAGCAGGGAGGGGTTCCTAGACAGCCTTGGAGGACCTCAAGGCTCTGCCATCTACATACCAGTCCCACCACTCAGTTCCAAGCAAGCGCCAAGGAAGGCCAAAGCTCCAGCAGGAGCCACATTGAATGTTGCGGAGAAAACACTGGCCTGGAAAGTCACTTCTAATCTTGGCTTTGCCCCCAACTTGCTGGGTGACCTCAGGCAAATAGCTTTCTCTCTCTGAGCCTCAGTTTTTGTTTTTGTTTTTGTTTTGTTTTTCATTGGACTTGAGGGGCTTGGATGCAAAGGGCCAGACTAGCCCTGATATTATGGGGTCTGAATACATCAACTCCCCTACTAAGAATAAAACAAACTCCTTTTGAAAAAAAAAATCAATAGAAAGAAATTTGACATGAATAAAGTAGAGTTTCCCCCACCCAGTTTTACTGAAAAATCATCGACATACATCACCGTGTCAGTGTAAGTGCACAGCATGATGGTCTGCTTTATGTATATTGTGGAATGATCACCACAATAGGGTTAGTTAATATTCATCTTCTCTTGAATACAATAAAAAAAAAAGAAACAGAAAAAGAAAAAGAAAAACACCTTAATGTTCTCACCATAACAACAACCACAGAATTGTAACTGTGTGAGGCAGAGGATGCACTGATCTCATCGTGGTAAGTCTTCTGCAATATGTATGTGTGTCGAATCATCACACTGGGCACCTTAAGCTTACACAATATAATACGTCAATTATGTCTCAACAAAGCTGGGAAAACTGGTAATCGCTGAATATAAGTGATGGGGTATACAGGGCTTCGTAAAAGCACTTACTGTTCTTTTCGGTAGCTTTGAAGATTGTTATGGTAAAATGTTTAGCAAAAAACAAATTTGGTTTTGAAACTTAAAAAATTATTAGGGTCCTAGGGAAGAATGGAATCCTTGTGTGATGGACAATTGAAAATGTAGATTAACAAAGGGTAATGAATGCTACCAGTCACTAAAATGTTGTGAAGCAACAGTTACAGAAGTATTACTGGCTTAGGAATAAATAGCCAAGGAAAGAGGATAGAAAACCCAGAAACGGCCCCTGTTGCATATAAGACGTGAGTTTTTGATAAAGTTCTGACTTCCAATCAATGGCAAAAGTTTGAATTATTCACTAAATGACACCAGGTCAGCTGCTTAATAACCTAAGAAAAAAGGCATTTCCATATGTCACATGCCACACCAACATAAATGTCAAATAGACTAAAGAATTAACATGTTTTTCAAAAACACAAAAGAATTATAAGAAAATATAGTGAATATCTGACATCAGAATCAAAAAGATTTTTTTTTTAGCATAAAAACCAAGGGAGAAAATACAAATGAAAACACTGGTTTGACTACCCCCCAAATTTAAAACTTGGGTCCACGGGTGCCTGGGTGGCTCAGCTGGTTAAGCTTCCAACTTTGGCTCAGGTCATGATCTCACGGTTCATGGGTTCAAGCCCTGCATCAGGCTCTGCGCTTGACGGTGTGGAGCTTGCTTAGGATTCTCTCTCTCTCTCTCTCTCTCTCTCTCTCTCTCTGCCCCTCCCCGACTCGCACTTTCTCTCTCTCTCAAAATAAATAAATAAAAACTTTTTAAAAATAAATAAAATAAATAAAAAAAATAAAACTTTGGTGCAAAGCAAAACCAAAGAAACAAACATTTGCAGGGTGGGATTAAAATAAGTGTTTATTAAGCTCATCTTATTAAATCCTCAGAACGATCCTGTAAAATAAATATTATCTCTATTTTATAAAAAAGTAAACTGAGGTTTAAAAAAGTTAGGTGACTTGGGGCACCTGGGTGGCTCAGTCGGTTAAGCATTCAACTTTAGCTCAGGTCATGATCTCAGGGTTCGTGAGTTTGAGCCCTACATCGGGCTCTGTGCTGACAGGTCAGAGCCTGGAGCCTGCTTCAGATTCTGTGTCTCCCTCTCTCTGTCCCTCCCCCACTCGTGCTGTCTCTCTCTCTCTCTCTCTCTCAAATAAACATTAAAATTAAAAGAAAAAAAAAGTTAGGTGACTTGTCCAAAGTCACACAGCTAGAACCTGGTGGCAGTTGGATTCAAATCCAGGTCTGCCTGACTTCAGTTTACATTGGCTACCTACTTTACCATACTGCCTCTTGCGTATGACACGTTAGTAGTGTCCCTAATATGTAAACAGCTTTTACAACTCAATAATAAAAACAAATGTATTCCCAGTAAAAGTGGGCAAAGTATAAAAACAGGAAATACACTTGGTCAGTATAAACATATGAAGAAATGCTGTCACCAATTTCAGGGAAAGGTAAATTAAAATGAGATACTTTTCCATTGGTAAAGGTTTTATATACTTCTCTCTTCATATCCTATCTTTCTTTGCTGGTATATCCGTTAAGGATCTTGGGTCGCAAGCAACAGCAACTGAAGTTTAGATTGTTCTCTTTATGACACTGCCTTCTCCACTCAGGATTTGAATGGAGGGGTGGGCAGGTAAGAGAAGAGTCCAGTTAACTCAAGCCTGAGTCAAACGCCTTCACCTGTACAGGGGAAGTATCTGGTGATTGACAGCCAACCAGAATTACAGGACTGGGGAGCAATGACTCCACCAAAGGAAGAGATACCAGGCAGGCAAAAGCAGGAGATTCCTGCTACAGAACAACAGCGGCTCACACACTCATTTACATCTTTTCTGAAATGCAATTTGACCGGGTATTCCAAACCTGAAAAGCGATCACTGCTGTTGACCTGGTGTTTCTTTTTGTTTGTTATTTGTTTGTTTGGGTTTTTAAAAATTGGGTTTTGGTTTTGAGATTCTTTACGGAGGTATAATTGACACATAACATTATATTAGCTTCCAATGTACAATGTAATGATTTGATATTTGTATGTACTGTGAGATGATCACCAAAATAAGTCTAGTTAACGTCCATCACCACATGTAGTTACAAACATTTTTCTTATGATAAGAACTCTTAAGACCTACTCTCTTAGCAACTTTCAAATATGCAACACTGTATTATTAATTATAATCACCATGCTACATGTTACATCCCCATGGCTTATTTATTTTATGCCTAGAAGTTTATACCTTTTGACTGACCTAGCATTTCTACTTTGACAAATTTACCCTAAGAAGATAGAGATGTGGGGGCGCCTGAGTGGCTCAGTTGGTTAAGCATCTGACTTCGGCTCAGGTCATGATCTCATGGTTCATGAGTTTCAGTCCTGCATCAGATGAGCTCGAGCCCCACATCAGGTGAGCTGGAGCCCTGCTTCCAGTCCACACTGTCAGCATGGAGCCTGCATGGGATTCTCTCCCACTCTCTCTCTCTCTCTCTTTCTCCCCCTCATTCACTCGTGCTCTCTCTCTCTCAAAAATAAACCTTAAAAAAATGACAACTTAAAAAAAGAGAAAGAAAATAGAGAGGATTCAAAATGTATACACAAAGGTTGCTGTCACGGCTTTATTTGAGTGAAGAAAATGGAAACCTAAGTGCTACGATAGGAAACTATATGCTTTAGCATATCAGTCTTACAAAATACCATGTAATCATTAAAAATGATGAAATTGGAGAATACTTCATGACACAGGAAAATGTCTGCAAAATCATCTTAATTGAAAAAGCATTTCTTCAATATATATGTGTAGTTCGTAATCAGGGAAAAAAGCCAGTCCCATAAAATTCTCCTATTCCAAAAGAAACATCACATCATAGAACATAGGGCCCTTCCCTCTTTTCCTGAGAGCTTCAAAGACAGCATGAGGGATTCTAGTTAAACCCAACGAAGAACTTCCCAACTGTGAGGGTTGAAAGGAATATCCTCTTTCTTTCTTGGCGTGAGATGAAGTTATACCTTGCTCCCAAGGCCTGGTAACTGATGGGGACCATGGGGAGGCAATGACAGAAGCCCCACCTTAGTTAGGAATTAACTGTGGGTTCTTGAGTCAGTCCCCACCCATCCCTGGCTTACAGTTTCTTCATCTTTCAAATGGGAGGGTGACGAGGAAGGCCTTGATCCCCTGTGGTCCTGGTAAGATGCTATGGTTCCATGGGGGTTTCTGTTTGGGGCCCCTTAAGACTCTGAGCCCCAGTGCCTCTTCCACCAAATGCAGGAGCCAAATAATGTGAAATCTAAGGTGCAGTCCTTGGCTCTGATGATTTTTTGCTCAGGATCTCTCAGGGCCAGGGAAAGAGGCCCAGAAGCCACCTACATCTGCTGCAACCGGTAACCTCAGCCAAACAAACGTCCACCCAGACAGCTGAGCCAGCCCGGGGCAGAGGGCGGTTCTACCAGAGGCCACTGGAGGTGACGTCACCGAAGGCGGGGAGATCTCTCTCTCTCCCATCCAGAGAAGCCCAGGAGAGGCCAGAGCTACCCTCACTCACTGTGCCTGCCTGACCTTAACCCCAATTCCCCCTAGGCATCCAGAACTCTGCAACCCCCTTCTTGCCATTCCAAGCCGACCTCTATCTCCTGCCTAATCCGTTGTTGGGGCTTCGAGACCTTCGAGAGCCAGGAAAGGGATTGTCTGTCTCAACAACCTTCATCCTTTAGACAAATGAGAAAAACCGAGGCCTGAAGAGGGAGCAGACTTGCCTGAGATCACAGCCCAAGTCAGCAATACAGGCAGGACTGGATCCTGGCCCCCAACACCGAGCACCTGCTCCCACCTATCTATGGTTCTTGCACAAGCGCCCTTGCACTGGAGCTCTGGGGCACAGGGTGGGGCCAGGACAAGGCAAACAGGTGCCATTCCAGCCACCTCCTGTCCTTCCTCCCCTGACTCAGCTGCTCTAGCCTCCCTGGAGCTGCGGGAGTTCATTTAAGGGCCCCTGGGCCCTGGATTTATTAAGTGCCGGCAGCAGAAACATGAGGGCCTGGGGCTTTCTCCTCCTGGTGGCCCTCCTGGCTTTGGGGAGCCAGCTGCCTGCTGCCTTGGCCAGGAGGAAGGGAGGTGAGTGTGGGTAGGTTTCTCTGCTCTGGGGACCTGGCAGCTCCTACCTCTCTGGGGAGAGTGAGGGTTTGGGGAAAGCAGGCAATGGTGTGTGTGTGTGTATGAATATGTGTGTGTGTGTGTGTGTGTGTGTGTGTGTGTGTGTGTGTCTTTGCTGTGTCTGCACAAGTATGTTTAGGTATGGCCAATGTGTGTGTCTGTGTACCTGTACATGGGTGAACACACATCCCTTTGTGTCTCTGCGGTGGGGGGGGGGGGCAAACTTGTCTGTACCTGCTCTCCCACGTTGTCTCCATGGAGGTATTAGGGTCTGTGGGCCCCCATGGCAACGAGATGACCCTTTCTGTCATCTTCTGTTGCTAACAAGGCTGTGACGGGTCTGGCCCCTGCCTGTCTTGTTTCTGTCTTTCTCGAGTCCTTCCTGTCCCAGAGCCCAATCTGTGCAAGGGACTCTCTAACTGGGCAGGGATATGGTTTCTGGGATCTGTTGTTAGGAAGCTCCGCCCTCACCCCTCTTTTCCCCCAGCCTCCTTGAAAATCTTGGGGCTTACCTGTCAACAGGTGAGGGAGGATGGGGCTGTTGAGTAGCTAGACAGGTGCCTCCCCACCTGGCCAAGGTCTCCACCTCCTGCCTTTCTGCGACAGGTACACTGTGACCTACATACACCCGTGCGTCCCTGGCCCTGCCTTGGGGGAAGCAGACAGTAATGGGGACAGGTTCCCTCCTCAACAGGTCCTGGAAAGCAGTTCCCTGCATCTTCTCTGCCCCCTCTACTCTAACTTGTGCCTTCCTCAGAGGCAGGGTTTGGGGAGTAGAGTGCTCAGAGACCCCAGGCTGAGGAGGGAAGGATGCTAGCAAGTTCCAAGGCCAGACCCCTGCTGGCTGGGATTCATGTGTCCTCACCACATTCCTCCTCACTGAGACGCTGAGAGATCGGGACTATTTTTATCCCCCTTTTGTAGGTGACAAAACTGAGCCACTTGAAATGCCAGTCCTGACCTTCTCTTCCTGTCTGTTCCTCAAGTCTCACCTCCTGGTCCCTCCTCCTAGAAGCCCTCCTGGCTGTATGATAGGGTCCCCAACCCCAGCCCACAGGGAGCTCCTTCTCTGACTTCAGACAGCTCCTCCCAGCTCACTCCCCAAGGCTACCCCAGGGACCTCAGGGTCTTCCCACCCATCTACCCCCAGCCTGGGGAAGAGGCGCTAATCTGAGTAGTGGCCTCCCTCACAGACTAGCTGTTCTTTCTCCAGCAGGGGGCAGCAATTTAGTATAAGACAACCCAATCCAAGCCAATGAAGTCAGTTTTGAGCACTTACTGTGTGAGCAAGGTGCCTACTGTGTGTGTGGCCAGCATCCAGTCAGGAGCTGGAGGGGGGAGGTAGACACAAGGTAAAGTTTGGGGACTCTTGCACCTTTTCTCTGATGCTAGACTAAATGAAGGCCTGGGACTGGCCTCCATCCTCTCTACAGGACTCAATGGTGGCCAGAGCAGAGGGGTGGGTCATCAGAGGACTCAGAGTCCTAGGCCAGGCCCTGTGGGTCTGGGCAGTCAGTGCCCTATCAACCCTTGCTTTCTCCCTCTCAATGGAAGAAGGTACAGATTCAAGCCTTCTGCATGACATCTGGAAATGGCCCAAAATGCTAACAAGAAAAATGGCTGGATAAGCTCTGGGACAAAAAATTCTAGAGCCGTCTGAGGACTACCTTAAAGTCAGAGTTAATACAGATCCCTGAAACAACGCCACTTGGAACAGGACAAGCACACAGTGCAGTTGTGGCTGACCGTGGCTGTGTGACAATGCACCAGGCTGGCAGCCGCTGACATTGTCGCGATGCTGGACCCCCTTCCAAATCCTTTCTTTCAAATAGTCGCTGAGCCACTGGTGTTCTGCATTAAGGGCTGTACTTTAGCCTAATGGTGAGAGAAGTAGGTGGGGGTGTATTCTCATAGCCTCCAGTCAAGTGAGAGAAGGAGACAAATAGAGTCGGAGTCACAGCGCTGAAGGAAAGATCCTTTGGGAGTGTGTGGGGTGGGGGACGGGGCTGACCTGGTTAGTCAGAGGCCGGAGAGGTAGGGCCTCCCTACCGCTGAGACCTGATGAGTGGGGTGTAGGCCAGAGCACAGCAGAAGCAAGGCTCTGAAAAGAGAAGCAGCTGGAAGCAGAGCAGGAGCCCCAAACGGGAAGGTGTGGAGGCTGAGAACAGTGAGGTGGGCAGCCCCAGACCAGGCACAGCCGGTGGCCCAGGTGTAGATTTTGAACTTCATTTTTTCCTGTCCTTCATGTCATTGGAGCCTCAAACCAGCTCCGGGAGGAAGGAGTCCAGTTTTCCATTGCACAGACAGAGCACTGACACTTGCAGTAAAAAACAAACAAAAGAACAAAAAACCAAAAACCATAACCCTTGCCAGCCATTTGTAACACTGTGAATGGACCTCAAAGGCATTACACTAAGTGAAATAAATCAGCCAGCGAAAGACTAATACTGTATGATCTCACATTGGAATCTAAAAATCAAAACTAGGGGCGCCTGGGTGGCGCAGTCGGTTAAGCGTCCGACTTCAGCCAGGTCATGATCTCGCGGTCCGTGAGTTCGAGCCCCGCGTCAGGCTCTGGGCTGATGGCTCGGAGCCTGGAGCCTGTTTCCGATTCTGTGTCTCCCTCTCTCTCTGCCCCTCCCCCGTTCATGCTCTGTCTCTCTCTGTCCCAAAAATAAATAAAAAATGAAAAAAAAAATTTATAAAAAAAAAAAAATCAAAACTAAACAACAACAACAACAACAACAATAAAAACAAGCTCATAGATACACAGAACAGATTGATGGTTGCCAGGGGGTGTGGGTGAGAGGTGGGTGAAATGCGTGAAGAGGAGTCAAAGGTACAAACTTCCAGTTATAAGAGAAATAAGTCCTGGGGATGTAACATACAGCCTGGTGACTATAGTTAACAATACTGTGTTGCTTACTTGAAAGTTGCCAAGCGAGAAGACCTTAGAAGTTCTCATCATAAGGAAAACGATGTGTAACTATGTGTGGGGACAGGTGTTAACTAGACATGTGATCATTTCACAATATATACAAATATCGAATCATTTTGTTGTACACCAGAAACAAATACAATGCTATGTCAATTGTACCCCAATAAAAATTTTAAATAAAAGTAAAAGCAAGTCCACCCACCCACCCCCCGCCCTAAAAAACAAAAACAAACTTGCCAAAGGACAGGCAAGAAGTAAGGGGTAGAGACTTCAGACCTTGTGATTCCCAGGTGGGTGCTTTATGACGTGACTCTGGACTGCCTCCAGTTGCAAGATTCGGGGGGTTTTCTTACAGAGAAATCTGGGGGCTGCCCACCGGACGACGGGCCCTGCCTCCTTTCGGTGCCTGACCACTGCGTGGATGACAGCCAGTGTCCCGCAAGGATGAAATGCTGCTACAAAGCTTGCTTCCGCCAGTGTGTCCGTAAGATCTCAGGTAAGTGTCCTCCACCTTGCGGAGCGCCCGAGCCCCGAGCCACACTCAGTGCTCAGCCAGGCCCCTGTGTTGCAGTCAAGCCCGGCAGCTGCCCGGAGGACCGCCTGCGCTGCCTCAGCCCCGTACAGCATCTGTGCCACCAGGACTCAGACTGCAAGGGCTCGGCTCGCTGCTGCCTGGGCGCCTGTGGCCGTGACTGCCGCAGCCCTGCACTAGGTACGCTACCTGCGCATGCGTGGCAGGGTCTTTCCCTCTCTCAGCCCCTGCCTTAGACGTTCTTCCAGTTCGGTAAGCCTAACCGGATACCCACCTTCCCAGAGGCCTGGGGCTGCCCACACCAGACCTGGGGAAGAGGGTGGGATGGGAGGGGTCCTCGTCAGGCCCATGGAGGAAGCGGACATCCTCCGTTCTCTTGTGGACCTTGCTGTGTGTCCCCTGGACCACAACCCTAGACTTTTAGCTCTGAACTTTGGTTTGTCCTTGGGAAAGAGGGTGGGCCGTCCTGCCTTAGTGGCCCAGGGCTGGGCTCAGGGGGTGAATGGGGGATCAAAGTTTCTAAAGAACCCAGAGCCATATGGTGGGTGGGGTAACCCTTTCCTTCTCTCTCCTCAGGCTAATTCTGGTTTCGGATATTCAGGATGGGGTTCCTAGCAGGAAGAGGTGATGATGGGGGGAGCCTGGGACCCCGCCCAGACAGCACTATCTCTGCCAGCGGTAGTTCCAACCTTCTGATGAGCACTGATCTGCTGTCACTTCCCATCCACCCCTCGTTTCTCTTCCTGGGAGTCGAGGTGCACAGATAGACTCCTGTCACCCTGTGCCACCAACAATTTCTTCATACAGTTTCTCCTAAAATGCCCAATTCAGATAGGCCCTTCTTTTGGGGGGTCCTAGCCCCTCCCTCAGGCAGCCCAGCCACCACCAAGGTATGTTCTAGCAGAATTTTCCAGACATTACCTAGCCACATACCCCTTTCCACAACTTTCGCCACGCCTACAAAATAGCATTGCGATATCTTGTGTACTCTCTGTACTACGTATCTAATGTTTTTCTTTAAGTGGACTCGCTTTTGTATATAAATAAATTTATTTCCAAAGAAAAGCTTGCTACCATCACTATAAAATGGGACATGCAGGATGACTGCCTCAAATAAAATGTAACTGTAACAGCAGATGCAATGAAAATGGCGAAGTTCCATTAAAGTCGGTCTTGTCAGATCACACGGTATTAAATAATGGTACTGAATTCTACCTAAATGCTGCCACCCGCCAAGGCTGCTCTCTGTCTCTGTTGTAAATGAAGATGAGCGGGGGTTAAAGATGTGTTAAAGACACAAATCTCAGAACTGTGACCTCCCTCCTGGGGTAACTGAGTTGTACAATTTTGCACCCCAGATACACCCTATGATCATTTCGAATTGCTGCCCATGTGGGGAATGTTGCTTGAATGGTTGGGATGTCGTTATTTTGGGGAGGGTGTGTCTCCCATTGGGCAATACCTCATTTACCACGATTTCTCAAGGGCCGGTCTATAGTCAGGGCCTAAGAGGGCAGAGAAGGGGGGTCAATGAGGGAATGACATGCTAAGGGACATTCCTGGACCCACACAGCTGGATTCCTGACTGTCCCATTCACCCAGGATTTGCTTTGGGGAGGGGAAGGAGGCAGGCAGATTTCTCCCTGTTTTATCTGCTGGGTTTCCTCTTGTGTCCCAAGAGAATCTGGGGCTGGGAAGTCAACTGTGCAGGTTAAGTTGGGAATCCTGGGTCTTCTCTCCTTGTTCCCTTGACCTGGCAGTGTGGTCGCAGGTGAGTCACCACTCAGGGATTCTATTTGCCCTTTGGAAGATGGAAAGGATTCTACTTCTTCTCTGTCATAGTCCTTCTCATGGGGTTCAAATGGCTGAGCTGTTGACTCCAGAGGAGCAAATGCTAATGTATGGATACATGGTGAAGTCCAAGAGAGGAGAGGGAAGAGAATAATCTATGAGCTTGGATATTTCCCGTCTTTCTGGGACTCAGTCTCCCCATCTGTAAATTCAGGTGCTTGGAACAGATAATACGGTACATTGTACTATTGCCCACAGATGCCTCTTCCCTCCCCACCGTTACCATGGCTTCCCTGTGGGGGGAGAGGTCATCCGTGGCCCAAAAAGTTAGGGCTTGGCCCTGGAACTGATGGGACACGGATGCAAGTGACAGTGTGCCAATATCAAGGCAAGGCACCAGCCTTCTTGGAGCCTCTGCCCTCTGCCATGAGAAGCGTTTGCCCAGAAGCCCTCTGGTCTCAGGATGAAGGATAACTGGGGCCTGGGCTGGAGCTGTCAAGACTCTAACTTGGAAGAAAAAAATAAATGTTTGTGATAGGAAGCCAGTGAGATCTGGGGGCGGAGGGGGGCGTTCATTATTGACCTATAGCAGTGAGAGCTTGTGGAATTCAGATAATGATTGTTTCTCTTTAGCGAGTGCCCATTCTATGCCTCACACTCTAAACCATCATCTTATTCATCCATCACCCTGAGAAAGGTCGCCATTGTTATTCCCATTTGACAAGAAGAGCCTTTGAGATAAGTGATTGCCTGAAGTGGGTTCCCTGGAAGCAAATCTTTAGATGAAGGTTCACAGGATGGTGATGCTTTGGAAACGTTCCAGGAAAAATGGGTCTGGGAGCAGAGAAGTGTACCAAAAAGGGAAGGAGGCCAGTAAGGGTGTGACAACAAGCAAAGTCTCACAGGGGGGTCTAGAGATGAGGTAGGTGACTCTTCAGAGCTGTCCCGCAGAGCAAGGGAGCTGGAGCATTTATGCCTCTGTATCCCTCAGGCATCAGTTAGTAGTACCTATGGGACGGAGGACATAAATTCCCAGGCACCTCAGGGACATCTGGGCGGCTGAGTCGATTAAGCGTCCAACTTCGTCTCAAGTCATGATCACACAGTTCTTGGGTTTGAGCCCCACATCAGGCTCTCTGCTATCAGCACAGAGCTTGCTTAGGATCCTCTGTCTGCCCTCCCCCCTCCCAGCACATTCTATTTCTCTTTCTCTCTCTCTCTCTCTCAAAATAAATAACCTTAAAAAAATTCCCAGGCACTCCAGGCTCTCCCTGTGTGTGGCATAGCAAGCTGCAGGAGGCTTAAGGATGCCAGTTGACAGATTCAGATACTAACTGTCAGGAGGGAAAGCATCCCAGGAGCTGGTGTGCACAAAACTGGAAAAGGGATCTGAGGTGATCTGGGCAATGCATGGACCTCACCTGCTACAAAGATGAGAGCCACACGAGGACAGTGGAGGAGGAAGCGACAAGGAGCCTGGGTCTTCAGTGCCACTCACGGACAGCTGCACCCGGACTGCTGAAAAGAGTCACCTCCCCTCCAGTTAAGCCACCAAGGCTCGGTTTGTATTCTTGCAGCTAAGTTGAATCGTACCTGAGATGCTGGGTGAAGAAAGGCAGGAAGAGTTGTTCATGGAGGAGCGACAGCGTGCGTTACTTCTCATCACGCTCCTGAAAGACAGGCGTTGTTCCCATTTTGCAGATGAGGAAGCTGAGAATCCAAGAAGAGACATCACTGGGCCCATGATCCCACAGAGATTTAGTGGGAAAGGCAGGACACAAACCCACTGTATTCGTTATTTATCACTGAGTAGCAAATTACCACCCATGTAGCAGCTTAAAACAGCACGCATTTATTATTTCGTAGTTTCTGTGGGTCAAGGATCCAGGCACAACTTAGTTGGGTCCTCAGCTTCAGGGTCTCACAAAGCTGAAATAAAGATGAGCAGCTAGGGCTGGTATCTCACTGAGTCTCGACTGCAGAAGGATCCACTTTCAAGTTCATTAGGTTGTTGGCACCATTTCAGTTCCTTGAGGGCTGTAGGACTGACTTCCTCAGTTTCTAGCTGGTTGTTGGCCAGAAGTTGCCCTCATGTCCTTGCCTTTCCAGCACGGCAACTTGCTTCGCCAAAACCAGCAGGAAGTCAATCTTATGTTACTCAATCCTGGAAGCAATATTCCCTCACCTTTGCCATATTCTGCTCATTGCAGACAAATCAGGAAATCCTGCCCATCCACGCTCAAGAGGAAGGGATTACACAAGGGCATGCATACCAGGAGGCAGACATCACTGGGGCACATTCTAGAAGCTGCCCGATGCGCTGAGTCTACTTAAGTACAAAAATTTCTGCACTTTATGCAACATCAGACTTACTCTTTGGGGTAAAGCCTCATGGATCCAGATGGCCCTTTCTGGCTAGGACTGAAAGAGAATTTGGGGCACAGACCAATGTAGTGGGTACGGATACCTCTTTTAGCCTCAAAAGCCCATAATGACCCTCTTCCCACTCTACATTCGTGAATTCATCCAACACTCCATTTACTTCCCACATGATCTGGGGATGAAACCAGATCCTAGATTCAGTGTCTTCTGCCCTTGGGAAATAGGTCTGTCTTTTCTCTTTTTGGAAGCTACTGGTCCAACTCCGGGGTAGAGGGTACCTCTAAGTGGGGGCCGTGAAGGCTGCAGAGAGAGTACTAGGCCAAGAAATGGGAGACTTGCTTCTCTGCAGATCTTCATTTCCTTTGTTGGTAAAATGAGGGAATTGGGCAAGTTGTTTGTGAACTTCCTGCTCTAACTTCTTACTTTGAGGGAAGAACTGAACTGGTAAAGTCTAGAGCTGCAGTGTCCAGTATGGCAGCCACTGGCCCCATGAGGCTACTGAGTGTGTGAAATGTGATTATTCCAAATGAGAAGTACTGTATGTGGATATAGGAGTCAGAATTCTATGATGATTCCCGGTGACCCTCCCCCCTGTATAACCTCCTCCTCTTCGAGTGTAGATGGAACATGTGAAATGTGTTATGTGAGGAAAGGGAGACTGTCCTGGGTGGGCCTGTCCTAAGCAGATGATGGTCTAAGAGCAGAGCATTCTCTCTGGCTGCTCACAGAAGAGGAAGTCCACACACTAGGTTGCCTGGAAGAAAGCAAACATCCATGTGGGGAACTGCCCATGGGGCCATGTGGCAAGGAACCACAGGCAGCCTCCAGAGGCTGAGAGTGATCCTCAGCAGATAGCCAGCAGGAAGATGGGGACCTCAGTCCTGCAACCACAAGGAAATGAACAATCTGTGAGCTTAGAAGTGAACCCCGAACTTCAGATGGGAACCACAGCCCTGGCTGATACCTTGACTTCAACCTGGTGAGACCCTGGGTTGAGAATTCAGCCATGAGGTGCTCAGATTTCTGACCTAGAGGAACTGTGAGATAATAAATCTCTATTGTTTTAAGTTGCTAAGTTTGTTGTAATTTGTTACACAGCAATAAAAAACGAATATCTTGGATTTCCAAGACTTAGTACAAGAACAAAAATGTGGGGTGCCTGGGTGGCTCAGTCGGTTGAGCGTCTGACTTCGGCTCGGGTCATGATCTCGTGGTCCATGAGTTCGAGCCCCACGTCGGGCTCTGTGCTGACAGCTCAGAGCCTGGAGCCTGCTTCAGATTCTGTGTCTTCCTCTCTCTCTGCCCCCCTCCCACTCATGCTCTCTCTCTCTCAAAAATAAACATTTAAAAAAATGAAATTATAAAATACCTCCTTAGTAATTTCTTTATCGATCCCATGTTGAAATTATATTAATTTGAATATAGTGCATTAAATAAAATATATTATTAAAATTAATTTCATCTGTTTTTAATTTTTTAAGTTGCTATCAGAAACATTTATTTAAAACAATTTTTTAATGTTTATTTATTTCTGAGAGAGAGAGAGAAAGAGTGCAAGTGGGAGAGGGGCAGAGAGAGAGGGAGACAGCATCCAAAGCAGGCTCCAGGCTCTGAGCTGTCAGCACAGAGCCCGACATGGGGCTCAGGCTCATGAACCGCAAGATCATGACCTGAGCTGAAGTCAGACGCTCAACCAACTGAGCCACCCAGGCGCCCCCTTGCTATCAGAAAAATTTAAGTCACATATGTGGCTCACAGACTATTCAGTGGACAGTTCTGTTCTAGAGGTCCCGGAAGTTAGCCATATGACCTTAGGAGTGAGTCACCTCACTCTCAAAGCCTTGCATTTCTCTTTCATTAAATTCTTTAAAGATTTTTTTAATGTTTATTTATTTTTGAGAGAGAGAGAGACACACACACACAGAGTGAGAGCAGGGGAGGGACAGAGAGAAAGAGAGACATAGAATCCAAAGCAGGCTCCAGGCTCTGTGCTCTTAGCACAGAGCCTGACGCTGGGCTCAAACTCACAAACCGCAAGATCATGACCTGAGCCCAAGTCGAACACTTAACCAACTGAGCCACCCAGGTGCCCCTATTTTTTATTAAATATTTTTTAATGTTTATTTATTTTCGTGAGAGAGATAGAGTGTGAGCAGGGGAGGGACAGAGAGAGAGGGAGACACAAAATCCCAAGCAGGGTCCAGGCTCTGAGCTGTCAGCACAGAGCCCGATGCAGGGTTCAAACTCATGAACCGTGAGATCACGACCTGAGCCAAAGTTGGACATTTAACTGACTAAGCCACCCAGGTGTCCTAAAGTCTTCCATTTCTTATCTTTGAATAATAATAGCACCTATCCATTTTGCAGCATAAATGAGATGAGCCTGTAGGACCCGAGGCCCAGGGCAAGGTCTTAAAAAATGCTGGTTATTATGATTATTAATAATAACAATTAGTATATGTGAAATAGAAATCCTTTCTTGAACCCAGATCCTAGTCTCCAGCACCCTCTCTCCGTCCAGACACACAGTAGGCACTTGATGAATGCTTGTGGATTATATAATCTTTCTTTTTAAAAAGATTTTATTTTTAAGTAACCTCTACACCCAACATGGGGCTCGAACTTGCAACCCGAGATCAAGGCTCACACACTCCATGGACTGAGCCAGCCAGGCACTCTGGATGACATAACCTTGACAAAGCTCTGACACAGTTCTCCTTTACCCTATCAACCCACTTGGAAGGTGGAAATCAGGGACCCATAGCTAGGGGGGAGACAGAACTTCTGGGGGACAAAATGATCTGTTTCAAGCTTCACAGCCCCAAGGGGCTCTCGGGGAATAAGGCCACCTTCTCTAACTCCCTAAGGCAGAGCCCCACCTGCAGTCCTGGAAGACATGAGACACAAGACCAAGCTAGGTGACCTGCGCAGGTGACTGAGCCTCATCTGTCCTCATCCAAGTCTGTGTCAGGAAGGACTTGGATAAGTCACCTGAAGCAGAGTGCCTTACACATGTCAAGGGCGCAATTAAGGAAGGGATTATTACTGCTGTTGTTGTTCCTTTGTAGGCAAAACCCGGGCTGAAATCCCTCCCTAGTGGCACCTCAGTCTCCTAAATGACCCCTCCTCCCCTGGCCCCTGACTGGGGGGAGGAGGATGTCCTGGCTGTTGGGCCCAGTCTCCAGCCACCATCTCCACCCAATCGAGTCAGGAATAGAAACCACCGCCTCCGACAGCCCGCGGTCTCCCTCCCTCCCTCCCCCGGCAGCGATCGATGTGGCCTCCCCCGCGGGGGACAGAGGAAGACAGGGAAGGAGGGGCGGCGGGGCCTCCGGCAGCAGCGAGGTTCGGCGGCGCCGCTGGGACAGAGACGATCCCTGCCTGGCCAGCGGCTCCCCAGCCACGGAGCCCTCGGGGACTGAAGTACCTGGTGGGCGCCCTGGAGGGGCCTTGACAGGTAAGGGACCTCCCCTGGGGAGGGGCGTGGCCCGGGACGGGGCCGGGGGGGGGGGGGGGGGGGGGGGGGGGGCTGCACAGTGGGAGGCGAGGGTGGGGGCACTGCCCTTTCCGCTCCAGAGTCCCCTCCTTGAGACCCTCCCCCTCGCCTGGAGGGAGCGCTGTGGGGTGGCGGTGACCTGGGGTCAGTCCTGTTGGTTCATCTGTAAAATGGGATTAGAAAACCTCCCTAGCAGGGTCGGTGTAGGCATTGAACCGAGTGAGCTGTATATAGAGCCCTGCGAAGTGACCAGCACATAGTAGGTGCTCAAAATAAGTTTGTGGAGAGAGCCTTCAATGGAAAAGCCTAGTTTCCAACCTTAACTGTGTGCCATGGACTAGCTGGGTGATGCTGAGCAAGTCATTTAATCTTACTGATATTCAGATTCTTGTTAGGGAAGGTTTGTTGAATTCATGATCTCATAATCATAGAGCAGGAAGGTGAGTTCCAGAAAGAGAAAGGGATTTGCCCACCGTTATGTAGCTATAATGAATGGGTGATGCAGCTGGGTTAGAAGCTTCATCTTTTGACACCAGGTGCAATGGAGGAGGTGGGAGTGGAACTGCATCCGCCTCCCAGATATTTACTGTGCACAGATTATGAACCAAGGGCCGTGCTGCCCATAAACATCTTGCCATAGTTAACCCTCACAACCTCTCAAGGGAAGTGTGATATCCTCCGGTTTACAGATGGGGAAACTGAAGCTCAGAACGGAGCCCCTCAAGGTCAACAGTCAGCAAATGGCAGACTCAGAATTTGAACCTAGCTCTGACCAGAAGAAATTGCAAATGATTAACATTTATTGAGCACCAACTGTGTTCCAGGGGCTTTGCACATGCATTCACGGTAAGCTTTCACCCTAAGTGCTATTGCTACTTTCTCTGTTCTATAGATAACAGACCCAAAGCCCAGAGCAGGAGGAGACTGGCCTGAGGACGTAGAAGTGACGGAGGTAAGGACACCACCCTGATCCCGACCAGCTTAACACCAAGCCCAGGGTGAGTGAAGGGCACCCCACCTGGCTCCCTGCCAGGCACCAGGCCAGCCGCTCGATGGTGTACATTCCACCCTGAGAAGTGGGCATTGCTGATGGGATGGGGCACATGGGATTACTGAGGATCAGGAGGTGAGTCACTAGCCATCAGTCCCAGTAGAGTTCGGAGACATGGGCAGTGGAAGGACCCAACATCTTCTGGGGTCAACTAAGGCGAAGCACTTTCCCCACTTTCCCCATAAGCTACTTTAGTCCTCCAGCCTGCCTTGGGTAGGTGCTGTTGTCTGCATTTGGCATTGTGTAGGAAACTGAGACCTGGAGAAAAGCATCTTCCTCAAGGCCCTGGGGGGCATCAGGGATGGAGATAAACCCAGGTTTGGCTGACTCTGGGAGACAGTGAAACAGGTGGATAATTTACTGAACCCCTTCTGGGAGCCAGGCCTGATAAAGACAATAGTTCAATTAATCTTTTTAACCACACTTGGAGGTGGATCTGTTTATCTCCACTTGACCGAAGCTCAGGGAGGTGATAGGACTTGTCTCTGGTCACAGAAGACAGAGTTCCATCTGACTGACTCCAGAGATGCTTCAAATGGTCTAAGCCAACAGCTCTCAAATTTGACCATGGATCAGAGTCACCGTCCATGCTTGTTAAAACCCCAACTGCTGGACTCCATCCCCACAGTTTCTGATTCAGTAAGTCTAGAGCAGGCTGAGAATTTGCATCGTTGACAAATTCCCAGGTGGCACCGATGCTGCAAGTGCAGGGGACACACTTTGAGAACTACTGATCTCTTGGTCTAAACTGATTCTCCCAACACCCCTTCCCCCAGGGATGGTCAGTATTACTACCCCATTTTGCAGAGGAAGAGACTGAAGTTCAGAGTGCTCATGTGTCCAAGATCCCACATTAAGCCCCTGGCATATGAAAATCCAAGTTTGGAAAAGGGAGACATCCTATCTGAGCACACCCTGGGGTGCCAGGACATCTTGCCATTCAGTCACTTTCATAACCCCCCAAGATAGATCCCAGCATTTGTTCCGTGCCATTGAAATGTGGGGGGGGGGGGGGCAGGCTCAATGATTTGGCCAAAGACACTGAGTCGGGGGAGTGAGGGGCATTCAAACCCTAGTCTGAGATCAGGGGGCACTTACCTCCCGAGCGCCGCGCCGTCTGCACACCAGAGCTGGTGGAGGGGGCAGGAGGGTTAAACCCGGCCTTCTGGAAGGCAGGCCCGGGGACAACCCCCGCTCCGCATCCCGCCCTCCCCGTGTCCACAGGCCATGGTGAGCGAGTCCCCGGGGCCCGGCGCCCGCGTGCCCTGGCGGCGGAGCGACGAGGCGCTGCGCGTGAACGTGGGCGGCGTGAGGCGGCGGCTGAGCGCACGCGCGCTGGCCCGCTTCCCGGGCACGCGGCTGGGGCGCCTGCAGGCCGCGGCGTCCGAGGAGCAGGCGCGGCGCCTGTGCGACGACTACGACGCGGCGGCGCGCGAGTTCTACTTCGACCGGCACCCGGGCTTCTTCCTGGGCCTGCTGCACTTCTACCGCACCGGCCGCCTGCACGTGCTCGACGAGCTGTGCGTCTTCGCCTTCGGCCAGGAGGCCGACTACTGGGGCCTGGGCGAGAGCGCGCTGGCCTCCTGCTGCCGCGCGCGCTACCTGGAGCGGCGCGTGGCGCGGCCGCGCGACTGGGACGAGGACAGCGACACGCCGAGCAGCGTGGACCCGTGCCCCGACGAGATCTCCGACGTGCAGCGCGAGCTGGCGCGCTACGGGGCCGCGCGCTGCGGCCGCCTGCGCCGCCGCCTCTGGCTCACCATGGAGAACCCCGGCTACTCGCTGCCCAGCAAGCTCTTCAGCTGCGTCTCCATCGGCGTGGTGCTGGCCTCCATCGCCGCCATGTGCATCCACAGCCTGCCCGAGTACCAGGCCCGCGAGGCGGCGGCCGCCGTGGCCGCGGTGGCCGCGGGTCGCGGCACGGAAGGCATGCGCGATGACCCGGTGCTGCGGCACCTCGAGTACTTCTGCATCGCCTGGTTCAGCTTCGAGGTGTCGTCGCGCCTCCTGCTGGCGCCCAGCACGCGCAACTTCTTCTGCCACCCCCTCAACCTCATCGACATCGTGTCGGTGCTGCCCTTCTACCTCACGCTGCTGGCCGGCGTGGCGCTCGGCGACCGGGGCGGCGCGGGCGGCGAGGACCTCGGTGACCTGGGCAAGGTGGTGCAGGTGTTCCGCCTCATGCGCATCTTCCGCGTGCTCAAGCTGGCGCGCCACTCCACCGGGCTGCGCTCGCTGGGCGCCACGCTCAAGGTACGGCCTCTGGGGCCCCGCGAGGAGGTTTGCGGGGGGGGGGGGGGGGTGCGGGGGAGGGGGATGGAGGGGGAGGGGTTGTGCAGGTGGGGGTGACCAGAGGACAGGTTAGCAGGTGAACTTACAAGCGCGTGGTGTCCAGGCACACAGTGATCCAAGGCGACATTCTGTTCCTGTGCCAGGCACAGGGCTGGACACCAGGTGTACACGTCACATCTTTTCTGATGTTCCCAGCAGCCCTGGGAGGGCTCTTTCCTAGGGGTGAAAACTGAACACCGATGTTTGCTTTTCTTTAAAAAAAAAAAGAAAAGAAAAGAAAAGAAAAAGCAGGGGGTGGGCGCCTGGGTGGCTCAGCCTGTTAAGCATTCAACTTTGGCCCAGGTCATGATCTCACTGTTAGTGAGTTCAAGCCCCATGTCAGGATCTGTGCTGACATCTCAGAGCCTGCAGCCTGCTTCAGACTCTGTCTCCCTCTCTCTCTGCCCCTCCCCCACTCACACTCTGTCTCTCTCAAAAATAAACATTAAAATTTTTTTTAATTAAAAAAATAAGACAAAGGTCACTTTTGGTCTGTCAAATATCAGATAATAAATAAGTGCAGAAATTTGCAAAGCAGAATGCTAAATGCCTTCTCCACTGGGCCTTTCCTCTGGCATTATCAGGGGGCACAGATATTGTAGGTCACCCTTGATGGGCCAAATCTAGCAGCAGCCCCAGAGCTAACACTTACTGAGCGTTAATTCTGTGCCAGTTTTACATCCATTATCGACGTTCTCAGGACAACTTCCTCAGGAAGATGCGGTTATTTATTCCCTTCCCGTAGATGAACAACCTGAGGTTGGAAGGTTGGCTTTTTAAAGCCTGGTTGCAATTTACTGAGCACCCTCCTTCTGCCGGGCCGTGCACTGGGGTGAATCACTGCCCTGGCAAGCTTAACCTTGAAGGGGTGAACTTAGCCTGGTGTGGAGAAGGAGGAAATGTGAACGGCTTGGACAGAGGCCTGGAGAGAGAACAGGATGAACGCTGGGGTGGGTGTGGGGGGGACATGGAGGGAGGGGTGTCAGTTGATGAGGTTGATGAGGTGAGAGGGACAGGGTACTGAAGGGCCATGGACTCTTGGACCAGGATTTTGAACTTTATCCCGAGTATTAGGGGATGGAGCCTGTGAGGGGTTCAAGCTAGGGCAAGTATTACTGTCACTACTTTGCAGATGTGGAAACTGAGGCTCCAGGAGGGGACAGGACTTGTCAGAGGTTCCTCAGTGAGTAAGTTGCAGAGCCCAGAGAAGAACTCAGCTGTGCCTGACACCATGACCTCCTGCTCTTTCTCCTAAAGCTCCATGCAACCCTCCTGAGGATCCCTAGAAAACCCCTTCTACTCATGGCTTCCTAAAGCCCTTTTCATGCCCTGGAGGCAAGACAGCCAGGAAGCTGGGTACAGGCAGGGTGACATGAGCAGAATGCTGGAGCATCGGGCATGTACGTGGGATTCAGTATCTGTCCAGGGAAGACCCCTTTGCCCCAGAACTCTGCCTTGTCTCCAGCCATGCAGGGATCCAGGGCCTGATATCACCAGCATTTTCTGCAAGGAGGGAAAAGGATATTGATGGAGGCTGCCAGATTCCAAGACACGGGTGTAAGTCTCCAGATGATAGCCTTGCTACTCAAAGCAAGGCCCTTGACCAGCAGCAGCTTTCTCGTTACCTGGAAACTTGCTTAGAAATGCAGAATTTCCAGCCCTACCCCAGACCCGCTCAATTGAGTTCTGCCTTTTTAACAAGATCCCAACATGATTCCTCCACACATTACAGTTTGGGACTAGGGGACTACAGTTCTAGGCTAGGAGTCTCAGCCTCAGCACTATTGATATTTGGAGGGAGATCATTCTTGGTTGTGTGTGTTGGGGGCGGGGGGATGGCTGTCCTGGCATCGTAGGATGTTTACCGGCATATCCGGCCTCTATCCAGTAGATGCCGCTAGCACACCTGTCCCAGTTGCGACAAGCAAAAATGTTCAAGGACGTTGCCATATGTCCCCTGGGGCAGATTGCCCTATTTGCGAACCACTGCTTGGCCTCCGGGGTAGGCAGGTGCATTCAGGAACGTGTATCCTGTCAGCTTTCTCGAGGGGCAGAGTGTATTTTTGTACTTGTCAGAAATGAGATAGACCAGTCAAAAGCACATGAAACCAACGCTTTGCATTGTGGAATACAAACTGTGGTCCCCCCTTGGTTCTGCAACTGTGGAAGAGTCACAAGTTTCTTATTCACTGGCTGGTGCCGCCAGTGCCCCCTGCATTAGAAGAAACCACTATGGCTTAGTGGGCGCCCTGGACAACAGAAGTTAGGCCTGTGTTTGCTCCCAGGCCTCTTGTAGATGAAAGATCTTAGTTTGGAGTCAAGGGACCTGGGTCTTGGCACCAGCTCTACTTTGCTCTGTGACTTTGGACCTGCCCCTTCTACTCTCTGGGCCTCAGTTTCCTCATATGCTCCATACCAGGTCTGTGAGCCCACCCGGCTCTGACTTGGCTTCCTGCATTCTCTTCCAGCACAGCTACCGCGAGGTGGGCATTTTACTGCTGTATCTGGCCGTGGGCGTGTCCGTGTTCTCCGGTGTGGCCTACACAGCCGAGAAGGAGGAGGATGTGGGCTTTGACACCATTCCCGCCTGCTGGTGGTGGGGCACGGTGAGCATGACCACTGTGGGCTACGGGGACGTGGTGCCCGTGACGGTGGCTGGCAAGCTGGCAGCCTCAGGCTGCATCCTCGGGGGCATCCTGGTGGTGGCGCTCCCCATCACCATCATCTTCAATAAGTTCTCTCACTTCTACCGGCGCCAGAAGGCTCTGGAGGCTGCTGTGCGCAACAGCGACCCCCGGGGGTTTGAGGATTTGCTGAGCAGTGTGGATGGGGTGTCGGAGGGGTCTCTGGAGACCTCCCATGAGACCTCCCAGGAGGGAAGGTCTGCAGACCTGGAGGCCCAGGCCCCGAGTGCACCTCCAGACTCTCAGGTTTATTAAAGCCAGGGCTCAGTGTCCTCCTTCCCACACCCCTATAGTCAGCTGAAGCAGCAGAGATCCTTCCCTGCTTACATGGTTCATGGTGGCCTCACTGCTCAGGATCACTCCCCCAGCCCTGAGAAGTGGGGACTGGGTCCCTTCCTCTAAAGGCCCAGGTTAGGATGGTGTCACCCTAGGTTCTGTGAGCCTGGAGAACAGCCCAGAGACTTTCGTAAACGAACCTCCAAGCTACTGTGAAGCAGGCATGTGCTACAGAGAAAACCAAAAGGATGCTAACGGGTCATGAACACTCCCTGCCTGTCAGCCCTATCACACTCAGCCCTGTGTTGGAGGATGAGAATTGGCCCCATTTCGCAGATGAGGAAACTGAGGCTCAGAGAGGTGCAATGACTCGCCCAAATGTCTCCCAGTTAGAAGTCGTGGAGCCAAGTTGGGAATCCAGATTCTTTGGTCGACCAAGCCAGTGTTCCTTCCATGCTGTCTTTCTTCTGCCCTCCTAAAGTTTGCATGTGGTTTTAGGGGGTTCATGAATCCTGAGAAGATCCTCTATCAGGGCTAGGGAAAGGCCCAGACAGAGGATTCAGATGTAGGAGCGCTGGACCTCAGCTGTGGTCCTTTTCCATGAGATTCTTTTTTTTCTTTTTAAATGTTTATTTATTTTCAAGACAATGTGAGACACAGAATACAAGCAGGGGAGGGGCAGACAGAAGGAGACACAGAATCTGAAGCGGACTCCAGGCTCTGAGCTGTCAGCCCAGAGCCTGACACGGGGCTTGAACTCACGAACCTCAAGCTCATGACCTGAGCTGAAGTTGGACGCTCAACCGACTGAGCCACTCAGGCGCCCCCTTTCCCATGAGATTCTAATGGCAGTCGGCTCTCGGTGAGGTTTGGGAGGAAGGAAGAAGAGCTGCCTTCCTAGCTGCTGTGTGAGCTTTGCTGAGCAATAGTCTTACAGCTTCCCTGCCAGGGCTGGCTTGAGATACAGACCCTGGAGGGGCCCCTGCCTGTGGCCTGAGGTCTAGACCCAGCTCTGCTAGGACACAGTGTGGGAGGTGGACGCCCCATCTCCAGGTCCCAGCCCACCTGTCACAAGGTCACAGTCTGTGCCCCGGAGGGAGATGAAAGCCAAATGCAGCAGGGAGTCGCCGATTTAAAGCCAGCTCAGCTCTGAGAGGTTGGTGGCAAGAAGCTGCTATGCATGGACACCTGTGACCCCCCCTGCTGTCCCCAGTCTGACTGTGGCAGTTCCCTTCTTTGCACCACATAGGCCTCCAACCCTTCCTTGAGTTACCGTCCAGGCAGATGCTTGAGACCTCTGCTCCTTTTGACCAGCTCCAGCCCTTCATCCTTGCCGAGGACTTACCCTTCTACTCACCTGCTGAATCCTTCCTACTTACTGAGACGTTGGGAGGGAAGGACTCCCGTAGCCCCATTTACATACTGTTTCTAGAACACTCATCACTGTACTGTCCTTGGCTGGCCACGGCTCTGTGCACCGCCACCCCCCACATGCTGCACTTCAACACAGAAGACGTGTGGTGGAACCCAGGCTTGGTGGGGAGTAGGTGCTTAGTGAATACCTAATGAATACCTACTGATGGATCAGCCAGTTCGAACAGCACACTGTGTGTCAGGCGCCGGGAAGGAAGAGGAAATGACCAGAGAGGCCTTGCCCTTGAAAGGGTATGGACAGGACCGAACAGCATGTCCTTTGGTCCTGCCCCTGGTTCCTCCTTATTTTACGAGGCTTTTACGGCCATTTCTCTGTAGATTCTTCATTCACACATTCAACAAATATCATTGGAAGACTCACAAGCCGGGGATTCATGTGTGGCCTGCAGAGGCGTTTTATTTAGCTGAACAGTACTTTTAGTATATTTTTTTCATTCAAATGCCTTTGAGTGAGGCATGTACTTTCCAGTTCCCCATAGCGTCTCCCCCGAAACACACACACACACACACACACACACACACACACACACACACACTACTGTGGTAGTCCTGCTGCTTCTCAGATTTACTTGCCACACCTGTCCTCTGATTCATTGACTGCTAGGTTCAAGAGATATAACGGGGAACCAAATATATATATATATATATATATATATATATATATATATATATATATATTCAAGAAGCTTACAGACTAGTGAGGGAGATGGATTTTAATCCAGTAATCACAGAGATGTGTAACAGTGAGCTATATACTGAGTCCAGGAACTCCAGGCACACATGTAGCAGGGACCGTTAACGGGGGTCAGAGAAGACTTTCTTGAGGGTGACCATACAGATGAATCGTTAATTAGGCAGCGGGGGTTCCGGGAAGCATTTCCAAGCACAGGGCACAGCCACGGGCAGGCCTTGGGTATGACGTGGTAGGCCCCCGCGTACGGTTGGAACCCGAGTCTCCAGCCTGAGCAGAGACTAGAGCAGCGCCCGACCCCCCGCGTCCATACCAGCCCTCCTGCAGGCTCAGCCCCGTATGCACCGCCCTTCCTGAACTGCTGAACGTGTCAAAGAGCCAGGTAGCTTCCAGACTTTCTCATCCCACAGACAAGTCCCTAAAGCCGGTATGGAAAAAGCTCCGGGGTGAACTGACCAGCCTGCGTCCCTCCCCAGGTGTGTGTCATCCTGGCAGAAAAGTGACAACTCACTGTCACTCCCACTCCTGTGTGTCTGTGAAAACTATTATGCAAATAAAGAGGCGGGGCGCAGGGACCTGTTTCTGCCTGTACTGGAGCTGGCTGCCCGGGCGTGTGTGCTGAGTGAATGGGGAGGGTGGGGAGGCGCGTGGAGTGACTCCTTCCTTCCACGTCCTCTGGTTCCAGTCTTGAGTTTGGCACAGGACGCAAGTGACAGGAATCTGGTGGGAACTAACTTGGTCAAAAAGAGTAACTCATTATAAATAAGTGATGAGCAACCATCACAATTATAGTCCTTTGGTTACAAGCAACAGAAACGGACTCTCTTAAGGAAAAAAAAAAAATTTATTGGAAGGTGTATTCCTTTCCTGTTGATGGCGTAAAACAATAGAAATTTGTTCTTGACAGTCTGGAGGCCAGAAATCTAAAATCAAGGTGTCAGCAGGGCCGCGCTCTGAGGCTCCAGGGGCGAATCTTCTTACCTCTTCCAGCTTCAAGTGGCTGCCAGTGTTCTAGGCTCGTGGCTGCATCCCTCTATTCTCTGTCTCTGCCCTGATGTCACCTTTTCCTCCTGCGTGTGTGGGAGTCTCCCAGTGCTCCTCTCATAAGGACTTGTGTGATGGCATGTAGGCCCCCCCACCCGAGCTAATCTAAGATGATTTCAAGACCCTTAGCCTAATCACATCTGCAGAAAGACCCTTTTCCCGAATAAGGTAACATTTACAGGTTCCAGAGAATAGGACTTGGACGTATCTTCAGGACCACCATTCTGCGCACTACAGAAGGGTACCAGTGATGCTCACACGTCAAAGGAAAAGCTGGCTGGCCAGGCCTCAGGACATGCAGGAATGAGGGGAACTCTGGGGACCTCAGTGGTGGGACCCATGAGCCTTCTGCCTACGGCACCGCCAGCTAAATGCTCAGCCTTCAGTGGCCTTCCTCCCCTGTGTCAATCTGTGCCCAGTTCCGATCCCAGCCTGCCTTGAGTCCCACGCCTCTCCGTTGGTGGAAGGGGGCAGGGCACCTGGGCCACGTGGGATGGAAGAAAGGTAGTTACCCAAAAGAAAAGGCCATGTGACGTCACCAAAATAAAGGGGAGGGATGTTAGGCAAAAAGAGCAGGTAGTCCACAACCCTTGGCTGCCCAGCACATTATATGCTCACATCTTCTCTCCATAAGCACAGTCTAAAAAAGTGTTTGTAACATAAGGAAACTATCTTGTATATAACGGAAAACACACTTGGTGTGTTTGGGCCCTATTAATGTGATTTAATCAGTGTAGTGGATCAGTTTGATGTCTTGTGGAATAGGACAAAGTCAGAGATCTAATCAAATCTTTCCAGTGTAGAACTGGTGAACCAAAGTGTCCCTGAGTCAAACAGTAGAGGAAAACTGTTCTCTCTTCCAACTATTAGCAAAAGGCTTCCAGTGGTTTGTGTTTCTTGGAATAGAAAATGAAACCAATAGATGCATATTAGCTCCAGAGATTGTAAGGAATACATATCTAACACAGCAGTTCCACGGCCATTTTCCAACATCCATCTAATTTTACACCAGCCAAACGGGAAACTAATGGTGTTTTGATGGGAGTCATCACCCTGCAGGGTCTTTATTGGAGGTACTAATCTCTGCAGCCTCCCCCAAGATGCGGTACCACTCTGAGTTTTCCATTTCAAAATAGTCGTTCAATTGGATTCTATTGGCCTTTTATATTATAATGGCCTCCCTGGGTCAGGGAGCCAACGCGGGGATCTTTTCCAGCTGTCACTCAGAAACTGGAGATCTAGCCCTCCAGTGACATGGACAAGGGCCAAAATCTGACTTTTCACATGATGGGTGGACCTACAGTGGTACTCTCAGACCCAGGAAATTGGCATTGATTCAAAGACTTCGTCCAATGCCTCCTGAAAGGTTTGAGTATTTCCCTTTCTTCTCCCAGTTCCCCCGGTGAATGACCACAGGCGTTTTTGGAGAAAGCAAGACAAATGTTGCCATTACACTCGGGTGGTAGTATAGTGGACATGCTTCCCAAGGGCAAGTAGCATATCCTTCATTCAAGGGGCTTTAGATCAATAAATGAACTCAAGCCTAGGTGTTAGGTGATGGTTGTAGTGATGTAAGTTAGGACTTTTTTTTTTTTTTTTTTTGCCAGGACTAGGTTTTGTTTTGCTTTGCTTTGTTTTGCTTTGTTTCTTATGTTTTATTCATTACTCAAATCAAGTAAGACCGGTGGTCACCTTTACCTCTTCAGGGCCCTCTAGCAGGATCCTGCCTCATTCAGAACCTGCTGAATATTATGACGACCACTTCACTTCATTTCTGAGGCACTTCAGTGCCACCCCCCGGCCTCCCACACGTCTCCATTCTCCCTCCCGTCTGAGGTCAGTGAACCCATTTCCCTGCAGTTGCAGCCCCACCACCAAGCTCTCTTGATGTAGACTTTCCTCAAAGCAAAGGTGAAGTGTTCTGGGTTCAGTGAAGGCCATAGAGATATTAATGGGAAGGAGGCACAAAATAAATCCAGTCTTCAGAAACTTTTGAATCCTTTCCTCTATGTGATGCCCAGAGGTTTCGGGCCTTTACATTGCATTTCATGTGGGCCAGCATTCGGTCCAAGTTTGCTTTAGCCAACCCATCAATGGTCAGAACGCGGCCAGCTCCTGGAGCTAGCACAGAGAATGCCGGATCCCTGACCCGTGCATCCCTACCAAGGAGACCAGCCTGGTCCAACATTACATTTCCCCTCCCCTCATCAAGCACCACAAAAATCCATTCTCACAAATATTGCCCAGATTTCCACTGGTATCAGTGAACAGATTTTTGCAGTTCTGTATGGGTCCAAGATTCTTTCCTACTCAGTCTGTTTTTCACACTCCAGGCCAAAACTCATCCCCACCATCCCGGGAGCTTGGGAGCTTTCTCCACAAGGAAGGTGGGGACTGCTTCCACCCAGTGTTTGAGATCGCCTTGGATTTCTCCCACATTCTCTTGCGTGGCTGTTCTGCTGGTCATAAGCCACACATAAACGTGTAGCCGGCCTGTCAAATCAGCAACCGGCATAATCAGTTACCAACTTTGGTTTTTGGAGATCTCAGCCCTATCGCAGGTCATGAAGTTCTTTTCACTGTGGTCATAGAAATGTTCTATGACCGCCACCCCCAAATTATATTTCGGCTTGCTTTGTTGACTTTCCGTTTACATTATTCTATGCAGTTAGAAACAAAACATTCTATCCCACAGCCTGGGCATTTCTCATCTCAAAATTGAACTGTGACAGAAGCTATCCTTTCTCTGAGAGCCACATTCTTGGTGGTCAAATGATACCAAGTAGTACAGGAAACAACCCTTTCCTGCTGTATATACTGTGGGCTGCTCTTCAGGACCAGAGCAACAGCAGCAACTTCCCACTGTTTTGCCCCAGGAAAGCCCAACTGTTTTTAATACCCCACACTTCCTGGAGGACATGTGAACTATGACTCCATTCTTCTTCCAATTTCTCTGTCAGAAGACTTGGGCTGCAAACAAGTTAATCCAACTCTGGGCAACTTAAGCAAAAAATGGGTGCATTGGATAGATACCAGTTGGAATCAAATTAAAATTAAACAACCAGGCTTGGTGGGGGGGGGGGGGGCGCCTGGGTGGCTCAGTCGGTTAAGCATCCGACTTCAGCTCAGGTCATGATCTTGCAGTTCATGAGTTCGAGCCTCACGTCGGGCTCTGTGCTGATAGCTGAGCCTGGAGCCTGCTTCGGATTCTGTGTCTCCCTCTCTCTCTGCCCCTCCTCTGGTCGTGCTCTGTCTCTCTCTCTCTCTCTCTCTCTCTCTCTCTCTCTCTTAAAAAATGAATAAACATTAAAAAAAAAAAAACCCCAACCAGGCTTTGAGAAAAAGATAGGAATGAGGGCAATATGGGGATGGAGGTACTTAGAGCCCACGAATCCCCTTTTTCGGGTGTTGCCATTAAAATGCTTGGGTGACAGCACTCTGCTCTAGCTAAAACTTCCCGGAGAACTGAGTCTCCCTGGACTAGTTTGGGTCACATGCCCACCCCACGGCTGAGGGAATGGAGGAACTCCCACTGACAGTCTCCCCAGGACACAGATGGTGGAGGCGTAGTTTCCTGAAGAAAACATGGGGTGTTTTCCTTAAAAACGAGGGAAAGGGATCCTGAATGGGCAAAACGAACAAATATTTATTATAATACCACCGATGGGAATGGTAGATAGGTGGCTTGGCTTCAGCAACAACAGAAACCAGGAATAAGAGAGAAAGACAGACATTGCATCTGTACAACACGGCAGACGACAGGGTCACCAATATCTCTCTCAGTTCCACATCTTGTGGCGCCTCCACCAGAGAACTCTTTCCCAGTTCTAGGTTGAAAACTGTGTCAGAGGAGATGACTGGCCCAGTTCTGGATGAGGTTGCTGGGTCACTCCGCTGTGGCAAAGGGTTGGGTCTATGAGAACACAGCAGCCACCATGTGAACCCCTGGCTGGCGTGGGAGTCGAGCAGTTTCTAAAAGGACAGATCCCACAGTTATCCCCCTTACAGTCTTGCCCTCTTGGGCCTTAGTTTCATGTTCTGTAAAATGGAGAGATGATGTCCAGAGATGCTCAGGAGTAACTGGGGCACTAGGCCTGGAGGGTACATGGGAAAGCTCAGGTCATTTGGGGCTCTGGGATGTGATGTCTGTGGTAGTTTCTCCCTGTTTCCAATGACCTGGGGGTGCAGACTTCCCTGGTTAGACACAATGTTCCTCAAGGAGGATCCAATTTAAGATCTTCCCCCTCCCCAGCCCCATGTTATAGATCAAAAAACAGACCCAGGGAGGTCCAAGGTCATACCTGAGTCTCTCTGTGAGGAGAAGAGATTTTTGGCTTAAATAAGGCCAAGAGGAGTGTTCCTATTGGAGGAAGGGGATGGAAGGGAATCTAGTTGCCTCCTAAGGTACTTCTTGAGGCTCCCAAGAGTGAAGGTGACCTGTCAACTAATAAAAATAACCACTCATCACTTACCTGTGGCACTCTACAGTTTACAGCATGATTTCATGTCCCTTATCCACTACTTCTCACAACAGCCCTATAAGGCAAAGCCAACAATGAAATAGAATAATCAGTTTTTGGACAGCTGAGGAAACTGGCCCACAGTCAGATGATCAGAAAGCAGTGCATCAGGGATTCAAGCTCAGGCCACCTAATATGGGGCTGTACTCAACTGGGCACCACAGCTCACTGTTCTCACTCTCTTTGGCAAACTTAACTCTCTGGGTGCCATTGAAGGAAGTGGTTTTGAAGTGTGGGTCTTCATGCTCTGGACGTGGCCTTCAGGTGCTGGCTGGGATGGTCCTTGATGACTGCCAGATCTCATATTCCAGGCCAGCCAGGCCCTGTGCCTGAGTGTGGAAAGAATTCTCCGGGAAATTTAGTAAGTTGAGACACTAACCTCATAAGGCAGGAGCTTTTGAGATGAAAGGGACAGTGTCTTTCAGAATCTTGTCTGCTAGAAAAGAAGACAAGGTCATATGTAGACTGGTGATTAACCTGTTCAAATGGAGTGGGTTCAGAACCTTCAGGAAATTCATGAGCTGAAGGGGAGGAACGGCACACACCTTGCTCCCAGAGTCAGACCTGGGTTCTGACATTGGCCCTGCCACTTACCAGGTACATGACCCTGGACCGGATCTTTGATCTCCAAGAAGCATGTCTCAAGGTCGACCTCCAACCTCTGTCAGGCTGGTATCCAAAGCCCTCCCTGCTCCACCTTTTCCTGTCTTCTTGCATGGGTAAGGAAGCGTTCAGTTACAAATGACAGAAATCCAACACCGTGGCGTAAGTTCAGGTGGATCCAGAGGTTCCACAGAGGTCATCAGGTCTCCTCCCCTGCTGCTGTCCTAGCTCTGCATTCCTGTGTTGGCTTCAGTCTTAGGGAGTTACTGGAATTACTTGAATAGGATGGGAGAACACGAGTGATACCACATGGTGAGGAGGAAAGAACATGGGCCCTGAGGCCAGATGGACTTGTACTTGAATCTCTGCTACCAACAAGCTGTGTGATCTTGGTTGTGTTTCTTGCCTCTCTCAGCCTGTTCCTTCACTTGCCTTGATATAATGACCCCGACACCTCAGAGTGTTGATGTCAAGTTCAAGTGAGGTAACCTATGTGAAAACGCCTGGCACAATAAATGTTAGGAAGAAAATAAAAAACACATATGAAGGAAACGTAAATCCAGCAGCGCTCTGGTTTTCTTTGGGAATGGTAGAGCAACTTCGAGCAGAGGCTGCTGGGAAGGGAAGTAGTCTGCATGGGTAGAGATCACAAACCAGACGCATTCTTGTACTTGAAGCCACAGTTGGGGTCTCAGAATGAATAGCGGGGTCAAGAAGTCTGGGGTGGAATCCAGACCCGACATGGCCAAACCTCGGGCCTCAGTTGCATTGTCTGTAAGGCAGGAAGCTGGCTGAGAGTAAGCATCTCTTACATTGCACAGGGTGGGGTGGTTTCCCTCTGATGCTTCAGTCTCATCAGGAATGACACCCCTTCCCATGGACCACAAGGCCCCACCTGCTCATCTTCACTCACCTCTCTGATGTCACTGCCACCTACTCTGTCCTTTGTTCACCGTTTCAGGCAGGGCGGCCATCCTTCCAGCAAATCAAACTTCTGTCCTGGCCTTAGGGCCTTTGTTCTTGATGCTCCTTCAGCATGTAATGTCCACCATCCATGGGCTCTGCCTGGCTGGCTTCTTCCTGTCATTCAGGTCTCACTTCAAAAGCCATCTCTTCAGAAAACCTGCCTGGATCATTCTACGTAAAGGTGTCTCTGGGGCGCCTGGGTGGCTCAGTTGGTTGAGCGTCTGACTTCAGCTCAAGTCGTGGTCTTGCAGTTTGTGAGTTCAAGCCCCGCGTTGGGCTCTGTGCTGACAGCTCAGAGCCTGGAGCCTGCTTCAGATTCTGTATCGCCCTCTCTCTCAAAAATAAATATTTTTTAAAAATTAAAAAAAAAAAGCTGTCTCTCTCTGCATCTTCGTGCATGCACATGTGCAAACACACACACGTACACACACACGCACACACTCACATATTGCTCACAATCTCATTACTGTTTTATTTTCCTTATGGCACTTCATCCTCCTCTGAAAGATGGTTTATTTATTTACACGTGACACAGACTCGCTGTGAATATGCGTTACAAGTGCACTAGTGACTCAACTATTGCCGGCATCGGTGCCGCGGATGATGTGGTTTTCTGAAATGGAGACCAGCTCTTGGGAAAGCTCCACACAAAACAAACCGCAAGTGTCCCTTCATTCCACATAGTTCATTCTTGGAAAATTAATAGTGAAACCTTGCACAAAGTACTTTGTGCCTAGAGGTCAATGAGGTTTGGTTTTGAATGAGGTGTTGATAAACAAGTTTCTCACCAACAGAAATGTCCAGTGGGGTTTGATGCTGTGCAGGACTGCCCAGAATGCACTGCAGGACACCTAGCATCCCTGCCTCTGCCCATTAAATGCTGACCGGATCCTGCGGTCATGGTCACAACAAAACCATTCTGAAGCATTTCCAGAACGCTCCCTAGTGGTCAGTACCGCATACTATTAGAATCCCCTATCTATAGAAAGGGCGTAGCACTAGGGGCGCCTGGACGGCTCAGTCGGCTAAGCGTCCGACTCTTGGTTTTGGCTTAGGTCACGATCTCACAGTTCATGAGTTCGGGCTCCACGTTGGGCTCTGCACTGGCAGTATGGAGCCTGCTTGGGATTCTCCTCCTCTCCCAAGCTCTCTGCCCCTCCCCCACTTGCTCATGCGCGCATGCTCGCTCGCTCTCTCTCAGAATGTAAATAAACTTAAAAATAAGCGTCTAGTACTAAATACCTCAGAGTCTGTGCAAAAAGATGAAACAACCTGAAAGGCTCGGCAGTGTGTCTGATGTCTAGTAAGTGCTTAGTAAACGGGAATTTACTTCATCTCTTCTTTCCACCTTCTGGCCACAGGTTCTGAGTCTGAGCAACAGGGAACACCTGTCATCAAACCCTGGCAACAGGAAGGAAGACCCTGACTCTTTCAGGGAATAAGGGGAGTAAATTAGGCAACAAGAGACACACATCACCCCCACTCCCAGAGGGCTGACAGAATAGCACGACATTATGCAGAGAGACTGTGGAACTATTATATTAAACACTGTAGAGCAATTTGACTCAAGAGACCCACACTCACTTTTTGGTGTAACTCCGTTCCTTCCCTGCTTTGGTATAAACTTTGAGACTGAGAAAACCTGGGGTGGGGCGGGCTAGTGACGTATTTCTGGATGAGGATGGGCCACAGGAGGACAGCTCCGCTCTGAATGCTGGGCTGTGCCTGGCCCAGTTCCATGCAACAACAGAGATGAAGGATGTCATGGTGACCTTACATCCAGACTCTCACACCAGACCCTCTGCATAGGCCGGTCACTCTGCCCAGGAGGTCTTCGATCCCTCACTTCTTGCCCTTCCTTGACCTGGCCATCTCTTGCCTATTTCAAGTTCAAGATGCACGATTTCCAGAAAAGCTTCCTTGGACACCCCAGCAGAATTGACTGTCATTCTCTCCTCCTGTGTCCATGGTCGGTGAACTTCTTTCCACTGTGGTATTTCCATATGCACTTGACTGACTCCCCATCTGGTCTGCAAGAACTATGTCTGGTTTATCTTTATCTCCCTGACGACTAGCTCAGACTGGGCACACAGTCGGCATTTACTCCCTACCCTACCTACTTCTCCCCCAGCTTTGGATTCTAAAATAAACATACGACACAGTCAGTGTCGCAGAGGTTCCCAACACCATTATCCAGGCTACAGAGGGAGGATCTCATTTTTAAAAAGAAGAAAGTCTTGTGTTCCAAAGGACAGTTTATTTAAAACAAAGGTGACAATGTGTAGGAAGTAGGAAAAACAACAATTCTAACATAAAAGCACACAGGAAGCACCTCAAATTAAAAAAGGTGCAGGGGAGGAAGCTATGTTTCATACATATACAAACTGCTGACCTCAATTGATTATTTACATCCAAACTTTATAAAATAGCATTTCAAGTCAGCACTTAAGCCAGTGTTATTAGTTTTTATTACAAAAAGTTAAAGCTACAAACTTCACATTTTTAAGTTGTACATCTGCAACAGCATTTAAGCTTTTTCCAAGTTGGTTTGAGTGCAAGCTGGTAGAGGAGATTTTTTTTTTCCCCAGACACAAAAAAGAACATGGAGTCCAAATACAATGAATATAATCCTGATGAAAACACAGAGTGCATAAGAAAGGATGGGGTGGGAGGCTGAGGACTGGGAAGAAACAATTTTCCAGGAAATAAGGAGCTGCAGTCTTTAGAGGCAATGTGGTGTGCTAGAAAGGGCACTGGAATAAGAATCAGAAAACCTGCATTTGAATCCTAGCTCCACCATACTTTAGCTGCATGACCTTGAGCTTAAAAGACTTCACCTCTCTGAGTCTCAGTTTCCTTATCTGTAAAAAGAGGACAGTAATACCTATACCTCCCGGAGCTATTAAGTTTTAACAGATATAAGGCTATTCAGATTATCTATTTTCTTCTTGAATGAGCTTTGGTGTTTTGTATCTTTCAAGGAATTCGCCCATTTTATTTAAGTTACTGAATTTATTAGCATAAAATTGTTCATGATATTGTTCTTAGCCTTTTAATATCTGTAGGAGCTTACTGGTGCCACCTCTCTCATTCCTGATATTGGTAAGAGCTACTGAGTTTTAAATGGTATAATAAATCTCTGGCATCTGACAGGTGCTAAAGAAATGTTTCCTGGATCAGAATACACAGTCTCAAGGAGTCAAGCTATAGCTCTCCAGTGGCTTCAGAATTTTGGTTCTATCTATCTATCTATCTATCCAGTCACTCATCAGCCAGCCCCCAGCCAGCCAGTCAGACAAACATTCATCCATCCATCCATCCATCCATCCATCCATCCATCCAGTTGGTGACTGGGAGAAGGGACAAAGAAAAAAGGAAAAGAGAAATTTCTTCATAATTACTGATGAGGAAGCAATCAAGATATTCTTGGAGAATTTGAGATTTTTAAATCTCAAATCTCAATCTTTTTAGGCTACAACTAGGTGAGGGTCCTTGTTTCTTAAAAGTAGAGAATAGGCGAGGTGCAGAGTCCCTGGAAACTTGAGTCAAAAATGCTGAGGCAATTACTGAAGTTCGGGACTCAATGAAAGCAAGCTGACCTAGCCTGTAGTTGGTATTCAAGGGGAAAAAATGACTGGGACTTGCTCCTCTGGCTTTCCGTCACTAGAAAACAAATACACCTTGTCGGGAAATGTATGTGGTCCAAAGAAATTGACTTCTGGCCAAAGGGTTCTGTCTCGCTAGACTGGTGAGCAGTGTTCTTTGTTGGACCAGCATGGTGGGTGCACACATGCCTGAAAGAAAATAAACTACGGATCAAGATTCATGACCCAAGAATATTTACGGGGAAAAACGAAAACCTTCTTTTACTTGGATCTAGCTTAGGAAGGAAGAAATGGGCATTCCTCTCCTGTCTGGCCAAGTGCAAAGTCCTTTCTAAAGAGAAAGAGGCTGAGGCAGGCCTGTTCGTTAGCACAGCAGATGGTGTGGGGGAATGCACGCTCCGTGCTGTGGTTGGTGAGACTCACTTGGCTGTCAGACTTGACTACTAACTCAGCTGTTTCCCAGCCTAAAAATGCCAATGAGAGTTATTTATTTTGTGCGAGAAAGGTGGTCACTTCGTTTTAAAGATTTGTGACTTTCCTTTTCCCTGTAAATATTGGTCTCACATGGTGATGCTATGAATCCTGATTCAGCCACTTACTAGCTGTATTGCCCTGGGAAAGAACTTTTTTTCTGTCTGAACTTGCTCCCTCATCTATGAAGTGGAGATAAAGTACTTAACATATAGGGTTATCCTGAAGTTTGGATCTCACATATATAAAAAGCCCACCTAGCTCAGTGCCTGGTGTCTACTAAGTGGTCAATGAATATTAGCTGCCATCGATTATTCTAGCGGGATCCTCTAGTCGTCCTCTGTTCTCTGTATCTAACACATAACTGCCTAACTGGCCAAACCCTGCAGATCAACCACTGCCTCTTACATTTTTAAAAACTTGCTTTAATTGCAAAGAACAGAATCTGGCCAGAGAAGAGGAACATTCCCTGCCTTTCCATTGATTCCCAGGTTTGGGAAGCAAAAGCAATTATGGAGTTGAATTACACTATCCTTAGGTGCAACCCAGTCAGTGCTCTCCCAGCAGGGGCGTGGGGGGGGGGGGCGCGGTGTGGGGATAATTAAAAATGAGCAGACATTTGCCTTTCCTCACTGTCTACTCTTTGCTGTGTGATGACAGGACATGTGGCCTTGAGCCCATGCTGCAGAGGAATGGCCAGTGCTGTTCTGTGAAGCCCTCTGATCTTAGGCCCGAAATTGCCCACATGGTGCCTCTTACTGGCCAGCAGGCGCTGCAGGGCTCTGGAAGGGCCGAGACTCAACCATCAGGCTCCCCCTGGGGGTTTCAGAGCCAGTCGCCCTCTGAAGGGACCAAGCAAGACCAAGTCTGCCTTGTAGGCCTCTTGGGGAAACTTAACCAAAACTGACACAGGTTTCTCCCCTTGGACGGGGCTTCTTGGATCAGGGCCCAGGGGTGAGGAGCTCTGGTCTAGTCTCAGCTCTTCAGCTTGCTTTGTGATCTTGTCACCATGTCACTTCCCCTCTCCAAGCCTCATTCGGGCCAGAAGATGCCTACGGTCCCTTCCAGTTGTGGCATTCTGTGGGCCCAGATGGAGCCTCCTGGAGAACAGATCTTAGTCTGATATTCAGGTATCCTTTCCAGACCCCTCAGTAGTAAAGTAAAAACAGAAAACAGTCACATATTGGAATATGATCACCAAAAGCAATGCCATCTACCCATGTCTGTAAGGAATGCGGAGCAAAATGCATGCCCCTGTGCAATCTTCACATGATCAATGAGAAGTCCGAAGACACCTTCTCTTCTGTGGCCTGCACACAGCCCCGTGTTTGCTGAGAGGACCTGGCAGGCCCGTTCCTGCACAGGGTCACGTCTCCTCTTAAGGCACTGGGCAGTATCTGTGCTGTGACTTTAGGCGGTTGGGAGAGTGGAAATGGATGAAAGGCATTGAAGCCACAAGGGGCAGTTTACAAAGAGGGTGCCAGGCTTCTCCTGGGACTCAAAAAGTAAACACAAACTCTCAAGGCTTTCCCGTGGACATGGTCAGTGGCTCCAGAAGCCAGAGATGACCCACCCAAGGCTCAAACCATGGGGAGAGAACTGGCCCAAACCTAATTTTTAATTGCAGCCCTGCAAAAGGGTGAGGTTGGCCCCTGGGAGCTGAGTGACCCCAACAGCCTTCCGCTGTCCCCTGCCCTCGTGTCCCACAGTACCATAATCTTACAGAAAAGAGGCCAACTGTTTAAAACTGTACCTGTACAGAGATGCCACCACCATACTCAGTGGGGAATCCAGTTATAATTTATATATATGTGCATATTTATATATTTTTAAAAAGTTTTCCAGAAAGAACAATCGAAAGCTATTGGAAGAAGAAAGACAAGACAACATGTAACACTTTCCCAGCTATCACTCATCTAGGAGTCTCTGTTCCTGGGGTTAAAAACTCTGAGTTTAAAAGCGCTGATATGAATCCTTTGAAATAATATAACTGATCGATTTAAATACATACACAAGATGGCGCGCTGACGGCAGGCAGCCCTTCCCACTGGTGCACTTCCTGAGTTCACGGAGGCGAAGGTGCCGTGGAAAAATGACAGGGCGGAAGTGTTGGCTGACAAGCCTGAGTGGCGAGCAGCCAGGGTTCACCGAAGGCCTGGTGCGCAGGCTGGGGCCCTCCTGGCCGGGCCTTCTCAGAAGTTCTGCTGCCGCCGCTTCTTAGCCTCGATGGCATCCAGGATTGGCTGCCTCTTGGACTGGTACTTCTGCCGGATCTCTTCGATCTCTTGCTCCATCATGGGGTCGAGGGCCAGGAGCCTCTTCTGAAGGTCCTCTACTGTCCAACTCTTAAGCTAGAAGAAGTGGAGTGTACAGTCACGACAAAGCCAACGTCGGCACAGAATAGCCGAGAAGCCCAGCCTTTCCGGTCACCCAGAAGGGAAGGGTTTGTGGTCAGACCAATTTGGAGGGGGTGCAGTGGCTGGAAAGGGACAATTCATTCATAAATAGCATGCCACCAGGCTTTTTGGAGATAATTTATCCCTGGACAAGTTGTAAGTGCTAATCTCTTTGACTTACCTTGCTTTGACCAGAAACTTAACCAATAATACTTTCATCTCTCCTATCTTTTCAACAAATTACATATCAATTTATTAAAATAACAGCCACTTGGTGTAGGCAAAATAATGCTTGCCCCCCTAGTTCTTGTCTCCTGCTTGTTCATGTTACCCGTGAGATGAGTGTCTGGATGGTGGCCGGTCTCTTTCTGGATACCACACCAGGGAGGAGGGATGCTTACTGAGGATCAGATGCCATCCCCTGTACCCCCAGTGTCTCGGCACTTGTCTTACTAATAATCATCGGGTGCTAATTACATACCAGGCACCACTCTAAGCACTTCCTATGGATTACCGACACAGGCGTCTTGAGAATGGAGACACAACCCTTGCTTGGGCAGGGAGTGCGAGGGGTAGTTGGAAACTTCTGAGATTAAGTTTCCATCATCCGGAGAAAAAAACAACAGAACCTGATATATACATTAATAATAAAAGGTAGCATTTATAGTGTTTTTCTATGTTCCAGATGCTCCGTGCTTTACACACATTGACTCATTTCATCCTTGCGACAAGCCTACGATTTGCATGTATCATTATCTCCATGTTACAGATCAACAAGCCAAAAAAGAGGGTAGTGAAGAAAACTGCCCCCAGTCTCATGGCTAGTAAGTGGCAGAATCGAGATTCAAACCCAGGCAGGAAGGCCCCAGAGTTCATGCTCTTAACAGGGATCACAGAAGAGCAGACGAGCAAAGCACAGGTTTGAGAACCAACTCAATCTGTGGTTAAAACAAACATGGCTCTGCCTCTTGCAAATGCTGAGATTCAGGCAAGTCACCTGTCTCTCCAGGCCGTCCTCACCCATAGAGATTGGACAGCCATGCCTCGTCGTGCTTATTTTAAGAATTAAATGAGAGCATGTCTGTAAAGATGTTAGCACAATCCCTGGTACACCATGTGCTTAAAGATGGCAGTGCATGTTACAACCCTCCCTCTACCAGAGCCCAGGAGTGTGTTCATGTTCAACATGTGTCTGCAGCTGTCGGGCAAGTGGTTTCACTGCCATATGTAAGGAGGGTCACTGACTCCAAGCAAAGCCAGTCCTGGCTGCCAGGGATGGGAATGAAAGCCAACATTATCCACAGCGGGTGGTGATAAATTCTGTGAGCTCACAACCAGTTTAATAGGTGCCGTGTTTCAAGAACTCAAAGGCTCACTCAAGTCTTAGCAGAGATTTATGGAATCAACATGTCCTTCAGCCCCTCCCTGAGGCCCCAACAGGGAAGTGGTAGAGGAAGGGGGTGAAGGAACCTCTTTCTGTCCGCCCTTCCTCTACAGGGTGGGGTGTGACCGAGTGTGAAGTGCTTACAGTGGCTTCCCCAGGAATGGTTTAGTGACCTGTCGCCACAGGAATTTACGTTGGCCAGCTTCAGGGAGGTGGTCTGAGAAGCAAGAAAGGCCTAACAGTTCAAGACGAAAGGCTCTTTGTGATGTGGGAATGCAGAGAGCGAGTGTGGGGGACGCTGGAAAGTTGGGCTGAAGAAACCGCATCTCGTTTCCAGCCCAGCCTGTGGTTTTAGACCAGCAGGAGGGTGTTGTTCTGGGCCCAGGGACTCTCCCCAAGAGTAACGCTCACCTCGTCGTTGGCTTTTTCAGTTCCTTCTCCAGAAAGAAGCCACCCCAGACCTAATACCTAATGTTCCCAGCAGTTGAGGTGTTAATCTTAAGGGTCACAGATCATCAGTCTGTAGAGGCTGTGCAATCTTAGACAAGTAACTTCCCCTCTGAACCCCTCAGTGTCCTCCTCCGGAGAAGAGACGCCAGTTCTGCCATCCCTGGGCTCTAATGAAGATCAGATGACTTCACGGGTTGACGTTCTCAGCACAGAACTTCACATGGTATGCATTTCCCAGACAGTAAGCATGCCATAAACTGTAGTGGTCACTACAGTTATTAATGACCGCTATTGTTGCTGGTATTAATACTATCATTATTATTAATATTTTGGAAAGTCTCTAATTAATCTCCCATAAACAAGCTGTTCCTATAACCTCCGATCCAAGCCAGAGTCAAACAAGTGAAAAAGAAAATACTCTACTCTATTTTGGGCTAACAATGCCTAAGGATTGGCATTTTCGCATACCATCTGTTACCTTATTTATAGTTTAACAAAATATGTTTTTATCCAGCCATCGTATATTCACTGAACACCTACCATGGGCCAGGTAGGCACACAGGATACTCCTGTGAAAAAAAAAAACCCAAAACAAAACCCCCCAAATCACTGCCCTTGTGAAGCTCACATTTGAATGAGGTGAGACAGGCAACTGAGAATTAAATGACTCAGAAAATGACTCTTACATTAGACGGTGATGGGGAAAGAAAAGAAACACAGTGAAGGAAGGGGAGCTGGGGATCGGGAGGCTTGCTCTTCATCATCCATCAGGATGAAGCGTCAACTGCGACATGAAGAAATCAAAGTCAGTGGAGCAGCACTGGCTTTCTGGTTTGTTCGGCAGCTTCGGGCAAACCCCTTCTCCTCCCCAGGCCTCCGTTTCCCCACCTGTAACAGAGGGCTGCTGAGATGACTTCAAAATCTTGTTGGACTCAGTATTTCTCATCTATGACCCATGGATCGTGTGCATTGGAATCACTTATAACCGTTAAAGGTTACAAGTCGTGAGCTACTCGATCACTCCCCCCCCCCCCACTAGGTAAGGACTTTGCACGCTAAAGAAGCTACTCATTTGTTCCTTGTAATTCCTCAAGTGTGATGAGCCTGGTTCTACATCCTCCTTCCCATTTTCCTGACAGCAAAATTCTCACAAAGTAATTGCTGCCTGTCTCGGGTCAAGGCTTCTAGGTTTCCAGTTTCTGCACAGCCCTTCTGCCCTTGATCTAATCTAAAGGCCACAACATGAACCCCTGCTTTATCTCCACCACCTTTGGGCTAATTTACTTGCCCTAAGGCTTTGTTTGGGCTTAAGTTACACCTGACCCATTAGAACACTGCCAGCCAGTCACCGCTAATGCCTCAGTCACACTCCAGATATGGATTTTTCTGAAAACAAGCTCAGAGAATGGTTTCATGGCGCCAATGTAGCATCTCACCTTCCTGGTCCTTGGTGGCATAAATAAATTTCAAACGGATATCTTGCAGAAGAGTAACTGTGATGCTCAGGTTTTTCTATAGCCAGAGTTGTGACGGAGCACACCGCGGCCCGCCACCCCCCTCCCCGGACCGTGCAGGGGCTGAGCCGTTTTCACCAGCTGCAGGAAGTCCCACCCTGTAGCACACCTCATCTGTCCCCTCGCACTTACATAGCCTCTCTAGACTGTGACTCCCCATGTCCATCTGCAGACCATCATTCTCCTCTGAATTCCAGGCTCACATACCCAGGGAAGGTCCTGCTTTATATCCCCATCCCAGATCAGCTCGTGGAAATCAGCACCTTAACGCCAACCAAAAGAAAACTCTCGAGTCCCACCCCTCCCAAATGGGCAGATCTATTCTCCTTACATCCAGGTCTTCCCCGTCTCAGGAGTGGTATCACCGTCCTGCCAGGTGCACAGAAATCACCCCTGATTCTTCCTTCCCGTCACCACCCCCTGCCCACAACCCATCCTTCAATCTCATCTCTAAAACACTAGGGTGACCCAAATCCAGCCCCTCAATCCAGGCCACCATCATCTCACAGCAACGAGCATCATTAAAAATACAGAGATGAACCTGATCGAGTCCCCCTGTGTTTCCTGCCGCACTTAGAATAAAATCCCCAGGGCTACAAAGGCCGTCCACCTCTGGCCCCACAGTCCCCTCGAACTGCATCACCTACCACTCTCCCTTTTGTTCGGGACACTGGCTACCCTGTATTTCAAATCGTCAGACAAGCTGCACTTTTTCTGGCCTCAAGGGCTACATGGTGACTGATCCTTCTGCCTGCATGGGTCGTCCTCAGTTCTTCCTTATCTTTTAGGCCTTGGCTCCAAGGTCAACTCCTCAGAGAATCTGAGAAAGCGTTCCCCTAAGCACTTATCTAGAAAGGTCGCCTGCCCTACATGCATTGTTGTGCCTCAGCCCATAGTTTGCTTCCTTCAAAACGATGTGGCACGAGGTAATCAATCAATCGTTCTTATTTATTTTCTTTCATTTAGTGCGTCTCTCACTAGGACAAAAGTTCCAGGAGAACAGTGACTCTGTCTTGTTCACTACACCATATGCAGGAATGAATAAATTGCCCTTTGTTTCCAATCAAATAATAACGGAAGCCACTGAAGTCGAGGGGGAAGTTCCCCAAGCACCGCCACAGGCAGCAGGGCTCTGGGCGAGGAGCGGAGAGGCCCCGGTGTGGAACAAGGAACGAGGTACGCCCTTCAGGGAACTTGTATTCCTCTCAACGTTCTTTTGGCATCGAAGGAAGTCTCTGCTCCCTGGAATCCCATTGGTGTGTTTGATACTGAATGACGAGGAGGAGGTCTCCAGCCCTGGCTGAGTCACCTCTAATGGGCATGCCCACTTTAATTTTTCGTTCTGACAAAAAGGAACTACTACTTTGGAAAAGGATGAGGTAATCAAGAGAATAAGACCTGATCCCTGGGGACAAGACAAAATGAATGCCAAGCCCCGAGCCCCAGGCTCATTAATGAAGGTGGGTTGTGCTGAAGAGAGCAGACCAAGCGCAGGGAGAGGTCACAGAAGGAAAGAGAAACTAAAGTAAGCCTCTTCACAACCATGGTTATTTAGAATTCTCTGACCACTCGGATGCTAATCAACACATCAGTCTTGAGTGCACGGCAGTGGGTGGGCTCCGAGTCTGACGGTACTGATGCTCTGGCGCTGTGCTCACTGTAGCTGACCAACACTTGGCCTTCCCTCACCCAGTGTGACGTCTGTCGACGGATGTCTGAGCAAGTAAAGGCAACCACACACACGCAGGGAGATTTCTCTTAGAGGCTGTGGTCTCCGGAAATGTTCCGTATCCTCAAGGAGGCAGTTTTTCAGTGTGAACTTTGGCCTCACCCTGTTTTAGCCAGATACAACGCCATCTTACCACTGGATCTACACTTAGACATCGAGGCGGTACGTTAATTTCTTGAGCTTATGCTATGCGCCCAGCACTGAGCTAAGCGTGTGTCCGCACAAATCAGTCTACCTGCAAGGCAGGTATTATGACTGACCTCCTTTTACAAATGAGGTCAATGAGGGTACGAGTGAGCAAGCAGTTTGCCCGAAGTGATACAGCAAGGAACCGGAAAAGACTGTAACCACCACCCTAAGGGTTTCTGGAAACAGGCCTATCTGTTAGTGAACAACATGGACGGCCAGAAGAATTACAAATTCGGCTGATGTTAAATACGTTAGATGGCCTTCGCATTCAGAACTGCCACTGCTAGGGGCGCCTGGGTGGCTCAGTCGGCTAAGTGTCTGACTTCAGCTCATGTCACGATCTCACAGTTTGTGGGTTCGAGCCCCGCGTCAGGCTCTGTGCTGACAGCTCAGAGCCTGGAGCCTGTTTCAGATTCTGTGTCTCCCCTCTCTCTCTGATCCACCCCGTTCATGCTCTCTCTCTCTGTCTCAAAAATAAACGTTAAAAAAAACCTCAAAATTGCCACTGCTAGTGATGATGGGTGACTTCAGGGAAGTCACCTGACCTCTCTGGGATCTGGTTTCCTCATCTGTCAAATGGGGACGATACTGTCTACTTGGCTGCCTTTCCTCAAGTAAAACCACCAAAGGCCTACCATGTGCCAGGCACCACTGCAGAGGGGCAGTGACTCAATTCACGTTTGCTAAACACGCTGCAAACTGAACCAACCAGCTTTCCTGGCAGCTCTACCGGGCCAGGCACACTGCAGGGCAACAGGAACGTAAAAGGCCGTATGTGTCGGAGAAGCAGCTGGGCTTTGGGGCAGGAGCACCAGCTTTGGGTCACACGGACCGGGGTCTCACGGCAGCTCTGCCCTTGGGAGCTGGACGCCCTTGGGCGAGTCACATAATGTGTGCCTCACCTGCCCCATTTTTAGAGAGCAGTATTTCTCCACCAGGGGAAGTTGTGAGGTTCAGAGGTGTTGGGAAAGTGTATAACAGAATTGGTACACGCCAAAAACAAAGCGGATAAGCGGGAGCTACCACCTTAAATCCCTTCTTCGGGAAACGGAGAAAAAACAGAAGTAATATAAAGAGTAGCTGCTGCTGCTGTCAGAGCTGAGCTTGATGAGCTCACGGTAGGGTGAGGACACAGCACACACACAGAGCTGTCTCTAGTGAACTCTGCGTGAGAAACCCCGAATCTCAGGAGTCGGGCTTGTCTCCCCTGGGCCAGACCACAACGAGAGCCTCAGATTGCCAGCATCAGTACAAGTATAGAAGGCTGATGGGAACTGGTTTCTCCTCAAATGGACTTAGCAACTCTGAAATTCTGAATTACCCTGTGTCAACCAGCCTGAAGAACAACCGGGAAGATCCGGCTGGTGTTTCAGACAAGCGGGGACTCAGGAATCACGGTGACAGTCGGCCCACCTTGCATGAGCAGAGTGAAGCTGAACTAAACACATCCGAATATACAGCACAGGTTCATCCTGTCCTGGCAACAAGGCCCACGGTGAACAGATAGGTCTGGTCTATGTCCAAGGAACAGGGCTCAAAGTTCTGCTCCTCCACTTCTAGAAACTCACCTCAGAAGTCTATTGTACAAATAGTGTCGTGCTACGTCCCTAAAAAAAACCAGCAGAGAGAGAGAGAGAGAGAGAGAGAGAGAGAGATGCCAAAGCGTTTGAGGACAAGCTTCAATTCTGTACTTACTGTATACTTAAGGACTCATAATTCTGCATCTAATATCACAACCAGGATTTCTCAAACACCTTGCCCCTTCTGAACAGGTGAGTCAGGCTGATGCCCTGTCAAAGGTGATGTTTTTATAGTGGCCAAGAATGAGGAAAGAACACGCCTTTGGAATTTAGCAAGACGACAAGGAAGTTCGACAGAGCTGAACGAAGCCACCAATGTGCCAATCCATACCTTCAACACCAGCCGCTAGAAGGTTAACAAAAATACACTAGAGAAAAGGTACCAAGGTCTGTCAAAATCACGTAGGGCATTGACTTAAATCCACCAAAGATACTTATCCTTCCTTGATGTAAATTTGTCTCTATCAAGGAATGGATTCTAGATTGGAAGGAGGTGACTCTAGGAAGATTCTCAGATGATGCAATAATCTCTCAGCAGATGACTGAGAATGTAGTCATGCAGAAAAGCAGGGAGCTGACAGTCAAAACAACTTGTGTGGGCTACGTAAGCCCTAGGCCACTGAATTTCGAAACATCTTACTGCTTAAATGAACCTTGTGAGAATGTTAATGGGAAATTTCCTCTGATTCAAATTATGGTCATGCCAAAGTATGCTTCCATCAGCCCCTTATAAAATCTTCCTAATGCAAAACTACTATTAATGATTACTTCAACCCCACTTTGAGTTTACAATTACTTCAAGTCAATACATGGAACTGTTGTCAGAATTCTAACCAAAGAAAACATGGCTGCATGTATTTAAAATATTTACCAAGAAGACTGGAATGAAATGCAGACCTTTGAACCTGGGTAAAACAAAGAAATGTGGCTCCAGGCAGGCCCAGTGATATAATGACACAAACTCTGATGCGGGTCAGAAGACCAGCCTCAAACAACCTGAAGATGGCATCCAGAGAGCCTCCCACCTAGAGAGCTCAGTACATGGTGCGTGTGCTGTGTGTATGAAGGATACAATTTGATAAATGGCATAAGCCAAAAGACGAAAAGCAAAAGTGTTTTCTTTAAACAATGGGGTTTCACTATTATACAAAGTATATTACTTGCATAGTGTTAATTTTTTGTGATTTATCAAAGATCATCCTTCAAGTTACACAACAAAATTAATTTTTGTAGTAGTTTTGCGTGCTTAGAATCTACCCCAATGTGAACTTTCACCACTTACTCTTGAAAATCACAATGCCCCTGCTTTTGTTGTTATTTTGTTTTCCTTCTGTGAGTTTTACAACAGTCTTTGGCCAAAGGTAAAAATGTTTCGACCAAACACAGATTGTTTTCCTACCATCATGCTTCTGGCTTTCCAGAGCAAGAATGCATAAGGAACTTTCATACCCCAAACACAGATGACTAACAGATGTTAAGAGGCACTGCATTGCTGCTATGGAGAGTTATATCTTTAATTATGAAGATGTAGCGAGTACCAGCTGACACACGTGTGACGGGGGGCCTGGACAGGGCAAGAGTAGGAACGACAGAGGTGAGGGTGAGTAAAGGTGTGCATGGGGCAGAAAGAATATGGCAGGATCCCTGCACAGTAAACGTAGAGCTAAATGAGGTAGTCAAACGAGCTACAATCCATGGCGTTACCGACTCATGACTGCTAAGTAGGTGTCATCACAGAGCCACCTTTCATTGAGTGCTGTGTGCTCAGCACCTTACGTGCATTAGTTCATGTAACCTCAGAACAGTCCATGAAATAAGTAGTAATATCCTACTCTACGGAGGTGGAAACTGAGGCATAAAGAAATACAGGAATTTGCTCCTGGCCCTGAAGCCAGCAAGTGTAAATGATGGAGTTAGGGTATGAGCCCTGGCACGTCTGACCGCAAAGCCCAAGCCAACCTCTTGTCAAGGCAACGTGCTACAGGAGTTGAGACAAGGAAGAATCCCTGTGGTTGGAATATCTGAGAGACCTTCCATTTTCTTATACATTTATAATAGTGTATATATATACATATATATACAATATAACAGAGGAGGAGCACTCACTCTGACTCAGAGCAAAGTCTGAATTGCAGAATTCTTAAAAATTACATGCAAACCTTGTTACTTCAAGTATTTATTGCATTCGAGATACAGGGGACTAATAAAATTAGGTTAAGTAAACAAAAGGACTTAGGAATTCACTTGTCAATATTATTAAAGCCACTCCAAATTCCTTCAGGCGCCACATTTTTTCACACCTCCATGCACCTGCTGAATATAATCCTGTCTTCAGTTTAGGGAAAGCCCATTCCACCTTCCAGCCTAGCCAGAGCTCTAACTCCTCCCTCTCCCCAACTACCTTTTCCTTCCCTGGGGTGGGAGCTATTTCAGAGAAGGAACTACATCTATTTTCAGAGAGTGAGGCCAGCACAAAAGAGTTCTCAATAAATATTTAATAAAGAAACATATCCTTAATCTTTAAGCATTTATTTGAAAATGGTACTGACTTTTTATTCGGTTCCCTCAAGAAGCTTTGGAAATAGATAATCAATAAACAAACCTAAGAGTATAAGCTTGTTAAATAAGATTATGCCAATCAGCCCAAACTGACCCCTGCATGCCAAAACCAAAATGAACAGCTCATCTGGTATCATGACTGCAATAAAGCTACAAGGAAAAAAATGGACATAAAAATCCACTCTAGTCCTGGTTGCTTATGACAGCTAAGAAAAACTCTATTTTAAGAGTATCTCTAAGCTGGTTTATAAATTTCACACTGGAGGAAGCTAAACTGTGAGCAGAAAACTTTCAGGAAGTCGGCAAACACATAATCTAGAGTGATGGCAAATGTCTAAAGAAGGCAGAGCACAAGAACAGAGTGTGAGGCTCTTGACATCTGAAAGCGCTGAAGGGAGACACCCAACGTCCCATCATTCTTGAGGGAATATTAATCTTTCAAAAGATATGAAAACCTAAAGCACAAACTGTACCAAGCTACTGTTTTAATGTAGCTTAATAATTCAGGAAAAGAGCTAGCTAATCACCTGAGAACCCCTGCAAGCTGGGCCTCTGTACACTTTCTCAGGCTGGAAATTTCCAAGATAACAAAAAGGCCAGGCCTTTTTCTCTCATCTTGCCAAATGAAAGAAGCCCAAAGAATCCCAAGCAAAATCTGAAAGCTAAAATACAAATTGATCTCAGTTCATCTAATAGAGGCAGTCTTGAAAGGGATCCTCGACTAAAGAAGGTCCAATTTAAATACACCCAAAGAACAAAATGTTTACAGAAAACTGGCCAAGAATGCAAACCAAAGTACTCTGAGTAAGCTACTTTGCAGGCCTGAATTTTTACAATTGGGGCTTTCTGATGTGGGAAAACTTGTAAGTGAACAGTACTTAATTTCTGGAAAGTATATAAAACCTCTGTACACTCTACTGCTGGGTAGTCCCATGTAATGTAGTGTCAGAGATTTACAACCTAAATAACCAAAAAGAAATATCCTCTCAATATCCTTTGGGGAAAAAACGAATCCTGTAACAAAAGCAGACTATTTCTATCTGCAAAGCATGTTACAATCCTTATATAATGGCCATTGAGTCTTGGGACCTGAGCCCCCTGCAGTGTCAATAACATAAATCAGGTTAGAGGGGTGGGGTGTGGGGGTGTGGGAGTGTGTGTGTGTGTGTGTGTGTGTGCGTGTGTGGGTAGACTTTTAATTCTGCCAAAACCACATAATTGCTAAAGAGGAATCTGTATCATTTTTTCTTTTATTTTTCTGACTCAGGATTGTCCAAAAAGGACAATTAAGATGGCTTAATTCCTTATCCTTTCAAAGCATTAATATGTATATGTTCTTGGTGCTTTGAGACAGCCCTTTATTCTTTTCAACAAGTGTTTAATTGGGTATAGATAATCAAATGTGATTTAATTTATGCCATCGTAATACTTTACATATGTGTACAAATTCACAAACCAGAGAAAACTCTTTGTAAAGCCCATGTGTCCTAGGTTTTTGGTTCAGAAAGGATCATCACCATATTTCTAGCATGAGCTCATCTAAGCTCAGAGATAAAAACCACTTAGCTTTTCAAAAAACAACACTTGGTTCTTCTGGTATGAAACTTTCTTTTAAATGTGTATCCTAAATGTTTTCTATAATGAGCAAGCATCATGAAGAAAGAAACTGCCTCTAACCCACGGTCTGACACAAAGCTTTCAATCTATACTGAACGGGAGCGGGAGAACTGTGATAATAGCATGATGTGTAATATACCATGATTCATATGATCTTTATTTGTGTCTGTAAATGTATTGTTTGCAAGTTCTAATTTTCATAAATCCTTGTCCCCTCATGGAAGTGTCTGTGAACAGCACAAGCACATGGGTACTGCTGTTCTGACTTGATGGTATTTCTCTTAAAAAGAACAGGGAGAGTCTGTCAGTTGCCAGCCCCTGGCCTCTCTGCTCATGCACTGAGGTGAACAATGGCAGTCTTAGCGCTTCTCCTAGAAAGCGTGTGTGACGCTAAGCTTTCTCAGCAGAGAGGCTGGAAGAACAGTGCAGGGAGGAAGAGGCTCTCCTGAGTCTCCAGCACAGGGGCTGGCAGTGTGGCTGGGAGGACAGAGGGTGAAGTACGGTCCAGCAAAAGTCCAGGACCCGTTTTCTCTGAGACCTTGAAGCCTCGGCTTGGCCATGACCTTTCGGCAGCCACGGTGACACGGACAGCGGCACCCCACCAGGGCTAACAGACTCTGAAGGCCGCCTGCCCCCACCAGCACCCACCTCTCCTTTGCTCACCCATGCTGCTGGCTGCTGATCACCTGCTCCTCACCTGTACTGCAGAGGGTAGTCTATGGCGGGCCCGGAGCCTCTGCGCCAGCTCTGGTCTAGCCAAACCAGCAAACTCCCCTGCTGTGCCGTGGGTCAAACTCTACTTTCTCCACTGAGGCTGGAACCCCTGGTAGTTTGTCCCCACCGTGGGCATGCTCCCTTAGCATGGGAGCCATGCTAAGAGTTTCCCTAGATCCCCAAACCACAAAGAGTTTCCCTAGATCTTATAGTAACTCCTTTATCATAGGCAATAATTCCTTGTATTAGTTTAACTCACTGTGTGGCTTCTGTCTCTTCACTGGACCCAGACTGCTACAGGGAGGAAGGCGTACGTGAGTACACATGAGCACATGCTTGGCCACTAACGGGAATACTTCCAAAATGCCAAACCCCAAATACAAATTTAAACGTGAAAACTGCCCAGACAACCTCAAATCCAGAATAGTCTAGTGTATTTACAGCCTGCGTGTGGAATTAAAATACTCTGACTTGCTCCCACTGAAAACTATATTATTGGTGAATAGATACACCAATTGTGGTATATCCATACAAAGAAAACTACTCAGCAATTGAAAGGAGCAAGTCCATATACATGCAACGACACGGAGGCATCTCACAACATGCTAAATGAAAGTGCCAAACACAAAAGATGATATTCTGTATAATTCCACTCACATGGCCTTGTAGGAAAGGAGACTATTGGGACAAAAACCAGGGCATGACGGAACTTTTCAGGGTAATGGAAATGTTCTAGATCTTCATTATGGCAGTGTTTATACAACTGTATCCATTTGTCAAAACTCATCAAACGTGCACTTAAAAAGGAGCAAATTTTATGGTATGTAAATGAAATCTCAATAAGCCAGACTTTACCAAACAAAAAACTATATATTAAAAATTGTGGAAGGTATTTAAAGTCATCCTTAAAGGGAATTTTATAGTCTGATATGCATAAATTAGAAAAGAGAGACGACTGAAAATTAGTAAACTTAACTGTCCAACTAAAGAAGGAAGAAAGCACCCAGAATAAACCCACAGAAAGTAGATAAAGGTAAGAACACAAATTTATGAATTTAAAGCCAATTCAATGGCAAGGCTCAATAAAACCAAAAGGTGGTTGTTTCAAATGACGAAAAGAAAAGAAAAGAGAAAAGAAGAAAAGAAGAAAAGAAAAGAAAAAAGGAAAGAAAAACCTCTGATAAGTCTGATTTTTAAAAAAGAAGAAGAAACAAATATTGGGAATGAAAAGCAAGCTGGACTTAAAGATACTGCAAAGTTTAACATTCAAAACTTTATGCCAAAAATGTTTAAAACTCAGATGAAATCAAGATTTCTAGGGGCGCCTGGGTGGCGCAATCGGTTGGGCGTCCGACTTCAGCCAGGTCACGATCTCGCGGTCCGTGAGTTCGAGCCCCGCGTCGGGCTCTGGGCTGATGGCTTGGAGCCTGGAGCCTGTTTCCGATTCTGTGTCTCCCTCTCTCTCTGCCCCTCCCCCATTCATGCTCTCTCTCTCCCTGTCTCAAAAATAAATAAACGTTAAAAAAAAAATATTTGTGGGGCGCCTGGGTGGCGCAGTCGGTTAAGCGTCCGACTTCAGCCAGGTCACGATCTTGCGGTCTGTGAGTTCCAGCCCCGCGTCAGGCTCTGGGCTGATGGCTCGGAGCCTGGAGCCTGTTTCCGATTCTGTGTCTCCCTCTCTCTCTGCCCCTCCCCCGTTCATGCTCTGTCTCTCTCTGTCCCAAAAATAAATAAACGTTGAAAAAAAAAATTCTTTAAAAAAAAAAGATTTCTAGGGAGAAAAAACGACTAGATTTACCTGGCAAAAAACCATAGAGACCATGGACTCAGAAATCTGGCCCCAAGGACAAAGGAGGAGAGCGGCACTGTTCAGGCACTGTTCACAACGTACACCAAAATGAAAGCCACAGAGGATGAAACAACCTTGCAAATACACACAACCCTGATACTACTGAGCAAAGGCACTTCCCTATAAGCAGGAAAAACACACGAATTCCCAGAACTTCCAGTTCTGGCAACAAGGTCCCCACAGAGTTACCTCCCAGAACTTCCTCCTGGAAAAGAGGGGGAGCTCTCCAGAGGCCAGAGATATGGTTTGTGTGCCCACCCCCCTTCCTCAGAATGCTGACACTGCTATTCCCAGTAAACCAAGGAAGCATAGAGAAAGGTAGGGCAGAGGGACCAGCCAAAGCTCCACCGGTCCTGCCTTGCTGAGACCGCAGGATTTAAGGACCTGGTTGTGTAACGATGACGATAGTAATAATAACCGTAACAATGATTTAAGCCAGTGTTTAAAAAAATATTTATTCACCATTATTAGCTGGTCACTACATTAAGCACTCTTCCTGTGTTACAATCTCATTTGTTCTTAATTAAATCTACAGCTATAATTATTAATCTGATTCTGTGGACGGGGAAATTGAGGTTTGCAGAATCGCATAATTTGTCTGGGCAAGAGACCCAAACTGAATCTGGTTCTGTCTGGTTCTGTCTAACCCTACTCTGTACTCTTAATGAAACATCACTCAATATCTATTATTTGTCAGGTGCTTTGCCCCTCATAATCTGAAGTCTAGGGAGGATAAAGCACAAAGATACCATCAACGCAACACTAAATAAAGAAAGAGAATACCCAAGATTTCGTTGCTTGCCTTGCTAAGAGAGGCTTAACATGAAGACAGGCAAGGTTTACTCAAGTCAAGCGACCACAATACAAAGTGGTTAAAAGCAAGAGACTTTCTTGCATTCTCTACCTGTAAAATGGAAAAGCCAGATAATCCTAACCAACTGTACAGTCTCTGTGAGAAATAATCAAAATAGACACATGGGTAGAAGTTCCCTGGGGACAAATTTTGGGCAAAATAAAACAACAGCATCTTTAGGCAGAGCTTTCGAGCAATGGCCTGAACTACTTCCCAGCTGTGGAATCCCCCCCCTTTCCTCTCAGAAATGACCAGACACAGTCAAGTGCCTCTTGTTGGAAATGCTGCAGGAGCTGGAACACGTACCCTTTAAGAACCCGTTCTGTTCTGACAGCCCGTTGTTCTCTGAGACGGTGTTGGAATAGCTTATTGAGAGATGATGGCTCCAAAACGTAGACCACTCGTTACCTGTGCTTCCTGTGAAGCCACAAGGAAGCGACCTCAGGGCCTAAGGTGCCAAGAGATGATGTGCAGGTCTTAGGGTCCATTTCTGATCTTCTACGTTAAGCTACCTAGATGGAAATTCTTTCTTTATCACTGTTCTCACTACTGCTACCAAAACTCGCAAAACCATGGTCTGCACTCTGGCTCACCATGCGGTTGGGATGAAAATCATCCTAGGGGTGCCTGGGTGGCTCAGTGGGTTAAGCATCTGAATTTTGACTTTGGCTCAGGTCATGATCTCATGGCTTGTGAGTTGGAGCCCCATACCGGGCTCTGCACTGACAATGCGGAGCCTGCTTGGGATTTTCTCTCTCTCTCTCTCTCTCTCTCTCTCTCTCTCCCTCCCCCGCCCCCCCCCTCTCCCCTCTCTCCCCCTCCCACACCCACATGCTCTCTCTCTCTCTCTCTCTCTCTCTCTCTCAAAATAAATAAACTTAAAAAAAATCATCCTATATTTTAACAGCAGAGAATCAATGACCATGAAGAACGAACTTTAAAGAAAGGTGCCAAGCAGTCACAGATCAAGCAGTCTCAGAGCCAAACAAAGGGAATGAAAAACAGTGGCAAGTTCACAGCGGCTGAGACCATTTAAGCAACCTCCTGGGGTCACAAACCACCAGCATTTAAAAGGTCTTGCTCTCAGTGCCATTTCAATAACTGAGTTAAAAACTAAGCTCAAACTGGCTAGCACGAGTCACCAGCAGAAGCAGGCTGCTGTGACTGGAGACAAAGGCGACATTCATTTGCTGTGTGGTTTCTCAGAAAGCGTATCTAAACAGCAGGTTTCCCTGGCAATGTTGGATACATACTTCTCTTTCAGACTGCTATTCTTGGCTGGTTTTCTGAAAGTAAAAAGTACAAGATCTCATTATAGTCCCAAGTACAAGTGAATTCAGCCTTAACATACTTTAAACCCAGCTTTACAGGAAAAGTAAGAAATCTGAAACAAAAATAGTATGCCTTGTCAAGAACAATTTAGGGCAGTCTTCTTACCAGAAACCGCTCGGTATGATTACCCAGTAAAGATCCATTAACATGCAACTGGTGTTTATCCTGGCTAGCTCCCCGGCATCCTCGTGGCCCTGGAGCTGGAGACCATAATACTAATCATGGTCTCCATTCATCTTTCTTCCAGCACAGGATTAGGAAAAGAAACTCACCAAAAAAAAAGTGAGAAAGCAAACAAGTATGGAGATACTCCAGAACAGAAAGGCAAGAGTCTGAGGGCACAGGGTCTCATGTTTAAAATGCTGCCTGAATTCACACTCGACAGACAAAACAACAACAAAAGCAAATGTGAAGCCTCAACTCCTAGAGCTGCCCACTGACAGGAAGACACCCAGGCTTCATAGGGCAGAGTGACCTAAAGGCAACCTAACTGCAACCAAAAAGGTTCCAAATACCGAATGCCAAATAAAAGGAGAATGATTAAGTCAAGCAAAAGAATACAATGTGAGGGACTATTATGTAATCGTCAAGTCATAATTTTATAAATGTTTTTAATGATATGAGAAAAAGTTTAAGACATTTAAGTGAAAAGGAATCAAGATGCCATATTACACACAGAATGATCTCAGCTATGAAAAACAATATGCAAGTATAGAAACCAGAAGCAGGTATGTTAACTGTAAATAGGGTAGTGGTGTGATGGGAGAAATTTTCTTCCCTAAGCTTTTCTTCAATTTCTAAACTGTCTACAACAGGCATGTATTCTTTTTATATCCAAAGAAGGGGGAAAAAACAGCATTGCAACATCTCAGGAGAACAAAGCAACAGTAAAAAAGATGATGAAAAACAACACTTATCGAGTTCTTACTGTGGGCCAGGCGCTGTCCTAAGTGCTTTGCTTTTTGTTTTTTTTTTAAGATTTATTTTATTTTTAGAGAGGGAGAGTATGAGTCGGGGAGAGGGGCAGAAGGAGAGGGAGAGAGAGAATCTCAAGCAGGCTCCACGTTGTCTGTGCAGAGCCCAATGCGGGGCTTGATCTCACGAACCATGAGATTATGACCTGGGCCAAAATCAAGAGTCAGATGCTCAACTGACTGAGCCACCCAGGCACCCCTGTCCTAAGTGCTTTGTACACATTATCTCACATGATATTCTCACCAGTCCCATGAGACAGCTGTGAGTTTTACCTATATTTGACAGGTAAGGAAATTCAGAGTTAGCCAGGTGACCTAACAGGTGCAAACAATGGGATATGCAGCCAGAATGCTTCTGGTGGTTTTAACCACCACGTACACTGCCTTTAACCACAACTGTAGGACCTACCTCCCTGCCTGCACACTGAGCCTAAAACAAGCATTGATAATAAAATCTACCTTAAGAGAAGTTCCGATAATTTATGAGACTATGACTGCAAAAGAGGAAACTGCCAAGATACTGAGATACTCAAATAATATTTTCAACTACTGAAAGCACCTCTAATGAAAGCTATAAAGAGAATCTATGTGACAGAGCAACCCATCACCGTAGGGGAAATTATACCAGCACAACAAAGCCAACCCACAGCTAAGGTCCCCAATATAAGAGAAAGCTAGGACTATCTGGCAGAGGAAGACTTCTGCTATCTAGTCATCAAACAGCCAAGGAAAGAAAAAAGTACTTGAAAAATACAATTGGTAGGACTTGAACAAACAGGAGATGAATTTGCCCTTCCCTCCAGAAAAGTCCTCAGTTACAAGAGGCATTGACCACTGGAGGCTAGAGAACAGAAAGAAACTTACAAGAAAAGTAAGCATTGTCCTTGATGCCAAATTCTAACATGCAAGCAGCTCAGGAGGACCCCCTGACTCTTTTTTTCAGTCCAGCACTGAGGGCCTTTTGGTTAGAAATAATCAATTTTGCTTGGCAAAAAGGCATCAAGACATAGAAATATTCTGGATCCAATTCTGTAGAATCAGCCTATTTCAGAGGCATTAAAGTGAATGCCAAAACCAGTCTGGTGTTCTGTTCACAGATCCTTTCTAGAGGTTTTAACAGCAGAAAAATACTGAAACTCAGAGTTTTAAATGGAAATTTTCTATCTATAAAAACAGACACTATTAGATACCAGAAGCCATCAAGATTTGGTAATTCCAAATTCACCAGGGATATTAAAATGTTTTGGTTGTTAGGAAAACTGGCTAGCTGATAAGAAAAATATGAAGGTGGATTGCTACATTACCCTTTACATCAACACAAATTCCAAACAATAAATAGTGAAAAAAGAAAAAAAGTATATGTTCTAAAACAAAGGGTTAACATTTTTATAATCTTGGGATATGAGAAACTTCTAAATATAGCTTAAAATTCCAGAATCCACAAAGGAAAAGCTGCTAAATCAAAATCAAAAATTTTAAATATCTGAACAGTTAGAGACTATCAAGTTTTTAAAAACTGGGAAAATCTGTATTTTTTACATGTACCCCAATGTTTTTAGCAGCATTATCAACAATAGCCAAATTATGGAAAAAGCCCAAATGTCCATCAACTGATGAACGGATAAAGAAGATGTAGTGTGTGTATACACACACACACACACACACACACACACACACACACACACTGTAATATTACTCAGCCATTAAAAGAATGAAACATTTGCAACAACATGGATGGAACAAGAGTGTATTATGCTAAGTGAAATAAGTCAGTCAGAGAAAGACAAATACCATATGACTTCACTCATGTGTGGAATTTAAGAAAGAAAACAAATAAACATAATGGGGAAAAAAGAGAGGCAAACCAAGAAGCAGATTCTTACCTATAGAGAACACACTGAGGGTCACTGGAGGGAGATGGGTGGGGGGATGGGTTAAATAGGTGATGGGCATTAAGAAGGGCACTTGTTGTGATGAGCACTGGGTGTTATATGTAAGTGATGAATCACTGAATTCTACTCCTAAAACTAATATTACACTGTATGTTAACTAACTGGAATTTAAAGAAAAATTTGGAAAAAGAAAAAATAAATAAAAATAAAAACTGGGAGGGGTTCCTAGGTGGCTCAGTTGTTTAAGCATCTGACTCAATTTCAGCTCAGGTCATGATCTCCTAGTTCACGAGACTGAGCCCCAAGTTGGGCTCTGCACGGACAGTGCGGAGCCTGCTTGGGATTCTCTCTCCCTCTCGCTCTGCCCCTCCCCTGCTCACGCTCACTTGTGTGCATGCGTGCTCTCTCTCAAAATAAATAAACGTGAAAAAATTTTTTAAAAACTGGGAAAATACCTTTACCGTACATGTTAAAAGGCCTGTAACCTTACTTTGAAATCAATCAGGAAAATAAGAATTCCATTAATAACTGCATAAATACACAAACCGGCAATTCAGACACCAAAAACAATAGGAAAATCTGAGAACATGAATCACAATTTCAAACTTATAAACAGTTTGGCCCAGGCATTCTACTTGCAGGAATTAATTCTAAAGCCATACATATCATGCAAAGATGTTTACTAAAGCAGCGTTTAATATTAGAAAGCTGGAGGCCACCTAAATGGCCACGGTTTGGGGATTAGTTAAATCGGGGGTCACAAAAGCAGATGTTTTCAGGGGCTGGCACAGGCAATGAAAAAATAAGCTCAACAGGCCAGCTCTGAAACTGCAGACGGGAAGTGGTGCGGTCTGCAGTGAACTGGAGAGCTCCGGCCCATTTCAGCAATTCCCACCGTAAACACCGTGTGTGCCCAGGCCCCCCACCCTCCAGGGTGGGATGTGTGATCCCTGTGATCCATTGCCAGGGGAAGAGTACTGTTGCCTGGGGCTTCTCTCTGAGAGCAGCTGGGAGGATCCCCTAACTGCCAAGGTTCCTCAGGCTGGAGCAGCTCCAAGAGGATGGCGCCAAACCTGACAGGCATCTGCTCCCGCACGGAGCTTTCCTCCAGGCTCCGGCCACCCAGTCTGGTTTTACGGGCCCAGGCTCAGATCGCAGAGAAGGGAGGGGTAGGGGGGCGGGGGCCGGGGCGGCAGTCGGGGAGTGAACACTAGGACTTCTGTGGGGTCTTCCCTCTCCAAGGGAACAAGATGGAGATGGGAGGAGTGTGAACGGGGGCGAACACACGAAGCACGAACCTTGCTGAAGGGTACATGAATCGCCGTAGTGATCTCACACCAGCAACTCGAGCACTATTTCTGCAAATGCTCACACCAAGTGCTGAATTCACAGGACGGTAGTTGGACATTCTTTCAGCAATAAACCTCTGGGCCGAGGCTGCCTTCAAGGGCCCAGCTGCCACAGAGAAGTGTGGCCACAGATAACGTGGTGGGTGGCATATGGTATTTTATCACAGGAGCTGGACTCATCCCAGGAACTGGTTTAAGTTAATCCTAGTTAATCCTGGTTTCGGTTTATCAGTACAGCCTTGGCAGCCCTCGAAAGCGGGAAGCTTCCACGTGGATCTGGAACTGTATGTTTCTTCACAATGCGTGAGGATGACCTTGTACTTGGGCCTGCCGTTTCTGGGAATAAGAGCCCCTGGGAGAGGGCAGCAGATTTCCTGACTTCACTTCATTTGAAACACCACTCCCTTAAGATTTTTTTAACTCCAGAAGAGACACATCAAATGGAGAAGAGATTAGCAGTCACCAAGAGTTAGGAAACAGGGTGTGTGTGGGGGGTGCCTTATCAAAGCCAGCAGGGGTGCTCCTTGTGGCAATGAGCTGTCCTTCATCTCCACGTATTAATGTCCATATCCTGGTTGTGATAAGGCACCGTAATTTTGCAAGATGTGTACAAAGGACCTCAACACATATTATTTCTTACAACTGTACGTGAACCTACAATGACCTCAAAATAAAAAGTTTAGTTACAAAAGGGAATATAATCTTTAAAAGATACCTCCATGTCTGAAGGCTACAAAATCCTAGAATAGTGTTTAATATGCAATAGGATTTTCCTGAACAAAGAGCAAATAAAAGGGACCCGTGGCTCTGTAACAGGGATCTGAGTTTGCCCTTCCCCCGGCAGCTGGCCACCCTCGGACCCAGTGTTGTACACAGTGCAAACTCAGCATTTACAAACGGAAGTGCTCGACAGGTGTGGGTGCCGAGATCCAGCTCTCGGTGTCTCTCTGGGGATCTCTTTTTCTCTGATCCTCTTTCTGTCTGTCTGTCTGTCTGTCTGTCTCTCTCTCTCTCTCTCTCACACACACACACACACACACACACACACACACGCACACACACATCCATCTCTCTCTCTCTCTCTCTCTCTCTCTCTCAAGGGCATCATCAGGATTAAAGCGGTTTTGAAAAAGAACATTAATGTGGGAACTTCCCAGGTCTTACAGCTTCTAGGCAGGCACAGAAGGGATACCATCTGATCGGAGAACACATAAAAGGTCTGTTTGAATCAGTGTGTGTGATATTTGAACCCTGTGACTAAGAAAGTCACAACAGAACTAGGCTCATCTTAAGTACTAAATAGACTCTTCAAAGCAGACAACATTTAAGCAGGAAGTGGAGCTACCACAGCAGGGCCCTTGACAAAACCATGAAGTAAGTTGGGGACCTGGCCCCACCTCTGTGTTTTGGGCAGCCCACATCATTATCTTTCACTCTTCCCCTGGTGGTTCATCTCTCCCACCTCAGTATTACGCACATAAGTAAGATTTACTGAACGCCTGCTATGTCAGGTACTCTGCTAAGCACTTTAAAAGCATTTTCTAATTTAATTTTCTCAATAACCCTGACATAAATACGATTAGTATCTTCCTCCTAGGTTAAGTGGCTTGCCTAGGGTTATGTATCTTGTCAACAGTGAAGCTAGGACTGAATCCAGTCTCTTGGTCAGTATGTTATACTGCTTCCTATGCTCATTTTGGTCTCCAGGGCATCCAAGGCACCCCCTGCATTCTAAAAGGACGGGGGGGAAATCCTGCATAGACTGAACATCTTTTATATGCTTTACACAAGCTATCTCTTCTAGGTTCAAATAACCCCTTATGACAGATATGCATTATCTCCATTTTAAAGATTAGCAAACAAAGACAGAGAGTCTGAGGGCCCTTGAAGAGTTTTAATCTCACATTTATTTAGCAGATGAAGAAACCAGAGCCCCAGAAAGATTAGGTGGCTTGCTGGGAGACACAAAGCTAGTTACTGTCAGAACTGAGATCTGATTCTCAATCTGTGGCTCTCTCTAACTGTATCGAAGTTGTTGCTCTGAAAGGAACCAGCATATGAATAATAGAGCAGGACTGCCAGGCACTTCGCTAAATGCTTTTCATGCTTTACCAACTCCAATCTAGGGGATTCCCAACACTTCAGTTCCAATCAATGTTCTCTACCAACGTCTTACCAAAGAAGTGGCAAAGAATTTAAATTACACATCAATCCAATTTATAAGCCAACTAACATGCTCCTACACACACAGATGAATGGCTGTTGCAAAAAAAAAAAAAAATGATGAAAAGATGTGGAAAGTTTTTCAAAGAACACACAGTGGTTTCAAACAACGTAATCAAATAACACACTCTGAGCACCTGTGTGTCATGGCTAAGGCTAGGAACGTCCAAGAAAGAAAATATGGAGCCTCTGAATTAGACAAAGGCTTACCACCAGTGCACACATAACACTTCTCACATAAGTTGTGACAAAAACAATGGTCTTATCATCAGAAAATCAGGATTAAAAAAAACCTAAGGCCATCACTTATTCACCTCGAGTCTCTGGGCCTCACTGTCAAGTGCATGGGCATAAAACCTATTGTACGAGGGTTCTGTGAGAGGCAAATGGGAGAAAACATTTACAGGGACCAACCACACAACATGCACTCAATAACTGCTACTTTCACCAGTTTCTCCTCAAATTCTACAACCTTAAGAGAACAAGTGTCCCTGCCAATAAAATTTAAAGACAAGGTAAAGGGGAAACAAAGACGTTATTAGTCAAAGCTTCAGGTAGACAAGATGACTGTGTCCTAGAGCTCTACTCCACTGCCTGATGCCTGCAGTTAACGACCTGTACGGTACCCCTAAACATTTGCCAGGAGGGTAGATCTTATGTTAAGTCATCTTATCACAATAGTAATAATAATAACAAAAGAGGGTGGGAGGAAAAGAAAGACAAATAACCAACATGAAGGTTACTACAAATATTCAATACCTACGTCTAAGGTAAGAAACGGAAATTTACAGAAAAGCTAGCATTGAACAGACAACAGAGTATGAGAGAAGGAAAACCGGGGACTGAGTGCCCAAATGACACTGACAAGCACACTGTGACAGAGATACAATGGGAGAGTATATCAAATGTTCGCCACAGCCATTAAGACTTCTCTACAATGGATACCTTTGTTTTCACAGAGGTTACATTTAGTCAAACTGAAAGTGTTCCGAAAATAATGCCTTTTTGGTTAGCATGACACTTCCTGAACAACAGCATAACTACTGCATAACCCATAGTTACAAAGTAAACAGAAACAGAAGAATGTAAAAATTAAATTGTTCCAACAAGGAGAGAATTATTTATATAAACAATGAAATGTAAGGCCTGTCAATCTGCAGTATGTTCTGAATCAGCATGAAAAAAATCATTTGGTGTCAAAAGCAAATACTCTTCTAGTATCACAGAATTCCCTGTAATACACAATAAACCTGAAATCAGTTTTCCTGGTCTCCATAGTCCCCATCACACATTATCTGAAAGAAGATTCTTTTACTGCTTTGTAGCATGGAATAAGTACCTAGTATGTGCCTGGAGCTCATTGTCGGTTTGTTTTGTTTTGTTTTCTTCATGTAAGAAAGCACTCGAGGATTAACAGAGACCGGAGGCAACCTGGGGATTTGGGTTCTAGGCCTAACTCTGGCATTAAGTAGGAAAGTTGCCTTTTAATGTCTCTGGACTTCAGCTCTTCAAACTCTGAAAGACATAAGAAACCTTGCCTTGCCTCCTTCACAGGAACACAATAAGCATCACCAAATTGAAGAGGAAAGTATAAATGCTCTTTTAACTATATTAAGTGTTATATTAACCTAACATGTGATGGCGGTGATGACATTACCACCATGGGCAAACAAAGGTATACCAGAAGTCTGGGCTTAACTACTCCCTTGGCCTTCTGTGTCTGGGTTGTTATTGTTCGAAGATATCATTTTCTTTTACTAAAGTAAAATAAAAAGTGAGATGCTAATAAAATAAGTAATACTTAATATACTGTGAACCAAAACCAAACATAAGCAATCTTACAATTCTCTGCTGGTAGAATTCTACCATAGTTCTAAAAATAAACCTAGTTCAAATAACCCCAACCTACATTTTCATTTGATCCTTCTTCTAGCTCTTTGGGAAAAACGGGACAGGTGGTATTAGGCTTTTTACAGACCACAAATCTGAAACTCAAAGAGGACAGTGACCCCTCCACAGTGCCGGCTGAAGCCAAGGCCACGCACCCATCTTCTGACATGAGTGAACGTTCGTTCTGCTCGCTTCACACAATGTCCAACTTCCAGAATGATGAACTACTTTTATCACTCATTTTATGCAGCCGGCCACCTCTCTGTACCACAAATAAGTTCCACACAGGAGGCTACATGCGCGAGAAGCGAGGGGGAGGCGTCTCTCGGCACAGGCGTGTGCTGCAGCAGAAGCCATCGAAAAGTGGCCGGATTTGAAAACTGCCAGCATGTTAACAATTTATGAAAGGAGGGGCGGGCGCAAAGAAAAACTATACAGAACAGACAAGTAAGGGAAAGCAAGCAAGCACTGGGAAGCCCCAAGAACGGTACCCACAATCACCCTGGGTAATCCATTTCCAGCGGGCAACGGCTCTCCTTCCTCTCTCTTACAGCAGGTCGACGTCAGTGTCTCTGGGATGTATTTCTGGTTTTCAAGTGGAAGTCAGTGTCAAATCACCAGGGAAAGGGGATTGGGTTACTGCAGTTTCCTCTGCGGACAGTGTTTCAGGAAAGGCAGGGGGAAGGGAGGGAAGGAGGAGGAAGTTAACATTTATGAAGTGCCTATGTTGAGGGCACTTAATATGCACTACCACATTTAATTCTCATACAGACACAAAATCCATCTGATAGGTGCTAGGATTACCTCTACTTCGCAGATGAGGAAACTGAGGCACAGAGGGGAAAAGAAACTAGCCTAAAACTAGACTCGGTAAGTGCTGGGGTCAGGATCAGAAAAGTCTGACTGCAGGGCTTTTAACTAGCAGGCGTTAGCAAACCAGCAGGCACTTAGGCACAGGTACGCAGAGGCAACTCATGTGTCCTCACAAACAGACCCAACGGCAACGTTGTAAGACCTTCTAAACAAATGTGAAATACAACACTTGCCTGTCTGATACTTAGATGTGCAGAACAACCTATGTACCCAAAGAGCTCGATCTTTCTCAATAGTGTTTCAATACATTTCTCAATAAATATCGATATTTATTTCTCAATAAATTTCTCAGTAGCATTTCAATTAAACCAACCATTCCTCCTGTCTGAATCCTCTTCTCCCTACCCCTTCTTCCCTCAAAATCTCAGTCCCAACAGCATCCAGCTCCAACAGTGAGATGAAGAAAGGAAAAGAGACGTGCATCCCAAATGCATTCCATTCAGTTTCTGCTGCTTAGAGTAAACGTGTCATCAAAGGCAGAAGACGCTCGATTCTATTGTATTTCATTTGAGTGGCGAACAACAAGATTTTTTAAGTAAATGTACTCATGTCAGAAGACGGAATGATACAAGGAATACATCTCAGGTAATGAGAAAAGTTCACATCATGTTTTTTCTTTCAAAGGCATGAGGCTATAAAAGCAAATACTGCTTTCAGAATTCTAAAGGAGATTCTTTCTTCAGATGGGGGTGAGAAAATTGGCATAAAGCTCCTTGTCTTCTCAGTATTTCATTTCCAGAAATATAGATTACTGAACTGTCAGGAGTCCATGTGAGAAAAAAATGGGAGGTGAGGCTGAGAAGGAAGACTGGAAAAGTATCTTTGAAGCTCAAAGGAAGAAGAGTGAACACAGATACGTCTAGGTGAATGAGATCACAATTTTTTTTTTAATTTTTGTTAACGTTTATTTATTTTTGAGACAGAGAGAGACAGAGCATGAACGGGGGAGGGTCAGAGAGAGGGAGACACAGAATCTGAAACAGGCTCCAGGCTCTGAGCTGTCAGCAGAGCCTGACGCGGGGCTCGAACTCACAGACCGCGAGATCATGACCTGAGCCGAAGTCGGCTGCTTAACCGACTGAGCCACCCAGTCGCCCCGAGATCACAATTCTAAGTCATGGCTGTGGGGTCGGCAATAAAAAAAAACAATTTACATTTGCCCCAGCTGAAAATTTCAAGTTCTGCTTTCTAGATTGATAAATAATTTACATTTAAAAATATTTTTTAGCCTTTGGAACCTTCTTACTGATGAAGAGTAAATAATACTAAACTTAGGATAGTTTTCCTTTCTCTCCTCTGACCTCAAATTTAGCAAAATTAAAGGAACTGAACCAAAACTGGGTTTGGTTGTAATGAGATTCATACTCAAAGAAATTTCAGGTTCTGATTACAGCAATTAGGAAATCCCGTCCTCCGAGAATTCCTTCACTTGTTAATACCAACCCAAGAACATTCGGACACTCCCGCCTCTAACAGTGTTTGCCAGGAGACTGATCATGCACCTTCCTGTGATACAGGCACTATGACTACGTTGAAGTCTAATTGGTTTATATAAACAGCACCAGATTGTGGCAGAGAGAGAACTCTGAATAAATTTACTGGCTGCCAATAAAACAGAAAACAAACAAACAAAAACATTAACTACAAAAAAAAAAAAAGAGAAAGCTATAAAGGCATAAGTATGTAACTCGCTTCTCAAAACTGAAAGACTAAAGCATGAGCCTTACAAAACAAAAGTGGCAAATTACAGAAAGCTTCGTTCTCTGTTTAGGAATGGGTTGATGAAGTGATCGACTTTAAAATCACTACGAACAACCTAAATGTCTATCGACATTGGACTGGCTGAATCAGCTGTCATACAGCCACACAACACAACACTAAGCATCAGAAAAAATGGAATGAGGACTCTCTCTGTACAATGCTGCAGAGTGATTTCTAGGCTATACAGTTAAGTGAAAACAGGAAGATTAAAGTACATGATGAAAGTATGTGAACTATTGCTTATCTAAGGAGAGTACAAATACACATGTATATGTAAATATATATAACCAAAACATAACAACAAAAAAGGAGAGAGGCTTTAACCGTATAAGTTTTAATAGTAGAGGGTTTAAGGACAGAAGCCAAGTCCAAATAACTCTGTTCTGTAAATCTACCTTTGGAGCTGTATAGTTTATATAACTGTAAACTGAAACAATAAAAAGCAATATCTAAAAACACAAGATGAGAAAACAAATCTATCTACATACTGTGTCTGTGGCATAACCACACAGACAGAAATCATTGCAAGTGACTTAAGCATACAATGATTGGACCGCACATCTCACCGGGGATATGGCCTAAGGACAAAGAGAAGTGCAATACAAATATTAAACCGTTTTCAGTAATTATTGTTGGTGGAAGTGATGGTATTGTGATTCGGGGATGGCATATGTACTGTGGGACATAAAGCAGATGACAAGTTACACTGCAGTTGCGGAGACCCTTAGGGTGACGGAATGAGTTACAGATGTAGGATCGATGTGTTTAAGAGCAAGTCCTGTAGTATTCAACCTGTACTGGAAATAGCATAAGAACTCATGAGTTTGTAATAAACATACTTTCTGGTCTTACCCACTGAAAAGGCCTATGGGAAAATGATGACCTAACTGCGGTGAGCACTCCCTGTACCCAGAACATGGTCTCTAAATACTATTTCCCACTAAAAGGAAGCAGAAAATTCCTCCTAACAATGGCTGTTTCCATGAATTTAAAAAAAAAAAAAAAAAAAGAACAACAATAACAACAACAAAAAACAGCAGAATGGTGGTTGCCAGGGACTGGGGGTCAGGGAAAAGGAAAGATGTTGGTTAAAGGGTACAAAGCTCTAGCTATAAGATGAGTACTCTCTGGCAATCTAATGTACAGCATGGTGACTATAATTAGCAATAGTGTATCATATACTTGAAAGTTGAGAGAGTAGATCTTAAAACTTATCAACACACACACACACACACACACACACACACACACACACACATTGTGTGTGGGGATAAAAGAGTTAACTGACCTGACCGTGGTAATCATTTCACAATATATACATGTATCAAATCATCATGCTATACACCTTCAACTTACATATATTCTGTGCCAATAATATCTCAAAAAAGCTTTAAAAATGTGGCTGCTTCCAGGTTTGGAGCAAGAAACATACAACATGAGCCTGGAACAGCTCATCACATTAGAAAGAAAGGAGGCCATGAGAAAAGTTGCTGGGGAGTATATACATCACTAAACCAAATTTTTTTTTTTTAAAGAACTATTGGGGTCATAGCAAGATGGAAGAATTTGAACATAAAAAATAGTAACTGCAAAGATTGAAATGCATCAAATATTTTAATATCGCTGCTTTTCCTATATAAATTATAGCTGAGATTACATAATTAATGAAGCACCTCACTATAGAAATATTTCAGTTGGTAAATGGAAAAGGAATGATTAAATGTCACAATTTTGCAACCCCTAATGAAATAATGCATGTAGGCAATGACCCTCAGTGGCTTATAGAAGAGAAAGAGAGATGAGCATATATTCAGGTATTCTGAACCTCCTGATGGAAGTGCACATGCCATCTATGAAATATCCTTGCCAAAAAGAACTGATTTTAGTCTGAGTTAGCTTCTAGATCAGCAGTTCTTAGAGCACAGCCTGCAGACACCTGGGAAACCCCTCACACCCTCTTAAGGAAACTGTGGAACCAAACTGTCTTCACAGATATTATTTGCCCTTTCTACTGTTGCTGACATTTACACTAATGGTACAAAAGCAACAGTGAGTAAAACTGCTAGCCCCTCTGTATGAATCAAGTGGCACCAAAAGGTACTAGCAGCTATTGAATTCTTCACGACCACAGGCTCCAGTTAAAAACAAAAACAAAAACAGAAACAAAAAACCTAACAAGGGGCAACTGGGTGACTCAGTTAAGCATCTGACTCTTGATCTCAGGGTGGCGAGTTCAAGCCCTGCCTTGGGCTCCATGCTGGGTGTGAGGGCCCACTTAAAAAAAAGAAAACAAACAAACAAACAAACAATTTCTTTAAGAATGTCCTTGATGGGGCACGTGGGTGGCTCAGCTGGTTAACTGTCTGACTCTGGGTTTCGGCTCAGGTCATGATCTCAACACTTTGTGAGTTTGGGACCCGCATCCAGCTCCCCGCTGACAGTGTGGAGCCTGCTTGAGATTCTCTCTCTCTCTCTCTCTCTCTCTCAAAATAAATAAACAAACTTCAAAAAAAAATGTCCTTGATGAAGTAGTAAAAAGCAGTAATTTTATTTGAGTTCAATCTTGGAGTATGTCTTTTTAATACCATCTGCGACGAAATGGGAAGTTTGCATAAAGCACTCGGGCCGTGCCGTGCACTGCACTGGGTTGGCTGGCTTGAAGCGGAGTGCTTGTGCAAATAAGCTGTGATGCGAATGAGCTGCTTTTCTCATGAAACACTGTTTCTCCTTGAAAGAATGACACACTGTGGCCACTCGGACTCCGAAACGTGGAAGCCACGTTCTCACAAATGAACAAAGTAAGCCTTGTCGCTTCACGGGAAACCACAGAAGAGTGTGCGCTGCCAGTGATAAAACTCCAACTTGCAGACATTAGGTTCCATTCGGCCAGTGGGATAGTTACGGCTGTGTACTCGTCTTTTAAAACTCATTTCTAAATAAATGGGCAACAAACTCAAAGACAAATTGTTTGGACAGTGATTCTTTTGTTTCTATACAATGGCAGATAAAGTTTCAAGCTGTAGATACGTCGTTCCCAGAAAACATCAAGATGCATCAATTTAAACATGAGTCAATAAAGCATTCCTGCTACCATATTGATAATTTTAAATTACAAGTAAAGTATTCATTCTTACCTCCCACCTAATGTCTAATTGCTGAAGTGCATAACTAAAAGCAAAGAGCGCAGCCTCTCACACAATGAATAATCAATTATGTCCTGACAGCAGCATAAAGCTTCTTTACAAAAACCCATAGAAATCTCTGCTTCACAGTCACATTTGGAGCCCTGACCTAGGAAAGTAGAGTTAAGACAAAGTTTGATGAAATCATAGGCTGTTGTCACCCTCCTGGGGAAAGCTCAGCGCTAAAATTTATCTTTCCCTACCACAAAGAGCCATCTGAATGGCTTTAACTGCATAGGGAATCCAGACAATCAATCTTGTTCAGGTTCTGTTACTTTTATCAAATTAAATTTGAATTAACAGTTCAATGGTTTTACATCCTGATGGGCCCATTATCGCACAACTTCAGAGAGATATTAGTTTAGCTCTTTGAGTTGCATTAGGAGTCTATTATTAATTTTTCTGATACACCAAGGAAAAAACCTAAAAGACTACTAAATATTTCCCAAAAAAGAAGGGCACACGGGGCATTTCCTTATCGACCAGCTGGCCTCTAGTCCCGCACCTCTCCGCTCACACACCCACACCCGCTGGGCTCCAAAACACGATCTCTCCATGTTTCCTGGCATCCCACATTCCTCAAGGCCTCCACGTACCCTTTCCCTCCTCTAGATCAAGAATTCCTTTTCTTCTTTCAAAATACACTTCAAATAACTTCCTGATGCCTTCCCTGGGGTTCCTGCTGAGGTTCTTGCTCCCTCTTCTGGGCTCCTACAGCAATTTTTATATGCACTTTATAAACAGAATTTACCACAATAGCTTAGAGAAGGTGGTTAAGAGGATGGACTCCGGTGCCAAACTGCTTTGGGTCGAATCCCCGCTGTGCCACTTACCATCTGTACCACTTTAGCCATTACTTACTCTCTTTAAGCCTCACTTTGCTCATCCGTAAAATAGCAATAATACTACCTGCCTCCTGGGAAAGTTACAAGGACTGAGCTAATACATAGGAAGGACTTAGTCCAATGCCAAGCACATAGGAAGTTCTCAATAAATGTAAGCTATTATTAGCACAATGTATCAAAGTGATTTGATTTTTGCTACACTATCAACTCTCTCAGGATAGTGACTGTATTTGTTGAATTAATTCAGAGACTGTGTCAGTATAATCAAAATAGTGTGCTAACCATGGGGCTCTCTGCTGTCAGCGTAGAGCCCACTTCAGATCCTCAGTCTCCCTCTCCCTCTGTCTCCCCCATTCACACACTTTCTCTCTGTCTTTCAAAATAAATAAATCAACTTAAAAAAAATAGCGTGCTAACTTTAAGTCAGGCAATTGCTAGATGTTAGGAATACAAAGATGAGTTAAATCAGTCCTGGCTGTCAAGGATCTCTCAGCCTTGCCTATTCACACAAAGTACACATACAGAGGGCTTCAACGAATAGAGACTGAGTTAACGTGGGGGGCAACTACTATCAGTTCTGTAGAACGAGTCGTAAGAAATCTGGAAACAACTTCATTTGAATAAATAAGAAACTTACTCCAAAAACTAACAGACCAAGAACTAATAATCAATAATACTTAATAAAGTTATTAAGACTGAAAAGTACTAGATCATTTAGATCTGCAGAAGCTCTGGCTGACTCTATTTAGACTAGAACCAGGAGTGGGGGTGCACCTGGGTGGCTCAGTTGGTTAAGCACCCAACTTCAGCTCAGGTCATGATCTCGCGTTTCATGGGTTCAGGCCCCACGTTGGGCTCTGTGCTGACAGCTCGGAGCCTGGAATCTGCTTTGGGTTCTGTGTCTCCCTCTCTCTCTGCCCGTCCCCTGGTCATGCTCTGTCTCTCTGTCTCTCTCAAAAATAAATGTTAAAAAAAAAAAAGGTGAGGGGCACCTGGGTGGCTCAGTCGGTTGAGCATCCAACTTCAGCTCAGGTCATGGTCTTGTGGTCCGTGAGTTCGACCCCTGCATCAGGCTCTCTGCTGACAGCTCAGAGCCTGGAGTGTGCTTTGGATTCTGTCTGTCTGTCTGTCTGTCTGTCTCTCTCTCTCTCTCTCTCTCTCTCTGCCTCTCCCCTGCTCACACTCTCTCTCAGAAATAAACATTAAAAAAAAAAACCCACACAGAAAAACCTATGCAGAATTTTTTAAAACATTCTATTTTTTTCAAATTTAAGCAATAGTTTAGGAGTAATAAATACGTTCTTGCTGTAAAAACAGTTAAAACTGACATTCTCAAAGGTAATGACTCATCAAATCATTTCATATGCTGTTTTTTATCTCTACAGTCACCTGTGTGCATATACGCAGAAATATGTACCATGTTTTGTGGTTATTAAAAAACAAAAATGGTATCACACTGTTTACATTATTTTGCATTTTACCGTTGTTACACAGACTCCTATATATATACAGATATGTTTCCTGACTATTCTCTACACCTCTAATCTGTGTTCTATTCTTATGCCAGTTATCACAATGCTTTCATTGCTGTGGTTTTGTGCGATCTGACGCCTGGTGGTATAGGTCCAACCTCATTGTCCTTCTGGTTCAAAAACATCTTGATATCTTACATTTCCATATGGGAAGTAACTCTGGCCTATGTTTTAGACATCTATGTACCTAGGTTTTCAATTGTAGAGACATCACATCATAAATAGTAATATTCTCTTCCCACTCTGACATTCCTCTATCTTTAGTAACTCTCTCTTCCCTTCTCTCTTGCAGTTTTTTGGGACCTTCTTCCTCTTCAAATTGATCGAATCTGTCATGCGTGGGTCCTTTCCAAGAACCAGCATTTAGTTTTACAACTTTGACAACTCTGTTGTCTGTTTCCTAATGCACCGAATTCTGCTTTTACCTTTATCCTATTTTGTCTTATTTTCAGTCTTTCTTATATCCTGAAAATACACTTAAGGCTATAAATCTTCCTCAGAGTACCATTTTTGCTGCATCCTATAGGTTTAATTTACAGATCTGAACCCTGCAGGGTACTTGTAATTCATTTCTAAATAGTTTACAACTTCTACTTTATCTTGAAAACAATAAATATTTGGAGATATACTCTTACGTTTCCAAATGGAACAAAGTGGTTTTAGCTATTTTATTGTTAATTTCTAATTTTCTTGTGTTATAGTCTGTGAACGTGGCCTGTATGATTTCTTTATGGGATTTTTTTCTGAGCACTTTAAAACATAGTCAAATTTTGTGACTCTTCCATATATGTCTTCAAAGTGTCATAGAGATTTGAAAAGTGTTCCTATTTTCGGTTTTATCAACCTTGTTAACTGTAGTCCTCTGTTTTTTGTTTGTTTGTTTGTTTAACTGAAATGTCCAATTCTGAGAAGACAATTTACGCCTTCATCTATGGCTGCCGTTTTCTCATTGCCACCTGTGTTTCTAGCAATTTGGGAGAAGTATACATACTTACAGAAGTGCACGACTTAGGTCTTCTGACCAAGCACAGCTCTTAGCAATAGAAAACATATCTTTTTCCCATGCACTATGTCTTAGATACTATTTTATCTGATGTTAATATTCTTTCAGCTACTTCCTTTCAGCGAGGATTTTGCTGAGTGTGTCTTTTTCTTGTTTTAAACTTTTCAGTGATATTTTATTTTCGTTATTATCTCTTATTAACAAGATTTAGCTGGATTTTGACTGTAATTTTGATCCCAAGGTGATTTTAACGCGCTCACACGTCTATAATTACCGAAGTGTTTACATCGGGGCTGCTATCAACCATGTCACTCTGCTCCCGCCACGACGGGCTTCGTTCTCTCCTGACATCACGCCCACCACATCCGGCTTCAGAGCCTTTGTACGTGCTGCCCCTCTTCATTCAGGTCTTGGTAAATGTCTCCTTGCTCTGCAAGACCTTCTCTCATGCTATCTCTTTACTGTGGCTTTTTTTTTTCCTTCAATGCCATTATTACCTGAACAGATAGATTATCTGACCTAACGTCTGTCTCCCTCACCACTGCAAGCTCCAGCCTCATCTGTCTTGTTCACCCCTCCTGGCATTCGAGCCACCTTAGACTAAAAGATTACAGTGTGTTTCTGGAAGATTCGTGAGTCAAACTGGATTTAAGCTTACAGCTTTTTGTGGTTTTGCAAACGGCAAAATGGGAGGGTCTGAATTCTCCTTGAAGCAACTTTCATTGCTTGCAATGTGTTTACAGACTCTGAAATGCCGATTTTAGAGAATATTGCATTTTCAAGCATCTTTTACTATACTTTTATTTATTTATACTTTAATCACAATATATATTACACGTTAAAGGAAACCTTTGTTGCTTTTCCAACGTGGCAAATAAGGTAATTCATTTTAGAAATGCAAAAGTATTCGATTTCAGATGAAAATATGACGGTTTTTGTCAGTATCCAATTCTACCACTCCTGACAAAATTACTTCCTATTTGCCATTTTGGGCAAAAAAATTCATTTCAAAATAGCAACTGCCTTCACAGGAAGAAAGAGAGTATCTTTTTCATAATTAAAACCTGTTAAATGTATTAAATTTCATAGCTAAATGGTGTTAAATGCCTGGGAAATCAGCGTCTCTAAGAGATTGTTGAAGGAGACATGTTAGCTAGTCTGACACACAACCTTCTACAAACTCAGTGAAATTATTCAGAATACTTTCTTCACGCCACAAATTGGCTTGTTCTTTGCCAAATGTCACTTACAAACAGATACTTTCCAGGACGCCTGGGTGGCTCAGTCGGTTGAGCATCCGACTTCGGCTCAGGTCATGATCTTGTGGTCTGTGAGTTCGAGCCCCGTGTCAGGCTCTGTGCTGACAGCTCAGCCTGGAGCCTGCTTCGGATCCTGTGTCTCCCTCTCTCTCTCTCCCCCTCCCCTGCTCATGCTGTCTCAAAAGTAAGTAAACATTAAAAAAAATTTTTTTTTAATGGATATTTTCCTTCTTTTATGTGCTTCTTTGGAAACTCCAATAGGAGTACAGGAGACGCAAAAGGAGAGTAAAAAAGAAATTTAAAAAAATCACGCAAGGCTAATAAATCATGAATACATCCTTATTTCTGAATTTCTATACTGCCAGTAGGAAAGAAAAAAAGCTATACCGCACTCTAAAAACCTTTAGACCAGAATTTAGCAAGTTAGAATCGAGTGTAAGGTTGGTTAGAGCACAGATCACTCGGCACTGCCCCCAGAGATTCCGATTCACAAAGTCCAGGGTGGGGCCTGAGAAACCGCATTTCTAACAAGTTTCCAAGAGATACCAACGCTGCTGGCCTGGGGAAGACTCTTCAAGAAACTGTCTGAGGCTGTTATTTCAAATGCTCGGTTTGGGATTAAGGCAAGAGCTACCTAGCAAGAACTTGAAGGCGTTAAAAATCATTTTCATCTGCTCTCTGGTACTTTTTGAAACAGCAGCTCATGTACACCCCACCTAAACTTTCTTTCATTGCTTGGTCTGAGATTCTCTTAAAAGAGAAATTAAAAGTTTTGTTGAAATTTGGACAGTAAAAGTAGAATAAAATTTTACATGGTAGGATAGGTTGGTTCAGGTACAATGTGGACATATACTCATCCTAAGGATTTACAGCAAGAATCCCAGTCAAATGCACCTAAATGTCAGACAGGTCAGCCAATACACATGAATAAAGGAGGCCAGACATTGAGAACCAGACCTAAAAAGGGCAGCTGCTGTGCAGCTGCAGACAGTTATGGTCAGGTCTTCCAAGTTTTCAAAATAAGCCAGCGATCCACCATTTTATCTAAAAGCTCTCAATTTTGAAACCTGAGCAACTACTCAAAGGTTTGTAAACACAATACAGGCACACAAAAAGGTCTGTGGGCCGGAGGCTGCCAGTTTACAAGCTCTGCGTAGAGGGAGTCTCAGGACCTCCTCCCACCTGGGGCAGGCACAGTCCAGGTTGGGCAATGTGCTCACCTACTCGCGGCGCTCGTGGCCACTCCCTCCAGCAGCTGCCTGTTCCCAGAATGGAAAGCATGCTCTCTAAACACCTATGAAAGAAAGCCTCTCTGCATAAGCAGCTTGCCCACCAGAACAACTTCTCGGCCAGTAATCCTAGTATGGGAAAACTATGGCAGAGAGAAGAGAATTCTTCCAACACTGGAGCTACTGATCCAAAAACAGTGATATAAATGCCCGGAATTTCGGGATCACTAACTTTTTTCAAAGAAAAGGACACTACAGATTTGAGAAAAGGAATACAGATTTGAGGATTCTGAAGCTTTCTGTCACACTGATGGTATCCGGTATCCAGAAGTTATTTCATCTTTGCCTAGAGACTCACTCAACCGAGAAAATCAGTCCTTACAAATACGCTGAAGGCAACCACGTGGGCAACACCGAATCGCCAAAATAATTCAAATCTCACGAGTCTACTAACAAATGAGTGAATAGCTGACAGGAACACGTGATGCTGAAGAAGTAAATGAATGAACAGATGACAAGGCACATGAAGTGGGCTCTAACAGGGCTTCAGGGACTCAATAGTGAAACAGCCTCAGGTGGGTTATTCTGATGCTCAAATGACCTCTGTCACCGTTAGCACACACGATGACATTCCTGCTACTGTACAGTGGTAGAAATTATATATGGGATAAGGAGGTCATTACCTCAAGGCCAGTGAGTAGGAGAGTAGAAAGACAGGGCCAGAAAGGCCTCCCAGAATCCAACCACAATGTCCAATCCAAATTCTTTCATAAGCAACATCAGAATGACGACAGAATTTAAGAGTGTAAAAGCTAAAAATCCCTAAAGAGAAAATTCTTTTCTAAAAATGTTCAAAAAAAGGAATGCAGACTCCTTAGCTTACTTTTTCCCCCAATTTTTTTATTGCCTCTGCTCACTGAATCTCTGTGAACATTAACACGTGTCTGTGGTTGAGGGAGAATGTTCCACTGCAGAGAAAGGAAAAACACACCCAGTTTTTCATAAGAAACTTTGGAACAGTTTAATACTCATCCTCAGGCAACATTCAGAATAGTCCTCTCAGAGAGTCTAAAATTAGGGTAATGATTAGCAAAACAGAAAAGACACCACACACCAGCATGAACTGCCCTCCAGTGTAATTCTTAACTATAAAGTCACAATCCCAAATCAACTAGAAATGTGGGTCCTTACTCGATGAGGATTTCTTTTACCATTAAGAATTCCAAGCTCGACAAAAAGACAAATGACAAGTGAATAAAGGATTTTTAGAGCAAAGAAGATGCCATTACACCCAGACCTACTCAAATGTCAGTGAAGATGTCGTCTCGAACCCATGAGGCCCTCAGTGCAATGGCCAATGGCCAGAGGCTTACACTGCACAAGAAAATGCTCTAGCGGGGCGCCTGGGTGGCGCAGTCGGTTGAGCGTCCGACTTCAGCCAGGTCACGATCTCGCAGTCCGTGAGTTCGAGCCCCGCGTCAGGCTCTGGGCTGATGGCTCAGAGCCTGGAGCCTGTTTCCGATTCTGCGTCTCCCTCTCTCTCTGCCCCTCCCCCGTTCATGCTCTGTCTCTCTCTGTCCCAAAAAAAAAAATAAATAAATAAACGTTGAAAAAAAATTTTTTTTTTAAAAAAAAGAAAATGCTCTAGCGCTTTTGGTGAAGTGACAGAACTGGATGTGTGTTGTGGCAAATAACTCTGCCCAGCAGGCAGAACCAGTGGCTTCCAGCACTACTTACAAACTCATAGTCTCCATCCTGCGGCACTTTCCAATCTGAGGAGTTCCTCAGGGGGCCAGGTACACTTTTGCCGAAGCTATTGATCTGATTTTCCTTTTCTTTTTGTTCAAAGTATTCAAGGAACGATGGTTTTGCAGGCTGCATGGTCTCATCCCTTCCTGAAAACCAAGAACAACAAAAGGAGAAAAATGATATCTTCGACCTCAGATAAGTTTAATGGATACATCCATCTCCAGACGGCCTTCATTCGGGCTGTGTGTCAGTGGCTTTTTTAGAGAAGGACCCTGAGGAGAATCTAGTAAAAACCACAGGAAATGCACAAATGCTCACTCCAAATGCTTCTCGTGGAATTTCAGAGGACTGTGGCCCCCCTCAAATACATGCAAATACTTCCCCAGGGCCCCTTTTTCTGGATGGAGAGACTTGGGTGATGTAAAGACCCCGAGTAAGATGCAAGTAGTATTTTGGGGGTCTCCGATGGCAACATGTTCCTGTAACATTTAGACTTAAAACAGAGAAGCAAGCAAAAATATTTACTTGTCATCTACGTAGACAACATTTTCTAGAGCCAACGGAGTAGAGAAGGGGAATGATACAATAGGGTGACTCCCTTTTGATAAACTCATGATCGGACTGGACTAATAAGAAAAATATGCATGAAAAATCAAATAGAAATAAATCATAATCCATCCACTCCAGGAAATATTACGTAACTTTTAAAATCTTATTTATAAACGGTTTACAATAAAGCTAAAAGTTAAAAACAGGATACAATATTATATGTACAGAATGATCTCAACTCTGTAAAATCATATATGTAGGGGGGAAAAAAAAAAGACTGGAAGAAAATATACCAAAATGTTAACGGGGTTTGTCTCTCATAAGTAGACCTCAAGATCTCACAGAAGGAAAGATCTTGCAAGCTGGCATGGTCAGGGAAGACTGGTAGAGGGGGGCTTCGGCTGGGCCCCAAACATCCCTGAAGAAGAATCAGCACTTAGGTGGCAGGGCAGTTACACAGCAGAGGCAGCAGGTATGAAAACAGCAGTCAGTCACTAGTTAGTAACAAGGGCAAAAAGAAAAATTGTACCTGGCACGACTTAACAACCTAGCTAGCTGAATGTATCTACTTCACACGTCAAAGTAATCTGTACTTCTAATTAGTATTCTAATACCAGGAAGTACAGAAGTTTTTTCCCAGTGCTTTCCATGAATATGTGGGTTTATACTGCCCTTTTCCCCAGTAACCAGGAAAAAAGACCAGAAGGCTCAAAGCCTTGAGAAATGAATGGGGAGGGGCATCTGGGTGGTTCAGTCAGTTAAGCCTCCAACTCTTGATCTTGACTCAAGTCACGATCTTGCGATTCAGGAGTTCGAGCCCCATGTAGGGCTCTGCACGGACAGCACAGACCCTGCTTGGAGTTCTCTCTCCCTCTCTCTCTGCCCCTATCCCACTCGTGCTCTCTCTATATAAATAAATAAGTAAACTGAAAAAAAATTTAAGAAGTGGATGGGGAGGGGTCTAGAAGAGAAACACCAACAAGTGTTTGTCCCATGCAACCTTATCTCCCGACACCCCCTGGTCCAGTGTCAAGCAGGCACCCTGACTGCCTCTCAGACGTTTGTCATCTCACTTTACCATTGCCAAGTTCAACAGCAGCCAATCCTAGATCTGCCCACTTCCAGATGCTGCCCAAAGCCTACTTCACTGGTGCCTCCTCACTAATGAGGGATTACACACAGTATTTACTAAGATCAGTGATTATCTGGTGAGTGTGTGTGTTGTTTTGTTTGTTCTAGGTACCACATTAAGGGCTTTGCACGCTTATTTTATTTAATTGTTGAGTTAAATGTAAGGTATCATTTCATAATCTACTTCTGAAGGGACTGCAACAAAATAAAACCTGTAGAAGTGGAAGTGTTTTGGATTTGTCGACAAGTACTTTTGATCGGTCCCCTCTCTGGGACCAGGAACAACCGTGCAGCAAGCCTCCACAAATCCCACACACAGACAAAGAGTACTTAGAGAGCCTCCTGGAGCCATGTAACCATGGCCGTGCTAGCGACAGCTGTCACATATAGCACACGGTGTCCTTTCATACAGAATCTCCTGGCACAAACGGTGTATGGTGTCCTTTCATATGGAATCTCCTGGCTAGACAGTCCAACCAGCTGACCAGGACAGGAAGTCCTGAAACAAAACAGAGAGCCCAAATGGCTTCCAAACAATTAGTTATTTGGAAAAACACTGAATTGGATCCACACTTCACATCTTAAACCAGGAAAACTCCAAATGGGTAAAAGCTCTGACTGTAACAATGGAAACTATAAGCACTGTAAGAAAACTTGTGTGAATGCATTTAAAACCTGGGTGTGGAAGGGGTGCCTGGGTGGCTCAGCCTAACGGTTATGTGTCTGACTTCAGCTCAGGGTCATGATCTCACGGTTCACGAGTTCAAGCCCCTGGTCAGGCTCTGCGCTGACAGCTCAGAGCCTGGAGCCTGCTTCAGATTCTGTGTCTCCCTCTCTCTCTGCCCCTCCTCCACTCATGCTGTCTCTCAAAAATGAATAAATAATAAAAATAAATGTAAAAATTAAAAAAAACCTGGGTGTGGAAAAAGGCTTTCTACCTATGACAAAAACCCAGATGCAATGAAAAATGGGAGAAATAAAAACCTTTTATGTAAAGAAAACATCATACATTTTTAAAAATTAGTAAGCACATATATAAGCTAAGACAAATGACAAACTGGAAGAAAATACTGGCAACAAGTACCATAAATTTGTTTAAAGAATTTAGGGGCACCTGAATGGCTTAGTCAGTTAAGCCTCTGACTTCAGCTCAGGTCATGATCTCACGGTTCATGAGTTCAAGCCCCGCGTCAGGCTCTGTGCTGACAGCTCAGAGCCTGGCACCTGCTTCCGATTCTGTGTCTCCCTCCCTTCTCCACCCCTCCTCTGCTCATGCTCTGTCTCTCAAAAATAAATATTTTTTAAAAAAGATCCAGATTTTGGTCCAACTATAAAATCCTGGGAAAACCATAGGTTCCAATCTACAAAAAGAGGCCCCTGGACCATTATTTCCCACGCCCCTTTACAGCTCCGAAAATTTCCTAATTCTATGAGTTGGCAGTAACTTATGAAAACGTATTTATGCTCAGTTACTGATAACCATTCAAAAGAAGTTCTTATCTCCAGAGGGATTATCACACTTGGTAACCACTAATCTAAAATATGCCACAGCTTAGATGTGTATGGGCATAAACCAAAGACCAGACCAAAGCAAAAAGTAGTTAGGACTCAACAAATACTTGTGACAAGACTGTCTCTGACTCTTTGAGTTTTTTGTTGTTGTTGTTAGCGGGGTTTTTTTTGGAGGTGGCAGGGGAGAAGTTGTCTTTTTTAAAACAGATGGAAGAGGTGACCAAATTTTTCTTGGCCCAAACTGTAATAAAGATATCATCTAGAGATGTTGGTTATAAAAATGTTTTATATAAGTAAAGCTGAAGACATGAATGAATCTACTAGTAGGAGAAGCCAACTCAACTGGCAAGAAACAGCATGCATTCAAAAAAGAAAAACAGTTAGGTGTATTTGTGATTCCTGTTATTTAGTGGTTCCAGAAGTTAACTGACTGCATCACAATATTCTTCCTCTGTGTTAGACTGCTTCCGTATTACGTTCACATGGATCAGTCAGCACTCCTGTTGTGACCAACATTTTCTTACTAACACTGTGATTATAGTACCTGTTTTCACTCTGATTTTGTAGACTGATAATTCTCAGTAAACAGATCTGTATTACTGTAATAATTAGTATCTCGGATAGAACGTTTGCAAAAAACGTCCATGAGAATTCCCTCCCAGTGTCATCGCCCATTGGTAATGCCCTCCCGCAAGATCAAGATCATGACCTGAGCTGCATTCGGATGCTTAACCGACTGAGCCACCCAGGTACCTCTCAAATTCAATTAAGATTTACTGAGTATCTTCTAAGCTTCAGGCATTTTACTAGGTACTTTTGCATGACAGTCCTATTCAAACTTCATGAACACCATGAAATGAAGCAGGAGGGTGGAGGACCCGCATTTATTAGTCACCAAGTAGTAGATGATATACCATTTCACGTAATCCTCGAATCTTCTGAAGTATGTATTATTTCCACCTTACAGGTGAGAAATCTGCTTAAGATTACGTAGCTAGTTACCAACAAGAATGGGATTGTCAGTTTAAGTCTGACTGTCAGTTTAAGTCTGGTGAGCTGCATCTCATACTGCAAATTCTCTAAAATTGAAATGAAAATTCTTGATATGTCAGAACTGCCATTAAGGTGAGTGTAGAAAGACTGAGGGAATGGGATTTTCCCAGTAACCTTATCTTTGAACTTCTCTTTTAGCGCTCCTGAGCTGGATAATCAAGTGTGCTGGACAACAGCCTGTCAGTACTGAAAAGTGTAAGAGAATCAGTCCAAGCTGATTAAAGGCAATGCTGTCCCCAGGGCTTCAGCTGGCTGGTGGGCTTTTTGTTTCGATGTGAGCTGGTATATTTTTTCAGATGTATCCCAGGAAATGAAGACGTTCCGCTGAATGATAATTCCAGAAACCTGAAGCCGTAGGGAGAACAGACAGAGCCGAAAAGTCAAACTTTCTAAATGGCCGTCTCTTGCCCTGATTCTTTGATCTGACACAGGAAATGCATGAATTCTTATACTATGACTGACCCATTTTTCTTTGTAAGCAGCATCTGGCAAGCTCAATGGAGGATCTGTCTAAGCTCACAGACCAGGGGTGAATTCATAAGCAACTGTATCCCATGTTTATTTTTCTTTGAAAAATGCTATATAAAAGGAGAAAGACCTAACAAGCCAATGTGCATCAACTGAAGAATGGATACATAAAATATGGAATACCTATACAGTGGAATATTATTCAGCAATAAAAAGAAATGAAATACTGATACATGATACATGGATGAACCCTAAAAGCATTATGCTAAGTTCAAAGAGCCAGTCACCAAACACGACATATTTTATGCCTCCGTATGAAATGTTCAGAAAAGGCAAATCTGTAGAGACATAAAGTAGATTAGCTGCCCAGGCCCATGGGGTGAGTGGGTAGGATGGCAAGTGACTGCTAATGGATATGGAGTTTCTTCTAGGGGTGATCAAAATTCTCTAAAATTAGAGTGTCAACAAAACAGGGTATTATCCATACAATGGAATCATTCAGCCATTAAAAAGGAATGAAGCACTGACACATGCTACACCACGGATGAACCTTGAAAACATTAAGAGGAAGAAACGGAACACAAAGGCCACATTTTGTAGGATTCCATTTATATAAAATGTCCAGAATGGCAAATCCATAGAGACAGAAAGCAGATGATGGTTGCCCGTGAATGGGGGCAGGGGGTAATAAGAAGTGACTGCTAACAGCACTGTGGCTTTTGGGGGGGCAGTGAAGAAAATGTCTGGAATTCAACAGTGGCTACGGTTGCACAACCTTGTTAACTAAAAAAACCACAGAATTGTAACTTTCAAATGGTGAATTTTATGATATGGGAATTATATCTCAACTAAAAAAGATACATTTTTAAAAGTTAGATTGTGGTGATGGCTGCAAAACTCTGTAAATATACTAAACCCCAATAAATTGTATACTTTAAATGAGTAAATTACATGGTATGTGAATTATATATCAATAACTCAATTTTAGGGGTCCCTAGGTGGCTCAGTTGGTGAAGCGTCCAACTCTTGATTTAGGTTCAGGCCGTGATCTCTGCTCAGGTCATGATCTCACAGTCGTGAGATCAAGCCCTGCATCAGGCTCTACGCTGGGCACAGATGCTGCTTAAGATTCTCTCTCTCCCTCGCCTTCCACCCCTCTCCCGCTCACACACTTGCACGCACACCCTCCCTCAAAAAAAAATTATTAAAAAAACTAGAGATTAAAAACAATAATTCAATTAAAAAAAAAAGAAGGACTTCTTTCCTCTACGGTTTACTTTTTTTTTAAACGTTTTTATTTATTTTTGAGAGAGAAAGAGACAGAGTGTGAGCAGGAGAGGAGCAGAGAGAGAGGGAGACACAGAATCCAAAGAAGGCGTCAGGCTCTGAGCTGTCAGCACAGAGCCCGACACAGGGCTCGAACTCATGAACCATGAGATCAATGACCTGAGCCGAAGTCAGACACTTAACCGACCGAGCTACCCAGGCACCCCTACAGTTTACTTTTATTTCTAGATTCCTTTGAGCTATGACACAATGCCAGGGGAGTCAAAATTGGGAAAGAGATTGACCAAAGACTGAAGCCTGTCTTTTCCTATGGAATGACCACCTACTAGACATTAAACTTAATGCCCTTTCATTTTTACGTTCGTTTTTAAGACTGTCATTAAGTAAACCATAATGGTCACTACTCTGCCCTTAATTTCTACAGTAATAACTCTTTTCTACCTTAACAGTAATACATTCTGTTTAAGTTAGAGAAGTACACAGAGCCTGCATTTTCTTCTGTTTCATATTTGAATACTTGCAAGGAAAAAACTCAAGTAATCTCTCAAATGTTTTCTTCTGGCATGGAATAAAATGCCTTATCAGAGAGTTGTTTGTTCTGGTTTTTAATCTAACCTTTGTTAGATTTTGGTCTTTGTGTGGTTTTTGTTTTTGTTACTAGGCACCTAAGTGTCTTCCACATATTAACTCATTTCATTACACAAGTTATTATCCAAGTTTCTGTGTCGGGCCATAAATATTCCTTTGAATGTTCTTTGAAATCACTGAGAATTGCTGGAATCATAAATTAGAAGATTCCCTGGAGTCCAACTGGAATAACTCTTCCAGTTCACCAATTTTGGCAATTGCCTCTTATGTAAATTGACATGACTTCTGGGCAGTGGTACTTAGTTATTTAAGTCTGGTGAGCTGCCACATATCTATTCAAAGAAATCTGAACCCAAATTTCAAAGAATTACTAACTGGAGCAAAAGAGGTACACATCTAAAAAGATATAGGAGGTTAACAAGTGAGAATGATCCATATCTTGGTTATTGCAAAAATTTCCCAACTGATCTTCCCTTGTCCAGCCTTTTCAAGCTCCAAATCATCCACGTGACTCTTCTAAAAAGCCACCTTGTCCTATCACTTTTCTGATCAAAATGTCTTTAAAATACCCTATTACCAACAGTAATTACCAAGTTCAAACTTCTCAGTGCGGCACTCAAGGTCCTCCAGCATCCAGTCAAAATCCACTTCAGCCAAATTGAATATTCAATGTATATGTTTACTTTCTGACTTTGCACCTGCCTAAAATAGTCTCCCTCAGTCTTTCTGCACATCTAAGTCCTTGCTTTCCTTCTCACAAAACCTTTAATACTTGTCTGCACCACTTACCCAGCATTTTGCTTAGTTATATTACCTGCATATGTAAGTTATGGCAACATCAAATACCACTATCCAAAATATCTAGGGTAATGCCCCAGACATATAAGGAACTACAAGGAACAGTTATAGTACAGCAGGCACTCCATAAGTATTAGACAATGATAATGACAAATGTCATCTTTCCCTCTTAACCTATAAATTCCTGGTCAGCAGAAAAGGACTCGTTTGGTTTTTATACACTACACAGGCATAACACATTGTGACTACCTAATAAATACTTCTTGGTTGGCATTAAATATTTATTGTTAACAAATACTGATTCCAAATTGATATTTTTAGAGCATAAACAGTTATGAGAATCATCTACTTTTTCTATATAGATCCATTTAAATTGATTAAAATGCATCTCCATTTCTTTGCTGAATAAGAGTAAGCAAGTCAGAACAGCTTAGAGCACCAGAGAAATATATTCCCTAACCAGTCAAAACTGATTTATCTGCCTCTTAAGCGTAAGAGCCGAAGTATATCTTTTAAGACTCATTTTCCCTTGTTCTTCATTACTCTCATGCTACTGCCCTCTCCTGGAAAATACATTTCCCCCACGGCTATTCTTGGCTCTCTCTCCTTTTACCAATTTAACTGTAATGGAGCACCTTATCTTCCCAAAAATATAGGCCTTGAGCCCTTCACCCAAGCTACACTGAGATCTGGTACTTTCATATCCTAATATGTGATCTGGCAGAGTGTTTCGAATGAATTTTCAGGCACCACGTGTCTGTGCCTTTTGGCTCATCCCAAAAGAATCAAGAATGTTAATGGTTTCCAAAGATAAAATTGAGCCCAACATCTGGACAGAATTAGAATAACTGCACAAACAATTAGGATTTAGTCTCCACTTTACAGGATGACCTTGAAGTATTTTTCTAAGATAATTTTTTTTAAGTTCACTTATTTTGAGAGAGAAAGCACAAGCCAGGAAGGGGCAGAGAGAGGGAGAGAGAGAATCCCAAGCAGGATCCATGCTGTCCACACAGAGCCCAACGTGGGGCTTGAACCCACAAACTGAGATCATGACTAGAGTTGAAGTCGGACGCTTAACCGACGGAGCCACCCAGGCGCCCCTGACCTTGGAATATTTGTGCAACCATGAGAAAAGTCTAAGGACCAAGATGTCTGCTCTTCTACCTTAAATCCCACCCAGGAGAAAGATTCTGATAAACACACAGTGAACCACAGCAATTATCGTTCAGGGACAGAAAAAAATCCAGTCAGTAAAAATTCCACAGGATTAAGATAACAGTTTGAACTCAACAAAGGAAGGTTCAGGTGGATCCGAAGTCTAGCCTTCTTTAAAATCTGCCATCTTGCATTTTGAGCTATTTAACAGATTCTCAAAATACCTCTATCTTATTGCCAAGGAATGTAAAACACGCACACTCACTCACTCTCTTTCTCCCTCTCTCCCTCTCTCCCTCTCTCTCCCCCCTCAGCACATTTTTAAAACATTACTGAAACTGACAGGTAACCTTACTTTAGTTCAACCATTTTCATGGTTTTAGTTCACCAGTGCTCAGAGAGATGGCACTTACAAAACACCATTAATGCCAAGAATGAGAACATAAAAACATAAAAAAAACATAACTAGCAAGAGAAAAGGAATTAGGATGCAAAAAAGTAGCCCTGGTTGAAGGAACTTTCAGGTCCAATTAAAAAGCCACTGTCACTCATTAAAAGACTCATAAACTTACACAACTCGCCATTTTGAAGCATTTACATTCTAAGTATTTTCCATACGTTATTCCATATCATCTTACCAGCTCTACAGAGTAGGAACTTTTATGCCCCATTTTTTTAGACTAGGAAACTGAGGCTCAGAAAAGGACGTAACTTGCCAAAGTTGAACGAAATTTATGAGATTCTGAGCAAGTTTCAAAGCAAGGACTCTCATTCCAAAAATTAATATTCTTTCCATGATCCCTTTTTCTTTCTCTTACCCTTACTGAGCAGATACATTTCTAACAAAGTGTTGTAAGTTTTAGCTTCGGTACTATAACTATACCAATGCATGTGTAGAACTCTCAGACAACGCTGTGAGTAGAAAAAATACATGAACACTTAACATTCTCTGACAATAGTTCTAAAGAAATTGCACAGTAAGGCTACTGTAGTAAAAGAAGTGTTAAAACACACACAGTACATTACGTCCTATTTACTACCCTTGCATATGCGATCATCAGTCAGGGAGAATGAGATGGAGAACATACAAGGGAGGCAATGTTAAAACAATCCCCTCCAAACCGCTGCAGGTGTAAAGAAACTAGGCTGTGAGTCAAGAATTTCCAACTTATGCAGCTCCAAAATTGTATCTGATGGGTAGTGTTGAAATAAAATCATTTCAACAAGAGCCTGGACTTTTTAACATGAAGAAACTTATGGCAACAATAGGGGCCTTCATGAGACTTAGGAATTTCTGGGGAACTACAAATACACAGTGTTTGCCCCACATAATACTATCAAGTAATTTGCCCACAACATGCTTCTGAGTTGTCCTAACTAATTTATGCCATTCACTTTAAAATTCTACTTCTAAGAGATTAATGTGGTCATTACTCTAGAATAAAAATTAGAAATTTATGAATCATGTTCGAGTTTTAAATAGAAATCACCCACTTACTCCCTTTCAGAGTCTCATTTAAAAGGCTGGGTCTGAACTTGGACCACTGAAGGATTGAAAGATTGAATCCACTGACTCAAGCCTTTCAAATAAGAATGCCCACTACCGTAGCCTCTACTATTCTAGACTCTACTGGAGGGCTTGGTAAGAAAGAAAAAATATATAAGGACCAGTGGCGACTGGGTGGCTCAGTTAAGTGTCCGATTCTTGATTTCATGATCTCATGGTTCGTGAGTTTGAGCCCCGTCTCAGGCTCTGCAGTAACAGCACAGGGCCTGCCTGGGATTCTCTCTCTGTCCCTCCCCTGCTTATGCTCTCTCTCCTTCATCTAAAGTTAAAAAATATATATATATATATGTATATATATGTGTGTGTATATATATATATATATATATATATATATACACACACCCACATATATATGGATCAGAAGAAAGAACTAAGATTGACTTTTGTGTAGTCAACATGGAAACATTAGATGAAAACTAAAGAGAGAGTCAACAAAGCTATAAACTGCCATTAATAATATTTACTTTGATACACATATAACTTTCTCCAAGTCAGTTCGCACAGAGTTTTGAGTTTTATTTTAAAAATTTATTTAATTACTTGGTTAGGGCCATTTTAGCCGATGATAGCTGCAAAATTACATCGTACAAATTTTGTCCAAAATTTCTGCATCATACCATGTTGCAGAAAGAAAACATCAGTTCTCGTGAAGGTCTACTGAGAAATCTGGGAAGAGAGAGGAAGTTTAAACTATTTTGAGACATTTTGGCAGATTTTACTCTTACTTGAACTTTGCCAAGTATGAGGTGTCCAATTTCCTACCTAAATAAAATAAAGACACTGTCCTAATGTTGCTGCGCTTACTTAAAATAGATTTTAAAATAAATAAACAATGGTCTTGATCGAGAATAAAGCGTACCATAGAAAGGGGATTTGATGGGAATGCCATTCTAACTCATAACCTGTTACAGAGCTCCCTCTGCTGGCCCCGAGAAAGCACAACAATCCTGACACTGACCTAGAACCTCTCCAGTCACTTCAGATATGGGGGGTGGGGCAAATAAAGTTCTTCCATAGCCCTTATCAAAAAAACAAAACAACAACAACAAAAAACCCACACTTATGTAGACAAATAGAAGAAACCTTCCAAAATCCCCAAACTGATATTTTATCCAGACATAGTTTTCAAAGTAGTGCAGGTGATGGTTTCCCTCCTCGGTTCTTACAGATGCTCCTAAGGTCTAAGGCAACCAGGTCTCCCCTCACTCTGACCCCCTCCCTCCAGCTGCAACCGGATTCTTTACTCTAGACTGAGACATACGCAGCCAAAACATACTCCCTCAGACGGAGATACCATTAAACCTATCGTCAGAGGCTGACCCCCTTTGACAACCATCTGCCCTTCACTTCTGGAACTCTGGGGAAACATATAGAGTAGCTAGTTACTTGAACAACCAGCAAGGAGAGGTATATTACTGCGGGCTGAGGCTTACCAACATATGATCTGTAACATGAGCCTTGGTCCTGTCCCTCAACAACTAATAAAAAAGGCTCTGCGGAACAGGAATATAATATAATAAGCTTTGAAATCAAACATACCTAGTTTCAAGCCTTGGCACTTCTATTACTCACGATGTGATCACGAGCAAGCTACTTAATCGCTTTGCAATTCCATTTCTGCTGCGACAAAATGGGGGGTGGCTGTATTTACCACACAGCATGGGAGCAATGACTAGTATGTCAAATGTTTACAAAGGATTAAGCACAATGCCTGACACAGAAAATGCCTAATCATTAATGATTATTATTAACAGTTATAATGTCTAACCTCCTGAGTATAATAAAGAAATAACTTATATAATAAATAATCGGTCCTAAAAAAAAAATAGATGATCTCTGGAATCTCCTCAGAAGCCAGCGCTAGTCTTCATCATGAATTTTCATGAGTCTTATATTAGGTCTAATGCCCATTAATGTAAGGGAATGCTTCCAAAACAAATTAAAGTTCAGGAGAACAAAAGGAGCACAGACTCCGGACTTGAGATTCCCAGCTCTAGCACTTACTAGCCAGGCGACCAGGAGCAAGGAACAACCTCTCCCAAGTTTTCCCTGGTAGAGAAAGTATAGACATACCATCACTATAGACAGGTCAAGATGACTGAATGAACGGAAGCACTAGAGGGCCCCCCTCCTGCTCTAAACACAAAAATTCAAGACCTAACAAAACAAAAACACCGTAGTGCTCAAAACTAGAACAGGAAACTTCGCAGATGCCAAAAGCAACAGAGGAACCCACAGCACTGAGGTGAGTGGCCCACCGGGAAAACCAAACCAGAGGGACTAGTTTTTAGGCTGATGTGGGAACAGGAACCGAGATAAGACGGGAGCCAAGATACATCTATAAAAAGGCAGCTAGAACTCCATTCCCAGCACAAAGATGAAGCCAGGACAAACTCTACCCACAAGCACAAGGACATGGCTTAGGAATGTAATAAGGGATGGAAAGAGTCAACTTCCAGAAATGTAATTCCCTTGGCTGTCCCACAAGCACACTCCAGTAATGATTAATATCTAAAAACTACACTGGAAGAAAATACCCCTTAGGGACCCACAGGGATACCTATGCAACCCCAAAAACATAAGAGACCTCCAAAGAAGATACTTCCCACTAAAGCTCACAACAAAAATTACAAAATACAAAAAGAAATCTAACAACATGAGAGATGGCAGACACAAACAGCAGAGATCAGACCCAAAGGGACACCTGGGTGGCTCTCAGTTGGTTAAGCATCTGACTCTTGATTTTGACTCAGGTCATGATCCCACGTCTCTTGAGTTTGAGCCCCACATCGGGCTCTAGGATGACAGTGGTAAGCCTGCCTGGGATTCTCTCGCTCACTCTCTCTCAGCTACTCCCCTCACACACACACACACACACACACACACACACACACACACACACACACAACTCTCTCTCTCTCTCAAAATAAATAAATCAACTTATAAAAAAAAGGGGGGTGGGGCACCTGGGTGGCTCAGTCGGTTGAACGTCCGACTTCGGCTCAGGTCATGATCTCGCGGTCTGTGCGAGCCCCTCGTCGGGCTCTGTGCTGACAGCTCAGAGCCTGGAGCCTGCTTCGGACTCTGTGTCTCCCTCTCTCTCTGCCCCTCTCCCGCTCATGCTCTGTCTCTCTCTCTCTCTCTCTCTCTGTCAAAAATAAATAAACATTTTTTTTTAATTAAAAAAAAGGGGGGGTGCCTGGGTGGTTCAGTCAGGTAAGCGTCCCTACTTCAGCTCAGGTCTTGATCTCACAGTTCATGGGTTCGAGCCCTGCGTCCAGCTCTGTGCTGACAGCTCAGAGCCTGGAGCCTGCTTCTGATTCTGTGCCTTGCTCTCTCTCTGCCCCTCCTCTGTTTGCATGAACACGCGCGCTCTCTCTCAAAAATAAACAAACATAGGGGCGCCTGGGTGGCGCAGTCGGTTAAGTGTCCGACTTCAGCCAGGTCACGATCTCGCGGTCCGTGAGTTCGAGCCCCGCGTCAGGCTCTGGGCTGATGGCTCAGGGCCTGGAGCCTGTTTCCGATTCTGTGTCTCCCTCTCTCTCTGTCCCTCCCTCCCCCGTTCATGCTCTGTCTCTCTCTGTCCCAAAAATAAATAAACGTTGAAAAAAAAAAATTTTTTTTTCAATAAAAAAAAAATAAACAAACATTAAAACAAAAAAAAAAAACAAAAAAACAAATCACACCCAAGGAGTTCAAGATAATAGACTGATCTAAAAAAAAAAAACCTTAAAATAATGACATTTATAATATTCAAACAGATAAAGGAAGAACATTTGCTAAGACAAGACTGGATATCACAAAAGAAAAAAAAAACAGATTTAAAGATAACTAATTAAAACTTTTAGGAAGCAAAAAAAGTAGTCACAGAAATAAATTCAATGTCTGGGTCAAACAGTTGATTACATATGGCTAAAAAAAGAATGAAAGAAGATAAATTTAGAGAAAACACCCAGAAAGTAGCACAGAGACTTAAAACATGGGAAATAGGGAAATAAAAAGGAGAAATGAATATAAGTGAAGAAACCAAGGGTCCTGACAGCTGCTATTATTCTCGTGGGATGTAAAGTGGTACAACATTTGGAGGACAACACACCAGCATCACAATATGACAAATATACATGAAATGATTCAAATACTTCTGAAAACTCCTAGGAAATACTAAAAAGGAGGCACATTTATACATAAGATGTTCCCTGCAGAGTTATTCATAATGGTGAAAAATTAGGAACAACCAAAATGTCCAGCACCAGGTAAATCATTAAAATACACTGGTAAGTGTGATAAATATAATAAAGGGCTATGCAGCAACATGGAACATGCATACACTTACTAAGTGGAAAATAATCAGAAAACAGTATCTAAGCAAATCAGGGGCACCTGGGTGGCTTAGTCAGTTAAGTGTCCAATTCTTGATTTCAGCTCAAGTCATGTTCTCACAGTTTTGGGGTTCTGGAGTTCAAGCTCCAAGAAGGGCTCAACACTGACAACATAGAGCCTGCTCGGTATTCTCTCTCTCCCTATGTCCCTCTCCTGCTCTCAGGCAGGCATGCACGCTCGCTCTCTCTCTCTCTCTCAAAATAAATAACCATAACAAAAGAATATCAGGGCACCTGGGTGGCTCAGTTGGCTAAGCATCCTACTTCAGCTCAGGTCATGATCTCACAGTTCACGAGTCTGAGCCCTGCATCAGGCTCTGTGCTGACAGCTCACAGCCTGGAGCCTGCTTCGGATTCTGTGTCTCCCTCTCTCTTTGCCCCTCCCCCACTCACGCTCTGTCTCTGTCTCTGTCTCTGTCTCTGTCTCTGTCTCTCTCTCTCTCAAAAAAATTAAAAAAAAAAAAAACCTAGGCAAATTATTACTGTATAAGAACCATACTGGCACACAGTCAAAAACAGGCATTCTTTGGTTGAGTGAAAGGGTGAACTACTTTCTTTTTTAACAGTGCATTAAGGGGCGCTTGGGTGGCTTAGCTGGCTAGGCGACTGACTCTTGGTTTTGGCTCAGGTCATGATCTCACAGTTCTTGGGATCAAGCCCCGAGGCAGGCTCTGTGCTGACAGTGCGGAACCTGATTGGGATTCTCTCTCTCCCCCCTCCCGTGCTTATGGACGCTGCTCTCTCTCTCTCTCAAAATACGTCATTTTAAAACACTGTGTAAATATTGCCATAATACTGTTGGTATAATAATTTTTAATATGGTAATGGAGAACAGAAGCAAATGAAATATCTAACTTTTCTAAGACAAGGAATAAACTTTTTAAAAAATCTGTAAAATACAGTCAATTGTCAAAAAGTGTATCAAAAAATTCAGAAAAGTTTCTGACCTGGATGTCCTACACAAACTGTGTGCAAGTCTTCTAATTTTCTTGTTACAATTTCTTTAAAATTAGAAACTAAAATTAGATTCTATGAAACTAATGCAAACCATTATGGAGATATGTCATTTTTTGTTCGGTTTATCGAGGGTAACAATTATAATTTTAATTTTTAAGGATTAAACTTTTCACAGAAGTTCAAAAAAGCAGTAAATGAAAGCCTATTTGTGAAAACGGATTTTAACTTCTAGCAACTTCAGTTCTATATTAGTCCTGAATTATAAAAGTTTTATAAATGCTTGGACTATTTGAGCTGTAAGAGACAAGGAAAGTAATAAGCTTATAATTCTTGAGTTTTACCCATTACGGTACAGAGGCCCATACAAGGAATGTGACTTCTCCAAAACAACACAGACAGCTTCTGAGCCAAGCTTGGTCAGATAGCCTCCTTTAAATGTTTAAAACTAATTCTGAAGAAATGGTATGATGTCTTAGATCTGCTTTAAATTAATTCAGTTCATTTTGAGGGGCTGAACTATGATGGGCAGTGAGCCCATACAGTTTCATTTTTGAAACTGTATGACAAGTCCACTGGGGTCATGATAGTATTCTGTGCAATTATGTTTTAATTTCCCATAATGAAAAGTTTAAGTAACTCCTAGAAACATAAGTGGTAAAGATTTCAAAGTAAATGGCAAATCTGTCAAACTTGTGGCCCCAAAACTGAATTATAAGACCTGAAGTAGATGATTGATGAACTGAGTTTATTTAATGTCACTTGGCTATGACCGCTGAGGTTTTTAAACAGTTTCTCATCATGACTCTAATATAAGATGCATGTTTCTGATTAGACACACTAAACTATCCAAGCTCAGAAACTGAACAAACAACCCACTGAATTAATTAGCACTTAAAATACATTTGGAAAATTACATTTGGAATAAAATTAATTCTTTAAATAAAAAAAGAGGCAGATTTTCCATAACATGTGCATGCACAGCACATGTTAATGGGCCAGCCAAGTTTACTACACAGTGATTATAACCATCTGTATAATTAAAGCCCTTAAAACAAGTAGAAGCACTCAGAATCCATGGAAAGACCTAGAGGTCAGCAGCTACAAAACAAACGTAACAAATCACACTGGCTACTTAAAAATTTAGGAAGAAAAACTAAATGTAGTATATAGCATTCACATGATAATTTATGTAACACCAAACACATATCTAAGATATGTATCTAGGATAGGATACTCCAATATGGAGTTTAAGGGATAAAACATACCTAAGAACACTAAATGAAATCAGAATTAAAAGGGACTAGCAGGCCGACAATGTTTTTGTTTTGTTTTTTTTTTTTTTTAATTTTTTTTTTTAACGTTTATTTATTTTTGAGACAGAGAGAGACAGAGCATGAACGGGGAGGGTCAGAGAGAGGGAGACACAGAATCCGAAACAGGCTCCAGGCTCTGAGCCATCAGCCCAGAGCCTGACGCGGGGCTCGAACTCCCGGACCGCGAGATCGTGACCTGGCTGAAGTCGGACGCTTAACCGACTGCGCCACCCAGGCGCCCCCCGACAATGTTTTTATAAACTATTGTAAACAACCATTTTTAAGGCCATAAGAAGTAAGAGGGAAAAAAAAAAAAAGAATTCTTAAGACAATCCAGAGACAAAACCCTAATTTACCAGACACACTATCCCAGCAGTATTTCTGGTGGGATTTCTTTACGATAGTAACTTTAGAAAATAATTTGGAAAATAAATAAAATTTAAAACAGATATAATCCTCTTACCAATAATAACCACTTTTAATATCTGATTTATTTACCTCCAGCCTTTTGTTTTTTCAGTCTTTTTTCTATATACACATTAATGTATGTTATCTTTTTACTCTGTAAAACTGGAGTCATGTTATAATTTTGCTTCCTTCTTTTTAAAAAGATTTTTTTTAAGTTTATTTATTTATTGTGAGAGAGAGAGCCATGGAGGGGCAGAGAGAGAGGGAGAAAGAGAATCCCAAGCAGGCTCCACGCTGTCAGTGCAGAGCCCAAAGTGGGGCTCGAGCTCACAAAACTATGAGATCATGACCTGAACTGAAATCAAGAGTTGGTCGCTTAACTGACTGAGACATCCAGGCACCTCTCCGTCTCTTTTTCACTTAACAACTCATAAGTATTTCCTTAGCTCACTAAGTATTCCTCAAACACAGGATTTTTAATGTTTTTATATGGTATAGTAGTCCCTCTTACAGAAGTATCACAATTTATTTGACCAATAATCTGCTGCTAAACATTTAATCCAGATTTTTTGTTTTACAATTCTAAGTAACATGTTTGGGAAAACTCTTGCATATAATTTGTCTACATCTTCGATTATTTTCTTGGACCTGATTCCTAGAAGTGGAATGTGCTGAGTTAAAGGTTTGAACTTTTTAAACCCTTGATGCATACTACATTCCAGGAAAGTTATACCAATTAACACATCCATCAACAATATTACTACTTTTCACCACCTGTATACTTCTGACCAGAATCCAAACACAGATAATAAGCCTCGGCCCCAAAACAGAAAAAAGAAAACCTTTCCCTTCGTAAACAGAGGCTGGATTATAAATACACAGACCTGAGACACCGAAAGCAGAGGGGGCTGCCTGGGACCCACGGCCCCAGAACTGCTGGCTCCAGTCCCGATGAACCAGCCAACCAGCCGCAGCTCCCCTGCACTGACCTACCCCTCTCTCGCCTCAGGGCCTCTGTGTATGCTGCTCCCTCTGCTGGAACACCTCCACCCACCCTTTTCACAGCCCAGATTAAATAAAATACTCCTCCACTCTGTTTCGACAAGCCCCTGGGTTACCTCTACTTTAGAAATTATTTCATACACTGAATTGTAATTAATGGTCCATCTCCCACACTAAACCATGATTTCCTTTGGGGCAAGGACTGTTTCTTCATTTCCTGCTGTGTCCTCAGCACCCAGCTGAGGACCTGGGATCCAGCACGGAAGAAAAATTCACTGAATGAATTAATCATGAAGCAGAGGGTCTAGAGCAGGAGTTAGAGAACTTTTGCTGTCTGTAAAGAACCAGAGAGCAAACATTTCAGGCTTTGGGAGCCAGATGGCCTCTGTCACAACTGCTCACTCCGCCTCTATAGTGCAAAGCAGTCACAGACAATATGTAAACAAATGGACATGGCCATGTTCCAATAAAACTTTATTGCCAAAACCAGGTGGTAGGCCGGATTTGGCCCATGAACCATAGTTTGCTGCTCCCTGGTTTAAAGGAAGGACCTTTAAACTTTAAGAAGGAAAGGGGGGGGGGGGGAAGATGATGAAAAGATTATAAAGCCTTAATGCTTTAAACCTATGCAAAGTTCATGGGGTGCCTGACTGGCTCAGTCAGTGGAGCATCCGACTCTTGATCTCAGCGTCATGAGTTCGAGTGCCACACTGGATGTAGAGATTTTTAAGAATAAAATCTTTAGGGGTGCCTGGGTGGCTCAGTCAGTGGGCGACCAACTCCAGCTCAGATCACGATGTCACGGGTTGTGAGTTTGAGCCACGTCGGGCTCTGTGCTGACAGCTCAGAGTGTGGTGCCTGCGTCGGATTCTGTGTCTCCCTCCCTCTCGGCCCCTTCCCTGCTTGTGCGCTCGCTCGCTCTCTCTCTCTCTCTCTCTCTCTCTCTCTCTCTCTCTCTCAAAAATAAATAAATATATTTTTAAAAATAAATAAAATAAAATCTTTAAAAAATTAACTAATTAGAAAGCAAATAAATAAACCTGTGCAAAGTGCAGGCTAAAAAGTGCATACAGAATTTGTACTCGCAAATTCCTTTCCTCTGTGAGCTGGTCTGTGATGCACAGAGTAAGGGAAGGGAAACAAGTGAGGAGGAGGGGAGAGGACAGCACTCCGAGATGAGAGCAGAAAATGTGTGTCAGGCCTCAGTCACAGGCAAAAAAGTATGAGCAGGATAAGAAGTGAAGCAGAGGTGGGTTTCAACTAGAAGGAATTTGACAGGACTTTCACAGTTGTACAGTCATCCTGACTAAGTGTTGACTGAGTATCGGTAAACCTGGGTTAAATGCACAGAAAATAGAAAATACACTGAAGCTATGTTAAATAGCTCAGAATCTCATTACACTTTGATTATGCATCAAAACAATATGTGTGCTTGCCTCCACGGATCAAGGAAAAAGGAGAAAATGACAACATTCAATGAGAAAAGGGCCATTCAGGTTTGAAAGAAAGTCCCTCCTCGTTGCTGACGTTTTCTTGCCTCTGACACCGCAGGCCAGCTGTCCCCTTCCCCTTCCCCCACTCCCGCACCACCAGAAAGTGACTCGAGCTGAGCCCATGTGGACCAGGAGAGCCCATTTTCTCTGGAATGTGCAGGGTACGTCCAAGAAGGGAGTATATTTAACCAGAGCCTTACTTTTCATAGTCCCTTCCTCTTCCTCATCCTCTGCGTTGATCACCATGGTGCCCAGCTGTGACGGCAACGTGTCCCCATGCTCGATCATAGTGCTGGCTCCATCGGTCACTGTGCTGGCCACCCGGACGGTGCCCATCTCATCACCTGCTGCTCGAACCATCGTGCCAGAGTCCATCTCATCCTCTTCCTGGAGGAGGACAAAACCTCAAATTGGGCTAACTGGATCAAAAGACTGAATCCTTCGAATTACTATTACTCATCTCAACGCAAGCATTTCTGGATTTGATGCCGACTGGGGTTCTAGACCCACACCTTGTAGAGCAGAGAGCACTCTTATTTAACCAAAGAGAAACTTAAAGTCAGCCACGCGAGACAGCATATCGAACCAGGAGGGCCCTCATGGGGTGCCTGGGTGGCTCAGTTGGCTAAGCATCCGGCTTCGGCTCAGGTCATGACCTCATAGTTCATGAGTTCGAGCCCCACGTGGGGCTCTGTGCTGACAGCTCAGAGCCTGGAGCCTGCTTGGGATTCTGTCTCTCTGCCCCTCCCCCGACTCACACTCTGTCTCTGCTTCTCTTTCTCAAACATAAGCATTTAAAAAAATTTAAAAAATTTAAAAAAAAAGGAGGACCCTCTTCCCTCACCCCTTCCTCCCTCCTTCTTAAGGGTTTTACAACGTAACCTAAGGAGCTGGGGTGCACACCCTTGGAATCTCAGGCTTGGGAGGGAGTCTCTGAGGATAAAATCTGCATATTTAGTATAGATCTTTGATTCTCCAAAAGGGCACAAAAGACCAAGTCTCCGACCTAAGCATTCCCTTTCCCGAATAAAAAGTCAAATTCAGTAAATGCTGTGGGGGCAAAAGAGTAAAATTTGAAAATGTCTTAGGAAGCACCGCGAGAAGAACAAGCACAGACAGAGCAAGTCCTTCGCAGGGTCAGGCCAGGGCACAATCGGCCAAGCGGCGTCCCCAGCTCCAGGCTGATCTGGTATCTCCTACTCGTCCCACTGGACCCGGCAATTGTGAAATAACACGCATTAATGCCCGAGGCCCACGGCATGCCTGCCACTCACTGAATTGTCCTCATCGTCCTGGTCCACCTCCCGCTGCTGGGCTTCCTGGCGTTTCAGCTTCACATCCATGGCCTCGTTAATTAAGTCCCGCAGTATCGACACTCCTTTGGCACTCTTGACAAACGGGTGCTGAAAGCACAAAAAGAGACAGTTTATACGGCACCCATGCCCAAACGGTGCCTGGCACCCCGTAGGCACTCGATCACATTTGCTGAATTGATGAATCTAATCTTTCTCTTTATGGTAACATAACAGCCGTGAAATCACACTCACTTTATAACTGTGACCAGGGTTTCAGGCTTTGCTGTCTTTTTCAGCCTGGCTACAAAGTCTCCTCTCTCTCTGCCAAACCTAGATATTCTCAGTGGGGTGGTACTGCCCCCTAGAGGAAGTTTTATAAACGTGTCGGGAGCTTGTAGTTGGTGTTTGAACACCAATGGCACATGAGGGGAAGGAGGGACACCGGCAATCCTTCAAAGCGGGGACCAGTCCTGCACAGCAACAAACTGTGGCACATTCTGCATGTCTTTCAAACGTCTTAGAATATATATGCACTTTAGTAAATAATACTGACAAATTTTTTTCAAGAGATAAGCAAAAAAAGTCCAGAGATGATGTTGGAGGGGGCTTAAATGTCATAAAGACATTGTTTAAATATTACTGGATAATTTACTCATCCTGCTTATTCTCTCTACACAATGCACTATATAGTATTTTCAACTACATATTTAGGTAAAAAGGGATTTTAGGGCAAAAGTGTGGTTACTGCAGAAAAACACTAAAACAGGTCACAAATACAGAACAGGTGTAGGCCCAAATACCAATCAGCACAGACACCTGAAACCCAGGGATATTGTGGAATTTCATTTATACAAGCTGCTTCAATTTTTTAGTGTTTATACTACCTTTTTTGTTATTTGTGTTTACAGAACATTAGGAAATGAGGCTATGAAAGTTACATGTGGAAATTCTCTTTGGGGGGTTGCCTGTTGTCTCCCCAACTCATTGTGACACTGTCCCCATCTTTCTCTTTATAACCCATTCTCTATTCCCCAGCACCCATCAGAGGAGATGGTCTCTAAGGTCTTTGTAAGAACTTTGTAAGTGCATCTCAGCCTGTGACGGGTTGCAAAAAAGATTTCTTTTCCATAAAACTTCATCAGTACCCCATCCCGGCAGGAAAGAACTTGCCAATGCTTAGAACTAAGGTCCAGCTGATTTGCAAGAATATCATATTTCCTTGTTCTCTCCACTGGGAATATCTATAAGATCATTTCCCTCCTCTTAGCATATACAAATAAGCCTGGTCTGTTATTATTTAACATCACTTTTATGGTAGTGTCCACCCATTCATTTTCCTGGAGTGCCTGAACGGAACGGTTACCATTCTTAAATCTAAGCTCACTTATGGTGCTAGATACTGGTATTCAACTGCTGCATTGTGTCTGCAAGTTGAGTCAAACTGGAGCCTCTTTTTATACTGCCACACATTTTATGAATTATTACCTTTATATCTCTCCATTATATCATACACCTTATACTAATCCTTTTTAAATTATGGGAATAAACAGATTTTATTATCTACAAATTTCATTCCAGAAGAGTAGTGAGAGTACTAAAAATACACATATTCATTATAAAGAGGGGGCACTGGGTCTGCCACGGCTGAAAACCACTGGCCCAGCCCAATAATAACCACAGACATTTGTCACCTCCACGTCATTCTACCTTTAACACATGTGAAACTTCGTTCAAAGTTACACACATCACTTAATCTTCACAAGGAAGGTGAGGTAGGTAGGAGGCAGGTAATTAGTCTCCACTCATAGATAAGAAAACTAAAGCAACAGAGAGGGCACGTCACTTGCTCATGGTCATAAAGCTAGTAAACAGGGAGCCACGATTCAAACCTGGACAGTCTGACACCTGAATTCAACCTCCTCAGCACCGAGCAGACTGCCTGCAAACCCCACCGTCCTGCAAGGCCCACACACCGAGGCGATCTGCTCCAGGGAAGCAGTTCCGGTACCTCCAGCCCAAAGTCACCTCCTCCTGTCATGAGCTACAAGAGGACCTACCATTAATCTCAGGTCCTTGTCAGAACTGGGTAGACTTGCAGGCACTTGAGCTTTGGAACTAAGAAGGCCCAGATTCTAGTCTCGGCTCTGCTGTTCCCCAGCTGAGTGCCTCTAAATGAGCTAATCTCTCTAAGCTTCCATTCTTTCCCCAGAAAACTGAAATAATACCTTCCCCTCACAGGGGATGTGTGATGATTAAAGGGCACAACATGTGCAAAGCACTCAGCACAATGGCAGTGCTCACTCTCAGTTCCCATCTCTGACCCCACAGAGCCCACCATTTTCTGGTATTATTATCTTGTTCCATGATTTAACATTCTTTTCTACCCAGTTAGAGTCAAAGCTCCTTAGAAGGCAGGGAATGTCTTCTACTTCTTTACCATCTCCACGCAGGTGGGTTAGCAGCACCCTTTGGCCAGCAGGAGAGTGGAACAGAGGGAGGCAGCATCTCAGGGAGCATCATACCTGTAGGAGTTGAGTGGCTGTGGCTCTCTGCTCAGGGCTCTTTACAAGACACTGCTTCACGAAATCCATGAAGTTATCAGACCACAGTTCTGGCTTTCGAAATGTAGGAGGGGGGTTGGTGGGAATCATGAAGATTGCCTAGGTTAAAAAAAAATTGTTTTTGATAAAATAAAAGTGATGTACTAATTAAAATATGACTAGAGATACATTTAAAGTTTGAAACATTTTCCTCTTCTCCATTGATAAGCCCAACCAAATCCCAACTGAAGTCTAAGTGTCTCAAAGGAGGAAGTATGACAATTAGAGAAGTTAATATAGCTCTCTCTCCCTCTCCCTCCTTCATATGTATTCCTGTCTCCTCAACCTCCAATATCCAGCAAGCTTTTTGGAGTTTTGTTAACCACTGTATACTGCCTTTCAAAATAAAAAGGCAAGACCTGAGAGCATTTTTACATTTTACAAACTGTTAAGTCTTTTAATAGAAGTACTAAGAAGAGGGAGAGCGGAGTTGGGACGTATGGTGAGAGGACTATGGAACCCCTGAGGAAGGCAGGATCAAGGCCTTTTTGTTGTTGTTGTTAAGTTTTTAAATGTTTATTTTGAGAGAGAGAGAGACAGAGCACAAGTGGGAGAGGGGCAGAGAGAGGGGGAGACACAGAATCTGAAGCAGGCTCCAGGCTCCCAGTGGTCAGCACAGAGTCCAACGTGGGGCTCGAACTCACCAACTGTGAGATCACGACCTGAGCTGAAGTCGGACACTTAACCCACTGAGCCACCCAGGGGCCCCAGGCATGATCAAGGCCTCTTAACAGTGCTGTGATGAGGGGCCTGGCTGGGAATAGCCTGCAAACCCCTGAGGGTGTCACACTGATAGTTTCGGTGAAGACTGCACCAATGGGCCCTTACTACTCTAGAAGCCCATGGAAGCTGCAAAGGACAGAGCCTCTGATGAGGAGAGTCTGGGGATCTCCAAACCACAACTTACACATGTAAATACCTCTGAGGCTCAGGCAGGAAAAAGACAACAAATCAATCAGGCTGGGTGCTAGGGACATGACATCAAAAAAATAGTTTGCTTTCCTCTTAATATTACTATGAGAAAAACAGAGAAAACACTGTGATAAGGGACAAAGGATACTTGGTGACTAGGGAATCATGGAGACTGATAAAGTAGAAAGCCCATGCCCTGTATAAATGAGGGGACCACCACTCAGTTCCAGTTAATGTTATGTTAAAATGTGAGCAACTAAACTATTAAAAAATATACATTGCATTTCTGTGACCTACGTCCTGCCAGACAGCTATCAATACACAACCTCTGGTATGGAGGGGGTGGATCACACTTGAACTGATTAGTGACTTGAACTGATTAGTGGAGTCTAGACTGCCACTTATCAATTATATACAATTAATTCATTTACTGTTTGGTATCTAATTAAGTAAGCCATTTAACTTTCTAATGACGACCAGTAGCTAACCACCCTACTGGTTTTGTCCATTTCCTTACCCTCATTGGATGGATGTCAGCATATGGGGGCTTTCCTTCAGCCATTTCTATAGCTGTTATTCCCAATGACCAGATGTCTGCCACACAGTTGTATCCAATTTCTTGAATCACTTCTGGAGCCATCCAAAATGGTGTTCCTATCACTGTATTTCGTTTGGCCATCGTATCCTAAAACAGAAAAGAATAGAGATCAACACTAAGCATTAAAACTACTGAGAGAAAAAGAGACTTTTCCAACAAGAAATGTCTTGTACTTGGAATACATATAAAAACCATACTCAAGGCATGATTGGGCAAGTCACAAAAGAAATTCAAATGAGGTGGAAACATAAAAGATTCTCAATTATTAAAACACACACACAGGGGCGCCTGGGTGGCTTAGTTGGTTAAGCAACTGACCTCGGCTCAGGTCATGATCTGCGGTTCGTGAATTCGAGCCCTGCATCAGGCTCTGTGCTGACAGCTCAGAGCCTGGAGCCTGCTTTGATTACTGTGTCTCCCTCTCTCTGTTCACACTCTGTCTCTCAAAAAATAAACGCTAAAAAAAAATGTTAAAACACACACACAGGTAACCAACCTGGCCCAGTTGGTTAAATGTTGACTCTTGATATCGGCTCAAGTCATGATCTCACAGTTCATGAGATCGAGCCCCACGTCAGCCTCTGTGCTGACCGCGCAGAGCCTGTTTAGGATTCTTTCTCTCCCTTTCTCTCTGCCCCTCCCCACCTTGCACACGTGCTTGCTTTCTCTCTAAATAAATAAACAAACTGTAAAACACACACACACACACACACACACACACACACACACACACACAAACAAAAACACACAAAAAAACCAATCAAGTACTAGAATAAGGTTGACAAACATTTAAAGAAATAATAACCAGTGCTGAAACAGCATAGAAAAACAACAGGCACTGAAATACAGTGTTACCAGGGTATAAATTGGTATAATGTTGTGTAAGCAATTTAGCAATATTTATGAAGTTAAATGTCCATATCCTTCGAGCCCAATCTTTTTCTAAAAATGTATCTTATGTGTAGGTACCCTAAGATACATGCACAAATGTTGGAGAAATATTTGTAATGGGGGGGGGGGGAGAAAATGGAAACAACTCAAAAAGACCACCTAATTAAAAACAATAAATATCCATACAATTTATTAAAAAGGAGACACATATTTCCTGGTATGGAAAATACATTGTAAAGCTAGAAATTTAGATTGCAAAATTATATGTAATATAGCCTTGTTTCTGTAAAAGAAAACTAATGATCACAACAATAAAACAGCAAACAATAATAAATACTGTTGCTATATGGATAGCAAATGAAAAATCTCAACACACACCAAACTATTAGCAACAGTTACATCTAGAAGGTGGAATCATGAAGGAAGGACGAAGAACGCTTACTTTCCATCCCATCTACTTCTGTAACACTCTGATGGTTTACATGAGCATGCAGTCCGTGTACAATCAAGAAATGAAAGAAAAATCGTGTGTTGTTTATGTACATATGTAATTTTTCTTTCCATGTACATATATTCTATAAAATATAATGTACACATAGAAAAAGTCTCAGTTTGGGGCTTAAAGAAAAATATATGAATGTAGCACACATGGGCAAGTAACTACTTTCATACTTCCCCAGAATGGCCTGGCCTTAATGAAAGAGAACCTTTTTGGGATCCTGCATTTAGGAAGAGAAGGATTTTAAACAGAACTAAATGTGCATCAGGACTTCCCATCACCATCACTCATGTTCCTTCTGAAATGCCTGTGACCTCACTTAGGCTATGCCAGTGAGGAGCAAATGACAGCAGTATTGTTAAATCGATCACACTTTGTGAGTCCTATGCAAAAAACTAGCACAGGAACTAACTTATTGCTTAGTCATTTCCTTTGGTTTGAAACCTAAATTTGCAGTTTTCAAATGGTGGTAGTCAAAGTTGTTTTCAAGGATTATATCCTTGAAATACTCATTATTTAGAAATAAGTATTTGGATATCTAGAAATTTTTTAAAAACTAAGAGTAATGAGTGGACACTAACCCAGCTTGATCTGTATTACAAAGTTACATTAATGCAGTAGCATAACAAGGGAAAGTATCAAGTCCAGAAACAGACTATGGCAACGTATGTGTATTTATGTGTGTGTACACACAGGCACACATACACACATATACATAAAGCTTGAGATATGATTAAAATGTCATTCCAAACTACCAACCAAAGGACTAAAAAAAGCAGTGGGAGTCTGGCTAGTCATTTCTAACGCTCTACACTTAATTTCCTAACTTATACTTTTCACCAAAGGAAGTTCAAACACGTTGAAAATTTAAATACAAAAACCAAAATCGGTCTGGCTCGGTACTAAAGAAAGTACTAAAAGAAAGTACAGATGGACAGTTCTAGAATGTTGAAGCAGAAAAGGACTCTTAAAGGATGGCATCAAAGGCAGAAAGCATAACATAAAAGGGAGGTGGATTTCCCTATATAAAATTTGGAAACTTCAGTGCTTAAAGAAAAACCATAATCAAAGTAAAAAGGCAACTAGCAAACTACAAAAACACGTTTCAACATATATAACAAAGGATTCACAATTTTAACAAATATTTTTTTTTAGTTTTGGTTTATCATTTTTTGTTCTAAGGTTTATTTTGGTTTTTTTTAAATTTTTTTTTTTTAACGTTTATTTATTTTTGAAACAGAGAGAGACAGAGCATGAACGGGGGAGGGGCAGAGAGAGAGGGAGACACAGAACCGGAAGCAGGCTCCAGGCTCTGAGCCATCAGCCCAGAGCCCGACGTGGGGCTCGAACTCACGGACCGTGAGATCGTGACCTGAGCTGAAGTCGGACACTTAACCGACTGAGCCACCCAGGCGCCCCTAAAGTTTGTTTATTTTGAGAGACAGCATGAGCCGGAGAGGGACAGAAAGAGAGAGAGGGAGAGAGAGAATCCCAAGCAGGCTCTCAGCATGGAGTCTGGGTCGCTCATCAGTTAAGTGTCCGACTACAAGATTGAGCCCCGCATCCGGCCCTGTGCTGACAGTGCAGAGCCTGCTTGGGATTCTCTCTCTCTCCCTCTCTGCCTCTCTCTCACTTTCTCTCTCTCTCAAAATAAATAAGCTTAAAAAAATTATTTTAAATAAAATTTTAAAAAAGAACTGAGCTGAGATTAAGAGTCAGATGCCCAACCAACGAGGTCACCCAGGTACCCCTAGCAAATGGATTTTTTTTCATGTTTATTTATTTATTTTGAGAGAGAGCACAAGCAGGGGAGAGGTCGAGAGAGAAGGAGAGAAAGACCCCAATCAGGCTCCACACCTGATTGCACAGCCCAACATGGGACTTGATCCCATGAACTATGAGATCATGACCTGAACCAAACTCAAGTCAGATGCTTAACCAACTGAGCCACCGGGGCCCCCAACCAACAATTAAGATGAAGAGTTAACTTACAAAAGAAGAACTGTAAATGGCCAGTTGTCAAATGTAAAAATAGTTTCAAAATGATTAAAAAGATATAATTTATTTCTCATTCAGTATTGGCAAATATGAAGGAAAATGGACATTTTTCAATTCATTCATTTTTTAGTTAACTTATTTATTTATTTATTTATTTACTTACTTATTTTAAGTAGGCTCCATGCCTAATGTGGGGCTTGAACTCACGACCCTAAGATTAAGAGTTGCATGCTCTAGGGGCGCCCGACTTCACCTCAGGTCGTGATCTCATGGTTCTGTGCTGATAGCTCAGAGCCTGGAGCCTGCTTTGGATTCTGTGTCTCCCTCTCTCTCTCTGCCCCTCCCCTGCTGGTACTCTGTCTCTCTCTCTCTCTCAAAAATAAATAAACATTAAAAAAAAAAAAAAAAAAAAGACTTGCATGCTCCACAGACCGAGCCAGCCAGGAGGCCCGAAAATGGACACATTTATATACTACAGTTGGAAGAATAAATTGTTCCCTAGAAGGACTTTATGTGTTAACAACAAAATCTTTTGAAAGACCCAGAAATCACAATATGGAATAAGTTTCTGATTTTGCTTTTCAAACATCAAAGCAATTTCTGTGCCATTGCAATACCTATTAAACTCCCTAACATAATTCAGGAAGATTTAAAAACAAAAAACAAAACAAGACAAAAAAACCAGAAAACTCTACCTAATACCAGCTCTAAACAAACAAGCGAAAAATATTTTTTCTGCCGCCCAAGAAAACTGTTTGATGTATAATGTTGTTGTTGCCAATTTTAGTACATATCTGTCCAGAACTGTTTCTGTTTTTCTATATATACTTCATATACACTTAGGTATTTTTCAAAATCAGGTAATTCTACATTTCCTGTTTTGAAACCATGGTTTTTTCATTGCCATACACCGGTGACGTAGGAGGAGAATCAAAAGGCTGTATCCTGGAACCAAACAAAGACTGTTTTCAGTAAAAAAACTGCCAAATGCTTCCTGGTTGACATGATGCTATGTCTTATTCAAGGAAAGCAGTTTGGATTGAATTTTTCTTCCTTTTATAAATATGATGATGAACAGAATTCAAACTTCTACTCTTATCATTTCTTGTTTTAGCTTTTATTTTTATCAAAGTTAAAATCCAGGACCTGAACCCCAGGAAAGGATCTGAAGTAACCTACTAGCTCTTTTGTAATTTTATTGGCAACTTTTATAAACTTTTTATGAATACAATGAAATTAAGTATTGTATTTAAAAAATACCTAGGGGTGCCTGGGTGGCTCAGCCCGTTGAGTATCCAACTTTGTCTCAGGTCATGATCTCACAGCTCGTGAGTTTGAGCCCCGCGTCAGGCTCTGTGCCGACAGCTCAGAACCTGGAGCCTGCTTTGGACTCTGTCTCCCTCTCTCTCTCTGCTCCTCCCCAACTCGCACTCTCCCTCTCTCAAAATAAATAAACATTAAAAAAAAATTTTTTTTTTAATACCTAAATAACAGGAATTCCTTCTCAGGACAGAGCTGAAAGTTACCAAGACAAGTAACATTTCTACTTACTGTAAGTTGACCTGCTACCCCAAAATCTGCAAGTTTTGCATGTCCTTCTGTATTCAGCAAAATATTTCCTGCCTTGATATCTCGGTGTATTTTTCTCATAAAATGAAGGTATTCCAGTCCCTTTAGTGTGGACTGTAATATTGTAGCTATTTCATCTTCTGTTAACTGGGGGGAAAAAAAAAGAATGAAAGGTTAAAATGCCATCAGTTTACATCAAGGGGAAAAATTAGATCGAAGCTCCCATCCTAGAATATAAGATCTTACTCAACCTGTCACAACATTGGACAGCTTGTACCATCTCTCCACTAACCACTTCTAAAGTGGTATTTCCTGTCCCATCTCTCCCCAGACATCAGATTCACATATCTGCCTACACAGCATCTCCAACTGAATACCGAACAAGCCTCATAAACATAACAGTCAAAATCAAATTCTTTATTTATTCCTACCGCCCCCAGGCCTCTCCATACCACCCACCCAACCTGATCTATTCCTCCTAGTCTTCTCTCAGTAAAAGACAGTTTCAATTGCTCTGGACAAAAACCTTGAGGTCGTCCCTAGCTCCTTCCTATCTTCAAAATATATCCAAACATATCCTCTTGTCATCACCCTGGTCCAAGTCAACCGCAAGTCCTGCCTGAATTATTCTAATAATTTCCTCAATGGTCTCACTGCTGGTCCTAACTGGTCTCACTGCTTCCGCCCTTGACCCTCAACAACGTATTTTCCACATGGCAGCGTGCCATAATGAGCCTTTTAAAATGCAAGCCAGATCTGCTCAGAACCCTCCAATGGCTTCCTAAGTCACTCAAAATTAAAACCAGTCCTCACCAAAGTCTTCCATGATCTGGTTCCCAGCTACCTTCCTCCTCTACTTACTTTCTACCTTGCTCATTCTGTTTCAGCCACGTACCCTTCCTTGCTATTCTTCAAACACTCAAAGCAAACTTCAACTTCTGGGACTATTCATCTGATGTTCTCTCTACCTACCATGCTCTTCATCCAGGAAGTCAGAAAGGCCTTCCCCAGCTCCCTCCATTCCTAGGTCATTCTCTACCCCTTTATCCTATCTTACCGGTAAATACAGCATTATCCCCAATTGTCGTATTACACGTTATTTGTATACCTACTCTGTGATGTATTTCCTATTAGGAATGTAAACTCCATTTTAAAATGTCTTTGATTTGTTTACTATTATAACCTTAGCACCAAGAAAGGCACGTGACACATAGCAGGTCCTGAAAAAGTATTTGCTGAATGATGATGAATAAATGAAAGCAAGAATGCTGATCGACACAGAAGATCGGCCCAGTCCCATGCTGATGTTGTGCAGATCCAGTGCTAAACAAACACAATCCATCAACAAACTCTCAGTCTCCATTTTAACAACTCACACAAGAAGACAGTAGGCTGTGTGTTGCAACAAACACGGGACTGGGGATTAGGAAGACCTAGTTTTTCCCCATGGCTCTACATTCTAGCTGTGTGACTTAAGCAAGTTCTGGAACCTCCCTTGGTCCCAGTTTCTCAGTCTATAAAACAGGACTATTACCTTTCTTCAAGAATGTCAGGAAAATCAAATGATATAAGGCATGGAAGAATGCACATGGCTTAATAACTACTATGCTATCAATCAATCAACAAATAGTTAATAAGCATCAATTGAGAGCCAGACGCTGCCTGGGGCACCTGGGTGGCTCAGTGAGTTAGGTTTCCGACTTCGGTTCAGGTCATGATCTCACAGTTCGTGGGTTCAAGCCCCGCGTCTGGTTCTCTACTATCAGCACGGGGCCCGCTTCAGATCTTCTGTTCCCGTCCCCACTCTGCCCCTCTCCCGCTCACACACACTCTCTTTCTCAAAAATAAATAAACATTGAAAAAAAAAAAAAAGAGCCAGACACTGCTAATAAAATTAAAAAAGGCTAACCATTATTAAGCATTTACTCTATGGCAGGCACTGTTTTTGTAATCTCATTAAATCCTTATAAGAATCACATGAAATAGGTACTATCCTCATCATCACCATCACCATTTTATAGATAAAGACACTGAAGCACAAACAAGTCATTTGTTTCAAAGGTCACAAAGCTAACAAGCGACAGAGCTCTCTCACTGCAGCCCAAGCAAACACTATTGGCAAAGGCTGCAAACTAGAGTTTAGGTACCTCCCGTAGCTGAAGAGAACAAAGTTCATGTGACCTGTTTACGGATCACTTATTCTAATGAATTGAGCTAATCAGGTAAGGGAGCAATATAATGTGAGCCACAAATAAAAATTTTAATTTTCTAATAGCCACATTTAAAAAAAAAAAGCAAAATTAATTTTCTTAAGTTTGTTTTTTTAATAATCTCTAACACCTAACATGGGGCTTGAACTCATGACTCCAAGATGAAGAGTCACTCTTCACTCCAACTGGGCCAACCAGGCACCCCCAAATTAACTGTGATAATATATTTTACTTAACCATATTTATCCAAAATATTATCATTTCAACATGTAATCAATATATAAACAATGTAAATTTTTTTTACATTCTTCCTTTTTGTAATAATTCTTCCAAATCTGGTATTTTATACTTACAACACTTCTCAATTCAGACTAACCACATTTAAAATTCTCAGTGACCACATGTAGGTAGTGACTATCATACTGGACAAGACAGAGTTAAAACATTTTACAAAATAACATGCTATAATTAAAGATCAGCACTTAATAGCTAAAAATTACATAAACACAATAAATTAATATTAAAACATCAAATTCACCATCAAATTAGTTTTGGATTTTTTCAAAATACCTGAAACAAAGTAACTTAATGCTGCATATAAGAAAGCTTGGAATCCAATTTTTAATTCAATAAGTTATTCAAGCTTTGGGACTTCTTTATCATATTGCTGGATATTATTCCTACCTAAAGAACTTGCTATTTGATCAGAAAAACACACTAACTCTGAATAATATAAATTAAGAAAAGGATATACTTGTATAGATAATCCAAAAGTTACAACTAAGTTTTATTTTTATTTTTTTTAATTATTACTAGTTTAATTCCAGGGTAAACATGATGCTATATTAGTTTCAGGTGTACAATAGATTAGACAGTTCCATACATTACTCTGTGCTCATCAGGGTTAAGTGTCCTCTTAATTCCCATCACCTATTTTACCCATCCCCCCACCTGGCTCCCCTCTGGTAACCATCTATTTATTCTCTCTTAACAGAGTCTGTTTCTGGTTTGTTTTTGTTGTTGTTGTTCATTTGCTTTGTTTCTTAAATTCCACATATGAGTGAAATTATATGGTATTTGTCTAACTGGCTTATTTCATTTAGCATTATACACTTTAGATCCATCCATGTTGTGGCAAATGGCAATATTTCATTTTTTTACAGCTAAATAATATTTGTATGTGTACACACACACACACACACATATCTTCTTTATCCATTCATCTATGATGGACACTTGGGCTGCTTCCATGATTGGACTATTGTAAATAATGCCGCAATAAACACAGGGGTGCATATATCCCTTTGCATTAGTTTTTGTATTCTTTGGGTAAATACCCAGTAGTGTGATTACTGAATTATAGGGTAATTTTAGTTTTAATTTTTTGAGGATACAACTGAGTCTTAAAATATTCACATCTTGGGGCGCCTGGGTGGCTCGGTTGGTTAAACAGCAGACTCTTGATTTTAGCTCACATCACAATCCTTAGGTCTGTGAGTTCAAGCCCTGTATCGGGCTCTATGCTGACGGTGCAGAGCCTGCTTGGGATTCTCTGTCTCACTCTCGCTCTGTTGCTCCCCTGCTTACTCTCTCTCTCTCAAAATAAGTAAACTTTAAAAATAAATAAATTAAAAATAAGAAAATTAAAAATAAAAATAAATTATTCCTATCTTACATACAGCACCTCACGATTTACAAAGTACTTTCATATATTTAAATTAATTTTCACAATTCTGCAAATATTTAATATAGGTATTATTCCTGTTTCTCTTATTAAAACAAAACAAAACAACAACAACAAAAAAACTAAAGGCTAAGATGTCCCCTGCTTTTACTTTTATCCATTCACAGTCCACACAGAAGCCACGGTTTATCTTCTAAAATGTAAATCAGATGGCTCCTCACTTGCTTAGAAGCTGGCAATGGTTTCCTATGGTACCCCGATAAAAGTCAAACTCATTATCGTTGTGGACAATCCCAACATAATCCAGGCCCGCTCACCTGTCTCACCTCATCTCCTACAGTTCTCCCTCCCCTCTCCCTCCACTCACAGTGGCCTTCTTTATGTGCCAAACCCGTTCTAGCCTCAGGATCTCTGCATTGCTTATTCCCCTACCTAGAATGTTCTTTTTCTGAGAGAGAAAGAGAAAGAGAGTGCTAATGGGGGAGAGGGGCAGAGGGAGAGAGACAGAATCTTAACCAGGCTCCACATTCAGCACAGAGCCGGACACAGGGGGTTTGATCCCATGACCCAGAGATCATGGCCTGAGCCAAAATCAAGAGTCAGATGCTCAACCAACTGAGCACCCCAGGCAACCCTCAAGTTTTACTTTAAACGCTACCTCCCTAAGAGGCCTTTCTCAGCTGTCCACTCTCAAGTAGCTCCCCAAGCACCCTCCATCAGTCCATTCCTTCAAATAAATTATCACTATCTGGGATTTCTTTTCTAGTTACCATCAGGTGGCTTTTTTGTTGCCCTACAAAAAAATGTACTAGCACAAGAGCAGGGTCGTTGTGTTCTTTACTACTGGATGCCTAGAGCTCAGAGTATTTACTGAATGAGCAACTGAACCTGAATTAAACCCACGACTCCTAGCTTTTATTCCAGCAATCACAGTAAGAGCGAATATCTTCCACAGAGATTATTCTGTTTAGTAGGATACAGAAGTTAATTTGTGAACATGCTGGGTAAGAGGAGAAAACCAAATCCTATTTTAAACGTTTTAAAATCCATTGCTTGGGGTGCCTGCGTGGCTCAGTCAGTTAAGCATCTGACTTTGGCTCAGGTCATGATTTCATGGTGCAAGTGTTGGAGCCCCACGTTGGGCTCTGTGCTGACAGCTCAGAGCCTAGAGCCTGCTTCAGATTCTGTGTCTCCCTCTCTCTCTCTGCCCCTCCCCACCTCATGCTGTCTCTCTCTCTCTCTCTCTCTCTCTCAAAAGTAAATAGACGTTAAAAAAAAATTTAAGGGCACCTGGGTGGCTCAGACGGTTAGGTGGCCAACTTCAGCTCAAGTCAAGATCTCAACATTCATGAGCTCAAGCCCACGTCGGGCTCTGTACTGACAGCTCAGAGCCTGGAGCTGCTTCGGATTCTGTGTTTCCCTCTCTCTCTGCCCTTCCCTCACTTGAGCTCTGTCTGTCTCTCTCTCTCTTTCTCTCTCTCAAAAATAAAAAAAACACTAAAAAACATTTTCTCAAAGGGGCACCTGGGTGGCTCAGTCATTTAAGCATCCGACTTCAGCTCAGGTCATGATCTCACAGTTCATGGGTTTAAGCCCTGCATCAAGCTCTGTGCTGACAGCTCAGAGCCTAGAGCCTGCTTCGGATTCTGTGTCTCCCTCTCTCTCTCTCTGCCCCTCCCCTGCTCACACTCTGTTGTGCTCTCTCTCTCAAGAATGAATAAACATTTAAAATAATTTTTTTTTATTTAGAATAGATAAATAAATAAAATAAAATCCACTGCTTAACCAAGATTTGTTGGCATTGTTTTCCTTCCCAGTATGAAGTAAGCAAGTCATGCTACATATCGGTGGACTGGGCTGATGTCAAAACTGCCACTTTTAGGAGGCATCGGAAAGCAGAGAGGGAACAAATGATGGAAACGGGGCAATCTGACAGTCATCTCTCTTAAAACAACAGTAGGAAAGTTACCACGAATACAAGGCCAGAAACTAGCCCAGATGCATTGTTCCAGAAGGTAAACTTACCGTTTTATTTCGTAATCGAATGATATCAGACACAGAACCAGCCCCACAGTACTCCATAACGATCCACAAGTCTGTGTTCTTAAAATAACTTCCATAATATTTGACTACATGAGGGCTAAAGAGAGAGCAACAATATGAATTAGTGCTACAGCCTTCGATACGTGAAAATTAATTTCTCTGCTCCAAAGATCAATTATTCATATTTCAGGTTAAAATAGACACCCTCTTTATTGATAAAAATATACATAATAAATAATAATAATTTTCCAAATAATAAATAACAAAAGTGAGAAAAGGTATGGGTCTGTTAACCTGCATTTCTAGGTGTATAATTCATCCCAGGAAAAGAACTACAGCTATTCAAAAAGAAATAGTTACTATCACAGCAGTATCACAATGAAAATTTAGATACCATCTAAATGTCTAACATTAGGGAGTTTATTAAAGGAATAACGATAGACCCATATAATGGAATAACCACAAATCCAAGGAAAATATTATAGACGAATACTTGATAACATGAGAAGATATCCTGCTTACAAAAAAAAAAAAAAAAAAGTGCTTACCAAAAAGAAAAAAAGTACAGGTGCAGGTTACATAATAGTAAGAAAAGTGAAACTACAGAAAGAGATTTGAAAGGATATGTACACCAAGTAGTATTTAACAACGATTACTTCTCCAAAGGGAAAAATGATTTTACTTTCTTTTTATTTGCATTTTTCCCAGAAGTCATGTGTACTTTGTAGTAAGAAAAAAAAATAAGTCGCACTACAATCTACTATAAAGAAAAAACCTTCAGAGTCAGACCTGGAATTTTGGTTCTCAGGCTTGAAGACAGATAGCAAGTGAGAAATTTCAGAGAAAAGTCAAACATCCCATTAAAATGAAATACTCTGCCCACTGAGAGCTACCAGCTTTAATTGGCTAGATTGTTATCAGGGCTAGATAATGTTGCATGATAACTGAAGATGCTAAAACCTACTCGGCGTCATTAATGCTCAGAATTTCAAACGCCCCTTTATCCCCGAGAAACATGCCAACGACAAGGACAGCAGGAAACACACACACAAACGCTACTAACGAAGACATGGATGAATAAGTCTCTTAAGGTACCAATCACATCTGCTCTCCCTTCCTTACATTCCTGTAGGATTTACTGCCTTTACAAGGCAAGTAATACCAGCTACTTACTGTTGTAATATGTCCTATACTATTTTGTATCATCGGCTAGATTCTCCCATACATACACAGGCATGTCTGGCATGACATATTTGTCTATAAACTCACAGGGGACAAGAAGTCTGCCCTGTACTTCTCTGTACTCCGTACCATGCTTAGCACAGGATAGGCTCTTCAAAATAACTCTTCTTTAATTAGAGATATTTGCATACTCTGTTTGAAACACAGCTCTTGGGTGGTCTATCAGCAGTGGCAAAGTCCCAACGTGCCAATTGGAAAGAGTTTCCGTACAGTATCTCAGAGCAGAGGAAAAGGAAAATGGCTACCCGACTACGATCAATCGGTCAAGTGATACAAAGGGAAGGAGGGAGAAGAGAAAATAACTGCATTCGCAAGTCAGTGAAATCTAAAGGCTCTTGGGCAAATGTCCTCGTAGGCTGCCCCACCTGCCCCAATGCTGAGCTTCAGGAGAACAAATGCAGCCTCCAGTACAAGACACTCTCATTCTCCTTTCATCTCCCTAGAGCTGGCATTGCCTCTAAGTTTGTGTATCTCTGACCTTTTTTTTTTTTTTAATGTTTATTTATTTTTGAGAGAGAGGGAGAGAGAGAGAGCGCGCGCGAGCAGGGGAGGGGCAGAGATAGAGGGGGACAGAGGATCTGTAGCAGGCTCTGTGCTAACAGCCCGATGTGGGGCTCGAACTCATGAACCATAAGATCATGACCTGAGCTGAAGTTGGACACTTAACAAAATGAACCACCCAGGTGTCTTTCTCTCAAATTTAAACAGTAGTGGGGAGAGGCCCCTGGGTAACTCAGTCGGTTAAGCATCCGACCTCAGCTCAGGTCATGATTGCACAGTCCGTGAGTTCAAGCCCTGTGCTGGACTCTGTGCTGACAGCTCAGAGTCTGGAGCCTGCTTCAGATTCTGTGTCTCCTTCTCTCTCTGCCCTTCCCCAGCTCTGCTCTGTCTCAATCCCTCAAAAACAAATAAACATTAAAAAAATTTTTTTAAATAAACAGTAGTGGGGAAACCTGCTCCATCAGAGACCAACCCATGTTGTCACAGAATTTCAGAGCAAACCACGTGCTTTTCTGTGGTTGCTTGGTGGACTGACTTCCTGCTTACAACATTTGACAAATCTTAGTTCCTCAAAAATACAATTCTTAACTACTCTGAGCTTGAAGAATTATTTTTTAAATGTGAAGGAACAGTAATACATAAAAAAAGCATTTTCTTTTTATAGATCTGATATTCCAAGGCTTCTAGAGCTGAAAGTATTTGAATTCTCTCTCCTTAGCTATTTCTGCAGACATGTTTTCTCAATAGGAAGTAAAAGAGATCATTATCAGGGGGAAAAAAAAGCCAGCACCACTTTCTGCCTCTTTGCCTCCTCTTCCTAGTTTTGAAAGGGGCTTACTGAGAGAAGAAAAAAAAAATCTATCCAGAATAGAAACCATAAAAGTTTAGCTACTAAAACACATTTTTTCATCAGATTTTTTTTGTCTGAAAGGAACATGCATAGTGATTCCACTAAACTCTCTCTTCTGCAAAATATCTAAGGAAATGCATCTGTAGGTGTTAAACTATAAATAATCCAAAACCATGTCCTCTCCAAAGTAACACCACATGGCTTTACCTGTCGCATTGTTGCATTATAGAGATTTCTTTGATTATCTCCTGCAGGTCTGATTCCACAGGAACTTGCTTAATCGCAACAATCTGACCAGTCTCTTTGTGAATAGCCTTGTACACGCTGCCATAGGACCTATAATTGGGGTAAAGAGAACGTTTGTAAAGGCACAGCAAGACCAGAGATACAAAGTGGTAAAACGCAAGCAACTCATGGTTCTAAATTATACCCCCAATGACTACAACTGCAAAACTGAAACAGCTAAAGTACTTCAGGGAGGAAAAACAACCTGTTAACTTCACATTTAAATAACTGACCGTATTCATATAAAATAATCACTGTTATAGTAGCTACCATGCCTGATGTCTGTCAGAAGCTGTGCATCATCCCAGTTCATCCACACACACACACACACACACACACACACACACACACACACAAAACAAAAAACAAAGAAGGGGTCATTATCCCTATTTTACAGGAAAAATGTGTAAAGGCCCAGAGGTTATAAGACTTGGTCGTCACAAAGGTAAAAAACTAAGTGGTCAGGCCAGGAAGTGAATCTAGGTTTGTGTGAACACAGAGCTCCCAGGGCTCGAACACAGAAACCGACGCCTCTGTGCTCTTGTGTTCACTCCAGTCCCATGAGGTCTTTCCGTCCTTGCTCCTCTCACTCACAATAATACTTAAAACATTACGGAAACTAATTAAAAATCTCAGGCCCTTCAAAGGCTAGTATCAGATGAACGGAGCACATATAAAGCCATTTACTCATGCCCCCTTACAAGATTATTATCGAAATAAGTAAAAAGTGTATATGTCGATTCAATTTGGGGGTGAAAAGAGCATGGGATTTAGAATCGAAAGACCTAGGATTTGAGCCCTATCCCCCACTACATATTAACCATCATTTACATACACATTAACCTTCTCGTGCCTCAATTTCCTCACCTGTAAAATGACCATACAAACTACAAGACAATTGTGGTGGTCAAATGCCATACCATCATCACCTTGCATGGATTACATTTTTACTGGAAACCTCGACGGCTGTCACTGAAAACACAATGAGTAAGACATCCTTCCTATTTCCCAAACCCACCTGTTTCTTCACACTGTCTTGGTGAAAAAACATCAACATCACAGGGCCACCTGATACAGCAAAGTAGCTGAATGCTCTAGCTGCCAAAAGACACTTGGGAACCATTTCAATGTGAAAGTAAATAAAACTTAAAAAAAAAAAAAAGTCTATGCAGAACACACAAAAAATTTCCATTCCATCAGAATCCCTTATATTGTCAAACTAGTACAATAATCCTTAAATGTTACTTTTTTTTTTTTTTTTTTTTTTTTTTTTTGCCAGAGAAAGGCAACCATTGACCCTGTGTGGAAGCCTGACTGCTGCTTCTTTTTCCTCACAGTTAAACTTTTGATTCATTAGGGTGGTGAAGGCTTGGTCCCAGGGGATAAAACATGGTGGTCCAAGCACTCAGCATTCCTATTTCTTCTGCTGGTGACTGAAGTAGTAATAAGCACATGACCTAGCTCTGGCCAATGAAATTTGAGGGGAATTCTGTAGAAGGGATTCTGGAAGAGACTTTCTTCCCTGATAAATCAGACGGTAGCACACAACAAGGCCCATTTTTACTCGCCACTTCCTTTCCTACTTTGATTACTATTATATAAGGCATGATGCTGGAAAGTAATGTAGCCATCTTGAAATAGAGAACTACACAAATAGCTAACCCATTATCAAGCCAATCAACCATTCTGGAATCTTTCACCCCAGATTTATTATTACTTAGTTATTAAATGCCCTTATTGGTTAGTCATTGCTAGTTGGGTATACTATTACTTTCATCCAAAGTTATTCTTGATACACTAGGTCCCATATGTATGAAAATGTCTGTATTTCACCTCCTCTTTGGAATCGGTTGTGCTGGATACAGAGTTCGTAGACAATAGCTTTCCCTCAGCACCTTTTCTGCAGTTTTCCAGCTTCTATTGCTGCCAAGAAGTTGGCTACCATTGGATTATCATTTTTCATAGGTAATCTCTCTGTAGTATTCCAGATTTCCTCTTTATCCTTAACATTCTACACTTTTACTATAACTAGGAGTTGATTTATTTGATACTTCATAAGTTTCTTTGATCTGAAGGCACATGTTTTTCTTCAAGTCTGGAAATTCTCAGCCTTATCTATTTCCTATCTTTTCTACTATCTCCTAGAATTCCTACTGGACCCACACTGCACCTCCTCAATCCACATTGCCCTCTTGATTTCTAACGCCATGTTTCTCTGTCCTGCATTTTGTGATCAGTCTCATTTCTATCTTTCCATTCACAAATTCATTCAGCTTGTCTAGTTTACCGCTTATCCAAATTATTGGACCTCCTGAACTTCAATCATTATAGTTTTCATTGTCAAGATTCCCAACTTTAATTTTTCATGGAGCTAACTGTTCATGTTCATAACCAGGTGTTCTTCTTTCAAGGATGTTATTCTGTGTCTTCTCTTTTTGAAAATCGAAAACATGTTAAATCCCTTTTGAGATTGCTCCACTATTTCTATTTCCTTGGGTGTGAATTCTCCCATTTGTTAGTTCTGATCATTATTTCATGGCAGATTTCCTTGCAGGAGTTTCCTTTTATCTTGAATAATTTTCCTCTAAACAATGCTAACTGCCATGGCCAGTTCATGATGCCATGGTGGTTTCATGGTTCTTTTAGCCCCATCATCTAGGCTGTACAACTTAAACTTGGTCCCCCGTTAGGAGTTGGGAGTTGTTGCCTCTCTAAGATCCCATACCTGAAAGCGTCTGGGCCCAGTTCCTATTGTCCAACAGGTACCTCCACTTTTTCCCCAGGCCACAGGCAAATGAGACTTTCTAGTGGTGTTTGGGCAAATTTATTTCAACTTTAGCTCATAGATGGGGAGCCTCATCCATCCCACAGCTTCATGTAGGAAGCCCACCTGCAATCTCCTGACAAGGACAAGGCAAGCTTTCCCCACCCCCTTACTATTACATATCTTTTCCATCCCTGGTCCGTAGCTGGCCATGTGTCCTTTTATCTAAACTTTTAATTTTCATTCATTAGTTTTATCTGTTTGAAATGGAAAGAGAGATCTCTGCATGTGCTCACTCAGCAATCTTGACCAGAACACTCTCTATGCCTCCCTATGCTCCCTTGAGAGCAAGGAATACTCCGAGAGTTCATATAAAAATTAAGATTCGAGATTTCCACGTACTTCATTTCCAGTAATCTGAAGAGAATTTAGAAGGCTTCAGCAATTGTTCGCACTTTTAGGCCGGTTCCATAAGACCAGATTCCCTACCACAAAACTACAGTGAATTTTAACTGGCAGAGAACAAAAATGGTGGGGAAGTAGGGGTTTCATACAAGCCATACAAGGCAAGGATCAATTTGGAAAAAAACAAATAATACAGTGTCTGAAGCCAAAGTAATGATACAAGTCTTAACAATACCACTCACTAGCTATGAAACCATGGGCAAGATGTTTTTGTTACTACCCGCTGATAAAAACTTCAATGAGTCAAGGTGTAAAACTTTTAAGTATAACAGAAGGACAAAAGGTGCTAGGCTGGCACTCAAAACACTTTCCAAGCATGGTCTACTCATTCTGGTCTGGAGCTTTGGCTCTACTCTGCCACAGATCCACAGCGTTTCTTCCATACACAGAAGGACCACGGCCTCCAGAATCCAATACAGTCCATCAGCCAGAGCTCATTTCACAAGACACAAGTCAGTGAGTGTTCACAATCTATTTGTTTTCCAGAGCAATTTAAGGATGGCATGGCAGTTTGTGTTTAGACAGAAAAGGGCAGCTAAGGTCTTCCTTTAGGATTCTGTTAGTTAAATGAAACTTGTTCAGGTTCATTCAGCTATGATGACAGAAATCCAAGCATCTGTGGTGTCACTTAAAAGAACAATACGGTGATAGCACGGGGAGAAAGATCTGAAGCTTTATGCCAATTTTCTTGCTGGTTATATCTCTATAGGGAAATTTCCAAGTTCCTCAATGAAGACATGCATAGGTCTAAAAGACAATTAAAAACAATAGTAATTAGCTTAGTTTTCCCTTACGCTACGTTCCTGATATATTCTCTGTCTGTAGTTTTCTTCTGGTCTTCCCCAAACCCAATCAACCCAAACAGAGCTCCCTTCAAGAACACCTAAATATACTGGAAGAGATAAGATTAACTTTAATTTGACATGGTAAGGTCTGAAAAATGCTTCAGTTGGTAGACATAAAAATAAAATAATCATGGTTGCCACTTATTGAGGACTTACTCTGTGACAAGCACCATACTCAGTACTCAGTACTTTACCCCCATTACCTCATATAATACTTGACTTAACCCAAATGAGGGAGATACTAATGTCTGCACTTTATAGCTGAAGTTTACGAAGCTTCAAAATATTAAATAATTTGCTTAAGCTCACTCGTTTATTGTGACTAAAAAACAGTAGAGCAAGAGTTTTAACACAGCTCTAATTTCAGAGTCCACACCTTTACGACTGTAACACATTTCGATTAAAACTGAAAGAAACAAGTTACTTACATATTCAGTTATGCCTACCATGTTTACCTTATTCAAAGCATAACCTGTCAGCACTGTTAGATTAAGGGCTTTGGACTCATTTCCTTGAGGAAAAGAGCAAGGATACCAAGCTAAAGCTGAAAAGGGCAGGCAAGAGATGTAGAGGGACTGTCATTTTTCCATACCTTTAAGGATGCCAAGTCAACTTGCAGTCTTCAGGTTCATCTTGTACTTGTCTTTTCACAGCACAGCTGGTGTCCCCTTTTACTTCCCTTCTCTGCTTGATGTCTTGTTTGATTCCAAAGAGTATTTCTCCAACTTACAAAGAGATGACTAATGTTTTTTACAAGGAGGCAATCCATGAAAACCTATGCCATGTAATCCACGATCAGGTTTAACATTATTGCTGACCTATATTAGACATAAATAACACTAAACTCCAAAATAAAATATGGAAGACTTGATTTCAAGAAGCACACAGTACTTAAACAGACATTTTTAAAAGCTAATGTTTCAAGTCTTCTATTGAACTAAAAGCACTCTCAAGAGACTGAACACACACACACACACACACACACACACACACACCTGCTTATTTATGCAGAAACTATCACTAGAGGATACACAAAAAAACCACTATACTGATTGCTACTGGGTGGCTGAGAGATAGAAGTAGAATGTGGATTTTCCTCATTGTATACACTCCTTTGCTTTTGAATTCTGAATCCTATGAATTGATTACCTATTCAAAAACTAACAACATAATAAAAAATGTCTCTCACATTTTAATATCTGGTCATTACAGAAAAAGAAATAAATAGGTTAAGGGTACAATGAAAAGGATATGTAAAGGTATAAAAAATTATGCTGTAACCTTTATTGCATCATGAAAGTCAATGACAGCCACTATCCACTACTAATTACCATTTCAGCAGTATTTTATAAACCCATTCACATATCTGGGTTTTAAGAAGACAACTCGTTCCCAACCTGGGATTTTCAATCTATTGGAAGTTATAAAGGTAGTCACAGTCCCTGATTTACTATATTTCACAAAGCTACACTAACCAAAATGCTGAATTCCATTTTTTTATTGAAACAAGTTATTGCATGTTGATCAGAAACTATGAACAGCAAATAAAAATGTACGATCAACAAAAATTCTTGAAGTATAAGCTAGTTAGTGCTGTTACATAGATAAAATCACGTAACCCATGGATTCTATAAGAGAGAAAGTAATGGATGCCGTTGGTGTGAAAGAGACCAGAAATCAATGAATCTGTCTACAATGATGACTGGGAGAGAGAGGAAAAGGGCATTTCAAGCTGTAAGCTGACCTTCCTCCCGACCCAGAGCAGTGCCATACACAACATTTCTGTCCCTCCTCCTCAGGTGTATGAACTATTGACATGACAGAGGTGCAGCTACTTCCAGTGTTAGGGGAAGAAAAAGACTGGGGCCTACTGGTCCACCTGTTTGTTCTGTACACTTACCCTTCTCCAAGTTTCTCTAAGACATCAAATACTTCTTCCGGCTGTTTAGTTAAACTATCTTCATCCAACTTTTTCAGCTGCCTGTGAATGAAGAAATAAAAACATAAAATACATTTTATTTACCAGCAACTAGACCACAAAATACGTTATTTATATTACAATTAGCATCTTAGGGATTTCTCTACAAAGTCTTCACTAGTGAACATGAAAGGCAAGCTAAGAGACTTTTTTTTAAGTTTTTTATTTATTTAAGTAATCGCTACACCCAGCGTGGGGCTCAAACTCACGACCCTGAGATCAAGAGTCGCATGCTCTTTTGACTGAGCCAGCCAGACACCCCGAGCTAAAAGACTTTTAAGGGACGCTGAAGGGCGGCTCTATAGCAGTGCTGCACGTGTTCTGGCTCCCTCTGATGAGCATAATCAGGACCAGAGGGTAGACAGCTACCAAGAGTCAGATTTCAGTTCAACAGGTATAAGAAACTTTCTAACAGTAAAAGTTGTTCTGAAATGGTTTAGACAGCCTTAAGAAGTCCCTAGTTTCCCATCATTGGAGAATTTAAACAGAAAATGAATCATCATGTGGCTAAAATGCTACAGAGTGGGTTCAAGCGTTAGAGGGAACCTTTAAATCCATTTAAATCTTGAGATGCCATGAATTAAAATGGCATAACTATCTCTTCAAAAAAGATGTTTAATGTAAGGTTAACTATGAATTGAAATATGGTCTCAGCCTGGAGGCCAAGGAAGACAGAGTCTCTCACCCTTCATTAGCAAGATTTTGCCAATTTGGTCAAAACATAGAGATTCTACAGGTATCACAGAAACAGAAAGGGGAAGGTATACACTCAGACATGATCAAAAGTGAAAAATAACTACGCAGCTAGGAATTTCAAATAGTCTCACAGGGACTCTTCCACGAGCAGCAGTGTACCTCCGATGAGTCCCAAAAATCAAAGACATATGGGTGCTTATAACTTCCAGATAATTTTTCAGACTATGCCAGACATAGTAAATAACAAACACAGGAGATTAAAAATTAACAGTATTTTTTTAAAACTCTGAGACCTCTGAAAATTATTAATGGGCTTAAGGAAGAAGCTTGCCAAGGAATATCTGTGTGTGTATACGTGTGCATCTTCTACACAATGGTTTCCTGAAACTACAAAAGACAACAAAGAAAAGACAGCTCAGGAAATGGTGAAATATGGAAGTAGTAACACTAGAGATTTCTTTGTAGAGAGAAGGTTCAAACTAGCTGGACAATACCAATTTTTACATGAAAAGACTTGAATTACACATGCATGCGCGCGCGCGCACACACACACACACACACACACACACACACACACACCCCTTCCCGGAAAAAATAGCAAAACCAAAAGAAAAGACAAAAAAGAAATCCCTGAACACGTCAAGTGTATCCACCCATAACCACTGATCTCTAAAGGACAATCTTTTATAATTCTGTAAATGTCAAGACTACGTACTAGAGAAATGGAGAAATGCTCCACGTCAGTAATTGCCACAACTTGAAAATTAACAAAATGACCACCGCGACCTTTGAAAATCAAAAGGTCCTAAATATTAAATTCCAATGACATCATAAAAACTAGCTTCAAAACAAAAAGGGCTGAAGTGAAACTCCTCTTAAAGTTCAGAAGCAACATGTCTATGAACTCAGAAGTTAGAAAGAACATCACATAAACCAAGGGAGGCGGGGAGGCAGGGGGCGGGGAAGCACTGAATTTATAACTGTATAAACAATGGACAATACCTCATTTCTCAAGTATAATTAAACAGCTTATATAAAGGAAGATCAAATGTGTTCCTCTGAAGTGTTGACTTTGTGGTCTGCAAAAAACAAAACTCACGATTTCAACTACTCTGAGACCACAACATAACAAAGGAAACTGCCACTGCCTTGACAGAAACAGCTGCAAGCGCCTGATAATCCTCTGACAGAACTTTCTATACCTGCTCAGGCAGTTCTCTGAAACAATCGAAGTGGGGTGTTTGTTTGATTTTGATCTGGGCTTAAACATCTTTATTTCTCTGGTGCCTCACAACCCAGAAGTGGTCGATAAATATTTCCTAAATTGATCAATGAATGTCATGATGGAAATCCTAAGCTTTTACCAGGAATCCTTGCGAGTTTTCAAAAGAATAGAATTCCACCCTAAAAAGGGTTAGCAGGTTATCAACGATTAAGATTACTATGGAAAATCTTTTGGTAAGTGACTCTTAATGACATTTATACCATAAATTTTCATGGAAGAAGCACAAAACAGCCCCGACTGATGATTCAGCTCTCAGCTGGGACTTCCCCAAGTCATAGGTAGTTTCATTGCTTGCTCATAAAAGAACAGGCCTGGCCAACACAGCCTCCATGGACCAAACACCGGCAGATGCTCCTCTCCTAAGTCAGATGGCCACATGGACAGCCAAGCATCCCAGAAATGCTCTCTGCATCCTCCACCACGCTATTATTATCTGACACCAATTCACTTTTTTAAAAATCATAAACTCCTACATAAGCCATCAACTTTAATCTCTCATCACTCAGTCACACGCAAACGAACGCAGAGAGGATTTCCTGCATTGAGACTGCAATCCCTTGTTGGGAACACATGCCAACCGAATCTCTGACAAGACACCTGTACCTTTCCAAACACAAACAAGGGTGTTAAAGAAGTAGTTACTCACAAGTCTGGCTAATTCTGAACCCTCTTTCTCCCATCTTAGAACTCTTGTAAGGTTCATTTTATTAATGTCTACTTATCCCTCTTTCCATTCAGAATTTGATAATGGTTACAACAAATGTGTAAGATAAATTGATGACTTTTTTAATGATCATAAAAATCAGTATGTTCTCCCTCCCCAAATTCATATGTTGAAGTCCTAAATGTCAAGACCTCAGAATGTGACTTTATTTGGAGACAGGGCCTTTAAAGAGGTAATAAAGGTAAGATGAGGTCACATAGGTGGGCCCTAATTCAATAAGACTGGTGTCCTTATAGGAGGTAAGGACACAGACAGGAACAGAGGGAAGACCATGTGAAGGCACAGGAAGGAGACAGCCATCTGCAAGCCAGGGAGACAGGCCTCAAGGAAACAGCCCTACTGACACCCTGATCTCAGACTTCTAGCCTCCAGAACTATAAGAAAATAAATTTCTGCCATTTCAATCACCCAGTTTGTGAAACGGACATGGCAGTCCTAACAAATGCAAGTAATAAAGTTCATCTGCTGATGAGGTTCACCTAAGATGAGCAATTCATTCAAGAATTCAGCCCTGCAGGGGCGCCTGGGTTGCTCAGTTGGTTGAGCATCCGGGCTCAGGTCACAATCCCACAGTTTGTGGGTTTGAGGCCCGTGTCGGGCTCTGTGCTGACAGCTCGGAGCCCGGAGCCTGATTCCGATTCTGTGTCTCCCTCTCACTCTGCCCCTCCCCTGCTCGCACTCTGTCTCTGTCTCTCAAAAGTAAATAAATGGTAAAAAAAAAAAAAAAAAGAAAAAAAAAGAATTCAGCCCTGCAGTGCTCTCCTCTTGCACATTTCATAAATTTCTGAAAATCCAAAAGGTGCAGGAATGAGTGTGCCAAAATGCACAAAGGTTGACTCTTTTGCCCAAGCTAATATAACACAAGGCAAAGGTAGAAACAAAACTCAGATTCCTAATCCTCTTTTCAATTAAACCAATACCTCGGAAGAACAATGAATATATTTCAGAAAGAAATATAACCTGTGTACATTTATAACTGGATCACTATGGTGCTTCAGCAAATACTTGCTAACACACACAGGCCCTGTGGAACCGGGATCCTTCCACAGAGGCATCAGACTGAGGCAGTTAAGAGCATGGACTTTGGACCCGATCGCCTGGTTTAAAATCCCAGGTCTGCCCCTAACTAACTGTGGAACCTCCCACAAATCACTTAAACTCTTTGTGTCTCAGTTTAATCACCTGTGAAACAGAAATATGGAGATAACCACCTCATAGGGTTGTTGTGACAATCAAAAGAGTCATAAGAAGTTGAATCACGTGAAATTACCATTTTTATAGGTCAATTTCATGAGGCTCATCAGGAGACATGGAAAGCACTGGGAAGGTGTCTGGCTCCCAGTAAGTGCCGTTTGGGTAAGAATCATTATTATTTCCGTCTCAGCACACTAGAGTGGGGTGATTATGAGTCCACCCCAACCAGCTATTTGCCTTCCGCAGTGTTTGCGTACTTCAAACAAACACCAAGTGTGCAGCCCAGGCTGCCAATCCCTTCCCTTCACCTCTCCTTTGCCCCACACTCCCACACGCAGAACACTTCCTACTTTAGTGCTCATTCTGCTGCAGGAAGTCAGAGGTCCCTGTGAAATAGAAGCTAACTACACTGCACCCCAGAGAAGCATGACTCCCTTGATCTCTGCACTCTACTTTTCTCCAGATGTGGCAGACTGACATAAGATCCTGGTGTCCACAGAGCAAATCAATGATACAACTATAACCAGCCCAAGAGTTCAGACTTTCTAGGATCTGCTACCTCCCTGATATTGACTTAAAACAATTCCAGGTAGTAGTAGGATCTGGAGCTGATACAAAACAATAGAGGCCTGAAAAGGGCCCAGTCTGGTCAGGTCACGACCCAGACCTGGAGCAAAGAAGGAAATACACAGAGCTGTGTCGCAACTCTTCTGGGCCTCAATTTGCCCATCTTGAAAACCTCCTCTTATTTCCTTATTTCCTTCCCAATGGCAGATTTGAAAAGCTGAGGAGAACACGAGGAAAGCTAGGAAGGCACTGGGCATCAGGAATGAAAGATGCCATCATCATCCTAGAGTGGGGACACCATCCAGCAAATCTTCCTAAATGCTACCCTCCACAAAGCCTTCCCTTGCTGGACCTTCAACCTTCTCGGCACGCCTTCGGCCTTAGGCGCAAAGCTTTTCCCCTCAACAGATCCTCCCCACTGCACCCCTCAGGTGGGACCCCTTCCCTTAGAAAGTGCATCCAGCCTTCCTCTGCTTGTTCCTGATCCATACCTTGGACCTCTCTAGGTTCCCATCCTGCTTCAGCATCCCCCACCCCTCACCTCCCCGCTACCTCGATGAATCGCTCCTAGGACAGCCTCCCCGCAAGAGCCCCCGCCTTGAGCAGGTGCTCTCCCTAACTTGTCCCCACGTCCCTCAGTAGCTGCTCCCTTCAGCAGCGCCCCCCTTCCGCCAGGATGTCCCTCCACAGCAAGCGCTCTCCCCAACCAGCCCCACGTTTATTCCCCTGGGCGCGCGCTCCCCTCTGCCGGACCCCCTCCCGGGAGAGATTTCCCCCACCCCCCCCAACTCAGCAGGTGCCCATCAGCCGGATAGCCTCGCCCCGCGGGTCCACCCCTACGGGAGCGCACCTGGTGCCTCCCCTCTGCCAGTTCCCGCCTTTCCCTCTCCCCACCCCCTGCCTCTTAGCCAGCGGCCCCTTACCGGCGCGGCGGGTTCCTCAGCTGCACGGTCTCCATGGCGCTGCCGGCAGCCGCCCAGACCCGCTCACTGCTCCATCCTCCCCCGGGACCTCCCCGAGCCCGCCCCGCAGACCCTCCCACACTTCCGCTTTCCGCCCCCACCGGAAGCGGCGCGCGCCGCGGGAGCGGGGCGGGGCGGCAAGGACCGGGCTTGAGCCACGTGGTGTGGACTTGAGTCACGTGGCGCTCGGGGCGCGGCCAAGGAACCCGGAGCTCCCTGCGCGAGGCCGGCATCCGTGGGCCATGCAGCCTCGGTGCAGAGTTCCTCTGAGTTAATTCTGTGCTTACCGAGCTCCGTGTGTGTGGCGCTGTGCTAGGCTCTAGGTACGTAATAGTCAAGATCTAGAGGAGTCCTACCTTTTTCTGCAATTTACGGCGTAGAAAAGATAGTTACTAGACTGGTAGTTAACATAGTGATAAGTGATGATAGATAACTGTGATATGAGAACCTAACCAACGCCAGTAGGATCAGGAAAACTCTGAGAAGGCTGGAACGAACGGGCATTCATTCTATATATGTCTAGCATCTGCTCTGGGCCAAGCACAGTACTAGGTGCCGCACAGTGAGCAAAATAAAATTTCTGCCCTCATGGACTTTAACATTCAAGTGAGAAAGGCAATAAACGTAAAAACAAACTGACTAAAATGAGAGTGTAAGTCATACTAATGTGTTTAAGATTTTACGCACTCAGTCTGGGGCTCCAACTCACAACCCAGAGATCAAGAATCAGATGCTTCACCTACTAAGGCCAGCCAGCTGCCCCTAGTCACACTAATTTTTTTAAAAGAGTAGTTAAGGCAGAGGGAACAGTAAGGACAAAGATTTGTGTTAGAAGTTGCCATGTTTGGAGCAGAATGAATAAGGAAAAGTAGGAGATGACGTAGGAGCTGTGGCCAGAATCAGATTGAAAATGGGCCATGTACAGATACAAAAAATTACTAGAAGTTAGTTAGGTGTACCATTAGCTATCACTATGTAACAGACCACCCCAAAGCCCAATGGTTTGAACAGTTTCCAGCTTTTGGTTATTACAAATAAAAGTTATGATCATTTGTATACAAGTGTTTGTATGGACATACAGATAGGCATACATACATTTCATTTCTCTTGGGTAAATATACAGGTGAGAAATCGCTGTGCCATAGAAGATACATGTTTAATGTGCTAAGAAACTTTTTCAAGGTGATTACACTATTTTTCATTTCTACCCACCATGTATATGAGTTTCAATTGCTCTATATCATGTACACTTGGTATGATCAGTCTTTGCAATTTTGGCCAATTGGATAGGCATGTAATAGTGTCTCATCATTTTTAATTTGCACTTCTGTAAGGACTAATGATGTTGAGCATCTTTTCAAGCGCTTGTCATCTGTATATTTACTGAAGTATCTGTTCAAGCCTTTTGTCCTTCTTAAAACTAGATTGTTTTTCTTACTATTGATTTTTTTTTTTGAGTTTTTAATATTCTGGATGCATGTCCTTTATCATATATGTGATTTGCAAATATTTTCTGAGGTTTGTATTTTCATTTTCTTAACAGTCTCATTTGAAGAACAGAAATTTTAATTTTTATTAAGTCCAATTAATCAATTTTGTTTCATTTGTGAGTCATACTTTTGATGTCACACCTAAGAAATCCTGAGGAGGAGACCAACCCTGCAAGCTCACTTCCCAGGTTCCCATGTCAGCTGACTTCTGGCTGGTTTCAGTGGAGGGCAGAACTGAGAGAGAAGCCAGACTCTTTCTCTGACTTTTTTGCTTCTGATTAAGTATCCAACAGTAATCTTCTCTTCAGCTCCTCCTAGAGTGGCCTGACATGGCTCCAGCTTCCATTCTGCTGCAGCTTCTGAACTGTGTAAATATCACCATTTCCTTCTTATATCCAAGTCCTAGGCAGAGTAGTTCTTTCCTGCTACTGCTGTCCTTTGGGCTCCCTCACTATTGTCTCTTGGCATCTTGGCTCCTCTGTCATCTATCAAAACAATTCCCTCAATTAAATTCTTTTTTTTATATACAAATCAAAGCCACACTGAGATACCACCTCACACCGGTCAGGGTGGCTACAATGAACAACTCAGGAAACTATAGATGCTGACGAGGATATGGAGAAAAAGGAACCCTCTTGCGCTGTTGGTGGGAACGCAAACTGGTGCAGTCGCTCTGGAAAACGGTGTGGAGTTTCCTCAAAAAATTAGAAATAGACCTACCCTATGGCCCAGCAATAGCACTACTAGGAATTTACCCAAGGGATACAGGAGTGCTGATGCATAGGGTGACATTCACCCCAACGTTTATAGCAGCACCTTCAAATTATGGAAAGAGCCTAAATGTCCATAAACTGATGAATGGGTAAAGAAGATGTGGTTAATATATACAATGTAATACTACTTGGCAATGAGAAAGAATGAAATCATGCCATTTGCATCAATGTGGATGGAACTGGAGTGTATTATGCTAAGGGAAATAAGTCAGTCAGAGAAAGCCAGATATCATGTGTTTTCACTCATATGTGGATCCTGAGAAACTTAACAGAAGACCATGAGGGAAGAGAAGGGGGAAAAAATAGTTACAAACAGAGGGGCAGGGAAGTGAACCATAAGAGACTCTTAAATACAGAGAACAAACTTAGGGTTGATGGGGGGTGGGGGGGAGGGGAAAATGGGTGATGGGCATTGAGGAGGGCACTCGTTGGGATGAGCACTGGGTGTTGTATGTAAGCCAATTTGACAATAAATTATATTTAAAAAATAAATTTTTTAAAAATATTTATTTATTTATTTTGAGAGAGTCAGGAGGGAGGGGCAGAGAGGAAGAGGGAGAGAGAGAATTCCAAGCAGGCTCTGAACTGTCAGCACGGAGCCCAATGTGGGGCTCGATCCCACAAACTGAGAGATCATGATCCAAGCCAAAATCAAGAGTCAGATACTTAACTGACTGAGCCACCCAGGCGCCCCTTAAATTCTTATTCAAATCCCTTCTGTAACCCATCTTACTCAGAGTGTGTTTTCAGGTTAGATCATGTTGATACACCTGAGTTGAAAAGCATTCAGAACTGTAAACTGACAAATTACGATGCTGTCTGTACTTCTTTCCCCAAGACTAAGTGGTTTATGATTTGAAATCAGCATATAAAAGTATTGGCTGTGCCTGGCTCTGTTAAATGAAATGTAACATTTTCCTGATTATAACACATCTTTACTCGCCAGTGTCTCTCAACCAAGGAAGGCAAAGATATTATTTAAAGAAACTATCAATTAACCCTGAAAAGAAGTGTTTAAACAACAATAAAAAAACTATGTCCAATAATAATGTCTGTGCATATTATTATCTCATTAGGGAGACCATGGCTTTAATATCTATTCCTTCCCCCATTAAAGCTGAATACGTATTAAATATGGCTTTGATGAGATGGTTAACTCAGAGAGATGAAATCTTAATGTCAAAAAGTTACTTCCAGCCAAAAAATAGATAGAACCCAAATGTCCATCAGCTGATGAATGTATAAACAAAATGGACACCCAAAATGCATACAGCGAAATATTATTCAGCCATAAAAAGGAATGAAGTTCTGAGGCACGCTACACCATAGATGAACCTTGAAAACATTGTGGTATGCAAAAGAAGCCAATCACAAAGGATTCATATGGTTCCATTTACATGAAAAGTCCAAAACAGGCAAATCTATCAGAAAGTAGGTTACTGGTTGCCTTAGACTTGGGGGTGAAGGGGTAGATGAATTGGACATGACGACTAAAGGAAGTGGGGTTTCATTTGGGGGTAATAATATTCTAAAATTGATCGTGGTGATGATTGCACAACTCTGAATAAAAGCCACTGAACTGCACTCAACTTTAAATGGGTGAGTTATATGCTAGTGAATTATTTCTCAGTAAAGTTGTTTTTATTTTTATTTTTTTCTCATTAAAATTGTTTTAATAATATTTGAGCCTCCAGAAACACTGAGAATGAAAGTTTTTTTCAGGCTTTCTGATAATGCTAAAATCTACTATGGTCTATTTAATACCTGAGAAACACATGTGTTAGAGAGGAGTCAAAATGTTTTTTAAGAAGTAAAACCTCAGAATAGTACTTTATTTTCACAGCCTGTTGTTACATACTGTAACTAAATATTAAAAAACAGTATCACATCTAATTCTCTTTTTAGCCTATCTATATAGAAGCAGTTTTGATAGTGCTTCTCATGCGTTTCCACCAAAGTAATCTTAACAGCTAAAAGTTGAAATCTTGGGGCGCCTGGGTGGCTCAGTCGGTTAAGCGTCCGACTTCGGCTCAGGTCATGATCTCGCGGTCTGTGGGTTCGGGCCCCGTGTCGGGCTCTGTGCTGACAGCTCAGAGCCTAGAGCCTGTTTCAGATTCTGTGTCTCCCTCTTTCTCTGACCCTCCCCTGTTCATGCTCTCTCTCTGTCTCAAAAATAAATAAATGTTAAAAAAATTTTTTTTTTAAAGTTGAAATCTTAATTTTGATGGCCCCCTCTTTTCACTATTTGGCAATATTCAAACAGGAATTTGGAGGTAACATATCAGAATCAGAATTCAAGTGACAGAGGATAGCTCAGATTGGAAATGATGGGAATTTGACCCACAGACAGACCCACAGGTGTGTAGAATTTGGGAGTAAAACTAGAGTTGATTTTATGAGGCACGGGTCTGAAACAAACCGGTCTGTGGAGAGAAAAAAACAGATAAACATCAAGTACAAACAAACTCCATGTCGATTTCAAAATATAAAGTCATATCTTGCTTTTGGGTAGAGGGAGTCACCAATACAAAGCTATCCAAGTCCTTAAATTAGTCAGTAGGCTTAATACAATCCAATTTAAACGTCCAAGAGTGTGTGTGTGGTAGTTAAATTGATTCTAAGGTTTATGCGTGACTAAACATATAGGAGTGTCTGGGAAATTAGTAAAGTTGTTTTTAGAGTCACCTCTGGGGCCCCTCGGTGGCTCGGTAGGTTGAGTGTGTGACTTGATCTCAGCTCAGGTCTTGATCTCAGGGTCATGAGTTCAAGCCATGTGTCAGGCTCTGCACTGGGTGTGAAGCCTACTTTAAAAAAAAAAGTCACTTTCTCCTAGAAGACTTCCCCTCTGACACCCCCTCCCCTAAATTTCTTCAACGCTGCTTTTATCAAACCTGCATTTATAGGCAACATTGTGGGAAGGGATTGCCAGTTATCAATTACTGTGTAAGAAACCACTCCCAGGGGCGCCTGAGTGGCTCAGTAGGTTGAGCATCCACTGTGGTCGTGATCTCATGATTCCTGAGACAGAGCCCCACATTGGGCTGTGCACTGATGGTGTGAGCCTGCTTGAGATTCTCTCTCTCCCCCCTTCTCTCTACCTGTCCCCCACTTGTGTTTGTGCTCTCCCTCTCTCGAAATAAATAAATTAAAAACAAAAAACATTAAAGAAGAAAAAAGAAACCACTCCCAAAACCTAGTGACGTAAAACAGTATTTGTTCTCTCTCATAAATCTACAATTTGAGCATGGGTTAGCAGGGAAGGCTCATCTCTTTTTCATGGTGTCAGCCAGGATCAGTCACCATTTGGATGGATTACCACCCAAAATGCCTCACCCACATGGCTGACAAGCTGGTGCTGGGGGTAGAGGGGCCTTCTCTGTTTTTGTTTTTGTATCTCCTCACAGATTAAAGGCTGGGTTCTGAACGATATTTGTGAGCGAGAGCCAGGAGGAAGCTGTAGTCCCTTTTAACAGCATAGCTTTGGAAGGTAGATAGATAATATTTCTACTGTTGAGGGGGCCCCAAAGTCCTGAGCAGTTTCAAAAGAGCCGACATAGACTCCATCTCTTGATGGGGAGTGGTAAAGTTCTGGAAGTGGGTGGGACTGGAAAGTGTTGTTTTCCTCATTTTTGGAAAATATAATTTGCCACAGGCATACTTGTCTGGTGTACCATTTAGAATATACCCACCTCCAAGCAACTGAAAAAAAAAAAAACAACAACCAACAACACCTAAATAGTGGCTTAAGGCACCACGCATTTGTCATTTATTAAGGAGTCCAGAAGTCAGTAGTCCCAGGGTTGACTCAGTGGCTCGACAATGTCAATTTCATCTTTCCCCTCCCACCCTACTCAGTAAGTTGGCTTTTCATACCTGTGCTGATTGCCTCACAACTGCAAAAATCAGTATATATCCAGGTGTATATCCTTAACCCAACAGTGCCCAAAGCAGAAAGAGAGCAAAAAAGGTTATTTTGAAGTCCTGTACCTCTTACGTGGGAGGAAAAACTTTCTCATTAAACACTCAGCAAACATCCCATATCACTGACCGGATCAGGGTCATGTCCACCCCTGACCAGTCACTGGTAAAAGGGAGAGAGAGTATTGATTCCCTTAAAGAAATATGATGCATCCCCTGGGCCAGGAGAATCTCAGGGGAAATTCAAACTTCTAGAAGCAAAGATGGAAGCTGTGGAGTAGATAAGCAGCTGTGTGTGTGCCGCCTCGAGTTTTCCCACCACACTAAGTGTTCGTTCTTTCTTCTTGCGTGGAGTCTGTGCTGGACTGAGGGGATTCATAGGCAACAGTCACTCCGCCCTCAGAAAGTTTACAGTCTGGTTGAGTTTACATAAATAATTGTAACTAAATTCCTGAGAGACCAGGTGTTTGTCAACAAGCCTTTATAACTGCAGGCTTGGTGCCAGATCCTATTGGGTCTTGTGGAGACAAAAATAAAGACCTAGCTCCTGCCTTTAACGACCTCAGTCTTTGAGAAAAACGGTAAACTTACAATCACAGAGTGTTAAGTGCTAAATAGGGGTAAACCCTGGTTGCGATAGGAGCAGAGGAGAAACAAGGTAAAAGAGGAGAGGAGGCAAGAAAGGCTTTCAGAGACGATGGTTGAGTCGATTATAGGTGGAGTCAGGACTAGGCAAGAGGAAGTGTTTGGAAAAGACTGGGGCGGGGGCGGGGGCGGGGGCGGGGGCGGGGGCGGGGGCGGGGGGGGGGCGGCGCATAAGCAAACGTTAGGAAGCAAGAGAAAAAGCTTAATGTCCGCAGGTAGCAACAAGCAATAAAAAACACTGGAGTATGAAGTGGGACATACAGTGAAGTCAGATGAGGCTGAAGATAAATGAGTTTAGGGAAAGATCCTCATCAACCTATCAGTCCATTCATTTATTAAATGATTATCTACACAGCACTAGGTACCAGCCACCCTCCAGCCTCGGTGCCTTTGCACTCTCTGCCTGGAACAGCACTCCCTAAATCTTCTCAGGCTTCAGCTCAATTAGTCCCTCAGAGACGTTTTCCCCACTTCCCTTACCTAAAACAGCCCCCACGTGGACACTTGGCTTTACATCACTGTTTTGCTTTCCTTCTAGCACTAATCACATTATGAGATTATCATCTTCGTTTGCTCAAGAGTTAACAGCCTGCCAGTTGCCACTGGAATGTAAGCTCCTCGCGAGCAGGGCCCTGGCCCCTTTTCATCTTCTTCATCCACAGACCTTCAGCATCCCCAGGGACCCGGCGCAGCTCCGGCGACCCAAGCGCGCTTCACCAGGGAAGCCCGCAGCTGAGCATGCGCAGAGGGCTTCTGGCGCGCGGCGCTCCGGCCCCGCCCCGTCCGTCCCGCCCCCTCACGGGCTGGTTGGCCGCGGGATCCGAGTCCTCGCCAGCGGGTGCTCCCGCTCGCTCGCGGTTGCGCACGCCTCAGCGCGGTAACTGACGCGCCCCCCGGTTCGCCGGCCCGGCCCCGGGATGGCCCCCAAGCTCTCAGACTCCGTGGAGGGGCTCCGCGCCGCCGGCAACCAGAGCTTCCGCAACGGCCAGTTCGCCGAGGCCGCGGCGCTGTACAGTCGCGCGCTGCAGACGCTGGCGGCGCAAGGTACGACCCTGGCCCCCGTTTCTCCGCCAGGCCTGCCTCCCCCCCTCCGGTGTTTCCTCCCCCACGGCCCCGCGGCCGCCCAGACCTCGCTCGGCCCCCGACCCCCCGGGGCCGGCGTTCTCAGCGGTCTTCTGGCTCACCAGGGCCACCCGGCACCCTTCCCGCCCGCTCCCTGCTTTGGCATCCTGCGAGAGGCTTCCTTAGCTCTTTCTTCGCCCGCCCCCCACCCCCTTTTTTCCTAATGGTAATATGGTTTTGTTACTGGTTCTTTTTCACTTGCTGACATATCACAAACATATCTCCGTATTAATGGATGTTTGATCTCATGTTTTATTGCTGTAAAAAAAACCCACAACCTTAAATTTATCTTCGTAACCATTTTTAAGCGCAGGTAAATTCACATTGTTGTGCAACAGATCGCTAGAACTTTTTCATCTGCGACACTGAAACTCTACGCATTGAACACTGTCATCTTCCTTTCCTCCCCCTCAGCCCTTGGTTTCCACCTTTCTACTTCGTGTATCCTTGGTTTTGATTAGGTACTTCAAATGAGTGAAGTCCTATGGTATTTGTCTTTTGGGACTGGCTTATTTTGCTTAGCAGAATGGCCTCGAGGACGTTGCAATCGGTGTTGTAGCATGTGACAGAATTTCTTACTAACTTTTTAAGGCCATATAATTTCCATTGTGTGGATATTTCACATTTTCTTTATCCAGATGTAAACAAGGCCTGTCTGATCGCGATTAGGACTGCAAAGAAGACAAATACAGTGATGTGGTAAGGCAGGAGACTGGGGAGCTCCTTTAGAGTGGAAGGTCAAGGACAGCTTTGAAGCAGTGACATTTGAAGTGACGTCTGAATGATGAGAAGAAGCCAGGTGCACAAACTTTTGGGTGCTGCGTGTTCCAGGTGGAGGAACTGTTCATTCCAAGGGCCCCAGATGAATAAGCACGGTGTGTTCCAGGCGCCACAGCGTATAGTGAGCTGTGGAAGAACAGGAAGTGTTGAGGGCAGTTTGAGCGGCAGAGACTTACTGGCCTTATTTTACACAATAGGCTGTGGTAAGGAGTTTGGATTGTATTCCCTGATGGGAGGCTACTGGGAAGTTTTGCTTTAAATAGAGGTGTAGCATGGGCACCTGGGTGGCTCAGTCGGGTAAGCGTCCGACTTCGGCTCAGGTCATGATCTTGCGGTTCGTGAGTTCGAGCCCCACATCCGGCCCTGTGCTGACAGCTCAGAGCCTGGAGCCTGCTTTGGAGTCTGTGTCTCCCTCTCTTTCTGCCCCTTCCCTGCTCGTTCTCTGTCTCTTTTTCTCTCTCAATAATAAACATTTAAAAATAACTTTTAATAGAGGTATAGCATGTCCTTGTCCATTCTCCCAACCTCCAGCTCATGGGTGAGACCCTTTGGAGAAGTGGTGAGCCTCATTCTACCAACCACAGCCCATTGCCCCAAACCTCTTCTCCAAATGTCTTACCCGTGAGCCCTCATTTTCGTAGGACCAATTTCCCTATGTTTTCCTCCTCTCCCTTTCTTGGCTGGTATTGGTTGAGTGCTTTACTGTGTGCCAGACATTACAGACGTCAATTCTTTGATCTTCATACAAACCTGTGGATAAGATACTTTCTAGATGAGGAGTCCAGAATTACACAATAAAGACATGTCAGAGGCAGGATTTGAATATGGGTCTGATTCGCAAGTCCAAGTTTGGAGTCACTTTGCTAGACTTCTCCCCAAATCTTCTCCAAATTCCAGTCTTTCTTGTTTGAACTTTTGCAGTTTGAGGCCACTCGTTTGCCCACCTCTTATTCTTCTAGAACCCTCCTTTGTAGGCCCACCTTCTCATCTCAGCGTCACTTGATGAAGTCACGGATGAATCTGCGAGACTGCTATTTCTGCCTTTTTCTTTCATCCTACTCCAGCCGGCCTGGAAAAAAGCTGGTGCTTTTGTGTGGATTTATTCTGGATCCTTAGAAGGGCCTAGTGTCTGGATTTAGTAGGGGACCAGCGTTCGGTTCTGATCTTGCCGTTGATTGTCCAGATAATTTCTGGGCAAATCCCTGGATTTCTGTGATCAGTTTTGCGGCTCTTGAAAGGACAGCAGGGAGTAACCTAACAAAATGAACCCTTCCGGCAGGTCTGTGAAGTGGTATCTTCACGTGATAGTCACGTGGGCACATTCGATCAGCGGGATTGAGTGGCGGGATTCTAGGTCCCAGTGCCCTTGCCACTGCCCCACTGCTGTTTCTGTGCGCTCCAGTGACTTGACCTGCACTGCAAGTTGTGAGTAATTGTACTCTTCCCTTAAAGGCCAGGATATAGTTTACTTTTTTCTGTACTCTGCTGTCTCACTCAGGGCCTGGCAAAATAAGGGGGGAAAAGTTATTATTTTATCAGGTTTGTCACTGTTGATGTTGAATGAAAGTTGTCATGCCTCAACATGGTAACATACTTAATGGAAAAAAAGCAAATTGCTGAAGGATAGACAATAGCGTGCCACTTGGGAAAAGCTTAGGAATGCAGCTGTAATGGCAGCAGGCACACAGGCATGCAGGAGGATGTCACATCCCAACCTCAGGACTGTGCTGAGCGCTGGGCGTCTGAGGAGGGAGCGAGAGAGAAGGATGAGGTTGAGTGGAGCTTTGGCCGTATCAAAAATTTAAAAGGCTGTGGCACAAAAACAGACACATAGACCAATGGAATAGAATAGAAACCTCAGAACTAGACCCACAAACGTATGGCCAACTAATCTTTGACAAAGCAGGAAAGAACATCCAATGGAAAAAAGACAGTCTCTTTAACAGATGGTGCTGGGAGAACTGGACAGCAACATGCAGAAGGTTGAAACTAGACCACTTTCTCACACCATTCACAAAAATAAACTCAAAATGGATAAAGGACCTGAATGTGAGACAGGAAACCATCAAAACCCTAGAGGAGAAAGCAGGAAAAGACCTCTCTGACCTCAGCCGTAGCAATCTCTTACTCGACACATCCCCAAAGGCAAGGGAATTAAAAGCAAAAATGAATTACTGGGACCTTATGAAGATAAAAGGCTTCTGCACAGCAAAGGAAACAACCAACAAAACTAAAAGGCAACCAACGGAATGGGAAAAGATATTTGCAAATGACATATCGGACAAAGGGCTAGTATCCAAAATGTATAAAGAGCTCACCAAACTCCACACCCGAAAAACAAATAACCCAGTGAAGAAATGGGCAGAAAACATGAATAGACACTTCGCTAAAGAAGACATCCGGATGGCCAACAGGCACATGAAAAGATGCTCAACGTCGCTCCTTATCAGGGAAATACAAATCAACACCACACTCAGATATCACCTCATGCCAGTCAGAGTGGCCAAAATGAACAAATCAGGAGACTATAGATGCTAGAGAGGATGTGGAGAAACGGGAACCCTCTTGCACTGTTGGTGGGAATGCAAATTGGTGCAGCCACTCTGGAAAACAGTGTGGAGGTTCCTCAGAAAATTAAAAATAGACCTACCCTATGACCCAGCAATAGCACTGCTAGGAATTTACCCAAGGGATACAGGAGTACTGATGCATAGGGGCACTTGTACCCCAATGTTTATAGCAGCACTATCAACAATAGCCAAATTATGGAAAGAGCCTAAATGTCCATCAACTGATGAATGGATAAAGAAATTGTGGTTTATATACACAATGGAGTACTACATGGCAATGAAAAAGAACGAAATATGGCCCTTTGTAGCAACATGGATGGAACTGGAGAGTGTGATGCTAAGTGAAATAAGCCATACAAAGACAGATACCATATGTTTTCACTCTTATGTGGATCCTGAGAAACTTAACAGAAACCCATGGGGGAGGGGAAGGAAAAAAAAAAAAAAGAGGTTAGAGTGGGAGAGAGCCAAAGCATAAGAGACTCTTAAAAACTGAGAACAAACTGAGGGTTGATGGGGGGTGGGAGGGAGGGGAGGGTGATGGGTATTGAGGAGGGCACCTTTTGGGATGAGCACTGGGTGTTGTATGGAAACCATTTTGACAATAAATTTCATATATTGAAAAAAAAATTCAAAAGGCTGGAAACAAATATAACATGTGCTAAGTCCAGTGGTGGATGTCAAGTACCCGTTAACACTGTTTTTTTCTAGCTATTTCATAATTTTCAAAAGAGAGTTTGTTTCTAATTCTTTTGTGTATATACCCAGGATGGAATTATTGGGTCAGCACTTGGTAGTTTTCAGGGTTTTTCGTGTGTTTTCCATTATGGTCTATGCTAGTGGGTATAAAGTAGTTGAAAAATTATTTTAAAAATGGAAGTTGGGGCGCCTGGGTGGCTCAGTCGGTTAAGCGTCCGACTTTGGCACAGGGCATGATCTCACGGATTGTGAGTTCGAGCCTCGAGTCAGGCTTTGTGCTGACAGCACGGAGCCTGGAGCCTGCTTCGGATTCTGTGTCTGTCTCTCTCTCCTTCTCTCTCTCTCTTCCTCTCTCTCTGCCCCTCCCCCGCTCCTGTTCTCTGTGTGTGTGTGTGTGTCTCAAAAATAAACATTTAAAAAAATGAAAGTCATTGTGGCCACACAATAAAAGACATAGGCTTCTGAGATTCCTGAGGATAAGGACTGCCTTTAGAGAAGTGCCTGATAATTCTCCCTCTGGGCTTCTTGATCAGGCTTGTTGGTAGCTCGAATCCTTCCTTTGATTAAGTTCTGCTTAATCCTGCCACACCCAGAGGACTTTTCCCTGGCAAAGTCCTGTCTGATTTGACCAGGTGGAATTACTCTTGTCTTTTATGTCCCCACAACCCTTGTTCAGTCTATGTATCACATTTTCCTTTTCTTTTTTAGGAACGCTTTTATTGGGTTTACATGATTTTTGTAATAAAATTCTCACACACACACGTGTAGTTACAGCATGGACTTCTCTGAGCAGAAGCCAGCTATTTCGTGTCTTGTCTCTTGGCTGGTCCCAAGTTCAGTGCTGGAGAAGAGGTTTGGGGCAAACGGGCTGTGGTTGGTAGAATGAGGCTCACCCTCCCTGTGAGTGGCAGGAAGCCTCCCGTTCTGGCTCCACGTGAGAATGACAAACCCGGCAGCCCATCAGACCAACAAGCCTGATCAGGACTCATATGAAATACATCCCAGAGCCCCAGGGCATCCGTTTCCCGCCCTGTTAATCTCCTGCTGTCTGCTTCCCCCTGGGCAGGTTCTTCGAACCCTGGAGAAGAAAGTATTCTCTACTCTAACCGTGCAATGTGCCACTTAAAGGATGGCAACTGCAAGGACTGCATCAAGGATTGCACTTTGTAAGTGGGCAGGGGTGACCTTGGGAGCCTGGGGGTCTCAGGAGAGGAGGCTGGGTTTATCTGGCCTGTGTTACTGTTTGGACCGATCCCACCAGTTACAGCCATGCCAGATAATTCAGAAGCAACCGCTGGGTCACTGAGGATAGGAGGCTCTACTTGGTCCTCGTGGCCCCTGACTTGTGTCTTTGGGGTCTGCCGAAAAAGGAGTAGGGTGGGAAGTTAGAGGTGGGCCTTAAAGGCCTTTGAGGTTTGGGACCTGAGGGTGAGATTGAGCTGCAGACTGGTGACTGGCTTGCCCAGGATTTTTCTGCGGTGGATGTGTGTGGGAGCAAGGGAGGGAAAGAAAGAGGGATAGAGGTTAGTGAATGGTCTCAAAAGAAACTAAGAGGTATTCATCGGTGACCAGGGGTAAAGGATGTTAAACATTAAACAGTTTTTCATACTTCTTTCTTCGAGCTAGTCTGACCCTGCCTTCTTTCCTCCTCACTGAACTAGCACATGGGACTTCATGTTCTCAGATCCTGTGTCCTGTGGTATTGCCTTAGATTCATGCCCTGGTGATAGGTGGGAGAGGAGGAGAGGTGAGCAGGCTCATGGAGCCTGTGCTAAGGTCATTTGTACCAGGCCCGTGCTAGGTTTCCTTCTGGGAGTGCTCATGACCACTCTGTGGGGTAAGTTTACCACCCTGCCCAGGCTAGCACTGGGTTGCAGGGGACCGAGACGGTAAAGTGACCTGCCTGGGGTCACGTGGTTGGTGGCAGAGGTAGAATTCCAACACCACTCCCCATCTGACTCCAGAGCCTGTTTTCCCACCAGGTCAGCCTCCGTAGAAGCACATCGAAGAATGAGAACTACAAGGCACTTGTGCTTGACTTGGCGTGGGGTTGCAGGGTGGATTGCAGCCATGAAAACTGATGGACAGGCACACAGATTTCACAGTACGAGTGGCCTTCTGTCCATCAGCCCTTCTCCACCTCAGTCCAAGTTCGAAAGTCCCTCCTCTAAGGTTTGACATTTTAGCAGTGTCTCTACCAGATGTGACCTCCTGTATACTGAATGGTGCACATGACCCTCTGGAAGGAGCTGCAGGGGAGCCCTGGTGACTCAGCAGCCAGATGACATTTGTGCCTCCTGCCCTAGAGCACTGGCCCTGGTTCCCTTCAGCCTGAAGCCTCTGCTGCGGCGAGCGTCCGCCTATGAGGCTCTGGAGAAGTACCCCCTGGCCTATGTCGACTACAAGACCGCACTGCAGATTGATGACCGCGTGACGTCGGCCTTGGAAGGCATCAACAGGTGAGCCTGAGCCACCGCCCGCAGTCTCTCTGGGCCTCCCTGTCCTCCGGATGCACTTGGGGCTACTGCTTTGGGCATCTCCTGGGGGTCCCTTTGGGCTAGGCTTAGAAACTCCTAATGAGCACGTGGGGAAAGCGCAGAAGGAGAGTCAGCTGTCGTGTTTAGCAGGTGTGTTCGGGGTCAGACTTAGAGGACTGGTGGATTGATTCCCTAGCTGCTCCGAGTCATTCACGCTGTAACCACTTACTGAGCTCTGTTGGAAGGATTGTGCCAGGTTCGGTGGGCAAGACCGCAGTAACAACCAGGTACAGATCCCACTTGCTCCGCAGACCTACCTAGAGCAGGGAAAGTAAGACGGGCACAGGCAGCCGCAGCACAAGGCGGCGGGTGGTGTTCGCGGGGATGGTTCTGTATGTTGTACTGTGACCCCTTCAGGTGGTCCGTCGGGCAGCACTGCTTTCTGGGCTTCTGAGTGGTTGTACTGCACGGATACCCTCATTTGTGTGCCTGAGCATGTTTCCCCTCTTTGCACGGGTTGCTAGAAAGCCGAACATGACACCGTAGCAAACCCTTCACAGGACTTCATGGTATGTATTTAGTGTGTCATTTTTAGCTTCACTCATTTTCCCTCTGCCTCCTTTTAGTTTCTGTCCTTCAACAGAATCTGCCACTCGTGTGCCCGTCTTTGCCCTAGGGCCTGGGCTGATGCCTGACACATAGCTCTTGGCTGCCATAATGGAGCCCCCAGTCTCATGGGGAACCCCAGTAGTAGCCAAGTGCACCCGTGTATGTCGAGTGCTGTGGTAGGCGGCGGCCCAGGGGGCTGTAGGGGCAGAAAGGGGCACCTGACCAGCCAGGGGGAGGGAGGAGACTGGTCAGGACTTTCCAGAGGAGGCGAGCCATGGCTGAGAAATGAATAGAAATCCGGGATCGGGGCAGCCACAAGGCCGCCCGCGCAGGGTGACCGAGGATGATGGATTCCAGGAATTGCGAGAAGTCCCATTTTGCTTGGCGCTGCTGGTGAGGAGCTCAGCTTGGGCGGGTGAGGTGAGACCAGATCACACGGGGCCTGGCACTCAGGGGCCTGGACCTAATCCAGGCATGGTGAGGCTTTGTGAAAGGGGCTTTAGCAGGGGGACAGCGGGAGCAGATTTGAGAGAAAAGGTGACTAGCTTCCATGCTGAGGGATGACACGAAGGAGAGCAGGGTAGGAAGGGCCCAGCAGTAACTCAGAAGAGACGGTAGGGATAGTGGAAGGAGGACAGTGGGACCAGTTCTGGGGACATTTGGGTAGTAGTTCAGTGAGATTTGGTGTTAGGAGGGTAGGAGAGGGAAGAATAGAAGAGACATCCCGGAGGCTGACAGGTTGCATTGGAGGGGACCCGAGATGGGAGATGTAAGGACAGCGGTTGGGGGCAAAGGAGAAGAATACAGGGCAGACATTTGGATTCAGAGGTCATCGGTGTCGAGGTGGATTGAGGTTGTGGGAGAGAAGAAGACCCCCACGGCAAGTGAGCTGTGGGGAGAGGATGGAGCTTTGAAAATCGCAACATTTGAGGGACTTCCAGGAGAACAGCAGCTGGAGGGTAGGAGGGAACTTGGAGCATTTCGGGAGAAAGTGTTTCCAGAAGGACAAAGACATCCTTCCTGTCAGGTGTTGCAGGGAGCTTACGCGGACTTCTGGGTTTAAGAATGAAGTCACTGGTGGATGTGACAGCAGCAGTTCAAGAGGTCTGGCTGAGGAGAGGCAGAGGAGTCCAGCTGTGCAGTCAGAGTGGGGCCTCCAGGCGGCCCTCCGGGCACGGAGAAAGGTTGAAGCTGTAGAAGAGGTGCTGGCGTGGTTGCTGCTAGAGGCAGGGAGAGGGGAGACCCGGAGCTTCGCTGGAGAGGTTGGCCTCGTCACTTCTTCATTTGTGACAGGAGAGAAATGGGAAGGGTCAGGTGCCCTTGCAGGTGGGTTTGCATTTTCAGGATGGGGATGTTTGCCCCGAAGAAGGAGGAGGGTGAGGGAGCCGGGCCGAGGAGGGTGGAGGTTTGAAACAGCCGTGCCAATCAGAGTCCAAGGACATGAGTTTGCAGTGATGCCGGCCTGTGACGCTTTCATTCTAGTCACACTGCCTCTAGGAGGCAGTCGTTGGAGCCGAAAAAGCACACAGTTGGCTCTGTTCGCTGGTTGAGCACATACAAGATGGATGAGGTCCCCGAGCAGCATTTGAAGCAAGTTAGCTGGGCCAGAAGGGGAGATGGGGAACGGGAGGTGGAAGAGATTGTTCCGGGTAGAGGGAAGAGCATGTGCAAAGCCTGGAACATAGGGATCAAGAGGGAACGTGGCACACGGTAAAAGCGGAGAGGCGGGAAGGGACCAGGTGTCAGGCCCCGCCAGCCCAGGGAAACGGGAACCACTGAAGGGTTTTAAAATGAGAGAATGACAGAAGATTTGCACTTTGTAAAAATCCAATGTCAGGTGCTTGCGTGGCCTTGTCATAGATCCATTAGGAAGATATAAAACGTTTCCTTTCTTGGGGCATGTGTGGTCCTCTGGGGATAAGGTGAGTACGCTTCACGAGCAGCGGTCACCACTTTGAAGTTAATGTAGATGAGTAATGTCATGGCAGCAGGGGGTACTGTCGTGTGCAGACTTCTGTCCCTTTCCCGCTGTGTGTTAGAAGGCCAGGAAGAGATGGTGGCTCTCGTACACCCGCTTTGGATTTATGAGAGGAGGAATATCTTCGGACCCAGCCGGAAACCTCCCTGTAATTCTGTCTGCCTTTCCAGGATGAGCAGAGCTCTCATGGACTCACTTGGGCCCGAGTGGCGCCTGAAGCTGCCCTTGACCCCCTTGGTGCCTGTTTCGGCTCAGAAGAGGTGGGAGTCCTTGCCCCCCGAATGCCGCAGAGAAAGAGCTAAAAGCAAATTCAGAGAAACCACAACGGCAAAGAGCAGAGGTAAGTTGTGACTTGCCGCCCAGAGTGGCATAGTCTCCCCGTAGCCACTTTCTGTAGAGTAATCCTATACCAATTGGCCTTGGTTAAACTGCGCCATAAAAAGTATCTAAAAGAAAAAATACAAAACGAAAAGTCCTAACCTCTTAGAGACTGAGGTGATGAGAAAGCCCACCCACCGCTGTACGGGTGAAGCGATAGAAGACGCCTGGAACTCCCAGCCTGGTGCGTCGGTGTACGTACGACATTAGTTCCTTTGGCGGTCCTGGGTATGGATCGTCCAGGGTGTTTTGGTAGCAAGAGCAGAAGACTCAACGTGGTGAAAACGACAAAGAGAACGTACTGGCTCATGAAACTGAGAAGTTCAGAGTTCAGGTTCAGGCAGGGTTTGCTCCAGCCGCTCACAACATTCTCAGACTCTGAGTCCATTCCTCCGTGCTCTCTCAGCTCTCTCCTCTAGTGTGTTGGCTTTGTCTTGGGGCAGTCTTCCCTCCTAGTAGTGAAGCGGCTGTAGCAGTTGTGGCCTCATGTCCATATGCTGTGCCTCATGGCTCAGAGGAGGAGAAGAAGGTTGGCTTCTTCTTCCAATAGCCCCCTAAGAAGGAGAGAGTGTCTTTCCTTTAAATCCCTAGGTCACATGTTTTCTCAATGATTCCGGCCCATTTGGTCACAGGCTATTGTCTGAATTAGTCACTGTGACCAGGGGCTGAGATTTTGTGATGAGCTCCACCGTAAGCCATCTGTCCCACCTTCTTAACTAGAGGGTGATGCTTCCCCAAGAACGAACACACACCCACACGCGTGCAAGGAGTCCCTGGAGGATGAATAAGAGAAGGGAGATGAAAGTCAGGTAACCCAAAGACAGGAGACTGAGTAAGAGGCCATTTTTGAGGCACAGGCTCACCAGTGCTCCAGGGGCCTCAGGTGGGCCCAGCAAGCTAGGTGGTGAGGGGAGGAGGTGCAGCAGGTGTGCGGGCTGGAGCCCAGCCATCGGTGTCAGGGGAGGGCAGAGTTAACTCCCCTTCCCGGGAGGGAACCTATCTGACCATGGGTAGCACTCACTCTGGTTTGTGGAAACCTGCTAAGTGTCCCCCATTCTTATCCGGAATGAAAATGTGGGGTGCTGAGGAACTAGATGGCTTCAGAACACCTACCATTAATTTCCTTCTTTCAGAGCCACTGAGCCATATGTTTTGCAGGTGCTGTGCTAGGCAGTGTGACATACAGAAGGCAGGCAGTCTCGGCCCTCAGGCAGCTCTCAGTCTGATGAGACTGGGACACATAAACAGCATTTTAAAATACAGGAGGAAAGGGGTGCCTGGCTGGCTCAGTCTGTGGAGCCCATGACTCTTGATCTCAGGGTTGTAGGTTCAAGCCCCACATTGGCGGTAGAGCCTACTTAAAAAAAAAAGAAAATACAGGAGGAAGAATAAGTGCTTTAGAGTCTTTAGTATCTGGGGAGTTCAAAACGTGAACTAACGTGTGCACTGAGGGGTTTGGGGAATGGCTTCTGGGGGAGATGCCAGAGAACCTGAGAGAATGCAGCCTGTGGGCATCGCAGGTGAACAGTGGGAATCCGCGTGCCTGCAGCGTGCTGTGTCGCAGAGCCGAGGTCAGGCTGAAGACGTGTGTACGCGGCAGCCCCTTGGCTCTGCTTCTAGAGAACCTCACGCATGTGCGCAGAGGAGACGTGTACAAGAATGTTTGCAGCAGCAAAAAACACAACTGGAAAACAACCCAAATCTGTAAATAGAACAGATAAATCAGTTGTACCACAGCAGTGAGAGTGAATGAACTCCAGGCATCCGTATCAACACAGGTGAATCTCAGGATCACGTTGGTGAGGGGAGGAGACAAAACCAGATCAAAGAAGCATAGTTAGAATCGTTTATTCTTTTATACGAAGTTTAAAAACAAAATAAACAGCAAATGGTTTATAGAAACTGTTGTATATAGTTAAGCTACCAAGAAAAAAGCGGGGGAAGGGAGCACAGGATTGGCGATAATGGTTTCCTCCAGGAGTAGATTGATTTGGGGAGGGGGCCCCACAGGGCTTTAAAGGTCCTAGTGAATGCTCTGTTTCTTAAGGTGAGGGATAAGTTCAAGGGTGTTAGTTCAGTTCCTAAAACCTTACCCGTGCCATACATATCCAGTATTTTATAAAGATAGTTTTTAAAAATTACAAAAACAGGTGAAATGGGAGTGAGGTCTGGAACGACGATGTGGGGCTGCTCAGTGAAGGGCCGGAAAGCCAAGTGAGCAGCTTGCATTTCACCTTGTCTCCCTGTCGGGGGGGGGTGGGGAAGCTGCACGCACTTCGTGAGGGAGGGTACGGGTCCGGGCCAAAGCCACTGTGAAGACTGGCTGGCTCTTCTGCCCTTTTCTGAAGCCTGGGAGCTATACCCTTTTTTTCTCAGATGCTTGCTTATTTAAATCTCATTTACTTACTCTCCTGCTTTAAGTTTATAGGATGTTTTGCATGCTCAGATTTCATCCTAAACTAGCCACGTGTAGGGCAGGTAGTGCCCCGGTGGATGGAGAGACTAAGGTCCAGAAGACTTGGGCCCCACGAGATCCCCAGCTCCTAAGTGGTAGCACCGGGACTAGAACCCGAGTTCTGTCTATTCTTATGTGCACGTCTAAGTATGTTTGTATGGGAGTCCCCAACCTCCTATGACTGAAAAATTGTTTAATTTCCCAGAAGCCACATGGGGGACTCCTTCATCAGGGAGGCTGCTTTAGGGCAGCGTAGGGATCTTGGCGGGGGGGGGGGGTGGGGGGGGTGGGGACAGTGGGGGAGGGTGGCAGATGACTTGGAAGAGATGGGGCCGGCAAGGCCTCGTGGGTCTCGCTTGGGCACCCGCTCCATGGCTTTTTCCTCTTCTGAATTTGTATCTAGTGCCTTCTGCTGGGGATGTGGAGAGAGCCAGAGTTCTGAAGGAAGAAGGCAATGAGCTTGTAAAGAAGGGAAACCATAAGAAAGCTATTGAGAAGTACAGTGAAAGCCTCTCATTTAGTGACGTGGAGTCTGCCACATACAGCAACAGGTATCTTCCATGTAGCTGCTGGCCCGGGGGATTTTAGGACATTGGATACTGTTCCAGAGTCTTCTCTCGGACTGGGGTGGGCTCTTCATTCCTAGCGTTTTGGTCAGCATGTTGTAGCTCCAAACCTACCTTCACACGGGTTTTGGTCACCTTGAGGCAGGTGTTGCCCGTGGCATCTGCTACCTTAGAGGAATAGAAAGAGCGGTGCCAGTGTGGAGCCTGGGCTTTGTCGGGCCTTCTCCCCCTCAGATTTTCCTGAACCACCCAAATAAGCACACTCTGAAAGTAAAAGCCTCAATACATGTCTCTCCGCCTTCCCCCTTCCCCCTAGCCCCTCCGGTTAGAAGTGTTGGCACTGTCCCAGCCCTAGGGCAACCCAGGCCGTGGACTAATGGTCACCTGGCCCAGGAGCAAGAGAGAAGGTCTTGCCTGAAGGGTTTGACCTGTGGGTGGCGCTGTTGAGCGCTCTGCACCATGAACTGCTGTCTGTGGCTGGTGCTTCTTTCCACCCACAGTGAGGACACCATCCCTTTTATTGTGTGGGAGTCACTGCTTTGCAGCACATTCCCGACATATTGGTAGGTGGTCTTCCCCTGTAAAGTCAAGAAATCAGAGGCTCAGAGCAGAAAGGGCTTTAGCTCAGCTCACCCAGCCATTAAAATGGTGGAGACAGAATTGGAACCTGGCTCCGGTGAGATCTTTCTATTAGTTTTACTGTCAGAAGTTGAAATATTCAGCAAGGGACCATATCTGATCCAATCATTTGTCATAAAAGATTTACGATAAAATGTTGTGACTCTGTTTCTCCTCTCCTGCTCACATATACATGTTACTCTTGTTCAAAAACCTTGGATGGGGGTACCTGGGTGGCTCAGTCGGTTAAGCATCTGACTCTTGGTTTTGGCTCAGGTCATGATCTCACGGTTTGTAAGTTTGAGCCCCAAATTGGGCTCTGTGCTGACAGTGCAGAGCCTGCTTGAGAATCTTTCTCTCTCTCTCTCTGCCCCTCCCCTGCTCACCTCTCTCCCTCTCTCAAAAATCAACATTTAAAAAAATAAAAAAAAACTTGGCTCTACTGTAGTGTCTCTATTCCCTATGCAAGATTCTTGGGATAAAAGGCATTCCAGGTTTGAGTCAGGTGACATGGTCCATATACCGAATCACATAATGCTCGCACAGAGTCTGGGGCAGCTTGCTGAAACTCGCTGTTAACATTTCTGCCGTGAAACATAGCAGAATTCCACTTGTCACGGGGCGGTGTTAAAGAATGACCAAGTAGCCTCACGTCTGTGCAGGTCAGATTTCGGTGTCAAATGAGGTGAAAAGAGAACAAAGAATGGATTTGGGGCTTTGGCCCTGTGGTTTTACTGGCTAATTGGACCAGGGGTGCCTGGTGCCTCAGCCTGCCTGGCTAACCTGGAAGAAAGGGCTGCTGCCTGCTGTTCTGTGTTGACGCAGTGGCAGCTTGATTCCTCTATCTCTGGGCCTGCCTGACTCGCTGACCTCATCCTGCTAGAGACTCCTGCCAGCCTGTTTTCCTGGAGTTTTACCACTTTCAGGAGAATGTTTTGTTTTGTTTAAATACAGTTTTCATGCAAATGTGTCCATGCCACACTGTTTCAATTACTGCTTTATAATATCTTGTAGGGCTAGTCTTTTCCTTATTCTTCTTACTCAGAGCATCACTGTTTTCCCAGGTTCGTTCTGGCTAAACCTTAGGATCGTCTTGACAGACTCCAGAAAGTATCTTGGTGCACTTTTGGTTATGGTTACATTGAATTTATAAATTTATAAATTTATTTATGTTTTTAAATGTTTATTTTTGAAGGAGAGAGAGACAGAGTATGAGTGGGGGAGGGGTAGAGAGTGAGGGAGACACAGAATCCAAAGCAGGCTCCAGGCCCTGAGCTGTCAGCACAGAGCCTGATGTGGGGCTCGAACTCACAAACTGCGAGATCATGACCTGAGCCGAAGTCGGACGCTCAACCGACCAAGCCACCCAGGCACCCATGAATTTATAAATTTAATTTAGAGGTGCCTGGGTGGCTCAGTTGGTTAAGCATCTCACTCTTGATTTTGCCTCAGGCCATGATCTCCTGGTTCGTGGGTTCAAGCCCTGCCTTTGGCTCTGCACTGTTAGTGCAGAGCCTGCTTGGGATTCTCTCTCTCTCTCTCTCTCTCTCTCTGTCTCTCTCTTTCTCTCTCAAAAATAAACAAACTTAAAGAATTTTTAACTTAGAGGACTGTGGGACACCTGAGTGGCTCAGTTGGTTAAGCGTCCAACTCTTGATTTCAGCTCAGTCATGATCCAATGGTTGTGGGATCGAGCCTCGTGTCGGGCTCTGTGCTGACATCGTGAAGCCTGCATGGGATTCTCTCTCTCCCTGTCGGCCCCTCTCCCGCTCACGCTTTCTCTCTCAAATAAAAATTTAGAGGACTGATAACTTTATATTTTATATTGACGAATTTTCCATCCACTGAGACTGAAATTATACCTCATCCCAGATGCTTTTTTTTTTTTTTTTTTGAGAGAGAGCACATAAGTGAACAAGAAACAGAGAGAAGTGGGGCTCCCCCAAGGCAGGGCTTGAACTCATGAACCGTGAGATCATGACCTGAGCCAAAGTCAGACACTTAACTGACTGAGCCACCCAGCCACCCCCCAGATGCCATTTTAATGCTCTGCCATGCCCTTTCCTCTCTACTGGTCAGTCCCCAAACCTACCTGAATTAGAGGGGAGAGAACATAGGACTCCTTCAGTGGGAAGAATGACAAAGAATTTGTGCCTGCTTTTATTAACAACAAAAAAAATTTTTTTAATGTTTATTTTTAAAGAGAGACAGCATGCGAGCTAGGAAGGGGCAGAGAGAGAGAGAGGGAGACACAGAATCTGAAGCAGGCTCCAGGCTGTGAGCTGTCAGCACAGAGCCCGACGTGGGGCTCAAACACGCAAACCATGAGATCATGACCTGAACTGAAGTCAGATGCTTAACTGACTGAGCCACCCAAGCACCCCTGTTGTGCCGGCTTTTAAATTGGTATGCTGGGGGGCAGGGGGGTCTGGTTGTCTCTGCCAGCGGAGCATGGAGCTCTGGCTCTCTATTTCATATGTTCAGGTTCCATTGCTGGGCACAGAGGTTACTTTAAAAAAATTGATACAAGGGGGAGCTTTTTCTAATTTATAAATCCATGCAGTCTCAGTAAAAACATTAGACTTTTTTAATTCACGATAATGATTCTGAAGTTTGTCAGGAAAAAATGAGAATAGCAGCCTACGAGAATTTAGCAGATGATAAAGTGTAGGGAAAAGACGGATTTTCCAATGAGTAGTGTTGGGTTGCCTGGATAGGAGTTAAAAATAAGCCTGAATCCCTACCTCACTCCTTATTAAAATAAATCCTAAGTGGACCACGGTTTCAAATGTAAAAAGTAAAAATTATGTTCTAGAAGAATGCGTGGGTTAATTATTTTGCAGTGTGGAATGTATTATAAAGCTAGGGAATGGGGAGGGTGGGGACCACAGAGGTCATTAAAGGTAAATTTTATTTCATAAGGTTAAAAAGTCTTATGTAAAGACACAGAGCTTTGCCCATATTTAAAGCAACTATGTTAAAATAGTGAGACACTGTTTTCTTCCAATATTAATAAGTTAAAGGTTGAGACCCAGGATTAGTTCACTTACAGGAAAATAGGCTCTATCAATAACTGGTTGTACAAGAGCAGCTCTTTTGGAGAACATTTTGGCAGTAAGAGTCAAGATTTTAAATGCGTGTTTCTGTTGACCCATCTGTCCCTCGTGATAGGCGCTAAGCTTTATGCACAAGGATGCTCATGGCAGCACCTTGTGTTTACAAATTGGAAGAAATGAAAAAGATCTGTAGTTAAGGAATTGGTAGAATAAGTTATGGTTCATCCAACTAAGCAAATACTCTATTCTCACTGAAAATAGCAAATGAGTTCCAAGACACCTGTTTTTCATGACTGTCCTTGGGGAAAATAATTGAAGATGGATGAAGATATACATACTTCTTTCCCCGTAGGTGTAGAGCGTCTTGTTGTATGATGTATGCAACTGTTTTTTCCCATGATTGTGAAAATTTTCACGATATCAGTTGAAAGAACTGGACACCGGACGCCCGCATACCTACCATCGATTCCTCATTAACGTTTTGTCACATTTGCTTTATCGCTGTTTGGCTATCGATTGTTCTTAGTTTAGGCACATTTCAGGGTGAGCTGGAGGCATCTTTACTTCTCACTGCTAACACGTCTGCATGCATATCCTCGGAGTCCAGTATTTGTTTAAGGTAAATGACTTTTTAATCCATCAAGGGGGAGGTTTCAGGATCCTTTTCTTGATGTGAAAAGAGCACAGGACGGGAGCGTGAAGTAGACCAAGTGATGACTGGATGTGGTTAGGGGGTGGAGACCTGCACACCGGGCTCCCATCCGGGCTCTGCCTTAGGCTGGCACTGGTGCGTGCACGGGGCCCCTGGCCCCTCCGGGCCGAGCCGGTGGTTTGCTTCGAGGGTGAGGAAGCTAAAAAGTATGCAGCACAGAGCAGGTGTTCGGCGAGTCCGAGTCCGAGGTCAGCCCTCAAACCTCCTTGTGGCTGGTGGGCGGCCTCCAAGCAGTGACTGAAACCTCCAAACGGTCTTTCCCCATCAGAGCGCTCTGCCATTTGGTTCTGAAGCAGTACAAGGAAGCAGTGAAGGATTGCACAGAAGCCCTCAGGCTGGATGGAAGGAACGTGAAGGCGTTCTACAGGCGAGCTCAAGCCCACAAGGCACTCAAGGTAAGAAGACCCTGACTGAAGGGCACCGTCCGAGACGTCCGTGCTGGTGGCAGTCCTCCCAGAGCAGGGCGAGGTGGTGCCATGTCCCTTTTCCTGGGGCCCCCACGTGGCTCAGGGCAGGCCTGCCGTCTCCACTTCACCTTGCCTCCATCAGGCCTCATCCTCACCCCCTGCTCTCTTCTCTCAGGACTATAAATCCAGCTTTGAAGACATCAGTTGTCTCCTGCAACTTGAGCCCAGGAACGGCCCTGCCCAGAAGTTGCAGCAGGAAGTTAACCAGAGCTTAAACTAAACACCCAGAGGGGCAGCGGGAAACCTCTGCCTGAGCTCCCTTCTCTGTGCCTGCTCCTGGGACCTCGCCTGCCCCAGAGTGAGCTCTGAAGCAACTCAGAGGTGATGGCTTCCCACCTTGTAAGAGGCTTGGCTTGTTCAAATTAAGCCCAGTGTAGTAAAAAACCAAAAACAATGTTTTGCTGGAATGGTCCCCACTAGAGCCCCATCCTACCCCCCCCCCCCCCGCCCCCACCTCAGACAGCTAGCAGGATGGCAGAAACAGGTCCTCCTCAGCAGAGCCTTGGCTCTGTCCCCGCCCCAAGCATACTAACGACCGCTGCCCTTGTAGCTTCTTCACCAGACCCATCTCACTGTGGTTCATCTGAGCAAACCGAGCTCCGGGGTGGGGGCGGGTGAGGGATAAACCAGAAGACCCTGGCCCACCTACACCCAAAGCAGCCTGTTGAGCTGGTTCTCCAGGGCTGCCGTGCCCACCCCATCCTTGGCAGAGTCCCCTGTGTTCTAAGCCCCAGTGCCTTTTGGCTGGGCCCTCCTCTGGTGGGGATGCAGAATCCTGACCCGGGGGTGGCTTTGCCTGTGGCTCTGTGCTGCTGTACCTGCACGGAGGTGCCTGAGGTGTTTGAAGAGTCCAGGGGTGAGGGCATTTCCAGAGGTGGGCCTTTCCAAGAGAGAAAGCCCTTCTCGAAGGCAGTGTTCTTCCAGTTTGGGCAGAGACTTCTTTTTGACCTCAACAGTGGCCCCCTCCAAGCTTCTTGGTTCTTTGTAATACGAACTTAATTTGAACTAAACTCACTGATGTCGAAGTGTGTATTTGAGCTTTTGCATTAAACATCTTTCTTGTACAAGAAAGGTGTGCTGTGCTTATGTTTGTGCTTTTTCTGCTCTGTGCTTTGAACTTTGCAATAATAAAAGCCACTGCCTGTTCAGCACTCATCCACTCACTGAACACACTTCCTGGAATATCCACATGGGCCAGGCTCTGTGTATAGTGCTGGTGAAATCATAGTCAATAGACATGGTCCCTGCTCTCAGAGGGCTGAGGCTCTAGTGGAACAGCAAGAAGGTAATCAGATAATCCCAAGAACAAACGGCAGCCAGATTGAGCGTTTTAGAGAAGCCGGCACACGATGCTTTCCCTGCCTCACTGGGGAATTGGACCCTGTGGAGGGAAAGGGGTCCCTGAGGAAGTAGAGCTCGAATTGAGTTCTAATGTGGGAGTTTAACTGGTAAAGAAGGCAGAAAAACAATCCAAGCAGACAAAACAGACATTTGTCAAGGCCCTAGGTAGGAGGACAGGGTGAGGACCAGGAACAGAAAGTACCCCTCGAGTTCACAAAACGGTGTGGATGAGGCTGGAGGGCGCTTTAGGATTTGTCCAGAACTAAGGGCTGCTACCCTTTCCTGGGCTGTGTCCCAATTAAATTGTTTTCCCCTTAAGCAGAAATTTGAGGACTCTAAAGACAGGGTTTTCATTGTCCCTTTGCTCCCTGTCACATAGCGTGTTGAGCACTACTCAGCTGTTAGCACACCGATTCTGACCTTTTGGAAGGATGAGTCTCTCTGCTGTGTGAGCAGCCACAGACCTCTGAGCTAAGCAGATTTCAGGGTCTGGACAGACTCCGTGGGCATGGCCAAGGGACTAAAGTGGGGAGCTGGACCCCTATTATTGCCCCCCGCCTTTTTTTTTTTTTTTATTAAAAAAATTTTTCAACGTTTATTTATTTTTGGGACAGAGAGAGACAGAGCATGAACGGGGGAGGGGCAGAGAGAGAGGGAGACACAGAATCGGAAACAGGCTCCAGGCTGTGAGCTGTCAGCACAGAGCCCGACGCGGGGCTCGAACTCACGGACCGGGGCTCGAACTCACGGACCAGGGCTCGAACTCACGGACCGCGAGATCGTGACCTGGCTGAAGTCGGACGCCCAACCAACTGCGCCACCCAGGCGCCCCGCCCCCCGCTTTTTTTTTTTGAGAGAATACAATGCTCTGTAGAGTGGGCTCTGGCCCACCTCCCTCAGACACAAGAAGGCCTCCTGGGAGACAAGACAGTTTGCAGCACTTTTAATGAACAAAAGGAAAGGGTGACAGGCTGGCGGGGGGGACCGGCCTTCATTCCACATACAGAGCTCAAGTACAGATACAGCCTGAGTGGGAGATAAGTTACAGCTCCCAGGGACAGAGAGCCAAAAGCAGGAAGCGCTGTTCAGCCGAGGGAGTGAGGATCCCGCTGTCTGGGGATGAAAGGAGAGGAATGAATCCTTCTAACATACAGCAGACGCCTGGTCTCAACGGAGAAGGCAGAGCAGACGAAGCAGGCCACATAAGATAAATTCACCCAGTGCCCAGGGACAGCCCAGCCTATCCCCAGTGACGCCAGGCAGGGCAGCTGGCGAGAAAACACCCACACTTCGCACAGGGGTCAACACTCATTCTCGTCCCACGGTCTGTCCGCTCCTTTGCGCCTCACAGCTTCCCCCAAACTCCTCGGTGCTTCAGAGAGCGAGCCGGCGCCAACATGGTTTCTCCGCGGGTTTCTCAAACTCAGCCCCTGCCCGGCTCTTCCCAGCTTCTCTTGGGCCCACCGCTGCTTCCATCTCCGTCTCTCCCACCCCCAGCCACCCACCTGGTTTCAGAGCACATTCACTTTTGTCAGCTCCGCAGCCTGGTGTGCCTGCAGCACCGCCAAAGCCTCTTCCACCTGTGGGTCGTGAGTGGGGGTTAGTGCAGCTGCCCAGCGGGGTCCCTGGGAGAGCCCTGGCCGCCCATTGCCTCCGCGTGCTAGATGCCACAAGTCGCCTCCCTCCACGGCACTGCCGTTTGCGAGCGCCCGTGATGAGCGGGTCGTCGGTTGCCTTCTCCAGACAGATGGACGCCGCGGGACAGCTGGGAGAACCTGAGCCCGGTCCTCAGAACACCACTGCCCGTACCGACACCTTGCACTTGGAGCTGCAGAGAATTAACCTGGAGGGGCTGGAGGGGCCAACCCCGAGGCCTCCCGCTCGCAGATGTAGCCCGTACGAGCTGGCATCAGCGGGAAGGTAAACTTCGTCCAGGCAGCAGCCTGCTAACTCCTCTAGGAGAGGTGTTCGTCGTGAGCTCTCCTCCTATCCTCACGAGGCACCCTGCCACCCAGGCCCCAGCCCACCTTGGCATTGAGGGACTCGGGGGACTCCAGCATGAGCAGCAACTCTGAGTTGTCGATTTCCAGCAGCATGCCCGTGATCTTGCCAGCCAGCTGGGTGTGGGCATCGTAGATAAGGGGGTACAGACGCTCACCTGTACAGAACACCTGGCTGACATCCCAGCAGCCCCAGGGAGGCAGGGGGTACTGTGGAAGGGAGCAGTAAGGCATGTGGTGGCAGGTTGTCCCAGAACTGCTCCTTCTGGGCTGTGTCACTTAGCCTCACTGGGAGGCTCTCTCCCAACTGTAAAGCACGCAGAGCAAACCCTGCTTCGGAGGCTAGTTTGAAGAATCAAATTTGACATTCTACATGAACGAATCTACATAGAGCCTGACACAAACTTGGTTGGTGTTTAAAGACTACTCTTGTTTGGGGCAGCTGGGTGGCTCAGTCGGTTAAGCATCCGACTTCGGCTCAGGTTATGATCTCACAGCTTGTGAGTTCGAGCCCCGCGTCGGGCTCTGTGCTGACAGCTTGGAGCCTGGAGCTTGCTTCGGATTCTGTGTCTCCCTCACTCTCTCTGCCCCTCCCCTGCTCACACTCGTGCTCTCTCCCTCCCTCAAAAATAAGTAAACATTAAAAAAAAAAAAATTTAAAGACTACTCTTATTCATTTTGCAAGAAATAGTTCCAATACACACATTGAGATTCTAGACAAGACAGGCTAAGGCTGAACTGGACTTTTTTGGGGGTAGGAGGAGCCACACACACGAGATAAATTCACCTTCCGCCATCAGGCACTTCTGGTGGCAGAGCCTAGCGTTGGTGGTCAGCCCATCTTGGCCATGTGTGGAGGGTCTGGCCAGGATTGTGTGCTGGGTGGGAGAGTTTCCCCATGAGGAAAGTGAAGAGGTTTGCAGGGAACTGCTAACAGAGCTTTCTGCCTCCATTAAGCCCATTTAGAATTTTCCTTTGAAGAGTGGGTAGTAAAGTGGCAAAACCCCAAGTGAGCCGAGAAAACAAGTGGAGGGAATCGGGACGGACTTCAGAGAGGTTCTGGAAATCTTGGTGGCCATGAAGGCAAGAACCTGGCAAGTTATTCACTCAGCAGTTAGCGGCATCCTTTAGCAGGGCCTGCCGTAGACACTGGGCTGGAGGAGAATTGCACAAGGAACTCGCAGTCCAGTGGGGAATGTGTAAATACGAATTTCTGCACATTTATTTCCCACCTCCCTGCAGCGGGCACTGGGAGACAGAGGACATGTGGTGATGGCTTCTTCCCATTCAGGAGATGTAAGAAACAGTAACACCCACCAACAGAAACCCTTAGTCCTGGCCGCAGATCTGCCCACAGCTGGGATCTCTCCAAGCCTGTCACGGCCCTTGAACAGCAGAACTGAAGAAACCTCAGGACCATCTGGTCTGACCAGTGCTTTAAGACGAGAAGGAAGCCGAGGAGAGCAGAGGCAACCCGGACCAGCCACCCAGCAGGTTGGTCAGCGGCAAAGCTGGACCTCGTCCACGTGTCTCACCTCCACTCAACATGTTTCCTGCCAGGCTGGCCAACTCCCCCTGCTTCCTGCTCCAGCCACTCACCGATCATCTGCTTTTGTTCGTGCAGTGGCGCTGCGGCCAGCATGGACGCCGTCAGGGGCTCCTGTCCCGGAATGCGCACAGCAGGCTCCTGGACCTGCAATGGTGCCGGGGACACATCCCTTAACCACCACAGATGGGCAAGGCCTCAAAACCCTCACCCTGTCAGGTGAGCACAGGCCTCCAGGAAGGCTCTGGAAGAGGGGAGCAGGGGCAAGGTATGGGCAATCGGGTGGGACAGAGTCCCTAACAAGGGCACAGTGGGATAGACAAAGTCACCCTCTAATTCAGATGCCTTCCACAGTGCCAGGAACCTGTCAAGGCCCCACTGGATGTTGCCAAGTGAAAGTCACACATTACTAACCACTTCATGCCAAATAAGGCACTTTTTATCAAGTAGCTTTATGGCCACATCCCCAGCATACTTCTGACCTTTCCCTATTCTGGTAACTTTAAAAGCATGTTGCTGTTTAAAGACTACTCCCTTGTTTCTTTTGCAAGGAAGAGTCTGAAGTATACACATTAAAATTCTAGATAGGATATGATAATGCCGAGTTTGAGACTTGGGCAGGAAGATAAATACATAGCCTTTTAATTTAATCACAGTAGGTATTTTTAGTTCTGTTTTGTAGATTAATCCCATCCCTTCAATATTCAGCATATCACTAGGATATTTTTCCTTGCTGCTCAACACTGAATACGAAGGAAATACAGATTACTTTTGTTAATAATCCAGGCAGAGCAAACCATAATTAATAAACCAAACATGATCTTGGCTCTTTCCCTCCTTCTGTTAGTAAGGGGGATTGTTTCTCAATTGTACACGTTACTAAACGAAACTTTGCTCGTTTATAATTCAAGAAGAGAAACAAACAAACGAGGGCCAGTGCCTTAGCCAAGGTTCTGAGCCAAGGCCCCAGGAGCCCAGACTAAGAGGGCAGTCAGGCCAGCCTTACCCCGTGGTTATATGTTGCTGAGGAATATTTGTGTGTCAGCAGAGGCCCACTTGGTGCAGGATATCCTGCCCCACTGGCTCCTGTGGTCTGGGTACCAATATTGGCTGTAAGGAGTAAGCAGGGGAGTTAGGGCCTGACAGTGATCTAAAGCCAGGAAGCCTAAAGACAAGCATTCACGTAGAATCCCCAGCACCGACTGTGAGGCCGGCACACAGATGTACAAACATTTGCCGAGTGAAGGAACAGATGTGCTGGCCTTACAGCTCAAACCTACGCCCTTGTTCACAAATGCCGCAGTACTTGCTAAGGTTCTGATGTGATGCTAAGCCTGCCATGTGTGATCTCATTCACCCACACGACAAAACAGGAGGGCTATTTTCATCCCTATTTTAAAAAGATGAGGTAGGTGATCAGATACAGTAGTTAGCGAGGCCACAGAGCGAGTTGGCCCCAGGAACCGGGTCTGTGGGACTCTGGAACCCACACGAACTACTGTGCCTCACGGCCTCCAAAGTCAGCTCTACCCTCCAAGAGGCAAACGGCAAGATCACCACGGAGGCCAGTCCTGACTCCCCGCCTGTGCCAACCCAGCACCAAGCCCCTACCCCACCCTCCGCGCACACCCGTTCCTCTTGACCCAGCCCACACTCACCCACTCTCTGGGTGTGGGGCACCGTGGGTGGCACCTGGGTGGAGGCCTGCCTGACACCGCTGACCTGCGCCGGGGGGCGCCGCAACATGGCTGGTGGTCGGATCATTGAGGCAGCTGGAGGGTAGGTGGCTTGTGGCACAAAGAACACGGAGAGAAAGGTCGGTGGGGCAGGGGCAGGACAATCAGAGCGGCGCACTGCGCCCTGAAGGTTCTGGGGTGAGAAAGGCAATGGGTGGGAAAGGGAAGTAGAACATTCGCAGCAAAAAAGATGGGTGAATTCACCTAGTCAGGCAGACCCAGAACTCCAGGGAAGGGGAGTGTGTGGAAGTCTTCAATTACAAAGCCGACTTGTTTCTACACAGAGCCCCAGGACGCACAGACCGCATGATCACACCCGCTGGGTCCCCAGGCAGCTGCAAGGGAGGGTGAGCTCTGCTCCCAGAGAGGGGCCGGAGGGGCAAGACTGCCATGGGAGTGCGTTCTGATGGTCACAGATCAGACAAGTGTTGGGAGCTAACTGAAGAGAATGGCTGCACCGCTAGTCTTTCACAAGGTCGGCACTGCTTGGGGCTTTATGCACACCTCATTCAGAAGGGGAAACTGAGGTTCAGAGAGGTGAAGTTACCCACCCAAATGAACACCCTGGGAAGTAGAGCCAGGCTTGCCCCCAAAGCCTGTGTTCATAGCCCCAGGTTCCATGCTGCCCTGAGGGGTCCACCATCTGTGGGCCAGGCTGAGGGTACAAGGGGCGGAGTCACTCACTCGAGGGTCTCGGAGGCTGGGCCGTCCACCTGGGGGCAGGCTGCATGGGAGAGCTGGATGCATAGTACGCAGTCTGGGCAGGAGGCTGTGCGGGAGAAGACTGGGGGTGAGGGGGTCGCAGCAGGTGAGAAACCGCATCCCCTCATGGACACCCCTGCGGAAACTCCACCGCCCCCCTCCAGGGTTACTGATTAGTAAAGACCCACAAGCTGGGATGAAATCTCCGCTACCCCAGTTCAGGCTATTCGTTAGCCCTGAGCCTTCCAGGGCAAGGTCTCAGGTTCAATCCTTGCCCCTTATCATCAGAGCCACTGGCCCAAACAGCAGCATAAAATGGTGACAGACCTACTCAGACTTGTGCCAGCTTAAGCTACTGCTAAGAGGAGTGGGGGGTGGGGCGCCTGGGTGGCGTAGTTGGTTAAGCGTTCGCCTCCTGATTTCAGCTCAGGTCACGATCTCACAGTTTGGGAGTTTGAGCCCCGCACTGGACTCTGTGCTGACAGCATGGAGCCTGCTTGGGATTCTCTCTCTCCCTCTCTTTGTCCCTCCCCTGTTCATGCTCTCTCTCAAAATAAATAAAACTTCAAAAAATTAAAAACAAGCAAAAGGAGCAGGGGAGCAGATACATCCATCCCCGCAGCTGCAAATGGCCAACACCTTCCACTCCCTCTAAGTCCTGGGAGCTCCCTTCCCAAGGGGGGCTGCTCAGAACACTGGCCTCCAGGAGAGAGGTTGGCAGGCAGCCCACAAAACAGGACCATCTAAGTTGGGGAAATGCTACATGCTCTCTGCTGGTTTGGGAAAGTCCTGACGCACACCAGCACGTTAGGGCAGAATAATGTGTGCGGTAAAGCATAGTATAATAAGGAAAGCTAGTTCCTTTTCCTTAATGCATGGTTTCTCAAACTTATTTGACCAGGGAACATCTTTTTTAGCACAACACGAACCTCTCCCTGGTTGGGGACACACACTCTTACCCCCCGTTACCAGGTGGGGTTAAAGTGGCCTGCCTGCCAAGTTTCCAGCAGAAACAAGTTGAGAAGCTACATCTACCTGTGAGGTTGTCTTCCTGCTCTACCTGGCTGTCAGGGAAGGGGTGCAGCGGGGTTCGGGCAGGCCATCACCTGGGGCACAGCGGGCAGGAAGTAGCTGGCGGGCTGCTGGAAGGAGCCCAAGAGGGGGCCACCCAGGGCCCGCACAGTAGACAGGCGCTGCATGTACTGGTTGGTCAAGATGGCCTTCCGTTCCTCTTTGCGCTGGGCCAGGGCCACGTACAGCGGCTTGGTGCCCACGATGCGCCCGTTCATCTCTGTCACGGCCTTTGTCGCCTCTTCTGGAGAGGAAAAACACACAAAGCCAAACCCCTTGCTGTGGCCACCCTCTGTCATCACCTAAAAGCAAGACAAGACAAGGGCTGCTGGGGGTGGGGAAGGAAGACTCCTGGGGCTGTGTCCCCCTCCTCCCCTGGGGCCCAGCCGGGCAGTGAGCAGGCCCAGGAGAAACTGTCACCCTGACATTGACTGAGGCCCACTGCATGCCAGATGCCGGACTGCCTTCTTGCTCCACAGGCGCCGCCACCTGATCATGGGGGGCACCACGACTCCCGCTTCACAGGTGACGGAAGCGGGGGCTCAGGAGTGACTTGGCTGAGACCAGTCAAGACTGGTTACCAAGACCAGTTACCAAGACTGGTCAACTTGCTAACTGAGGGCTGCTCACTGTTTTTTTTAAATTTTTTTTTTAATTTTTATTTATTTTTGAGACAGAGAGAGACAGAGCATGAACGGGGGAGGGTCAGAGAGAGAGGGAGACACAGAATCTGAAGCAGGCTCCAGGCTCTGAGCTGTCAGCACAGAGCCCAATGTGGGGCTCGAACTCATGGACCGTGAGATCATGACCTGAGCCGAAGTCGGACGCTTAACCGACTGAGCCACCCAGGCGCCCCAGCTGCTCACTGTTTAACAGGACATTCCCTAGAGTCTGTGAGAACAGCAGCATTTCAGAGGTTTTTTTTTTTTTTATATTTAAATTTTCTTTCTGAAATGATTTTCCTAGGCTGTGATGGAAGGCCGGTTTAAATGGTATCTACCCTCATCAGAGGGGCTAGGATGAAGAGGACAGTTTAGGATTGGTTAAAATCCAAGAACAGGGCAGGGGTCCTTAGCCAGCGCCACGATCTTAAACACTTCGTTTGAGGTCACTGTGATGAAAATGTGCATTTCGACTACCCTCTGGTTATTTTAATTCTTAGGATTCTTTAGTTCATTGTGAAATTATGGACATAATAAAAACGTTCTTAAGAGTTAGGTATCCTAGACTCCAATAAAAACTTAGATTTGAATGGGGGCACCTGGATGGCTCAGTCGGTTAAGCATCTGACTCTTGATTTCAGCTCCGGTCATGATCTCAGCGTCGGGAGGTGGAGCCTTGTGTTGGGCTTTGCACTGGGTGTGGAGCCTGCTTAAGATTCTCTTTCCTTCTACCACTCACACACGCTTGCTCTCTAAAATAAACTTGTAAATAAATAAATAAATAAATATTTATTCAAAAAATTAATAATTAAAAAAATTAAAGTTAAAAAAAAGGTATGGAATATAAAAATTAAAAGGTTTAAATTTATACTTTTTGTGCCTATTCTGTTAATTTTCTTTGTGGTGGAAATAAAAATCCTTATTACAATTGGGGGGGAAAAAAAAAAGGTGGGTGGGAACTTGTCCAGGGTCACCCAGCCTGTGGACACCCATCAGCCAGAATTTGAACCCAATGCAGCATTCTGGTGACTTCCATTGCCTCTGCAAGGCACTGAGCCAGATTCTTTAGGAGAAATCTGGGGATTTCTCCTTCCGGGGAAGGCATTCTTAGTGTTGTTATTAAAATAACCTTTTTATTTTGCAATACCTCTAGGTGTACAGAAAAGTTGCAAAAATAGTACAGGGCAGCCATCTTTCACCCAGGCTTGCCCCAATGTAAATGAGTCAGAGGGACTTGGCCGGAACCAGTCCACATGTGTCAAAACCAGGATGTTAACAATCGATATGGTTGTTATTAGCTACAATGCTATTGACTGAACTGCAGATTTCATTGGGATTCCACTAGTTTTTCTAATATTTTTTTTTCTCTTCCAGGATCCAATCCACATTGCATTTATGGTTCTTAATTTTGGGGGTAGGGGGAGGTCTAGACACTGGCCTGGCCCATGGATTTAGATTTGAACTGACATACTTTTTAAATCTGCTCTATTAAAGCCCATTCTCTACACATCATCAATTTTCAAACTGCACCTTGCAACCCATTCATACGGGGGCCTGACCCTGAGGGTTCACAGATCCCCCCCCACCTGCCGAGGGAGGCCAGTGGATAGAATTCAGGGGGTCTGTGAACTTGGATGGGGGGAAAATGGCATCTTAATTTTCACATTAGTGTTTCCTTCTATTTTGAACACAGGCAACAAAAATAGGGGAGTCTTGGCTGTGCTTGTGATTTTGTCAGGAAGAGAAAGAAGATATTTTCATATGTCAACCACTGCGGATCTCAAAATATCATTTGTGCTAATTGGTACCTCTCTAGACCTTCTCATTTGATGTAATTATGAACCACATACTGCTGTTACCTTAGCATTTTGGTAATTATATTTCAGTAGAATTGTTTCTCTGCAATCCTAGGAATTTTCTTTTAGGCATTTAAGAATATTCTCAGAAGGGATCTGTAGGCTATCATCAGACAGCCAAATTTTCTTGACACCAAAGTATTGTCTTAGCAAGGTAATAAAAACTTCTGTTAGGTAGTAAATAATGATAAAATGCACTTATATAGCTTCTATGAATGTGACAGTGTTATTAGCACTTTATCTACCTTGTTTTCATAATCACTGTATTTTATATATAATAGAAATCATATAAATATGTAAGCCTACATAAAATCCCCATTTTATAACCTAATTGGTCAACTAACAAGATAGTGCCACAACTCTAAGTAACCCAGATTTTTAGAATTCCCTCCACTCGAGGAGTCCTCAAGGAGGTGGGTGAATCCCCAGAAATTATACACAATGTGCGAATAATCAGATCACTATTTTACCACTTGTGGGCAGGCGCTCTACATGCTGACTCTTTGGTGCTCAGGACACCTCGAGAGGTAGGGAAGGTTGCTCCCACTTTACAGACGGGTAAACAGGCTCCAAATGGCAAAGTCACTTCCTGCAGATCCTACAGCTAGTTAATGGTAGGACTGGGATTTAGACCACAATACTACCCAAATGTATACCCAAAGTATAAATTTGCTGGGCAAGAGGGCCCACAGCTTTTTTATAATGTTTAAGCAAATTTGTTGATGCTTAATTTACATGTCCCACAGCTCGGTCACATTTGAGTCCTTAACTCAAAAACTGTTAGAACCTCTTCCCCAAACACCAGGCATTTAAAATTGGATTCAACAGGGCTGCCTAGGTAGCTCAGTTGGTTAAGCATCAGACTTCGGCTCAGATCATGATCTCACAGTTAGTTCAAGCCCCACATCAGCCTCTGTGCTGACAGCCCAGAACCTGGAGCCCACTTCGAGTTCTGTGTCTCTCTCTCTCTGCCTCTCCCCTGCCCCTGCTCACACTGTCTCTCTCTCTCTCTCTCTCTCTCTCTCTCTCTCTCTCAGGAAGAAGTAAACATTAAAAAAAAAATTTTTTTTAATGTTTATTTTTGAGACACAGAGCATGAGCAGGGGAAGGGCAGAGAGAGAGAGAGGGAGACACAGAATCTGAAGCAGGCTCCAGGCTCTGGGCTGTCAGCACAGAGCCTGACGCGGGGCTCAAACTCACAAACCATGGGATCATGACCTGAGCCAAAGTCAGATACTTAACTTACTGAGCCACCCAGGCTCCCCAAGCATCTGACTCTTGATTTTGGCTCAGGTCATGATCTCGCGGTTCGCAGGATCAAGCCTCACAGCAGGTTCTGTACTGACAGCATGGAGCCTACTTGGTATTCTCTCTCTCTGCCCCTTCCCTGCTCTCACTCTCAAAATAAATAAAAATAAACTTAAAAAAATTGGATTTAACAGGCAAAGGAACTTCCTAAGAACCCAACCATTGCATCACATGTGCTGGTCTCCAGCCCCATTACTCACACTGATCTCTTTGGAAAGTTCCTTATTCCCACCTGCAGCTCCCTACCTCCTCACAGCCAAGCCAAATGTTTCTCACACTTCTTACAGGAAGCCCTCCTTCCTGTTTCCCTGGGCTACCGTACCTCTGCCTCCAGTACTCCCACCCTCACTACAAAAACACCTTATAATAGATTTCAGTTAGTGATGTGTCTGACTTCCCCACTTGACTATAAGCTACTCGAGGGCAAGAACCACATCCAACTTGTTACTGTATACTTCCCAGAGGGCCTGGTAAGACAGGAGGTGCTTAAGGATGGAATGAATGAATGCTGGGTCATCTTAAAATCACCTGGGGAGCTTTTAAAATAAAATGCCCAGGCCCTACTCAGAGATCGTGAGTCATCTGACTCAGGTGTCTGTCTTTAAGAGCTCCCCAGGGGAGTTTTAAAAGCCAGGGTTGAGAACCATCCAATGAGCCCAACACTCTCCTTGTAGGGATGAAGGTCAGAAGACATCTGGTGAAAGTCACAGAGCTACTGAGAACAGCCAATCATCACTTATCAGGTGCTAAGGGGGCTGGGCACGTGGTAGGTGCTCAGTAAATGGGGAATGAATGAACGAACGAAGAATATAGCAGCCCAACCTTCTCATTTTCCAGATGGGGGGATGGGGGTCCGAAAGACAACAAAACAAGCAGTGGAAATTCTGAAACATGAATTTCTAGAATCTGGCATACAGTAGGCACTCAATAAATGCTTATTAAATGAACCAAGGTTACAGTGAGCCCCAATAAGTCCAGCTGTGTGATTGGGACTGGACTTCAACCCTCTTCCCTTCCAGAGCAGACAAGGCTGCAGATGGACGTCAAGTTCCAATGGGGGGGTCAGACATAATCCCCCCCAAACTCTTAAAAGGAGTAGCTCAGCACCAACTCCCTGGAAGAAGGGGTGTATAGGCAGCAGGAAGATGGAGGGGCAGGCTCTCTATCCCCTGTAGGTGTCCCCCCAGCCCTCACCTTGGCACTGGTAATCACTCCATAGGGAGAGAACTCTCTTCTCAGCTTCTCATCATCGATGGAGTCATCCAGGTTCTTAACATACAGGTTCACACCCTAGAAAGAGAGGTTACTGTGGATGTGTCCCTTCCCCTCCATGCCCCAGGTTACCTCATGTCGGGGACCAATGTAGGCCACGGGGGCCCTGGAAGCCTTGGCCACCAAGCCTCCTGCTTCCAGTCTGGCATGGCACCCATGCCCCCAGCCAGCGTGCCCATCACTGGAAGCTGCAGCCCCCAAGGCCCCTAAAGCCAGCTTCCTGGGGGTGGGATTGCTGGAGAAAGGCTTCATATTCAGGACCCTCCACACACACACTCACATGGCTGCAGCTGTCACCAGGGGTCTGACCCTCACCTGGTAACGGGTCAGCCGGTCCTGCTTCATCTGCTCGAACCTACGCTTCAGCTCATTCTGCCTTTCCACCCGCTTCTGGGCCCGGCCCACGTACAGTAGCCGCCCTCTCACCTCCTTCCCATTCATGTCCGTCACGGCCTGGGCAGAGAGGGAGCGAGCGTCCTTGGTAACCACCCCCATGAGGCCCTGGCCTCCAGTCCCTGCAAACCAGGCCAGCCTTGTTAGCTGAGAATAATTAGTATCAGGATAAAAGCCACTTAAAGAATCCACTTTTTTAAAAACATGGGACAAAATTTCAGAGTAAACCGTAGATTAAAAAAAAAAAACAAAACTTGATTTGCGCTCTACTTTAAGAAGTGAAATTGAAATTTGCAAAGTTTCCCACAGTTAACCTTTAGGTACACACTGATGATCTGAACAGAGCAGGGAGAATTCTTTCAAAACGGCATGAGCGCATAATCAACATCCTTCACTTCATGCTGGATTTCACAGCACAAAGAATCCTTTTTACTAACTACGAAGGCTTTCGTTTTTGTTAAGAAACATGTCTTAACCCTTTTTTCTTCTTCTTTTCTTCAGATAGCTGGCCTAAGCATGCCACATCCTAAATGGTCAGTGGCTTTGATTGCACGGAATCCTACATCTTCTACAAGATGTGCAACTTCTCTTAATGCATTTATACTGAACTGAATTTACATGGACTTAACTGCAAAAAAAAAAAAAAAAAAAAAAAAAAAATCAGCAAAAAGGTAGACTCGTGTGTGTCCCAGCTCGATGGTTAGGGTTAGACACTAGTGTTAGTGTTAGTGAGGAGATGTTTGAAAAGGGCCTTTTTAAAACGTAAGCTCTAACACCCAAAGTGGGGCTTGAACAAAAGGGAATTTTGTAAGTGGCCAACTAGTTAGTAAATATTTTTATATCATGAGGATATTTCCTTACCTAAATATGCAAATCTATGTAAACATAGTCGAAGGCCACAGAAACTGCTAGTTGTACGTCAGTCTTTAAGGTCATTACCTGGGTTTTCTATTCTGTTCCACTGGTCTACAGGTCTATTTTTCTGCCAGCACCACACTGTTTTGATTACTACAGTTTTGTAATATAACAATGGAATATCACTCAGCGATTAGCAAGAAGGAAATATTGCCATTTCAAGGTCATAGATGGAGCTAGAGAGTATAACGCTAAGCAAAATAGAGTAAGGCAAATACCGTATGATTTCACTCATTTGTGGAATTTAAGGAAAAAAATGAGCAAAGGGAAAAGGAGAGAGAGAGAGAGAGAGAGAGAGAGAGAGAGAGAGAGAGAGAGAGAGGCAAACCAAGAAACAGACTCTCCACTATAGAGAGTAAACTGAGGGTTACCAAAGGGGAGGGGGCGGGTGGGTTAAATAGGTTAGTTAACATACAGCGTAATATTAGTTTCAGGTGTACAATATGATTCAACACTTCATCACCCCGTGCTCATCACAAGTACACTCCTTAATTCCCATCACCTATTTAACAAGATTTCATTGTTTTTTATGGGTAATATCCCATTGTGTGTGTGTATGTGTGTGTGACCCCACATCTTCTTTATCTACTTGTCAACTGATGGACACTTGGGCTGATTCCATAACTTGGCTATTGTAGATAATGCTGCTACAAACATCAGGGTGCATATAGAATTGTTGAATCACTATATTGTACACCTGAAGCTAATATAACACTGTACAAAAGAAAGTCATGCTTACAGAAATCATTAACATAAAAGTCATTACCAAAGTCTCTAAGACTGTGGAGTCTATAGACCCCTGAGTCTTCACCCACCTCTTCCAACTTGTCGTTTTACAGGTGAGCAAACCAAAGCCTAGAGAGAGAGTGGCATTTGTCCAAGGACACACAAGAAGTCACCTCTCGAAAGGAGCCATTCACTTAAGAACAAGACTTCTGAGTCAGAAAGAGCTGGTTCTAATCCCCATGTTGCCTCTTGCTAGCTACCACCCTGTGGAGCCTGAAAACGGTTTAGTCCACACTGGTGAAGCAGCGAGGAGAGCGTATGCAGCCCTCAGCACAGTGCCCGGCCCATGGCAAGTGCCCAGCAAGAAGTGGCTGCCGTCAAGATGGCACCAGGTAGGCTCTCTAGCCAGAACCCACAATGAGCTGAGATCCCCCTTGTCCAACGGTCTTCATGGGGCAGCATCCAAGGAAAGAGCTTTAGGGTAGGAAGGCAAATGGGACAACATCACTCCAGCTCGGTCACTGTGTGACCTTGTACCATTCACCTGTTCAGCCAATAGGTAGCTAGTACGTACTGGCAGGTGCAATGCTGGAGATTTAAGGGTGAAATGAGATCCGGCCCCTACCCTCAGTTCTATTACATGGAAATCCGTGTTAATGATGGAGAGAGACAGAAAGGGCACCTCACCAGAAGCACGGGATGAAAGAAGAGGCTCCTCGGTGGAGGGAAAGCATAAGCGGAGACCCACAGGATAAGCACTAAGTAGTCTGAAGCCATGCCGTCTGATACGGTGGTCACTAGCCGCATGCAGCTATCTGAGCACTTGAAATATGGCTAGTCTGAGTTGACATGTACTGGAAGTACCAGGTTTCAAAGAATCAGTACCAAAAAAGGGGGGATGTAAATCTGTTTTTATATTGAATACTCACTGGAGTGATAATTTCAATATGTTAAATTGAATGGTAGACATTATTAAAATCAATTTCTGGTGGGGTTTTTTTTTTTTTTTACCCCTTTTAATATGGCTACTGGAAAATTTTAAATCTCGTACGTGGCTCCCATTATATTTCTACTGGATAGCACTAATCCAAAGAGTAAGAGAAGGGAAAGGTTTGAGAAACAGCATGTATCTGCAAAGGCCTGCGAGCAAGAAATAACCTAAGCGCTTCCCCTCCCTGGCCTCAATCCCACCATCAATTCAAGAAGAGGGTGGTGGCTGTCTCAGAGACCCCTCTACTTCCCCTGGGTGACAAGAATCTATGAAAAGCAGTCAGCGTTAGGGTTTAGAAGCACCAGGTGAGGCTGCAACCTTCTGCCTTCGCCACAGGCAGGCAGGGCCCTGACTGTTGTGGGCCCAGGCTGGGGAGGAACTTTCTTCTCCTCTGTGGGCAGCTGGAGCCCCCTCCTCCTGATCTCCTTTCTTCCTAGTACTGGTGTGGTACCTCCTCCAGGAAACGACCATGGGGAGGCTCTTACCTTCTGGGCTTCCTCATGCTTCTCAAAGTTGACAAAGCCGAAGCCCCGGGAGTGGCCGCTGTCATCCCTCATCACCTTCACACTCAGCATCTTCCCTGGGAAGGGCCAACCTGGCTCAAAGGGGAGTTGGGGAAGCCCCAAGATGCTCCCCTTCCTCCCCCAGTTCCTCAAGAAGCTCCAGAAAGGCTCCTCCGCCCAACCCAACCTGGGGACAGAAGACAAAGTGATGCCCGATTCCCTTGGGGAACACGCCCACCAAACTGGGAGAAGAGGTCCTGTAGGCCCTGCTCGTCCACGTCCACGTGGAGGTTCTTCACATAAATGTTGGTGAACTCCATGGCCCGAGCTCCCAGCTCTGCTTCCCTCTCCCGTCGAGACTTGAAGTGGCCAACAAAGCTGTGGACACACTGACAGGGTAGGTAGCTGCCAGCCATTAGTCACCCCCATTCCACCCAGCAACCCTGGGTCACTTGGGTCAATTGCCATCAGCCTCCAGGCACCTATATCCCTCATCAAAAGGCTGGGAAGGGCAATACTCTTTAGATGGATTACATCCAAGGCCAGACCACTTCCGACAGCCAAGATTCTATGTTCTAGCATCGGGTTAAGAAGATTTCATTCTATGGGGCACCTGGGTGGCTCATTCCATTAAGTGTCAGACTTCACCTCAGGTCATGAGCTCGCAGTCCGTGAGTTCAAACCCCACATTGGGCTCTGTGCCTACAGCTCTGAGCCTGGGGCCTGCTTCGGATTCTGTGTCTCCCTCTCTCCCCTCACCCCCCACTCATGCTCTGTCTCTCTCTCTCTCTCTCTCTCAAAAATAAATAAATGTTAAAAAAAAAAAAAAGATTTCATTCTTGGGGTGCCTGGGTGGCTCAGTCAGTTAAGCATCGGACTCTTGTTCTCAGCTCGGATCATGATCTCACGGTTCTTGAGTTCAAGCCCCGCATCAGGCTCTGCACTGACAGCGTGGAGCCTGTTTGGGATTCTCTCTCTCTGCTCCTCTCTGTCTCTCTCAAAATAAACTTTATTTAAAAAAGATTTTATTCTTGTGGCAAATGCACAGAGACCTCCTACCATACACCAGGCAGTTGAGTGTACACGAGGGAAGAGCAGGAACTAAAGAGTCCTACAGAGGAGGGCTTGAGTCCCCACTCTGCAGTTGCCTACCAGTGTGACCCTGGGCAAGTTACTTCACCTCTCTGAGCCTCAGTGTTCATTCTTATAAAATTGGGGATGAGGGACACTTGGCTGGCTTGGTCGATAGAGCATGAGGTTCTTGGTCTCAGGGTTGTAAGTTCAAGCCCCATGTTAAATTAAATTTTTTAATTTAAAATTTAAATTTAAAAAATTGTTCTTAAATGATTTTTGAGAGACCGAGTGCGAGCGGGGGAAGGGCAGAGAGAGAGAGAGAGAGAGAGAGAGAGAGGGAGACACAGAATCTGAAACGGGCTCCAGACTCTGAACTGTCAGCAGAGAGCCCCACACGGGGCTCAAACTCATGAACCACAAGATCATGACCTGAGCCGAAGTTGGACGCTTAACCGACTGAGTCACCCAGGTGCCCCTAGAGATTACTTTAAAAGAGAAATAAATAAATAAAATAAAAACTGGGGATGAAACTCAGATCACAGGCATTTGCTTATTCACTTCACAGGCACTGGGTACACTAGAGAAGCAATAGTGACAGAACCAACATGGTCTACACATGGGGAAACACATCTAGGAAAGTATCCTAGATTAAGGGAAAAAAAACAGGAGAAAAGTTAATGGTGTCTATGGCACACGTAGCACAAATAAGCTGTAGCTGACACTAAAGATGGAACAGCAAAGGTGAGCTCGGGCAGACGGTGGCTAACGAAGGTCACGTCCTTTGCAGAACTGGGGAAAGCCAGCCAGGCTCAGTTGCATGGACAGGAGCCGCCCCCGAGAAACTGGCCAAGGTAACCCTCAGTGCATCTTCCGGCTCAAAGCCACTTTGCCTCCACGGCACCAAGCGTGGGGCTGGCCATCACCGGGGCAGAGTCACAACTGGGGACGGGGAACCCCAGAGCAGGGTCTCTCCAGCATCTGCAGCTCAACTGTCCTGTCCATGAAGAGGGGTGGCAGGGGGTGGGGGAGGGATGCCGCCCTTAAAGGTATGAAGATGGTGGGCTAAGCTCAGGCCTGCTTCCCTTCCTGTCCCCAAATCCCATGAAACGACACAAAAGGTTTACGAAAAGAATTTTCACAGCCATGCCAAGAAGGCTGGAAAACAGATGAAGTCACTGACTCCAGGGGTGACGTGGCCACTAGCTGTTCCTGCTGGAACTGCAAAATCCCTACTCGGAGCAATGCTCTCACGAGCATTAGCAGCCCCGTTTTGACTTGGGGAAAGGGAGCTCCTGAGACCCTGAACCCTGCTGAGGTCACACTGCCAGGAATGTTACCAGCTGCGGCTCAGTGGCTGGTGCCCATCAGACGGTGACGGATGGCATCAGCCCCCTCCCCAGGTCGGCCGCGGCCCTGCCCCCCCCCCCCCCCCGTGCACCACTCACACTTTGCGGTCATTCAGCAGCATCCCGTTCATGGTGACGATAGCCTGCTGAGCGGCCTCATGGGTTTCAAAGTGGACGAAGCCAAAGCCTCGAGAACCATGATTGTCACACACCACCTGGGCCACGGGGGAGAAGGACAGAGGCAGCATGCAACCGAGGGTTCGGGTAGAAAAGAATGGCACAGGTAACAACTGCTATTTGAGTGTTTGCTCTGTGCCCCACACACAGTCCCTCCACCTTTAACTCAAGCCCCGGCTCTTCCATTCAGATTTAATCACGGTGACTGGGGCCCCCACTCTGGGCCGAGCACCACTGAGGGTATCACATGCTCATCTTGTTACATTTTACTATAAGAACCCCTCCAGGCAATTCTGAGCCTCTGAGCCCCAGCCTGACTGGGGAAAATAGGAATAAATGACTAGCCCAAGGTCACTAGCCAGCCATGCTTCTGATTATTATGGCTACCACTTAGACGGGGAGCAGAGTACCAGGTATCCTTACGTTGTGAAGATTACCAGACGTAAAACACAGGCACAACAAGCCTATGAGGTGGCTTCTACAACCGCCCCCTTTTAGAGGAAGCTGAGGTATGGAGAGCTTAGAAAACGGGCCCAAGGGTACATTGCTAGCCAGGAAGTGGAAGTGGCAGGATCTGAACCCCAGGCACCAAAGTCCAAGGTCTGACCGACTCTGTAGCGCTGACTCTGCTCAGCAGCTGGCTGCACTATAGGTCTGGTTCTCTTCCCACTGTGCTATGGAAACCTTTCCTGGGCCTTTGACTGCATGGTCACTATGCTTTTCCCTCAGAGCCCCATTTCCAGCTATTCCTAAAAGTGTCACCATCTCCAACCAGCCTGAGAGATCCCAGGGCGGGGCTGACATTTGTGTGCCTTGCAGCTAACCCAGCCCAATGGCCCACAGCAGGTCCTCAGTAGGCCTCAGACACTCGCCTGAGTCACATACAGCTTTCTGTCCAATCCATAGGGGTCCAGAGGAAGCCTCAAGGCTTGGCTGCCAGGATGGCCTTAGTTAGCAGCCCTCCTATATCCCTTTATAATTTCTGTCCTGTCTCTCTGAATCTGGGCTGGTCTCAGGACTTGCTTTGGCCAAAGAAGGCAGTAGAAGCAGTGGTGTGCCAGTTCCGAGCTTACATCTCAAGAGGCCTGGTGAGCTTCCACTCAGTCCCCTGGGCCACGGTCACGAGAATAGCCTGAGCTAGCCCGCTGGAGGAGGAAAGACTGTAGGGAGGAGAGCCGAGGTGCTCCAGCTGACAGCCAACCACCCTCTAGAAGCAGAGCCAGCCAGCTCTCAGTGGGCATATGAAGGAGCCCAGCCAAGAGCAGAAATGCCCGGCTGAACCCCGTCCAGATTGCCCACTGCAGAATTAGGAGCTGAATAAATGGTTGTTGACAGCCCCTAACCTCTGACGTTGGTTACGCAGCCAGAGCTGACTGATACACAGGTGGCCTCTGATGGATCTGCGAAGAGACCAACTGAACGTGCTCGCTGCGCCTGAGCTGTACCGAAAAGCCATGGGCCGCGGGGCAAGGCGTTGCTCAGTGTCCCTCTACCATACAGGTATGCGACACAGACCCTCCCCCGCGAGGGGGCACACCCACCTTGCAAGAGAGGATGTTCCCAAAGGTGGAGAAGGTGTCATATAAGGCCTTGTTGTCTATGGAGTCCTCCAGGTTCTTGATGAAGATGTTGCCCACACCCGACTTGCGGAGTCCTGGGTCCCGCTGGGACCACATGATGCGGATGGGCTGTCCTCTGATCACTTCGAAGTTCATGGTGTCCAGTGCCCGCTCCGCTGGACAGGAGGAGGAGGAGAAAAGGGAGCAAGTAAGGGTATTTCTTTCCCTGAGCCCGGAGGCGCTTAACTGGAAGCAGAGCAAAGAAAACAGTGCCACTGTCTGGGTGTCACTTGAGAGAAGAGCCTGGAGCCTCAGAGGAGATGAGCAGAAATAATTAACGTGCATGGCGCTCCTCCCACCCTCGTGTTGGGGTCCCATTCAGCTCCTCACAATAGCCACGTGAGCATGGATGCGTAGCCCCACTTCACAGAGGGAAACTGAGGCTCAAAAAGGGGGAAGGATCAGTGGCAGAGCAGGTCTACCACGGTTTCGAGAGCACGTGGGGTAGATAAAAAGGGAAAGGAGGGTCCTTTAGACAAAGAGTGGCAGCAGTTAGGGGAAATGAAAGCTCAGAAGTGTGGAGAGGCAGAGCGGAGATTCAATCCCCAGCAGCAGGACTCTGGGGGATAACACCTCTCTGAGCCTGTTTCTTCACCTGTAAAGTGGGGATGATGAGACTATTACCCACCTTCCCACATCTAACAAAGGGAGAGAATACCACCCACCCCCGGGGTTGAAAATTAAATCAGGTATGCGGGGCACCTGGGTGACTCAGTCACTTAAGCACGGGACTTTGCCTCAGGTCTCACGAACTGTGAGATAGAGCCCCCGCATGGGGTCGGGAGTTGGGGGGGGGCTCCTTGCTGACAGCGCAGAGCCTGCTTGGGATTCTCTCCCTCTGCCTCCCCCACTCCCCCACTCTCAAAATAAATAAATAAACTTTAAAAAAATCAGGTACGTAAGGTGCCTTGCATTTTGTGCCTGGTACAAAATAGGAGTTTGGTAAATGGTAGTGTGTCTGAGAACAGCACCCTAGGCCCATTCTCCGGCCACTGCTACGGCCTGCTCCCTGCCAGTAAGAGGTAAACTTTCTCTTCCCTGGAGCTCGATTTATACCATCTGTGAAATCTGGCAAAAAGGTCAGGGCGTGCAGGGCTTGGAGGAAGATGTTAGAGGCAGTGTGGAGTAAAGCAGAGAGCGAAGGAGAAGGCTCTCTGGGATCCAGCTCAGTCACCTGCTGGGAAGCCAGCAAAACCACCCCCAGCAAACCTCCAGTTTAGGAAACCTCCCTATCCACCCAGGAGACCCAGAGTAAGAGTGGCGGCTTTTGAACTCGGCTGGGGCAGCCCTTTTTTGGTGGTTTCTGGAGTCTTATGCCTGAAGGTTATAGCTACCATTCTTCTCTAAGATTAGCACTTACTGAGCCCTCCTGCTGCACCAGATGATACTGGAGAGACGTCATAGACACAGTTCGTTCCTTCCACGCTACTGGGGGATAAGCCGTAGCCCCATCTCACAGAAGAGGTACTGAGTGTGAGCTCTTGCTCCGGCTCACAGCCCGACCTGGCGCTCTCAGTCTTTATCCTCTCCACTGTCAAAGTGTGGCCGTAACCACCTGGCAAGCTCTAATCAATCCTATCAGCTCTGAAAAACTCTGTTGGGGCCTGGAGTGGAGGGGTTTTCAGGGTTCCCCAAGGAGGAGCCTCTTGGTGCAAGCTCAGGTCTGGCAGCCCCGCAAGGCGGAGTCCGAGGCCCAGCTCTCCTGGCTTCCCCACTCCACCTGTATCCTCCCCAGGTGCCTTGACTTTCTCACCCTCCCGACCACTCTACATAAGGTAGGTACGATCCCCATTTTTCGGACATGCGACTGAAACTCAGAACGGTTGATTAATTGCTCAGTCACACAGCTGCCGGCCTTCTGATCCGAGGCCGGCGTGACCCCTTAACCCCTTAGCTGTTTTCACTCAGCCTTTATAGCTCTCCTCTGTACAACGGAGCACCAATAAAACACACGGTGAGCTCACACTAATTGCTCGTAGCGGTCTCAGGGGGCTCTTAGGGACAGGGCCCCTTCCAACCCCTTGTATCTCTGGGCCTCAGTGTCCCTGGTTGCAAAATGAGAGATGCAGGAGCAGCCAGAGATGGCAGCGGGGGCCTGAGATGCCATCTGTCGGTCGGTGCGTCTGTGCCCTCCCCCCGGGGGCTCACCGTCGGCGGGCTGTTGGAAGTTGATGTAGGCGTAGCCCAGCGAGCGGCGGGTGGCCACGTCGCGGCACACGCGGATGGACAGGATGGGGCCGGCGGGCGAGAACTTCTCATACAGCATGGCCTCGGTCACGTCGGGGTGCAGGTCGCCCACATAGAGCGAGGCGAGCGGGTAGCCCGGACCGCTGGCGTTCATGGCGGGAACTGAGACGCCGCTCCGGGGCTCTCCCTCTCCGGCGGCAGCCCCTCCCTTTAGCGCCCGCCCCGCCCCGCCCCCCCAGCTGGGACCCCTCAGCGCTCCAGGGGCCCCAGGTGGTGCCCCTGGGACCCCGCCTCCGGAGGCGGGGCGCGCCCTCAACCGGGCCTGCGGGGACGCGGGTAAGAGCGGGGCCGGATCCCAGTTCCAATCCCGAAGGTCATTGCCTTTCTGGGCCCTTCTCAGTAACAGGGATGGCTCTCTTCTCAAGCGTTCGAGGGAACCGCGCATTTTGTGTTTCACACACGAACAGAATCCCCAGCCGGAAACTCAGCTTCAAAGCTTGCGCACCTCGCCTCCTGGAAGGAGTCTTTTTATCGACACAGCCCGAATCCAGCACCCCCTCCTGGAACTGGCCGTGTGAATTGGGACTGAAGGCTCCACGTGAAAGTTTGAGACCACAGAGGTCTCCCTTGACACTGGGTCTCCCGTTGCTGAAATCTTTTCCGGGACCTTTCCTGTCTGCCTTTCTTTTGAACAAGCCATTCCACCTGCATTCCATCCGGAAGGTTCACCATTACTCTCTAGGGACAGCAGGGACCTAACAGTACAAGGTTGTGACAGTGACCCCAAGCTCAGCTTGCAGCCTTAACCTACCTGTGGTGTGGGGGCATAAAAAAAAAAAATCCCAACCCACAGTGGACCACTAAGTCTTGCCAGTATTTCCCCTCGCCTCTCACAGCGACTCTCCCGTCCCCTACTATAAGAGGGTATAGGCAGGCAGGTTCCCACGGCCCTTTGAGGGTGGTTGCCACAGATGGAAGTTCTGGAACTAGTCTGGTTGGGCAGCACATGGTAGCAAGCCAGCCCCAAACCCATTCTCACCTTGGGCTGAAATACACTCTACCCTGATGTTTTTCCCCCCCTCTCCTTGTGGGAGTGTGCAAGTTTTTGCAAAGGGGGCAGACGCCATAAGGAAACAGGGTTGCAGGCTACCATGAACAGTGACAGGGATTCGTAGAACCCTGGAAATGACCAAGCCTTGTGCAACCATCTCTCACAGGGTTTAAAAAAAGGGGGTGGGGGGACGTGTGTGTCTTGAATGGGATGCAAAATAAATGTAGATAACAAATCCCAGAAGCTAAAAAAGACACGGTTTGTTGTGGAAGGTGGAGAGGTGGCACAGAATGGGTGGAAAATGGTTGTTAATTAATGCTAATTTCTTCCCTTTTACAACACCTTGACTTGGGGTTCTAACTGGGATGAAATAAGGATGTTTCCTACTTCTAAAGAAAGAACTGAGCCAAAAATAGTGTGATCAGAAGAGGTAGCTAGTTCTGGTAGTGAGAGAGATGGCGCCATAGATCAATTCACAGGCAACTGATAAAATTTTTTATTTCACTTTTGAATTTTTACACTTTTCCTGATTATTCCATGTAAGGTGGAAACTAGAACTGTTGAAAAGACATACACAAATCTAGTACATCGGTAACCGGGGATTTTTCTTTTTTTGCTATACTATTTTCACAACCACAGGTGTGCTTGCTCGGCAATATAACCGTCACAGAAGCAAACGTGAGGCAGAATACTGGTGAGGAAACACAAAGCAAGAAAGAGCTACCAGATATACAGACAGGCTCGTTCCACATTCACTACTGCATTTTCAAGCGCCAAGTATTAACTGCACATTTTTGTTCAGCTAGAAGGGGCGGGGGGGGGGGGCAGGGATTTTTTTTTTGTTTTTTGTTTTTTTTCCTTTTTTTTTTTTCCTTTTGGTTTGTTTTAAATCAGTGCATGAATGTTTCTTTTCTCATTTCAGCAGATGGACAAACAGGTGGACACTACGGCTACGTGGAATGTTCAAGGGAGAGGGGGGAACTGTGAGACTGGTAGGCCTGGCTATTCTGGACTCTCCCCACTGCGGCGTTCATGCAACTTCCCTGCATCATAGGGTCTTGTTCAAACAGGTCTGTGAACTTGGCTGGAGGAGGCACACTTGGGAGATCTGGTGACAGGTACTAACAAGCATTGTCAGGGCTGGCTGCAATACAGGGAGAAATCATGGATATTTAAAAATACTTTTTTCATTCAGGTTTCCGTATGACTGAAGAGCAACAAGCGTGCTGAGAGCTGGAGGAAGCCAGAGCTGTGTGCTGGGAGCTCTTCTCAGAAACTCTCTGAAGCGCCGCCTGCTGACCAAAGTGCTCAACAACTCTGCTCACTCCCTGCAGGCCCCCATCCCTGCCCAGATGGGATTACATACGATGATGAACGGAAGACAACACAACGGCAGAATTCAAAAAGAAAACGGTGTCAGGAAGCAGGACAGAAACTTAAAGAGGGAAAAGAATACCGAAGTCAACAGTCAAAAGGGACAGTGGGAAGAATGTTTCGATTTCAAAATTTAGAAGCCGGGAGCTAGGAAGCACCTGAAGATTGAGTACTTCTCAAGTGAGAGGCAATCTCTGCAGAACATTATTCTTAAAGGTATCACCCAGGAAACAGAGGCGGCCTTTTTGATAGGCTACACACACAGCTTTTTGCCCCTCTAGCTCCTGGTTATAAGGAAAACAGATTCCACCACGGGAGCATAAGACAAATCAGTATGACGGCTGTAGGAAGGGGGTGTTAGCCACACGTCACACAACACGTGTTCCAGGAGCACTGGACCTTTTCACGGGGTCAAAACCCAATTATCTGCCACAAAGAGTTTCCATTTCAGGCTTCGAGTTTACTCAGAGGAAGACACTGTGGACGTCTCCAGTCACGAACTTTTGACTGGCAACAGCCCGGACTGGCCAAGCGCCTGTAATCCCCAAAACACAGGCAGTACTACTCTGAGTTGCTGTCACAATTGAATGTCACAGGACAGGTGTCTCACTCCACGCCCCAGCGTCACAATATAATCTCTATAACTTTCTGTACAACTTTACAATGGAACTGTAGTTCAGGGACTAGTTGGATATCAGATTAAACTTTCCAAAAAGTTACACATAATTCAGGTCTATTTTTTTCTACCAGTAAGAGGTCTGCTAAGTTACAAAACCCCATAATCACAGTGTTCAGTTAAAAAAAAAAAAAAAATTCAACACACAGTAATCCTGTCAATGTTAATCAAAATAAAAACTTCAGAATGCCGTGGCATTTATGTGACCAATCGGAATTTTAGATACAAACGCCAGCTGTTTATCCCATGGACCATTTTGCTAGGCTGAGGCTGTGAAAAATTAAAAGTCGACGTACGACTCCTTTTTTTTTTTTCTTTTTATCGCACAAAAGGGATATATGTGGAGGGTACAGAGTGACATTGAACAGATCACGAAGCACAACAGACATTAGTTCTCTCCCTCCCCAGCATCTCCTTCATCTCCCTGGTTTTCCGACGTCCACAGCTGAAAAGAGAAAAACAGAGCTCGAATCAAAATAGGGCTACTCAAATTTACTCAGCGAGGTAGGCCCAGTCTGTGTCAGCTTATCTTCCATCTTCACTGCTTAAAATTCTTCCTGTATTATTGAAGACAGGGAGACTGCAAAGGTCAAAACTTCAGCAGTCATTTCTAACCAATTTAACAATTTTAATGCTTTTAACTGTACTTACAGGGTACAGATCCCCTTGAGTCTTGGGCAATAGTGAGTAGGAACAAGATTATACACCCTCCAGAAACAGCTGCACAAACCAGCAATACTTACAGTGAGATTGTCCCTAAGCAACTGCATGATCAGGGTGCTGTCTTTGTAAGACTCTTCATTCAGTGTATCCAATTCAGCAATTGCTTCATCAAATGCCTAAAACAAAGAGCCTTTAGCAAAGCTGTCACAGGTTCTCTGGAGCTAGTTTAGCCCCATTTTTTTCTGTTAACAACAAGTGAATACAATTTCTTCTCCAGTACCGTACTTTGGGGGAACTGAGGCTATTACGACCTTGTTTGCTAGCTGTTTCAGCAAACAGATAATGCATGTTCATAAAGCACCAACGAACAATGACAAAAAAGTCCTAGCTGAGAACTTCACTGTATGTGAGAAGATAGCAGGTGTTACTGTCAACCCAGCACAAATTCACATAACTTTTTAACTGCCAAAGATATTTCCAGTAACCCTTTTCTTCTTTCTTTACTAAAACTCCAAAGGTCTGGATACAGGGAATAAAGTGAGAACAGAAGTTCACACCACTAAATCTGATTCAATTAAGTCCCAGACCTTAGAGAATTCATTTCATACAACTTTTCCGGATTAAAAAATTCTTAAATAACAGTGTGCATGTTCAAAGACTAAAAAATATGTAGAAAAGGCAGCTGAGTTACCAACAGAAGATAGGAGGTAACCCAGCACACAAAGAAAACCTGGTCTGATTTCTTTCTTTGGTTTACATAGTAGTAACTTCAAATCTTGGTATGAGAAATATAATACCTAACAGCGCCTACAGAGCCCAGAGCTTGACAAGAAATAACACACTACCTTCCTCCTAAATTTTCTTAAATTCAGGTAATAAAAACAAATTCTTAAAAAACAAGCACGAAACCAAAACCAACCAACCACACACACACACACACACACACACACACACACACACACACACACACACACACACACACACACACACACACCGTTTTCCTGTGATCAGAAAGCAGAGAAGGTCATTCTCACCGTTTTTGCCAGGCTGCAAGCCTTTTCAGGAGAGTTCAGAATCTCATAGTAGAAGACTGAGAAATTCAGTGCCAGGCCAAGTCGAATTGGGTGTGTAGGCTGCATTTCTTTCTTACTAATTTCAAATGCTTCCTGGTAAGCCTGCTGGGAGTTCGACACAGTGGCTATAAGAAAGATAAGAACATTAAAGGGGAGGTTCTTTCCCAGGTGCATCGCACATTGGACCACCATCTAGTTATTTTACCACACTGGGCGTGGCTGAGGAACCATCAAATGAGGGGTGTCTCCGCCATTTGATTAACAACCATTCGTTAAAGGTATACTCTCAGCCAAGTACTACATGACATGCTTTGGGAGAAAATGAAAACAATTAGGACAAAGTCTCCTAAAGCAGTTAAGAAATACAGAAATAACCTTTAACAAGACAGAACACGGGAAACAATACGCTCCAGCGGAAGAATCATGGACTTTGGAGTCAACAGACCCAAACTCGAATTCCAACTCCTATTCACTAGATGTGGGGTTTGGAGCACGTGAAAACTTCCATGAGCCCTGGTTTCCTTATCAGAAAAACGAACAGATTCCCACCGCAACTCCTAGAGTTTTGTAAGGAATAAACGAGATTCTAGAACACTTGGCACGTAGCAGGCACTTAAATAAAAGCACAGCTGTAGTTATCACCGTCACGAAAACGCGTTATGTGATGAAAGAAATGCATCACTATTTACTATAGCGGTTCTAGGCTACCAGATACTTCAAAGTTTCAATAACGAGCCTTTTTTTTTTTTTTTTTAAGAAAAGGATCTCTTTAAACACACTACTGCGCCACACTTTTCATGCCCTGTTTTCCCCTTAGATACATTCTGATTTGTCACTCCCCATGACCCTGCTAATCACAGGTCAGCACAGTGCTGTGGTCTTCAAAATTTTCAGTACTGTGACAGTAGTGTCTATGAGGAACAAAGCAAAAACGGTTTTAAAATTCTTATGAAGGAAGACTGGCTCCACTACTGGTCAAATTTCTAAGGAGAAAAAAAAGTTACTTACTTTGTTTATTGTCTCCAGATGCCACCTCAGAAAGATATCTAAAATAATCTCCTTTCATTTTCAAGTAGAACACCTTACTTTCTGGTTGCGTAGCATTGGGAATAAGATATTTGTCCAACAGCTCCTAAAAAATGATTCACATTCTGTTAAGAATCTGGAAATATTAGTTAGAAGATGTTATAACTATGTTTGAGGTTCAAAACACATACTACCACTTCTAAATAATATTTTTGAAGATTTAAAAAAACATAATTTCCATCCAAAGCTTTTAAGTGGTTTTTAGCCCAGGTCATAACAGCAGATGCCTGTGTCCTTCTGTTAAAAATCACTCTGACCATCCACAAGGGGTTGATTAAAATATAGCCACACAATGGAATGCTACGTAAGGCCTTAAAAATGACGATGCAGAACCACACTGATAACATGGTAAGGTTCTCAAAACAAGTCAGTGGAAAAAAAAAAGAAAAAAGGATTATAAATACCACATGAATCCTATTTGAATATTAAAATATGTATGTGCACACGCAAATATGGAAGGGAAAACTCTTGAGGGATATTTATCAAGATGTTAATAATGGTTCTCTATGTGACAGGATTAGAAATGATTTTTACTCTCTTATTTATACTCTTCTGCCTGGCTCCCCCCACCCCTTTTAAAAACAATGAACTTGTATTACTTCTGTAATTAAAAAAAAAAAAAAAATCTTTACCTTTTGGGAGGAAAAAGGCGGTAATAGAGCAAAAGTGCCAAAAACTAAGTTGAAAATCAACCGGACCTGGGTAGAAATCCCTTCTCTGCCACTTACTATCTGTGACCCTGTATTTAAGCACCTGTGCCTTAGTTTTCCCAGCTATACAATGGGGAAGCATAATAGCCATCTTCTAGGATAATTATGAGGATAAATGAGCTAGTGTATATGAAGCGCTTAACACGTTGCCTGGCACGTAGTAAGCACTCAAAAAGTAGCTAATACTATTATTAATAATAAATTCCTTTAAACATTTATGCTTACAACAAAAGCAGTTCTGAAGGAGTCCAAGCTTCGTATACAGAGCAATATTTTCGAAGAGTTGTTTTAGAATGTGGCATCCTGAAAAACTGGTTAAGAGGCAGTAAGTACCATGCTTTTCTTCACATTCTTTCAGATGCTCTTAAAAGCTGGTCTACATTTCAGGAATTATGGAACTTTCTTGCCCTTGGAATGCATGCCATACTTCATCTGAATACCAGATGTACCTAACATTCAGGAATTAGTGCACCATTAACAAACCCCCAAATTACGAACAGGCAACAAATTTAGCCATGACACTCTTACACCATGAGTCTCATAAGAAGGGCAGCTCAATGCAAAAGCTTAGTTGTAAGGGAATTTAGTCAATCAGAGTGAGAAGCTGCAAGGGGCAGTCGTCATTTTAATACTCTCTGCAGACAGACAGGGTGTGACTCCTTATGGGTTAGGGAGGAGGAGTACTGCCTGATGGCTGACAAGCTTTGTACTGGTTTTCAAAAGAAAGGTGTCATGGGCAGTAATTCGGAGAGGCAGCCAGCAGGGGAGGAGGTAGATCCACAAGTGTGAATTCCTTTTCCCTTCAAAGCAGCCCTCACCGTTCATTTTTACCTGATTTCACCTGGAAGAAAAAGAAAGTTCCCAGTGGGCTCAGGATGTGAGGGAAAGACAATATGATCATGACTTGCTCTAGGATACGCACCCCTCCCATCCAACCCCAGACTGTGGTCAGAGTGAAATAGTTCAGAATCAATCACTTGACCAAGGCTTATCTAAAACCCAGGAGAGGACAATCCCCAACCGCATCTGATCTGGCTTCGGAACGCAGGCCAAACTGACGGGCGCGGCTAACTTTCAGGCCTTTACACTGTGCAGACGCGACTGGGAGAGGGTGAAAGGGAGCTCAGCTTCTTGCTCCCGTCTCCCCTGCTGGAGAGGACATCACCACTCAGCCTGACATACAGAACAGCCTATCTGTGGCTGCACCTACCTGGCATCCTGCCTATCTGGACGCGGTTTCTAAAGAAAAGATGGAGGGATGCTGACTCAGTGTTCCTGTTTATCACAGGTCTTTTTGAGGGGAGGGGAAAACACCCCATTTGTGATGAGCAACCTCTGATCAAATAAGAGGTGAGAGAAATCACATCATACGCTCACAAATTAGTTGCAACTGGTTTGCAGCTTTCCAGTACATTCCAACACCTTTCTCTCAGAAGTCGTTTGAGAGTTTGTATTTGCACATTAAATCGATACTGTCTGGAAATCACTATCTGAAACGGAAGCACTGGCCTCTTACCAGAACGTCATTGCAGATGTCCTGCAGTTCGGCCTCTATCTTCTCCCGGTACTCTTTGCCCATCTGCTGCTTCTTCTCGTTCCTCTCTGTCTTCTGCTCGATGCTGGAGATGACGCGCCAGGAAGAGCGGCGGGCGCCCACCACGTTCTTGTAGGCCACGGAGAGCAGGTTTCTCTCCTCATTGGAGAGTTCGTGCCCCTGCTCCGTGACCGCCTTCATGGCCGCAGCCATATCGTCGTAGCGCTCGGCCTGCTCAGCAAGTTTGGCTTTCTGTACCAGCTCACTCTTATCCATGGTCGTTCCCTAGAACAGGAGCAAGAGAGAAAAAAGAGAGGAAGCAAGTGTCAGGGTTCAGGGCCCAGGAAATGCAATGTAAATCTTCTTCCAACCGTGTGGTGAGAATCATACCTAGATACGAAACGTGTGCTTCCAAAAGCCCTTGGCAATGCTGAACATGAGCACTTACAGGGTTAAGAACTTTGCTAAGTTTTCTAGGTTTTTTTTTTTTTGTTTTTTTTTTTTTGTTTTTTTACCAAGAGTAGATATGTTCACAACAATCCCTTCCCCCTTTTTGAGGTGAAGAAATGGAGGTTCGGAGAAGGCTCCAGGCAACCCTGCTGAGAGACCCCTTGGAGACTCGTCTCTGTCCCCACGTGTCCTGTCTGCCTTCCCAGCACATGGAGGCCGCTGTACCAACTATTTCTTTAGAGGCTTATGCTAAACACACATCCTTAACTTCTTTCCAGAACTGTCTGGTTTTGACCAGTATGAATTTTTCCCCATAGTATAGAGAAAAACACCTTACGTGTGATGAAGTGTGATGATTGCTTCCATTAATTTTAAAGCAAAGCTAGAGCTTTAAATGTTACATTTGGTAGTGCCCATCAAGAGCGGGCACCTAAAAATAGGAGCCATTGTTACTGGATCTTCTGCACTTTGCTAACTTTGTTACAAGGACACATTGTAGACAAGAGCATAAACCAAAGGCAGGCAGATTCAGCTCTCTCCAGCACCGGCTCTGCTACTTACAAGTGGAATATGACCTTGGTCACATCACTTAACCTCTGAGAGCTTCAATTTCCTTACTGGAAAGTAAGAACATTACCTACTCTCCGTGGCGCTGCCGTGAGGAACAAATGACCCGATCTATGTGAAGGTGCTTTGAGAAGTTTAGAGCATTACAAACAAGCATCAGGCACTAATTTTGTATATGGCATAGGTTGTAAGAGGAATACATTCAAGATGCACAGCAACAGAACTTCAAACCATAACTGAGTTCATTTAAAAAAAAATTTTGAGGGGCGCCTGGGTGGCTCAGTCGGGTAAGTAAGTGTCTGACTTTGGCCTAGGTCATGATCGCGCTGTTTCCAAGTTCAGGCCCGCATCGGGCTCTGTGCTGACAGCTCAGAGCCTGGAGCCTGCTTCAGATTTTGTGTCTCCCTCTCTCTCTGCCCTTCTCCCGTTCGGCGTGCGCTCTCTCTCTAAAGTAAACAAACATTAAAAAAAATTAAAAAAAAAAAAATTTGGAATAGTCACTTTCAGTGACCTCAGCTTATCAAACCTTTTAGACACCCATCAGTTAATATGCCTCAAATTATTCACCTCCCCTTAGCCAATTCCTCACAATAATCACTATTTACAGAGAATTCAGTTTTTGGAATAAATATGTAGCTAAAAAATTTTGTTAAACAAAACGAACCAAAAAGTTTGTTTTACGTACTGTTAGTTTAAATTTTGATATGTCCCTCTGTGCCACGGTGCACAAATATACTATTATCTTAGGTACAAAAAGGGAAAATACTACTTTAAATAATAGTAGGAATATCAGTATCTGTTTAAAGTTTACTTATTTTGAGAGAGCATGGGGGAGGGGCAGAGAGAGAGAGAGAGAGAGAGAGAGAGAGAGAGAATGAATGAATCCCAAACAGGCTCCACAAACTGAGATCATGACCTGAGCCAATATCAAGAGTCAGACGCCCAACCAACTGAGCCACTCAGGCACTCCGGAGTTATCAGTATTTTTAAAACAAATTCTTTCAGGGGTGACTGGCTGGCTCAGTCAGACTCTTTCTTGATCTTGGGGTTGTGAGTTCGAGCCCCATGCTGGGTGTAGAGATTACTTAAAAATAAAATCTTTAAAAGATAAAACAGAAAACCCAAATTCTTTCATTACTATATACACAGCATCACAATTTAAGACTCTGAAAATGGCTAATAATTTTAAAATAGCAAAGGAAGTACGACCTCTCCTCACAACATGGTTTTGCCTCAACTATTTCTGCATTTTTAAGCGAGAAATTCTACAGACAGGGCCCTATCACATGAAAATGTGTTATTAGATGGAGCATAAGATAAGATACGCCCCAAACCTAGACAATTCCGACAGATTTGGTTCTCTAAGTTCAGAACTACTATTTTCCTTCCCACTGCCTATGATCTAAGTCATACTCAGAGCCTCGTCCTACATAAGGCTTGCTAACTCTAAGCTCACACTCAGTGAAGCAAGTCTCACCTGATCTGCCCGACATCTTCACCCACGTCACTAGAGGGAGACTGTAACAGAGATAATAACCCTCATGAAACATTCCATTTGCTCTCCTACATTTTCCGGCAGTCCCCAGGGGCACAGCGTCAGTTCTAATCAAACAGCGGCAATGATGCTGTTTCCAGGTGACAACTGAAAGCCTGTATGTCATCGGAGAGGCTCTCCTCTTATACAGCAGCCACCTAGAAGGCCGTGTGCTCTAGACGCTGTGCAGTGCCGGAAGCCCGAGTCCCCGAGTGACTGTGTCGTGCAGGGACTCCTACAGGCTGGCCCTGGACTGGAAGTATGGTCACTGGGTGAAGTCATGGAGATGCTGGTGCTGTTGGCTGCCACAACACAGCCTAGTCTACTCTGATCAAAGTCCATCAAAAGGATGCCATCCTTCGTGTTCAAATTACACACTTACTCACTATGTCTAATTTTCTTGACCACAAAGTCTTTCAGACTTTCAGACAGCAAAAAATCCCACCTTCGCTGTTCCTCAAAGTGAGAAACATTCTGAGAGAAGCTAACTTTCAATAACTTCAGAAACGTTCCAGTTTGCGGATGAATTCAAAGTTAGCGATCACTTAGTGGCCCACTCTGAAGTTCATCGAACAGCACCTGTGCAACTCCACCAGGAAAGATTCCAATTAATAAAGTACTGGCCCAAAGCCAATTCAGAGCCAAGCCATCACATGCGGGATTATAAAAGAGTAGTAGAGAAACACAAAGGATCAACACTACCCCAAAGATGCCACGAAACTCTTTGGCCTTGCCAGCCCCCCACTTAAGCTCCCCTCCCAAACAGTAAAAGTTGAATCCTACCTCTCTGAAGAATCCTGACTGCTCCCTGGGAGCTCCCAAAGGTACATGCCCTATTTCTCAAAATCAAATATGGGCTGTTTCGGGGCCAAGTATTTCAAGCTTCTTCAGAAGTTGCAAGAGCTTCTTGGACATTGAGAGCCATCACGATATGTTAAGACTGAATACACGGTTTCAAAAATGTACCCATCTGTTTAAAAAACTTTAATTTCATACACACACAGGCACACGACAACTACAACAAACAAAAACCACAGCCAAGTGTCCTGATGCCTACTGCTTACATAACTTTTGACTTATATAACACGGATTTTGAAGCAGCTAGACCAATTTCAACAGGAAATGGGTTACACAACACCCAGCAGTTTGGAGGAAGGCAGGAGACAAGAGAGATCTGGAACGGTTCCTAGTTCTGCATCTGCAATAAGCCTCCCTTCCAGTCTCCCCAGACCCACGGCCTTTAGTCTCCTGTTACCTTCAGCCCTCTTGGTGTCTTAAAGAACAGACCCATTCTTAAAACTCTGACTGAGTCACTTCCTGCTCAAAATTCTTTAAAGTTCCCTCCCGCCAATAGTAGTCGGATTCACTCCCGTCATTGAAGATTTTCCAGCCTATCTTTCCAGCCTTTTGCCAAAACATGCCCTCCACACAATTTGTGCTTCTGCCAAAATGGTTTTCCTGGGAGTCTGCTTTTCGGTCTCCATGTCTTTGCTCACGAAGCCACTCCCTCTGCCTGGAACGTCCCTTCCCATCTACTGAGCATACAGCATTCTTCAGAGTGGCCTGAGTGCCATCCCCCCATGAAGTCTTTCTGAAACCACCACGCTGGAGATGTCGAACATGATAGCCACCAGCCGCATGTAGCTATGTCACATGTGGAAACCATGGTATTTTGGATACGTGGAGTTAAGTTTTTAAAAAAACTATTAAAATAGGCGCACCTGAGTGGCTCAGTCAGTTAAGTGCTGGACTCTTGATTTCAGCTCAGGTCATGATACCACGGTCATGGGATCAAGTCCCGACTCGGGTTCCGCGCTGGGCGTGGTGCCGGCTTAAGAGTCTGTGTCTCCCTCTGCCCCCCTCCTCTGCTCACACTCTTTCTCCAACGAACAAAAAAAAATTAAAAATAACAAAAAAATGAAAAATTATTGAAGTAAATCTCACATGCTTTTTGCTTTTTTAATGTAGCCACCAAAAAATTTTTAACACGTGAGGATTGTATTCTATTTCTACTGGAGAGAGCTGCTCCAAGCTGAAAATATTCTCAACAAAGCATTTCATCTATCTCTCTCTTCACGACTTATCACGTTTCTTCAGTACCAAAATGATATGTATTTATCTCTAAGTCCCTCACCACACCATAAACTCTTCAGGGCAGATCTCCCACAGCACCTTGCATCCGATCCGCATCAACTGGCATCTGCTGCATGAACAGATCCCCACACGAAGGAATAATAAAACTGCAAATGTGGCAGTTTTCCCTCCACTCAGATAATTCAAAACACCAAGTACCTATTCTTCACAAGCACATTAAATCCTCATAATGTGTGTACCTCATTCCTTGTACGCCTGCATCCTCCTCCAAAATTACTCTGCCAAAGGCATGCATGGCACAGGGAATATCGTTAGTGGTACTGTAACAGCGTTGGACGGTGACCGGTGGCAGCTACGCTCGGGTGAGCACAGCATTAACGTGTAGACTTGTCGAGTCACTATCTTGTTCACCTGAAACTAGTGTACCACAGCCAGTCAACTGTACTTCAACAGAAAAAGAGGAAAAAACCAAAGTAACTCTTAGTCCCGCCCCCACCCTCACTCAGTCACCCTCAACGACTCTTCTGGCAGCTCCACCAAGTCTAAACTCTGCCCGGCCTTCGAAGTCCTTTGTCGATGTGGCTCTTCCGTACCGGTCCGGCTTTCTCACTGGCCACTCTCCAACATGGATCTTTCTCTCCGGCTGGACAAGACCCTCGAATACCCTACACATGTCAGGCTCAAACACCCCTGAAAGGGCTTTTTTAGTTCCTCGGTCTAGAATGCTCTCCTCTGTACTTCCTGCCTATGCAAACCCTATCCATCCACCTGGCTAGAAAGCCTTCCATGGCTACCCTAGCCCCTGCTGATGGACCAGCCTATGAATCCAAATGTACCTGTAGCCTATGACACAGTCCAGGGCCTACATTCCATACGTTTGCTGGTACACATGATGAGCAGGGTCCCTTCACCAACAGTCCCACGTGTTATGTCCTCACAGGAAAGCTCCCCATTGGTTCCTCACTTAATGGCTAACGCTGTGCCAAGCACAAAACTAATGCTCAAATAAGTATCTGTCAACTTTTCTCAACAAATCAGTACCGGGAGAGCAGAAAGAGCAGGGTAGCTGTATGTGGTTATGGCAGAAAGGCAACAGGACCAGGTGTAAGAGCGGGATGTGCTACTACAAAGCCCCATGAGCTTGTTCGATCTCAGCCTTCCAATCTGTGCACTGGAGACATGACATCTAGCTCACAAGAGGTGCTGTGATGAGGTGGTGCAGGAAATTAAAGGAAATCTTTTTCTGAAAAGAAATGCATAGTGTGAAACCAATGGAAGCACTATTATTCCTCTAACAGTACCTACACATCTCCGTGCCGGCCCACAGATGTGAGCTCGGTTTTTTATTTATTTACTTAACATTCAACTCAGGAGAAGGAAAGCAAGTCTAGAGTCTTCTTGTATAGGAAGTGAGTATGTTACAATGTTAACATTCCTAGATAAGACTCCAGCCTTCAACAGCCTCAAAATGGACACACATGTTAACCGTAACACCTTCGCTCATTAGTTCCTAATTGAATTTTCTTGAATTGAATGCCAAGAAGTGATGGTTTATAATCAGGACCTACTTTTCTTCTGAGACTCTCAACCAATGTCCTACCAAGAGAAACATCAGCAAGAGGTCCTTTATTTGCCTCCCCGAAACCTTAAAAGGCTGTAGTCTCACCATCCAGCCTGGCACTGACCGCTCAAAGACGCCAGAGCAAACCTGTTAGAGGCCGCAACACATCAAACCAGGCAGAGTACCAGCAGACTTCCTTGTGCTGGGCACACCAATCAGGAATGCCGACACGGAGATGCCTCAGAACGGTTCTCAAGCACAGCCATATGATGATGATGGGTGTCTATCTCTGCTAAGCCACTGGATGAGGTCCTGTAAACACTTTAGAGGACTGGGAAGCATTTGCCGATTAAATCAGCAATGCTTAGTGAAAAACTGGAAACAAGCTAAATCTCCAAGAGCAGAGCGGTTAAGAAGATGGAGAGTTGGTACGAGACTACAGGCCTGTTAAAAGAAGGGAATTAATGTCACTTATCTATTAAAGAGATACATATGATCGGAAGAGGAAGAAAAAGAGGCACAAAAGTATTTGGTTTTTGTAAAATACCGCTAAGTGATATTATGAAGAATAATTATGAGGGTGCCCATGAAATAACAGGATTTCCTTCAAATACATGAAACATCAAATCTGACAGTAAATGCTGAAATGAAAGTATCTACGAACCAACCACGGCCCTCTATCTCAAAATTCTTTGCCTAGAGGATTTCTTTTAGCCAGGTTCAGAATACTGAGAGGCCATTTCGCAGTAGCCTGAAGCAGATATCCAAGCACAGGAAGGAAAAAAATAAAAATGACTACCCAGTGCTAATCCATATTAAAAAAAGAAAAGCAGCCTTGCAAAGGAAGAAAAGAACTGAAAATGACCTTGTGAAACGTGGCCTTCAGCTATATCTAACTTTCAGTTATGTTTTGTCTTCAAGGAAAAGGACATGCTCAATTCTAAAATACTGAGCTTTGGGGCACCTGGGTGGCAAAGTCGGTTGAGCGTCCGACTTTGGGTCAGATCATGACCTCGCAGTCCGTGAGTTCAAGCCCCGCGTCGCGCTCTGTGCTGACAGCTCAGAGCCTGGAGCCTGTTTCAGATTCTATGTCTCCCTCTCTCTCTCTCTGCCCCTCCCCTGCTCATGCTCTGTGTGTGTGTGTCTCTCTCTCTGTCAAAAATAAATAAACATTAAAAAAATTTTCTTTTTAAATAATAAAATAATGAGCTTTAACAGAGCTTAATAATTTGCTAGAAATTTAAAATAAGGATGCCATGGTCTATCATGTGTCTAATTATGAAACACACGGGAATGGAATCTGTTTCTAGGAAAGCCCCACATACAACAAATCTGGGCTTCAAAAAGAGAAATTTGGCGACGTTTAAAGTAACTTCTCTGAGCCTCAGTTTCCTCAAATGTTAAAAGGAGACATTAGTTGCTATCAAATAAGACGATGTGCAAAAAAAGGGCTAGTAGGTGCCCGGTCGGAGTAAAGGAAAGAAAGTAGACACATTCTTACCCTTAAGCTACTTCACAAAAACGTAGTGCATATAATTCAGTGTGTGTTGAAATCACTGCAAATGAAAAAACTCTTTTTGAGTATGAACTCTTTTCTTGGAACTCACTGACAGGAGCACCTTAAAAATCTAGACTCCCAAGTTTCCACGGGGTAGGAAGGGATCGTAAATTCTGACTAGCGTTCAGCCGCACCATTCCGGACAGAGCATCCACAGCACCATAAGGCCAAAGGTACAGTTCTGGAGTCACTCTGCTGAAGGAAAAACAGATGCCAAGCTACAAGCAGGAAGGAGTGAGAAAGTCAATGGGACCTGGTGGTCAGGGGGTGCTACCCAGAAAAAGTGAAGTACTCCTAGCTCTTAAAGAAAACTACTCGCTGAAAAACACCCACTCTAAACATGTCTGTGTGCCATTCAACACACAAAATTCAGAGTCATGTCACCAACTTAATTCCGTCCGAACATCTGCAGGCTCTCTGTCAGAAAATGAAACAGCATGTCCGAAATACAAAATCATTAGCGCTGATGTCCAGCAAACACAGAATTGTGGAGGAAAACTTCTATTTCAAAATCTCTTCCCTCTTCCGCATCAGTTATTGAATATTGTTGTTAATTATGTCCAATTAGCCAAAACTAAAACAATGGAGGCATTAAGTGATACCCAAGGTCACACAATGTGAACCCAGCAGACAGGACAACAAATCGATATCTTGGCTTTAAAGGATCAATCCCAAAAGACAATATGCTGATTCTGATCCATAAACGCAGCTCAACTGGTCAATCTTGTGAATAGGGTTCAAAAGCTTTGAGCCCACCTACATAATGGAGTGACTCAGCCCAACTACCAGTACCACACCCCAACTCTATAGGTTACCTGACCTCTGTGAGTCTGTTTTCTCATGCATAAAACAGGCAAATCACACAATATGGTTTTTGTAAGAAGTAAACCAGTTCATGATGCAAAATACTTAACAGTCTCTACGCACTGTAAACACTCAAACAGCAGCCACACAAAAGTCTAACCAACATGGTCAGCCAGGGAAGGGACACTTAACTACACACCTCATTTTTGCTTTTAATGTTTCTTAGAGAGAGAAAGAGAGACAGGGTGCGCGCACAAGCAGGGGAGGGGCAGAGACAGAATCCGGAGCAGGCTCTAGGCTCTGAGCTGTCAGCACAGAGCCTGACTAGGGGCTCAAACTCAGGAGCTGTGAGATAATGACCTGAGAGGAAGTCAAAGTTGGAGGCTCAACTGACTGAGCTACTACCCAGGCGCCCCCACACCTCATTTCTTTTAAATCCAAATGGATTTATTTAAAGACTTTTAAAAGAAAGACACATGTTAATTTACCTATGCTTATTTCTAAAATAGTTTACCCTAAATGTCTTTGTTGACTCCCACACTGGACTGGGAGTTTAAGGCAGGAATCCAGACTTTATCTCTGGGCACCCAACTTGTGGCATAATGCCTGCCATGCTGAGTAGGACTGTTTCATCACTTGATGCACCTTTTTTTTTTTTTTTGAAGTTTATTTATTTACTTTGGGGGGGGAGAGAGGGGGACAGAGAGAGAGAGAGAGAGAGAGAGAGAGAGAGAGAGAGAGAGACACAAGTATGAGTGGGGAAGGGGCAGAGAGAGAGGGAGAGAGGGAATCCCAAGCAGGCTCTGTGCTGTCAGCATGTAGCCTGACACCAGGCTCAATCACACGACTTCAAGATCATGACCGGAGCCAAAAGCAAGAGTGGGCCACTTGACCGAGTGGGCCACCTAGGCGCCACTCGATGCACTTTTTTAAAAGAAGTGCACAAGGCTGTTACTTCCTATGTGGACAGAGATAAGTAGACCACATCTGACCTATAAAATACAGACTATATTTACACTCTGCCTTAGTCTACTTTTTGAATAGAGCCACCTTAGCTCCAATCAGAAGACAACACTATACTTTTTGACTAATGTTTCTCAGCTACTAATTTTTGAATTATTTTTTAATGTTTATTTATTTTTGAGAGAGAGAGAGGGAGAGAGGGAGAGAGGGAGAGAGGGAGGGAGGGAGGGAGGGAGGGAGGGAAGGAGGGAGAGGGAGAGAGACAAAGCATGAGTCGGGGAGGAACAGAGAGGGAGACACAGAATCCAAAGCAGGCTCCAGGCTCTCAGCTGTCAGCACAGAGCCCGATGCCGGGCTCAAACCCACGAACTGCGAGATCATGACCTGAGCCGAAGTCAGACACTTAATGGACTGAGCCATCCAGGCACCCCCCAATTTTTATATTTATAGATTCAAACTGAGTTTCAACAAGCCCTTAGAAAATTTTCTGTCCATCTCCTCTTTTCAGAAGCCCATGCCAGTTGATTGTTGATTTAATAAATAACAAAAATACCCATCATTTATGGTTTACCTAAATGTGTAAAGCACTAGGCCTTTATTATCAACTCATTTAATCCTAAGTATTCTATGAGGTAGGTGCCATTGTCCCCTTTCACAGATGCCAGGAGTAACCTGCCCACGGTCACACAGGTATTAGCTGCCACATGGTCTTTCCTCTATGTGGCACTACCTCCTAATGCTCAACTAGGATTCCCAATGCTTACTTAAGGAAAAGATAAAATGGACAACTTTTCAAAAAACATACAAAGTCATTACAGTGAGATTTCAGAATCGGCCTTACGTTAATTCATCTAGCTTTAAAAATCAAAATAAAATTAAGGAGTTAAAAATAGCATATGCCAAAAACTCAAAAGACTGTCAAATAAGCTTTGAGGTCTGTGGGCAAATAGAACAATAGCCAGGATTCATATCTACTTTATTGTTACCTCTGTCCCGGTCAAGGCCATTCAGAAATAACTTTTACTGTTGGGTCTCTCAGGTTAAACAATGAAATAAAACTAACAGGAAAAAAACTTACATAAGAGAGAACTGGCCAGATTATTTAAAAAAAAAAAAATGTTGTCTCACTAACTTACTGTTGGGAATGACTTGTTCTCTTGAGGCCATCAATCTCATCTCATTATAAGTACATATTAGAAACACAACTATGCCTGTATTAGAAGATCTTTTAGCCCAGAAAGCAGTAAGCTTTTTTACTTGGCTTTTAGCACACATATCCCAAAATAGAAAGTACTTTAGTCTATTTTTCCTCCCTAAGTATTCCCCTTAGAAAAATTCCCTTAGAATCCAGCTCCAACTGTAAAGTTTCTCCCTCATGACATACAGATGACTACCAGAACCAGATTCCTATAGAGACCAAGATGGTTGTAATGCTCAGAAGGTGCTTTTAAAAAACAAATTTCTCGCCCCCTCGCTAGTGTGAACTGTCACCTCTCCTACAAAAATGCAGGAACCAAGGGGTGTAAAGTCCCTTTACAAGTAAATCTTAGTTAAGTCTGGGGTATCCTTATTTCAAGGACAGCTGCCTAATGTGATGCCACTGAAAGAATAGGTAGCCTAACAGGAACTTATAATTTTCTCTCTACTTACGTAGATTTATTTTCTCATCTCTTCCTCCCCAACAAAATATGGAAAGTATCAAAATCTACAAAAAAAAGTAGTATGATAAGCCAAAATCAGTGATGATAGTCCTGACCACATCCCATTAGGTAAAGAACCTAGGATTAGATAAATCAGTGTGCCGCAAAGTAACTGATGAATCCTTTTCCTAATATGAAGCAAATGCTAGAAAACACTGGGGTCTTCACAAGCTTGCTTCCTGATGCACACCAGCAGTCTCATCCCTACAGGTCAGAATGAATATGGTCCCTCCGATGTATTACATGATATTTATCCTCAAAAATAGCTAAAATTCCTACCCAAACACATTTACTGTAATAGGATATGTGTAAAGAAATGTTACGAACTAAACGGTGCTCACACAAAACATGTTCTACCATTAGCAGACACCTGTTATTAGAGCCAAAGTGCCTGGGTTTGATTTCTGGCTGCAGCGCTTACTTACCTTGTGCTGTGTATGGGTCTAAGTATATACACCCCTGGGAAAATTATCTAACTTTTCTATGCCTCAATTTCCTTATCTGTAAAATGGGGCTAATTGTACTTACCTATTTATTGTTAGTTGTTAGGAAGACTTGGTTAATATGTGTCAGGTGCTTAGAGCAAAGCTTGCCACACAGTAGGCAGTGTAAGTGATTACTATTATTATAGACTAATTACCTGATGCTACCTCATCAGCTGATGAATAAATTACAAATGGACGGGTTCTTTTTTAAGTTTATTTGAGAGAGAGCTCACGTGCGAGCAAGCAGGAGAGGGGCAGAGAGAGAGGGAAAGAGAATCTTAGGCAGGCTCCAGGCTGTCAGAGCAGAGCATGAATCAGGGCTCAAACTCACGAACTGGGAGATTGTGACCTGAGTCAAAATCAAGAGTCAGACGCTTAACCAACTGAGACATCCAAGTGCCCCACAAATGGATGGATTCTTGTGTCTAAGCTATGCAGCATTTATGCTTTGTCTAGTCTCTATATATGTATATTCACACATATAGTCAACTAACATTTATTAAACACCTACTATACCCCATATGCTTATTTTAATTATTGAGTTTGTCACAACACAACAAAGACTATATTACCATTCGTATTATACAGATGCAAATAGGCTCAGAAAGACTGGAGATGCTATACACAAAATAAAGTTCTACAATAATATATCGATTTTTGAAAAGCAACAGGTATATAAAGCAGGGATGGGTCTCAAGAGAATGCAGCTGAAGAAAAAAGAAAGCTATTAATAGTGGACTCTGTGATTTAAAAAAAAACAAAACAAAACCAAAAGCTTATATTTAACAGTTTACAGTTTGTAAAAAAGGCCTCAGGACAACTCTGGAGATAGAGAAGCTAAGAACCAGAGATTAAGTAACATGCTAAAGATCCCACAGCTAGAAAATGCTATAGGCAAGACCTGAACCAAATTTATCTGACTCCAAGTCCAGTGCTCTTTGTTTCTATATCCACAGCCAATTGGGCAAAAGTCACTTTTTGCAGTGGCTCAAGTCTCTGGAGACTGTGCCTCCGGAACTAGCATCATGGGAATTTGCTCCGCCTGGTTTTATGGAGGCTGCCTTCCTGATCTATAGAGCTCCAATTCTAAAATGGCTTCAACATAACACAAGCACTGCATGATGGGAAATGTACAGAAGATTATAGGGTAGGAGCCATACTCCAGGAGCTGACAGTCCAGAAACATTTGCTCCTGATGAATGAGGATATTCAATCTAAAAACTAGGTGTGTGGTCTAGTCCAAATGACCTCATTTCCCATAAAGACTTCATCTGTAAGATGGGTGAATGGTTTCTTATCTCACCGAAGAGAGTCTAGGAAAATAATTCAGTAGTTGCTACGAATTATTAGCGTTCCATTTGGAAGACCACACCTAAAATTCTAAGTAGGGTTCAGTAAAAACTGACACGTTTTACCCTCACCATTCTGTATGCTGCTAGGGAAAAAGATCCAAGAAAAATGAGGGCTCAGACAACTGAGATATTCCTGAGAAATGGGGTACGTTGGGAGCAGTCAAGAAAATCACTAATAATCAAGCACTATGTATACACATAAATTTCCAAAGAGAAAATGCAAAAAGCTGAGTAGCTGTGTGTCCAGTTCTATAAACTGCCTGCCTATGTGTGTGGTTTCATATGAACAATTGAGACACAGTGAGAAATTCAGACAATTTTCATGTTCTTGAAAGTGCTTCATCTTTCTGCTTTGGATCCTGTGGCCGCCTGATTTTGTATGTTCATAACATCATCTTGCCAAAATCCGTCTCCCACACAGGACAAGTAAAATCAGAGTCTGATGCTACCTAGCCTTACCAAAGAAAAAGGGAGTGAAGCCAAGGACAAGAGACATGCATTTTTACAGAAACGCTGGCAAATTACCAATACTGCCACCTTTGAAAACCCCATTACATGCAGTTCTCCATTTGCAACAAAGATGTACTCAATCCTCTAAAGATAAGGGGCCCAAATCAATCCCACCCCTTCCCCCTCACCAGAGAGGGCACCAGGCAAATTTCAGCCCTAAAAACGTGCTAACACACAGTATGGGTAAATGTTGGGTGAGGACACAAAAGACTTTGGCATTAAATGACGGTAAATACCGTGGGAAAACACTCCCGATTTTCAGTCTCTGATATTTTTTTCCCGGGCATCAGGCCTGACTCAGTAACCGGTTCCAACAAATGCATTTTCTTGGTTCAAACCTCAACCCTGTGCTTCTCAGGGAATCTCGGGTTCTGCTAGGCTCCCAAGCCAGCGAACGATGAAGAAATGGCTTTACTGCAAAGTGGGAGGGGGTTTCCCCTTTGCTCTCTCCCAAGGTTAAACCCCTTACCCATCCAGGGGAGTCAATACAGGCCCTGGGCCTCGAAAACTCGCCCGTATTGGGTTAAATTTTAATTTTTGGAAACCAGAAAGCAAGGAACAGGGTTAATAGGGCTTAAAGGGTCGGTTTTCGCCAAGGAGCAGGGAGGGGTCGCGCAGGGATCGAAGCTGGGGAGGGGGGAATGGAGGGTCGGGGGTCCGCGGGTCGACGTCCCTCCGGGTCCCGTTCGGAGCCGCACCCCGCCCGCAGGGCAGGGCCGCAGGCGGCGAGGGCTGCCCAGGCCTTTCCGAAAGCGATGGGGCTCGGCCCCGGAAACAGGGAGGGGCCGCGGCCAGGCCGGGCCTGCGCCGCAGGCGGCCTCGAGGGGCCGGGGAAGCCGCGCGCCAACACCTCCCGGGGTCCACCCGCGAGCTCGCCCGCGTCGCCACGGCAGCTGGCGCCTGGGAAAAGCTTTGCGCTTGGGCCCCCAGGGGCCCCGGGCGGACCCCGCACCGCACTCACCGGGGGAGGACAACAGGGAGCAAAGGTGATTGCGGGCGAAGCTCCGAGCGCGAATCACCGCTTCCTTCCCAAGCCCACTCCTCAGGCAGCAGTGGCGGCGGCTGCAAAGGCGGCGGCGGCGGCGGCGGCAGCTACCCCGGCTCCGGAATCGGCGGCGGCGGTGGCGGCAGCAGCTCCACTTCCGCTCCGGTCACCACTTCCGCTCCGGCCCGAGCCCCGCCCCGCCCCTGCGCCGGCTCCTCATTGGGCGAGCGGGCCACGGGGTTGCCCCGGCCGCCCAGGAGGGGCGCTGACGGAGGGAGGAGAAGGGGAGAGGAGACCCGGACGCCGCGGACGCTGAGCGAGGAGGAGGCGGGCGGAGGGGGACGGAAATGGGGGCGGAAAGAGGCGGTGGGAGAAGAGGGGGTGGAGCCGGGGGAGGAGGGAACGTGTGGGAACTTGGGGACTGGGCGAGGTGAGGGCTTGGGCGGGCGTGAGCCCCAGGTGCTGCGCTCTCTGCTTGGGCTCGGAACCCGGCAGGACCAGGACCACAGTCTCCGGGGTCATTCGTTCCCTCCCCACCCAAAAAGGGATCGCCACCGGGTCGGAGGCTGAGGTCAGTCCCCTTTCGCCATGTGTTTTGGGAATACTGGACCTAGGGAAGGACAGAAATTGCTTTTCCCTCAATTTTCGCTTAATCTTCCCTTTAGCCCTTTAACGGTACTTACCATTTTGCTCTTTTGTGGCCCGGACCAGGACTGGAACCGGCCAAGTCCTTGGTTCTTTTTTTGAAGCGGGTCTCTGTGATCTCTTCGTTGAGACACGCCCTTCCCAAGCCTCCTAGGGAAAGCTTAAGGGAAGGAAACAGGCCTCTACAGCCCCCACTCCCATTGAACTTAGTTCTCCAGAACGTCTTTCACCTCTTCTCCCTCCCTTTCATTCATTCTTTTAACAAATATTTACTGAGCAGGCTTTGTGCTCTGTGCTGGAGACAGAGCAAGCATGAGACAGACGGGCCTTGCTGTCTTGGAGTTTACAGTCTGGTAGGAGAAAGAACAAAGTAGATAGGCCTTTGTCATCTCTCCTTTACCCTTACTTAGCTGAATGCTACAGACTTCTAACTCACCACCCTACCCTCAGCCCTGCCCCCATCAACTGCCAAAGTGATCTTTAAGAAATGCCATTCTTATCTTCCCTTTCTTGCTTAAATCCTTTGGTGGTTACTCAGACCTGGAAGACTATTGATAAGCGCCTTGAGTGTGACAGGTGACAGTCAAGGTTCTCCCTTTCCCTGCTCTTTCCCCTCCATGATAAAACCCCATTTCAGCGGGATGATGCCCTATCCTCCCGATATGCCAGCTCCAGTATTTCTAAACCATTTGTGTTAGTTGCCAACATTTTTTAAAGACAGAAATTTCCGTGTGAACAGAAATCTGCATCAGTACTCCATCTGGCAGGACTGCGTTCACATTCCTGTGTGGCAACAATGGGCCGAAGCCAAGGAGTGGCTGTCCATTCTAGGTCAGAGACTTTTCAAAGTGCCAGGGTCCCCTCCCGACCTGAGTCTGCTTTTCTCAGTTATGTATCTGCATGTAGGCATTTGTGCCAGTGACCCCTACACTTTTAATATGAGCAAGATTGAAAGAGAGTGTTGTGTAATGTAAACAGCACGGATTTGATGTTAAAACCGCAGGGTTTGAACCCCAGAAGAGTTTCCAGTGCAAAAACTTCTCCATGGGGATCCATCTTTGGCAAACCAAAAAAAGATCAGTAATCTAGAGATTGGCTCAGGTTGAAATAATGCAATGTAATCTGACTGTGGCTTCTGCCCCCATTCAGAAAATGCCTTAGTGGGGCAGAGGGCTCATGATAATTATACCCAAATGACGTCATCAGTGCGTTGAGGGAACCGAAGTGCCTTTTGCCAGGCACCCCTGAGTGTCTGCTACCAGGTTGCATGGATTCCCTGCTTTCATCATCTCTGCATTCGAGGCCAGAGGTCAACAAACCACAGCTATTGACAGACAAACAGATACTGAAATACAACGTGGCAGATGAAGCCCAGGATATTTTGGGAGCCTGAGAGAAAGGCACAATCCATCTTGGGTTGGTGGGAGAGCAGGAAAGACTTTTTGAAAGGGAAGATACTTGAGCCTTAGATTCTATAAAGGATTTTTTTTTTAATTAATAGGCTATTGGTGTAGAGCAGTTTCAGGTTCACAGAAAGATTAAAAAGGACAGTGTTCCCATACACCCAATCTCTGCCCCTCCCCATTTCCCCTAACATTAACAAGCTAGTGTTGTACATTAGTTACAATCAATGTACCAATACTGATATGTTATTAATGCAATAGTTTACATTAGGGCTCATTTATTTTGTACAGTTCAATTAATTTTGACAAATGCAGATATCTGTATCTACCATTGCTATCTCCTACAGAACAGTTTCACTGCCTTAAACCCCCCTGTGCCGGGGCACCCGGGTGGCTCAGGCGATCAAGAGTCCTTCTGACTTGATTTTGGCTCGGGTCATGATCTCACAGTTTGTGACTTCAACCCCAGTGTCAGGCGTTTGCACTAATGACATGGAGCCTGCTTGGGATTCTGTGTTTCCCTCTCTCTCTGCCTCTCCCCGGTGTTCTCTCTTCTGTCTCTCAAAAACAAACAAACAAACAAACAAACAAACAAACAAACACTAAAAAAAAAAAAAACTCCGCTGTGCCTTATGCCCAGTGGGCCAGCCAGAGAAGATGCTGAACAGGAGGCAGAATTGCACCTTGTTTTGTTCCTTCCTGTCCCTAGAGGGACTGTACTCTCTCTGCTCTTTCCAGTAAATAACATTTAGGCTAAAATGAAAAAATTTTAAAAGACAAAAGAAACCCTACAAAAACCCAACTATTCACTTACTTGATGCTCACCCCCCGCCCTCACCCCAATTCCTTGGCAATCACTTCTCTTTCACGCTTTGTTTTAATTTTGCCTTTTCCAGATGTCATATCGTTAGAATCCTAAGAGTGTCACCTTTCCTGACTGGACTCTTGCACTAAGCAATATGATTTAAGGTCCCTCTATGTCGTTTTATGGCTTGATGGTTCATTTCTTTTTATCACGGAGTAATATGCCATTGTATGAACGTACATTTTTTCCATTCACCTGCTTATGGATTGACTCGTGTCTTTTATTTTATTTTATTTTTAATTTTTTTAATGTTTATTTTTCAGAGGGAGAGAGAGACAGTGTGTGAGCAGGGGAGGGGCAGAAAGAGAGGGAGACATAGAATGTGAGGCAGGCTCCAGGCTCTGAGCTGTCATCACAGAGCCTGACGCGGGGCTTGAAGTCAAGAGCTGTGAGATCATGACCTGAGCCAAAGTCGGACACCCAACGAACCAAGCTGCCTAGGTGCCCCCTTTTTAAAAAAAAAAAAAAAACAACTCTTTTTAATGTTTATTTTTTGAGAGAGATAGCAGGAGTGGGGGAGGGAGAGAGAGAGAAGGGGACAGAAGATCTGAAGCAGGTTCTGCACTGACAACAGAGAGCCCAATGCAGGGCTGGAAACCACAAACTATGAGATCATGACCTGAGCCAAAGGCAGATGCTTAACCCACTGAGCCACCCAGGTACCCCTCAACTCCCATCTTCCAAAAAGAAATGTAGAAGTCCTAGTCCCTGGTACCTATGAACTGTGGCCTTATCTGGACAAGCCTTTGCAGGTGTAATCTAGTTAAGATGAAGTCATCAGGGTGGACTTTAATCCAATATGACGGATGTCCTTCTAAAAAGAGGAACAGGCCATGTGATGACAGCGATTGGGGTGAGGCAGCCACAAGCCAAGGAACACCAAGGACTTGTAACCACTGCCTGACACTAGGAAGAGGCAGGAAGGGATTTACCCAGAGTCCCAGGTAAGCATGGCCCTGCTGACACCAGGTTTTCAGACCTCTAACCTGTAGAACTGTGAGAGAATAAATTTGGTTGTTTGAAGCCATCCACTTTGTGGGGCTTTGTTACAGCAGCCTTAGCAAACAGATACACCTACTGAGGGACAGAGATCTTGATTCAGTTTCCAACAGTTGAGAATAAAACTGCTATAAACCAGGGCCCCTGGGTGGCTCAGTCAGTCAAGCATCTGACTCTTGGTTTTGGCTCAGGGCATGATCTGAGATCGAGTCCCGCACTGAGAGAGTGGGGAGCCTGCTTGGGATTCTCTCTCTCCCTCTCTCTCTCTGCTCCTCTCCTTCTCTCAAAATAAATAAGCTTAAAAAAAAAAAAAAGAGAGAGAGAAGAAAAAATGCTGTAAACCTCCTTATCCGGGTGTTTGTGTGGACGTAAGTTTTCAGCTCATTTGGGTGAATACCAGGAGCACGATTGCTAAATCACATGTTAAACCTATGTTTAGCTTTGTAAAATATTATCAACCATCTTCCAAAGTGGCTGTACCATTTTCAATTTCCACCAGTAGTGAAAGAGAGTGCCTGATGCTTCATATCCATGTCAGCATTTGGTATTGTTAGGTCTTGTTGTTTTTGTTTTGTTTTGTTTTTTATTTCAGCCATTCTTACATGGATGTACAAAGTAAGAACCTAGTTTGTTTCTCCAAAGTTTCTTTTTGTTCCTATTACTCTGAAATTTCATGGTTAACAGCCTTGAGACACCCAGTGGCTTGCCTGCCTGCCTGCCTTCCTTCCTTCCTCCCTCCCTTCCTTCCTCCTCTTCCCTTCCCCACCCTTCCTTTTCTTTCCTTTTTCCCTCCATCCATCCTCTCTTCCTTTCTTTCACTTTTTATTATGACAATTTTCAAGCAAACACAAAAGTTGAGAGAGTAGTACAATAATCTCCATATACCCATCACCCAGCTTTATTTTACTCTTCAGTCTATCCTTCTTACTATTAGCAGGATTTTACAGCAAGTCCCAGATACTACATCCTTGCCTTTGTAGATACCTTAGTATGTAGTTCTAACAGATGAGAATTTAAAAATGAATAATGAAATAACAGTTCCATGATCACACTTCAGGAAATTAACACACACACAGTCCATGTTTGATATTCCCTCATTGTCTCAAAAATGACTTCTTTTACACTGGCCTACTTAAGTCCAGATTCAAGGTCTACCCATTGCATTTAGTTGCTAATTCTCATTGAATCTGTAACAATTACTCCTCCTCCTTTTTCTTTCTTTCTTTCTTTCTTTCTTTCTTTCTTTCTTTCTTTTTTCTTTTTCTTTTTTTTTTTTTTTTTTTTTTTTACAATTGATTTGTTGAAGAAACTGGGTAAATTATCTTGTAGAATGTCTCACAGTCTGAATTTGTCTGATTGGACCTTTGTGGTGTTTTTAAAATGTGATACAATACCTTGAATGTCCTGTATTAGATTCCAGTTCAGTTTTTGACAAGAATATTTTACAGGTGGGGTTGTGTATTTCCTATTGCATCATATGAAGATGTACATAATGTCTAATCATTTCTCAATGATCTCTTTCCATTTGAAACCCCATTTCCTTCAGCTCTTGGATTTTTTTTTTTAAATGTTTATTTATTTTGAAAGAGAGAGAGAGTGTGAGCAAGAGAGGGACAGAAAGAATCCTAAGCAGGCTCTGCACTGTCAGCACAGGTTCCGATGAAGGGCTTGATCTCACAACCAGTGAGGTCATGACCTGAGCCAAAACCAAGGGTTGGTCACTCAGCTGACTAAGCCAGCCAGATGCCCCCAGCTCTGGGATATTTTTGTGAATTCTTCCTTTGGTGATGTCTTTCCTCCCATCTCCCTATTTGCTGTGTCTTCACTTTCTGGAACTCCTAATGATTCAGATAGCTGAACTCTTGGAATGATTTTCTAATATTGTTTTTTTTCCCTCTCTTATTTTTCTTTAGTGTTTGTGTATTTGGGTCTACTTTCTGAATATCATCTTCCAACCTGTATTTAGTCAGAATTTTTTGTAGGAGACAGAGGCAGAAACCACTCTAAATATTTTAAGCAGAAAGGAATTTAATATCGGAAATTAGGTGCTTGTAGACTCATTGAGAGATCTGGCATTTCCAACTTGGGGAGGGCAGGGATGGGGTGACAGGGAGGGAAGGGACAACTCTTGTTTCAAAGTCATCACAGCTGTGATTGAGAGGTCAGGGTTGTTACAGCTACTCCTGCTGCCACCGTAACTTCCTGACCACGTGAAGCTGGGGACTGGGCACTGGATGGTAGAGGCTGGCCATTGACATTTGTTTCAAAAGTAGAGCTCAAGGATCAGAGAGCTGTTGTCTGGCTTGAATAAGAAATTGAAATTGTGGGGTAGTCTACGACATGTCAACTCACATGAGGTCTTTGATATCCATCCACCCCGTTTTGGCTTTTGTTTTAATGGAACCAAGGCTGAATTCCGGACTTAGATCTATAGGTGTAATCAGAAACAGAGCTCCCATGGCTCTCACTAAGAGCCACATAAGAGTTGACTGTGCCAGGAGACTAGAGTTCTGAATTGAATTTTGGTCATATAATCACCTTTGCTCTCATATAAATAAGGTCACTGGAAAGGCAGGCATCATTAACCTAAAAAAAAAAAAATTATGAGTCTATTTCAATTTCATGATAACTGAACCAGAAATAAGTTTCACAGCGTGTGTAGGTTTTGCAGATTTCTACCTGCAGGGAAAGTGGCAAGGCATGTCATGCTGCAGTACTTCCTCTAGCCTTGGGAAGTTCACAGAGCTATCCGCCTTCAGTCTGTTTCTTCAGAGTGCCAGCTGGGCAACAAGAACCATTAATTTGTTGGGTGTTTGTGCGTGTATTTTAAGAATGATATTTTTTTTAGCCCTGAATTTTAAGAAAACACCTGCTGTATTCATTTTCAATCATGTATTTTTATTACGTGGTGATGCATGGATATGCTTCCATTGTAAGAAAATTAAAATATTAAAGATTAAAAGTGAAAGTCCCCTGTGATCACCACCCCCCAGTGCCATTTCGCCTCCCCAGAAAGTAACCAAGTAGCAATTATATAGCAGCTTGCATTAGTCACGGTAGGTCAGGTTATGCTGCAGTAATAAACATCCTTAAAATCTTAGTGCCTTACAACAACAAAGGTTTATTTCTCGATCCTTACATGTTTGTCATGGGTTGGCTTCAGCCGTTTTCTCTGGACATAAGTGAAGAAGCAGCCAGGATGTGCCTATCTCATGGCAGAGGGAGAAGAAAGAATGGTAGAAGCTTTTAAAGCTTCTGCTTGGAAGTATCCTGTCATGTTCACTCACATTTCCATGGTCAAAGCAAATCGTATGGCCAAACCTGACTTCAGTAGGGTGGGGATGTGTAGTCCTGCTACAGGGCGGGGCAGTGACAATTTTCCTGTAGTTTTATAGGGTTCATAAAACTATACGAATAGGTATCATTTTAATATAATTTATTATGGTACTGAGCCTTACTTTCTGCGTGCAAAAATATGTCTTAGAAGTCTTCCTGTGTTAGGCAAATAGATCCATCTCCTTTTTAAACAGCTGTATCATATGTCATAATATGGATGTACTATAGTTATTTAGCAGCTTCCTCGTTTGAAAATGTTTAAATTGTCTCTAATTTTTTGTATATGTGCAAGGTTTTGTCTAGGGCGGGTACAGAGAAGTGGATGTTCTATGCCAGTTTTCTCTCTGTATCCTAATATGGCACACTCATAGGAGAATTCCAAAGAGAGTTTAATAAAGAAGGACTGTTTACAAAGAACAGCACAGTACCCCCGGGGCTGGTAACAACTGGGCTATCACCACTCCTGGGCCAGCAGGAGCAAAGTGAGAGAGCGGGGAGGAGAACAGGGAGGAGAGTCGTGTGAAGGGATGGGTGAAGCCAGCCCAATATGGACCCACAAAGAGGGAGTGAAGGGAATAAATGCCTCAAATCACTCTTTTCCCTCTGATCTTCTACTGGGCTGACCTGAACCAGATAACAGAGGGCCAGGTAATCTGTTGTTGTAGCCGATGCACGCCTGTCCCCTAGGACACAGAAGAGGAAGAGAGGACAGGGAGCCAATCTGGAGGACCAAATAGAAGATACCCACACCATTCTCCTACCCACAGTACAGGAATGACTTAATTGTTTGCCAGTATCATAAGCAAAAAATAGTACTTAAAAGTGCATTTTGGGGGCACCTGTCTGGCTCAGTTGGTAGAGCATGTGACTCGTGATCTCAGAGTTGTGAGTTTAAGTCCCACGTTGGATACAGATTAATTTTTTTTAAGTGCATTTTTTAATATATATTTTTTTATTTTAAAAAGTGGTGCAGCCACCTGGAAAACATTATGGAGATTCCTCAAAAAATTAAAAATAGAACTGCCCTACGACCCAATAATTGTGCTACTAGGTATTTATCCAAGGGATACAGATGTGCTGTTTCGAAGGGACACATGCACCCCAATGTTTATAGCAGCACTATCAACAATAGCCAAAGTATAGAAAGAGCCCAAATGTCCATAGTTGGATGAATAGATAAAGAAGATGTGGTGTGTGTATATATATATATATATATATATATATATACACACACACACACACACACACACACACACACACACACACACACACAATGGAGTACTACTCGGCAATCAAAAAGAATGAAATCTTGCCATTTGCAACTATGTGGGTGGAACTAGAGGGTATTATGCTAAGCAAAATTAGTCAGAGAAAGACAAATATGTGACTTCACTCACATGAGGACTTTAAGATACAAAAAAGATGAACATAAGGGAAGCAAAAAGAATACAAAAACAGGGAGGGGGACAAAACAGAAGAGACTTATAAATATGGAGAACAAACAGAGGGTTACTGGAGGGGTTGTGGGAGGGGGTATGGGCTAAAGGGGTAAGGGGCACTAAGGAATCTACTCCTGAAATCATTGTTGCACTATATCCTAACTAACTTGGATGCAAATTTTAAAAATAAATGGAATAAAAAAATAGAATAAAAAAATAAAAAGTGCATTTTTAAAATATTTATTTTTGAAATAGAGGGAGACAGCAAGAGGGGGAGGGGCAGAGAGAGAGAGGGAGACACAGAATCTGAAGCAGGCTCCAGGCTCTGAGCTGTCAGCACAGAGCCCAATGCAGGGCTCAAACTCACGAACAGTGAGATCATGACCTGAGCCAGAGTCGGACCCTTCACGGATTGAGCCACCAGGCCCCCCGATTTTAAAAAGTGCATTTTTAATTTGCATTGCCCTAATTATTAGCAAGGACTTGTGCTGATAATTTAGGGACACAGATGATCTCTTCTTCCCTGGACTCTGTGATGGGTACATGTAAAGCCAGAGACTGCTTCAGCCGTTGTGTAATTGTTTCTGGGCCAGTGGGGAGGAAAAGCCGAGAAATGGATGTGGTGGCATCTTTTGAGTCCTGGATCAAGCCTTACCTGAGGCTACACATGAGTATTTGGTAACATGAGCCTTTTGCTCCAGACAATTTTGTTGTTGGTGTGATGTGTGTGTGTGTGTTGGTTACTCATAACTGAAAGACCTCCAACTGATGTATTCTTTGTATATTGTACCATGCTTCATATGTGTTTTGTGCATATAAATTTAGGGCTGAATGAGACCTTAGGTATCATTTCATTCAGATTCTTTCATTTATAACTTCAAAAGCTTAAACACAAAATCCTAAGACAGTAATGTGACAAATCTCATCAGTTTTGCTTCTAATTTTATTTATTTATTTATTTTCAAAAAAATTTTAAATATTATTTATTTTTGAGAGACAGAGAGAGACAGAGCATGAGCAAGGGAGGGGCAGAGAGAAAGGGAGACACAGAATCTGGAAGCAGGCTCCAGGCTCCGAGCCATCAGCACCGAGCCTGATGCAGGTCCAAACTCACGAATCATGAGATCATGACCTAGGCTGAAGTCGGACGCTTAACCGACCGAGCCACCCAGGCGCCCCGTATTTATTTATTTGTCTAATGTTTATTTTTGAAAGGAGGGGAGGGGCAGAGAGAGAGGGAGACAGAGAATCCAAAGCAGGCTCCTCGTTATTAGCACAAAGCCCAACTTGGGGCTCGAACTCAAACTCATGACCTGAGCCGAAGTTGGACTTTCAATCGACTGAGCCACCCAGGCACCCTGCTTCTAATTTTATAGTAAAGAAATGGAACATTGTTTTGGGTTTTTTTAAAGATTTTTTTAATGTTTATTTTGAGAGAGGGAGAGAGAGGGAGAGAGAGAATCCCAAGCAGGCTCCACACTGTCAGCATGGAGCCCAATGTGGGACTCAAACTCTTGAAACTGTGAGACCGTGAACTGAGCCGAAATCAAGAGTCAGATGCTGAATAGACTAAGCTACCCAGGCACCCAAGATATGGAACATTGCACATAAAGTTGAAATTCCTTCCTTCCCCATTTTATTTCTCTGGGGGACCCACTGTCAGGAATTGGTCACATATCTTTTCCTACCATGTTTTAATAGTTTTATCACATATGTGTATACCCAGGAACAATATGTAGAATTGCTTTGTGGGTTTAAACTTTTTTACATCAATGCCATCTTGTCATATGTATCACTGTGTACTTTGCTTTTACCACTCAGCATTAGGGGTTCAAGACCTGAACAAAGATATGGTTCATTTTCACTGTTGTGATAGTATTCCATTGCCTGAATATATCACAACGCACTTACCTAACTTATCTCTGTAACACACGTTGAGATTATGGGCTGTTTCCTCAATGCGGCAGCAAACATACTAGAGCATCTCCTGGGACACACTTGGGAGAGTGTCTCCAGGGTATATATTTAGAAGCCGAGCTGCTGCATCACAAGATAGGCACTTTTTTTTTTTTAATTTTTTTTTTCAACGTTTATTCATTTTTGGGACAGAGAGAGACAGAGCATGAACGGGGGAGGGGCAGAGAGAGAGGGAGACACAGAATCGGAAACAGGCTCCAGGCTCTGAGCCATCAGCCCAGAGCCTGACGCGGGGCTCGAACTCCCGGACCGCGAGATCGTGACCTGGCTGAAGTCGGACGCTTAACCGACTGCAACACCCAGGCGCCCCGATAGGCACGTTTTTCAGCTTTACCACAAATGATTAATTTTCATTGATGGTACCAAGTTACAGTTCCCCCAGCATTGTATGAAAATCCCTGTTTTCCCATATCTACATCAGCACCTGGAATTATTAGGCTTTTTGATTTTGCCAGTCTGATTGGTGTGAAATTGTATCTACTTGTCTTAATTTGCATTTCTCTTTTACTAGTGAAGGTAAGCATCTTTTCCTCTGTTTATTGATGATTCTGCTTCCTATTCCAAACTCCTCAGTTTCCCAGTGGAAAGAAAATGGCAGATCACACAGTTCATCAGCAACAGTGCTGGGTTTAGAACTTGGGTGTTCCAACTCCAGTCTGCTCTTTTCTTCCAGCATGTTGAACCACTTCCAGATATACATTTTTAATTTTTTTTTTTTACATGTATTTACTTTTGCAAGACAGAGACAGAGTACAAGCGGCGGAGGGGCAAAGAGAGAATGAGACACAGAACCCAAAGCAGGCTCTGGGCTCTAAGCTGTCAGCACAGAGCCCGATGCAGGGCTCAAACTCACAGACCACGAGATCACGACCTGAGCCAAAGTCGGACGCTTAACTGACTGAGCCACCCAGGTGCCCCCAGATATACATTTTTAGAGTGCTGTTGTTTCTACTAACAGTTACAACAGAGAAAAGATCTTTTTCCTTCTAATTAAATGTTGGGACTATGAATTGTCAATAGTTGGATGCTGTATCAGTTAGGGTTAGGTTTGTCTGAATAAAAGAGATGCCAGGCTCAGGTCACGATCTTGCAATTCATGAGTTTGAGCCCTGTGTCAGGCTCTGTGCTGACAGCTCAGCCTGGAGCCTGCTTCGGATTCTGTGTCTCCCTTTCTCTCTGCCCCTCCCCCACTCAAGCTATGTCTCTCTTTCTCAAAAATAAACATTAAAAAAAAAGTTGGAGACAAGAAGTTTGGCATTGATTTGTGCCATGAAGTCTTCTAGGACTTAGGCACCTTTAATCTTGTTGCTTCATTGCACATAGCTGCTATTTCCAAGCTCACCTCATGTTCCAAAATAGCTGCTCCAACTCCTGACATTATGTCTGCATCCAAGCCAAAAGGAAAAGAGAGACCCCAGGGGGATGGTGGAGGTATTGGGTGCAACACAGCTGTCTCTTGATGAAGGTTCTAGAATCTGCAATGTGATTATCTGATCTATATCTATTTGGCAAAAGTCAGCCACATGGCCCTACTTGGCTCTAAGGGAAGCTGGGAAGATTAGCATTCATTTGGGGGACCATGTACCTAGGTACAAGGGAGATGATCTCTAAATACTACTCAGATCCCAGGAATTATAAAATCATCTTTTTGTGGTAGGTGAGTTGGTCCTGCTAACCTGGGAGGAATGTCCCTGTCCTGTGACCTCTGTGACCCCTGGCTCTTCTCTCAGGAGAACTCTGCCTTGTCCAATATCCTCATGGCCATATCTAGTAGACATTAGTGTCACCCTTTGGAGGACCTACACAGATTTTGGATAGAACTTCTCATTGCTTTGTAGAAGAAAGAGAGACATTTATTAGGGGACATTTAATGGTCTCTGCCACAGATGCTAAGAAAAATGTGTGGCCCAATTTGTTCCATGTTTAAGTACCTGAGCCTCATCCTACATGGAGATTAAGTGTAAAGACAGTTCTTTGTTTTTTAATTAAAAAAATATTTATTTATTTCTGAGAGAGAAACAGAGCACACGTGGGGAGGGGCAGGGAGAGAAGGAGACAGAATCCAAAGCAAGCTCCAGGCTCTGAGCTGTCAGTGCAGAGCCCGATGTGGGGCTCAAACTCACAGACCGTGAGATCATGACCTGAGCTGAAGTCGGACGCTTAACCGACTGAGCCACCCAGGCGCCCCTAAAGACAGTTCTTGAAGAAAGATCATGTACAGTTGAAATTATTCTTGAGATATCCATGTGTGTTATCCTCTACAACTCTTGAACATGTGTCAATCAGCTATTGCTTCATAACGAGCCATCTCCAATCTCAGTAGTATAAAACAACCATCATTTATTTTCATGTATACTTCTGTAGGTTGACTGATCTAGGTTGGGCTCAGTGAGGCTTGCCTGGGCGTGGCTCCAAGCTGTAGACTAGGTCAAGATCTGCTCTAGGTGTCTCTCATCTTTAGATTAGCAGCCTAGCCAGGCCATGTTCTCTGGGATTGCAGAAGCACAAGAGGGCAAGATTAACCATGCAAGGTCAACATTGCAAGCCTCTGCTTGTGTCAAAACTGCTAACATCCCACTGGGAAAAGCAAATCACATACATGGTCAAGTCTATTGTCAGTGGGTGGGGGAAACCATGCACTGCTCTCCACCAAGCTAAAGAAGTAGAATGAACAAGCCCACCAGTCTCCAACATAAAAAACCCACTCCTTCTATGGAGGTGGCATGGGGGAAAGACTGAAATGTCTTTACACAATTTGATTTACCACAAAGTGATTTTTTTGTAAAAAATCAGTTACATTTATGCATTAGTCAGTTTGTGGCACCCAGTCCTTCTGTTTCTTATTTAAGGATGTCAAGAAATCCATCATCAACCACTTCACTTGTCCAGCTAGTTGCACATTGCATTTTACTTCTTTATTAATGGTTTGGAACCCATGAAATAATCTATATAGTATTTCCGTATGAATTGGTCAAAGTACATTGGTTATTGCAGCTGGATGGCAGGCATGGCCTGAGTCACAGGTGCATTGAGCGATTGGTGGGCAGAACCACTTTCACGCTTTAAATCCCCCTCCCACTATCTATGACACTGACGTTGTCTGCCTACCAGCTGTTGCCCTTATTTGAGCAGTGATGCAGGTAAGATAGGTGCCCGGGCTCTGTAGTGGACACTGTGGCATGCTGCCCAGATCCTCCGCTCTAATACTGAGGCACTTATTCCCTCATCTGCTGGGAGCATTGGCCGCTGACAGTACTCAACTGAGTCCCTCTTGGGGACTTGCCCTTGGCTGAAGAGCACAACCCAGCCCGAGTACTGCATCCAATGACTGTATGAAGTGGGAGCCCCAAGGTCCAGCCTCCCTGCCATCCCGCCTCTATACTCCTCCCCACTCCCCGCAGGGTGGGCGTCAGCTGAGACCTCTGATGAGGCTGCATTGCAGTTTGACTTTTCGCTTCCACCTGTCACCTTGAGAGCACACTGCAGGAAACTTGCTGCATGCACGTCTCCCCGTTGGGGTCTTAATTCCTGAGGAACCAAAACCACAAGGCTCCTAAGTCACACAGAGCTGGGTTCGAGTGTTATCTCAAATACCCACTAGCTATGTGGCTTTAGACTTCGTGAATCTGCTGTAAACCTCTGAAAGTCTCAGGTTTTTCATCTCTAAAGATGCAATAATAATAGTATCTGCCTCTTCTAATGATAGTAGAGGATGAAGAGAAATAATGCATGGAAAGCAGTGTGAAACCCTTAGCACGCTACCTGGCCCATACTAGGTTTTGCCGAAATGTGTTCTTCCCTTTTCACTCAGCCCTTTGTGGGCGTTTCCAGAAGCCGGCGTCCCCATACCTGAGTAAAGCGGAAACGGACCTGTTGTGCTATCTTGTTTCCAGCAGATGGCGCCAGCGGATAAGGCTGCAGTCTCGTCCAGCTTGGTTACAAGGTCCACCATTGACAGATTGGATACATCAGTTTTCCATGCATTATCTCATTTGATTCTCCTTCATCAACCATTTACCAAGTGCTGACTGTTCTATCATTTATTCTTTCATCTCTTTGTCTTAAATGCTTCCTGAGCACTTACTCCAGCCAAAGAGTGGCTTTAAATCTCTTCTAAAACATCATGGTGACTAAGAAGCAAACAAGACAGAGAGGGAGAGAGAGAGAGAGAGAGGGTGGGACAGAGAGAGAGGCAGGCAGGAAGGAAGAAAAATACGATTCTGGATTTTGAAATGAAAAGTTTTAGGCACTACTATTGGGCTTGTGCCAACTCGTTCGGAAAGGAGGCAGCTTTAATAAAGCGGAAGAAGTACATAATATGACTGAACAGAATCAGGAGGCAGTGGTCCCTCTGCAGGAGCAGCTGAGGTGCTTCTAGAGGCCGTCTGCAGGCCTTCCCCAGGGCTACCGATCTGAGGGCAGAACAACTGGTCCCTGGGCTGGTTAAAACTGCCGTGTAGGAGAAAGAAGAAAGAATCCATAAAGGAGGTGTCAAAGTGCTTGGGAGGAGACAGTTAGCTGGCCTGGAGTCAGGAGCCCCAGACCGGAGTCATTTCGCAGGTCTTCTGGTCATGCCAGGAGGCACGCCTGGAAGCCACCAGCCCAGGACCCGGGCGAAGTCCGATTCTGTGGTTGGGACAGAGGCTGCCCACCTCAAGTCTTCTTGCACCTGCTCCAGAACCGTGAGTGAATGAATGTGCTTTCCTGAAGGTCACCACACAGGGTTGTTGTTTGAGGAAATGGATATACAGTGCCTGGTACATGGGAAGCTCTCAATAAATGATAACTATTTATTACTGATAAAAATACTACCACTACCCATCAATGGTTCTTACGATCTTCTCTGATGTAATTGCTAAGAGCAAGGTCTTGTGAGAAATACCCAATGAATCTACAGAGAAGTTTTAATTATTTGGGGATTCCGAGAGGATCCAGGACTCTGAAGGTAAAGAGAGAGAACACCAAGTTAGGGAAAGGGACACACAGATGGACTCAGTAAAATTTGTTGAATGGGTGGCTCAGGGGGATTCTCTTCTAACAGCAAGAGTTGCATTCATGGTTCCCTACTCTGAGCCAGGCACTGTGCTTGCTGTTGGAGTGACAGAGATGAACAAACATCTTGTTTGTTTTCTTTTTTTTTTATTTAAAAAAAATATTTGTTTTTGAGAGGGAGAGAGCGGGAGAGCAACAGAGAGAGAAGGAGACACAGGATCCGAAGCAGGCTCTAGGCTCCGAGCCGTCAGCGCAGAGCCCGATGCGGGGTTCGAACTCACAATCAGTGAGTTCATGACCTGAGCTGAAGTCGGATGCTCAACTGACTGAGCCACCCAGGCACCACCCCCCTCCCCCCCAATCTTGTTTGTTTTCAAGGAGCTCCTGGTACAAGGGTGGAAAGCCAAGGTACCTACAGGGTCTAGTCTGGTGACATAAATGAGGGAAGTGGACCAGGTGTGAATAAGGAACATGGGTAAGAGAAATATTTTATTTTCTTCTTCCACTGTAAAAAAAACAAACAAAAAAAAACCCCACAATATTGCAAGAGTTATGACAAATGGCTCTGAGATGAGGCTTAAATGCAGAGACAATAGAGCATGGTGGGGACTGTGGAGAAATAAACAGTGCTCTATCCGAAGGGGGCCACTACCACAAGGGTGGAGAACTGCACCCGTCTTACTGGATTTCCAGTTTGTTCAAGAGAAGCCAGAAACTGAAAAAAAATTTTTTTTTGCGCAATTTTTGGCAATGAATGCAAAAAAATTTTTTAAAAACACCATGTGGGCCCAAAAAAGTACAGGCCAAGCAAGTAAAACATAATTCTCTCTGAATGCCAGATCTGAGTCTGAGGGTCCAGTGTGTGATCTCCAGTCCAATTGGAAAGACAGATGGGAGTTTGGGCGATTTCGACACAGCTTGATAAGTGTTAAGATGCCAAGATGTGATGTGATGGGTACACAGAAGAAGAGCTGGCAGGGTGGTCTTTGAGGAGGAGAGGACGCCTGACCTGAGTCCTAGAGGAAGGGCCCAACTAGCCAGGGAACTGGGGTTGGGCGAGCCAGTCAGAGGGAATGGCATAGGGGAGTGCAGCGGTCAGGAGCCCAGCAGAGCGGCAAAGCTCAGGGCTCAGGTGTCACATGTGGGTAGGGAGCAGGAAGAGATAATCGGGAGGTGGGCAGGACTAGATGGGAGAGTGGCTTTGACCGCATTCGTCTGTATGTAATGATTTCTTAATTTTCCCCCATTGTAATTTCTGCTGTTTTCAATAGAAAACCAGGAGTTGTGTCTGTGCCCCCAAAACAGCCATTGCCTGTGATAAGAAGCTTTTTCAGCTCTCAAAGTTGACACCCTCCCCCCTTTCTCCTTTCCCCACTTTGGCTCATCCTTGTCTGTACTCACTCTGACCCCTCCAGTATTAAAGAAAATAAATACTTTTGACCTTTGTCAGAACACCTTGGACTTGCCAGCACAAAAAGAAACAATTTGCACTGGAGGAAATAATCCCTTTCCTCCCAAAGGCTCTTTCTCTATGTCCAGGGCCAAATGCAGTTCTGATTCAGAGACCACAGGGGTGGCCAGCAGGGCCTGGGGTTGGAAGACAGGAGGCCGTTCTAGTCCTGGTCCTGGGGACTGACTCCTCGTGTAGCTGCAGATAAGACCAGGCCACCCGTGCCCAACCTGCAGAAGCAGGTGGTTTGGATGGTCTCCCAGAACCTTCTCCATCAAGGCTCAGGGCTCAAATCTCTTGCACACAGAGTCAATCTGGACCTGATGTCCGTGATGTGTCGCCATGTAACCAGCATGTGCTACGTGTCAGGCACTATGCCCACCTCTTGCCATACGTGATTTCATGTAGTCCTCATAAAATCTTACCCCACTTTATAGAAAAGGGACCTGAAGTCTAGGAGAGTTGCCCAATGGTGAACTGGGATGTACAACCTCCAAAACTATGTTATTTGAAACAAAATGTAGTTCATTCTGATGGTGAGTTCTATGTGTCAACCTGGCTGGGCTAAGGGATGCCCAGAGAGCTGGTAAATGTTATTTCTGGGTATGTCTGCAAGGGTGTATTTGGAAATGATTAGCATCTGAATCAGTAGACTGAGTAAAGATCACCAGTGTTGGGAGGGAGGGGCAGGGATCGCTCAATCTGTTGATGGCGAATTTGCTCTTTCTGCCTGAGCTGGGACATCCATGTTCTCCTGCCCTTGGACACTGGCACTTCTGGTTCTCAGGTCTTTACACTCAGACCGTCTGCTCCCTGGGTTCTCGGGCCTTTGGACTGGACTGGAATGTTCCAGCACTGGCTTTCCTGGTTCTCCAGCCTACAGACATGAGATGGTGTGTGAGCCAATTCCTGCAATAAATCTCTCTCTTTGTCTCGTATACACACATGTACATATACACATATCCATATCTATCTGTAAACATCTTTCATCCATTGGTTCAGTTTCTCTGGAGAGCCCTGCTAATACGTTCATATACATGGTAACATACCAAACAGCACAGGAGAGTTTCCCATGAAAAGCAAACTCTCATGCCCATTGCCCAACTCCGTTGGGGCAATCTCTTTTAATCACTTTGATTTTCAGGTGATTATGTCCCTAAATATAAACAATAGCTAGACAATATTTATTGTCTGTAAAGTTTACTTATACTCTGTGCTTTCTCCAACTGTTGATTATTTATATATTTATTGGTATTTCTCCTTTCTCCTCATAAATTCAATAAACAGCACCCCTATTTTCTTATTCTATCACATGGACAATCCCTTTTGACAACTCACTTTCTCTCTCTCTCTCTCTCTCTCTCTCTCTCTCTTTGATTCAGATTCAAGTTAACGTACAGTGTAGTATTGGTTTCAGGGGTAGAATTTAGTGATTCATCACTTACATACAACACCCAGTGTTCATCCCAGCAAGTGCCCTCCTTAATGCCCATCACCCATTTAGTCTGTCCCCCCCCCCCACCCTTCCAGCAACCCTAAGTTTGTTCTCTATATTTAAGAGTCTCTTAGGGGTGGCTCAGTGGCTCAGTCAGTTAAGCGTCTGACTCGTGGTTTCAGTTCAGGGCATGATCCCACGATTTCTTGGATTCGAACCCTGCATCAGGCTCCACACTGACAGTGCAGAGCCTATTTGGGATTTTCTCTCTCTCTCTCTCTCTCTCTCTCTCTCTCTCTCTCTCTCTCCCTCCCTCTGCCCCTCCTCTACTCATGCTCTTGGTCTCTCTTAAAATAAATAAATAAAATAAAGTCTCTTGCAGCGCCTGGGTGGCTCAGTCAGTTGAGCCTCCAACTTTGGCTCGGGTCATGATCTCGCGGTTTGTGGGTTCGAGTCCCACGTTGGGCTCTGTGCTGACAGCTCAGAGCCTGGAGCCTGCTTCGAATTCTGTGTCTTCCTCTCTCTCTGTTATTTCCCTGCTCACACACACTCTCTCTGTCTCTGTCTCTCTCTCTCTCAAAAATAAACATTAAATTTTTTTTTTAAGTTTCATGGTTTGCCTCCCTCTCTGTTTTTCTCTTATTTTTCCTTCTCTTCCCCTATGTTCATAAGTTTTGTTTCTTAAATTCCACATGCGAGTGAAATCATATATTTGTCTTTCTCTGATTGACTTATTGTGCTTAGCATAATACATTCTAGTTCCATCCACATTGTTGCAAATGGCAAGATTTCATTCTTTTTGATGGCTGAGTATTATTCCCGTGTGTGTGTGTGTGTGTGTGTGTGTGTGTGTATACATATATATACCACATCTTCTTTATCCATTCATCCGTCGAGGGACATTTGGGCTCTTTCCATACTTTGGCTATTGTTGATAGTGCTGCCATAAACACTGGGGTGCATGTGCCCCTTCGAATCAGCGTTTTTGTATCCTTTGGATAAATACCTAGTAGTGCAATTTCTGGGTCATAGGGTAGTTCTATTTGTAACTTTTTGAGGAACCTCCATACTGTTTTCCGGAGTTGACATTTCACTTTCTAAGATGAAGGCATGAGCAGCATTTTTCCCGCCATCTTTCCCCCCTGCTTCTGTTTTCCATCTTTTTGTCAGCCTGGCTGATTTCAAAAGTCCCCCACCGCTTTTAGTTGTGTGTAGCCATGTGACTGGTGCTGGCCAATGGGTTGTGGGAGGGAGTGACCTTTGTTAGCCTAGGCTGGAGCATTTAATGACTGTGTGAGTTTCTCACCCCATACACAGACACGCATGCTCTCCTGCCCACTGCCACACCTGCCACGTGGAAGAGTGTCCGTTAGTCTGAGTCCCGGGAGAGCAGAGTACCCCCACCAGGATACAGTCAACGTGTAGTGTGAGTGAGATGGGAGTCTTCATTGTCCTAAGCCTCTGAGAGTTTGGCGGTTATTTGCTTTGTCAGCAGAGGCAAGCATATCCTAACTTAGGCTCAAATATAACATAATATAACGTTATTATATTCTGTCCTGCAAATATAGCCATGATGCTAATGTATTCTCCATACTTTAACAAAGATTTTTTTAAATTTTTTTATTTACTTTTTTTTTTTTAAATTTTTGTTTTTTCAACGTTTATTTATTTTTGGGACAGAGAGAGACAGAGCATGAACAGGGGAGGGGCAGAGAGAGAGGGAGACACAGAATCGGAAACAGGCTCCAGGCTCCGAGCCATCAGCCCAGAGCCTGACGCGGGGCTCGAACTCACGGACCGCGAGATCATGACCTGGCTGAAGTCGGACACTTAACCGACTGCACCACCCAGGTGCCCCAAAGATTTTTTTTTTAAAAAAAGACAAACTTTCTCTGTCCTCACAAGTCTGAAAATGTCTTTATTTACCCTCCTACTTGATTCCATTTGGCTGGGAATAGAATTGTAGGTTAAAAGTCTCTTTCAGAACTTTCAAATACTGCATTATGGGCATCTGGCTTTTGACTTCTTTAAAAAAATTTTTTTTAAATGTTTTTATTTTATTTTTGAGAGAGACAGAGCATGAGCAAGGAAGGGGCAGAGAGAGAGAGGGAGACACAGAACCCGAAGCAGGCTCCAAGCTCTGAGCTGCCAGCACAGATCCCAAAGTGGGGCTCGAACTTACAAACCGTGAGATCGTGACCTGAGCCAAAGTCGGATGCTTAATCAACTGAGCCACCCAGGCGCCCCCATAATTCCTTTGTTTTTGAAACCCTGTATAAATGGAGCAACTCATCTGTCCTCTTGTTCCGGTTCAGTTTCCTCCGCTGTAAATCAGGAGTGATGACACAAGTGAAAGAGAGTGCTAGATTACAGGCACCTAGGACGTGTTTGTTAAGTCTGCACGGCCCATTGTGGCCCAAATCACTCTCACGTATTTATCTTACCTCTTGTAGGATAGGGCACAAAAATAGGTAATATAGTCAATTAAGCGGACAACTCATGGTCATGGGATCTGATGTCAGGCAGACTGGGAGGTGAAAAGCCACTACATAGGAAGAGGGACATTTTTTCCAGACACTGTATTTGACAACGAATGAGAATTCCTGTTGTTACACGTCCTCACCAACATCTGGGGTTGTCAATATTCTGGAGTTTGGCCCTTCTCAGGATTAAGTGGTGGTGTCTCATTGCATTTATTTTGCATTTCCCTAGTGATGTATGATGTGGAACATATTTTCACATGCTTATTTGCCATGTATATATCATCTTTATCTTTTTAAGAGAGAGAGAGAGTGCAAGCAGAAGAGAGAGGCAGAGAGAGAGAGAATCTCCAGCAGGTCCCATGCTCAGCACAGAGCCTGACACAAGGCTCGATCCCACAACCCTGGGATCATGACCTGAGCCAAAATCAAGAGCCAGATGCTCAGCTGACTGAACCACCCAGACGCCCCCTATATATCATCTTTGGTGAGGTGTCTGGTAGGGTCTTTGATTTCTTTCTTAATTGGATTGGTTTTCTTATTGCTCAGTTTTTTGTTTTTTTTTTTAATTTTTTTTTCAACATTTATTTTTATTTTTGGGACAGAGAGAGACACAGCATGAACGGGGGAGGGGCAGAGAGAGAGGGAGACACAGAATCGGAAACAGGCTCCAGGCTCTGAGCCATCAGCCCAGAGCCCGACGCGGGGCTCGAACTCCCGGACCGCGAGATCGTGACCTGGCTGAAGTCAGACGCTTAACCGACTGCGCCACCCAGGCGCCCCATCTTATTGCTCAGTTTTAAGAGTTCTTTGCATATCTTGGCTCCTGGTCTTTATCAAGTGTGTCTTTTGCAAATATTTTCTCCTAACCTGTTACTTACCTTCTCACTCTGTTCACATTGTCTTTTGCAGAGCAGAAGTTTTAAATTTTAATGACGTCCAGCTAATCAATGATTTACTTCATGAATTGTGCCATTGGTGTTCTATCTAAAAGGCATCATCCCTCTCTCCCTCAAAATAAAGAAATAAACATTAAAAAATAATGCCTGGGTGGCTTAGTGGGTTAAGCATCTGACTTTTTATTTCGGATCAGGTCATAATCTCGTGGTTGGTGGGATTGAGCCCTGTGTCAGGCTCTGAACTGACAGCTCAGAGCCTGCTTGGGATTTTCTCTCTCTCTCTCTCTCTCTCTCTCTCTTTCTGCTCCTCCCCCTCTTATGCACAGACTCTCTCTCTCTCTCAAAATAAATAAATAAACAGTTAAAAAGCCATCACCAGGGGTGCCTGGGTGACTCAGTCAGTTGAGCAACTGATTTCGGCTCAGGTCGTGATCTCACGGTTTGTGAGTTCGAGCCCCACATCGGGCTCACGATTGTCAGAGCAAAGCCCGCTTCAGATCCTCTGTCCCCCCCCCCCCTCTGCCCGTCTCCTACACGTGCTCTCTCTCTATCAAAAATAAATAAATGTTTTTTAAAAAGCCATCACCAGACCCAAGGTTTTCTCCTGTTATCTTCCAGGAGTTTGGGATACATATACTTTTAATTTAACCTGTGCCTGTTGCCCCATCCACTTGGTTTCTGACAATGTCCTTGGCACATTGTCCTCTTATGGTCTGGGAAATGTTAACATTCTGCACCCTTCTCTCCTTTATCTTGCTGGGAAGGCAATTCAGCCCTGCATTTAAAACCTCCCACTACTTATGTCTACCAGATTACCTCCCCTCTCCTTACAAGTCTTCTTATCAAATTCAATTGAGACTTCCACTTCTGTAACCAAGATTTGTTTGATTCTACACAGGCTTAGAAGCTGATGTCTTCTCTCTGAGGTGGAATTACATTTACCAAGCTCATGGGACTGATGTGGAAAATCGGAACGTCAGTGTATTCACTGATAACGAGAAATATAATTGCTGAGAAGACTGGAATACTCTCATCAGTGTGACCAGCACATTCTTTCCCGGAGGCAGATCTAAGTGAAAAGCCAAATTATACAAAGAAGGTGGCTTGGTGAGCATTTGATCATTGAGTTCTATTGATGAAGAGCCTAATGCAGGTCTCCATTGAATGTCAATGTCAAACATTGTACTGGACACTAGGTGGGGAATGGTGAATAAGAGAGATGGGTCTCCGTGCTCACAGGTTCTAAGGCACTGGGGGAAGACAGGCCCTGAACAGGTAATGAGACTTCTAGGTTAGAAAAACTACACCCCTTACCCTCTGCTTCCTCCCCGAACCTATGAAAATAACAGTACAGGAATTGTTCTGAAAAGGCAATACGCAAAGACAGAGGTCTGCAAACCATGGTCCACAGGCCAAATCTAGCCCGCTGCCTGTTTCGGGACAGCCTGTCCTAAGAATAATCCTATATTTGCAAATGGCTGGAAAAAAATCAAAACCAGAATAACATTCTGTGACACGTGAAAATGATATGAAAGTCAGATTTCAGAGTGCATAAATAAAGTTTGGTGGGAACGCGGCCATGCATTCCAATGCAGGTCCCATGTATTGTCTACGGCTGCTCTCGCGCTACCATGACATAGTTAAGTAGGTGCGAAGGAGGCCATATGGCGTGCAGAGCCAAAAATATTTACTATCCGGCCCTTTACAGGAAGAAAAAAAATCCCAACCCCTGCTCTAGAACGGCACCGTCCAATGGAACTTTCTGCAGTGACGGACGGGTCGTGTACCGCCATCTGATATGGTAGCTGGCCACTAGCTACATGTGGCTACTGAGCCCTTGATATGTGGCTGGTGCAACTAAGGACCTGAACGTTTATTTTATTTATTTTAATGAATTTAAATGTGAGTAGCTGGCAGAAGCTGCTGTGTTGGATGGCACAGCGGTCGACTATGACAAGAGGGCATCTGGGCTGGGAAACACCACGTGTCGTGGAAGATGGGACATCTGCCTGAAAGCAGGGGGATTAAGTGAAAGTTTACATATGGAAGCCTGGCATGCCCCACCCAATCTTCTTACAGGCTGCTTTCCTGACCTAGATTCCAGAATGCTGGCAGGGAGAATTACACTCTCCTAAAAAGAAGCTGGGGGAACCATCTCTGGGGAATTTGACCAGCTCGGGAGGAAGGACCTAAACATGCGTTGGGAGCTTCCTAATCGTCATACCAAATTGGCAGTGAAGAGACCCCCTGCCAATCACATAGCATTCAGTAATCTTTAGCCTAGGTCCCACCCTCCCCCATGAGCAGGCGGCCAAGGGCCCTCGTACATTCGAGGAACAATGTAAACGCGAAAGAGACCAAACAAACAGAGGGACAGATCTAAGCGAAGATCTCTGGGCGCACATATTTTGTTAAATTTGGAGGTCTATAATGCTGGAAGAGAAAAATGGCCTTTCTTTTCACTAAGTTCAAGGCAGCATTTTCTTCGCCTACAAACATAAGCAACAAACTGTAGTAGTGTTAGCAGTTTCTGTGACTTCATCATCAATAGAAACCGGGTATTTTCCTGCCATGATGGTATTGTTGGAGTCATTTCATAACATCATTTATGCTCGTCATGACTTTGAAATGATGGTAGTCCTTAGACACCCTGCTAAATCTTCTAATATAGAAGCACATATGTCACTATATGACAGATTTGTTTTTTAAATATTTTGATAACTGTATGTTGATATAAATGATTTCCTTTGTAATCCTGTGCATAGAAGTTGATTCATTTAAAGATATTACGCTGAGAAAAGGTCCACAGTCTCCACCTGGCTGCAGAGGGGTCCAGGGCACAAGAAGGGTTCTCTTTAGGATGGCTAGGGAATGGAGATCATAATCGGTAAGCACTTTGTGGCAGATTTTAAACCTCAGAATTCTAAGAGTAATTATTATTATTACTTTGATAGCTTTCCTTAGTACTTAAAATGTTCATTTTGTCATTGCAATGGGATATTTGGAGGGGGAGAGAATCGTAGAAGGACTTAATCAGCCCCCTTGACCCGAAAGTTCAGTTTTCTTTTCTAAAAATAGTACGTGCACATCATAAATAAGCTAGAAAAGTGCAAAGAGGACAACAAAAATCACCTCCAATCCCACTACCTATTTGGCGAACATTGTTCTGGGCAGCATTGTGTGCACAAACACATAACATACACATATATCCACACAAACGTATAAAGATCAGTATATGTATAAAGATATATACGTAATTATAGGGGCACCTGGGTGGCTCAGTCCGCTGAGCGCCCACTTTTGGTTTGGCCCAGGTCATAATCTCACGGTTTGTGGGATCCAGCCCCCGAGTCAGCTCCAAGCTGACAGCACAGAGTCTGCTCGTGATTCTCTCTCCCCCTCTTTCTGCTCCTCCCCTACGCACAATCACTTGTTCTCTAAATAAATAAACGTGAACAAAACAAAGTTAAAGACATAGACATAATTTTTGACAAAAACAGAATCAAAGTACACATGTATTATTATTTTATTTTTTACTACACATTTATTGTTATCATTGTATTTTTTTACTCTGCGTTTATCTTCTATAGTAATAACAAGAATTGAGGTGGGTAATTATTTTCACCAGTCAGTTAAGGAAACTGAGACTCAGATAATTTTAAAGCCT